>NC_137080.1:45872318-47136382 GCF_951640355.1 Cnephaeus nilssonii
ATTAAAGCAACTTTCCCATTAACTCATGTTAATATCTCTGGGTTTGAAAACATTATCTTGGGTCATTGCTGGTATATTTCACATTCTGGAAAGTAGTAATTTAATATCAGTGAATGTAAGATATATCTGACTACAATTCTTTGCATAAGCAGTGCAAAAATATTCAGAACCAACAGGAAAAAAACACACGCATTTTTATACTCAATTTGAATAGAATCAGTAAATCAGGACCATGCAAACGAAATTCAGGTATGAAGGCAACACATCCAGAGAGACAGGGAGCAGGATGAGCAGGGGTCGCTGGAGCAGGGAGGGAAGGGGAAGGTGTGGGAGGACCCAGCACATAGCCTCTTTATACATTGAGATGGTTTTGAGAATAATAATGTGCTAGTTTCTTCTTCTTCTTTTTTTAATCCAAGTAGCTATTGAAGATTGTAATGATTTCAGTCTAAAAAGCAATGCTGGAAAGCCTCTTTGGAGATTGCCAACTCCCACTGTGCAGAAACACTGTGTCCCTGTGCGCTGGTGTAATGGAGACAAACAAAAGAAACACTTCAAGGAAAGGGGAGGCAGGAGAGGGAGTGCTGAAAGCATGGAGGATGTGGTTCCCAGGAAAACAGTCAGAGTTTTAGCAATGACCATAAGCAAGCATACCAGCCCCTAAAAACTGAAACTGACATGAAGTTAATAAAAAGCTCCACCATTTAAGTAATGTAAGACATAATGACATCCTCAATCAAAATAATAGTTACTTATCAATGATAAGATCTAGTCCCACTTGCAATGATACTCCTTCCCATTTTAAATCAGCCCAATTTGATTGCATCTTTTCAGATATCTGTATAGATTCCCATTGGGAGAAAATATAGTTGAAAGATTATTAGTTATGAAAAAAAGGTTGTTCTATTGCTTCTGTTTGCACATATCTCTCCATTGTCTCCCTTTCCTTTGGCAAAATAAATGCTTTAAAAATCAAATTATGTAACCACGCAATGAAAATATCCTAATTAAGATTATTCTCCTTAGTTACTTAAGTTGCTATAAAAATTTAAACATGGCTTATTAATTCCAGATTCTGACTATTATAAAAAGGTCAATAATAATTACTGTTTATTTGCTTTCAAATGCTTTTAAAGTCAAACTTTTGTGAAATGGTGAAAACCAGTATTGCATGCACTTTCTAGAAAAACCTTCTCAGCATTTTAGAAAAGTATACTTAAATTTGTTTTTAAAATATCAGATCATTTTAACTGCAGTGTCTATTTTTACAATGAAATATAAAGGACTAACTTTGCTTAATGCCATTATTTCTATACCAGAAACTGGTGCTTCTTGGATATTATATATCTTTGTGTTCTAAACCAACTTATAATTTCTAACTATGCCAAGTGTCTTTGTATAAGTCTTATTTGTAGGTTTCATTAGAGTCTTGGTATTACTATAAACAGTGCAGTAAAAAGGAAGCATCTATTTTTGTAACCAGCAATTTACCACCAATATAATCACACTGGATCCTTCTGATAGAATATCCTCATATCTCTATTTGGAAAGCAAATGATGTATCTGAAAATTTTAAGAAAAGCATTTCAGGTAAACAAAACAAAAAATGGGGAAAACATGGTAGCCAAAAAATGCTAAGTCAGCAATGCTGTCAAAATCATTTTTAAAATCACAAAATATGCTGAAAATAATCTACTATTTTAAGATTTTTGTTTTTTTTTAAAGAGAAATAATCTTAATTGTGCTAGCATATATTAACACTAACTGTTAAAAAGCCTTATTCTGAAATTTACCATAAGAAAAATTCTGAAATTTCATTAATTATTGTACAAAATATTTTATCAAATGACAGAAACTGACATTGAATAATACTCTTTCATACAGTCCACCTAAATAATAGTTGCTTGATATAATATTTTTATACTTAATATCTAAATAGCTATCAAACATGCCTGCTATATGAAAGAAGAATAACAAAGAACAGTACAGGAATTCTGCTCTCCCTGAGAGTCACCAATTATGATTTTTAGATTTTTAAAAAATTCTGTTTTGTTTAATATTATTCAAGAACTTGAAGGACCTATCTGTTAACTACATACAGATCCATTCTTATTCATAACACTCAAATGTTTTATTTTGATATCTCTCGTCCCTTTCATTTTTTATTATTAGTACAAGCATGTTTTATATAATATAATGATAGTTATTATTACATAATGGCTAATATTTATAAAACATTTACCATACGCCATGCACTGTTATAAGAGCTTTACATATACTGTCATAGTGAATTCTCACAACAACCTGAAAGATGTATTTTATTATCCCAATTATATAGATGAAAGGTTAAATAACTTGTCTAAGAGCGAATGCATTTTAAGCAGAAGTCAGAATTAAACCTGACTTGTGCGTAACATTTCTAGTATTGATAAATCAATGCTTTAAATGCCTAAATATATCTATATCACTTGAATATATTCAAATCACCATATACTTTAAATATAGTATTTTCAAACAGCAAAATATGTGATTCACCAATAAAATTATAATATACCTTTCAGAAGAAACACTATGATTATTACATATGTCTGTCCATCCTCTGAAAAATAAAATTTTAAAGGTAGAATATGGAAAGAAAAGGCAAAAGCATCTCTGATTAACCTCAAGAAGGGAGAAAAGATGGAGGCCACCTAAGATCCAAGGAAAAACAAAGGATTTCAGCCACTTCCTTCCTTTTCGTTTATTTTGATATTAATAGGACTATAGTTTGTGTTATTCTTGTTGCTTACTTTTAATTTTTACAAAGAAAGTAAAAGTGCTTGTCAATTAACAATGAATAAGGGTCACAGGCCTTTATTTTAGTCTTTCTTTGCAAGATCAAGACACTTATTTTTCTAGAATATAAGTTTTTCAGAAGACACTTTGGCACAAACTATGATGCTTAACAAGACAATCTGGGTAGGTGTTTGTTCATCCCTGACTCAGCAGTAGGTTGCCAACTATTAGTAAGTCAGTCTCTGATAACATTAGAGAATTCTAGATGATGATGCTCTGCAGTAGTCTTACCCTCACTTCTAAGTCTGCCTATTGCCTTTCAAACCTGGAACTGAGTTGCCATTTACAATCAGAATAGAAGCACTGGGGTATAAGTAAAACAACATGGGAGAGTAAAATACCAAGTTAGAAAACCATAAGCTATGTTCTTTGGAAACTTTCAACCTAGTGAATGAGTGGCAGAGACTGAAAGTGTTTGCAACTCTGAGGTATTGTGCAAATTGTTTAGAAGGACAATGCTACATAAGCCAAGAAGGGGCATGGCCTGAGGTAGGGTAATCAGGAAGGCTTCACAGGACGGGTGACTTGTGTCTGTCTGGGTCTTGCAGAAAGTTTTGTCATCAAACCAACCAAAGAGAACAGGGAAAAGGTTATGCAGAGATGAAAACATTTCTTGCCATAAGAAAAAGAAAAAAAAAATCCAGTCAATTTCACTTCTGCAGCAATCAGTTCTTAGAACCTACTTACAAACTCCAGCGGAGCAGAAGGTTTCTTATCCATTCCCAGCAAGTTTGTAATCCCACATGGGCTCTCCACATTCATTTGCCAAGAGAATGAATATGGGGCAGCAGTGGTGAAATCATCCAGCAATGATTTTAACCCCTCAGCCCTCCTTCGTTTAGTTGCAGCACCTTCCTCCAATTTTGTTGCTCCTCTGTTTGGAATTCTGTTAAGCAGGGTGTTTGTGGCTTTAAAAAAATGCAAAATGGTTGCCAAAGTGAACAGTTTTGCCATGTAGCAAATGTTCATACTCTGCAATGCTAATTTATGTCCTTTCCTATAGTTATACAGGTTGCTATGTGCAATGAATTAAACATTAGTGAAAATTATCTGATGATGCTATTAGGGAATATACTGAGAAAATAGGTATTTGAGTACAGGTGTTGCCATTCTTAGGAGGTGGCTTTTTTTCAAGATTTGAAAATCCACAGAAATGCAAGCATTTGGAAAATGCAACTATTAAAAAATTTAGCATGAGCAATTTTCTGTTTCCTAATCTGGTACCAGTTACATGGATGTGTACAGTTTGAAAAATTCACCAGTTCTATACTCATGATAGGCATAATTTCGTATATGTATATTATATATTAATGAAAAGTTTAAGAAACTTCAGCATTAGCAATGAAATGTTTAAATACATTCCAAATACAGAAATATCTATTTAATTGCAAATCCCAGATAGAAGAAAATTCTTCCCCACATAGAAATGGATTGTTTCACATCTCAAAGAAATTCTGTTAAGTGAAGTAGGTATTCTGGCTATATGATATTCAGGGGAAATTCCCCCAAAACATATACTTATGAAGCAAGCATGAAATGCTATTTTTAAAATTTTTCCTTAAGCTCCATTCATTGCTGCTTTTGTTTCCACCTTTGTGTTTCTTTTTGTATAAGAACAGCCCTAGAAGCTGACAGATAGTTTACGTGCCATTTAACAACAGAGAAGGAGGCTCCATCAGCCAGGAGTGGCAGTGAGCTGACTGACTTCATGGAACACTATAGGTGGGAAAATTACCTTGATGTATTCTACTTGTGCTGATTTTCCCTTCTGCTGACACTCTGATGCTCTGAAAGTTGCTTTGCTCACATCCTCTGCTACTAGTGTCAAAGCACACTCTCCATCTTCACGTGCCAAAAAAGGAGGAAAACCTTATTTCAATGCCCAAAAGACTTAGCTCCTGTCAAAGATATTCATTTAACACTCACAGTTGGTCTATGGCAACTTGAAGACGTTGTCTTAAAAAGTAGGGCTTGTAAGGGGTGGGACGTGCTTTCTAGGGAAATCTTGTGCCTTTCATATCCTGAAGGCATGTAATAAGAAGAGGCTGTACACATAAATGAGGAGGACAATTTCAACTGTTATTTACAAAATCTATGCTTCTTCTGGGGAAGGGGGTGGGGTTAGCTAGCATAATAAAATCATTACAATTGGCTAAGAAAAGGATATTTCAAAAACAATAAAAAGTTTATTATTTGAAAAGCTTTCCCCTATAAAAATAACTGCCACTCAATCTTATTTCTGATTTAGTTTTGGTCAGTTACAGCTAATAAATTTTATGATTAAAAAAATCATCAACAGCATTAATTGTAAACCTTAAATTTTCTTAATATTTCAGCACTCTAAATACAATACCAAAAAACACAGTCATTTGTAAATATGAAATAAGCACATAAAACTCCAAGACATTTATAAAAAATGTAATCAAATATTTTAGTAGATATTAGCTATCTGGCCCAGGGCAGACAGATGACAAGCCATTCTATTTTCTCTGACTACATACACATTCATACTCCATGTTCATTTCAGACCATTTATTCATCTTCTACCCCTACTCTCACACCAATATTCCTCTCCAGCAGTTTTATTTGTACCGTTCTGAAATCCATCCCAGCACATAGAAAAGTACACAAACTTAGTTCATTGAGCCCTCCTTTCTTTTCTTTGACCATTTTTTAAATGGTGTATTTTACACAATAAATCCTAATTCAGCCAATACCAGTTCATTCAAACAGCATCTAAATTTTAAAATTGGCTCCTTTTCAGACAATTAGTTGGGGTGCCAATTTTTTAGTCAAATAAAACCATTTTCCCATTAACATTTTTGGTTATATAATCTGCTCTACAAATATAATACTATTAAACCCAATGTGCAAATTAAGTCCCTAGAATATCTCAGTTGCTAATTTGGTCAGATAATTCCAAGCATACATTTTGCCATCATTTAAATTGGAGATTTTTCTGCTGGCTGATTGCTTTCCAAGGGTGAGAATGTGGCTGAAGAACCCTGTGCATGTCTCAGATTTTCCACACTTTGTACACATGGAAACTGTCTTTGGGCTGGGACTCTCTCCTCTGTCTGTAGAGCATATTGTACTTGCAGCCTTGCCTTTCCTCCTTCTAGGCTGCCAGACACATTTGCCCAAAATGAGTCACTCAGTCTCTGATTTTTGCATTTGAGTTTGGCCTGTCTGATGTTGTTTGCACAGCCATGCCACATTGTTAGGAGTTGTGATTCAATGTGTCCTTGGAGCTTTTCTTTTGCCAACCCTGCTTTCTCATAGTGCCCCAATTTCAGCTCACTGTTGAGCAGCTGACTCAGAGCCTTAATGTGAACCATCCCCCATGCTTGTCCAGTCCCCATGCTTGCTGCTGGGCTGATCTTCACATCACAGTTACTAGCCCAGCTGGGGGAACACTTTTAGTAATCTTGCTGTCCCATTTATGTCACATATGTCTTGCAGGTGATGTGGGAAGCTGCCTGCGACATCTGTGACAGATCCAGACCTCTCAACCATATGGGGGATTGGACAGTACCAAACATTTGATTGGATCCAGAGTTTGGTGCCACATTTACTGCCAACCAAAAGGCACAAGGGCCGTCTTGGGTTGGTTTCTATTTCTTTGTTTCCCAATGCTACAATTCAGAGCGGTTTGATTTTCAACATCAGTTAACACACTACTATCACCTACAGACTACTGGTTACTAGTTACACCACTTCTCAGCTCCATTCTTGGTCAAATCACTTAACCTCTTTAATATCAATTTCCTTATTTGTAAAATTATTATAATAATCATTTCTAAGTAGTAATAATTAATAATATATTAATATAGGAGATAAATTAAGAGAGATGATACATGTAAATTGCTTAAAATACCCAAATGCTCAACAAATGTTAGCTATTGGAGTACATATTGCCAAACTAGGTTTTTCAGGCATTAGTGTAGCATAAGTACCTTGTAAAAGGTGTATGTTAACTTACTTGATCAGCTCTCATTTTATTCCTTCATCTATTGTAATTTTCATTAAATCTGTCTTGAAAAATGTAAGAATGTAGGTGTCTAATATTTGTTTTAGTCTCTGGAGAAAGTTAAATCTTTCAGTCCATTTCATACTTCCTTCCCAAATAGCATTAACACTAGCACTCCATCTTCTCTATGAAGAAGGGCAGGACTCCACTCTTGAAATGTCCCAGTTCCGGAAGAGTTCTTGAAGCCACTTAGACTTCTGCCCACTACTGATCTTTCCCTTGTATGTTCATCCTTCCATTGCTCAGTTCTGAAAATCACAGTCTAAGATTGGTTTTCTAGACCCTCATTCAATTCCACCTTTGACCTCTGAGTCTATTAATTAAAACATTACCTCAAGTTTGGTTCCCAGACTGACTTATCACATTGATATCATCTAACCTCACAATAGAAATGAAAGGGATCTTGACAAGCATCTTTTGTAGAAAGAACTATTTCTTTGGAGAAAACAACAACACCAACAACAATAGTAAATTAGAAAGGAACTAAGTAATTTGGACTTTTTCCCTTCTTTTTGTCATAACAATACACTTTCTCAAAGGCAGTGAGTGGGCTGATTCCTTTTCTGGCCTTAAACTTTGTTCCCGAAGGCCTTTTATTCCTGACCACTTTTCTGTGAATATTAAGATTTGGGGCATTAGCTTTAGCATTGCTGTGACAAATGTGTTATCCATTTGAACTCATCCTCGGTTACAGACTCCTTATTCTACCTCTTGTGTCTATATGCTTTTTGGGTGTGCATATCACATGGAGTTCCACACTGGTCCCATGCTTCTATTCATCTTTAGAGTCCCTTAACTTGGAATTATACCTATACTAAAGGCCCGGTGCATGAAATTTGTGCACAGGTAGGGTCCTTAGGCATGGCCGGCAATCAGGGCCGATCTATGGGGTGACCGGTGGGGCTATTGGGGGTCCCCACTGACACCCACCTTTGCTGGCCTGGTGCTGCCCATTCGCCAGCCCCGCCCCCTGCCACCACTGCTGCTGGTCACCTTCCTCTGCGGGGCAACCAGCAGGGCAATTGGGGTGGGGGGGCTGGGGGAGGGAGGCCCCTGCTGGCACTCGCCTTGGCTGGCCTGGAGCCTGTGGGCTGCGGGAAGCTCCTGCATTGAGCGTCTGCCCCCTGGTGGTCAGTGCACTCATAGCGACCGGTTGTTTCACTGGTCCTTCTGCCATTAGGTCTATTTGCATATTAGGCTTTTATTATATAGGATTTATTTGAATTCTTTGAATACTATTTACTAAAATTATAAGGTAATGGTATTTGGTTATGCATTCATGTGACTATCTAATATTCCAATATAAAAATATTTTCTCTCAAGGTTGATTTAACGTCTACATTATGTATAAGTTCTTGTATAAAAACAGTTGAATTTATCACACTGCTTTTTCACTCTCATGAGAGACTAGGAGAGTAAAAGCACATCTAATGTATTTTAAATTACTGGTGTATAACAACACTGCTGTTATTCATCCTTGGCTCTGCCACTGGATCAGTCCTATTATTGAAAATAGGAAAGTTGCCCTGCCTAGTGTGGCTCAATTGGTTGAGCATTGTCCCATGCACTGAGAAGTCACAGGTTAGATTCCCAGTCAGAACACTTGCCTAGGTAGCAGGCTTGATCCCCAGTAGGAGGCATGCAGGAGGCAGCCGATTGATACTTTGCTCTCGCATCAATGTTTCTCTCTCTCCCTCTCTCTTCTTCTCTCTATAAAATCAGTAAGAACATTATTTTAAAAAATAAAATAGGAAAGTTTGAGCACACCTTCTTTTAGGTAGGCTGTGGATTCACACACATTATACAAAAATAATTTTTCAACATCAAATGCTATAAATTAGATGATTCTCCTAAACAAGGTTTAGCCATCCATTTAATCATAAATCTAATCCAATCAATTTCAGTGTTATTGGACAATGATGTTATTACTCTATTCATTTTAGTACTTCATATAAAAATATGTGCATATATATGCATGATTTGTGTGTCTATGTGATTGTATATGTATATATACAGTATTTTTTGAACTAGTCATTATTCTGTGTCTGATCCTTTCCTCTGTTATATCTTCCTTAGAATTCTTGACCACTTTCTTGACACAGTTTCATATTTTTTCAAGGCTATATTGCTCATTCTTGCTTCCACAACTCCATTATTATGGATATGTTATATTTATGAAACTAATTAGTATCCAGTTTTTAAAATGTTGATTGGAATTGTCTTTCTCAAATGTTATTTTTTTTAATTTTAAAAATTGATTTCAGAGAGGAAGGGAGAGAGAGAAATAGAAACATCAATGATGAGAGAGAATCATTGATCGGCTGTCTCCTGCACATCTCCCACTGGGGATTGAGAAACCCGGACATGTGCTCTGACTGGGAATCGAACCATGACCTCCTGGTTCATAGGTCAATGCTCAACCATTGAGCAACACTGGCCAGCCTCACATGTTATTTTTAATTCCTTTTAATCAGATCAGTGAGTCTACTGCAAAATATACTCTGTCTAATGTTTTAAGAACTCCATCATCAATCAGGTGGCAATTTGTCTGAAATTGTCAGCCATTGGCCACAAAATTTATATAGACTTTTTTTTATAATACATTCTTCTTACCTATCCAAAATAATAGCTTTGCACTGAAAGAGACATGAAAGCATCTGTGTACTTGAAGTTTTCAGTTTCCTTCTCAGGAAGACATATTCCATGATCCTTCTACCACAGTTATTAATTTATTTAACAAACTTTTTGTTGCATGCCTTCTCTGTGA
The DNA here is from genome assembly GCF_951640355.1 of Cnephaeus nilssonii. NCBI lineage: Eukaryota > Metazoa > Chordata > Mammalia > Chiroptera > Vespertilionidae > Cnephaeus > Cnephaeus nilssonii. The sequence continues at coordinate 45,881,951 of NC_137080.1, forward strand.
CAGTTATTCTCCTGGCCAGATAGAAGGGTGAATGTACCAAAATGAGATTCAGTTTCTTTAATAAATATGATACTATACATTATTATATTACTTTTTTGTATCCAGTTTGACCAGTTGTTGTTATTCAGGAATTTGAATTTCATATACATTTTTAAATATGATATCATACTGTTCATGTCATTAGAATTAATAATTCTTAATATTATCATGATTTCTGATAATGTGGCTTTCTTTTTTTTTATTTCTGGTATTGGTACATTGTACGTTCTTTCCTTTTTTCTCCTTTGACCAATCTTGGGAGGTTATCAGTACTATTATTCTTTCCAAGGGATTAACTCCTGGCATGTTGATTTTTTCAATTGATCATTTGTCTATTATATTATTAATTTATGTTCATATTGTCATTATTTCTTTATTACTACTTTCTTTGCATTTAATTCTTATTTTTCTAGTCCCTTGAGATGGATACCAACCAGGATCATTGCTATTCAGCCTTTTTATCTATATATGTATTTATGGCTATATATTTCTCTCTAAGCAGGCTTTAGCTGCATCCAATGGATTTCAATATATTATTTTCATTATTCAACTCATATTTCCTTATTTCCTTCATGTTTTCTGTGACTCATGGGTAGTTTAAAGCCACAATGTTTAATTTCTAAACATTTGGGTATTTTCTAGTTATATCTTTTGTCAATACAATCTTTGAAATGTATTGAGACCTGTTTTATGGAAATATGTATATTTGGCTGTTTGAAATTCAGTATTCTAAATATATCAATTTGTTAGTTGTGGGTTTCATACCTTCTGTTGTTATATTAATTTCTTGTCTCCTTATTTTATCAGTTAGAGAAATATGCTTAATCTCCAAATATGATTTTGGAATATTCTATTTTACCTTACAATACTTTCAATTTTTGCTTTGTCTATATTGATCCTATATTATTATCTCTATATATAAAAGCCTAAGCAATTGGCCGACCGGCCAGTAGCTATGACATGCAAGAACCACCAGGGGGCAGATGCTCAATGCACAGGCATGAAAACATGGAACAGACTGATAAATCTCAGAGGGAACGGGGGAGGGGGGAGGGTGGGAAGAGATTAACCAAAGATCTTATATGCATACTAGAGGCCTGGCCTGCGGTGATAAGGCCAAAACTGGCTCTCTGACATCCCCCGAGGGGTCCCGGATTGAGAGAGGGCACAGTCCAGGCCGAGGGACCCTGCCAGTGCATGAATCCATGCACCGGGCCTCTAATCTCTATATAAATTTAGAAATGGCTCACCTGGCCGTGAATCAGGAGGTCACAGTTCAATTTCTGGTCAGGGCACATGTGTTGTGGGCTTGATCCCCAGTGCGGGGAGTGCAGGAGGCAGCCATTCAATAATTCTCTCTCATCATTGATGTTCCTATTTCTCTCTCCTACCTTGCTCTCTTAAATCAATAAAAATACATTTTTAAAAATGTTTTAAAAAGAATTTAGAATTTTTTTATTTTCCCAGTGAATCCTTTAATCATTATGAAATCTTCATCTTTAGGAACAGTTTTTGCCTTAATTTTCACTGTGTTTTTATTGGAATAGTGTGCCTTCTGCCTTTTGTGTTTTGTTTTGATTTGTTTTATTTATGGTGCATCACTTAATAACTACGTATTTTTTATTCTATCTAACATTTGTCTTTAATTAAGTCTGTTTATATTAAATAAAACTACTGATATATTTGAATATAAATCTACCATCATATCATTTGCTTTGTTTTTATCCAATTTGTTCTTGCTATTTTCTCTCCTTTCTTTTTTAAATTTGGAATAAGAATTTTTTATTATCCCATTTTCTTAAGGGTTAATCACATATTTTTATGTTGTATATCCTAAATTTCAGCATTTCATGATTCTGGAACTTTGTGCATTTCCCTCTCTCTTATGATGTATTTTCTAATTGTGTTGCAGTTGTAGAGTATGAAGATTTAAGTGCTCTGGATGATGATATTTTCTCCAGGCAGGCAGGTTGAGTGGGACAGATCATCTGGTTCTTAGTAGGAGTTGAGATGATTTGAGACTGGGCTTTAAAATTTGTGAGGTCTGTTTTATTTCTGACTTGCCCTTATTTCTAGAACATAGACTTTCTGGGTTCCCAACTTTAAATTTAGGTTATTTTTAAGGTCCCTTCTCCTTGGCAGGACTTTTCCTCCTATTTTTGTCTCCCCAAACTGCCCCAAACGCAGCTTATTCTTCCTGATTTCTTGGACTTCCATGCCAGGAAGTTTAGGGATCTGCAAATTCCTCAAGGGATAGAGTGCCCCTGAATGTCACTTTCATTGTAATACGTTTCCTTTTTTCTGAGAACTTAATCATTCAAAACCTGCCTACTTTGGTTTCTCTACAATGCCTTCCATTAAGGCAGGCATCCTCAAACTACGGCCCGCGGGCCACATGCGGGTGTTTTTGCCGTTTTGTTTTTTTTACTTCAAAATAAGATATGTGCAGTGTGCATAGGAATTTGTTCATAGTTTTTTTTAAACTATAGTCCGGCCCTCCAACGGTCTGAGGGACAGTGAACTGGCCCCCTGTTTAAAAAGTTTGAGGACCCCTGCATTAAAGGTTCAGAGTGGGCCAGGGTCACACACCTATGACATGAGGCCATAATGTATCAAAAGAGATTTTTATTTCAGGCACCTGGGTGCAGGTGGGCTGAGTCCGACAAAGGAATCAGCGGAGACTGAAGGGGGAGGCAGGTTTTTACTAGTATTCACTTCTGCTGGCTGCAAACAGTTCTGCTGACATACAGAGCTTGAATGATGTGTCCTGTCCTTGGTTCCTCCTGGCGACAGATGTCCAGTGGCTATCTGGGCGATGGCGTGCTCAAGGTTGCAAGCTTTCTGCAAGATATCTGCTAAACATAATAAGTTTCCTCTGCCCCGTTTTCTTCTCTTTAACCCTTTCATTCCATAGGCTACTTTTTGTATTTCCTCCAGTTTTTATATGATTCTCTATTCAAAGGTTGTTCTGGTAACAACATACTTTAGCATAATTGAAGAAAAAAATTCAGTGTATCTTTTACAGCTTCTTGGGTTATAAGATAATGATTTACGTATTTATCTTATATCTATTGCTAGATTCTAAGTTTCTTATAGGCAAGGATTCCAACTTATCTGCGGTTGTTCAGGGACTAACATAGAGTCAGCTGTTCCATAATTATTAAGGGTTACAATTACTTACCTCATTTCTCTCTAAAAATAAAAAAAGAAAATAAAAAAAAAGAATTCCTATACAGTACTCTTCTCTCCAGAGCCACTTACTCCCTCCTACACACCTCTTTCCTGATTGCTAGCATCACCCTTCATCTACTAGTATATTCGCTGATCTTCTGAAAACATTGTTTTAAAATACAGGATTTTTATTTTCTGACCCTAACCCGGTGTAATCAGAGCATAACCCATCATCCCTCAGCAAACACATTCTCACTGTCCTGTGCCACCCTGGATGCTGAAGTGAAAAGTCAGTCTTTTCCCTCTCTGAAGCAGACTGAGCCCCTTGACAGCAAAGGCTGTCTCTTTTGCTTAGCATATATCCCCTTAGGAAGCGAGTTCAGTACCGTGTACAACAGTGACAGTTTGTGACATGCGGACATGGTCATCTGCAAACCTCAGAAAGGGGTCTAAATTATATTTGAGTTGAATAGGCATAACAAGCCATAACCATATCAGAATTAATAAAATTTCTCCAATAATGTAAGCAAAATGGAGATTTTTCATTGAATTAATGTCTTACAAATGCTTGCATTTATCTTCATATTCCTAGAATCTGTTCTCTAGTCTAAATAGATCTGTTCTCTAGTCTCTACTTTTTAATAGAACTTGATGGTAAGCTCTGAGGTGAAATGGTACACAGAAATGTTAATTTTTATGTTTAAGTATCTCTATGCATTGAAATTGATAATAAATAATCCTTTAATCAGCAATTATACTTAGATACATGGAAAGTAAAATATCAGTATCACTCTTTATCCACATGAAAATATTGATTGAAGTATTTCCTACTACTTAACATTCAGAATTGTACTGGATCTACCCCAATTCTACCTTTATGTATTAGAACAAAGATATATGGAACTTTTAAAAAATTATATCAGTCTTTGAAGATTAGCAAACATGCCTGCTGAGTGTCACTTTTATCTAATTCAGCATCATCTGCCTGTTATAAATTTTAAAAATAATAAAAATAAAAGATGAAAACACCTGCAAAAATGAATGCTCAATTCAACTATTAGACAAAAAAGAAAAATACGTAAACATGGCACAGTAGGAGAATAAAGCTTCTGGGGAAAGAAAGCAAAGCTGTGTGACAGATGGAAAGGTCTCAATGGATGAATGGTACTACTACAAATAAATAGCAGGCAGCCAGAGGGAATCAAATAATGATTATGGAAGAAAAATGAGGGTTAAAAAAGATGAAAAGAATGTTTTGACTCAAACTAAAGATTCTATATTAATAAAATTTCCTATTTAAAAAATATATTTAATTACACATCCACCAAAAATAGAAAATAATTCATGTCAAACAGGGTAGAAAGCTGACAAGTGAAGCAGTCTAGACAATATAAAAAGCTCAACATGTCCTTGGAGAGGAAGGAATGCATTCCACAATTTGTACTGGCATGCCCCCAAACCTGAACAGATTACTTTCTGACGATCAATATCTGTAACCACCAGAGGCCTGTTAGAGAGTTTTTTAAAAATCAGCTTCAAAGAGACCTGGTCCCCAGCTTACATTTTATTTTTGCCAGTGGGTGCTGAGGTAAGAGTTTTGGACAAGGCTCATTTTTCTTCTCTTTATAGGGCTGTGTATTGAATATGAAGCACCCTAGCATGTTCTTGGGCTCTAGTCAGCTGGAGTCAGGTCCTGATTATAGATATGTGAAAGAGAACCAACATCCTCACCAACCGGAAATGCCTGTGCACATTCAACTCAATGAAATTTCCTGGCCATAGTTTAGCAAGGCTTCCAATAGTAGGAGCTTATTTGTCAATCTAAATCATCAATCTAATTTAGAGGATAAATGTAGCATTTTCTTTCTGAATTAAGCAGTGCTATGGTTAACTGATTTGAAAACCTAGAACATTTCCTCCCTTCTCATTTCTATAACATGCACAAATATTAGTAAATGAAAGCAATAGTTTCCCTAATATCTTTTTACTCATAATGAAATAATTAAAAGTCTACTTGTAATAGTACCTGAGTACCAACATCTTATTAACAACAACAACCAAAAAACTGCAGTGTGAAAGGAGTCATTAATTGCATGTCATTTTTTTTTCTTTTAAAGTGGGCATGTAAGGGCAATCAATGGATATGTTTCCAATTTACAGAAGGAGAAAATAAGACATGTCAACAAAAATTCTTAAAAATAAGAAAACAATAATGAAAGAGCAAAGACGGATTATAAAAACAAAAGAAAGCCTGAAACATTTCAGAAATAAGACAAACATATCAGATATGACATTTAATGACAAAAAATTCCCTCAGAAAAAAAAAACAGAATAAAAAACAAAACTTGATCATATGATATGTATCGCAGAAACATTTAAAAGAAAAATATTAAATAAGAGAATGAGTAAATATCTAGACAAAGGCTAATAAAAATTAAAAGTAGAAATGTGAAATAGAGCAAGCTCTCTAAAATCCATTCTTTTCAGGGTATTATGAAGGTTCCATTACATGGGCATGATTAATTAAATCATTGACCATTGAGGACTGAACTCAATCTCCTATTGCTCTTCTCTCCCTGGAGGAGGGAGGATAGTGGAGATGGAAATGAAAGTTCCAAGCCTCAAATCACAAGGTTGGCTCCACTGGCAACCAGCCTGCATCCTTAGTACTTTCCAAAAGTCACCTCATTAACATAACAAAAGACATCTTTATCACTGTCAGCACTTAGGAAATTCCAAGGAATTTGTGAGACAATCACCTTACCTGAATGACCAAATATATATATTTCTTATAAATCATAATATCACAATATTATAAATATTTTAACCCTTATTTCAGGCTATTATTTGAAATACTAGAGGCCCGGTGCACAAAATTCATGCACTTGGGGGTGGGGGGTCCCTCAGCCTGGCCTTCGCCCTCTTGCAGTCCAGGAGCCCTTGGGGGATGTCTGACTGACAGCTTAGGCCTGCTCCCCAGGGGAACATCCTTAGTGCTGCCCCGGAGGCAGGAGAGTCTCCCGCCACCACCGCTGTGCTCGCCAGCCATGAGCCCAACTTCTGGTTGAATGGAGCTCCCCATGTGAGAGCACACTGACCACCAGGAGGCAGCTCTGCCCCCAGTGTGCGTCATAACAACCAGTCATTTTGCTGTTCGGTTGATTTGCATATTAGCTTTTTATTATATAGGATATTGTAAAATGTTACTTGAATTCAGACTGCTTCCCCCCTACCACCCCCCCCCCCCCAATTTTCTTTTGTGTACTGTAAAGTCCTCGGAGGTGGAAGCTTTATTTTCTGTTCTATTTCACTATCTAGTATTTTTAAGTACAACTAGAGAGATAGTTGCAGTGTCTTCCTACAATTTTGTGCTTATGGAATGCTCTGGAATACTCGATTTTGAATGGTATCTTGAAGGTTGAAAAGAATCAAAATTATATGATCTTTAGAAAAGAGTCATGACTATAGCATAATGGTGCCTTAGCATCGGCTGCAGAAAGACTTACTACACCATTGGCTTGGACCTCTTTTTCATGTGTTGCTGCTTAAGAAGAATTGTTTATTGGCAGGATCCCATTTTTTCACATACTAATGGGATCACATCCCTCCATATGAACATAAACATGAAATCGTTCTTGGTACTGACTAACTTTTCTGCCTTGCTTCTTCTCTCCTACTTACAGAAAATGGCACATATTCTACTCTGTGGCATGATGAGCCCAATTCAATAGTCTTTATAAGACAAGGTCACTTCTCTTTAGAAGAATAACCTTTCCATATTGATTCTAACATGGTAAAACATGGCACATCTTTAAGTCCCACACACAGGGTGAGAAGTACTGTGAACTGACTCTACAAAAGCATAAATCAGAGCAAAATTTTTTCACTTAAGAACATTAAAACCTCAAATAGGAAAACTGTAAAACTGTAAAGCACTTCAACCAACATATAGCTTTACTCTGAGCAATACAGGAGCAGAGGTGTTTTAGACCTAATACACAGAATTCTAGGTGTAATTCTGTTAAGAAGCTTTACATTTTGCCATTAGAACTATTTCCCCTCTATGATAGGCTTTAATATCCTTTCAAATGCATTAATGTGGTCCCAGAACAGACTCTCACAGACTCCTGACTGCTTTGAATATTTCCATTTTAATAACAGCTTCAGATCTTGACTCAGAGCTTTATATACCCCTTACTGTCACATAGCTTGTGAAAGACAGAAGGAAACAGCTCATCATCCACAAAAGTCATCCAATGTGCAATTGTTTGCTTTAGAATACAACCCACAAGAAAATTAAAGGGGAACATCATTTACATTTGATTTTCTCTACCCTTTGTGCTCATCTCTGAATAATTCTAGAGGAATTTTCAAAGTCCCTGTAAGAACTGCTTAAATCTTTTCCTTTCTGAGAGTGACTATAGTTCCATGCTGAAAGAGCTAAGGTCTCTCTCTTAGACTTGGAAAGGCAGAGTAGAGGCAAGTCTCAGTTAGACCTTTATGGTGTGAGGTCTTATTATCGAACTGCTATTCAGTGGCACAACAGCTCAGAGATAGGGAATACAATTTCACCAAAGCAGCAGGGTTGAAACAACTTTTGAGACAGTGGTGATAGTTCTTCAGACTTAAAAGGAAAAGTGAGTATTTATGTTTTGTGAAATTTCTGATCATATCAATAACCACTGTCATGGTTAAGAGAAAGTCTGAAGAGTTTAGAGGAACAATTTTGGAGTGTGTGTGTGGGGGGGGGGGGAGGGGGCGGATAACTTAAATAAACTAAAAGAATAGTCCAGATACAACCTTGAAGACCTATGGCATTTTTTATGAATAAAATAAATACAAAATTAGAACAGATGAGAATGATTATGAAGATATCAAGAGGAGGTGAGGGGTGAGGGACAAGAAACTGTCAGAGGACAGAGGAGGCTGGGCACATTTTGTATTTTGTTCATACCACTTATGTACAAGTACCATCCCACTTCATATTGCCCCTTCAAAAAAGATGGTAAACTCTCTGTTCCCTTAGTAGAACTTGGTTCATTTACAATTGCAAAGGAAAACTATGTCCTCTTAGCTGATGGCTCACTCTGACACATGCTCAAGAAGAAGACTGAGGTTCAGCATTATGGGACAGGGCTCTGACCTAAGCGGTGGTTTGAAATTAACTTAGTGTTATCATTCATCCTGATGACAATCGTACATTGAAGCCTTCAGCTCTCCACCACATACACTAAGTAATTCCAAAAGGTCTTATTGGTTTTATTGGTTTTATTTGAGAAACTGAAAACAACTTTGAATAGCTATTCATTCCATTTTATTTAATGCATGTCTTTGAACAGTCGATTTTAAAAAATTAACATTTTTGTTTGTTTGTTTGTTTGTTTGGCATATCTAAACAACAAAATCAGCAAGCATTTCCTGAATTCTGAGTGTTAATATCTAGTTGCTTGACACTTTTCATACAGATATAACACCAGAAGCTCCAACTCAATAATTCTAAACAAAAGATAATGTTTTTATTCCTAATTCTACATTTTTCCTCTCTCTTTCTATTAATAATTCTTTATTCTTCCAGTATCCCAAACACAAATCCTGGAGTTTCCTTTGATTATTCTCTCTCAAACAAAGCTCACATTTTAAGTTTATACTTCTCTCTTTCTGCACTTTTATATTCTAATTTTTTCATATTCTTACAACTACTATAGCAATAAGAACACAAGATGAACTATTAAGGGTGGGGAAAAAACACCAAAAGGATTTCTACTTAAAAAAAAAACACACAAAAAAACCCTCTTTTTTCTAATTTTGAATATAAATATTTTATATAAATATATTTATGTGTATATGTATACATAAATCTGTCTATATGTAGAGATTTTTTTTCCTGCTAAGGATATCCATTCTAGAGTGTCTTTCAACCAGGGAATAAGTTTTCTCTGCTTCTCACCTGTCTTGTTGGAATAGCCTCTGACTGGTTATCGGTCTCATGTCTCAGTTGTAATTGGAACAGGCGAGACAATTTGATAGGACATCTGGTATTCTCTGAACCCAGTTCTTTGCTCTTATAATTTTCCCCACCTAAATTATCCTTCCACTGCACTGACACCTATCCCATCTTACCTTCTCCTTTTGGACTCAGTTCAGAAGACCTCTTCTTAAGTCTAACTGGGGTGACATTTTCCTTCCCTGAATATCCAGGGCAGGGCTGTCCATACCTCTCTTTTGGTAGGCCTCTTGGTCACTATAGTTATTTATTTTTAAGTATTTGTCCTAGTAGTCAATTGTAAGTTTCTTATGGAGAGAGTCCATGTTTGTATACTTCCATATGCTGGGCACAGCCAGCACAGTGCCTTACACATAGTAGGTCCTCAATAAACATATATTTAATTAAGTAATTAAAATTATGAATGTCGATTTCCTTAACTTCCTCCACATTGAATTGCAATTTGTGTTTTCTTAAGACTACTTCTATTTTTAACTACAGTATATACTTGGTAAAGGATTTTACAACTCTCTAAATTAGCCCAGGGTGATTACCCCTACTGTGCAATTTACTACTATTTTATTAAAGCAAGATTAAAGATAATACTTCATTGAAAGCAGTAACAGCAACATTAACCTCTATTTACCTTGACATAATAAAGCTTTAATAAAACATGGGCAAATTACATTGAGGGGGATAATTATTCTAACATAAAATTTAAAGGGAACTTAATTTCTTATTCTGCATGTTTAGTGTCATTAATGTCCTTTTTCTCATTTATAGAGGATACATAAAAATATTCAACCCTCTCCAATTTGTTTTCTTATTAAATAATTCTGAATTTATATTCGAGTTTATAAACATAAGAACACAACTTTAAAATGCAACAATTTTTCATAAGTAAATATTATTATAGAAGTATCAGGGCAAGGGGGAGTTTTGTGAAAGGGATTTTACCCCAAGCCAAAAAACAAAAGTCATCCTTGTCTAAATTTTGGAGTGCTGAATCAAAGAAGATTCTTGTTTGTTTTATATCCGCTGGCTTTATTACATCAGACAAGTTTCAAAGGGGCAGAGCATATAGAATTGAAAAATAACACAGCTGCATTTTGCAGTGGAGTGTTCTGCCTCTGCCTGTGTTTTGTTGTTCATGTAATACTTTTCAATAAACAAAGATGTCAATCAACTCTCTTCGCAGCACATCACATTTCAGATTTAAACCACTTCAGACACATCACTGCCCCAAGCTCACGAATTTAACAGATAAAAATTCAGCTTTCTGTCAAGGCAGAATGCACTATTGATTGTAGGTGGTATTTAGGCAAGAAAGCAGCAGAACAATATTACCTCAGAGTCACATATAGTCCACTATAGAGGCATAACATAAAGTGTTATTACACTCTGAATAAAACTGTTTCAATGCTCAGCATTGATTAATACCCATTGCCAAACACTTTCCTAAGAAAGACTTCCACATGCAGCAAATTGTGAGAGTGGCAGAGGGGGATTAAAACACATGATAGCAATCATGAAAACTTTGATCACTTGATTTGATTCTAGTGCTTTGTATATTAGCATAATTATTCAAACATGCTTCATTAAAAATCATGACTGTACAAGTCTTGGTTTAATGATCCAAGTATGTACCACGTGAGCTAAGCTTTAAATAAGAATACAACCTGGTGTTAGGAAACTATGAGAGAGATGTTTTTTTGTAAAATAAGAGAAATTGCAAAAATACAGACTCTAAAAACCAAGACAGGGGAAAATAACTAAAAGGTAGACCAGCAGTGGATGTGTTGGGTTATATTTTTCTATTTATCTTCACATCTACCTGAATGTCTCTTGGGGCCACCAAAGGTTAGATACCACGTTACTTCTAAGCTACTGAAAGATTGACATAAAATCCCTGTAAATCTCAAACTAATTACATTTAAATTTTAGGTGTCACAGCCAGTTTTGACCTTTGAAGGTTGGCAGAAGAAAAGTTTGACAGTTCTTGAACTGTTCCTACATATTAAAAGAGGTTGTTTCAAATTAATAAAAGAAGAGAAGACAAACTAAATTAATGATGCCAAAGATATTAATAAGACTACTGTTATTGGCACATATTTAATTATGTATCAGATCTCATTTAATAATGATGTCAACTTCATTTATACTGCAGGCTACATGAGGAAAATAAAAACAGCATACTAGATACTCCATTATTTTGGTTGTTCTGTTAACATTAAGTACTAACTTAGACACAAGTGAATCATGTTTATGAGGGGGGTGAGTTTCAAGTTGAAATAATCTCTCTGCTCCTAAATCACTCAGATTCTGAGATATAATGTATAATTACCAAGATTCCTAATTTTTATATAGTGTTCATGATACATGAAGTTGGTTTAAGAATAGATTGTTGCTTTCCATATCACTATTTTTTTCACTTTTGACAATTTATGTAGCATCATCAAAGAGACATTTCAAGGAGTTTATAATAATTTTAAAGTAGATTAAATTTTAGAGTCTAATGTGTTTTCAAAATATATTTTATTTAAATCTACAGCTTTATTGCTAAATATATTAAGTGCTACAGAATTAAAATGCAAACTCTCACTGATGGCCTTTTAACATCAAGAAAATAGTCATTACTCTCAGAAATGTTAAATTGATTATTTGCTCTCATGCAATGAAATAGCATCAACAACAGGTCCCTGGTCACCTTTCAAGTTCATTGATAGTCTGGTGGATGTTGGCCAGGTGCCTAGATTAAATATTAACAGTGTACCTATCTAGGAGTGATTCGTGAGAGGAAAAATATCACAGATGCTAAGCTTTAGCCTCATTGAAAAATTGTAAGTCACCAAAAGCGACTAATCAAGTGATGTGATGTGCCAGGAAAATAACTGAATGTGTAGTTCTGGACAGCCTCAGTAATTCTTATGTCAGGTGACATAATATGGGCAAAAATTTGCACCCAATCCTTTCTCTTTCAATGAGCATATTATAGGATGTTAATAATTAGCCATGAGACTGCAGCCCTCAGGGAACTCTCTTGCAGAGCTTCAGCCATTTCCTTAGAGTGTTCAATCTTAAAAGATTAATTCATATCTCCCCTGTTATTAATGTTACAACAGCACACCTCTAAGAAACAAATGAATACTTCTACAAAATAAGTCCAGAAAGAGAAGTTAGAAAATTAAGTCTAAAACTAATAGTATTACATAATAATAAGCAGGGGAAAAATAAGACTAAATTCTTTGAAGGAAGAGATCATTTGTAAGTTATCTTTACTATTATAGGACTATCATAACAGTTGTCTTTATATTTAACTATTGATAAATGTTTTAATTGAAAAACACTCATTTAATCCTTGTTATTTTTCTGGTTTTCTGTGGATAAAATTTGAGCATGGTGAATTTAGGTAATAACAAGTACTTCAGCAAATTTGGAGTTCAAGCTATGGAAGAAAGGTAGGTAAGGAATAAAAATAATAATGTCTGCAGATAAATTATTTTCTGTTTTTTATGCCATGCTAAAGACAATTTCTTCTATAAACAATTAAAACTTTTGAAGGATTTTAAATTGGAGAGTGACAAGATCAATACTACTTTAGAAATAGCACTCTGTAGTACATAGAGGATGCTTTAGAAATAGCATTCTATAATGAGTACATAGAGGATGAATTTTAGCAGGACAAGGCTGATCATTTATAAAAGTATTGCATTATTTAAGAAAGTGATTAAAAATTGAGAAAGGAGATACTGGACAGGAAGAGTATTATGCAATAGATAAATGATATCTATTGAGCACTACTAGGTGTTAAGCACTATTCAAAACATGTGGTAAAGTAAGTCTGGGACATGTGGACATATATGATTAAACAAAGCTAAGCAAGTTTCTTAACTTCACTATTTTTCAAACTTTAGTAGGCTAAAATGCCTTGTGAATCCCAAAAGGAGGAAGGAGGTTACTGTGTAAGTATATTTGAACTTATTTGATCACAGCACTTTTTTTTAAAGAGTACTTACAAGACTCAAATTTCCTAGAAATTTACTTTGAAATTCAAATTGAAAGAAAGAATACACACCTAACAGATACTTTCTTGGCATAAATTGTTTCCTCTTGGAATATGCCCCGACCCCTGGCACTACCCATCCACATACACCTTTCCTGGGTTAACTCCAATTTATCACCAAGTTCTTAACTCACTGAATTTTTCTATAACCATCTTTAAATTTTGTCAGGCAACCTATTTAACATATTCTTAAGATCCATTTCCACAGCCTAATCATGGGTATATTTTTTAATTTATTTGGGCAGTTATTTTTTTTAATGAGTCTTGTTCATCAGGTTTCAACTTTATGGAGATCACCACCATATCCCTATCACCCAGAACACTGCATAACAGCATAAGGTAAACACTCCATAAACACTGATTGAGTGAGAGAGTGAGGTCTATAATGTGCATCAAGCAACACAGTGCTGCTATTACAGCCCTCTCAGAAGCTTGAGTGCTCACTCCATTATGACCTGACTGAGAAAAGATTATTCTAATAGATTAAAATCTTCATACTCTCAGTCTTTCACAGGCAGCCTGGGGTTATTTTGTGACCATAAAACTGCTCCCTTTGGCCCAGCCAGTATGGCTCGGTGGTTGAGCATCAACCAATAAACCAGGAGGTCACGGTTCAATTCCCATCAGGGTTGTGGGCTCGATCCCCAGTGTGGGGTGTGCAGGAGGTAACCGATCAGTGATTCTCTCTGATCACTGATGTTTCTATCTCTCCCTCTCCCTTCCTCTCTACATTCAATAAAAATATATTTTTTTAAAAAACTGCTCACTTTGAGTAGAGGGTTACTCAAAGCAAGATAAAGAGCTCTGACCCAGGTTCCAGGGTGAGATACCCAAAACTTCTCTGCTTCAAGGGTCTGAGGTAGATGATTATGCTGGAGAGAGTTTATGTGCCTTTAGAACAAGAGCCACGATGAAGACTTTGGAGTTTTGGATGAAGAACACACTCCCTTCTGAGTCACTCTCCTGAGATGCAGTTCCTGAACATTAATGAAAAACCAATACTAGACTGAGGCATGTACTGATTTCAAAGTACCTATGGATATTAAAGTGGAGATGCCCAAGATCCATGGGTTTTGAATTCAAGAAGGCAGTCTCATGGAGAAATCTATGTGAAGCCATGAGTGTGTACAAACTCACCCAGGAAGGCATCTGTTCTTGTTTTCTGTTGTGTGTGTTTATTTGTTTGTTTGTTTGTTTTAAAGCAAAACTCTGGAGAAGGTACTTTAAGGGCAGGTGAAGGAAAATAAGACTGAATCTAAAAAGATCTCAAATAAAGATGACTAGATATTAACATCTATTAAATCTAGTTGGTGAGAACACAAGTGGTTGTTACATTAATTTTTAACATTTTAATTTGTTTGAAACATTTCTAAACAAATTTTTAAAGCCTAAGGAGTAACCAGAAAGATAGGAAGTAGAGTAGGAGGGAGCTTCTTAACTGAATCAAAGGAGGGGCAGCATTTCATGTAGGAACAGGTCATTAATAAAATGGAGAAAGAAAACAAGGTAAGGATTAAAAACTGTCCATTGTTTTGTCAGTTGAATAGCTATTGTGACCTTACTGAGAACACTTTCAGGAGGGGCAGATGACAAAGCTCATTTGGTGTGAGAGTAAAAAGAAAATGTAAAACAGCTGAGTATTAGTATATAAACACAATGGAATACTACTCAGCCATAAGAAAGGATGAAACAGTGCCATTTGCAACACCATGGATAAACCTTGAGAACATTATGTTAAGTGAAATAAGTTGAACAGAAAAAGCTAAGAACCATATATGACTTCACTCATATGTGGGATATAAAACTGAACACAAACAGCAGTGTGGTGGTTGCCAGAGAGAAGGGGGTGGGGGAAGCAGGGGGTCCTAATATATGGTGACAGGAGATTTGACTTTGGGTGGTGGGCACACGGTGCAATATACAGATTTTTGTGACATAGAAACTCACACCTGAAACCTACATGTTCATGTTGAACAATGTCACCTCAATAAATTTAATTTAAAAAGTAAAAAAAAAAAAGGAATAAAGCTATTTATTACCTCTGTTAGTGAGAGGATGAGAGGACAGATTCAGGATTGTTTAATTCAGTAGCTAAATGATAACATCAAGACGCAGTTCTTTCCTTCTTTCTGTTTTGTCATCCTCATTATTTTGGATTTTCTCCTCAGGCTTGTTCCCTCATATTACAGCATGGTTGTAGCAGCTTTGAGCATTAAACCCTTAAGCAACAACACCCAGAGGAAAAAACAAAAAGGACAGTGTTTTTCATCTCTTTTTGAGGTAAGGAAACGTCTCAATATCACCCAGGAAACCACCTCTTATTCTCATTGGCCAAAATAGTATCACTTTGCTCAGCTTTAGACCTCAGCAAGGTGGGTGGGACTGTAGTAAAGTATGGAGACTTACTCCTTGATTTTGTTAGTTTTTGTACTGATGGAAACCATGTTGCCAAATATATTTTATTCTCTCCTCTGAAAGACATCTCATCTAAATTTTGGCATTTACTTGTTTTATACATCCTACCTCCAACCAAAAAGACTTGTTGCAGTTGAATAAAAGTAAAAAAAAAAAAAGAAAAGAAAAAAGACTTACTCCTTGAAGCTACAGATAAGAACTGCACCTTCACTGAACACAAGATAAAAAAAAAAATGAGCACCTGATAAAACCTAGGCTCTGCTATGCTGGCAAGACTGGCAAGGGAGTGATTGTGAGGAAGGGAGGAGTTAAGATAGACAGTTAAGGGTGTCTACCATGCCTTATCCTGAGAGGGAAAATCCAGCAAAGAGGAACAGGAGAAGATACAAGAGGGATGATGGCTGCAGGTCTCTGGTTAACAGGAGAGCAAGGAGGGTGAATGCCAGGACATGGATGAGAGATGAGTCTTGCATCTGAGGGATCCCAGTCCATTGAGAAAGGAGGAGGTTAGGCAGAGGAGGGAGGAAGTGGGAGTAAAGGTCAGATGCAGATACCTGTTATGACTGCGATGAAGTTGTTGCAGGTATAAGTCAGGAAATATTGGTGTAGATAAACAGTGCTAGCTGCAGGTTGCCAGAGCTGGATGGGGTCACTGGGAAGAGGCCAGGCCTCATGCATTGTCTAATTCCCAAACAATTAACAGTAGAGGGGTAATTTGCTCTAGATAAATTTGAAAGGCTTGATTAATAGGATTGTGGAAAAATGAGAAGGGCTCTCCTTGGCATTGAACTTTTGGAAGAAATAAAACTTATCTATGTTTGACATCATCACAACTTGAAAATATTTCCAAGTTACCAGCTCCACACTACCACAGAAAGTTTATACTAAAATGGAAAAGATGCTTAATACTTACTAAGGTGTAACTGTGTCCTTGTACAGGATTTTAGGTTCTCAATAAAGAATTTACAGCAGTGTCCTCTGAAGACCATCAGGCTGAATCAAGCAGGGCTGTAGCACCCTGGAATATGTAGTGCTGGGAGAATAGTCCCCTCGGTCCGTAGCTGACTGACTGTGATGTCATCTGTGCACTCAGAAGGGAGGTGCTGTGAGTGAGAGGGAATCTATTGTCAAGCCCCACAGAAACTGATCCCATCAGAGAAAAAGAATTTCTCCTGAATCACATATCCTTCTATTTCTTACAGTAGATTCAGCTCCAATTATAATCTTATGGGACCATAGTTGTATACTCAGTCGATCACTGACTGAGAGGTCATTGTGTGGCTCATAACTATACTTCAGAATGGATAACAACTAACTTTATTCTCCTAAAACATGCTTTACTTACAAGAGGCCTGGTGCACAAAAATTCGTGCACTCGCGGGGGGCGGGGGGGGTCCCTCAGCCTGGCCTGCACCCTCTCACAGTCCGGGACCCCTCGGGGGATGTCCACCTGCCAACTTAGGCCTGCTCCCCAGGGGATCAGGCCTAAGCTGGCAGTCATACATCCCTCTGGCAACCCAGGAGCCCTTGGGGGATGTCCAACTAATGGCTTAGGCCCACTCCCAGGGGGAGCAGGCCTACACCACAGTCAGACATCTTAGTGCTGTGGAGGAAGCAGGAGAGGTTCCCGTCACCACTGCTGTGCTTGCAGCTGTCAGCCGGGCTTGTGGCTGAGCAGAGCTCCCCTGTGGGAGTGCAGTGACCACCAGGGGGCAGCTCCTGCTTTGAGCATCTGCACCCTGGGGGTCAGTGCGCATCATAGTGACGGTCGTTCTGCTGTTAGGGTCAATTTGCATATTACCCTTTTATTATATAGAACTAGAGGCCCGGTGCATGAAATTCGTGCACAGGGGGCAGGGGGATGTCCCTCAGCCCAGCCTGCACCCTCTCCAATCTTGGACCCCTCGAGGGATGTCCAACTGTCCGTTTAGGCTGATCCCCCCAGGATCAGGCCTAAACAGGCAGTCGGACATCCCTCTCACAATCCAGGACTGCTGGCTCCCAACTGCTCACCTGCCTGCCTTCCTGATTGCCCTTAACTGTTTCTGCCTGCCAGCCTGATCACCCCCTAACCACTTCCATGCCAGCCTGATTGATGTCTAACTGTTCCCATGCCAGCCTGTTTGCCCCCAACTTCCCTCCTCTGCTGGCCAGGTCACCCCTAACTGCCCTCCCCTGCAGGGTTGATCGCCTCCAACTGCCCTCCCTTGCAGGCCTGGTGCCTCCCAACTGCCCTCCTGCTGGCCATCTTGTGGTGGCCATCTTGTGTCCACATGGGGACAGGATCTTTGACCACATGGGGGCAGCCATATTGTGTGTTGGAGTGATGGTCAATCTGCATATTACTCTTTTATTAGATAGGATAGAAGCCTGGTGCACGGGTGGGGGCCAGCTTTCCCTGAAGGTTGTCCTGGATCAGGGTGGGGTTCCCTTGGGGTGTAAGGCGGCCTGAGTGAGGGGCCTGTGGTGGTTTGCAGGCCAGCCACGCCCCCTGGCGACCCAAGCAGAGGCCCTGGTACCTGGAATTTATTCTCCTTCTACAATTGAAACTTTGTAGCCTGAAGCGGAGCCAAGCCTCCTGCTCGCTCTGTGGCCGGCAGCTATTTCTTTTGGGACTTATGTTTCTTCTATAATTGAAACTTTGTAGCCTGGAGTGGAGGTCTAGGCCAGCCAAGGTGTGCAGAAAGCTTTGCTTCCTCCATTGCTGGGGGCAACCCTTGCCTCCTGCTCTTTCCAGCTCTGTAGCTGCCACCATTTCTGTTTGGATTTGTTTACCTTCTATAATTGAAACTTTGTAGCCTTGAGTGGAGTTCTTAGGCCAGCAAGGGCAGGCAGAAAGCTTGGCTACCTCTGTTGCCAGGGAAACCCAAGCCTCCCTCCTGCTCTCTGTGGCTATAGCCATCTTGGTTGGGTTTATTTGCATATTTTCTCCTGATTGGCTGGTGGGCATAGATTGTGGGCACAGCTTGTGGGTGTAGCGGAGTTAGGGTCAATTTGCATATTACTCTTTTATTAGGTAGGATAGGCTGATTCAGGGTATAAAAACTTGGAATTAAAGTAAATTCAAATACATTCTTTCCAGTGTACTCCTTTCCAGTGTTAGGAAGACAGGCTATACAAATCAAGGAGGGGGAAAGAACAGATACTGAAAATAGACAGAGAGATCATTTAACTGACCCCCATTTTCTTGTTTTACTATTTCAGCAATTGTCCATTCATACCACCATCAAAGTCATGAACACTTTCTTGTAACAATGTATTCATTCACAGATTTTTTTTAGAAAAGAGCTAATAAGCAAAACATTCCCAAAATGAGAAGATTAATATCACTTCCTTTTTCTTTTTCTTTTTTTTTTTTTTTTGCTTTCATTCCCAAAGTTTAAAGAACTCAGAGTGACTTGCAAGATAGAAACCAACTGCTTTAAATTTTGATGTCATCTTAAAGAGATTCAAAGAAGGTCGGTCGCTAGGATTCAAAGCCTCCCTTTCAAGTAGAAAAAAAAAAAAAATAACCCTCAAGAAGATTGGTTTTTTTTATGCATTAGTGATCTATCTTAAAAGTCACTAATGTCTAATTCTCTTTTCAGTCTAGCATATAATTGTGTGCTGCCTAAGATTCAGATTCATGTCATCTGCAAATCCTCCTGCAGGGACTTTACCAAATGCCATCACTTATGTTTGTAAAGTAACATTCATAAACAAAAATGAACATAGAGACAATACCACAAGGGAATTCTTTTAAAGTTAGTGGGAAATAATGATCTCTTGATCTGCTGAGGATATTGACGAGGTGCTTCTTTGAGTAGACTTTAAGTTGGTTTCAGTGAAGAATCATCATAGCTAGCCACTTAACATGCAATGTAATATTTACTAAATCTTTCCAAGTAACTAAAACATTGGGGTAGGTGCTTGGAACAAGTTTACATTTTAATTATCTTTATATTTCAAGTTGTCTCCCATACCTTCTATCACCGAATATGCTTATGATAACTTCTCAACCCCTGAATATGACATGCAATGCTCATTATGAGCTGACACCGCCCCCAACGGCCTCTCTGCCCAGCCTCATCTGTCACCACCCCCTTGTCTCTTCAGCTAGTGCCTTTCTCCAAGCTAAAATTGTAACTTCTATTTGTCATTGAAAAATGTATCAGCTCTGTGTACACATACTCTCAGTGCTGTTCTCATACTTCTTCCCTGGCAAACTCTGACTCCTACTCCACCAAAGGATTAGTTGCTCTCCTGTGTGCCTTTATAGTATTATTTGTGTGTCTCTACCACATGACCCCTCTCAGCTACTATGTATTGTGCTCAAACTATATGCCAGCACATTTAGTCTTCTGAACAACTCTAGAAGCTTGTGACTATTGCTATCTCCATTTTTTAGACTTAGTTAACTTTAAGTAATTTCCTCAAGGTCACACAAGTATTAAGTGTCAGATACAGGACTCAAACCCAGGTCTAGATGATTTCAGACCCCTTACTCTTGTCAAATATGTTACTATTTCTAAATGTTAGAATATATTGTGGTGCTGCCTACAAATTCACTGCCCTTATCGTCAACATGCTAATTTGTTCATCAGCATATTAAGGAGAAAACTTTCCGCACAACTTGGTGAAGAGAAGATACTCCAAACCAACAGAATTGTTGAGATCTACTAGTAAAATGTTTTTAATATACCCATAATGGTTTTTTAATTAATGCTGCTTTCTCTTTCCTAAGAGATTAGTAACTATCTGATTAATAGTAAAGATGAGAATTTTGCCAAATATCATTATCAAAGTTTTTTTTAAATATATTTTATTGATTTTTTACAGAGAGGAATTGAGAGGGATAGAGTTAGAAACATCAATGAGAAAAACATCAATCAGCTGCCTCCTACACACCTCCCACTGGGATGTGCCTGCAACCAAGGTACATGCCCTTGACCGGAATCGAACCTGGGACCTTTCAGTCCGCAGGCCGACACTCTATCCACTGAGCCAAACCGATTTCGGCATCATTATCAAAGTTTGTAAGCTGTGGTTACTACAATTCACTTTATCCTCTTTCTAACACTATCTTAACTGGGCCATTTACCTTTCTAACTTTTCATGATTCCTAAAGTAATGATGATGTTCATGTGACCCTATCTTGATGTGCTTGTGCCTTCAGTATCCCAGGATGAAATGTGTCTATCTCATCTAGAGTTATGAATTCACATATTACAGCAGGATGTGCTCTTGCATCTTTGCCCCAGCCTTAAGTCTGATTTCTTTCCTTTGTGCTACTTCTGCCCTTTCCATTTGCATACCACTTCCCTTGATTTAGAATGCAGTATTTGGAGCTGAGTGGTCCTGCTGTTTTCCCTCAGCTAGCTGCATCTGTCCAGCTTCCTCAAGAATAAGCCTAACCCTTTCTTTTCAACTACTTCTTCTCCATATAAGCAAAAGACCATTTTGACTGTGATTAGTGTTTGGCAATGTTTGTCCCTATTTATTTTTAGCATTCCTGATACCATTGTTTCAGTTTTCAACTACATAATATATTCAAAGAGATTAATATATTTAAAGGCCCCAGTGTTTCTCAACTATCTTGTTTAAAACACAGGAAAGATCATTTAAGGCCCTCACTACAAGGTCCAGAGGTACAGGTGACTCCTGATTTTCAGCCTTAATTTAGCTATGTAGACCTTATCCTAGAAGCACCAAAGCCAATATGCCTACAAATTCACTTTATGACTGTTTATGATGCCTTCAGCTTGATTCTTGGATTCCCATTTCACAGCAGAATTTATTTACCAACATAAACATGCACAACTCAAAGTCCTTTCTTTTTCAGGAAAGAGAACAGCAAACCAATCTATATAGTTCCCATTGGCCTTAAAATAAGAACACATCAGGAGTGCCTTGTTAGATGAATTTAGCAGCAGGGAAGCCTGCAGCTCATCAGCTTTCTGTTCCTCAAAAGTAGGTACTTACTGCAGTCAAGAGGAATTATTCCTGAGGATTCAGAAATAAGAATGTTTTTATTACCTTAAAAAATGTCAAGACAAGACAAAAGAAAAATCCTCATATTTGTTTTCCCCTACAATACTGCATTTGATTCAAATGCCCTTATCATTTAAATTGGTAAGTGAAAATTATAGATTCATATGAAATACAAGTTAATAATAGTGTTAGTAGAGTTTCTCTTAAGCAAACAAACATTTAGACAATGGACAGTGGTCCAGGTGCTATGGTAGGTGCACCAATAGATAAAAGACATGTAGGTCTCTGCCCTCAAGGAGAAGTAAACAAAGTGGTAAAGACAGACATCAATGGAGTATAATGAGGAGCTTGAATGACAGACTAGAGGAGGGACAGATATGATCATCCAGGCAGTGTTTGGGGAAGACTTCATAGCAGAATAACATGAAAAAAGGGCTGATAAATCATTGTTATTGGGTAACTAGAGGCCCGGTGCACGAAATTTCATCCACTGGGGGGCCCTTAGCCCGGCCTGCGCCCTTTCGCAGGTGCCAGGCATGAGCCCAGAAGCCAGGCTCGCTGCTCCTTGGTGCTCCTGAGCCTGGCTTCTGGCTGAACTGCACTCCCCCTGTAGAAGCACACTGACCACCAGGGGGCAGCTCCTGTGTTGAGCATCTACCCCCTGGTGGTCAGTGCGTGTCATAGCGACCGGTTATTCTGCCATTTGGTCAATTTGCATATTAGGGTTTTATTATATAGGATTGCTATTTCTAGACCCTGACTAAGCACTCAAAAAAATGCCATATTATTTCATCTTCATCATTTTTCTTTTACCTGGACAGTCTTCTCCTCATTTTCTGACGAGGTTAAGGCTCAACATGTTGAGTAAATTGTCCACATTTTGTGAGTGACAGAGTTGATATCCAAAATCTGTCTAATTCCAAAGTTTTTATTCATTCCCTACATTATTCTACCTTCTAGGGTTCATTTGAGCTATGTGGTTAGGAATTACTGATCAATTTTCAAAAGGATGTACCTCAAAGGCATTTTCCAAAGAGAGAAGAGAAAGAAGGTGATTCCAGGCAGAAGAACCAACATTTTAAAAAGAAAAGTATGTAAAATAATATAGGAAAAAGAGAAACTCTAAGACTAAACTTAAATAATAATAAATTTGCTCCCATCAAGATCTGAATGTAGAAAGTTTACTCGTATTATGTGTATTAACATTCTCTCATTTGTGTTCTTCTCCTTAAGTCCCTTTGCCTATTTGAAAAATTTAAAACATAGTTATAATCCTGATTTTTTTTTCTTTTTCATTTTTTTTATTAAGGAATTATATGTGTACATATCTTACCTATGCCCCCTCCACCCCACTCCCATACATGCCCTCACCCCCCAGAGTTTTGTGTCCATTGGTTATGCTTATATGCTTGCATACAAGTCCTTCCGTTGATCTCTTATTTCCCCACCTCTCCTTAACCTTCCCACTGTAATTTGACCTTCTGTTTGATGCTTTACTGTCTCTGTATTTATCTTTTTGTTCAACAGCTTATAATTTTCTTTATTGTCCATAGATGAGTGAGATCATGTGGTATTTTTCTTTCATTGACTGGCTTATTTCACTTAGCATGATGTTCTCCAATTCCATCCAGGTTGCTGCAAATGGTAGGAATTCTTTCTTTTTTATGGCAGCATAGTATTCCATTATGTAGATGTACCATAGTTTTCTGATCCAGTCATCTGCTGACAGGCACCTAGGCTGTTTCCAAATCTTTGCTATTGTAAATTGTGCTTCTATGAACATAGGGGTGCATATATCCTTTCTTATTGGTGTTTCCGGTTTCTTAGGATATATTCCTAGGAGTGGGATTACTGGGTCAAATGGGAGTTCCATTTTCAGTTTTTTGAGGAAACTCCATACTGTTCTCCACAGTGGCTGCACCAGTTTGCATTCCCACCAGCAGTGCACGAGGGTTCTTTTTTCTCCACATCCTCGCCAACAATTGTCATTTGTTGATTTGTTGATGATAGCCACTCTGGCCGGTGTGAGATGGTATCACATTGTCATTTTGATTTGCATCTCTCGGATAATTAGTGACTTTGAGCATGTTTTCATGTGTCTCTTGGCCTTCTTTCTGTCTTCTTTTGAAAAGATTCTATTTAGGTCCATTGCCCATTTTTTTTTATTGGATCATTTATCTTCCTTTTATTAAGTTGTATAAACTGCCTGTAGATATTGGAGATTAAACCATTATCAGTGATAACATTTGCAAATATGTTTTCCCATACAGTGGGATTTCTTGTTGTTTTGTTGATAGTTTCTTTTGCTGTAAAAAAGCTTTTTATTTTGATGTAGTCCCATTTGTTTATTTTCTCTTTAGCTTCCATTGCCCTAGGGGCAGTATCGGTAAAGAAGTTCTTTTGGCTTATGTCTGAGATTTTGCTGCCTGTGGATTCCTCTAGTATTTTTATGGTTTCCCGTCTTATGTTTAAGTCCTGTATCCATTTTGAGTTTATTTTTGTGTATGGTGTAAGTTGGTGATCTAGTTTCATTTTTTTGCATGTATCTGTCCAATTTTCCCAACACCATTTATTGAAGAGACTGTCTTGACTCCATTGTATGTTCATGCCTCCTTTGTCAAATATTAATTGAGCATATTGGTTTGGGTTGATATCTGGATTCTCTATTCTATTCCATTGGTCTATATGTGTGTTCTTTGCCAGTACCATGCTGTTTTGAGAACAGTGGCTTTGTAATACAGCTTGAAATCTGGTATTGAGATCCCTCCTACTTTATTCTTCTTTCTCAGGATTGTTGTGGCTATTCGGGGTCTTTTTTTATTCCAGATGAATTTTTGGAGAGTTTTTTCTTAATCTGTGAAATATGCCATTGGTATTTTAATGGGGAGTGCATTGAATCTATAGATTGCTTTGGGTAGTATGGACATTTTAATGATGTTGATTCTACCAATCCATTAACATGATATGTTCTTCCATCTGTTTACGTCTTCTTCTATCTCTTTTTTAAGTGTCCTGTAGTTTTCCGCGTATAGGTCTTTTACCTCCTTAGTTAAGTTTATTCCTAGGTATCTTAATTTTTTTGGTGCGATGGTAAATGGGATTGCTTTTTTAGTCTCTCTTTCTATAAGTTCACTATTGGTGTGTAGAAAGGCCATAGATTTCTTGGCATTAATTTTGTATCCTGCTACATTGCCAAATTCATTTATTAAGTCTAGTAGTTTTTTGATGGAGTCTTTTGGGTTTTTTATGTACATTATCATGTCATCTGCAAATAAGGACAGGTTTACTTCTTCTTTTCCAATTTGGATGCCTTTTATTTCTTCTTCTTGTCTGATCGCAATGGCTAATATTTCCAGTAGTATGCCAAACAGGAGTGGTGAGAGTGGGCATCCCTGTGTTGTAAATATTGGCTAGAAATTTATTTAAATGTCACATGATAGACTTAGTGTTATTTTTTAAATTTGTATCAACTTTCTACACAATATATTGCATCCAACTTGATCAATAGTGGCAGTTGTTTACACCCATAAAGTCACCTCCACAATTAGATACAGAATGTTTCTGTCATCTTGAATAGATTCCTTTTGGAAGGCTTAGCTAAAAGAAACATAGAAAATTCAATTATCATAGAGAAAAACACTAATGTCATGTAACTTGACACTAAAATAACTTTATTGAGATAGAAAGCTTGTTGTCTTTTTCAAATGTTAAATATGCATGTATCTGATCAGTGATTTATTATCAAGATGCTAAGGCTCAATGTATATAATAATATCTTTTTTTAAACATATTTTTATTGATTTCAGAGAGGAAGGGAGAGGGAGAGATAGAAACATCAATGATAAGAGAATAATTGATCAGCTGCCTTCTGAACGCCCCCTATTGGGATTCGAGCCTGAAACCCAGGCATGTGCCCTGACCTGGAATCAAACTGTGATCTTCTGGTTCATAGGTTGATGCTCAACCACTGAGCCACTATGCTGGGCTAATAAACCTATATAATAAAGATGTAATATGCAAATGGTCGTTACGCTGGGAAGCGTAATGACCTACCCAGAACGACCGGATCAGCAGGAGGGTGGGGCAGCTAGCTACAAGCAGGTGGAAGAGAACTACAGGAGGGGGCAGGGCAGCAAGCTATGGGGTGGAGGGGAGGTACGGGAGGGCAAGGCAGTGGGCGGAGAACTACTGGAGGGCGACAGTGAGCTACTGGCGAGCTACTGGTGCTCGGATTCGTGCACAGGGCTACTAGTATATTTATAATAAAGAAAACTTTAAGGACCACAATAAGTCACCAAATCTAACACCACATATTCTAGAATCCCATCATGAGTATTTTCTGGAACTAAACTTAACAGGCAGATCTGTGAAATATCACGTAAGCTTCCATGTTCCAGGGCAAGGGACCCTCTTAAGGCAGAGATTTTTCTGGGGTGTGAAGGCTCTCTATGTGGCTCACTTACAGATTAATTGGCTTTTCTATAGGTTAAAAATATGTGGATATCCTGGTAGCTGCAAACAGAACATCACATATCCAACTAAAATACTCCCGGTACATTGTCACCGTCTCCTGATTGCCTTTGCCCTGCTTTCCATTTAGTCACCACTGGGTTTCAAGAGCTTTTGAACTTGACAAAGGTTAGACAGAACACCGCTGGAGCAGTTTGTGAGCATCAGCAGATTTAGCTTATAATTTCATTGATCTATATGGGCTCGCTGTTTGCAAACCAGCTGCTGCACTGTTTCCCCACAGCTACAGATTTCAGTAGCATTGATTTTCCCCCCTTACATTAACATAGCATTACTTCTTTAATGGACAATAAATGACTGGATGTAAATACAACCAGGGAAGCAACAACAAAAGGAAAACGTCAGACTCATTTTCATTTAAGGGATCCTTTCCATTAATATTTGCCACAAAAATTATAACACAAATTATTGACAAAACTAATGCAATTTTGATTTTACTGCATTTTGTTCGTTTGTAGATATGTGTTGTCTGCCAAATGGTCTTCTCTTCCTAATGCATTAGGCAAAGCAATACAATAACTGCTTTTATAGAGACTGTAAATTTGCACCATTACCTTAGTACAACTGAATTCTATTCATGAAAGAAAGCAGAAAGCGGTACAAATACAAAGGTTTACAGTTACATTCAGAGAGGCTAAAAATGAAGGTATTTCAGATTGTGTCAGCTAGCTAAAAGACACCTTCAAGATATTGGTTAATTTCAATAAAATTAGAAAAAATGACTAATCTTTGAGATTAAAGAACTTAGTCTATATAAACATTAAGATATAAACCTTAACATCTTCCTGAAGCACATTTAAATGGGTATTGTGTGTATGTGTACCGTGTGAACACTATTTAATAGTTTCTCAGAGTTCCTTTCTAGAATTAAACCCTGTAAATGATAGCCATAAGAGAGGATATAAAAAACATGCATTTTAAAGTTCATTATGCACAGATATGTTTTAGGTGGTGAAAGATGTAAAAAAAACCCTTAAAAACAGCCTTTTACTTTTGCTTGTCAATTCAGTTATTTAAAGAAACCAACTACCATTAAACTTAACCAATAATTTCAATTTGGAATAAAACAAAGTAAAAAATGTATTTTAGTTCATAAATTTTAGAATTTCTATTGCTATTGACAGTATATAACCAATCTCTCATCCCCAACACATTCTCTATTACCAAGCCTATTGTTTCCTTTTTTGTTTGTTTGTATTGAGATGGGCAAAAGTCTTTTGGCAGCAACTTTCTCAGATGCTTTATGCCAGTACTTTGACAAATATAGTTTTGAAGTTTTAAGAAAATGATACTGAGTATAAAGTCTTCTAAAAAATGATCTACGTTTAGCTATGCCTTTAAAATATCTCTAGTTACATTCTTGATACTTTCCCACCAGTTTCCAAATTTCCACAGAGGTTTAAGGGCCATTATATTTCAAATAAGTAGAAGTAGCTGTTCTTCAGTAATAGTTTTTGTTTGTGTTTTGTACATCAGTTTTCTTTCTGAAAAAATTCTGTGTTGTAGATAGGTGATAAGAGTAACAATCTGTAGTAATATTCACCAGAATCAATGACAGAGATGGAGAAAATACCTAGAGCAACGTCTAAAGTACATTCCAGTGTAATTCTTACATTTTAATGTTTTTATTATTGCTTTTTCATTGTCACTGTTACTTACAAAAACATTTACTCATTTCTTTCACTCTATTCTCTTTTTCTCCCTAAAATTATGTTAGTTTCTATAACTCTCATTAGTACTCTGACCCATCCCCAAGCCTGAAACATATAAATGATTGTGGCATGAGAACTTTATCCTTATGGTATGGTCCCAAGTCTCACTGTCAAACAATGAATTGCTGCCTAGTTTCTGTCATTATCTTTGGTGATTCTGCTACCTGGTCACCAAGCTAGCATACCCACTTTCTTTAATACTCCTCTGTTCTGCTGCACTGCATATGCCAATGAATTTTAAAATATTTATTTATTTGTTTATTTATTTATTTATTTATTTATTTAATAAATGAATCAAATGCTCCTCATTTCCTTCTTGATCACCAGAAGATAATAAAGAGAGTGGAGCTTCTGTTTTAATCCTAAAATTCCAGATTTAGGAGGAAAAGGATTACTTAAGAAATCTCTTTCAGGTAATTTTTGGAGTCAAGGAATAGACAAAATTGTTTATACAAATACTCTTAGATTCTTTCTTTAGAATTTTATATAATCCATATTAATTTCTATTATCTTTAAGACAATTCAAAACCAAGGAATAAGGCCATCATTAATGTGGTCCAGTAAAATGTTCAAAAATGATTTTGCTATTTCAAATACGGTAAATTATATTGATTCTTTTATTCAATTAATGTGCTGAAGACAGTATTTAAGACCACACTGAATTATTTTTGTCAGAACTTACTTTTTCTTCAATACTCAATAGATAGCCTGGCTGGTGTGGCTCAGCAGCTGAGTGTAGACCTATGAACCAGCAGGTCATGTTTCCATTCCTGGTAAGGGCACATGCCCGGGTTGCAGGCTAATCCCCAGTGTGGAGCATGCAGAAAGCAGCTGAGCAATGATTCTCTCTCATAATTGATGTTTCTCTTTCTCTCTCTCCCTCTACCTTCCCCTCTGAAATCAATAAAAATATATTTTAAAAAATACTCAATAAATAGGCTTATTTCCAAACAGCAATGCCATAAATAAAAAATTATATAGAAGCAATGATTGGGTTACCAAAGAGATCAAAGAAGAAATAAAAAGCATTCTGGTAACAAATGACAATGAAAAAACAACAATCTAAAATCTATGAGACACAGTGAAAGCAGTCTTGAGAGGGCCTACCTCAAAAAAAAAAAAAGTAATAAATTATCTAACCCTACAACTCAAAAATTAGAAAGAGAGCAACAAGAAAAGCCCTGAGCAAGCAAAAGGAAGGAAATAATAAAGATCAGAGCGAAAATAAACGACATAGAGACAAACACACACACACACACACACACAAACACACACACACACACACACACACACACACACACACACACACAATACAAAAGATCAATAAGACCAAGAGCTGGGTCTTTGAAAGGATAAACAAGATTGATGAACCTCTAGCCATGCTCACCAAGAAGCAAAGAGAGAGGACCCAAATAAACAAAATCAGAAATGAAATAGGTGAAGTAACAAACGATCCCACAGAAACACAAACGATTATGAAAAAATACTATGAACAACTCTATGCCAACAAAATGGACAACCTAGATGAAATGGACATAGTCTTAGAAAAATACAAGCTTCCAAAACTCAATCAGGAAGAATAAAAAAACCTGAATAGTCCGATAACTAAAGAAGAAATTGAAGCAGTAATCAAATATCTTCCATAAAACAAAAGCCCTAGTCTGGATGGCTTTACAGGGGAGTTCTACCAAGCATTAAAAAAAGAACTTAAACCTATCCTCCTCAGACTATTTAAAAAAATTCAAGAGGAAGGCACACTTCCAAGTTTTTCCTATGAAGCCAGCATTACCCTAATTCCAAAATCAGAAAAAGACACCACAAAGAAAGAGAACTACAGGCCAATATCCTTGATGAACATAGATGCTAAAATCCTCAACAAAATTCTAGCAAATCAGATCCAGCATTACATTGGAAAGATTATACACCATGACCAAAAGGGATTTATTCCGGGGATGCAAGGATGGTACAATTTCTGCAAATCAATAAATGTGATACATCACATAAACAAATTGAGAGACAAAAATCACATAATCATATCAATCGATGCAGAAAAAGCATTTGACAAAATCCAACACCTTTTCTTGATAAAAACTCTCAGTAAAGTGGGACTAGAGCAGTGGTTCTCAACCATTTTAATGCCGCGACCCTTTAAAGTTCCTCATGTTGTGGTGACCCCCAACCATAAAATTATTTTCGTTGCTACTTCATAACTGTAATTTTGCTACTGTTATGAATCATAATGTAAATATCTGTGTTTTCTGATGGTCTTTGGTGACCTTGCTAGCCGTTCTCAACCTGTGGGTCACAACCCACAAGTTGAGAACCACTGCCGTAGAGCCTAAGACCATTGGAAAACACAGATATTTACATTATGATTCATACAGTAGCAAAATTACAGTTATGAAGTAGCAACAAAAATAGACTAGTAGTCTCCATCAAAAGACTACTAGACTTAATAAATGAATTCGGCAATGTAGAAGGAGACAAAATTAACACCCAGAAATCTATGACTATTTTATACACCAATAATAAACTCACAGAAAGAGAAACTAAAAAAAAAACCAACAATTCGTTTACAATTGCATCAAAAAAATTAAGATACCTAGGAATAAACTTAACTAAGGAGGTAAAAGACCTATACTCAGAAAACTACAGGACATTGGAAAAAGAGATAGAGGAAGACATAAACAAGTGGAAGAACATACCATGTTCATGGATTGGTAGATTCAACATCATTACAATGTCCATACTACCCAAAGCAATCTATAGATTCAATGCAATCCCCATTAAAATACCAACAGCATGTTTCACAGACCTAGAACAAACACTCCAAAAATTCATCTGGAATAAAAAAAGACCCCAAATAGCCACAGCAATCCTGAGAAAGAAGACCAAAGTTGGAGGGATCACAATACCAGATATCAAGTTATATTACCAAGCTACAGTTCTCAAAACTGCCTGGTACGGGCATAAGAACAGACATATAGATCAATGGAACAGAATAGAGAACCCAGAAATCGACCCAAGCCATTATGTTCAATTAATATTTGACAAAGGAGGCAAGAGAATACAATGGACAGTCTCTTCAATAAATGGTGCTGGGAAATTTGGTCAGATACGTGCAAAAAATCAAACTAGATCACCAACTTACACCATACATGAAAACAAACTCTAAATGGTTAAAGGACTTAAATGTAAGATGGGAAACCATAGAAATCTTAGAAGACTCCATAGGCAGCAAAATATCAGACATATGTCGTAGCAATATCTTTATCGATACAACTCCTAGGGCAATGAGAAAACAAACAAATGGGATTACATCAAAATAAAAAGCTTCTGTACAGCAAAATAAATCATCAACAAAACAACAGGAAAGCCCACTGCATGGGAGAACATATTTGCCAATGCTATTTCAGATAAGAGTTTAATGTCTAAAATTTACAGACAGAGACTTGGCCGACAGCAGTTGCCCTATATCTAAATCCAGCCTAGCGCCAGGAATGCTCAGGGTCTACTCAAAATTACAAATAATCCTTTCCACTAATATTTACAGGGTAAACTAAGATTGTTGGTAGAGTATTAAATTTGACAGTAAAATAGTAATCAAGTTTTCAGATTAATTTAAATAGGCTAATTGAAATAAGTGAATATTCAAGAAAATTTAATTGGACTGGACAAAAAGCTGTTCCTAAAGTAGTAACTAAAATTTCTATTGGTAGTTCATCTCATGGTAAAATTCCTGAACATGCAATGAACCTAAAACAGTCATATTTTTGTGCAAAAAATTAAAATTTAAAGTTATCAAGACTGCATTATAAAATTTACAAAAGCCTCCATTAATAAAAAAAAAAAAGGGGGGGCGGGGGGATAGTAGGGTAGTATCATGTAAGGAAAAATATCCTGTAAGTAAATTACATCTAGAAAATTTTTACTTTACAAAATTAATTTTCATTTGTAATGCTAACAGCAAGACACCCATGAAAAACACACATGGTGTCTAAATAAGACAAAGGAAAATCGTTTGGGCAAAAATAAAAAGGATCCCAAGTCAATTATATAGAAAAGATTCCTTTATTAATTTTTGGTCGAGAATATGTTTGTATATTTTCCGAAAAGAACTCCAAGACCATGTGGATTCCTGCAACAGAGAGGAATTGACAGGTCTGCTCCAACCACGAAGACAAGAGGAGAAACAGTCCAGAGATGGAAGACGCTGACGACGCCTTGCCACGCTAGCAGTCAGCAGCTGTGCATTGCTGCAGGTTGCCTAGGACCAAACCAGAGAGGGTCGGACCTGCATTGCCACCATGTGCCCACCATTCAGATATCATGGCTGACATGTACACATAAGGACCTGTTTGACATTGAAATGGGGACTCAGAACTGTTTGACATTGAAATTGGGACTCAAACATTTTTTGTTATTATATGTTTATTTCTAGTCTGCAGAGGCAAGATTTTTTTAAAGGAAAGAAATGGGGAAAAAATAGATACAGAGGCAAAGAAGCATTGAACAGACTGTCAAATTACAGCGGGAAGGCAGGGGAGGTTGGGGGGGGGGGGCTGTAAGAGATCAACCGAAGGACTTGTATGCATGCATATAAGCATAACCAATGGAAACAAGACACTGGGGGGTGGGGGAGGCAGGTGAGGGCATGTACTAGGGGGTAGAGGAGGCCGGGGGGGAGGTCAATGGGGGGAAAAAAGGAGACATATGTACTACTATTTGTAATACTTCAAACAATAAAATAGATAGATAGATAGATAGATAGATAGATAGATGATAGATTGATAGATAGATAGATAGATAGATAGATAGATAGATAGATGATAGATAGATAGATAGATAAATAGATAGATAAAATTCACAGGGAACTCATACAACTTAACAAAAGGAAGATAAACAATCCAATAGCAAAAGGACCTAAGTAGACATTTTTCGAAAGAGGACATACAGAAAACTGAGAGACATATGAAAACATGCTCAAAGTCACTAATCATCTAGAGATGCAAATCAAAACAACAATGATGTACCATCTCACACCTGTCAGAATGGCTATTATCAACAAATCAACAAACGACAAGTGCTGGAGAGGATGCGGAGAAAAAAGAACCCTCGTGCACTTCTGGTGGGAATGCAGACTGGTACAGCCACTGTGGAGAACAGTATGGAGTTTCCTCAAAAAACTAAAAATGGAACTCCCATTTGACACAGTGAACCCACTTCTAGGAATATATCCCGAGAAACTAGAAACACCAATCAGAAAGGATATATGCACCCATATGTTCATAGCAGCATAAATTACAATAGCTAAGATTTTGAAACAGCCTAAGTGCCCATCAGCAGATGAGTCGGTTAGAAAACTGTGGTAAATCTACACAATGGAATACTACACTGCTATAAAAAAGGAGCTTTTACCATTTGCAACAATATGAATAGAATTAGAGAGCATTATGATAAGCGAAATAAGCCAGTCAGAGAAAGATAAATATCACATAATCTCACTCATATGTGGGATATAATGATCAACATAAACTGATGAACAAAAATAGATTCAGAGACAAGGTAGCACTGAACAGACCATCCAGCCTCAGAGAGAAGTCAGGGGTGGAGGGGTTAGAGATCAACCCAAGAACTTGTATGCACTTTTACCCATTGAATACAGACACGGGGGCAGTGGGGCTTGCCCTCGGGATTGGGAGTGGTGGTGATGGTGGGGGGGGGGGGTCAATCAGGGAAAAATGAGACATACTGTATGTAATACTTTAAACATAATAAAAGCAATTATATGAAAACTTTAAAAATCTAGACTTTCTGAATAATTTATTTAATAAAACTTCTGATTACTGAGTACTAGCTGGAAGTCAGAAATAACCAATTCATTTCCCCAGTTTCAGAGAGCTTAGAGTCCCGCACAGGTTACATACAGCTACATAATTCACTCTATTTTTTATCAAACCTCCTAGAACTGTTGAGACAATTCCTTCATTGTGTACTGTAGCAGAGACACTTGTCTAGAGTCCACACTTTTTGTCTACATGGGAAGACTGCATCTGCCAGGCCCCTATAGCTAACGGAACACTGTAATGTGGGTGGAAAAGATGAAGTTCATTTCCAGGCATGCCCCTAAATAATCTCATGAGACTTGGCCGATGTGGCTCAGTTGGTTGAGTGTTGGCCTGTGCACCTAAAGGTTACAGGTTCTAGTCCTGGTAAGGGCACATGCAACATCTCATGCAATCCTCAGTGGGACCTCTTTTCTTTTGCCAAATGATTGAGCAAATGAAGTGAATCTGTCAGAGAATTCTAAGGGGACCCCAGGGCATGATGGAGCCAAAAGAAAGGCATCTGGGTGAAGAACTTCCCAGGAGAACCTCCAGACTTACAGTGGACTGTGTGACATAGGTGGAAAACCAGTTGTTGTTGTGTTAGGCTTCTGAGATTTTAGGTTTCTGTGTTAACTTTTCTCAATAATTCTCTATGATCACTATATCACTTATTGTCATGTGTTGTGATACAAAGGCAAACACAAACTTTGGCAAGGCATACAGTTTTTGGGTCCCTATACTAAAAGAGACTCAGAATTTTGCCTTCAAAAAATAGCTAATTTCTTCTTGTTTATTTTTTGGACCATGTTTTCCTATTAGGTGTTCTGTAAGGGTATCATTATACATTGAACATCATATAGCTATTTTTTACTTTAACTTTATGTTGTCTCAAAAATTAGAGAATCAAGCTTAAAATTATGAGCTACCATTTATATAACACCTATCAAGTACCAGGAAAAACTTTAATCACTTGCAAACTTCATTAAAACCCTGTAATGTAGATATTATCATAGATATTTTATATATGAGGAGATGAAGACTTACAGAATTGAAATAAATTACCAAATTATTAAATTCTAGCTTAAGTATTTGACCCTAAGTCTGTGAATACTCAAACTATTAATCTTTTAACATATAGTTAAGCAGCAACTTTTATTAGAATGCTTAATAGTATATGACTTATGACATCTAATTAATATTATGATATTCATATTGATATCTGAGAGCTCCTCTTTTTTGTGGGGCATATTTTATTTCTTGATTACGTACTGGATAGATTAGGATACCAAACAGCTAAGTTCCAGAGAGGTGAAATGTATTTTATTATAACATATTAGTAACAATATCTATTTAATATATATGGGTATGGTCTTTTAAATTTCAAACATTTTTATAATAACAAATTGTAAACATAAACAAAAATAAAAAATATACTTGACCTATATATCTATCATACAGCTTTGATAATAATCAAACCATGGCTGATCTTCTTTCATATAACCCTCAAACCTCCAGATTATTTCCAATAATTTCATTTGCACATGGAAGAATAGATATAGTTTAGATATACCGAAAAGATAAGAAAGCTTAAAATATATGCAATTGCAATACTATTATCCCACCTAAAAGAGATTAAAATAATTTGGGTAGGATTTTCAAATTGTATTATTCATGTATTTGCTAAATAATGTATATCGAGTACATGTCACATTCCAGGCCTATCTGGACATCTTTGAGCCCTAGTCAATATATTTACACAGCTTCATTCTACTCAAATTACATAACTAGGTGTGTGTTTTTTCTAGCAGCTCTTATGTTACTTAAAATAATTTTTGTTTTAATTGTTAATTTTACACTTATACCATGAACATTTACCTTTCAAATTATTGTCAATAACCTTCCTATTATTGCAGTTATTTACTTGCTTGTTTACAGGATATAATAAATTTACTTCAAGTTATTACACTTTTCCTTCCTATAAATGTTAATGTTCTAGGATAAACACTAGGACATAAATGATAGTTACTAAGAGTCAGGATTCAAATCATCCAGTGTATTAATAATTCCTAGAAAGCACGGCCTGGCTCCTGAACTGGAAGCCAGGCCCTGATCTGCCTCTGTCATCCTGGCTCTCTCTTGTGGATCATACTGCCTGTGTGCCTTACTATCTTTGTTGTTAGAAGGGGAAAACAAGAGAATAATACACATCCTTGTGTGCCACACAGAAATCTTGTGGGAATTAATACGCAGAAAGGACTTCAGAGCTTAGTGAGAAAAGGCACTTTAGAATATAAACACCATGCAATTATTCTTATTACTGAGAGCTAGGAAAATGCTAGGAAGAAATAGCATGATTATTGTGGCATGCATTAAGCCAAATAAAAAAAGCAGGCTAGTGGAGAATCCCATCGAAGATAAAAATTACTTTGACCAACACTTCCTTCCCTCCAGCCACTGAAAGAAATTATTTTTATAGCCATGTTTAAATGGTACCCTAACTTCCTTTTATTTTGCTTAAAATCTGTGATACCGGAATTGTGCTTAAATGAAATTTCCATCAGCTTTTACATATTAAAAAATGCAAGTACATTTTAATGCACATACTGAACATTAAATCATTTTTTGCTGCAGGTTATTGCAAGTAAATAGTAATTGTAAAATAGATTCTTTTTGATGAAACAAAATGAAAATAGACTGCTAATGTTCACCTCAGATTTTCTCATCATTTCATTAACAGTTCAACTAGGGAAGGTATTTTTATAATGATGGGCAGGAAAATCATACTCATCAATATTCACCCATATTCACTGACTCTGGAACTTTAAAATAAGTGCAGAAATATGTGAAACACATATACCCTTTAAAATAAATTGCAAGAACTATTTTATTTGTTCAACAATGGTCGCTTCACTGATAATATTCAGACACCAAATTCATTAAGAAATATAACAAAATTTAAATAAGAATTAGTTTGCTTTTCTAAGACTTGTCTTTTCCAAAAACAGGAATTTGACAGACAACAATCACTGGAGCAGATTAGATTCTTAATTGATTAGCTACAAACTTCTGTCCTATTTTTGTGTCAACTGTAAACTCAAAGCCTCTCCATCCCATTTAGTCTTTGTATCTTCATAACATGTTTTTTCTTTACATTGAACACTTACATTTCGACATCTGGCTTTCCCCCAAACTTCAGGTAATTGTGCACTTTAAGACATTGTGAAACTAAAGATTCAGACTGCTTCAAACAGGAATAATAAAACAGCAATGCCTTGAAAGGACCAGTTCAGCGGGTGCAGGCAGGGCGCTGAGCATGCTACTGCCGAGCTTGCATTGCCCCCTATGGTTGCTATCTGACAGTTCGCCCTGAAAAGTCTCAACACACTCTGTCCTCTTGGTGGACAGCACCTGGGAACTGAGCTTTGAGCTATAGCTCATGTCTAAATAAATACCCAACAGCATCAGAGCATCAGTTCAGATGCTAGTATTTTGGAAATTTATATGCCTTATTTCAACTCTTTTTAACACAATAAATTAACTATATCTCACCAACCTTATCACTTTAATATATATATATTGTTGACCTTACCCAAATTCTCAAATTATGGCAGTGAAAATTCTTTTAAATAACAGGCATTTTGATAATTACTTTCAAATATGTACCTCTCTGAGAAAGACACTCTTTTTTTCCAAACTCCAAGTTCACCTCTTGTCAACCTGATACCATCTGGCACCTAGTTACAGGTTTACGCTGTGCATGCACCTATGTTTTTTACTTTGTAATTAGATGGCAAGTTCAATGATGGGACAGGCTATGCCTCAGGCCACTGTACCCCCACATAGTGGGAGCAGAGTGCTGGGTTCAGAGAAGCTACTCTATCAGGCCAAGATGACGAATACACTCTGTTGAATTTATTTTATTACTCATAATTGTCTTAGGTCCAGTTGCCTAGAAATAGAGCCTAAGAGAGCAATTTGAATGCACATGAGGTGATAAGGGTGTGTTCTTTAGGCAGAACCTGCAAAAGAGGGAGAAAAAAAGGAGAGGAAAATATTTCAAAAAGATGTGGTCCCATGTAATGTCTAGCTTTGGCCTGCTCCTTAATATGGGGGAGGAGGGTGGTGAGAGTCTGAAGCAAAAATTGTACCACAAAGATGCCCCTCCTTGAAGAAAGAGAGCCAGTCTGTTGTGCCTCTTACTTTTTGGTCATTAGCTGTGGCCACCCCTGGATGGTGGGAGGTGTGTGGAAGCAGCAACCACAGCTAAGGGCAAATCTCTAGAGAAGGGGGCAGCTAAGAGTTGTGAGTAGCCAATACTCCCAGTAGAAGGGGGACAACAATGGGGCCAGTAACGGGAATCTTGGCTGAGCATGTGCAGCAGCCACTTGCATACACTTATTACTTACATCAAATTTACTCCATCCAGGCACAGATTCTTCAGGATTCTGTGGTCACAATACTCGAGGAAAAGTACTAGTTGCTACAGTTTGTCTTATGGCAAAACTAATACTTATCTTCCTCTTCCTTCATGCATTCTACACTCCTCTCTCTCTCTAGCACTTCCACTGGCCCCAGTGGCTTACCTAATGGAGAAACAAAGAGCCTGATTCCTGAGGGTTGAGCCCGTTATAATATCATCATTAGGAAGGTCGTGGTTGCTGCACTTGCCCATTCAACATTATAAATGAGCATAAGAGGAACCAAAGACACCTTCTCTCCGCTACATAGTGGAGCACCTGACAGCCGAACATGTTCTTCCCTGTTCTCAGCAGTCCTGACTCCCAAAGAAGGTAAGGATCAATCACTCTTGCCTTGTGTTTGCTGGTCTACTGGCACTAGCTGCCCCAAACCACCAAGTGGCAGTTATACCTTAATATTTAGTAGGAATCTTAGGGTGTCCACAGGTGGAAAAGAACCTTCTAGAAACCCAGAACCTCTAGACTCACAGAGCTTAATGTTTCAGGGTCAGGAAGCACAAATTTCTAAAGCAGGTCAATAGGAATGATGGCGAGTAAGGCCATTTCTACTTTTACCCCTTAGTTCCCAAAGCCATGTGTATTAGATACTAGGGCTGCCATAAGACAACAACACAGTCTTGGTGGCTTAAGCAGCAGAAATTTAGTTCCTCACAGTTCTGGAGGCTGCAAGTTCAAGATCGAGGTGCTAGCAGGGTTGGCTTCTCTTGTAGCCTCTCTCTCCTAGGCTCACAAATGGCCCTCCTCTCACTGTGTCCTCATACAGATTTTTCTCTGTTGTATTCATTTCTGTGACATCTTCCTCTTCTTTCTAAGACACCAGTCCTATTGGGTTAGGTCCCTATCCTTATGGTCTCATTTAGCCTAATTACCTTTTTAAAGGCTTTATCTCTAAAATCTGTCACATTGGGGATTAGAACTTCAATATACCAAATTGGGGAGACACAATTCTTAACACTATAAAAATCTACCTTTTACTCAAACAGCAGCATGTAATGGATGTTGGTTTAAGAGTATACTGCATACTAAAAAATAGTGCCCAATATTTTCAAGGTTTCATCTCCAAACTGGTACATCATCTGTGTCTTTTTTTTTAATCCTCACCAGAGGATATGTTTTTATTGATTTGAGATAAAAGAAGAGAGAGAAAAAACATCAATGTGAGAGAGAAACATCGATCAGTTGCTTACCATACACACCTTGATCAGGAATGGAACCCACAACCTAGGTATGTGCCCTGACTGGAAATCAAACCCACAACCTTTTGGTGTATGGGACAATGTTCCAACCAACTAAGCAACCCGGCCAGGGCTCACCTGTATCTTTTAAAGGCTATTCCACTATTCTAACAGGACAGCAGTTTCTGGATAGTGCTATAGGCAATGAGACCAATGGTCCCCATGCTCATGTGCCCACTTCTTTATAAAGAAAAAAATAGATTTCTTAGTTGGAGATGTTGTTATACAGAATTTCATGCCAGCAAATCAATACTCCATGAGCTCTTAGAGTCAAAGTCCTATGGCCTACAAAGGTGAACCCAAATGTTTAAATCTTGGTCAGGATAAATTCTGCTTTTTTCAAGACAAAAAGGTCCCATGAAATCCAGTTGGCACCAAGTGGATGATAGGTCTCCTTGGGGGATAGTATCATATAGAATACTCACCATTAATCTCTGCTACTGACAGGATGAACCTTCAGAAGCAGCAATTAGTGAGACAGAGCACATATTCTTGGGCATATACACAGATTCCATTTCTGTCACTATAGTTGTGCCATTCACATGCCCATAATATCATCACTGTCATGGTCAAGGGGAGAGGCTGATAACAATTGGCTAAGTCATCCTGTATATAAAAGGTCCATTCTAGTGTGCAGTGTAAAGAGCTTCATGCTTCCTTTCCAATCCCAAAGGTCCATCTATATGTCTCTTCCCAGACATCTTTAAGCTTGATCTCATAATATTGCTCCTTACAGATTCACTGAATAACCATCTAAATTATTGATCATAGCCTATGAACCTATGAATATTATTACCTTAAACCATTTCTCTTTACACAAAAACCAAGAACTCTGACCAATGACCTGCCAACTGATAGGCTTCCCTTCCTTCATCGTTGTCTTTCAAAGCCACACCTGAGTGGACGGATAATGCATTAACTATTCATTTTAGGTTTGCACCAACATGCCAACTTATCTGTGAATGAAGCTCAGGTCTTTATCCCCCTCTATCACCCGGTCATAGGAAACTCCTATGGATCTATCACAGGTTGTAGGAATAGGCTTGGTTAATAAATAGGATGTTTATGAAGGTGTGTACCCTTGGAGTCAACATGTACGGAAGGGAAAAGAAGGAAGCAAGATTAGGGAGAAGTCAAGCTCTAATCCAGATTTATATTCCATAGGGATCTCTAGATAAATATCTCTGGAAAATCGCTAAAATGGCCCTTTAGAATTGGCCTCAGTTTGGCAAAGTGAGCAGGACTTTATACCTGCATTAAAAAGTAAAAAACATGACCACTGGTGAGGCAGCTCACTGAACCTGAGGCACTTTAAATATCTGAGAGCTAAAGAGTGTTGTTTCACAGCACCTTTAGCAGATGAGGCATTGAGCCTTTCATTAAACTGAAAGCTGAGAAGCTCATCACAGTGTCCATCAAAAGGCCATTGGTATAAGCTGAGGGGAGGCTGCTAGGGCAACAGTGATAGGGAGTTCTTAGCTACCTTATTTACAGCTTTCATAAGTCCTCTAGACCTGCTTGAGCTTACATATCCTGGATGTATCACTTCCATTTTATAATGGATTAATGCTAGGCTCACCCTACCCAATCTCATGATTTATTAGTCTGACATTACTCAGCTCACAATGAGAAATTCTGGCTGTACAATCACTTGATACCCAATTGTCAGAATGCTTCATGTATAGCGGGGCCCATTACCATGCCAGGATCTGTAGAATGGTATATAGTTCTTTGTTACATATGGCACATCCTTGCCCTCAGAAGAGGGAAGATTTGGGAGGGTTAGCATTATTTTGTAAGGCATCTGCCTCAATTGAGGCTTCATAGTCTTCAATCAAGAGGTAGGGGAGACTTTTAACAAAAGGGTACTGGATGACTTGTATAATCCCAGAAGTTTCAGGGGAATAAGGAAGTCCAAGGTTTACATGTACACAGACCCAGATAACCCTCTTCCAAGTTTCAGTGTCACTTTCTTTATCTTTCAGGGCTCTAACCTTAGCACACAAGACTTTCCTAGACCAAGAATTAAGCTTTCTTTTGAGTTCTGTGACTTTTATAATTAAGTCTTATGCCAGGTCTTCAGTTCTATCTGCCCTCCAGCTGTAGGAGCTGAAGGTCTCTTTTAGTTGCCAAAGAGGCCCTCTGACTGTCATACTTGACTTTAAAGTGGTGTTGATTGCCCTGGGCCTGCTATTTCATCTCTTCAAGGCAACAGTGGCATTCAGAAAAAGTCTTTCAGTTCCACAATCTTTATAAATTATATTTCTCTTGAACCTCTCAAATGCCAGAGATATTGCACAAGCCAGTGCATCTCCTTCCCCACATATCCTACTCCAGTTGACCTCAGTGACAGCCTTAGCGATTGCATTGTGGCTGCATGCCAGAGCTATGCAAACTCTGCCTTCCACCAGTGATGAGGTATTTGCTGCAAATCAGGATTCAAGTTTCTAACTCCAGGACCCTTTTCTTGGAGTTTGCTTCCTGAAACCACTTTTGGTACATTATTAGGATAGCTATCCTAGAAACAGAGCTCAATCCAGAGTATTAGATGCTTTATTTACGAAGTTTCTTCAGGGATACCTGTAAGGAAGGATGGGAGTGAAACAGAGTAAGGAAGGAGAAAGAGTTGATCGAAAATGTAGTCTCAGGTAAAG
Source organism: Cnephaeus nilssonii (assembly GCF_951640355.1). Lineage (NCBI taxonomy): Eukaryota > Metazoa > Chordata > Mammalia > Chiroptera > Vespertilionidae > Cnephaeus > Cnephaeus nilssonii. The sequence goes on from NC_137080.1 coordinate 45,924,029, forward strand.
TCTCAGATCAGTCTTGACCTGATCCATGAAGATTCCAGGGAGTCTAGAATATAAGTATCATTACAGTGTAGTCCCCTCTTGAGGTGAAGAAGTTAGATTTCTGTACATGTATCAGACAGACATAATTTTCATACCAACCTGAAGTGGAGGAAGACGTGTCCCATCAGTCATGGGCACTTCTCAGGATGAAGACATGAAGGGCTAGGAGATGGGAGTATTGTGAGAGCAGTGATATATTTGTGGATAAAACTGTCAGAAGCCGGTGTAGGGATGCACCAAACCAAAGAAGGGGATCTAGGCAGAGCACCACAGCTTCTACTAAGATAGAAAAGTTACTGACCCTGGCATCAGGAACAAATTTTAATTAATAACCCCAGTTTGTGAATTAATTAATTACAAATGATTTATGAAGAAGTTTCATAAGATCACACGGAGGAATCAGAATACTTGTGCGAAAAACTCGTAACATGACATAAAACCGAGAGTTAGTTGGCACTACATAGCACTCAGCTGGAGAGGACATACAGGGCAAATTCATTTGGCTGCCATCACAACTGCCTCCTTGTCTCGGAGTGTCTGCCAGCCATTAGCAACTCAAATTCTATTTAAAAATAGGCGAGGAACTTATAAGTTAAATTCAGAAAGTCAGCTCTTGAAAAATTAATTGTAACATAATTTGCATGATACTGGATGACAGATAAAGAAGATCTTCTTTAGAATCCATCAATAAATTGGTAGTATCTAAAATAGCAAAAGATCTAATAAAAATCACAATTCTATCCACAGCGTAACTCAACTACTGAATCTGTTCTACACAAACCTGAAGTCTAGAAAGTGTGTCTTCAATACAGTATCACTTTTTATTTATGCACATTTGCCTTTGCCTAGTATCCCATTCCTCACTCTATCCCAGTAGCCTGGCATTCCTTTAGCATGGGCAAAATGTCAATAGCCTCCATTGGCAACATCCCTCCAAGCCTGTCCATTTCTAACAAGAACATTAAATATTTTCATCTTTCTTCCCATTAACCCTTAGAAGAGCAATGTCCCATTTCAATAATAATTTTAATCTGCAGGTTCTCTATAAAATCCTGCTAACATGATGAAAAAAATAGAAGAGCAATTTTTAAAAAAACTTAGCATTGCTAAAATGCTGAAGCCATCAATGATCAAGAAACATTACATTTTTTTCCTGGAAGTTGTGAAATAGAACCACCTACATCAAAAGAAAAGCTGATTGGTGTTGATTAGCCTGTTGTTCAACATCACCAAAGAAAAGCTCAGCCTATAAAGTGCGTGATTAGGTTTCCCCAACAGGACTCAGTTAGTCCCCTAGTTCTGTTCAGCAGAACGTACAGCAGAGACAGCTCTTAGACTGCATCTGTCTCCCAGAAGGGCTGCCCACTGCTCATTTTTGTACTACATCTGGTGGACAGTTTATATACTAAGTGAAGTTTGTCTTTTTCCATGGTGTTCTTCAACAAAGCAATTAGGTGAGTAAAAAAGGGAGTGAGGGGTTTGCAACATCTCAGCTAACTTAAACTTATTTTTATAAATTATATTTTATTGATTTTTTACAGAGAGGAAGGGAGAGAGATAGAGAGTTAGAAACATCGATGAGAGAGAAACATCGATCAGCTGCCTCCTGCACACTCCCTACTGGGTATGTGCCCGCAACCAAGGTACATGCCCTTGACCAGAATCGAACCTGGGACCCTTCAGTCTGCAGGCCAATGCTCTATCCACTGAGCCAAACCAGTTAGGGCCATCTCAGCTAACTTAGAGTATCTCAACAAATCCACAAGGAAGAGGGGAAAGGAAAGGTGGAACTATGAATTCTCCTAACACACTGATCACCACTATTGCCCTCTTTCCTCCCTTCCTACTGGCTACTGAAACTTTGAACTATTTTTGGACAGTCCTAAGTTCCCACTAGCAGGAATTAGATACGAGTGTATGATGGTGAGGAAATAAATCAAAAGACTTGGGGAACCTAGCTAGAGGCCACAGAACTGCGAGCCCCAGCATTTCACCCCATGTTTCTGTGGGCTGAAGAGTCTTCCAAGTTGTCAGAATAAAAGTTGCATCATTGGATCCTTGAGCTGCCTACTGAAGGACTTCACCTACCTGGGTGTCTTCCATGGTGAACGCCCCATCAAAGTGCACTCACCATATAATGACAGAGTCCTCCTGACATCAGAACAATGTTTATAAAATAGTAAAATAGAAACTAGTTGAAGATTATCAATAAATACTTGTTCAAATAAGGAACACTGAGCAATTATTAAAAGAGATTAACTAGAACTAAATTAACTAAGGTGAACAGATTACCGAGATGTATAAAACATAAGCATATAAGAGTCTTTACAGCATGGATACATTTTTATTTTAAAACTTTAATCATGTTTAAGAAGATATAATATGGACAAAGTATATAGTGCAGATAACAATATCTGAAATAATATGTAGCAAAATGTAAATAGTGATTATATATTAAGATTATGGGCCATGTTTTTACTCTATATATTTTGTTAACTAAATATATATTTTATTCAGATAAAAATCAATAGTAATGTTTCCAATTATTATCATAGCAGACTATATGTAAAAAAAAAGTTGATGTTCCATGGCCATAAATGTATATTTTCTCTTCAATATACGTTCTTTTTCTGCTATCTTAACAATACTTTACATAGAAGTTGAGACACTAATAGAAAGAAATTCTGACCATTAGGAGAGACAGAATTTTGCTTCACCCTTAAAACAGATAGCTCCCTATTCAGGCTATTTATTGTTGTAGTTGTGACAAAAGTAGAACAGCCAAGGACAACTTTACTGTGATGGTCCTATTTCTTTTATGTTACTGTGTTAAAGCAACTTACATTTTTGAAGATTGGTTATTTAGCTATTTTCATAACAAATTTCAGACATCTATTTCTGATAATAGTGGATTATATAATTCTTTCTAATACTCCTTCTAGAGACACTAGAAAACCTGAGCAAATATGCATACATTTGAGTGTGTTAGAAAGCTAACAAGGAATTGAAGGCCAAGGTCTGGAGAAGCTGAAACCTGTATAGGTAACTTTGGCAACTGAGGCTACTTTTCTCCCAGAGACATCTGTAGTTCTTAAAAATTTGGCTCATAGTCCAAGGAGATGAGCATCTCTTGTTTTAGGAGTCAGGATGACTACAAGTAGTTCCCTCAGGGACTGATGCCCAACCTTAAATCATCTTGATCCTTGAGCTAGGGTTAAGGTGATCCCGGATTGCTAATTTCTCTGACCGAGGGTAAATCTTCTCTGGAGAAAGATAGTATAATCTGTGCTTCAGATACCTTTATAAATTTTTAATCTAAGATAATTTTCTTTTTGCCTGAAGGGCATACTTTGGTATTTCTTGTAGTATGAATCTGCTGATGAAGAATGCTTTCAGTTTTTGCTTAATTAAAAGTAACTTCATTTCACCTACACTCCTGAGGATACTTTTTTCCTTTGGAATAGAATTCTAGGCTGTTAGTAATTTTCTTTTTGCATCTTAAAATGTAATTTCATTGTCTCTTGGTTGCCATTTTTACACTGTAGTATCATCAATGCTCAAATTCCTAAGTACCTGGAACTCCAAAAGGCATCCACATTATCTCAGGAAGTCAATAATAAGTGGGTTAGATAGACTTCTATAGGTCTCCATTCAGTGTTTTCTCTTCCTCAACATCCACTCACTCATCAATCCATTGCAGTATGGTTTCTTTACCCAATGTTATTTGGTTTTGTTTTTTTCATTAACAACAATATCTTTGTTACTGATTCAAAGGAAGGCAGTAATATTATTTTCTGTTTCCTCAGAAGCACTGCCCACAATCAATAACATTTTTCTTTATGCTCTATGTTCCTACAAGTATGCTCTTTTGGTTTTACTCATCTCTGTCTTAACATCCCTTCTTCCTCAATTTTTCAAACTCTCCTTCCCTTTGCAGCCTATACTTTGGGGCAATATTGACAAATATTTTGGTTTCTCAATGTCACACAATTTTCTGGCTCCTTGTGCTAATGTGTCCTTGCTTAAAACAGATATTCCTCCTATCCTGGTAACTTCTTTGTCAAGTTAAGTTATAGTCATCTTGGTCCTCAATTTAAATGCCATTTTCTCTGGAAAAAAAATCCTATACCCCCAGTACTATGTAAGAAGCTCCCACTTTTTGCTATCAACCACATGGTTGTAGCAATTTTATTTTACCATTAATTATTTCTTGTTAGGGTAAAAAACTCTAAAAGGATACCTTGTTCACTATTGAGTCTCCAAGGTCCAGCGCATTGTCTAGCCTCTACTAAACACTCCGTAAATATCTGAGTGTATAAATCTGTCCTAGTCCCTCCTTCTCTCTATGTGCCATGCCAGTCCCCCTACTCAGCTTTCATTACTGAATTTCTGCAATAGCCTTCACACACATGTCTATCTCTCTCCTGTCCCTCCTACATCTTAACCTACACACTGCTTTCAGATTAATGCACTCTATTTGGCCTTTAAATATTATTAAATATTATTATTTTTAACTCCATTTTCCACCAAACAGTATTCCTATGCAATCTCATTTAATCTACATCTATACATTTACTAATGTACCATCAAATACATACATATATGCATGTATATATATATGTATATATATATTCAAGTACAATATTTTATAGTTACATATTTATTACACACAAAGACTCAAAGACACAAAGACAAGTTACTTAGAAATATGGATGATTATGAGTAAATGTGGGCAAAATGTTATATTGTAAGATAAATGTGCATTTGCTATATTTGCAACATTTGTTACATAAGCAATCTGTAATTATAATGCCCATAACATAATTCATTACCTTCCATATTTCTAAGTGCTTACCTTTTATTCTCAGTGCTGTGAGTTTCAATGTCCTTATTATTAAAACATGGGTAATGATACTGTTATAATTATGAAATATTTTAGTCCCTTCCCTCTCAATTAAAATATTGCACAGACAGATCTTAGTCACCCTGTCATGCACATAATTAACTGAACCACACCACCAAAGTATACCTGTTTTTTATAAATTGCAACGTTGTTAAAGTTGTTAAAAGCCCTATCCTGCATTGTGAGGGTATTTGAAAATAGGGCCTTTAAAGAAATAATTAGGGTTAAATGAGGTCCTAAGGGTGGGAGCCTAATCCAATAGGACTGGAGACCTTGTAAGAAGAGGAAGAGACTCAGGGATGCGCGTGCAGAGGAAAAGCCTTGTGAGGACACAGTGAGAAGCCACAGCTGTCTGCAAACCAGGGAGAGAGACCTCAGGGGAAACCAACTTGTGGCACCCTGATCTTGGACTTGCAGACCCCAGAACTGTGAGGAAATAAATTTCTGTTGTTTATTTTCTGTGTTATTTTGTTAAGGCAGTCCTAGCAGACTAATACAATCACTCTCCATGTCACCAAACCAAACAATCTCAAATCATTCTGGACAGGTCCTCCCTTAATGCTCAACTCCAGATTTATCAAAAATTTTCATCAATACCACCCTTCTAATTATGGCTTCATTCTGCATTTTTGTCTTTATCCTCACTTTACCTAGGTCTAAGGTTCTTCATCTTCCTGAACTGTAGGTATCTCTTAATTGTCCTCTTTAGTCTCCAGTCTTTGTCTCCTTTATTCTGCACTCAACCTGCTACCTAAATCATCTTTCTAGGAGGCAAAGGTGATGGAGTTCCTTTCCTCTCATAAGCCTCTAATCTCCATGAGCAACAGGGCAAAGAACAAATGCTTTATGTTGTCATATGTGCTCCTTTGGAATTGGGCCCAACTGACTGTGCAACCTCTTCTCCATCACTGTTTTGCCAGGTTCCATCCACATGAAAAAAGCCATAGCCTACCCAGCCTTCCTATCTTGGAATGTAATGGTGGCTTATGTCAAACCTCGTTTCTCAAATGTCTCCCATCTCAAACAATTCACTTCTCAACCCGACAAACCTTTCATGCTGATACCTATATGATAAGTCACTTGTCTCTTAGGCAACAAACAAAGGAGAGAATGCGGGAGTATGAGTCAGTTTACTGCTGTTACCAGTAACATCTCAGGATATTCAGCTGTGAATATTTTTGTGTTGTTTTTTTTTTTGCTTTTGGTGCTGCTTGTTATTATTAAATTTTCATTTTTTACTATACAATTCATTTCCTTTTTTGTTAAATTTTTATTTACATTTCATGCCCTTTCTGTTTATTTATAGATTAGATAGTACATTAGACATATACTGTATACAAGAAACAGGGAGTCATTTGGGGTCTGGAAAAGAAGGAATTGAGTTCAAGAATGGAGGTTTCACTGTATTTCTCTCTGGAATCAGTAAAGCCTTTCCAACATACATGGACAGAATAAGCTGTTTCCTTCCCTATGTTGTAACCACTGCAACAACACAGAACTTTGTTATCCTATATAATAAAGAGCTAATATGCTAATTAAACTGGACGGCAGAACGACCTTCTGGAATGACCAGTGGGTAGGGCCATGGGGCCGCCAGGGCCGCTAGGCAGCTGAGGCTGTGAGGGCTGAGGTAGCTGGGGCTGCGAGGACCAAGCCCCTTGCACGAATTTTGTGCATCAAGCCTCTAGCACATTAATAAAATGCAGTGAGTATGTTTACATAACTATCTCACTAAATTAAACGATGAATCTTTTGAGAACAGGAACAGCATATTATTCACATTTACTAGTATGTACTTAGCATTGGGCCTGACCATAGTATTTAACAAACAAATGTTTCACAAATGAATTGCTAAAATAATAAATTAATAATATTGAAGCATAACTCAATTTTCAGCTCAAAAGTCTTTTATAAAATTCTAATTGTATAGAATGAAGTCTGGACTTCTCATTTAAGTATTCAAGATACTTTCTCTGGAAAAAAAATATTTTTCTAGTTTCATGCCTCTGGTTACAGTGCTCCCAGATTTATTCCCAATTCAAATATTATCAACTCCCTCAAGCCAGAAATAACTTATTTTAATTTTGCCTTAATAGAATGGCTTTCCATTAATATAGTAATTATTAGTATACTAGTGGCCCGATGCACGAATGAAGATTCATGCAAGAATGGGCCTTCGCTCTGGCCCAGAGCCGCCTTTCTGCCTTCCCACGCTGCCCAGAGGCTGGGGTGGTGCGGAACACCTGTGTCGTCGCCATGGTGATGATGCAAGCATCATGACCCATCCCCTCAGTGCCTGTGTATGCAAATTAACCTGCCATCTTTGTTGGGTTAATTTGCATACTCACTCCTGATTATCTGGTGGGCATCGTGAAGGTATGGTCAATTAGCATGTTACTCTTTTATTAGGTAGATGCTATCATCTCTTTTAGAGTTTAAGATTTTAAAGTCAAAATCCATATCTGATTCATCTTCAAATACTTTATGCCTAGTCCTATTCATATAACACACTCAATAAAAATATCTTGACATCACTTTATGAGTATTTGTTGAATATATCAATTGAACAAGCATTCTGGTCATTAGTCTTCTCATTTAAAATGTTTTGTGCCTATACCTGTACTATATGCTTATTTATTTATAAGCAAAAATATGTACTAATATATTAATATGTTATGTGAATTAAAACTTAAAACTTTTTGTCTTTACCCCACTTTTTGTGGGGTAAACACTTTTTTGGAGACCATCACCATAGACATTATTCCCATTGTTATTACACAAGAATTATTAGTAACCTGTATTAGTACTGCTTTAGTAATCTAGTGTTGTTGATAAATGAGAATTCAGCATAGTTTATTCCTATGTACTGGAAGTTTAACCCATTGTAGGTAAGAAATGAATCTGGCCAGCTGCCAAGTTGTTCATTGACTACCCACTACAAGTCATAAATTGTGACATCCTTGTGTCCATAATCTCATTTAATTTTAAGAATGATCCTGTGAAGTATGTTATCATTATGTTCATCTTAACAGATAAGAAAACAGATTTTTCAGAAGATTAAAATGTTCATGAAAATCACAGTCTAGAAAGCACAGTGTAGGTCCAGCATTTGAATCTACATTTGTCTTACCCAAAAGCCTATACTCTTCCTAGCAACATTTTTTAAAGTTTTATATATATTTTTTTTAATTTAAAAAACCATGCTAAAATGATCAAACGTTCCCTTTTCTCTTTAAACTCATAGGCTGAACCTCGCTCAACATCTTCCTCACCCTGGCCCTCTGGCTGTGCTGTAGCAATCTGCCTGGGCATGGAGATCAGATGGAGAAAGGAGAGGAGCCCTGGCTCAGATATTAAGAGTATCCCGATACTTTTTTGTTATTGTTAATCCTCACCCGATGACATTTTTTCCATTGTTTTTAGAGAGAGTAGAAGGGAGGAGAGACAGAAACATTGATGTGAGAGAGGCACATCAATTGGTTGCCTCCTGCAGGTGCCTCGATCAGGACAGGATCAAACCTGCAACCCTTCAGTGTATGGGCCAATGCTCTAACCACTTAGAACACTGGCCAGTGCTCCTGATACTTTTTTTACTTATGAAAGTTCATGTTGTCAACTCATTTTCACATCATCTGCCCATTGTCTTATGGCATGTACAGATACAACACTTTTCTCTGCACAATTTATTTCTGAATTAAAACTTAAAGCAGGAAAAAAATAGACAACCTTACCTTCTTGAAAATTACATTGCTGTAATTTTTCTTATCAATCTCTATTGAGTTTTGAGCATCAGTTAAAATGGATGTTTTTATTTTTGCCTATCTAATCTAATAAAAATAGTCTTCTCCTTTTTAGCTTTCACTTCTCTAGGCTACTTAATCTAGATATCATGGTAGAACATTTTACCATGCTCACAAAAATCTCATATATAAGATCTTAAGGAACTTTATCATTAGAACATAGTACTTCAGAAAATGTAATATTAAGTCAAAAATCTCTTAAATTATTCTTAAACACCTACATTGAGCACAATTTTAGGAGATCAGTATTAAATTTTATGCCAATCTCTAGATCAAGAATGAAATTTAAACATCTGAAAAGAATTTCTCAAAAGTAAGTTCTTAATAATATCCTAAGATAAGAGCAAGCAATAAATATTACCTCATATTACCAGAATTCTGCAAGTGTGTAGTAAAAGAATACTATGGATGTCCTCAGATAGGCTTATGATAATACAATGATTTTTTTCAATGAGCAAGCATAACAATAGTAGTAGAATTAGGTAAAAAAGAAAAAAGTTAGTTTATATATTTGGATGTATTTGTTTCTGATATTTTATTGAGAAAGTAGGGAGAAATTAGTAACTGAGGAAGACCACTTACAGGGTGGGAATCAGCATAAGGTCTCAAATTCTCTGGTAGGGCAGCACAAACCACCTGTGGCACTCAGTCTTTCATTGAAATAAATTTGGTATTATCATCAGAGGATGGATTTTCTTACACAGCTTAGTCTGCTGTTATGAACATGTTTTAGACAGGACATCCAATTACAAACTGCAAATCTTTCTTTGCAATTTTGTATTAAGGTTTGCAAGGAATCTCTTCCATCCTGACAGACAGGCCTATAGAAAGGTGCTACTGAAATACAGTAATAATCCAGAAGGCTACTGACAGTATTATGACCTGGCTTCACCTTTCGCTGCTGAGTTGTGCTACTGTATAGCACAGCACACAGCTGGATCCTTAAAAGACAGTTAAATATGAATGGCTACTCCAGTGTTGACTCCTCTCTTCCCCTTACTCTTCACAGCTGTCAGTAAACTATGGCCTGCAAAAGAAGTCCAGCCTAATTTGATTTTATATGGCACTAAGCTAAGGAAGGTTTCCACATTTTTAAAGGACTGAGACAGCAACAACAAAAATATGCCACGGAGATTTACAAGGCCCATGAAACCTGAAATATTTACCATCTGGTCATTTGCAGAAAAAGTCTAACTCATGCCCTAGAAAATGGAATAGAATTATCCTACTACTTCTGTCTTCTGCCTTCTCCTTTCATGTTATCTCTTCTCTGTGTTTAAGAGGACTTACTGTTTAAGAATCTCTAAGACTTGTCTTCATTTCCCTGTCACTTTATTGACTGCTACTCAATTCTTATTATCTTTCTGATATCATTTGCCTTCCACCTCCTTTCTCTATGTGTCTTCCAAAACTCTTGACTTCAGTATAGAAGAGCTTGGCATTTAATAACCAATATGGAAAAAGTATTTTTTGCTAGGTGACTAATTACAAAGTGTCATATATGTAAGCATTAAATATTCATCTTAATTTGTACTGCTTCTTCAGATAAAAAACAAACAAAAGAAAGTTTAACAATTTTTACCCCCTTCATACCCTCCTTTATTTAGCCACCTTCCCTCACTCCCTTTTTTTTTAACTCTTTTTTGTCTTTGACTTTCATAATTCTAATTAGCTCTAGTCTACTAACTTATTGCTGATTATCTCAGTTTCAGGTAATTGAAGCAATCCACAATTTTTTGTTCTGCTTGAGATTTTTTGTTTGTCTAAAATGTCAAATGCAGTCTTATAGATGTCTTAGAGTTTTCTAAACTATGTTTCACTTTTTAAAGATGAACTGAAGCTCACAAAAGTGAGTTGGACATTTTCCAACATGTATTTTCTGTTCTTTTCATATAGTAAGCTTGGTAACTGCCAATGATCAACATAAAAAAGAGCTACCACAACAGTTTCCCACTTCTCACCTCATTATCTCCATGAAAATGATGAAACACACTTAACCTTTTTCTCATCTTATGACACTAGATCCTCTGCAACACAATATAATTTACAGACCTAAGAATGGCTATAACAAGGTCTTCAATTTCTCTCCGATATATCACCAAGTTATCCTCACCCTGTAAATATTTCCTTTTAAAATCTTCAGTGGTTTCTACAAAATTTTTTACACTCAAAAACTATGGGTGCTTTCTCAGACATTTCCATTATCACAATCTTATATAAGTGATAGGGCAAAGTAGAACTATAAGCATTATGAAAAAAAGTTTGTTGTGCAATGTTCTAACATCCACTTAATATGCAAAGACAAAGAGGCGTGCTTTCATTACTGATGAAATTAGAATATATTCTGGTTATGTGAGAACAAGAACTTCAAACCTGGATGGCAACAACATTCCTATGTAATGAGTCTGTTCACACACACCAAATTTAAATGTCTTAGGTTTTTTTTTTTACTGGTATTGTTTATAGAGTAAATCAAACCTTAAGGATGCAATCAAATTAAAAGGATTAGTGCTTATTAATAAGCTGGCAGTGACATTTCATTAAAAGTTTACTAAATCCCTCTCTGCAAAACCAATAGATAAAAGCAGGCAGTGCATAAAAGTGTCCGTCTACTGCATTAAAATATGATGGAAATAATATTTCTTAACATTGCCAAAAAACCATCTATTTCTGAAGATCATACCAGTTTCCATTGCATAGGCCAGCAAGGGTCATTAAACACCAATGGGTCTCTGAGTCCTTCTTCAGAGTCAATGACATTGTAGACTTCACTCAGGATCTCATTTTCCTCCACACAAGGTCTGCAGGGCACAGAAGGCAAATGAACTATGAAAAACATAATCACTGCTTTTACTGTTGCTTTTTTTGTCATAAAAATTCCATTTATTTAAATTCCATTAAAAAGCACATTTGGCTGCCAAGAGCATAAATATATGCTTTTATTATACTTAGCATTTTTCATTTAAAAAAAATTCTGACATTTGTTTAGATAAAAATGTTAAAATGTTTTCAAACTACCTGTGTTAGCTAACCACTTTCTATGTGTTTGTTGCATACAATAAATGCTGGAAAAGAAGTGATTTGGAATGCAATTCCAAAGCTCTGTGTATATTTCCCATTAGAAATGTTCAGCTTACATTGATCATTATCCTTACTATGTCATGTATTGCTATGACTTTTCCCAATATACATCTCCTAGAAAAGTAATTTGAATTACTTGAGCTGTAGTGGATAACATTTTTCTAAATCTCATTTTTCTAATTGCTCTGATATATTTAATAAATCATTAACTGAGCAGGTGACAGGGCTAGAAATTCAGAAAGACTCTTTAACACAATATTCTCCTAAAGACAAAACTGTAACTCAGTCATTCACATCTGCCTGAGCACTTTGGAAGATTACTAAAACCAAAGATTAAGGGGAAAAAATCAAACAATGTCATCGATAATATCCCTGACTTAGAAATAAATTTAAATTTAGTAAAATTACAGATGAAATTAAACTATAAAATATGTCATTCTTACACACACACATACACACATATAAGTGTGTATATATGTGTGTGTATATATATATATATATAACTAAATTAAGATTACAAATGCATTAAGAATAGGAATTATATCTAATTTCAATACAGTCCAATATCTGTGCACATAGGGTGTTTGGGAATTATTTGCCAATGGAATAGCCAAATAGCAACATTTACATATGAAAATATATCCAGAAACATTCTCTAAGGTATCATTTGCAAAAATGAAAAGCTGGAAACAACTTAAATAACCACCCATATAAATTTTTTTAAAAACATCATGTTATATTCACACAATGAAATACTATTTAGCAGTAAAAACAATAAACTTGATCTACAAGTATCAATTAGATCCACTTGGATCAATCTCATAAACTGTAAGAAGAGGGCAGAAGGTTATGTACATTATATTATCATTTATATAAAGTTTCAAATCATCCCAAAACAAGTTTATAAATTATTTTTAAATTATATATATGTAGCATAGGAATATTTATATATTTCCTGTAAAGAAGGTAAGGAAGAGATAGTTTTAGGTACTAGTACTTACAGGAGTTCAACTGTAGTGATATATGCTTTTTAAAAAGCTGGAGCAATTATAACAAAATTTATTAAGGTTAACCAATGATAAGGTTAAGAAATACAGATGACATGTATATGTTATACATTCTATTGGTGTGTGTGTGTGTGTTTATGTGTGTGTGTGTGTATTTGAGCATGTTATCATGATAAAATACACATACACAAACAAAACTAGTGTGGCCCAATTGTTATATCAGTGAAGCAAAGATGGCTTACGTACATTGGCTCACTGTTGTTTACTTCTTCACAGCAGGTGAAACCTATTAGCTCCAGACCCCATTGACACCAAAACCCCTACATTTTTACGCATCCAGTTGTTTTAAATATAGTCTGAATAAGCACAGTTTTAGCCTCTTAGACCCTTCCTGCTTTCCATACCCCACAAAATGGCATCCCATATCTATTAGCTACAGATAAACTTTGTGGCTATAAAAGACCCCAAGCTGCTTCTGCTTTTCAGAGCTCTCTGACCCAGGGACTCCATTGTGCTGCTGAGCAACATCACCTATATTCATGACTTCCCCCTTGTCCTCCTACCCTCTAGGTAGTGGCCCCTGAACATGGCCTTTGGAAGGTCTCCTGCTGTGAGGGACTTCCCCCAGTGGAAACCAGCCAAAGCACCAACCAATAAAACTCATTGTGTACTACTGCCACCACAAGGTCATATCTGCTTCCTTGATTAGCTCCCAAACCACTGGAACTCGATAAACCAGTGAAAAGAATTGGAAAAGTTATCAAAATAGAGGTTTGGAGACCTGAATTCTAGATTCTGTTCTCCACTTTGCTTCTTTCAGTTATTGGAAGGGTTCAAATGACGTCAATCTAGCTAAACATCACCAGTCTTTTGTCAAGAAGAGATCATTATTTCTCCAGGAAAGGTTGTTAGCTGTGAATTTTCAGAATATCTGAAACATTTGGATGGCCATGTAGAGGACTGGCTTGCACTGTGAAGTCCTCACTATTCCACTGAAATGACCACAATTCCTGTCAAGCAACAAAGGAATTGATTTTACAACTTAATCCATAAAAAATTTCAGTAGGAGAGGAGAAAAGGAGATTTTATTAGATGTAATAATTTAATTTAAAAATACTAAAGCAATGACAATAAAAGTAAAATAAAAGAAGCATAAAGCAATAAAGTTATACAAATAATAAAACAAGTTATTAATTGTAAAAATTAGGAATTAAAAGTACTTCTGTATAGAAAAATATATTTATCATGATCTCATTGTTTATTTCATTCCTATGTTCATATTAACAAGGACATTTATGGAAGAATACATAAGAAAATGTAAATATAGGACAAGGACCAAGAAAATTTCCTTATGACCCTCTGTACCATAAATGCATGCATAATATTTATGTTAAAAATTTAAAGACAAAAAATTACCAAATCTATAAAATTTCCAGTTTTTAAAAAGCTATTTATGTCTAATATAATTTCAGCAAGCTATATTTTCCCCAACGTCACACATTTTGACCTCTGTTCTATCTTTATTCTCAAAATTCTACTACATATCATTGGAATTCAGAAGTGTAGGAAGCCTATATATTGAGACAGCATTTATGTGTCAATGTAAACACTTACATCTTCATTATTATATCCCATTCAGTTACTTTCTCAAGACTAACATTGAGAGAATATCTAAATATTTTGTGAATCTAAACTGCTTAACCTTTTAAAAATATTTTCTCTATATGTATATTTTAGTGTGTTTGTGAAGTTGCAGCATTTTTATATTCTTCTCCATAACTGATTCCTGAACAGACTGACCTGCACTAAGGCTCTATGAGTGACACTACGATGCAGTGAGCAACAGGTGCCTTCCCCATTTTGCATGTCCCTGAAGAGTGCCTGCTGTACTCAGAAATGATTTAAGTGACCCAGGCTTAAGGCATCCCATTGCAATGATTATGGTTCTTATAACTGAAGAAAATTGTGTAAAAGCTACATCATCTCTGTTGGATTTAAATTCATAGAACTGCATAACTGAGATTCAGAGCCCTTAATAGGATGTCATATAGGAAAATGCCAAACTGGCTTCTAGTGATCATTCCTTTTCAATTTTTGAAAATAGTAATGTTAACCATCGTATCATTATCTATTATCTTTCTTCTAGATGTTTCATAGAAAAGCTATACTTTGTAAAGTATATTCCTCACAATCCTAATAGTTTTCTTTAGTCATACATGTGCATACATGCGCACACACACACATACACATACAACTATTTAACAACTACAGATACAAAAACATTAAAAATAACTTAGTACATGTACTGTTTTTATTTCCCAACAAGTTTTTGGGGTTTTTTTTTACATTATTTTTTAGAAAAGTAAATGTGACAGATTTAAAGAATATTGGCCAGGGACTATCTTTGATACAGCCATGGGGAATAGTCTGATACAGAGAATGATTCTGCAGCCATGATGCAGTTAGAGGTTGGGAGCCTCTCCAAGAACAAGCTGATAGGGGCCTGCAGACTAATTCAGTTTGTGCATTTTTCAGGCATATAATAGCTGCATGGTTAGAAGCCACCTCCCTGACTCACCTAAACTCTGTATTTCCAGTTTCCTTTCTATGCCAATCTTACAGCATGGGTTAACAAATATTTATTTGAAGAGACACTAACTTGTTAACTATCCACTTTACTGTATACAGATTTTCATCCAAGCACCAGCTTCAGGATATTAAGACTTTTAAAAATTTAAAGCAACCCCCCTGGCACTAAGCAAGGAGACACCATATAGGTGGTGTTGCTCTTCTATCAGTCAGGGCAAAGCAGATGTGCAGTCCTTGGCTTGCTGATAGAGATATTTCATACCTGGGGCACATTAAAAACTTAAAGCAACAATGCAAATATTCTTTACTGTGAAAGAAAATAAAATTGTCTGAAATAATATATCTCTTTTTCTCATTTATATCTACCATAAACACTAACAAATAAAAAACTTGTGTATTCCTTTACAAATATGAAAATCCATTTGCTAGTTCATGATCAATAAACTTTTTCTGTAAGGGATCAGATTGTAAATAATTTAGACTTTGTGGGCCTTTATAGTCTATTCAACTCTGCCATAGTAGCAAGAGTCTATAGCATACTTTTACCAATGACACAGATTATAGCTATTAAAATGAACATCTGTAAATAAGTATAAAGGAAAAATTACCCATTGCCTGCTGTATTGTATGTGCAATCACTCTTAAACTAAGGCATTAAATTCCGGAGGAAAAGTGAAAAATGGAAAGAATTAAATATACTTCTTTCTAACACTTCTGTTTTGGGTTTTTCTATTTACTGTCCAAAGCTTTCTGTTGTGGTTCAAAAATAGCATCTAATGTCCTGGCCGGTGTTGCTCAGTGGTTGAGCATCGAACTATGAACGAGGAAGTCATGGTTCGATTCCCTGTAGAGCAGGGCACATATTTCCGGGTTGCATGCTCCATCCCCAGTAGGAGGTATATAGGAGCCAGCCAATCAATAATTCTCTCTCATCATTGATGTTTCTATCTCTCTCTCCCTCTCCCTTCCTTTCTGAATATATATATTCCTCTAATGTATCTAATGAACAAAATAAACTGATGAACAAAATAGGTCCAGGGGCATGGATGCATGGAACAGACTGACAGGACAGATCTCAGAGGGCACTGGGTGGTGGTGGTGATTCGAAGAGATTAACCAAAGAATTTATATACATATATGCATAGCTCATGGACATCAACAATAGAGTGGTGAAGGCCTAGGGTGGGGTGGGGGCTGGGTGGAAAGGGCAAAGTGGGATGAGGGGAACATCTGTAATACTGTCAACAATCCTATATAATAAAAGGCTGATATGCAAATCAACCCAATGGTGGAACAACCAGTAGCTATGATGTGCTCTGACCACCAGGGGGCAGACACCCAACGCAGGAGCTGCCCCCTGGTGGTCAGTGTGCTCCCACAGGGGGAGCACCGCTCACCCAGAAGCCAGGCTCATGGCTGGCAAGTGCAGTGGCGGTGGCAGGAGCCTCTCACACTTCCACGGCAGTCAGACATCCCCCAAGGGCTCCCAGACTGCGAGAAGGCGCAGACCAGGCTGAAGGACCCCCTCCCACGAGTGCAAGAATTTCGTGCACCAGGCCTCTAGTAAATAATTTTTTAAAAAAGTAACTGACCATACAACTTGAGAGAAGGAAAATGATGTTTAATAGGGCAGCACTGCTTCTCTGCTAAGTGACTTGGACATTGACTTATCACAAGAAAACAAAGGTGTATATTTTCAGAGATCATCCTAGAAAGTGCACTTTTAATGCAAGATTAGTCAATAAATACAAAATGTACTTATTCTAAAACTTAAGGTTCAAAGTGAAAATATTCTAGAAAAGACTCCTAGAATACACCAGATATTGGCTTAACTCCACACAACCATAGAATTGCCTTTATTTAATTACCATCCCTTGAAGCATCTGACAGTCCAAACATAGTGCTTAGTAAGCATTTTACTCCAAACAGCTTGGAAATGTACAGTTGCACTAAAATTACAATGCACACCATGACTAGTTCTGTCATCCGACTTTAGGAATGGAGCATTCTTATCTCTATAATGAGTTGTCGGATGTTCCATCCAGTTTACCTGTGGCAGAAAGGAGTAAACACAACCAACCAAATTTGGCCAAAAGAAATATTCTTCTTATATGAGAGGCTTTAAGCAAGAAGAAGCCACATACATAACTCACTCACACTTGCACTTTGAAGCAAAATAGCATGTGTTAAACATTGTTCAGCCTAAATTAAAATTTACTTCAGGGCAATATTTCCTCAAATTTTCCTCACAATCTTGAGATCTGACTGATGTATCTGTTGAAATCTATAGAAAAGGAAATACACCATCCATTGCCCACTGCAGGCCCACAGAGTCTCAGTCCTTTGAACTTTGTTCCAGGACACACGTGTCCTTCAGTGACTAAGCTTGTTTTGCCAGATACTGTTATTAAAATACATTGAAGGTCTAACAACATACACAAACTTAGTAGAATAAAAAGTACTTAGTAATTAAATAATTGTGAGATATTGCTGCATTTGTTTACACATATGGAAACGAGGGTGGAATAAGATCACTTAGCTTTGCTAAAATCTACAGAAATGTTTTTACTGATTAGTTTTATTACACATTTCTTTAAAAAAATTTTCACTACTAAAAAGCTATGACAATGTTAGACAACTTACATAGTTTACTTTTGGTAGTCATACATAGAGAAAATGCAAGATCCACAGAATAAAAAGCTTGTACAAAAACTTTATAGAGAAAAAAGCAACAGGAAACCTATTTTCAAATGCAATAATTTCTTTTTGAATGTTTTTACATATCAATGAGAATCACTTCTTTTAACTACTAAACTTTACCAAAAACATTGTACAATGTCCTTAAAAAGGACTTTCAGCTTAAAAAAAGACTGGTTTCTAGGTCTCATCATAGATCTCATTAAGAGCTATTAAAAAATACTAGGAGACTATACAGTATATATCATTGCAATTTAGCATTAATTCTACATGTAAAGCCTAGTAAATAATACAGCACAGCCAGAATTCCTGTCAGACTGAACTTTGTTAACAAAATCAGATTTTACCAATCCTTCCAATGCTCAAGCAACTAATGAATTTGAAAATGCAGTATGTCCAAAAATATATATATTTCAGAATATAAGGATTTATTTGCACTAAAATCCATTAAATGGCTCACCTGACTGTAGTGCTTCCATTGTGAATGACTAAAACCAGACTCCATATAATATACATATTAAGCACTAGAGGCCTGGTGCACGAATTTGTGCACGGGTGGGGTCCCTCAGTCTGGCCGGCTTTTGGGGCTGATCAGGGCCATGGGAGGTTGGCCAGCAGGGTGGGGGAGGAGAGGAGGAGCCACAGGAGGTTGGCTGCCCAACCTGATCGGGGCCATTAGGACCAGCCAGCCAGGGGGAGGGGCTGCAGGAGGCTGGCTGTGGGAAAGCACTGACCACCAGGGGCAGCTCCTGCGTTGAGCATCTTCCCCCTGGTGGTCAATGTGCGTAATAGCAACCAGTCAAATGGTCGTTCAGTCATTTGGTCACTTAGGCTTTTATATAGACTAGAGGCCCAGTGCACGAAATACGTGCACTTGGGGGGAGATTCCCTCAGCCCAGATTGTGAGAGGGTGCAGGCCAGGCCGAGGGACCCCAACGGTGCATGATCGGGGCCAAGAAGGGATGCAGGAGGTTGGCCAGCTGGGGAGGGACCACGGGAGGGCTCCAGGGTGTGCCTGGCCCACCTCGCACAGTCCCGATCAGCCAGACCTCAGCAGCAAGCTTACCTACTGGTCGGAGCATCTTCCCCCTGGTGCTCAGTGCACATCATAGCGACTGGTCTACCGGTCAACTGTCTGCCCCCTGGTGGTCAGTGCATGTCATAGCGAGCAGTTGAGCAGCCTTAGCATATCATTAGCAGATTATGCTTTGATTGGTTGAACAGCCAACTGGACGACCAGACACTTAGCATATTAGGCTTTTATTATATAGGATTATAAGCCACTGGGTTAACCAATTCCTCTGATGTTCTACAACACTTTTACTTGTTATGATATTTATATGTATTATTAAATATAGATATATACATTTTATTTACATATATGATACCACATATGTGTGTGTGTGTGTGTGTGTGTGTGTGTGTGTGTGTGTATAAAAGGCTAATATGCTGTGTCCGACCATCTGACTGGCCGCTATGATGCACAATGATTACCAGGGGGCAGACACTCAACATAGGAGCTGCCATGAAGCGCACAGAGAAACAGCACCGCGGACCTGGTGCCCACAAAGCAACACTTGGCTTCCCCCAAGTGAGATACAGGCCCTGCCACCACTCCTGAGTGACACCCCACCAAATCGCAGCCAACGCTGCTGAGACCCCATGGCACAAAATGCAGCTCACAGCCCAGTCCAGAAACGGTTGCTATGGGTGCCGGCTAATGATGTCATGTAGCAACGCCCAGCTTCTCTCCCTAGCGACAACTAGCCTCCTTGCAGTTTCTTCAGCCCAGGAACACAACTTGCTTTATAGCCAGGTGCAAACATTTCATACTTTAACCAAATGTCTGTGAAGCATTTTCCTGTGCCTCAACTCATTTGATCCTCACAGAAGTCCTGGAGTAGGTAGATGGGAGACTCGGTGGAATCTTATTTTCTTTTCATTAGCCAGAAAATGGAGATTTAGAAAATTTATAAACTTGACCCAACTGAAAAGAAGATATCGTGCACCTTGAAAATGACTTCAGGTTTTCTCACTGCACAGAATATAGTAAACACTGCTGCAGTTAAATAATTTACCCTTTGTTCTCCCTGCATGATCTACAATAATAATCTGCTTCATGTAGATATTTACTAGTGTGTTGCTGACAATTACCTGAAAGAGAAGTTGGGGTGTTTCACTGGGCTGAAAAAAGTTTAGCTACATCAGAAAGCAGGTCTAATTAAGCAAGTTTATTCTATATCTATAAAAGGCTAAGTTGACTCGCACATGCACAATACATATAAAGCTCTGGCGCCAATCGCATGTGTGTGTTTTGATCAGTCATTGTCAATCGTGAATTTGGTTGACACTTTTATTATAGAGAAAGGGTGAATAGTGATATTAAAATATTTCTTCTAATTAATTTCCTTTCAATGTGCATGAATCTATGCACCGGGTCTCTAGTAAAACTATAAAAAAAAAAAAAACACAAAGTAAAAGTGCTTTAGAACACCAGACAAAGTGGTCAGCCCAGTGGCTAAGACTATCAAAATACTAAGTATTTTTTGTACATATACTATACATGCATAATATATATACCATACTCTCTTTACATGTGCGTTATACATACACACATATTCAAATAGACTGAGCAATATTTTAAAATTAAGTTTAGTTTTATAGCTGATTTGTCATTCCTTCCCTGATATTTCTTTATATTCTTCTAGTGGCCCAGTGCACAAAATTTGTGCACAGGGGGGTGGGTGGTGGTGGTGGTGGTGGTGGTGTCCCTCAGCCTGGCCTGCACCCTCTCCAATCTGGGACATCCCTCTCACAATCTGGGACCGCTGGCTCCTAACCACTCACCTGCCTGCCTGCCTGATCACCCCTAACCACTCTGCCTGCTAGCCTGCTCACCCCCAACTGCCCCCCCTGCCGGCCTTCTCACCCCCCACTGTCCCCCCTTGCTGGCCTGATTGCCCCAACTGCCCCCCCCCCGCCGGCCTGTTTGCCCCCAACTACCCCCCTTGCCAGCATGCTCACCCCCAACTGCCCCCCCCCGCCAGCCTGCTCACCCCCAACTAGCCACCCTGCCACCCTGTTCATCCTCAACTGCCCCCCCCCGCCAGCCTGATCACCCCCAACTGCCCTCCCCTCCTGGCCTGATCACCCCTAACCGCCTCTGGGCCCTGCCACCATGGCTTTGTCTGGAAGGACATATGAAAGGTCTCTCGGAAGGTCTCCTGCTCTAATTAGGATATTACCCTTTTATTAGTATAGATGAACGTTCTTTGTAAAGTTAATCCAGAGGGATATGTTGGCTAATGCTCTTAACACATATTTGGTGGCAGCAGGGCAGTAGGAAAGCAGAGGAGAAAAGGAGGGTTTTATGCTATCCTCAATAAAACCACTCAGTCACAAGTAAACATGAGTGATCATCCTCCCTGTTGCTACACTAACCACTTAGGAGGCAGAGGCAGTCTCCTAGCAGCAAACGTATATAAACACAGCTTACCTGCCAAAGCTTTGCTGCTGGACAGGGGTCTCACAGTCCTCAAAATATACATTTGGATGTGCTTTCCTCATAATAGTATCAATAACAATATTTTTAATTTTTCATACATTTTGTCCTAATCACCTCTCCCTGCTTATGATTCTTAGCAAGTTGCTTTCAGACTATGGTGAAGCTTATAAACATATAATAGATAGATCAAAGGATTTAGAACTGTGTGTGTGTGTGTGTGTGTGTGTGTGTGTGTGTGTGTGTGTGTAATTAGTATTTTAAAGCATAGTGGGGTTGGTAACCCAATGGGTATTAAGTTTCAGGCCTAATCAATTTTTCCCAATATTTTAAGATACTCAAAATTATTAGGCCAGTTATTTGTGTGCTTATTTATTTAATAAAGAATTTAAGTTTTGCTTGTTGTTGTTTTTTAAAACTGGGTAAAGATGGATTTGAGAGGATGTAATGGTTGCAACTAAGCTTAGTGATGTTTTAGTCCAACCTTTTCATTGTGAAGATGAGTCAACTGAGACCCAGAACGGGGTCCGATATCATCCCAACCTTTTTGGCACAACCCCCACAGCAGGCCCACAGAAGGCCCAGGCAAATTGTCTCCATGCAATGCTGGGCTCTATGCTCTTTCTAAGAAATGACACATCTGTGGCTGACAAAACAGGTGGAACAATGCAATTTTTAAGCAAAAATCATCAGGATAACTGGTTATAAGAAAAGTGCTTTGTACTGTCAGGTGCCATAAACTTAAATACCTTAGGTTTAACCATCTACAACCCAAGCTAAAGATTGTAAGCTATTAGAGAGAGTTTGAGATAGCAGCATAGTCCCTATCTCTAAAAACTTATAATATATGTATAGCTGAAGATTGCAATTATGCAGATAATGATGAAACACCTATGTAATTACAACTGTGACGCAGTGTATATCATCGGAGGGACTCCTGTGGGAGGAAAACCTTTCTGAAGAAGAAGATATTTCAACTGAAACCTGAAAAAGACCAAATGAAAGAGTGTTCTAGGCAAAGGATTTGTGTATTGAGCATCCATCTGCATTACTTAAAATCTTCCTTCAAATCTTTAATTTCATAGGATATATATCTAGACCTAAAATTACCAGATCAATGGGCATGACCACTTTTATAGTTTTTGTTGCATAAATCTAATTTTACAACACAATTTATTTCAACATGTAATCCCACCAACAAAGTATAAAAGTATCTATCTTACTGCCCTCTCACCAAAGTGAGTATTGCATTTGATTTTTAATTACACTATGAAAATATAGTCATTAAAAAATCATAAAAAATATATAAATATTTAAAATTATTAATGAGTTTAGAGCTCCCAAATTTCTTTTTTTTTTTGAGAGTGAACTTTATTTTTTTTAGCATTTTTAAAAAAATATATTTTTATTGATTTCAGAGAGGAAGGGAGGGGGAGAGAGAGAGAGAAACATCAATGATGAGAAAGAATCATTGATCAGCTGCCTCCTGCACACTCCCTACTGGGTATGGAGGCCGCAACATGGGCATGTGCCCTTGACCAGAATGGAACCCAGGACCCTTCAGTCCACAGGCCAATGCTCTATCTGCTGAGCCAAACCAGCTAGGGCTAGAGCTCCCAAATTTCCACCATCTAGAAATTATTACATAATAATTTTTATTATATAATTTCATTATTACATAATATGTTATTGTATATTCAAGGTCTTCCTCTATTTACATATATACATTTTAAACATTTACTGGCATTGTATTATGAGTGTTTTCCATTTAATATGTTATAAGCACTTTTTAGAGTAATCACCATGCACCTATATTATCAAGTTCATGTGCTGAATGGGGTCCCATTGTTAGACTACATTAAGTTTAATCAATTTCATATTGTTAATTTTTCTTCAGGTTCAATATTATGTATCTAAGTGTAGATTTTTAAAACTACACTTATTTATCTTACTGGTGGCTTCTTTCAAGTTCTTAAGTCAGTAGATCAACCAAGTCGGTGGTTAATTGAGATTTTCAGCCATTGTTGCTTTAAAATTGTCTCTTCACAGTTTTCTTGATCTTTTTCTGGGACTCAATTTAAACATGCTAAATCTTATTAGGTCCTCTAGGTCTCTTACTATTTTCTGAGTTTTCCATATTTCTATCTCTATTTCATCCTGGATAGTTTCTAATGACCTATCCTGCAATTCAGAATATATCAAACATAAATAATTTGCTTGTAAACCCAGCCTTTGAGTTCTTAATGTTGGCTTTGATTTTAGTTGCTATAATTTTAGTTTGTATAATTGTCAATTATCATCCTCAATTTTCAGATTTTACTGAAACTTTAAGCTTAGCCTTTACCTCCATTAACATGGAAAACATAATTATTATATATTTCTAATATCTGGGGTGCCAGAGCTCTGTGTCAGTTGTGTGATGTTCAGTAGGGATTGAACTTCAATCTCTGCTTCACACTCTTGTCAAAATTCCTGCTTACCATACCCAAAGATTGACTGGGGCAAACTCTAATGCTTTCTCTATTGTTGGTCTGATATTTCCTTATTATTTAATTAACTACATGATCTATTTAAGATGTTTTGCACTTCCAGATTTTTTTGCATTGTGTTTTTATGGTGATACGGTCTGCATTATTCATTCGTCATTATAAGAAACAGAAGTCCCCCACACTTAATTCCAATTTATTTAAAATTAATTTTATTCCTAGTTGTGGTTGATGATGTTTTACTACTACAAATAATGCCATCATGATCATTACTTTAAATATACCTTGTGCTCTTCTGGTTATTTCCTTATGTTCCTACAAATAAATTGCTGTGTTCAAATAGTATGAACTTTAAGGCCTTGACATCTATCACCAACTTACCCTCTAGAAAGAATCCATGTTTAGTCTTCCTTTAGTTTTTATCAGAAATTCCCCCTCCCGCTCCCTTCCCATTCAACATACACAGACATTCACATATATAACTGCGCAATGCTTTTTCATTGTTGGCAAGTTGATAGGCATATAAATATACATTTAAATATAAATATATATATATATATATATATCTTCTTTTGAAGTGTTTCTTTATTTCACTTCTAGTGAGTCTAAGCATATGTTCATGTTTATTGAACATTTGCAGTTCTTCCTTTGTGAATTAATCAAATTTTCTTAATCATACAGTGGGTAGTAAATAGACAATTTTATTCCTACTTATACTACTAAAAATTAGTTGATACATATGTAACTACATAAAAAGATAAAATTAAAGTAAATGTAGTCAATAAAGGAAAAATAGCATGAAAATATGAGGCTTTAAGTAAAGCAGAAGACCAGAATTAACTACTTAAAATAAGAATCAGCACTATGGCCTGGGGGCCAAATTTGACTTGCACTCTGCTTTCATAAATAAAATTCTATTGGAACACAACCACACACATTCATTTATGCATTGTCAATGTCTGCTCCTACTATAACACCAGAGCTGAGAAGTTGCTACAGACACTGTACTGCCAGCAATGCCTAAAATATATGGACCAAGTGTGATTGTACTTAATGCCTCCTAAATGTGAGACACTGGGAACATTTGTACTATACTCCATCACAAGCCTCACCATTATTATTAACATTGATCTGTGTATTTTTTTAATATTGTTCTATAATTATATATGAGAGAGAAATAAGCAATATAACTGTTGAAGAGAACAAAACTATTGCTTGCATCAAATATGAAAACAAGAGAAAACAAGAAAAATGTAGACTGAGTAAGATATTAGTCACTGAGTAGAATATTAATATAAATAAAAACTATAGCTTTCCTCTACTTAATCTTTAACCAGTTAAAAGATGAAAATGGGGGAAATCTCCTTTTGATGGTCATAAACAAATACACTATCTAAGAAAAACTACTAAGGACACCTGTGGTTTCTTGACAACTAAAACTTCAAAATGAATAAAGTCATACACCAAGTTTTGAACTGTGAAATACTTAATATCACCAATACAGCAATTCTGTCTAAGAACACTTAAAGACTGAAAACAATGTCAGAGTTTCCTAAAAAAATATTTTTAAAAACAACAACCATTTATTACCTGGCAAATGAATTTAAATTGTATCTATACATATAAGCTTGTTTGAAAGCTAACAAAAATTGATGAAAAAAATAATTATCAAAAGCTGTTATCCTATAAAATATTAAAATATATAATAAACCCACAATGATTAAAATTGTTGATAGTATCAACAAACCAATTAATAGACAAATAAACAATCCTAGAAAAATACTCTAGGCCCTACTTAGAGTCTAGGGCATTTAAGAACCTAGCAAATGATTAAAGATGCAATAGAAACTGAGTATTAAACACTGAATATTGTGAGTTAGACAAAAACAAGGTTTAGAGAATCATCTTCTTACAACATAAATCAAAACAAAGCCCAGCTGGACTGAAGAATTAAAAGTAAAAATTAAAAAGCAGTTGCTAAAAATTGGGTCTCCTATCTAAAGGCTGAGAATGTGACAATTTAGAGAAACAGATTCTCTCTACACTGAGCTTTGCATATAACATGAGCTCAACAATTGTGTACAATGAACTAATACATGTAATTATACATAATCATGTAAGCAATCAATTAATTATAATAAAGTATAACCTGCATCTGCAAAATCTTTGTTAATCAAATATTGGTGATCTCTGAAGTCAAACTGTAATTCCAAAACTATGAAGTAGATTTCTGATCAAAATCTAACTTGTAACAAATGTTATAAAAGCATTTTTAACGTAAGGTATTTTATCTCACCTTGCATAGGGATTGGTAATATACTATATTTGAAATAGTCAACTATGACTAAAATTCCCAATTTGACAATGAACTACAGAATTCAATGGCACATTATTTTAATATCAATACAGATATCATTAGAATCAGGTATTTTTCTATTCCTTTTAATTATTTCTCCATTAAAGGAGCAATGGCTGAAGCTCCCAATTTCATCAGATCTCTGCTTCTATCCTTTTGAGATCTCCATGAAATGAATGAATGTGGAAATTATAAATTTTTAGCTTTCATCTTGCTATTACTTCCTTCAGATTATAAACATATAGCAGTTTTGCCAATATGATTTTCTGGTATTTATTTGTTTTCATGTTGTTGTCTTGAAATATTAATAAGAGCCTAATATTTGCCAGACATTGTATAAAGAAATTTCACAAACATTGTATAATTTTGGATATTTTTCATTAGCTGATGAACTTGGCTAATTAACACTGAAAATAAACATTTGTTCAATAAAAATAACACAATAATCTGAGTCACAGTTAACATAAAAAATTTTACTATTTATGCTATTTATGCCAGGCCTCCGTGGCTCAGTAGTTGAACATCAATCCATGAACCAAGAGGTCACTGGTTTAATTCCTGGTCAGGGCACTTGCCCAAATGAGGGCTCAACTCCAGTAGGGGGCATGCAAGAGGCAGCTGATCAATGATTCTCTCATCACTGATGTTTCTATCTCTCTCTTCTCTTCCTCTCTGAAATCAATAAAAACATATATTTTTTAAAAATATACTATTTCTGCCCTGACCGGTGTGGCTCAGTGGATAGAGCATCGGCCTGCGGACTGAAGGGTCCCAGGTTCGATTCCGGTCAAGGGCATGTACCTTGGTTGTGGGCACATCCCCAGTAGGGAGTGTGCAGGAGGCAGCTGATCGATGTTTCTCTCTCATTGATGTTTCTAACTCTCTATCCCTCTCCCTTCCTCTCTGTAAAAAATCAATAAAATATATTTAAAATATATATATATATATATATATATATACACTATTTCTATAAAATTACTAGAAAATTTAAATGACTATTACAGTATTTATCATCATCAGTAATAACTGGTGATCAACAATCATTAATACCTAATTTCTAATCAACAATCAAATTTTAAATAAGTTAAATATTATCTCAGCTAGAATGTATTTAAAAGTTTCATTGAAATTATGAGGTTTATTATTTAACATATTTCCACTGAAGAATTTTGAATAATATGTTTAGAATAATGCACACAATATATTTATCTTCTTATGAACTCATAAGTTATTCCCCTCCCCCAGTTTCTTTTCAGTTGGGCACTCTTTTCTGAACTTACTCCAGTTTTCTATATAGCTGCAATATTGAACTATCCAGAAGTTTATGTGATTTACATGCTAGATGCAGCCACTCAGTGGCAGAGTTTACACAAAGACAATCAGATCCACAAAACGTCAGGTGAGGAAGATAGTTTGGATAAGGGTCCTGCCATATGCCCTACTGCCCTATTCTGGTAGATCCAACTTCCCCTACAGGACTAATTACACTAAGGGGGTTGAGGAGAAGGAGTAGTGGAGGGAGAAAGATGTAAGTGTGGCTAGGACATGGAAAAACAGAAAGTAAACAAAAATTACTCATGACTAATGCTTTAGCCAAATAATAATTTAACAATAAATTTTTCCTAGCTTTTTTCCTTCCTAATCACTAGCACTCTGCACACAAGGTAATGCACAGGATTTTTATGACTTTCAAATATGATTACATGGCCCTTCATCCATAGTTTTTCAAACTTATTTTGTGCTTTTTTTTTTTTCTCTATTTCCCTTCCTGTATTTTGTACCATTATCTCTTCCCCATTTGTCAGCTTTTCCTTACAACACTGGTATTTTTGTAACAAGCAATTGATTTTCTCTTTCTTCCATGTTAACCCCTGTACCAACACCACACAAGCACACACACCTGTGCACACACATATACTGACACACTTCCCATGTTTGTCCAAATCTCTACCATTTGCACTCCTATTGCCTACAATCTCAGTTGTTCATGCCCATATTTGCAAAGAAAATGCACATCCAAGTTTATGCAACCTCTTTTTTTTTAATAAAAAAGGAAACTTTAAATGATTTTGCCTGCCATACTACAACAACTTTGCAATTTTTCACCTTATACAGTTGGACCTCCATTAGACATCAGTTGAGGAAGAGAAAAAAAAGTATTACACAGAATATTCAGTAGAAATAAAGTTCCATAAGGACAAGAACCATATCTGATTTTCTCCCCCAGTGCCTGATCAATGCTGGGCATTTGACAATTTTTTTAAAATAAATTAATTTAAGAAATCTAAGGAAATCAAGAGAAAATAGTCATTGAAAAACAGGTTTCCTAGTGGTTAAAAACAGGCTCTGGCTCTAATTAGGTCTAGATTAGAATCTCATCTACACACCACTTACCACCTCAAGCAAGTTTCTAAACCTTTCTGTGCCTTAATTTCTGCATCTGTAAAATTGGGGTAGCAATGGTACTTCTTAGGGCTATTTTGTGGATTACATAAGCTAAAACTGTAGAACATTTAGAACTTGGTTAAGCATCATATATATGTTATCTTATTTTTTAATGGAGTTCTCAATCTTCCCTTAATTAAAGAAAAAAAAAACAACACCCTGACTTTTCTATACAACTCATTTCCCTAACATCTCTGGAGAAAGATGGTTGGGTCTTTAGAGGTCATTGTTCCCTCACTTTTCTAACGTTTTATGGAAACCACGTTTTTTTTGAAATGAATTGTTTGCTCTGGGCTAAAATTGAGATACAAAGAAGGCAAAATGTAGTGGTAAGTGCACTAATGGAAGAGCCCATTTACTGAAGCAAGTGAGCAAATGGACCAGAAAATTATGTAAAGTGTTACAAGATACTCTATTTAGCCTGGTGCATAAAACATGGGGTAAGGAGTTAAAAGATTTAGGTTTGAGGCCCAACCCTGACACTTAGCAACTAGTTTATTTTGCACAGGTTAACCTTTCTGTGGAAAAAGAGGTGCCTCATGGGTATCTTTTTTGGTTTATATATGATTTAACTTAAATATCTTATTTACTCCTGTAGAAACCTCACAGGTTCCTATAGGAGTAAATTAAATATTTAAGTTAAATCATATATAAACCAATAAATTCATCCTATCTACTAAATTCTGGATACTTTATATAAGGCATACTAGTCATTTTCTTTCAACTTATCTATTTAATGGGTTCCCCGATCAAATCATGAAACAATACCAACCTATTTAAATATTGTTCCTAACACTTTTTAGACATATTATTTGCCACACTACATTCTGAATACAAGAGTTAATAGACTGTAGACCACATATCTGTGAATCCATTTGTTACATTTCTTTACATAAGTCATTCATTTTTAATTAAACCTCTGGTCTGCAAACATACTACTGCACTTCAAAACAGAATGATTTTCGTGGTGTTTGGTTTTCTTAGTCATGCATTAAATTGTATCAACTCTTGAATAGCACAATCCAATAGAAACAGGAAGGAAAATCTGTGAACACAATATCATAGCTCTGTTCATGCATCCAGCAATTACACACTTATGAAGTGCCAGGCACTGTACTAGGAGCCAGGAATCTAACCATTAGCATGAACATTCTGACCCTGCCCTACATGGAGTGCAATCTAGTAAAGATTTGTAATTAAACACAATAGGATGAAAATCTGTAAAAATAACTGCTATGATAAGGCAGTAGAGAGCATCCCTGGAAGCCAAAAGAAAGAAAAGTTTGGCTAAAAAATAAATAAATCAGGAAAGTCTCCAGAGGAAGTAACTTCATGCCAACGCCTGAAGACATAAGCCAGGGGGAAATAGAGATTTTGTGGAAGAGTATGGCACATTTAAAGAAGTGAAACACCTAGGGTATTGATCACATAAAAAGTGATGGCGGACACGTCATAAATAGCAAAGCACAAAACACATAGAAGCGCTCTCGTAGAACAGTGAAAATCCATTGAAATATATTAAACATATTTAAGCATGATCTGATCAGATTTGTGTCTTAGAAAACTAGCTTTGGTTTGAATTAGTTTATGAAAGCTTTCCAAAGCAAGATAGTTTCGAAGAGATCAACTGGGATTCTACTGCTGTATCCCAGGTAGGAAAAGATGATGGATTTGACAGGGGTAATTGCTGTGGAAAACTTATTTACAGTGCAGTGTCTGAGCTTGATGGTTCCCTCACTGATTCATTCAGCCATTCATTTAGCTGGTAATGATTAATATCCTACTTGGTCAGACAATGGGCTGTTGCTGAGGATGTGACCTCAAACAAAACATGCCTGCCTTCATTTGTCTGTAGTCTAACAAAATAACTAGGTTGAAATGACTAACTTTGCACTGGGGGAATAAATAGTTCCTTCCCTCACAACTTTTACAAAATATGCTTCCATCCAAGTGGAGATGTCAAACAGGTCACTGGATAGGTGGGCCTGAAATTTAGGAGGCAGGTCTGGGACCGATACACAGAGTAGGGGGCCCGCAGCACATGGATAGCAATTGAAGATGATTCTGGGAAGAAGGGATGAAGGGGTGCAGTGACGCGAGCAGGGGAAACAAGGCACGGGAGTGAGGAGTACCGGTATTTAAAGGAGGGCAGAGAAGCAGCCTTTAAAGAAAGATGAAAAGCCACAGCCAGAAATAGAGTAATACGAGACTGTGGTGCCATAAAAGCCAGGGAAAGAGAGTTTCAGAAAGGACAGTGTCTTTAGCAATGTCAAATGCACCTGAGAAGTCACAAGTGAGAATTTTATCCTGTATTAGATTCACTTGAAAGGAAACCATTGTAACTATGTGGAAAACAGTTTCCATGAAATGATAGATTAGGCATAACATTTTAGTGGACAAGAATTAAGATATTTTTCATACATTTTATAAATTAATATCAAATATTATGAATTTATAATGTCAGAGGAAGATGTGTGACATAAACATTTTAACTACATGGTTGTTTCCACGACTGCCCTCCACCCCAGATGTGTTCTGGTTTGTTCGTGTTCAATATAAAGAATGGCACATAAAACTGAACAGGTTTCCAGTTATAATCTTACCTGCAGGGATGGTGGGACCATCCATTCCTGAATCTGTAATTATATCTTCTTAGACACTGATATGCCCAGGACTCTGATTAGCTTCTGTGGAAAAAGAGGTGCCTCATGGGTAGTCCTATCTTACCGGTAACTAATAAGGAGCTTATTATCTTGTTATTGACTAAATCTGTTGTGCATATATGCTCCTTTTCTATGACCCTTCACTTGTAAGTTTTCATTTTGTTCCCAATTAAATATTTTTATTACAGATTCAATGCATTGTTTAACCTAAGACCTCTTTGGAGAAATAACCCTTCATTTAATAAATGCATAGGCTAAGCAATAATGAATTTTTTTGTGGAGTGAATTTTTACCTTCCTATTACCTTTGAAAATGATTAGCATGCCATTCTCGCTTTCAATCCAAATTGTTAATGAAGATATTAACCAAGGAATGACCAAGGACGGAGCCCATAGCACACCATCAAGGATCACCCTTCTTATAGACTTCTATTCATTAAAAAGCATATTTAGAATATGATCAATGAATAAGTTAATAACCTGTTTGCCTATATGTCTCCAGACTGTCCAATAATTTAACATCAGATACTCTCAAATGCCTTGTTGGACATTCACTTAGTTACACTAATTCTTTCATGTTTCTTTGATTGATCAGTCTAGTGAACACAGCAACAATAGTAACAACCATAATATTTTATTAGGACTTGACCCAAGCTAGTTCACGTTATTTTCTATTTATGAATTATTTTATATAATATAGTATATATTGCATTAAGGAAAAAATGTAGGTCATGGTCTATAGTTTATGACTTTCTCACTTGGAAAAAATGATAAAAACAAAATTAGAACTAATCTTCCATCATTTCTGATTCCTATCTATTTGCTTATAAAAATATGTTTAATTTTCTTAGGCTTAAATGTTCTCTAACTATGCTATCTCCAGTTTATTTCTTAAAAAAAAAAAAAAAAAAAAAAGAGGCCCTAGCCGGTTTGGCTCAGTGGATAGAGCGTTGGCCTGCGGACTGGAGGGTCCCAGGTTCGGTTCCAGTCAGGGGCATGTGCCTTGGTTGTGGGCACATCCCCGGTGGGAGGTGTGCAGGAGGCAGCTGATCGATGTTTCTCTCATTGATGTTTCTAACTCTCTATCCCTCTCCTTTCCTCTCTGTAAAAAATCAATAAAACATATATTTTTTTTAAAAAAAGAGTAATTAACTTGATGCTACGCTACTTCTTAGAGTTCCCTGAAAGTCCATTTCATTTTTACCTTGAGATTGAGGCCTTTTTTTAAATATACAATACATTTAGAAATATATAAATCATTTTACATTAATATGCACTTGAATTCAAGTTTTAGATATTTTTCCTATGATGCTTCTGTTTCAGAACAGTTTTTATTATTGTCAGGAATAACTTGAATATCCCTGATGGACTTACTAGGAAGACTACATTATCTATTATTCAATAGGCTTGCTTGAGTTTCTCAAAACCATTGCTCTGCATAATTAATAAATAAACCTGCCAATAAAATAACTCATGTGGAACCACCAAGAAAGTAAATACATTTGTTTTCCCAAAAATTCTAGCAGGAGCATTATTAAAGGAGACTCTATTATTTTTCTTTTTACTATATGATATATAGGCTTAGGACCCAAGTTACCTAGTCCATTAAATAAAATACTTCTTTTCTGTTAGAGTCTTCATAAGAGGAGAGAGTAAAACATTATTAAAAAGTAGTTCATCGCTTGTTATGGCAATACACCTTTGAAGGGCACAGACATTATTTTAATTGGATGAATTAGACATTCTTTGTGTCCATATGGAGTGTTGAATTTAATGATTTGGTTGAATGGATGTCAGTGTTTCTGTTCAATCTTTCAATTAAACTAATATTAATCTTACATTTTCTAAAGAAAGCTTAATAGCACAAGATAACTATGATATCTCTGAGACATACAGTAAGGTCACTGGATATAAATGAGCCCATATTGTTTTTCTGAATAATTCTGTAGCTAAGAGAGAAGCTGAGAAAATTATAGCTATACTAGCTTTTCTCCCTTTCAACTTCTTCAATCAGCAGTAAAAGATCTATGTCTCTCTTTTGTCACATTGTTATACCTGGTACTGCTACACTACTTCATGAGCATCATTCATAGAATCATCTGCTAATTTCTTGTTTTGTCTGTTTTAACTTGCAAAAACCAAGACAGTCTTTTAACCAAAGGTTTTATATTTCTGTAAGGTCTACTACAAATTAGAATGCCTCTATTTATCTTTAAAATCAAATTCTATGTGATTTACCCAAAGTTTTAATCACATACCATCACACTAGGAAATGAAACGGGCATGGGTTCTCTTTAAGAATTATATGAAAATATGAAGTTGTAAAATACTGAAAGAGTTTTATATTATTCATCAAATTGCAAAATTTTGAGAGTGCTTCAATTTGAAAATGATTGGGGTTCTAGGAACACAATTCAAAGACTATAAAATTACAAGGACACTTCAGCACTTCTGTGAGCATTTTCATTCTGAGGTGATCAACCAGCACGACTGACTGAGCAATTTGCCTGGTATTTGTAGGAAAAGCCTGGTTCTTAAAAATACAAAGAAACTGCAATAATTTAAAATTGCAGTATATACTGTACATTCCCCAAAATCCAATTCATTCTCTAAATAAAAACATTACAACAGAACAACAATCTATCTCTTCCAATTCCAATGTCAAATGCTAAAGTCAGTGGTCAATTCTAGTCTAAGCTTTATTTGGCTTCCACTAAACCACAATTTCCTGGGTCCCCTCCCAGATCACTAATTTCCCCTTCTCAGCCACCTGTACTGGTTTCTCCTCATTTCCCTGCTCTTTAACATGTGAAAGCCCGAGTGCTAGACCCCGGCTACTTTCTTTTATCCATACACTCTTACTCTCTGGGTAATCTCATGCAGCCAAGTTGTATTTCCAGACTTAACCTCTTAACTGAACTTCACACTTTTACTAGTATGCCTAACTGTTAAATTCACATCTTTATTTGGATGTCTAATATAAATCACAACTATAACTTATAATAAATCTAAGTCATCATTTTTTTCAACAAAACTTGCTCCTACTTCATATCTCCCTCGTCTCAGTAAATGATAACCCATATTTTCAGTTGTTCAAACCAAAAATCTTGTTACTTCCACCTCTCATATCCCACAACCAATCCTTCTGTAAATTTTGTCAGTTCTATCTTCAAAATTTATGAGAGACCTGCATTATCACTATTTCCACTGCTACCATTCTGAAGCAAAAAATTTATATTTCCTATCTAGATTACTGGAATATTCACTTAACTAGTCTCCCTGCTTCCACCATGGCCCACTAAGGTCTATTCTCATTACAATGGCCAGAGTGATACTTTTAAAATGGAAATCAGATCAGCTGGCTTCTGGGACACTGAACCTTGTTCGTTTTCTCTTACTTTAGTGGTTCTTCCCTCTCAATAGTCTTTACTCATTTTTCTCTTTCTCCCAAAGCCTTTATGTTAGAGTGCCCCAGAACTCAGTCCTGGGTCCTCTCTACACTTGATTAATGATCTTACCCATATTGGTGCCATAAATATCATCTATATTCTAATACCTGTGTTTTTATCTCAAGATTGGCTACAGACATCCAGCTGTCGCCCTGGTTCTCCCAGCTAGATATCAAGTAGTTACCTTAAATGTATTATTTCTGAAATTAACTCTGTTCTACTTGTGTCTTTCCCTTCATGGTCAATGTCAACAATTGCTTAATTCAAAAATTTAGAGACAAAGTTAACATCTCTATTTTTTTTTCACAACTTACAACCCCTAAATTAGCGGCATCAGTGTAACCTGAAAGCTTGTCAGAAATGCAAATTCTTAAGTCTACCCCAGACCTACTGAATCAGAAACTCTGGAAGGGGCCCAGAAATCTCCTTCCAACCAAGTTTCTAGTTGATTACTCTAGATGTTTGCTCAGGCCATCATCACTTCCTACATATTCTTGAGCAAAATATTTCACATCTCTCTCTGCTATTAAATAAGGAATATAATACTTAGCTCACAGAATTATTGGGAAGATTGAAGGAAGTTATAAATTTAATAACATCAACAGCATTATTAGCATATAATATGCATCATTAAATTTTTGTTTCTGTTGACTTTACAGCTAAAAGTTCCACTTTGACCTCTCTGCCAGAGGTACCATCTCTATTTCAAAAAGGTACATATAAAGGCTAAGGATCTAAAAAGGTCCTTGAGAAATGCTCACATTTATTGAGAATAGAAAGAACTGGTTCATAAGTCCTCTTTTGTACCTAATTTCAGGCTCCTAAAATCTCACCCTGTCCACAAAGCCTTCCCATTTCCTCTCTCTCTCTAAACACGGCACTTTCATTTTAACTGATTCTAACTGTCCCTTCTACTCTAGTCACAGACTCATTGGCATAGGATGTTGTTTTCATGCATTTGTTTATTTTATACACTTAGCCAATGCTTGTCCTCTAGCCTTTGTGTGGTATATATAAAAGGTCATTAATCCTATATGTCTTAGGAAAGCTCCTTAGTAGACAGAGCTGGTTTTTCTTGCCTCTATTTGCATAATGGCTATAGAGCACCTTGTAAATACTGAGACTTGATTAAGTGGTTGTGATGTTATGGCGTCCCGGCTAATTTGTATATTCCTCTATTATTATATAGGATGTGTGTATGACCGAGGTTTTGTAATTGTCAGGTTAATAATCTTTATATCATCTAATATGTTCATTATCACTTACTTTCATTTACGTACACAAGAAGAGAAAAATTAAGTTATTCTGTACCCATCTTCTTTAGTATAGATATTTGATTTGCCCTTATTATATTATAACCAAAAGAGAACATCCTGGCCAATAACTTTCTCAGAAGGAAAAGCAGAGTTGATTTCTAATAGACTGGGCTAAAAATCTCAGGTAATTCTGTTTTCTGGGATATGGAAAACTTCCAAATTTCAAGGTGCTACTGTTGGAGATGTCAGTGGAGGCTCAGCAGGACTGAGCCTTAATGGATTTTATCAGTGTCATACAACTGAGACTATAGTCACCTTCAGTTGCTGTTATTATATACCAGGGGCCCAGTGCACGAATTTGTGCACCATGAAAAGAACTGTGATCTGAGAGGTTGTGGTAGGCACAGGGGCAGGTCTCAGCCCATCCTCCACGTCCTTGCCCAGCCCCTCCTACCATGGTCCCTGGTCCCCTGTCTGCCAGCAGCCCCACTCCCGCCACCCCGCCACTCCCACATACTGATGGCACCAGCCCCACTCACACCCACTGAAGGCGCAGAGCAATTGGGGCCAGTGCCAGCAGTGGGTGCAAGCGGGGCTGGCACAGTCAGCGGGTGTGAGCGGGGCTGGCAGAGTCAGCAGGTGTGAGTGGTGGCTGCTGCCCCAATCGCCCTTCAGGAACAGGGGGAGGTGGAGAAGCCCTCAGGGGTGATCAGGGCCAGCAGCTGCCACTCGCTCCTGCTGATGGTGCCGAGTGATTGGGACCGGTGTCGAGCACCAGCAGCAGGTGTGAGCAGCGGCTCTGGTGCCGTCTGTAAGTGGAGCCATCGCCAGCAGTGGGTGCGAGTGGCGGCTGCCAACCCCAATTTCCCCTCAGGAGCAGGGGGAGGTGGAGCAGCCCTGAGGGGAGTCGGCCAGCAGCCGCCGCTCGCACCCACTGATGGCGCCGAGCGACGGGGGCCGGCACCAGGCACCAGCAGTGGGTGTGAGCAGGGACTCTGGCACCAGCAATGGGTGCGAGCGGGACCGGCGCTGGCAGTAACTGCAAGTGCCAGGCGGGACCACGGAGTGCAGGAGCAAAGAATTTTCAGTAACAACCAGAGGCTCGCCCCAATGACAGCGACCGGCGCCCCACCTTGGTCTGGCGCCCCCGCTCACCTGCTCCACCATCCCACCATGGCCGACGCCCGCCATGTTCCATGCACGCCCCCTAGTGATCAGCACACGTCATAGTGACTGACCGGTTGTTCGGTTGTTCCACTGTTTGGTCTATTTGCATGATAGCCTTTTATTATATAGGATGCAGTGTGTGTAATTTAGAAAAGTTTATATAAAAATAGTTTGCCTTCAGAAATGGCAATGTGAGATCTATTGATGAACAACAGTATCACCATGATTCCTGTAAATCAAGAGAATAATGATCCCAGAAGAGCTACCACTTAAGCAGTTGCTTGGGACAATTTCAGCATAGTCTACTCCTAAGCAAAAAATAAATAAAAATGAGCCACTGCCCATATTCCCCAGTAAATATTTTCTAGCCTTGTTTTAATGTAGGAAAATACAGATATGATCTATAGCTATAAGAATGTGAAATACTCAGGCATCACTCAGGGTTCTCATATGACAAGATTTATCAATCTTTAAAACGCTCAAAAGGCTGTGAGAACAAGAACTGTCAAACACAATCACAGCACCGGGTCCGCACAGCACCAGAAGAAATTAAGTGAGGATGTCACCAAGTAAGCCGCTCGGGCTCTCGCACTCAAACTAGCCAAGAAGAAACAATAAGTGCTGCGGAGTTTGAAAAATCCTTGCCTCACATGTGGAATAGCAAGACACCTCCACAAAAAAATAGGGAGCTGGTTCAGTTATCGGCACTGACATTTCAGCTTAACTCTCCCACCCTCACCCCCCTTCCCTCCTCAGTCCCACAGGCAGCTGCGGCATTGACAGAAGGCCTGTGTCAGTTTCCATCTGACTGTCACTCTCACTTATGCCTCTATTATCAGCGGTGCACTGGGGCAGTCCCGCTTGGAAGGGCTGCTGATCTCTATCTCTCCACTCCAGGCTGGCCCTGCCTTGAACCTGACTAAGAGAGAGCTAGACTGGGAGAGCAGGAGAAAGGCTGTGCTCTGAGAAAGGGCTGGGGGAGGGAGGAGGCGGGCAGTTGGGAGGGAAAAGAATGAGAAGAGAAAAGAGAGAGAAACCAACCAAAAAAGGTTAGGGAGGATAGGGGTGGGCCGGAGGGTGGGGGCGGTAGCCAAGAGGAACAGACCGAGGTGGAGTGGCGGGGGGGGGCACTGATACAGTTGGGGTCCTTTTCTTATTTTTCCTATCCATTCTCCAGCGTTCAGTCTTTTGTGTCAGCTTTCAGAAATGCTCTGTTTGACTGGCAGCCTGTCACAGATCAGTTACCACCTAAAGCCGCTTGGCAGCGAGAGGTGACGGCCCAGGAAGGGATCTAAGTGGGTTGGTTTATCAGTGCTTCTTTACGCCTCGTGAGCTCCTTGACACAAAAGGAAAGGGTATTAAAGATCTAAAGCGAGCCCGAGAGCGTGAAAGCTCCTTATAGGCTGCGGGATGTGGATGTGACTAAATTTTTAAATATTTTGAGTTGATGCTATTCATTTTGCCAATAGAGTAGAAAGAATTTTTGTTACAGAAATGAGTGTATGTTCCACTTGGGTGAGATTTGGAAAAGGGAGGAAGTCCCTAAAATATGTGCTTAGAATATTACAGCTACCCTGTATTTACAATCATGCATCTGTTTTAAATTTAAATAAAACGAGACACGTTTTAAATAAAAAATTTCACATTTATGTGATTCTAGTTCATCATCATATTACAGATTTTTCTTTTTTTAAACATCACAATTTAATATTTTAAATGTATGTATATATTTATTTGTAGCAATGGTAAGTATGGAGAAGATCCAGAATTCATTAAGTCTCCGCCATATCTTCTCTCATGGTCCTTTATGCATGGGCTATTATTAAAAGAGTGTATTTTAGCATGCCAACAGCCTCTCTCAGCACATTCCTATAATCATAATAGTCCTACTACTGATATCCAAGGTACAAAGCCATCCCCTTTGTCACCTAAGGATAACATTTTCTATTTTGTTATTTATTTTAAAATGTAAAAACTGGGCCTTCCCTGTAATATCATTTGAATGCTATGATAATGGATTATCAATGATAACCTACATTCTGGTGTCCAGGACAGACAGATTTAATTTAGAAAGTGACTAAAGCAAACATATTCTTGAGTCCACAAACCACACGTGATCCTGGGAGCCCTCGCTCAGCACAGACTCTTCTCACTGGCAGGAGGCACTGCATCCTGAGTGCTGACAAAGCACTCACTCTGGATTTTATTTTTTATTATAATGAATATAATGAGAAAATAAACATATCCCATTAAACATTTACTGATGTTTTAGAGTAGAGAGTTTTCTAATTCCTTGATTTTACATAGGGCCGCCACCTTTTTTATCCCCTCCAATTGTTTGCCTATTAACCTGTTTTTCTTCCCACTGTTATTTAAGTTCCTCTCCGGTCTCCACAAAGGTTACCATGCCTCTCACAGAGAAACCCTAGCTTGGCCAAAATTCTCTATTTCTTCACAGTTATCAATTTATAGACCAGTAGATATGTGAGGATAATCATATTCAGCTCTTTCATTTTATATATAAATTAATGGATAAATAAAATTTCATACCTATACAGTGCTCAACTACAATCCTAAGACCATAATATTATTATAATGAGAACAAAAACTAAAATAAGATTAAGAAAATAAGCAACAACACAGAGCAGATAAGCAAAGGGGTTCTAGAGTTAGACCGAGTCTTCTATTTTTACCTACATGGCATTAGGTAAATTAACATTAACCACTCCAAACTTGATACTCTCATCTGTAAAATGGGAAAAACACATACCTTACAGTGTCATTATGGGAATTAATGAGATAATGCATTTAAAGATTTTGGGACAATGTATATCACATGGTAAGCACTCAGTACATGTTTTCTAAAGTACTTGTTTCTAATTATTAGTCCAAAGATTCACAGATAAATAATCAAAGAATCATAAAGGAGGAGGGGGGGAGGTAGGCAGGTCTCTGACATTGACAGATAGACCATTTGCAAACCAATTAGCATAAGAAGATGGGTGTCCAGTTTTACAATAAGCTTAGGTAGACAGTCAATCATCTTATATATTAACCCAGTGCAGCTTTTCCTTCATTCTCAATTTAAAAGAAGGCCTAAATGTGTCTTCTCCAAACACTGGCATCAATGAAGTAAAAGTAAATTCAGGCCAAGATTTGATTGCACACAGGTGTAACCATTTAAAACAACAACAAAAAAGAAATGTTAGTTCAAATTTGTAGCTAAAGGGTCCAACTTGGAAAGTCCTATTAACATTGTGAAAAGAAATTGTTTTCCAATTGCTTCTGCACTATTTTTATTGTTATAAATGATCAAGACTATTATACTAAGTCGAAGCTCATTTTTTATTGACACTAAGAGTCAAAAAGAGCATATCCAAAGGAAACAGGCTTTTCAGAGATGTTCACCATGAAACATTGAGAATTCCAGTAGGCTTTCATCTATCAGAAACTACAGAATTGAGTCAATTGTCTTATTTTCTACTGTAAACAATTATGGTCCCACAAAATATTACCATATTAGCCCACATCAATCAGACCTCTAAAGAAAGACACCATATATAATGATTAGGAAGAGTTAGGGATAGTGTGGAGGGTAAGGAGAAAAATAAATAAAATTTCAAAATATTAGTAAAGGCTTCAAGTCTAATTTCATTTTTCAACTCAATTTAACTCATGTCTAGTGTCTTCTATAAATGACAATATGTTATATAAAAGAGAGGAGCATTAAAAAAATTATTGAGTCTACTCTCAATGGCAATTTTTCAAATCCATGGCTAGGGAAGAGGGAGGAGCCCAGAAGACTGTTAAAGCTTGTTCTGTTCCCATATGTGCCCATTAACTTCACAAAAAGAAAACTGCTCCTAGTTATAGCCCCAACCCCAGCTGGTCATCTCACAAATGTGCCACTAGTCACACACAAAAGGATGTGGATGGCTTTTGTCACAACTTCTAAAAATCATGGTGGGAATAAAGTAACTATGTCTACATGTTGAACAATGCTCAAGCAACCAGTCAAAGGCTTTAAAAATTCTCTTTCTTTGTTTCCTCCTATTTCTCTTTTGTTAGTTTTATCTCAAGATAATTTGCATTTGTGGAAGACCAACATTTTCTAAAGGAGAAAATGGGTGCCTTTTTTTTTTTTTCTCCATTACTGGGGAAGTAAGTAAAAAGTGAGGATGACAAGAAAAGTGAGGTGTCACACTGCATGAACAAGTTGGAAACATAATTTAAAGCCATTAAACATGTATACTAGAAAATATGGAAACATCTTTTTAAGTCCGAGGTCCTCTGGCCCTCAGAAATTATATTTAATTTAATATAGAATGTTTTGTAGATTATATAGACAGCATAGAGAATAAGTAAGTCTTACTTAATATACAAATATACAAATTTTTGGTAGCTCTATGTAGCAATATTTTCATTCAGGTCATTTAATAAAAAACTAGAAATGTACTAGTAAATAAGACAGTAAAAATTATGGTTTATTATCTTCAAAAAAATGTCAAGATGTGAGAAGCCTCTTTGGTAAAAGGCTCAATGGATGCCAATCCTCTTCCTAATCCATTAGAATTGTACTAAGAGGTTAGCATGCACAGAGCATCATCTTTTCATCCAGAACACTGTCATTAATTTATGATTCTATAGTTAGCAGAAACAACCTGGTTGCAAATTTACATGCTCTGGACATCAAATAAACTAATTAAACCAATCTATACAGTAATTGTCTTCTACTGTTTACTGATTAAAAAGCCCTTGAAATAATGAGAATTCCTTGCAGTAGGAAAGCTTAGACCCATGAGCTATGATACCTATCAATGGTCTCAGAACTCCTCCTGGAGGATACGAGATTAAGAAGCAGTGAAGAGGAAAAAAATGCTTGACCCGCCTCTCAGCAGTCACTGTTCTTCTGAGTCTCTGACTCTGAGATACTGTGACCTGTCTCAGAGTTTAGAGCTCAGATTCTCTAAGGTCACCAACAATACTCCTTAGTGAAAATTTCAAAGGAGCGCAGAAAATACTTTAGATAAATGTCTTACACAGGGCAAAAGCTCTAAGGAAAAGGTTGGCTATAAATATAACCTTGTAGAAAAATAGGACACTCTTACTTAATTTGCTCATAATTTATAATTTCTTTCAAAAATTGTTTGCATCTAGATCAAGGATTTTATGATTCTGACATCAGCATAATGAGGAATATGAGTGTTCATAGTTAGACAAAACACAATTTCCAAAGATTTTCAGAATTGTGTGACTGTCACCTTATACTCTAGGAATTCTCAACTACCATCATATGGGGAAATGTTTCCTTAAATTTTATAATGAAATATAAAAGCTGAGAAAACATTCTGAATAACCTGAACATTGTTTTATATCACTTTCTGTATGTAACCACTTTGCACTTACAAATACAATATGGTTTGGAAATATCACTTCAGAAAATTTTGTTTTAAATTTTCATCATACTCCAGGTCAAAGATATATTTTTCTGAATATGTTCAGGAGCACCCATTAATTACTTCTGCTTTCACAATTTTAGAAAACAAGGAACAAAAGGAGAAGAAACAAATTGCTTTAAATAAAATTAGAGAATACTACATTACATGGATGTCCTATTTTTTATATATAGCTAACTATTGAGCTATCCTACCTAATAATAGATAAATATGCAAATTTACCATACCTCCAACGCACCCACAAGCCACGCCCACCATCCCATCAGAGCGAGTATGCAAATTAATCCAACCAAGATGGCTACAGCCACAGAGAGCAAGGTTTCCTAGGTATCAGAGGAAGCCAAGCTTTCCACCTGCCCTTGCCAGGCCTAAGCCTCCACTCAAGCTACAAAGTTTCAATTATAGAAGGTAAACAAATTCAAACAGAAATGGCGGCAGAATGGAGCTTGAGAGAGCAGGCCAGGGTTGTCCCTGGCAACAGGGGAAGCAAAGCTTTCCGCACACCCTGGCCAGGCCCACCCGCTTAAGGCTACAAAGTTTCAATTATAACCCCAACAGAAATGGCTGCTGGCTGCGGAGGGAGCCCCAGGCTTGGCTCCGCTCCAGGCTACAAAGTTTCAATTGTAGAAGGAGAATAAATTCCAGATACCAGGGCCTCCTCTTGGGTTGCCATGGGGTGTGGCCAGCCTGCAAACCACCACAGGCCCCTCACTCAGGCCGCCCCATGCCCCAAGGGAACCCCACCCTGATCAGGGACACCCTTCAGGGCAAACCAGCTGGCCCCCACCCCTGTACCAGGCCTCTATCCTATCTAATACAAGAGTAATATGCAGATTGATCATCACTGCAACACACAATATAGCTGCCCTCCTGTGGTCAAAGATCCTGCCCCCATGTGGACACAATATGGCCACCACAAGATGGCCAGCAGGAGAGGGCAGTTGGGAGGCACCCAGCCTGCAAGGGAGGGCAATTGAGAAGGACCAGGCCTGCAAGGGAGGGCAGTTGGAGGTGATCAACCCTGCAGGAGAGGGCAGTTAGGGGTGACCAGGCCAGCAGAGGAGGGAAGTTGGGGGCAAACAGGCTGGCAGCAGAGTGGTTAGGGGGTGATCAGGCTGGCAGGCAGAAGCGGTTAGGGGCAATCAGGAAGGCAGGCAGGCAAGCAGTTGGGAGCCAACAGTCCTGGATTGTGAGAGGGATCCCAGATTGGAGAGGGTACAGGCTGGGCTGAGGGACAACCCCCCTCCGTGCACGAATTTCGTGCACCAGGCCTCTAGTTCTAATATAATGTTGTTTAAAAAATAATAATAAAATGTGTATATACCTACCAGGATGAGAACTTTGTCAACTTTCAGCATGATCTGTCACTAAGAAATCTTTCCCAAAAGAGTGTACAATAAAAATCTCATGTAGCCGTTAGATGCAATTACTTTGGTAGTTATGTCTAATTCCTTGTAAAGTGCTAATGGCTCATTCAAAACCTAAAGGACAGACCCTATTTTTTTTTTAGCAAAATAGAGGCCTTCAAATCATTAATAGCTACTGCTAACAAAATGACAAAGCATATGTTTAAAGTTTGATTTAGAGTGTTAGTTCTGTGTTCATATACTTCATTAGTTCCGATTCATAACTAGACAAAATAGAACCACTGCTTTGAAAT
Source organism: Cnephaeus nilssonii (assembly GCF_951640355.1). Lineage (NCBI taxonomy): Eukaryota > Metazoa > Chordata > Mammalia > Chiroptera > Vespertilionidae > Cnephaeus > Cnephaeus nilssonii. Next base: position 45,968,584 of record NC_137080.1, read on the forward strand.
GATAAACTATCATGTTTTTATTATATTTGCTTTAAATTTATCTGTTTCTTTGGTGTGCCCGGATAAAAATTGTTCTTTTCCTTTCAACATTTATTCAGATTTTAGTAAAGTAATTTCTGGTGAATACAAATAAATTATTAAAATTCTATTAGAATTAATTTCCTCTTCCCTAGATAGTCAATGTTTGGTAACAGGCTAAATGTTATATTTTCTATTTAATGGACCAATGTAGCTGTCTAAAAAGCATCTGCATTTTGCAATAATAATGCCTGATTTGCCTCTCCCATAGAATTACTTTCAACATTAAAAAAGAGCATATATAAGTACTTTATTAGTGATAAATGAATAGATTTTACAGTATTAATTACTAATGATTTTTAAAGTACTAGTCAATGTAATTTTCTAAGTCTGACATACTCAACAGAATATATTTCCTATTAGTTTCAGGTGTTTACTCATCAATATTGATATGCCAAGTTCGTCTTCCTTTACTCAGCATGAGTGGTTCAAGGAAGGCTCTCCAGAGGGAGAAGGATACTTCACCTGAGACTTCCAACTGTTAACTTCACCCAAATGATACCAACAAGAAGTGCTACTAAAAAAGCTTGTTTGCTTAAATGTCTAATAGTGCAGTTACTTACTTCCTTGGGCTAATGTAAATTGGTCTTCTGAGACTCCCTTTTAATATCTAACTATGCTACTCTGCAGGTAGAATGGACCAAGGCTATCACCTTAGGAAGTATGGGGCAGAGCTCTGAAAACATGAGGCAGAAAGATATTGAAGAATCCTGAGAAAATTCCCAAAGAATGATGAGTTGCTTATGGAGTTGACCTTGGGCAGCCACGAAGAAGTTTAGGTCACATGAAGCCTGGGAAGCAAACAGACACACTGTGAAGCAGGGCTGCTGCATTTAATGGAAATGATGTGCCCTGAACAATAGCATCCTGTGAAGAGGGTACAGTGGGAATGAAATCCAGCTCATTCTCACAGTCATTCTCCCCAAAGCTGCCCTACATTCCCCCTGGAAACAGCTTTTTTATATACTCAATTTGTATGACTAGGAGGCTGCTCCTCCTCACTCAGACGGCATTTTTTTTTTTCTAATTCTTTCAGCTAGAGAGTATCTTATCATAATTTGCAGAAAGGTGCAGTACAGATTGGTATTGGCACTGGGTTGAAGACAAACTTGAAAGACTATTGCTTCCAGGGAAAGGATTAAGTGGAAAGTATTTCTCTAAAGTAGATCTTCATCCTACAGAGAGTCTATGAAATGGCTATGAGGCAAACCATCCAAGAACTCTGGAGTTAAAAGGAGTGTATCAAATAATTCCCAGTGAAGCCATACAATTCTACTTTAGTACTTGGAAAGACCTCAGATACCTTGGGGCTGGGGGTAAGGTGAGGATTTTTAAAAATTCATTAGAACCCTGGCCAGTGTTGCTAAGTGGTTAGAGCACCAGCCTGCACACAGAAGGGTCTCGGGTTTGATTCCCAGTCAAAGTTGCATACCTGGGTTGCAGGTTCAATCCCCAGCCTTAGTTGGGGTTCCTGCGGGAGGTAACCAATTGATGTGTCTCTCTCAGTCTCCCCCTCTCTAAAAACCAATGGAAAAAATATCCTCTGGTGAAGATTAACAAAAACAAAAATGCATTAGAGTCTCCCAGAGAGGAAAGTAACTAATCTTGTTTTCTTTTTTTTTTCTTTTTTTAATATATTTTTATTGATTTCAGAGAGGAAGGGAGGGGGAGAGAGAGATAGAAACATCAATGATGAGAGAATCATTGATCGGCTGCCTCCTGCACGCCCCCTACTGGTGATGAGCCCACAACCTGAGCATGTGCCCTTGACCAGGAATCAAACCCTTCAGTCCACAGGTCAATGCTCTATCCAGTGAGCCAAACCGACTAGGGCTAATCTTGTTTTCTTAAACGTGCCTCTCCCACACTAGCTATAAGTTCCATGATGAGAGATGCTGTGTTTTTCACCAGTCTATACACTTTACTAGCAGTGCTCAACAATAAATAATTGCACAGTTCTCACTGTGAGCCAGGTACATTTAATAACTAATATAAGAAAACATTCCAATAAGGTAGCTACTATTATTATTCCTAATTTATGGATAAGGAACTGAGGAGTAACTAAGCTTAAGCAACCTGACAATAAATCACACAGGTAAGGCTAGTGATTAAACCCAATCAATCTAGCCTAGCCTCAGAGTCTGTCCTCTTAATCACTTCTATACTATTCTAAGAAAATAATTTTATGAATAAATGAATGAATGAATAACATAACATTCATAGAACCATTATGTAATCTTAACTACACTGAATTTTAAGTCAATTTTTATCTCTGGGAAAATTTCAACTAGGTATCCATGCTTCAGAGGTTGTGCCCCTGACTTATACTATATTGGAAATACACACAAGTGAGAAAGATGTTGTAGTAGAGTATCCCTAAGTGCTGTGTTGAGAAAATATAAACAGCTATGTGACCACAAAGCTAGGGTGTGCAATCCAGTCTTTAGGTTTGGGAGTCAGGAAAGGCTTTTAAGAGGAAGGAGTTTCTCAACTAAAATGAGATTTAAATGATCATCAAGACAAAAACAAATGAGGGATGTTTTAGGCAGAGATAAATCCAAGTATGACAGCCAACTGGGTAAAAAATAGCAGAGTGAGACTGAAGAGCAGAAAAAGAAAATGTTCACTATAGTTATAGCATAGAGTATCAGAGAGACAGGGCAAAAACTAAAGTCTATAATGAATGGGTGACAAATCATAAAGGTCCTGAGGAAACAAAGAGTTTTCACTTTATCCTTAGGATTCAGAAGTCAGTGATGAAATTCATATAGGACAGACCAAAGAAGTGATATGCTTTACATTTGATAACTGTGGCTGAAGTATATCAAGTCTGGAGTGGGCTATAGTTCAGTTTAAAAGGCTTTCAAGTAATTCAGGAAACACATTTATCACATATAGTGAGTTTGAGATTAGCTGAAGGATTATTAAGTGAAGATGTTTAGAGAACATAGAATGTCTAGAAATGGAGCTCAGCAGAGAGGTGTGAGCTAGAGAAACTGGTGTAAGTTCTCAGTCTAAAGATGTCTTCAATATTCAGGGGTAGATGTGGAGTGAGATAAGTCTCTGAATCAGAATCCTGAGGAATGTCAACATTTAAAGGCTATACAAAGGGAAAGAAGTCTGAGAGAGGAAATAGAGTATATGTTTTCAAAGCCAAGAAGAACATGGTACCCAAGTCCAAATCCATCCACAAGTCAAGTGATATAAAGTTTAAAATATCCATTGCATTAGCCCCAAGGAAATTCTGTGTGACCTGAGTGAAAGCAGTTTCTCATTAGTCTTTAAGACAAAAATAATAAACTGAGAAGTAAGCACAAAGAAAAAAATAGACAACTTTAAAATAAATTATGGCCTTAAATTGTGGATTTTAATAAGAAGAGACAGGGCAACTGTTGAAGGGGAGGGAAGAAATCGGAGTCCAGGAAGAAAGTTTTTTTTTTTAAGGTAGAAGAGATGTAAGTATATTTGAGTTCTCATGGCAAGTAGTTGATGAAGAAAGGTTGAAGGTACAGAAAACAGAAGAGATGATAACTACAGCAAGAGCCCTAAGAAGTCAAGAAGAAAAAGAATACAAGATCTAGGTCAGGAGGTTGGCCAAGAAAGAAGAGATCACATTTGCTCAACTGTAAAGGAAGGGGGGAGAAAATAAGAATGAGAATGCAAATAAATCTGTAGTTGAAACAGTCTGAAAGGTAATGGATTTTTCATCTGATTGATATAATTTTCTTCATGAAATAGGCCAATTTTGGTGTGATTGTGCTCACTGGTATCTTCTTTGTATATATTAGAGAGCTAGCTATATAGACAAAGACATAGATATGGACATAGAAATGAACATGGACATGGACATATAGATACATACTTATGGTCATACTTCCACATAACAATGTTTGGTCAATGACAAATGGCATATACAATGGTAGTCTCATATATATATAAAAAACTGTAAGCGACTGTTATGACCGAACCAAACGACCAGAATGACCAGAACGACCAGAACAACTGGTTGACCAGTCGCTATGACACGCATTGACCACCCGAGGGCAGATGCTCAATATAAGAGCTGCCCCCTGGTGGTCAGTGCACTCCCACATCCAACCTCCCATGGCCCCTCCCCCCCCAGCCGGCCCCCTGTGACCCTCCCACCCCCCTGGCCAGCCAACCTCTCGCAGTCCCTACCCCCAGCCAACCAACCTCCCAGGGTCCCTCCCCCGGGCCAGCTGGCCCCTCAATAGGCCTTGATCACCTGCCAGGGACCCCATCCATGCACAAATTTGTGCACTGGGCCTCTAGTAAGATTATAATGAGCTAAACAATTCCTATCATCTAGTGATATTATAACCCATCATATCATAGTGAGGCAATATATTACTCACATGTTTATGGTGATGCCAGTGTAAGCAAACCTACTACTGTCCTGTCAGTTGTATAAAAGAATAGCCCATATAAGTATATATAGTACATAATAATCCTACATAATAAAATGGTAATATGTAAATTACCTTCACTCCGCTACGCCCACGATTGGGCCAGCAGGAGGCGCAGGGGGCGGGACTCAGGGTGGCCGGGGTAGCTGATTGGGCCAGCAGGACGCTGAGCTCGCGGTGCCGGTGGCGCCGCGAGCTCAGCGTCTGTGCCATGGCTGCGCCGGAGGCTTTTGGAAGGCCTGGTGCACCGGCGGACAGCCGGCCAGCTCCCCCGCGATCAAAAGCCAAAGCGGGGGAGCTGGCTGGCTGTCTGCTCCGGCACAAGGCCTTTTGAAAGCCTCCACGGCGCCGGAGGCTTTCGGAAGGCCTGGTGCACCGGCGGACAGCCGGCCAGCTCCCCCGCGATCAAAAGCCAAAGTGGGGGAGCTGGCCGGCTGTCTACTCCCACACAAGGCCTTTCGAAAGCCTCCGCCACGCCGGAGGCTTTTGGAAGGCCTGGTGCACCGGCGGACAGCCAGCCCGCTGGTGCACCAGGTGCATGATTAAATCATGCACTGGGCCTCTAGTTGATAATAATAAATTACTATATTACTGGTTTATATATTTAATATACTATATCTTATCATTATTTAAGAGTATACTTTTCCTATTTACTTAAAAAATGGGGTTGGTCTAAAACATGATGTTATGATACAATGGCAGCAGCCTCATACATCTCATGTTTATGGAATCTGTTGATTGCATTATTTTCTCTTGTGCTTTATTTAATTTTGTGTTGTTTAGTTCATCATAGCTCCTAAGCATACAAAATCTAAAAATTATGTTGCAAGTAAGAGGCCATGTGGCATGACAGACCTGGAAACAAAATTAAGAGTTACTGAGATGGAGAATCAGTGATGGTTATTGCTCACCAGTAAGGCATGTCCCATTCCACCATAGCTATTGCCTTAAAGAACAAGAACAGAGTGATGGCAACTCTTAAAGGATCTGCTTCATTGAAGGCAATAAGACTAACAAAAATTCAAGAAGGGTCTATATCATATATGGAGAAATTTCCAATGACCCAGACTGAAGACCAGATACAGAACCATATCCCTCTCAGCAGTCTGACAATCACAGCCAAAGCAAAAAGTTTGTTTGCAATATATATATATAAAAAGGCAGTGACCGTAATGACCGAAGGCTCAAACGAACACTGAAAGTCAGTGTTGCAGCCACGGCAACCCAGCACTGCTGTTGCTGCGGGCACAGCGACCCAGCACTGACTGCTGAGGTGGCTGCGGATCAGGCCCAGAGAGAGGCCTGAAGAGAGAAGCAGGGTCTGATCCATAGCCTCCGTGGCAGCTATTGATCAGCCCTGGCCTCTCTCTTTCTCTCCAGGACTGGCCAGCAGTGTGCCTCTCTTTTTCTCTGGGCCTCCCCGGGGGCTGCTGATCAGCCCTGCCTCTCTGATCAGGCCTGGAGATAGGCCCGGAGATGCTGACTGGCATAGAAACAGACCAATCTGAACCAAATTTGGGTGAACTGTGAGGAGCCAATGGCTGGAGGTGGAGCTTTTGACACTGACTGGCATAGAAACCAACCAATCAGAACCAAATCTGGGTGAACTGCAAGGAGCCAATGGCTGCCTAGGAGGCAGAGCTTTTGACGCTGACTGGCATAGAAACCAACCAATCAGAACATAATCTGGGTGAACTGCAAAGGTAGAACCTAAGTTGGGGGCTGAGGAGGGGTTTTAAGGCAGTTGGGGGTGAGATCAGGCCAGCAGGGGTGGGCCATTGGGGGTGAGATCAGGCCGGCAGGGGAGGGCAGTTGGGGGAAAACAGGCCAGCAGGGGAGGGCAGTTGGGGGCAGGATCAGGCTGGCAGGGGAGGGCAGTTGGGGGCAACCAGGCCAGCAGGGGAGGACAGTTGGTTGTGAGATCAGGCCGGCAGGGGAGGGCAGTTAGGGGTGATCAGGCAGGCAGGCAGAGGTAGTTAGGGGTGGTGATCAGGCAGGTAGGCAGGTGAGCAGTTAGGAGCCAGTGGTCCCAGATTGCAAGAGGGATGACCGTTTGCCAGTTTACTGTGGGATTGGGCCTAAACTGGCAGTCGGACATCCCCCAAGGGGTCCCCGATTGCGGAGGCTGCAGGCTGTGCTGAGGGAACGCCCCCCTCCACCGGGCCACTAGTGTTGAAATAAAAGGCTGGCCACCTGGCCAATGTGGCTCAATGGTTGAGCATTGATCCATGAACCAAGAGGTCCCCATTCAATTCCTGGTCAGGGTACATGCCCAGGTTGCAGGTTTGATCCCTAGTAGGGTGCGTGCAAGAGGAAGCCGATGGATGCTTCTCATCTATGTTTCCATCTCTCTATCCCTCTCCCTTCCTCTCTCTCTAAAAAATCAATAAAAACATTTTAATTGAAAGTATTACATATGTCCCCCCTTTTACCCCATTGACCCATTCTAACCTACCCCTGCCCCTCACCCCAGGCCTTCACCACCCTATTATCTGTGTCCATGGGTTATGCATATATGCGTACAAGTTCTTTGGTTGATCTCTTTCCATTCACCCACCTACCCCTGCCTTCCCTCTGAGATTTAACAGTGTTCCATGCTTCTATATCTCTGGATCTATTTTGTTCATTATATTCCACTTATGAGTGACATCATGTGATACTTGTATTTCTCTGACTGGCTTATTTCACTTAGCATAATACTAAAAAAAGCTGGACCTGACTACAATATTATATTTACTTCTAGATCTGAGTAGTTTAAATGATTCAAGGATTGTGATTCATTATACAATTTGAAAGTGAGTTATGATTCCATGAGTGCTGATATAAAGGCAGCTAAATAATATTTGGAAGCTCTAAATAAGCTAATTGTGGAGGGAAATTATTTGTCAGAGAAAACATTCAATATAGATGAAACCTCCCTATTCTGGAAACAAATGCCTGAAAGGATTTTCATACATAAGGAGGCCAAATCAATGCCAGATTTCAAGGTTTTTAAAGACAATATAATAGTCTTGCTTAGGGGCAGTGTTGCAGGATACAAATTGAAACCCTTTGTCATCTGACACAGTGAGAACCCCAGGATCTTCAAGCATATTAATAAGCCTACACTGCTAGTATACTACAGGGACAATAAGAAGTCATGGATGACCCAGCTGCTTCTTCCAAGATGCCCTCCTGAATTGTGATGCCAGTAAAATGAAGTGCTGTTTAGAGAATAACATACCTTTCAAAATTTTGCTTACTGTTGATAATGCTCCCAAACGTACTCCTTTTATTGGTGATCTTCATCCCAATATCAAAGTGGTGATTCTCCCTCCAAACACCACCTCTTCATCTAATCAATGAATAAAGGCTTATAGCAGCTAAGGCCTACTACCTGAGAAGGACCTTTGTCCAGGCTATTGCAATAACTGAGGAAGACAACAAGAAGATGCAATTCTGGAAAGAACCTTGCTTGGGCTTGGGGTGATGGCATCGAGAAGTATAAGAATGGCATCTAGAAGAAGACACTCAAGAGGTTTGTCTACAAAGCTAAAGGATTTGCCAAGGATGAGGAGGCTGAAAAAAATTAAGAATGCAGTAGTTGAGATGGCAAACAACTCTAAGCTGGGTGTGGATGACTATAACATTGGGAAGCTTCTAGAAGTGATTCCTGAGGAATTGAATAGTGCCCTATAAAGTTGTACAATTTGTATCTTTCATACTTTATTTTTACTGTATATTTCTATGTTTACATATATTTAAATACACAAATACTTAACAAGGTGTTACATTGCCTATGGTATTCCATACAGTACCATGCTTTACAAGTTTGTAGCCTAGGAGCAATAGGCTATACCATATAGCCTAGGTGTATAACAGCTATACCATTTAGCTTTGTGTAAATGCACAGTATGATGACTGCGCAATGATGAACTGCCCAACAACATATTTCTCAGAATGTATCCCTGTTATTAAGTGGCACATGACTGTATTAAATATTTTAAACAGCACATAGCATAACGTAGCTTAATAGTCCATATAGCTTCTAATACCTCACATGTAACATAATAGGAAATTAATAAATATATGGTAATTGATTTTTAAAAACTTCTCATATTATATCTAATATGCTCATACTTGGTTTAAGATATGTCAATTGATACTAAGTGAGAATAAAATCAAAGTTATTTAAAGTATTCTTATGTCTACTACATACAACAGAAGCAAAATAAATCTTGAAGACCAAGAATATTTTTCTAATACTTCTATTTCTTGAAGGGTTATAAGTTACGTTGCCTATTATATATAAAATAACACATTTTGTTGTTTGTTTTCTCTAAGTAGTTTTATGTTTTAAAATAAGGAGTATTATCCAATGATACGTATTAAACAATGCTCAATAAGTGAGTACCTTGTTTATGTTTACACCTTAAAATAAAATACTTCTCATTCCAGCTATTAGCATACTCTCAACTGCATACTGTAGCTTAAACCTTACTACAATATCCATGAGATTGTTAGGCAAAGGTTCAAATAAACCTATATTTGCAACTGGAAACTTCTGAGAAAAGATTTTAAAACTAATTTCACTTATTCTTTCACATTTAAAAAAGTGTATGTATGAGAAAACAACAGTTAAACAACTATATCATTAAATACTTTTTTAAAAAAAGCAATTATGGCAAGCTAGGCCCCTGGACTCTGACAACTCCTCTGACATCAGATGGAAAGCTGAAGTCACAAGTTTCTTACCTAATTTGAGTTTTGCATATAAAGTTTAAATTAAACAATTTTCATTCACATCTCTATCCCCTTTCTCCCTGGAACCTTTTTGAACTTCAAACCTTGCTTTCAACTTGTTGTCTATAAGGAAGTTCATTTTCTGTCAAGAGCAAACTTATTTCCTTTCTCATGCAATTCATTATAAATGATGGAAAGCGTTTCATGGCAGATCTGTGTTTCTCTCAACTCACATAGTTGAATTCACCAATCCCAAAAGACCTTTAATTGGTCTTTAGGGTATCACTATACCACCTTTTACTTACATATTATTTGCTGTCAAAAAATTCTGGATATTTAAGATAAATTTGTCTAAGATAAAATTATCTTTACAACATTTCAATAAAGTAGTTGGAAGCTTCCTACCAGCGGGGTAGTAAGGTGAAAAAACCTTGGCTCACTGCCATATGAAATGTTAAGGAAGAACCTGAAAGACAGATCTCCAGATTATTATATAGCCTACAAACACCCTCATAACATTTTTACTTTACCAAAGGTTGCCATATTTTGCAAATAAAAATAAAGGACACCCAGTTAAATTTGAATTTCATAAAAAATAAATTAGTAGTATACGTATACCCCCCTGCAATATGTGGGATATAGTTATACTAAAAAAAATTAATTCATTACCTGAAATTCAAATGTAACTAGACATCATGTATCGTACTTGGCAACTCTAAATGTTCCTCATATGAGAAGAGAAATATTGATAACATGATTTCTTTCAATGATTCTTCTGGCCTAAGCAATAGTGTTAACTCCCATTTCCAAATCTCTCCTCAGAGTTAAAATTAGAAATTTGATCACAATTCTTTAAAACTAGAAGTTCTTCAATCTTCTAAGCTTGAGATTCTTATAACCGAAAGCCTACCTTAGAAAATAATTATTTTTTTACCATGAAAAAAAAATAATAATCCAGGGAAGCATGTACCATGATAGCTTAACATCAATACTGAAAAGGAAACTGGGGTAAATAGTTAAAGAACAATTTGAAAACCCTTTTAGGAAATTGAGAGCTTCTACAGGAAATGAGTATGATGTGAAGAAAAGATAATGACACGTCAATCCAAGATTAGATATGTAGGAGAGAAAGAAGGACACAACATTAGCATTTGCTTTGCCCAGGATATATTTATTGTAAACAATCTTATAAGCAATGAAGAAAAACATGCTATTCTTAATGACCAAATGTTTGGAGTGCCAAACAACAGAAATGCAATAGTAATCTTTTCTGGGAACCTGCCTTGGCTCAAAGTCATTCAAAATTATTTTAATAACTAAGTTACAGGTAATAAGATAGCACCAAGAATTGAAAACAAAAGTTGCTAAAGAAAATAGGAAAGAGATGAGATTATACCTAAGACTGTATATAATGACAGCCAATTTTTCTAACAAAATTATTTCAAATGGTTAAAAACTCAGAGCAGAATCTGCATGGGAAAACTAGTCCAGGGAATTTGCCAACACATTTAAATATTGAGTTATTAATAAAAAATAATCAAGTAACACTATATTTCTGACTAAGCCAATTTTAATGTGAGTAGTAAATGGAAGACAGTTTGAAAGTGCTGTTTTTGCTATATTGAAAGGAGTCAATGTCAGTGTCCACTTGGGTTTGGATTTATCTATTATCTACTCAGGCTATTTCATGCCAAAGCTGCTAGTCATAATAACCTTAAATTTGGGCATATCCCATTTGCCAACTTTCAGATAGAAAGGCATCTGTCTAAATGGGCCAGTTTATAGATAGATAGATGATAGATGATAGATAGATAGATAGATAGATAGATAGATAGATAGATAGATAGGCAGAGATAGAGATAGAGAGATATATGACAAAGGAAATTCTGATTGGCTTTAGAAATGCAGAAAATTATGTAATTCTCAAGCTGACCAAATGAATATAAATCAGGAAGCAGCTAGCCCACTGCAGGTACAAGAGAACATTTCTTAAGAACAATAAAGCAATGCATTCTATCAGAAATCACTTGTAAAAGCAGTCTTTTCTCAGACATTTGTTTTACATATACTCAGTTGACCCATGTTTTAACCTTTATTTCTAATCACTCTAGGACTTAAGTCCTTTTCATTTTAAAAAACAACAACAATGCAAAAGTATTAACCAGAAAAAAAAGTTAACTAAGTATTTTCAAGTTGTTACTGGCCATTACTTTTTACATATTACAACATCATTATCTGCTCTTTGAAGTTTTTAGAGGTTTCAGGCCTTAACTCTTAATTCTTAATATCCTAAAGACAACAGGCTTGAAAGGACAGAGCATAAAAGAAAGTACTTTACTGAGAGAAAGAACTTCTTAATTCTCATATGAATTTGCTCAAAATATATAACCCTTTTTAAATCTTTTAAAAATTGTTGTTTAATTCACAAACCTAGTACAAGAATGATTCTGAACATCTTTTCTTACTAAAACCTAAGTAAGTGTATATCTCACACTGGAAAAGAAGGAACACACATATGTTGATCATAGACTTGGAAATTTTTCACACCTTTGGAGTTTTTTCATTTTCTATTTCAGCATTCCAGTGAAATGTGTCTGCCCTCTGATCATTCGTAAAACCCCTAGTCTCTATCAACCCTGACCAGCAATTAGGAATTCTGAGTGGAGGACCTTCCTACCCACTGCATACTCCTTGTTTTGTGTTAGCCAAGCAAAATAATATATCTTTATAAAATAGGCAATCACTTAGAATCATTTTAATGATATTTTATTTTTTTATACGACTTTCAAAGAATTCAGTTAGCTTCAAAGGAAAAAGAAAATCTACTTTTGGTTTCACCAAAATTCTAGATTTCACCAAAATTCTTTGAAATGAGGTAAAATTCTTATATTACTGTTAACACCTGAAAAAATTTGATCCCCAAACAAAAGCATTGCCTTTCTGTCCAATTTGATGTCTTTTTCATGCTGCCTTAGTGATGGCCAAATAATTGGTTGTTCACTTGTGTCCTTGTTTCCCCCGACAGTTCCACAGATGCCCTGAACAATGCTCCAAAGACTGCTTTCAGTAGGGGCAAATCCTCATTAATCATTCCTGGCTGACAGCACAAGGGGACACCTGCATCTGGTGCAGGAGCCCAGCCATGGCTTATGGGAATGTGGATTAAAAACCAACCCGTGTGAGGTGTGGCAGGCTACTTTGAACAGGAATGTGATAAACAACAACACACACTCACACTCCACAAACAACAGAACCAAATCCACCTCTGGCATCCCCATTTATTTAATATCTCAAACTGAAGCTGTGGTTCATGTTCCCATTAAAACACCATTCTATTTCAAGAAAGTATATCAGAGAACTAACCACACACAGGGTAATGATGAATAGCTGCTAAATTCTTCATGCATGCATCACCCAATGTTAGCATTAAATACTGATGAACTGTCACATAATTTTCATTTAGAAATGATTGCAGTTTCAGCTTCCTATCTTATGCTGCTCATAAATATTTCCCCTACTATATTTCACAAGAAGAATGTATGAAACACACAAATTTTTTTGCATGACCACTTGCCCCTATGTGATTGCTTTCCTTTATTGAAATAATAAATATGATTGTTTTGAAGAAAGGGTTAAAAAGAATCCTGGGAATACCCCTAGGAAAGTAAGTATATTGTTATGTACCATTAAAGTTATTTTAACTTGCTTTTTAACAAAATGAGTGCTTTTTAATTTCACATAAGAGTTTTCTTTTATTTGTCACTATTTTCCTAACTGTACCAAACAAGACCAGAAATAATGAACCCCAATTCATCTCCTGTAGCTTTTGTCCTAAGTGAAGATATGTGTGTAAGGCATCAGAGCATAAAAAGACTAGCAGGCAAAATACTTAGGAGCCTTAGGGAAAACAATATATTTATGAAAATTTTAATGGAAGTTATAAGGAATAAAAAAAACGTATAAGTAAAACTGACAACATAATACAATGACTAGTAAAGTTGATGTTCATATTCTCACTTTAAAAAAATAAATAACAATTTGTCTATGCATCAGTTAGAGATTAAAAATAACATCAAAAACATAAAACTGAAAGGTTAACAACAATAAGTGCAATACAATTTATAATTTCATATTGGCAGTCTTCAATTTGGAACTACAATAGGGTTTTGAAATTTTAGTTTTAAAAAATTATACATATATGCAAAGCTGCATATTGGGTAGAAGCTGAAAGACCCCCAATGTGAAAATTTAATTTGCACTTAGTTTGAATTTTTAGAATAATGCAAATATGAATCATGAGAGATTTTTACCAAAAATAGTGATATAAAAATTGTACTTTTCAAGTCATAATATCCCTTCACTTACTGATTTACAAAAGTATTTAATTTGTAAGAATATATATGAAGCTGAAGATGGAAGAGTGGGTTAGATGCCACAAAACAGTAGCTTAATAATCAGCAGAGCATAAAATGGTAGTAACTACTGTTTGCTACTACTTCAATGTTATGCAAGAGGCACTTCCAATGTCTCCCAGGAGTCCAAACTGCCATTGCCTACAACTTTGCTAGGCCTTGTCCATGGCCAGGGTGTAACTGCAATGAAGTGGAGCTCTTTGCCCAAGACTTGTGTCCTTTGTGGCTGCTGCTGGTAGCACCTTACAGCCAAGGGTTCCAAACCTATCCTATATAATAAAAGGCCAGCGACCATAAGCATAACGGCCGGAATGACCACTGACCAGTCGCCATGAGGTGCATTGACCACCTCTCAGTCCCTCCCGCTCCCCCGGCCCACAGGCTCCGATTGCCGCAGCATGGCAAATGGGGAACCATGGCAAACTGAGGTGAGTGGCGGCTGGGCAGGACTGGTGAGCAGGCAGAATGGCTGACATCTTGGTCCCTCCCCTCGGCCAGCAGGCTCCAGGGAACTGGAGCCATGCTGCAATGGGAAAACCACGGCGAACGGGGGGGGGGGGGGGGGGGGGGAGGGGGGGGGGATGGGGGGGGAGCGGTGGCGGAGTGGGACTGGGGACTGGCGAGCGGGCAGAAGATGGCCCTGATCACAGGCTAGGCCTAGGGACCCTATCCGCACATGATTTCATGCACTGGGCCTTTAGTTTTAAATATAATACTCTTGGATAATAGGGTGTAGTAACCCCATATCCTGCTTAGTGACTCTCCTGCTTTTGTATTTCCTTTTTAATCAGAAGTAAATTTTCACTTTTCTTGGGAGCTGTGATAACACAGACTGAAAGTGTCCTCCATTGTAATCTAGTGAAAGCTTGGGAATAAGAAACTAACTGCTTCTCATACAGAAAATATAACTAAGGCAATAGGGAAGGGTAAAAGAGGGAGAAACAAGGAAGGAAGAAGGGGAAGGAGAGAGGGTGAAAGGGAAAAAGGAAGGCTATTTACAAAATCCCCGCATCACTAGTCTCTGGGAACTCTGTAGTCCAGGCTATTTTTCCCCACACACACCATTTCCATTTTCCTTACTCCCAGGAAAGGAAGTCTAAGTAAATAACTTTTATTAAACATGAACAACATGGCAGGCACTTTCTGTGTGTAGCTACCTCCATTTTGCAAATGAAGAAATTGAGAATCAAGGAGGGTAAGTAATATGTCCAAGACACATTGACAAAGTAAAAACAGGTTTCAAACTAGACCTGCTCTCCTCCAAAGCACACTATTTTCCCCCACCAAACCACTCTTATATAGCCTGTATTCCCAGAGACTGACAGCAGCATCTTCACACTGTTCTCTACAGCATGACTAACAACTATGTCTTGAATGAATGAAGAAATGAACAAAGAACAAATGATTACATAGATGACTATTACAAATAGAATTTTACCGATTTAAGTAAGCATGTGAAAAATATTTGGAACAAAATAATTGTACTACTTCAAGAAAAACATAACAATTTGCCTGAAAATGTCAAAATAAAGATGCTTATTATCTTCTGTTTTAAAATGCTCTAGAAAAATGGTAGGAGTATACATTATCTTTGATTATTGATATGTAAAGAGCTAAAATTCTGATGTAAAGAATCAATCAAAAATACGCTCCATTTATGAACCACATCAGCCATCTGTAATTGCCATTGTACCTGAGACTATTGCTTCCTTTGAAATTTATATAGGTTTTTTTATATTTAGTGATAAATATTTTACAGGCTCTGGTAGCATCCTGTTTTGAACCGTATTTCAGTTAATTAAAGAAACCTAAAGCAAAGTGCTCCCAATTCATTTTTCAAACAATAGAAGGCCCATTAAACCATGTTCCACAATTTATTGCATAGTTTCATGTGTAGCAGAACATTATTATTTCTGAACAGCAAAAGCAATATTAAAGCTTATTTTGAATAGATATGCGACACCAAGCATTAGACCTAGTCTTCTCTCTCAAAAGTAAAATCATCTACAATACATTAAATATCATTTATACTGAAAATTAAGATTTTCACATTGAAATGCTTTTATTAATTTTCAGAATAGAATCTTAGAACTATAATAAACTTAAATAATAATTTGTTCTATTTCTTTTATGTTATTTTTGAGAGAAAGAAAAGAAGCTTAAAAATATTAAATTACTTATTCCAGAACACATGGGTAAAGAATATTTAAATTTATGCTCCCAACTCCACACCCAGTAGTAATTCCACAGAACATGCCGTGTATTACATGATATATTTTAAGGGTTGCAAGCAACTGTCTGCTGGTCAAATCTGGCCCATTGCATGTCTTCGATAAATAAAGTTTTATTGGAACAAAGCCACATCCATCTATTTATACATTGTCTATTTTTTTTTTGTATAATAGCCAAGATAAATTGTTGCCATAGAGATCATGTGGTCCACCAAACCAAAAATATTTACTATCTTTTAATTTGCAGAAAAAAGTTTGCTAACCCCTGAGTATTCCATAAGAATATATTACAATAAATGTTGAAGTTCATAGTGGAATAATACCAGCCCCATCAACAAACCACAATTTGGAGAATAAGGTGTCATGTCATTGGCAAAATAAAAGACATTTAAAAAAATTTATTTTATTGTTTAAAGTATTACAAATAGTAGTACATATGTCTCTTTTTTAAAAATGTATAATTGATTGTGTGCTGATTCTATGCTAAATGATCACAGCAGTAACATCAACCTTGCTATGCCTCCGTTTTGTTTGTTTTTTGCCTCTGTTTTTTAATAAAGAAACTGAAGTTTAGATTGAATAACCAACTTGTCCTTGGTTACTCAATCTTTAACAAAGATAAAATGTTACCTGGAATCTGATTCCAGAAAAAAAAATTAATAGCACGAAACTGAAAGATTAAATATGCAATATCAGTCAGATTGAAAAAAAAATAACGTAAAAAATAGAAGCAATTTATTTCAAACATAGCTCATATTATTAGGGTGAGTTAAGGGGACATTTTCATTCTTTGTGCAAAAATATACTATTAAAGGAAAAAAAACATAAAATTAAAAAATACAATTATAAAAACAATTCAATAAATGGACCAAATAATGTTATCACTATACCAGCAAACAAGCAGAAAGTATGAAAGACAAAAGAAGGAAATCTTCCATAACATAGGGCAATAAAACAAAGAAGTGGTCTCTATAAGAGGGGGGAAAAAAATCCCTGAATAGAGGACAGAGACAACAGAGTGCAGGAAAAGTAAAAAAATTAAAAACAAAACAAACAAACAAAAAACACCCTTTACTAAGCTAAGAAAGAATGAAGTCTTTGGAATTAAAAGTACTCAATATGTATCAAATAGAGTGTCTGTAGGGGTTAGGGGGAGTACCACTTAGGTAGATTCTGGGGAAATTTCAATATTCCAAAGGCAAAGAAAAAAAAATACCTAAAATCTTTCAGAGAGGGGAAAAATATTACTTATTAAGCAGTGAGATTCAAAATGATAACAAATTTTTTAAAACCACATTTTGCATTGTAAGACAATAGATTAAGGCCTTCAAAGTCCTGACAGAAAATTATTTTAATTTTATAATTCTATGCCCACAACAATCTATCAATCAGTGGTCAAAGGAAACTAAAATATTTTTGGATCAGCATAAACAAGAAAATATATCTCCTATGCAACCTCTAATGAAACATTATTCAAGGGTGTTCTCCAGCAAAACACAGAGAAGGCTAAAAAGGCCGGTGACAATAGGTGAATGAAAAAGTTAACTATAATTAAGAAGTGAAGAAATTTAAAATAACTTAAAAATCTAATCCCCTACACCCTTCTTAGACATTTTCATCTCTGGGTCCAGGCCGAATATTTGATTTAATACTGAATAAGAGTTACATGAGCATAAAACTATAAATGTGATTTATTCTAAGGATCATATTTTGGTTTCAGTTACAGTCAATTTGAAAGATTTAATTATATTTAGAGATCAAACTTTGACAATGTGAAATGATAATATAACTGCTGTAACTATAAAAATTTAGTTAGTAAAAGCAGGAGGGAAGAAGGGAACTAATGTGCTAAATTCTTCATTTCTAAGTAATGATTCAAAAATATTTTTAAAAATATGATAATTCAAGAAATTGATGAATAATATTTTAAAACATAATGGTAACTACCAAAATAATTTTGAAATAGAAACAAAGAATGATTGCCTCTGAAAGTGGGAGGTCCAGGGAAGTTGAATTTTATTCTTCAGATTCTTTTGAACCACTTGAATTATTTTCACCATGTGCAAATATCAATTTATTAAAAAAATGTATTGAAGGCACACAAAGGAGGAAATCAAGTAAGTAAAATATATTTCGTATACATTTCCTAACAATATAATATATTTGGGTTGCTGTGCTTATCTTCCCCCTTGATATCTTCTTAGAACTGTCTAGAGGTCAGCCCTGAGTTCAGACCTCTGTAAAAAGTGTCATTATCAGAACTAAACCCAGAATTAAACTGGTGATTTGAAACAAATTAGAGACAGTTAAAATATAACAATGAGTGCAATGGTAAAATGCACCTTCACCAAGTGTGTGAAACTTACTATGGAATAGGCACCATACTGTACCAGGGGAAAAGGGTGCTTAAAATATGGGTCCCACTTTATTGGGAAATATGATAAATATCCATTCATTCATTTAACAAATGTTTATTAAGCAATACTTATTTGTAAAGAAGCAAAACAAATGTATTAACCCCAAATATCAACTGAGAATTTTTTCTTTACTAAACCAGTGAATTCTCCACCTTAACTAAAATCAAGTTAATGAAGGATTTCTTTACCATGAGATCATAATTCTAATTTTGCTTAATAAATAAAAGAAAAGCTAGAATTCAAGATACATAGGTTTGTTCATTTCCCTTTACCCTTGTCTACTATACCAAGTACCTAATTTCAGATAACCTGATATCCTGATTCTAGTCATCTATTTCTGACTTCCTTTAGTATGTCTCATTCATTCATTCATTCATTCATTCACTCACTCACTCACTCATTCATCCAGAAAAATATTTATTGCATTTTAATTATGCACCAGGCAAAGTCCTATACTCTGGGAAAAGACAACAACTGGAAAATTCAAACCCTCATGGAGTTTACATTCTGAACTCATCTTCTATCTCAAAAACAAGACTTTCATTCCTTTGGATCCTTCTTCAACCCACACCTATGAGGAATCCTAATAATTGGCACAGTGATATATAACAAGTACTCTTCTGTTTGCAAAAATAGAAAATGAGATTAATGGATAATGAACAATTTTTCCAAATCAAATAACAGCAGATTTCTTGAACTAAATAAAGCCTAAGAGATTTATTTTGGTCTCCCTGAGGTGAGTGGGAAATCCAATCTTTAAATTATAAAAATATTTTCTGTGCATTGGCAAAGGAAAATTAAAATTAAATACTGATGAAAATGTAGAGTATGCATAACATCCTGAAATGTGTACTGCATGGACAGACCTATCAATTTTATCTTTAAAATCTACAAATGAAGATGGTAATTAAAGCTTCGGTCACATTAAGGTAGCATTTTCCCCCTTAGGTTAAATAATATTAGAGCAATTGGCATGCCAGAGAAGTTTTTCAGGTACTTTTTAAATATTTCTTACTTATATTCCCTAAAGTAAAAGGAATAATTAACTGAAATCCAATTAGTGTAGACTTAGAACACCTGTTTCTGAAATCCTTTGAATAACTTTATCATATTATTATTTTTTCTTGGTCTTTGTTTTAAGATGAAATACATATCCCTACCAGTTACTTTTAGGAGCTGAAAGATTTGCATATCACATAGAAGAAAAGTATCTGTTTGTAAAAGAAACTTGAAGATTAAAAAGACCAAAAGAGTTATGGATATCTTAGAACAGCTACTGTTTCTTAACCCTCTTTTGACCAAAAACAAATTTGTAAAACCTCTGAGTGCTGGAAAAAAAGAACTTAAAAGAGGATGATAGAAACCTCACCTTTTAAAAAATATCGATAATAAAATCATTGTTTAAAATGCATACCAAAGAAGGAAATAATGCATTTTGATGGGGGGAAATATTAGATATCTTGTTTTTCAAATAGCAGTGGAGAGAAATATAGGTTTCATTGTGATACCAAGAATAGTAATTTATGGTAATTCTTATGAATCAACAAGAAATCAAAAGAGAATAAATATCTAACTGAAAAAGGCATCACAAATAGGGAAATGTATAAGGAGAAGAAAGATGCAAAATTAATAACAAGAATAAAGTATATCAATAATTTCACTAATGCCAGGATAAATTTTCTCATTAAACACTGAAAGCATCTAATCAAGTTTAAAAGAAAAATGCAGTTCTATGCTGGAAACCAAAAAAATCTTAGAGACTTGGAAATTAAAAGTCAATTTCTCACTAATCCTGGGCTTGAAAAAGAATTCAAAGGCAGAGTACCAACTATCTCAAAGGCAATGCAAAGGGAGATGGTTCATAACAAAAATGCAAACACCAAAAGTATCTTTTTAATAAAAAAGGTAGACAGATGAAGCTTTCTGAGGAGAGTGGCAAGGGAATTTTGCATTTCTGTGACTTTGAGAAGTTACCTCTATTTCTAATGACCATTTTAAGAAATACTTACAATGCCCAAGCACCCCAGCCTCATGATCCACAGTTGCACATCCAGTGTATACCCTATCGCCCCTCCCCCACTTCTTCCCTTTCACCAAATCCTTTTGACCATTGTATTTATCTTTCACCTTCAGAAGGTAAGAAAGAGAAGCAAACTACAAGAATGTTCATCTCTCTAACTGTTCACAACTTCAGAAAGAATTGATGTGCAGATGGCTCAAAAGGAATGACTCAAATGAACTTTTGGAATACCAATAGTTTGGTACCAACAATGCTATAGAGCTTTCATTTATATCTCTTTCTGTGTTCTTTTTTAAAATCTAAGGAAATATTCCTCAGAAAAAAATTTATAGATAAATAAATCAGATCATATGCCAAAATACAGATGAAGGTGATACAATAAAGCTTAATTTATGTGAGATCACCATAATGTATTTAATTTAATCTAGCAGAAATTGTTTTTAATCTGGCAGAAATTGGAACCATACTTTCCAATAGACATATAATGTGAACCAGTTATGTAATTTTAAATTTGCTAGTAGCAACCTGGTTGGGTAGCTCAGTCAGTCAGAGCATCATCCCAACATGCCAAGGTTGTGGGTTCACTCCCAGGTCAGAGCACATACAAGAATCAGAGAAAGATAAACAAGATATGATTTCACTCAGGTGTGGAATTTAATGGACAAACGGAACTACCAAGGAAAATAGAGACAGACTCATAGATACAGAGCAGGCAGACAGCTCTAGCTAGCTCTGGTGGGGGGAGAATTGTGGGGGCATTAAGCAAAAAAGAAAAAAAACGAGAGAGAACTCAGGTACATGGACAACAGTGTGGAGATTATGTGGATGGGTGGGTTGGGCGGTTGTGTGGAGTTGGGAGACGGCATAGAGAGGCTCAAGAGTGATGGAAAAAATAGATAAAAAACTTATAATAGCTGGAGAAAATAAAGGAATCAACCAGTGAATACATAAATAAGTGAATAAGTGGAACAACAAATCGATGTTTCTTTGTCCCTCTCTTTCTCTCTCCCTTCCTCTCTCTCAAGTTCAATTTTTTAAAATAAGTATATAAATGAATAAATAAATTCTCTAGTAGTCACATGAAAAGCAAGTAAAAAGAAAAAGATGATATTAATTTTAATTATATGTCTTATTATGCCCATTATACCTCAAATATTATTTCAAGGTGTGATTAATGTAAAAAGTGATTCATAAAAACGTGATTCATAAGATACTTTTTATTCTTTTTTACTATGTCTTCAAAATTTAGTGTATATTTTAAATTAAAGCACATCTCACTTTGGACAGACCACATTTCAGTGCTTAGTAGTCACATGTGACTATCATATTCGACAACAGTAATTGGACATAATTGAGAACACTCATATCCAGAGACCAAGCAGAAATTTACAGGCCCACCCCTCTAATTTATTGATAAACCATTTAAAATTGCATATTTCTATGCATAACAAGAGAGCACAGGCTACTGAACTGTTAATTACATCCTCTTGTGGCCAAAGAAGTTTTCTCTGCCCTTGCAGAGTTTCCAATCCAAATACATAGATAAAACAGAGCAGAAAAATGTGCCAAATACAAAGGACAAGTTCAAAAGTAATGTTTAGGGTATAATTTTA
Organism: Cnephaeus nilssonii; assembly: GCF_951640355.1. Lineage (NCBI taxonomy): Eukaryota > Metazoa > Chordata > Mammalia > Chiroptera > Vespertilionidae > Cnephaeus > Cnephaeus nilssonii. The sequence goes on from NC_137080.1 coordinate 45,990,504, forward strand.
AATATTTGTAGGGAATTTAAGTACAGGAAAATTACATATAATTTATTTATGCATTGGTTACTGATCTACAGTTTCTAGTCATACTTGAACTTTTAAGTTTCATTAGTAGAGAAGCACTATTGGTTAACAGTGATATTCTGCAGAACCTGGTCTATTTCCTTATATTTATTTTCCTTAAAACTCTTGATAAATTATATTTCAGTTAGGTGCTTCTAATGTAAGGCTTGGTGTTTTGTGCAAAATTCCTTATTGGTTCCTTTCTACAGATCAATGCTAATTTGACTTCTCCAGTTTGACTTGATGCAGTCACCCTAAAAACCTAATTCATAGAACAGAAACACATGAATGCACTTGTTGGAGTCTTCTTTTATCTCTGGTATGTTGATTTATCCACTGACTCGCTGACCTGTTGTTGTATGATAATTAATCTTCATCTTGAAACTTTCTACCTCACCTTAGATCAGACACTCCATGCTTTTATTCCTCTTGACAAGAATTACACTATTATGCGAATAATCCTCAAAAATCCTACTTAGTCTTGAATCCCTACCATGATACTTCCTGGTGAACTGCTTGGTGCTATGTTTTCTATCAAGTCAAATATTTGAAAATTACTGACAATTAATAAAATTAGTCTACGTTTTAAGTTTATAATCGAAATCCAGGCCTATTTCAGTCTATGCATGTGAGAAAAGACAAGATCATAGTGAAGAAAAAGAAATTATATACTTTAAAAGAAATTATATACTTTAAAAGGTTCCCTAGATAATAATACAAACTTCAAACTTCTTGATTAATTTGAGATTTTTAGTAGCAGTTTAACTTAATAGTCTATGTATATATTAACATATTCTGCTAAAATTTTTCCTATGTTTATAGACAAATAAAGATATTATAAATACACCTTCTTGACTAATTTACTATTCATTATATCTATGTAAACTTTGTAACAAATATTGACTTGGCTCATTTTCATACATTCTCATTTTGCCACATGTTCACTAAAAAGTAAAGTTTGAATTTTATTGTCCTACAACAGTATTTTACTACATTCATATTTAAAGGGTAAAGAACTCATTGAAAGAATAGTAAGCATATATCCTTTCTTAACCAAAGGGAAAATATAAATGGAAATGAATAGGGTAAAATAAATGTTTGTTTAATTACACACATTTTCTTAGCTGTTGAAACCAATGCACATACTTAATCAAAAGGCACTAACTTCACAAAATAAATGTCTTAAAATAAACTTATTTGAAAATGGGAAACTGTGCTATTTACTCCAGGAAAAAAATATTGTCACGGATGTCATTGTCACAGAAACTCTTGGGAGAGTGGAGGGAAAAATATTAATGATGTCCTCTGGATGAAGAAAGAGGACACAAGCTAAGAAGATGTGACAGATCTGCAAGCCTGGTGAGCAGGCTGGTAGAAAGTAGGGTCAGATGCACAAAGAGGAGGCAAGGCAAGCTGGGGTAAAAAGCCAATTAGTGGATGAAAGGGTAGAATTCTGAGTTCTGAAACACAGGGGTGATAATATAGGCAGCTTGGGAGAGGATTAAAATAAAGAAGTGATAACAGAACTCAGCTGAGAGGGAAAGCTGTCAAAAATGTAAATAGGAATAAAAAGGTAAAACAATGAAGACAAAAAAACCTGACATTTAATCAAGGGTTATAGTAGCAGAAATTCAAAGAGAAGAAATGTGATGGCTTTAACTCTAAGTGTTCTGAAATCATTAACAGAGGACCAAGGCATATGGAAAATTTCATCCCAATTACAGGAAGACAAATGGGCTTCAAAGGGGTAGAGACATATTTCCCATTTCACTTCCTGGTTGCTTTTCTTGAATCCATCATATTAGGCAATCAAAACCTGATATCCATAATTAGATTTTTACTACATAGGGTACTACCTATAATAATAAAAGTATAATATACTAATTAGGCCAGACATCCTTCCAGATGTCCTTCTGGATGACCTTTCAGACGAAGCTGGGGACGCAAGGGAAGCCCGGGTCCCGAGTGCCAGAGGGAAGCTGGTGCGGGCAGCCAGGGGAAGAAAGGCCTATTCTTGCACGAATTTCATGCATCGGGCCTCTAGTCTATATATATAAAAGCCCAGCAACCAGAACGGCAGAACTACAAGAACAACCAGAATGACCGGTGGCTATGATGTGCACTGCAGCAGCCAACCAGCCTGATCCAGGCCCTGATTGGGCCCCCTGCCCCTCAGGGCCAGCCCAGCCTCCAATCAGCCCCCAACACCCTGATCGGGGGTGGGGCCAGGCAGCCAACTGCCCATGGCCCCTCCCCCCCACCAGTCCAGCCTGATGGGCCCCCATCAGGGCGGACCATTTGGACCCCACCCATGCACGAATTCGTGCACTGGACCTCTAGTATTATTTATAACAACATATGAAAGATAAACATAATATCTGACAACTTTAAGAGTGTGGTATTTTAGAGTACCATACTAAGCTAGATAGTGTGAGAGTTTTCAATTGCCAATTTTTACTTAAATGTTTATATAACCTAGCTTGCATACATATTGCTTCATTCATTAAAATATTTTGTTGGGCCCAGCCAGTGGCTAAGTTGGTTGGAGCATCATCTCATTCACTAAAAAGTTTGCAGGTTCCATTCCCAGTCAGGGCATATAGTAGTACATAGATTGCTGGTTCAACCCCGGTCGAGGTTCCTATGGGAGGCAATCAATTGATCTCTCTCTCTCTCTCTCCCTCCCTCCCTCACTTCCTCATTCTCAAAAATCAATAAATAAATCTTCAGGTGAGGATTAAATGTATATACATATATTTGGTAGTTCTTGAAATTAAAGCTTACTATTAAAGTTTTATTATTTGGCCTTTGATTCATTCCCTAATACATAAGTTGATGCTTTATTATTATTTACTATTAGGAAGAAATAAAATTTTAATAAGTCTTTTCTAGCCTATTATTCTATATTTTTCCTCTGTATCCTATGTGTTTATTCTATTTTATTTTTTAAAGTTATCTTTATTATTGAAAGTATTACAGATACCCCTTGTTGTTGTTTTTTCCCAGTGACACCCTCTATCCGCACCCTCTTGCTCTCATTTTAAATATCACTGCATGGCACTGCTCAACTACATATTGGAAACAGACATGTCTTTATCCCATTATTCCTTTAAATATTGAAACGTAGCACCAAAAATACCAAAAAACTTTAAAATTATAATTTTAATCCTTGTTCTGACTAAATTACAGATAATTTTTAAAAATTAATATAAAAATGTTTTTATTCAGCCCTGACCGGTTTGGCTCAGTGGATAGAGCGTCGGCCTGCGGACTGAAGGGTGCCAGGTTTGATCCCGGTCAAGGGCATGTATCTTGGTTGTGGGCACATCCTCAGTAAGGGGTGTGCAGGAGGCAGCTGATGGATGTTTCTCTCTCATCGATGTTTCTAATTCTCTATCCTCTCCATTCTTCTCTGTAAAAATCAATAAAATATATTTTTAAAAATGTTTTTATTCAATCAGGTTTCTAATTATTGATGGAATATCATATTTTTCAATTAAAATGATTAAAAAAACATAAGAAAAGGTCAGTGACAAAGATAGCAGGGGCAAATAGTGACAAAAACACAAGAGTTTAAATATTTAAAGATACTGTGTTGTGTATAGGCATACAGCAGTCTTAAACAAGTGAAATTTAAACTTCATCTTAATAAGAAATTGCACATGATGAAAATGAACTGTGCTTTAAAATGTTTCAGGCCAGAAGCTCCAAAAGCAGCCTCTCATAAAGTATGCTTAAAACATACATATAAACATAGAAAATATAAAAATTAAACTAAAGGTGACACTAAGACCAGATCAAAGAATGCCAAAAACTATACCTCATGAACCAATACTAAGTGGGGCAAAAAATGTGAAATTCATTTTTCCCGCCTAGTACTTCTCTTTACTCGGTGACCCAGGAAGAATACAATGAGAAAATTGGGAAGTTTCTTGTTCTACTCCCAGTACACACCTTTTGAGCTAAAAGAACTTCTCAATGAATTAAATAACATAACTTTTGTTTCCCACCTCATGAGGCCCTAATAAGATCTCTCAGAAAAATGTGTTTCCTAGAAGAAAATTTAGGAGAATGATGACCAATGCAAATCTTCATAATAACATTGAATTATAAGAATAATAATATTAAAAACCTTGTAATACATCAGGCAAAAACAACAAAATCCTACTACAATGAAATAAAGCTCAGGCTGGCCTCAGACTTCTTCGTGACATTAAATGCCAGAAGGGACTGGGAGCAATAGCAGATTTTTGAGATGAAAATGTGGTGGTCCAACAATTCAGTCTTTCACCAAATTATATTTTATGTATCAAAGCATCTGGAAACTGCTCTCAGAATAGGAAAAACAAAATCCATGTACTACTAAAAAAAATTATTTAAGATATACTTCAAAAGGCCAGGAACAAATGAAAACAAAACCAGCATTAAAAATCTGAAAGTCAAGAGGACGAGAACAATATTATTACATTCATATGTGGAATATAAAACAAAAAACAACAACAAATAAACAAAACCAACATAGAAACAAACAAACAAAAATACCAAAAGAATGATGGTTACCAGAGTAGCAGAGGGTGAGGGGGAGGATGAAGAGGGTAAAGTGGGTCAAATATATAATTAAGGAAGGAGTCTAAACTTTGGGTGGGGAACACAGAATAGATATAAATGTGTCATATTATAAAGTTTATATCTGAAATTTATATAATGTTATTAACTAGTGTTACCCGAATAAATTTATTTTTTTAATTTAAATCTGATAGAGTAATACTTCAATAATAATCTATAAAATTACATTACTACAAAATAACCACATGCTCACAAAGTAGTTAGAGAAAATACTTAAGTATTAGGGGAAAATGAACAGTAAACTGAAATTTTAAAAAACGGTAAACTTAAATTCAGACAATAGTATCAACTTTGGGGCAAAACTGATACAAAGAACCAGAGTGTTAAAGTGGAAAAATCAATAATCTCCCCAGGGAACCTGTAGTCTTAGGCTGGTTCACATAAGGGTCCATAGTTAAAATTCTCACTAACCCTAAGTTAGGGAATAGCCAGGCTTAAAGATTCAGTTAAAGTGACTCTAGGTTGGCAGTGCCCTCTGACTCCAGCCCAAGCAAATGTAAACAAACATGGTAAAAAAAAAAGAAGAAGCAAAGCAGATCTAGCGAGGGCATCAACAGTACCCAGGGTTGATTTAAAAGACTGGTCTTCCCTTTTAGATATTCAGATTCATATTTCAATGTTCTATTTTAAATAAAAAATGTATTCACATGATCAGACCTTCAATATGCTACTGTATTTAGAATCTACTATTTGAACTTATTAGAAACCACAGGGAAACACATAACCAAGCTCTCCCAACACAGAAAATACTCTCAAGTTATGAAAAATTATCTAGTGACTTATACTGATGATGATATGAAAAGAAAAATATATCTAATTAAAAGAGAAAGTACTTTTATGTTGAGGGAATTTGTTATAACTAAAATGTGATAATAACAAAATAGATGTATATTACATTCAACTACAAAACCTAAATAATTAATAAGGTAGATGATTGAAAAAATCAGATTTGTGAGAGAACTTGAGAATAGTAACTCCTGTGACTAACTCATCTTTATACAGCAAATATCACCTATTCTTCAAAAACTATTCAAGAAAATCAATAATTTTCATTGTTACATTTTACCAAGATTTTCAAATAAATATTTTGTTCATAAAGGAGAATTCTAAATATACTGTTTGGAAATTAATTCATGTTCTTTGACTATTAACTAAAACTTTGGTTTCAGAATATTGAGGTAATATTTATTAAATATTTATTATATTTCAAGTGGTCTACATTTTATACATGTATTAATAATCCTATGAATAGACACTATTGTTATCTGCTGATTTATACAGAAGGAAACTGAGGTATAGAGGAATTAAGTAAATTTTATAATCATACTAGAGGCCCAGTGTATAAAATCGTACACTCGGGGGGGGGGGGGATCCCCCTGCACCCTCTCACAGTCCAGGAGCCCTCGGGGGATGTCCCACTGATGACTTAGGAGTGGGCCTAAGCCATCAGTGGGACATCCTTACTGCTGCCATGGTGCCTCTCCCGCCACCCCCGCTGCATTTGCCAGCCATGAGCCCGGCTTCTGGCTGAGCGGCGCTCCCCCTGTTGGGAGTGCACTGACAACCAGGGGGCAGCTCCTGTGTTGAGTGTCTGCTCCTGGTGGTCAGTGCACATCATAGCAACCAGTCATTCTGCCATTCGGTCGATTTGCAATTAGCCTTTTATTATATAGGATAGCTTGCAAGTGTTGGAACCAGGCTATAGACTCAAGTAGTTTCTCTCTAGAGCACACACTCTTTATTTTTTAATTTTTCTTTTTTAAAAATATATTTTATTGATTTTTTTACAGAGAGGAAGGGAGAGGAATAGAGAGTTAGAAACATCTATGAGAGAGAAACATCGACCAGCTGCCTCCTGCACACCCCCTCCTGGGGATGTGCCCACAACCAAGGTACATGCCCTTGACCGGAATCGAACCTGGGACCCTACAGTCTGCAGGCCGACGCTCTATCCACTGAGCCAAACCGGTCAGGGCTAGAGCACACACTCTTAACCATAACAAAATAGTTCTTTGCAAGACTATGAGTAATAAACAAGTAGAAATGAAGAGTTTCTAGCACTAAGAATCAGAATACTTAAACATTGCATGATCTGGAATAAATTTTTAGTCTGTGAACTGACAGTATTTTCAAAATAGACAATTAAGCTAGGTTGTATGATGCAGAATATTAGCTTCCACAGTGGTAAGTTAATATACCAATCAATAAAACAATTTTCCTCATGTGAAACTAAAATGTTATTTTTAAAATTTAAGCTTCTTTAAACATATCAGAACAGATGCTCTTTTAGGTTCCTATAGGAAAAAAAAATGACTCAAACCTGAAACTCTTCCTTCATCTGAGAGAGAGAAGTTATCAAGGAGAGTAAACATTCATCCATAATCCATGACTACAATATAGCTGAAAGTCAGAGAATTAAAAGTCTTCAATTTACATGTCAAAAGAAAAATGCATGAGACCAGCAGAAATAAGTGAAGTCCAAACCTGTGTGAAGAGTCTGGTGCAGATTTCATGGGAAATTGGGGAGGAAAGTGGCCCCATATTGGTGCACCTGAGGTCAATTTATCCCCAGAAAAAGAATCTTCTATGAATAAGTAATATTAAGAACAAGTCTGCTACCAGGTAGAGCAGAGGAGTGGGGCTGTTGGGGAGTCAAAATGAAGGAGCTCAAAACCGCTTATGAACAGAGATGCTAGTCATGGGAAGTGAAGGTGTTGCTTAGAGGGTTGGTGGTGACAGCAAAAAGAAAATAAATGATAGAAATTAAGAGCCCAATTTCTTATAAATAAACAAAATAAAATCACAAAATCAAAGAATATAACTCCTCCAAAGTACCTCCATCAGGGTGGTATAATGTTATATTCTCACCCACAATGTATGAGAATGTGTTTCTTCACAATTTTACCAGCAAGGTATATTGTCAAGTTAGGGATTTGTGTCAATTTCACAAGTGAGGAATGGTCAGATAAGTGCAGTTCTAATCTTTATTTTTATAAGTTAAGTGACCTTGAACATCCTAAATGTATTTTAGGGTCATTTGTCTATTTATCCCTATGAAGCATCTGTTCATGTCTGTAGCTTATTTTTCAGAGTTCTCTTTTGGAATACTAACATTTTATCTGCATTATGTGTTGCAAATATTTTCTAATATATATTTTTTCTTTTTTTCTAACTCTATCCAATGAAAACGCATAGGAACATTATGCACATCATGAACCCAGCTTTTTATTTCTAAATACAAATCCCTATTAAAAGGAACATAGGATCATTCTTTTAAATGAATCTTTATTGTTGAAAGTATTGCATATGTCCCCTTTTCTCCCCAATGACCCCTTCTAGCCCACACCCACCCTCTGCCCCAGGTTTTCACCACACTGTTGTCTGTGAACTTGGGATCTTTGAAGAAATGGTTGATCCTAGATCTTGGGCAAGGAAAGTATAAGGTAAGCTTGTAATATCTTGCTGAACCAAAAAACAAGGAAGCAAGAGAGTATGGAGGAGATGAAAGTACTGCCATTAATAAATGTCAAATGAATTATGTAAGTAGAAAATCATCATTTTTCAAGGACTATTGTAATAACTGATTTAAGCAAAGATCATCATGAATGCTAAAAAATATTAAAATTTTGTTGAATACAGGATATTCATAGTCCTAAAGTATCACCCACAGTTATTGATTGCAAGAAAAAAGGGTATCTTCACAATGGAAGAACCTCAGCAATGCCACCTTAATGAAATAATTAAATTTAACATCACCAATAATGGAAAAAGTCAATATTATATGCCTGCTGCCATAATATAGTGAGGACACATGATGATCTGTGCAGTATTCTTGACAAAAATGTTTAACGTAATTATAGTAATATAGAAATAATCAGTAGGAAATTATAAAAAACAACTGCCCTGAACTTTTCAACAGTCTCAGTCATGAAAAATATCCTAGACAATGTTCTAGATTTTAAAAAGTTGTTGAAAAAAATAAAACAACTTATGAAAGGGATACTAATTGGATAATTGGGAATTTTTTATGTGTTAATATCAAGTATATTCTTGCATTGTTGTATATTTTGGATCCGACAACAATATTATAAGGTTATAAAGGTGGTATGAATAAGGTTATGAATGAGAATGTCCTTGTCTTAAGGAGATGCATGTGGAAGTATTTAGGGTGAATTATGTCTGCAGCTAATTTTCATGTATATATTACAGAGAGAGATTGCAAATGTGAGTTTGTAAGAGCTGGTGAATCTGGATAAAGAACATATGGGTGTTTATTATTTAATTTTTTTAGTTATCCATAGTTTTAAAATTTTGTAAAATATAAAGAGGAAACATTTTAAATGCATTTAGCATTAATAAACTAAAAAATAATGCATTAACTTGAAGAGTTCAGAAGTTATTTTAAGTTGTGCAAAGCTAAGACAATCTAAAGCATTATAATATGATATAGTCAGGTTATTTAATAGTTTCTTATTACCTAAACAAGAATAATTAAAAAGGAAGCATGTGCCATTTGTTTATCAACTCACTATTTCTATATTAAAGATATATTCCTATCAGAAGCAGGAATACAGTTTTCTTTTCTTTTTTTTCTTTTTTTTTTAATATATTTTATTGATTTTTCACAGAGAGGAAGGGAGAGGGATAGAGAGCCAGAAACACCGATGAGAGAGAGACATCGACCAGCTGCCTCCTGCACATCCCCCACCGGGAGATGTGCCCGCAACCAATGTACATGCCCTTGACCGGAATCGAACCTGGGACCTTCCAGTCCGCAGACCGACGCTCTACCCATTAAGCCAAACCGGTTTCGGCGGAATACAGTTTTCTTATATATTGTCCTCATCTACCAAATATGGATAGTATTTCTCAAGAATGTTCACTCAGGTTAATTTGACAAGCGTATTGTAGATTTTGGAATAAGGAGAAGTTGGGCTAGAGTCATACATTTATTGTTGCAAAATCACACATTGACATCATGAGACCCTGGATTCAAGCCCCACCTCTATTCCTTGCTAGATATGGAATTACCATGTAATCACTAGATATGGAGTTACCATCTAATCACTAGATATGGAGTTACCATCTAGCTTATTCAGACTTCATGGTTCTTATCTTTAAAATGTAAATAAGCACATCTAGTTCATTCCTGGCTCTGAAGAATTTTAGGTTAAATAATAGATACTATGTAATAGCACAGTCTGGCCAAATTAGAGCTCCATAAATGTTAGTTGAATAAGAATCAGGTATAGTCTAATAAAATCAATGGTATAACTTGTTTTTGACACTTGAACTTGATTCATTCTATATTAATATAGTCATTGGTGATGTCTGCAAGAGAGAATATGCTGAATTTTATGAGTATGTACTTCCCAGAAGAGATACATCTTCAATTAAAATTTGTATAAAATGATAGAGCTCAAAAAGGCACAAGGCCATATGTAAACTAATAAACTCTCATCCATAACTGATCCACAAATGGGTTTTTAATTAATGCATTTTCTAATAGCTATTCAGCTGTGGAATTTGTACTATTAAAATTAAAACATTAGCCCTAGCTGGTTTGGCTCAGTGGATAGAGCACTGGACTGTGGACTGGAAGGTCCCGGGTTCGATTCCGGTCAAGGGCACATGCTCAGGTTGCAGGCTCGATCCCCAGTAGGGGGTGTGCAGGAAGTAGACACTCAATAATACTCTCTCATTATTGATGTTTCTATCTCTCTCTCCCTTCCTCTCTGAAGTCAATAAAAGTATATTTTTTAAAAATTAAAACATTATAAAGCATTTTTATCATTATATATATCTAACATTAGTTTTATGTGTGTATGTATATATATGTAAACATTATATATATATATATATATACACACATATATATATATACCTAACATTAGTTTTAACTCTTGTAATTCCCTTTTATTGCAGAAATATGCTCAACTTATCAAAGCTGAGTCATCTTATACATAAATGAAACAGATGGTAATCTGTGCACCGTGTTTTGAGAAATGTCATGGCAGAAAGATCCCTAGTGCCCTTTCCTAAAGATGAAAAAAAGATGCTAATAGTGGATAACTCTACAAAAAGACCAGCAGTGAAAAGCCCCTCCAACCCTCAAAAACATTGTAATTACTTGCATTCTTTTAAAAATGCTCCATTGGGAAAAGGTGCATAAAAGGAACAGTGGGCATGAGATGAAGGCAAATTTTCTAATTCACTATTTTTCCAGAGGCTAAACCACATCACATAAATAGTAGATTATAGAACCAAATAGAACATCTTGGGTAGCTGAGCTGTAGAAAAGACCCCTTCTCCCACCTACTCATGTTAAACACACAGCAGTCCCTGTTTGTAACAAGTGATTTGTGCAGACATTTTATTTTACAGTTGAGGAAGAAGAGAACTGTTTATTTGGGGCTACAAGCCGCCAAATCATGAGACTCAAGAATAGTGATGGCATCTATTCCCTGCATGATCCATCCAGGTGTGAGCACCCATAGTTCCAGAGGTGAAGGTGAGAAAGTGATAGAACTGGCAATAATTCTTAGAAACTTAAGAGACAGAAGCTGCTGGGGTGTTTACATCAGAGTCTTTGTGTAACTCTTAGCACAAGTGAAATTCTGAGTTGGGGAAAAGCCTTTCTCTGTGATATCATCTCTCCCTGCCCCCCGCCCCCATCTCTACTTCTGTGGCACTCTAAAGGCTAGCAGCTTTGTGGGCAACTGTGCCTGGGGAAAACAGGAGGGCCTGTGCAGGAGTTGCAGCTCTGTGGAGCAGGTCTGTGGGTAAGGACTACATCAATAAAGAACAACACAGAGAGAACGAATATCCGGTCACTGGGAATAAATGGGATTGTAAGCACATATGAGGCACCATGATCTTTCTATTCTCCATTATTAATAATTTTAAAGAAATTTAAGAACAAAAAATTGCCAGAAAATGTACGGTCAAATAAGCTCTTTATCTTTAAAATGCACTTTTATTTACCAAAATACTCCAAGTTTTTCATCAGTTAACCACAATGGCAGAAAGGCCAAAATGTTTTGCTTGGTCTTCTGCATCCTTATTTACTAAGGATAAAAATAAAAATTATCACAGTAAAGGCATCAGCAGCTTATAACTCCTACTTATACAACACAGTAAAAAATTATTAAGAACCAATGTTTATTAACATGAAATTACAGGATTTTAGTCTCTTGTGTGCATCAAAAAGTATTGCTTTCTCTTCTTATATGAAACCTCACATCTCTTTTATTGTTTTACTAATATATTGATGTTATAAAATGTATAATAGAAAGAAATATCTTCATCAGTAGCATGAAAAATCAGCCCCATGTCAATTCAACACATTTCAGGACAAAAAACAAACAAACAAACAACAACAAAAAAAACTACTGATCACTGATCTCCAGTACAAGAGAAATTCGGCAGAAAGAGTTTGCCTCCAATGGTTTTTAAACCAATATATAAAACTGGATGGATGGGGAGGGAGAGCAAAGAGTTGATTCGCATGACCAGGGTGAAAAGAAAAAACAAACATTATAGTTGCAAGAACATATATTCCATAACAAGTTCTTAAGACTCCCAGGTGCAACATCAGCAGCGCTCGAGTCTCAATTTTTATTGTAATCTTGTGGCTTTTTATTTGTAACTTATATGAAAAGAATCATATTGATTGGGGCAGATTTAACTCAGTAAAACCTATTCTACTGAGATTGTCTGTGCTAGGTGATTTTATCAAGTTCTCTTTTGGTTTCATTTTCTTCCTCATCCCTGTTCCCAGGGGAGGCTGCAGCCCAGCTTGCAGAGCAAATTGCCCTAAATTGAGTTCTTTCTCTGGCATAGACAGGGCTGCCTCTGGCTCCTTGGCTTGAAAACTTTATGCATTCCTTTTTCCTTCTTCCTTTACAATCTCCTTCCCTTTCTCCAATTAAAATGGAGAAGTTTGCACCAGTACCTGCTCCCAATTAACTGAGTGCTGCATTACCAGCCGTACTCCAAGATCTTCTTTACCCTCCCTTCATTAGCCTTATTCCTCTGAGGCTGCCTGGCTGTCTGCCAGGGACTTATGGCAAGAATTCAAAATCTTGCACACTTTATCCCCTCCAAATCATTCTTGAATATAAGCAGTCTGATCCTTAGGCCCAGCATGAGAAATCCAAGAACGTGTTCAAAACGGGTAGGGGGTGGGGAGGGAGAGAAGAGAAAAATGATTTATTTAAAAGGCTAAAAGCCTATGCAAAGAAAGACAAGCTAAGAGAGGTTAAGCTTCCCAGTTAATTGACCTTAGTTTCTTTTTTAAAAGCCTGAGTAGGAAGAACAACAAATGACAGTTCCATGGCCTTGCTTTGTTTCTGAGTACCTTCATGCCTACAGGAAATACATCATCATCTTCACACCTCAGGCACACTGACTCCCTAACACTCGATTTATGCACCAGGATGGAAAAAGCCAACCTCCGAAGCTTAAGCAACGTGTGTTTTTGTTGTTGTTGTTTTTGTATAAAAATCAACATGAAATTTTCCAACAAATATGAGTGCTATGGGGCCATTGCATCAGCCATTCTCAACTGACATTTGGCATCAGTAAGTGTGCATCAAGCTGTCATAAATGATGACCCAGGTGTCAGGCCACAGAAACAAATGGGCATTCTGTGTGCCTCCACTGCTCTCTGAAACTGCAAATTCCATTTACAGAGCCTTTAAACATATTTTAGCCAAATATGTAGTCAAATCCCAGTTCTGATACGTACTGTCTGTGTGACCTTGGGCAAGTTATTTAACTTCTCTGAGCCTCGTGCTCCTCATTTGTAAAATAGGGATAATAACTGTTTCTGGTGCCAAATGCTGTTTTGTAGACTAAGTAGAGCGTGTAAACCTCTTAGCACAATCCCTGGCACATGGCACATAGATAGTGTAAACTCATTATTATTGCTACAAGTATCGCTAGTAAGCAAAAATACACCAGATGATCTGACAGAACTTTTGGAGCTTTTCCCAGAACATCACAAGGGCCAAGGACAATTTATAGATGATTTTTAATTTAAAAAAAAACCTGAAAAAATGTGCAATTGAAATCTCAGAAACTGACCCTTGTTTGGCACAGACCCCAACATAGCTAAAGCATCCACTAAGGTCATTATTAGAAGCCATATCATTTATTGCTAATTATAAGTGATCAAATTATTGAAGCACCTTAGAAAATATATAGTCATCGTTGAATTTTTCTAAGGACACTATGTGATTTAACACTTTAAAACAGTCATCATTGAAGTCAATTTATTTCAGTTCTGAGAATTAACATAGAATTTGGTTTATCACCTAGTAAGAAACTTCCAAGATATGCTTAGTGCCACCATTTACTAGTTTAAAAGAAAAGAAAAACAGTACACCTGGCCATCATTGCTCAGTGGCTGAGCTTCAGCCTATGAACCAGGAGGTCACATTTCGATTCCTGGTCGGGTTACATGCCCAAGTTGCAGGCTCAATCCCCAGGGTGGGGTGTGCAGGAGGCAGCTGGTCAATGATCAGTGATTCTCGCTCATCGTTGATGTTTCTATCTCTCACTCCCTCTCCCTTCCTCTCTAAAGTGAATAAAAATATGTATTTTTTAAATGCAAAAAGCCATAATTACTCCATCTTTTTAAGTTATTATATTGATGCAAAAACAAAAATTTATATTTTTGAAAGGGGAAATATTGTGAACACATTTGTGTTTACCATTTTCATCCCCTTCAACAGACACAATTCCATCTATACACAAGCTGCAAGATTACTTCCTGATTTGTAAGAAAAACAACTATTGTCTAAGAAACCCAAGGCAGCAGACATACTCCCAATACTGGAAGGTACTTTATAAATAACATATTTTATTCATCCAGTCCAATTTTCCATATCATTGTGAATAACTGTAGGGATGCAAACATTGGAATCAGAGAGCTGAAATTATATTCCAGCCTCACCTTTTGCTTAAATTCTCAGACCCTCAATTTTATCAAATATAAAATAGGGCTAGTAATACTTTCAATGTGATGTCATTGTAAAATTACAGTTAAAATGCTTAATTTGAGCAATAAACAGCTCTATACTTTTATTTATTTTTATTTTTTAAATCCTCACTAGAGGTTATGTTGTGTGTTTTTTAATTGATTTTAGAGAGAGAGGAAAGGAAAGAGAGAGAAACATCAATGTGAAAGAAACATTGATCGATTGCACCCCAACCAGAGATCGAACCCACAACCTAGGTATATGCCCTTACCAGGAATCATACCTGCAACCTTTTTGTGTATGGAATGACATTACAACCAATTGAGCTACCATCCAGGTCCCAAGCTCTTACTTTCATCATCATCATCATTCTCATCATCATCACTATCATTTTGTCAAGTTTTTTACTATTCAAAGATTAGTTTGTAAAATAGGAAAAGAATATAAACTATGAAGCAAAAGATTTTGAAATGTGTTCTTCAGTCTATGAAATGTTGGTGGAACTGCATTGAACCCAATGGAGGTAGCACACACTCACTGGTTCAGAGCATGCATCCTTGAGGACAGCTGTATTGGGATGCTTTTTAGAGAGGATAGTTTTAAGGAATGGATTAGAAAATCTACTACATCCAGGAAGTTACCTAAATTGCTGTTTAACAAAAAGACAGAATCACATATACTTGCACATAAGATATAAACAAGGTCACATGGCAATAGCAGAGCCAGGACGTAAGCTCCAGTCTGCCATTTCCAGGTAAAGGTTTTCAGGTGATCATAAAAAAAAAAAAAAAAAAGGTGATCTTTATACTCATGATTCAGAGATGTCATATTACCCAGTTATGTAACAAAAAAATTTCATTGGAGAGTATAAAATTTTCCACCATTGTATTATCACAAGCATTTAAAAATTACAAAATTAACTTTAAAAGAGAATTTATTCTAAACCTTAAGTGTCACAGGTATATCCCCTTAAGCTTGACTTCCTATTATACATCCTTTCTTGATTAATAGCACTACCATTCATCCATCTCAGAAACAGGGAGCCATATTGATATCCCTGCCCCCCTGCATAAGTCGTTTGTACTAACAATTATGTTTCCATAACATTGACTAAAGCTGAATCTTCCCCTCAATCTTTACTGATACTGCCTTAGTTCAAGACCTCACTGTCTTATGCATGCACTGCTAAAAGGGTCTCTCAACTAGTCTTCTTTATCCTACCTTTCCTACTCACTCCTCATTCCACCTTCCACTCTACTCCACATGTCAATTAAAATGATCTTCCTAACAGTCTGATTGTGCTACTCCCAAACTTGAAACCTTCGATCTCTTATCAGCCATTTTCTTTTTTATCTCTGCTCTTTGTTCTTTAGCTTATGCTATTCCTCCAGTCTATAATGCCATTATTTTTCCCACTCAGCCTAAATATCCCATTAGTGCTTGAAAAGAAACTTCTATGTAAGTTCTGTATTGACCCATTGGTGAAGTTTGTGCCAGTTACCAAGAGATGTATGTTAAAATATTTTTGGATTGTAGATTTATCAATCCTCAATGTAGTTATGTCCATTTATGTTTTATATATTTATAATAATAATAATACTAGAGGCCCGATGCACGAAATTCGTGCACGGGGGGGGTGGGGTGGGGGGGGAGTTCCTCAGCCTGGCCTGCACCCTCTTGAAATCCAGGACCCCTCGCTCCTAACTGCCCACCTGCTCACTCCTAACTGCCCACCTGCTCACTCCTTACCGCCCACATGCTTGCTCCTTATTGCTTGGCTCGCTGCTCGTTAGCGCGGTCACAGAGGCGGGAGAGGCTCCCACCATTGCCGCTGCACTCGCCAGCCATGAGCCTGGCTTCTGGATGAGTGGTGCTCCTTCTGTGGGAGCTCACTGACCACCAGGGGGTATCTCCTGCATTGAGCATCTGCTACCTGGTGGTCAGTACGCATCATAGTGACTGGTCATTCTGGTCATTCTGCCGTAATGGTCACTGGGCTTTTATATATATAGATTATCAGGTATATTCAAATTTTAAGTATATAAATGTAAACATTTATATGTTTCATTTCACTTTATATTAGTTTAAAATATATTTTGTGCAAAAAATGATAGTTACAGCATCTTTCTTTGGTTAGTATTTATCAGGGATATTTATTCCATCATTTTATCTTTGCTGTCATTATGTTTTAAGCATGAATCTTTAAATAGCATATAACTGGTATTTTTAAAATTCGTTCTGACCATTTTTGTTTTCTAATTAAAGAGTTCACTCCATTTTCATTAATGGTATTACTGGCCTATTTGAATTTATTTGACTTAATTCATGCATTTGAGACAGACCTATTTTACTTCTCTTTTTTCCTTCACTGTCTCCTTAATTCCTTCTAGAAGCATTTCCTAAGCAACTAAGATGCTGCAAGCACTATTCTAGACATTGGAGAGCAGGGCTGAAGGGGATATACAAGACCCTTGCTCTCAAGGAGATTCCATTTTAGTGGGAGGAGACAAACAACAGATAAGTAAACAATTGAATCTATACTAATAAAAGGGTAATATGCTAATTAGCCTGGGAGACCTTCTGGATGTCCTTCCAGACAAAGCCATGGTGGTGGGGCTGAGGCAGAGGCAGTTAGGGGCGATCAGGCCGGCAGGGGTGGGGGCAGTTGGGGGTGATCAGGCTGGCAGGGGGGCAGGTGGGGACAAGCAAGCCAGTGGGGGAGCAGATGGGGGCAAGCAGGTCGGCCAGGGGGCAGTTGGGGGTGAGCAGGCTGGCGGGGGGGGGGGGAGTTGGGGGCAAGCAGGCCCGCAAGGGGTCAGTTGGGGGCAAGCAGGTCGGCGGGGGGTGGGGGGACAGTTGGAGTTGATCAGGCCAGCAGTCATAGTGGTTAGGGGTGATCAGGCAGGCAGGCAGGTAAGCGGTTAGGAGCCAGCGGTCCCGGATTGTAAGAGGGATGTCCCACAGGGATCGGGCCTAAACCGGCAGATGGACATCCCCCAAGGGGTCCCAGATTGGAGAGGGTGCAGGCCGGGCTGAGGGACACCCTCCCCATGCATGAATTTCATGAACCAGGCCACTAGTAGTAATATAAATAGAGAATAATGAACATATAAAAATTATGTTCTACTCTTATTTTCTTTACTCTTTCAGAAGCTCATTTTTTTCTGACTGTACTACAAGAGTGGCCTTGTAATGGTCTCTCCTCCTATTGCTCCCCTGATATATCGGCCTCGCTAATATTCTTAGGTTATAATTCAATATTACTATTCCTTAGCTTAAAACCTTCAGTGTCTCCCCATTGACTGGTACATTGAGCAAAAGTACCTTAGCCTGACATTCAAAGTACTCTACAAAATGGTTCAGCCTACATTTTCTAGCTCTTTCTTCCATATATCCTTATATGCCCTCTACACTCTAAACAAATAAACTTGTTACTTCCTATTACCAAACACATCAAGTTACTATTTTTCTAACCCATACTCTACTTTCACATCTTTTTCCATTGGATTCTCTCTCTCTCCTTTATAGCGTTCTTCAAAGCACATTTGAAATGTTCCTTTCCCCCAAAATACCTATCATGATTCCATATGTGAGCTCCCATTTTGAATTTCATAGCACTCATTGTTTTTTACCTTTATATAGGGCAGCATCTTATATTTTAAAATTTATTATAATGTAAGCATCTTAATGGCAGAAGTTTTTCTGACTCATTTTAATTTCCCAACAGTGCTTAGTACAATTTTTTGAAGATAACACACAAGCTGTAAGCAAGATATACTTTTACGTATCATTTAAACTGAGTAAAGATATATTCCAGTATATTTCTTTTGCTTAATTTTTACAGTTTAAATCTCGAATTAAATTAACAATTGTATCTAAACTTGGGCACCACTTTATACCGTTCATTTTATCCTAACAGGCAAGAATATTGATATAAATGCCCATAAATGGCCAATATAAAAAAAAGGTTTTCTCTCATTCTGGAGAAAATTGTTTGAAAAGTAAAACACCTCTAATGATTAAACAACCTCAATTAACCTGTAAAAATTAAGCAAAAGAAATATACTGGAATACATCTTGTGGCAGCCATCTTGTGTCCATATGGGGGTGGCCATCTTTGACCACATGGGGGCTGCCACCTTGTGTGTTGGAGTGATAGTCAATTTGCATATTACCTCTTTATTATATAGGATTCATTCAACATTTTTCAGTAAATGTGTATGAAGCACCTATTACATGCTAAGCACTGTGCTAAGTCAAGGAATACAAAGATGAATAAGGCTTACTATTTGACTTCATGTAGCTGAGGCTTAGTGAGAGAAAGGTAAATAAACAGAGGAAAATGTAGTAAGTGTTACAACAGTAAGATTTGCAAAGTGTAACTGGAAAACTCAGGCAGGAGGCTTTGTAAAGGTATCAGGTGGCTTAGCTCTTGTACTGAGAAAACAGAATGAGAGCTGGAAAGGACAGGACTTTGTTTTCAGAGTACTTATGCCCTCTTCTGCTTGCAGATATTATAATGATAAATTGATCATATTTTAAATAGTGCTAGTGTCATACCATAGAGATATAGCTATTTTTACATATACTCTTTAAGATAGTTTATGGACTTCTGATTAAACATGGCAGTGGATGCATGTATTTATTTGTTCCTCATCCTTAAAAAACCACAAAAAACTCACAGTGAAAGAATTTTAAAATTTATAGACCCATAAAGATGAAAAGAATAGTAGTGGAGAAAATACCAGATAAGCAGTATCAAATACATTTCTAAAATGTTCAAAGATAGATGGATGAATAGAAACTGCTTAGCAAACCAGATAAAGCTGAAACCTCAACCTGAATTGAAGAAAGCCAATAGGAAGTTGACAATTTTACTTCAAAAATTCAAAAAGTTTTAGGATATGGAAACACCAGGTATCTCTTATAGCAGGATTGGGGAACATCCGGCCCACGGACCATATAAGGCCCAAGAAATCACTTGGTGTGGCCCAACCAAGGCATTAGGATTGAGTTAATTAAATCTTTGACCAAATATAGCAGGGTAATTTTTAAATTGATAATTTTGTATGGTCCATGACCGATGTTATAAATATCCAAATGATCCTTGGCAGAAAAAAGGTTCCCCACCACTGTCTTAGAGTGAGATGTTCATATAGAGAAGAACGGGTATGTGAACAAAACAAGAGGATTAGTTCAAAGTTGACCTAAGAAACAATTAAATGCCAGATCCCTTCCTTGGCCCCCAACATATCAGAGGTTTACACCCTGTAGAGGTACATACAGCAAAGACAAGGTGACATATTCTATTGAGAAATAGGGATAAAATACAAATCCCTGTACTGAATAGTGAGACCTGCAGGTCATTTTCTGGTTCAGTTCCCAGAACACAGACCACTGGGCTTTCTCCCTTCAAGCATAAAATCAGAGAAGTCCTCTGTAGAGAAACTGAAGGGCCCAGGGAAAACATGTACATATATGAGATTTAAGGCCTCTATTAAAATGCCATGTTACCACCTTATCACACCATAGCAAACCTTACCAAGTAATACAACCTCATTATAAACCCTTACTCCTAAATATAGAGAGATAGCCAAACATGTGTAGAAATCTTCTGTCAAAAAGAGAGAAACCAAAACATAAATTCTGGAACCTGAAAAGGGTCAAGTTTCTGGACAGAAATATGAAAACTAAAAGATAATAGAGGGAAGCCTTCAAAGTTTTTAGGAAAAGTTATTTCTAATCTAAATACTCAATGTACTTATAGAATATAAATACAAATCAAGTGTAATTATAGAATAAGGATATTCTGGTACCAAAAAAATGGTCACCAAAAATTTACCTCCTATGCATTTCTTTCAGGAATCTTCTGGAAAATGAGCTCCATTAAAAACCAAGAAAGAAATTCAGGAAACAGGGAGCCAGTCAGGAAAAAGGCAAAGGGAAAGTTCTAGAATGATGGTGACGGCTCTAGGATGGACATCTGAAAGAAAAAATAACAATGTCTAAAAGGATAAAAAGGGAAACTAATTCACTTAACACAGATGTGCTTATCAAAACAGGGAATGCCTGTGGAAGGTAAACTCAATATAGCGGATGCATTAACATGGAAAAGGGTAATAGTTGAAGAATAAACACACTAATTATCTAAGAGAGAGGGATCTGAACATTTTAAAAGGTGATTCAGTGTGTGTAATGACTGACCTAAGAAAAACAATGCTATCACTTTTCAATGTTTAAAGCATGGTTGCAGGAAACTCTAAGAGAGGAAATATTTAAAATCAACTCTATTAACAAAGTTTTGCTAATGGATTTATTTGAAAAGCTCTTAAAATATAATCATACTTCTTCAATGACAGCTAGATTATATAGAAAGGACTGTTGCTTATTGGAGGTGTCATTTGTACCTGATTCTACTTACTGAACTAAATGTCATAGATGTGCCTCTCTCTTAAAAAATTGTGAAGCAAAATAAGAGAATGAGCTGTCATGTTTAACCTTCCACCTAAAATTAAAACTGGCTAGAAATTAAAATTCTTTCCATAACTGCTAGATCCGCTGAGACTCCATAAATTCTATCAATAAAATAACTTGGGCTAGTTTGAGCAGCTAACTATTCCCTGCAACAATCCCTAATTGGTATGTGTAATCCTATCTAATAAAAGAGTAATATGTAAATTGACCATACCTCCACTACACCCACAAGCCACGCCCACCACCAATCAGGAGCAAGTATGCAAATTAATCCAACCAAGATGGCTGCGGCCACGGAGCGAGGAGGAGGCTTGGCTCTGCTCAAGGCTACAAAGTTTCAATTATAGAAGATAAATAATTCCCAGATACCAGGGCCTCCGCTTGGGTCGCTGCGGGGCGTGGCTGGCCTGCAAACCAACACGGGCTCCTCGCCCAGGCCACCCCATGCCCCAAGGGAACCCCCATCCTCATCCGGGACACGCTTCAGGGCAAACCAGCCAGCCCCAACTCATGCACCTGGCCTCTATCCTCCTATCTAATAAAAGAGTAATATGCAAATTGACCATCACTCCAACACTCAAGATGGCTGCCCCCATGTGGTCAAAGATGGATGCCCCCACGTGGACATAAGATGGCCGCCACAAGATGGCCAGCAGGGGAGGTCAGTTGGGAGGGACCAGATCTGCAAGGGAGGGCAGTTGTGGGCGATTAGGCCAGCTGGGGAGGGCAGTTGGGAGGGACCAGACCTGCAAGGGAGGGCAGTTAGGGGTGACCAGGCCAGCAGAGGAGGGAAGTTGGGGGCCACCGAGCCTGATGGGAAGGGCAGTTGGGGGGGACCCAGGCCTGCAGGGGAGATCAGTTGGGGGGGGGGTGACCAGGCCTGCAGGGGAGGGCAGTTAGGGGCAAACAGGCTGGCAGGGGAGTGGTTAGGGGGTGATCAGGCTGGCAGGCAGAAGCGGTTAGGGGCAATCAGGAACGCAGGCAGGTGATCAGTTGGGAGCCAGCAGTCCTGGATTGTGAGAGGGATGTCCGACTGCCCGTTTAGGCCCGATCCAGATAGGATCGGGCCTAAACGGGCAGTCGGACATCCCTCGAGGGGTCCCAGATTGGAGAGGGTGCAGGCTGGGCTGAGAGACACACACCCCCGTGCACAAATTTCATGCACCCGGCCTCTAGTAAGATACAATAGAGCAAGATTTCATGGGAAACTTCCTCAGCTCTAGCTATTTAGTGATTGTTCTTTAATCAAAGGTTCTTGATTACATTTTCATTCCTACAGGAGGAGTCTGAAAATATAAAAAGGAACACTTTCTTCCTCATCTCAATCTAGTTTCAATTCAAATCTTGGATTTATCTCAGAGTCATGTCCACCAAAACCTTTCTGGGCAAAGAATGAGTGAGCTTGCAGGCACACATAAGAAAACTCCAAGAAAGGTATTTTCTAATCTTAACCAAACATTGTTCTTCCATTCTCAGACTGAAACTACAGTGTAAATTCATTGCAATACAACAACCATTACAAAATCATTTTAGAAGACCCTTGACAACAGTAAAATTGACCTCATTATCTCAGTGTACTTACACACTTTGTGTACAGACTCAGGACCTAAGGCATCAAAACCATCTCTGATGCTTTCTGACCTATTGGAGATGGACCAGATTCCACAGAGGTGCATACACCAAGGATATCTAGAAGCCAAATGACAAAATATTATCATCTCCAGATTCCGTCTGTGCAGGCACTGGAGCAACTCTAGACTTTAAAATTCTGAGTGCACTGTCAAGAGACTAAAGTCCTTTTGTTGTTGTTGTTGTTATTCTTAAACCAGTTTTTCTATATCAAAAACTTAATTCTGCTACAATTTTTTATGTTAGCCTTAGTTTTTAAGAGGGATAAAATTTCAGACAATTTGTTGGCTTCTTATGAAGATTTATGCAAACATTTCAAGAATTTTCTAACTAGAAGTTTAACTCACTCACAGAAAGAACATCTTAAAGCCATCTAATATGTTGCATAAGAAGACAAGCTTTAAAGAGTTGTCACCTGAGTTGGAGTCAAGGTTCTTAAAGGTAAAATGGGGCTAATATTAGCACCTACTTCATGATGGAATGTTAGAATTAAAATTAGTATAGTGCCTGATACAGTGTTTAAAAAACACCAGATTTATTATTTTTAATTATTATCCCCCATTCAGTCAAAATTTATATATACTTAGGAACCATCCTTATTACTTCCTTTGCAGATATTTGTCCCCTTTTAATTAATGAAGGCAATTATTGTAGAAGATTGTCCCATAGTCAAAAGGAGAAAAGCAGAAAGGTTTAGTGGTGAGACAAAGAACTTTCATCGAGCTCAGGGACTACCTCAGTACTCAAAACCAACATAAAAAATCAGTACCACCCCAGCTGGTGTGGCTCAGTGATTGAGCGTCAACCTATGAACCAGGAGTTAATGGTTCTATTTCAGTGATTGAACGTCAACCTATGAACCAGGAGGTAATGGTTCGATTACCGGTCAGGGCACATGCCTGGGTTGCAGGCTCGATCCCCAGTGTGGGGCATGCAGGAGGCAGCCCATCAATAATTCTCTCTCATCATTGATGTTTCTGTCTCTTTTTTCTTCTCCCTTCCTCTCTATAATCAATAAAAATACTTTAAAAAATTAGTACCAGAGACCCCAGTTGTACAGCACTATGCAACATCTGGTCAAAGTGTTGAGTCACATTATGACCTGTCAGTTCCTCTGCCTGGTGTCACTAGAGGGGAACAGTAGGTTCCTTAGTTCTGTTTGGCCTGGGTGTCCCAAAATCAGAATCAAAGAAAATGTCTATGAGTAATTTATTTGAATGCAATTCCAGGAAGTATGATCAAGGGATATGAGAAGTGAAACCAGAAAGAGAGAAAGTCAACACAAGGATGCACTATCAAATCAGTGCCATTATGAGCAACTGGTTGCTAAATCTAGCAAGACTTTCTGAGAAGCTTTATGAAGCTGACTTCAGAACCATGTCTTATGAAAAATTACAAAAATTTTAAAAAGTACTATCAGCATAAGGAAGGACATTTAGATCAATGAAATAAATAAATCTCTCTTAAATCAATAAATCAAAAAAAATTAAAGTTTATAAACAATTTTGCTTGTTTGTTTTTTGTTAATCCTCACCCCAGCATATTTTTTCCATTGATTTTTAGAGAGAGTGGAAGGGAAGGAGGGAGGAGATGAAGGGGGGGGGGGGGCAGAGAGAGAGAGAGAGAGAGAGAGAGAGAGAGAGAGAAACATCAATGTGAGAGAGGTACATTGATTGGTTGCCTCCTCCTTCACTCGACCCAACAGGGGCCGGGGATCAAACCTGCAACCCAGGTACATGCCCTTGACCAGGAATGGAACCAGAGACCCTTTGGTATGCAAGCTGATGCTCAAGCCACTGAACAACACTGGCCAGGGCTAAAAAAATGTTTTAATTTAAAAAATTAAAAGCAGATATATTCAGTTTAAATTAAAGATTGATTAACAGCTAATAGACTTTGAAAATTTGGATGCATGAAATAAATGATGTGTCATTTCTTAATGAACTCCCTTAATCTGCTAATCAATGCATAATATGAACCTATTTTCCAAAGATCTATGTTCTTGTTTTCACTATATTCAAAATACAATTTATTCATGTTAAAGAGGAAGCATGTATTGTTTCTTGCTCCTTTCCCTCAATAAAAGATTGCCACAGATACTCCTCTCAACACAGCCACAAAGGACAATTAAACTGGGCTTAATAATTTTATAGTTCTTTTTGCAACCTCAAAAGGAACAAGGCTACACGTGAAACCCCTTTTTATGGGATCCTACTGAGATCATAAAGGAATAATTATTCATTGATTAAGGCACAGTAAATCTCTTATCCACTAAGGCTAATTTATTGAGCTATGAAACCACTGTGCAATCACTTTTCTGCTATTGTTCATTCACACACAAAAAAGAATATTACAGATATCACTTAGAAAAAAAAACTGATACAAGAAATAGTTTCTGTTTATTTTAGATTAAGAGCTACTGAAAATTCATCCAGACAATACCAACACTAAACACACACACACACTTTTATTATCAGTAATGTCCTCATTGTATTCAATGCTGATTCTGTGAAAGAAAACTAATATTAAACAGTCTGAAAATATAGTGCATTGGAAATTAAGAACAAATCTTTACCTTGCCATTGGAGCAAAGCCAACCATAAAAGAAACACATTGTACATTTGACTCTGCAGCGTGTGAGTACAAGTCTAAAACAGGTATTGTCTGTTTAAAGTTTCTTACCAGAGGTATAGTATATGCTACTAAAGAATCATCATTACTGAGTAAACATTCATCTGCTAGAGGCCCGGTGCACGAAATCCATGCCTGGGTACGGTCCCTAGACCTGGCCTGCAATCAGGGCCCTCTTTCCCAGCTGCCCGCAGCTGGCCCCACCACCCACCCCCAGTTCCCCATTCGCCATCGGGCGATCCGTGCCTGATGGCCAGGGAAAGGGATCAAGAGGTGGTCAGTGCACCTCATAGTGATTGGTCCAGTGGTTGTTCTGGTTGTTCTGCCATTAGGGTCAATTTGCATATTACCCTTTCATTATATAGTACAGAGGCCTCGTGCATTGGTGGGGGCTGGCTGGCCTGCTCTGAAGGGGGCCCTGTAGTGGGGTGGGCGGTCCCCGCTGGGGGGTGGGGCCAGTTGGAGCAAGGGGCTGCGGTTGGTTTGCAGGTTGTCCACGCCCCTGATCGGGGTGTGGGTCCCTGCTGCGGGGCGGGGTCAGCCTGGGCAAGGGGCTGCCAGGGATTTGCAGGCTGGCCACACCCCTGATTGGAGTGGGGGTCCCTGCTAGGGGGTGGGGCTAGCCTGGGCGAGGGGCCGCGGGAAGTTTGCAGGCCAGCCACACCCCTGGCTTTGTCAGGAAGGACATCCAGAAGACACCCAGTCTATACGGTCTAATTAGCATATTACTCTTTTATTAGTATAGATTATAGGTACACTGTACAATAGAATTCTCTAAAAATAATAAATAAGAAAAAAAACAATGTTTCAGAGCTAAAAGGAAAAATAAACTCACAGAATTAATATAGATGAATGTGACTGCATCTACAGATATTTAATACTATGCATAAACACAAATTCATTCCTTTAGAATTCATCATATATTAACTGAACCTACAGGTAGTACTGGGGAAACAGGTGAATGCCTACATGTATAATGGGCCTTAACGCATAAAACTTTGAGGGCATGTATGTACACCAAAAAGGCCCAGATGCACAAGCATAAAGAGTGATGAAGGAGGTGCTGATGGTTTCATAGTGACCCTCTAGGCCCCAGTATACAGTGATACTTACTAAGCTAATAATATCAATAACCGACATCCCTGAAAACATCCTTAGACATACAAACTATGCCTCCTATCCCATTTAAGAATTAGATAATTCTTATCGCTAAGAGACCCTGTGAAGGAAGGAAGTCTACATCTCCCAGACCACCGTGCAGTGAAAGAGGGTCATCTACTGAGTAAAAGCCAATGGAATGTAGATGGAAGTGATGTGTGCCACTTCAAACACTGGACCCTAAAGCTGGCTTCCAAGATACCACCCTCTAAAAGCTTAATAACCAATACCATTTTATGCTTGTATGTAAGGAAATAAATTACCAAAATCATGAGAGTAGAAAGAAGTTGTAACCGATCTGTCAAAGGAAAAGTAACTTGAAGTTGCAGTCTTTCTTTGAGGTAGAATTGTTCTCTTCTAAACCTATATTATTATTACTCAATTTTCTACTATTCCCACCAAAATCATACCACTTTCAAGCCCACCCATAACCCCATTTTCAGCTACTAGACTGTCCTACACTGCTTTTATTAATTTATGTCCTTCTAGACCCAACTTGCAAATAATCTTTACAGGAAATCTCCTCCAAGTAACCTCCCCATCCTTTGATGGCTTCCTCTCTGCATCTCCTGGCATCTATAAATGCTCCTTTCAACTGAAGCAACTATTTGTCATGTGTTGGGTTTCCCCGTGACCACCTGAAAGACAGGAATGCCCATTTTTGCCATCTCTGATACCCAGCCCAGAACTATGCTCAGGGTAGAGCCGTTTTTGCAGTAATAGTCTTTAGTATGTGATTAAGTAAATAAGCCAAAGCATGCTGAAGATAACTACGATTTGCTGTGGACTTATGTGCCCAAGGTGTTATGTGTATTAATCATTACACGAGATAGATGGGACATATAACTATCACTAGAGGCACAGTGCACGAAAGTCATGCACAAGGAGGGGAGGTCCCTCAGCCTGGCCTGCACCCTCTTGCAATCCAGGAGCCCTTGGGGGATGTCCAACTGATGGTTTAGGCCTGATCCCCACTGGAAGTGGGCCTAAGCCGGCAGTCAGACATTCTTAGCACTGCCGCGGAGGCGGAAGAGGCTCCTGCCACTGCCACTGAGCTCACCAGCCATGAGCCTGGCTTCTGGCTGAGTGGTGCTCCACGCACTGACCACCAGGGGGAAACTCCTGCATTGAGCATCTGCCCCCTGTTGGTCAGTGTGCATCATAGCAACCGGTCGTTCCACCTTTGGTCGATTTGCATATTAGCCTTTTATTATATAGGATTCTACAGATTTAAAAAAAAAAAAAGACACAAACAGATTAAGAAACTTGCCCAAGGTCACATAGCTAGAAGTGACTTACCCCAGTCTGTATTCAGCAGTAAGTCTTTTAACTTCCATATCTGATTACCTCCAACAATAAAGGTCATTGGGATAATGGAAACCAAAGTAAAGTGAGACTAGGAAAATAAATGGGTCCATCAGTATGAAGGCTGGAAGAAGATTGGAGTAAATTGCAAGATCCCCAATAAATATCAATCAATATACAGGAGAATTCTGGAGTTTGTCAGCTACTAGTAAGCAACATAGCTTGAATATAAATCAGAGTACCCCAGACAACAATGGAATATTTTCCCAGCAGCCAATGAGTTTATTTTTCTTTTTTACTTTCCAGATGTAATTAACATTAGTGGCTTATCATCTCTAGAAAATATGATTCAAATGCAGTTTTATGATAATTTGCTTTGACAGTAAGATTCTGCCTTAGCAAGAAAGCTGTAGACCTACAATGTTACACCCACTATCAAACAGAAAAGATTCTCAGTCTTCCATCTCTATCAACAAGGTGGGAGGGACTTTATTACTTTTACATATTTTTAAATATAGCTGTATCTCTTTGGTCAATGTATCCTGGGAGATGGTATCTAGAATCAATTGGAATGTAGAGTAATTAACACATAAATCACCCTGTAACCATCAAATTGAATACATTTATGATTCTTTGATGTCCAAAGCCCAAACAAGTTATTTTTAAAATGGTATCTCTTAATTATTCATTAAAGACTGGAATCTTTATTAATAGATGCTACTAAAAAGATATGAGTCTCCTCTCATAAACTGGCTTATCCCTCATGAAGCCATATCCAGCCTTCTTTCTGTTCAACATCATCACATTCCACTTTTACTACATTTTCTACATTATCACAACATAGAAAGGAAGTTTAAACCTTCTACTAAATAATTGGTCACATTCGAATAGTATATCATTTATAATTATTATTTATTAGTACTGAGAATAATAAGGAAATTTACTTTTATAATCAATTGCTGCCTGATTTGCAAAACATATTAATCTCAACATTATAATTTAACAATATATATCACGAATTTTATGTTTCTCCTGCTTAAAGCCATACATACATATAGAGAGAGAAAAATTCTTATCTTAAAATTATTTTAATGAAATACAACACATATATAGAAAATTTCATAAATTATTATAAAGTAAAGCCCCTTATAAGTAGTTCCTAGATTAAGAAACAGAATATTAATAATACCATTTGGAAAATTCCTTTTGAAATAATACCTCTAGGCAATGATCATCAATGATTGCTAACCTAACTGACTAAAAATGAGGTAACTGGATGCTCCATTCTTTGTACCAGAAGTCAACATCACCTATAAAGTATTCTCCCTCCTCATTCCCATTGGAACTTAAAAAAATTAAGCTTCTGTTTCTAATTTCCAATTTACAGGAAATACAGGATACAGAGGAACACATTAAATAACACCAGTTAGATGCATTTAGCAAATACCAAGAGTGCAGAAAACACTATAGGGATAATGACAAAAAATATACTAGTATATGTGAAAAAGAAAAGGGAGGGAGTGGGCACTTAAAGATAAAAATGGCTTAAATGTAAAGTGATCATATGGTTTTCATCTAAGCCAGGATATGTTAGAGAGAGAGAAGAGATGCTATTGAAATGGGACTCTGGAAAATCCAGAATGTAGAGTCATACCACTGAAGAGGCATAGCTGCTGAATTAAAGAGATTGGCCATTTTATGGGTCCTGATTTGAACAAACCAACTCTTTAAAAATTTGAGAATATCGGACATTTTACAAAAAAACTGATTGGAAACCTAATGATGTTAAGAAATCATTAAGTTTCTTTTTGTAGTAATGGTATTGTGAATGTGTTTTAATACTTTATCTTTTACAGATTCATAAAATATTTACACATTTGAAATGATATGATGTATGGGATTAGGTCTCAAGTGATTTATGCTGTTGGTAGAGGAATTGGGGTAATAGAGATAACAGTCCATAAATTGATAATTTTTGAAACTGGATGAATGGTATATGTTAATCTATCATTTTTTTCTCTGCCTTTGTTTATGTTTGGAAGTTTAAGTAATTATTTGGGTTGTCATTTAGTTCATTTAAAAAATACTGCCAGTAACTTAGAAATTCCCCATATGTCCACTCCCAAGCAGACCCCTCTTGGTTTTCTCTACAGTTAACCACCATGAACATATGTACTATTTTCAATAATAAAGAATTTAAATTAAAAAAAAATAAAGTTAACCACCCTGCCTTTCCTTATACCTTCATTACTATATAATTATCACTAAACACTATAATTTAGTTTTCATATAAATTGAAGCATACAGTACTTAGTCTTCTGTGTATGTGTATGTTTTAAAATCTATATGATACATATAATGTAATATGTATTATTCTAGTATATTTATTCTCATTGTTGTATTAACATCTCACTGTATGACTACAACATGTGTATTCATCCATTCTAAGGTGATTGGATATTGGGACACTTTCCAGTTTTTGGCTATTACACATGATGTGTTCTGAGGACACAAGTGCTGTTATTTCTATTAGTTGACTTGAAAAGAAGCTGTAGAAAAGGTAAAGGTCAGATAATGATTTAAGCTCCAAGTTCAGCAAATGCCTCAAGTGTAAAAGGAATATATAATGTTGAGTTCATTTCTTTGCAGTTCCCTTTTCTCCAAGATCTTAGAACATTAAATCCCAGCTGCTTTGGTAGTCCCACATTACAATTTTGTTTCTACAGGTCACTAGAATTATTTCCTCCTTTCTGTCAAAAAGCCACCCCCAGATGCATACAGGAACTGTAGGACAGATCTGGGAACCTAGCAAGAGGATGGACATAGTATCTACTTCATGAGATTGTTGTAATGATTACATAAGGAAATGCCTATATTCTTTTTTTTCACTTTCTTTTATTTTTTTTCTTTATTGATTAGGTATTACATATGTGTCCTTATCCCCCCATTGTCCCCCTAGCCCCCCCCCCCACTCATGCCCTCAGCCTCCTGCTGTCTGTGTCCATTGGTTAGGCTTATATGCATGCATACAAGTCCTTTGGTTGATTTCTCCCTCTTACCCCCACCCTCCCCTACCTTCCCTCTGAGGTTT
This sequence comes from Cnephaeus nilssonii, assembly GCF_951640355.1. Lineage (NCBI taxonomy): Eukaryota > Metazoa > Chordata > Mammalia > Chiroptera > Vespertilionidae > Cnephaeus > Cnephaeus nilssonii. The sequence continues at coordinate 46,021,458 of NC_137080.1, forward strand.
GATGGTCTGATCAATGCTTCTCTGTCTCTGGATCTGTTTTTGTTCATCAGTTCATGTTGTTCATTACATTCCATAAATGAGTGAGATCATGTGATATTTATCTTTCTCTGCCTGGCTTATTTCACTTAGCATAATGCTCTCCAGTTCCATCCATGCTGTTGCAAATGGTAAGAATTCCTTCTTTTTTACTGCAGCATAGTATTCCATTGTGTAGATGTACTACCGATTTTTAATCCACTCATGTGCTGATGGGCACTTAGGCTATTTCCAAATGTTAGCTATGGTGAATTGTGCCGCCATTCTTCTTAACACATAGTGGGCACACAATAAATTCTGGAAAGATGGCATCTTAGAGAAAGAACATGAGATTTATAATCAGAAGACCTGGGTTAGCATCCCTCCTTGAAGATTTGCTATGGTATGGCCGAAGTTACTTCACCCTTTGTGTGTGTTGCATGCCACTGAATCGGCTCTGATTCCTGGCAACCCTATGAATGAGTGATGTCTACAATGACTTTCCTCAATAGTCCTGCTCAACTCCTGCAGATTCATGCCTTTGGCTTCTTTTACAAAGTCAATTCATTTCATACATATTTGGTTTTCCTCTTTTCCCTCTGCCTTCTATTTTCCACAGCGTTATTGTCTTTTCTAAAGAACCCTGCTTATCATGATGTCACTGAAGTAGGACAACTTCAGTTTTGTCATTTTTGCCTCCAGAGATATTTCAGGCTTAATTTGCTCTAAGACCCACTTCATCTTCCTGGCATTCCAGGGTACCTGTAGAACTCTCCTCCAGCATCATATTTCAAATGAATCTATTTTTTTTTTCCTATCAGCTTTCTTCACTGTCCAACTTTTGCAACTGTACATAATAATTGGGAATATGTGGATGATCTTAGTCTTGGTCTCTAATGACACATCTTTTCTCTTGGTGATCTTTTCCAATTCTTCCATTATGGTCCTTGCAAGCCTTAGCCTTCTCTTGATATCTTGGCTGCAATCTCCATTTGAATTGATGATTGAAGCAAGGTGAGCAAAATCTTTCACAATTTCAATGTGTTCATTGTCTACATTCAAGTTTTGTATTTCTTCTGTAGTCATGATATTTGTCTTCTTGCTGCTCATATTCAATTCTACTTTGTCACTTTCTTCTTTCACTTTCATCTGAAGTTATTTCAAATTATTTCTCCTTTCTGCCCATAAGATAGTATCATCTGCATATCTTAAGTTACTAATATTTCTTCCACTAATTTTCACTCCTCCTTCCTCTGAGTCTAGCCCAGTTTTTCATATGATAGGTTCTGCATACAGATTAAACAAATAGGGAAATAAAATGGACCCTTGTCTGACACCTTTGCCTAGGAAACCATTCTGTCTCTCTATACTCTGTCCTGACAGCAGCTTCCTGTCTACAATACACATTAAGCATCAGAACAATCAAGTGCTGAGGCACGCCCATTTCTTTCAGTGCAACCCATAGCTTTTCATGACTGCCATAGTCAAAGGATTTATTGTAGTCTATAAAACATAGGCTCATCCTTTATAAGACTCATTACTCTTATAAGTAAAATGTGCATAATAATATGAATAGTTACCCTGAAATTAAAATTTATAGTTACCATTTGTAAAGTTCCCACCACATTTCATGGCAGAAAGTAAGCATTCAAAAAATTATGTGAGGAAGAAGAAAGAGGAGGAGGAGGAGGAACAGTAGAAATGGAGGAAAAGGAGAGGAAGAAAAATATAGTAGGTTTGAGGAAACATGTTTACACATGATAGAAATATATAACAGATAATAGAAAATGTATGTCCCTAACTCAGATAAGAAGTTTAATTGAATATACTGAGCAAGATCAATAAATGTAATTGCTCCTTCTTATTCTCTCTCAACACATATTTTTCCCAAAGCATTTATCACAATTTGTAATTACATATTTATTTGTTTACCAGTGTTGTCTTCTTCCCAAATTGAAGAAGGCCTATGACTGTTTTATAACTCAATGCAGAATGCATAGTACATACTCAGCAAGTACTGTTAACTGAGAATTATCTATTGAAAACCCATATCTGCATAAGATAAATCAGTTGGTTTGTGCTTAGAGTTTGGAAAAAAGAACTGTAAAACATTGAAATTTAAATGCAGAAATTACTACAGTACCATAAATTAATTCCAATAATTTGAGTTTAATGAAATTGGAGAAAGTTTAAAAAAATAATTAAAATAATATTACTATCAGCTGATGCCAATATGATTAGTAAACACCTATGTTAACATTACTGTCTCATGTGTAGTAGATGTATAATAAATATTACTAAATGAATGAAAAATTTATGAAATTAATCAGTCACCATCTAATGATTTTATTAAGTCACTAGTGGCCTGGTGCACGAAATTTGTGCACAGGGGGTGGTGGTGGTGGGAAAGGGTGTCCCTCAGCCCGGCCTGCACCCTCTCCAATCTGGGACCCCTCAGGGGATAACCGGCAATCGGACATCCCTCTCACAATCCAGAACTGCTGGTTCCTAACCGCTCGCCTGCCTGACTGATTGCCCCTAACTTCTTCTGTCTGCTAGCCTGATTGTCCCTAACTGCTCCCCTGCTGGCTTGATTGCCCCTAACCACCTCTGCCTCGGCCCTGCATCTGGGACTCAGGATTCCCTCCTCCAGCCGACTACAGGCATCCAGGATCCGGGCTTCCCTCCCTCTGGTCAGCCATAGGTGCCCAGGCTGGCTGCAGCCAAAGGGGATGGTGGGCAGGTGGCTTAGCCTGGGCTGCAGCCGCAAGTGCTGGTGCCCTGGACCACGGGGTGGGTGGCTTCTCTGTCTCCCGGGCCACAGCCAGCCACAGGTACTGGTGGCTGGGACTGCAGGGTAAGCAGCTTCTCTGTCTACCAGGCTGTAGCCAGCCACAGGTGCTGGCACCTGGACCACAGGCAGGCAGCTTCTCTGTCTTCCCTGGGATGCAGTGTGGGTGACTTCTCTGGCTGGCTGCAGCCTGGGATCATGGGGCAGGCAGCTTCTTTGTCTCCCTGGCTGCAGCCAGCCTCGGGCACTGACGCCCAGATTCTCTGAACCCCACAGGCTTGGGGGGCCAGGGTGGGGGAGAGCGCGGGGCTGCTGCCATGTTTTCAGGTTAATTTGCATACTCACTCTGATTGGCTGGTAGCATAGCAAAGTGATAGTAATGTGCATGTTTCTCTTTTATTAGTGTAGATTTTTAAAGACTCACTGTAAATCATAAGAAACCCTAAATAATGCACTAGATCAGATGGAATTAATTGACATCTTCAGAACATTTTTCCAAAGCTACAGAATATAAATTCTTAAGTGCACATGGGACATTTTCAAAGATAGACCACATATTGGGTTACAGTCTCTCCAAATTCAAGAAGACTGAAATCATATCCAGCATCTTCTCAGATCACAATGGCATAATATTATAAATCAACTGCAATAATAAAAAAAAAAATTCAAACACTTAGAGGCTAAATGGCATGCTATTAAACAATGATTGGGTTACCAAAGACATTAAAGAAGAAATTAAAAACATCCTGGAAACAAATGACAATGAAAACACAACAATCCAAAAATCTATGGAACACAGTGAAAGCAGAACTGACAGGGAAGTTCACAGCACTACAGGCCTACCACCAAAAATAAGAAAAACTGGTAATAAATTATCTAACTCTAAAACTTAAAGAATTAGAAAGAGAGCAGCAAGAAAAGTTCAGAGTGAGCAGAAGGAATGAAATAATAAAGATCAGAGTGGAAATAAATGACATAGAGACCAAAAAACAATACAAAAGATCAATAAAACCAAGAGAAGGTTCTTTGAAAGGATAAACAAGATTGATGAACCTCTATCCAGGCTTACCCTAAAACAAAGAGAGAGGACTCAAATAAACAAAATCAGAAATGAAAGAGGTGAAATAACAACAGACCCCACAGAAATACAAAGGATTGTAAAAAAATACTATGAACAAATTCTATTCGAATAAACTGATCATCACAGAAGAAATGGACATATTTCTAGAAAAATACAACCTTCCAAAAATCAATCAGGAAGAATAAAAAAACCTGAATAGGCCAATAACTATGGATGAAATTGAAGCAGTAATCAAAAAAACTTCCAGCAAACAAAAGCCTTGGACCAGATGGCTTCACAGGGGAGTTTTACCAAACATTTAAAGAACTAAAACCTATCCTTCTCAGACTATTGCAAAAAATCCAAGAGGAAGGCACACTTCCAAGCTTCTTCTATGAAGCCAGCATCACCCTAATACCAAAACCAGATAAAGAAAACACAATGAAAGAGAATTACAGGCCAATATTTCTACTGAACAAAGATGCTAAAATACTCAACAAAATCATAGCCAATCAGATCCAGCATTACATTAGAAAGATTATACACCATGACCAAGTGGGATTTATTCCAAGGATGCAAGGTTGGTACAATATCCGCAAATCAATAAATGTGATACATCAAATAAACAAATTGAGAGATAAAAATCACATAATCATATCAATTGATGCAGAAAAAGCATTTGACAAATTCCAACACTCTTTCTTGAGAAAAACTCTCAGCAAAGTGGGAATAGACGGATCATACTTCAACATAATAAAAGCCTTATATGACAAGCCTATATCATACTCAAAGGTCAAAAACTAAAACCATTTCTCCTAAGAACAGAAACAAAACAGGGATGCCCACTCTCACCACTCTTGTTCGACATAGTTCTGGAATTGCTAGCATAGCGATCAGACAAGAAGAAGAAATAAAAGGCATCCATGTTAGAAAAAAAAGAAGTAAAACTGTCATTATTTGCAGATGACATGATATTGTACATAGAAAACTCTAAATATTCCATAAAAAAACTACTAGATTTAATAAATGAATTTGGCAATGTAGCAGGATACAAAATTAATGCCAAGAAATCTATGGCTTTTTTATACACCAATAATGAACTCACAGAAAGAGAAACAACAAAAACAATCCCATTTACCATTGCACCAAAAAAAAAAAAAATTAAGATACCTAGGAATAAACTTAACTAAAGAGGTAAAAGACCTGTACTTGGAAAACTACAGGACATTGAAAAAAAAAAGAGATAGAGGGAGACATAAACAAATGGAAGAATATACTGTGTTCATAGATTGGTAGAATCAACATCATTAAAATGTCCATACCACCCAAACCAATCTATAGATTTAATGCCATCCACATTAAAATACCAACAGCATATTCACAGACCAGGAACAAACTTTCCAAAAATTCGTATGGAATAAAAAAAGACCCTGAATAGCCACAGCAATCCTGAGAAAGAAGACCAAAATTGGAGGGATCACAATACCAGATATCAAGCTGTATTACAAAGCCACAGTTCTAAAAACTGCCTGGTACTGGCACAAGAACAGACATATAGACCAATGGAACAGAACAGAGAACCCAGAAATAGACCCAGGCCATTATGCTCAATTAATATTTGACAAAGGAAGCAAGAACATACAATGGAGTCATGACAGTCTCTTCAATAAATGGTGCTGGGAAATTTGGTCAGATACATACAAAAACATGAAACTAGATCACCAACTTACACCATACACAAAAACAAACTCAAAATGGTTAAAGGACTTAAATATAAGACGGGAAACCACAAAAATCTTAGAGGAATCCACAGGCAGCAAAGTATCAGATATATGTCGTAGCAATATCTTTACTGATACAGCTCCTAGGGCAATGGAAACTAAGGAGAAAGTAAACAAATGGGACTACATCAAAATAAAAAGCTTCTGCACAGCAAAAGAAACCATCAACAAAACAAGAAAGCCCATTGTATGGGAGAAGATATTTGCCAATGCTATTTCAGATAAGGGTTTAATCTCTAAAATTTACAGGGAACTCATACAACTTAAAAAAAGGAAGATAAACAATACAATCAAAAAATGGGCAAAGGACCTAAATAGACACTTTTCTAAAGAAGACATACAGAAAGCCAAGAGACATATAAAAACATGCTCAAAGTCACTAATCATCGGAAAGATGCAAATCAAAACAGCAATGAAGTACCATCTCACACCTGTCAGAATGGCTATCATCAACAAAGCAACAAAGGACAAGTGATGGGAGGATGTGGAGAAAAAAGGAACCCTCGTGCACTGCTGGTGGGAATGCAGACTGGTTCAGCCACTGTGAAAAACAGTATGGAGTTTCGTCAAAAAATTAAAAATGGAATTCCCATTTGACCCAGTAATCCCACTTCTAGGTCTATATCCCAAGAAACCAGAAACACTAATCAGAAAGGATATATGCACCCCTATGTTCATAGCAGCACAATTTACAATAGCTAAGATTTGGAAACAGCCTAAATTTCAGCAGATGAGTGGATTAAAAAATGGTGGTATATCTACACAATGGAATACTACACTAAAAAAAGAAGGAACTTTTACCATTTGCAACAGCATGGATGGACCTGGAGAGCATTATGCTAAGCGAAGTAAGCCAGACGGAGAAAGATAAATATCACACGATCTCACTCATATGTGGGATATAATGATCAACATAAATTGATGAACAAAAGTGAATCCAGAGGCAGGATAGCACTGAGCAGACTGTCCAGCCTTGGAAGGAAGGCAGGGGAGGGGGCGTTAAGAGATCAACCAAAGGACTTATATGCATGCATATAAGTATAACCAATGGACACAGACACTAGGGGGGTGAGGGAATGTGCTGGGGGGTGGGGTTGGCCTGGGAGAGGTCAATGGGGGAAAAAGTAGACATATGTAATACTATATATAATACTTGAAACAATAAAAGAATTTTTAAAAAGAAATATTATTTTAAAATATACTGCTTAAACAAGGGAAATGTAACAGAGAAAGGGAAGTAGAGAAAAATACAAGGATTATAACAATTGTCACACATAGCATTAGTTGTAAAGTGCAATTAATCTTATAGTCAGTTATAGCAACAGGAAGAAACAGAAATTTAAGTCAGGAATCCTTAGGAGACTTCAACAAAGATTGTTGTTGATGCAAAACAACAGATGGTATTCAATAAAGATAGTGGTAAGAATCAATTAAAAAATAGCATTAAAAAAAAGAAAAGAAAGAGATGCTCTAGCCTAGAGAATAAAATAGGACTATAAAATGTTAACTTGTAGGAAATGAAGCCAATCAATGTAACTTTTATCAAAAGAGCATAGCCTGGCTGGTGTGGCTCAGTGGTTGAGTGTTGACCTATGAACCAGGAGGTTATAGTCCAATTCCTGGTCAGGGCACATGCTTGATCCCACTGGGACGGGGACGGGGGAGCGTGCAGGAGGCAGCCGATAGATGATTCTCTCTCATCGCTGATGTTTCTATCTCTCTCTCCCTCTCCCTTCCTCTCTATAATCAATAAAAATATATATTAAAAAATATATCCTGCCAGTAAAAAAAAAAAAAAAAGCTACACTATTCTTGTTAGGTAACCGACAAAATGATCTTTTAAAAGTTTTTAATTCAATGAATTAGATCACATAATGTATGTGGATTTCCATAACTTAAGAGTATATAAACATACAAATACATAGTCAATAAAATAATAAAACATATGACAAAATAGTTCCTTTTTAATTATTAAATCAATACCTCATCAGATAATTCAGAAATATGGGAGCAAAAACTTTGTATAGGACCTTTTGGGTTATCTAATACAACCTCTTCCATATAGAGATTAAGACTATCCAAAGGTAATGATAATTTTATCCATTGTAAAATTATAAATATGCATTAAAGGGAAAGTAAATTCAATATAGTATAAATTTTAGGAATTTTCTTCTCTTTATCAGGATGCTGATACATACTAGGTAATGAACGAGGCACTGGGGGCACAGTGAAGAACAAGTCAAATATGGTTCCTACCCTTATAAGTTTATAGTGTAGTGGAAAGGAAAGTCAACAGGCAAACACACTAATGATTGTATTAAGTGCCATTTTAAAAGGAGATGGGAGAGAGATCCAAGATGGTGGTGTAGATAAACATCTGGGCTGCTGCCGTCCACAACAATTTCCAAAACTACAACTAAAAGACAGAACGTCTATCACCCAGAACCACGGGAAAGCTGGCTGAGCGGAACCTCTACAACTAGACCGAAAGAGACGGGTGCAATCAGGGCACAAACACTGAAAAACTGAGGTACGGGGGAGCGCACATGCGATACGAGCTGGTGGCGGAGCCCAGCTGGAGGCGGGCATTGCTTTCTTCAAACCGAAGAGAGACAAGCCCCCAATCTCTCTGAAATCCAGTTTCTGGGGAGACACTGGGCTGTCTGCCATTGGGTCGGAGTGAGGGTGGCTTACTAGCAGAGCTGCGTGGAGGTAGAATTGTTGGTTCCGCTGGGTGCGAGACTGCGGGAACGTGGTTGCGGGATGCGGTTGGAGGCGGCTCACTGCCAGCCATCGCTGTTTGCCACGCCCTAGCCTAGTGATGCCCTGAGACTCCGCCCCACACAATCTACAAACACACCCAAGCTCCTAGCAGCGGCTTTTGCATATGAATAGCCTTCTCTATTGCAGTTTAAACTAGTAAACTTGCAACCCAGTACAGACAGCTCCAAGGCCTCCAAGCTCCAAGCAGGGAGGAGAGGACGGCATTTCTCCTGTAGCTCCTGCAGGGTAGCCTCAGACAGCAGCTGAACTGCACCCCATTGGAGATCCAGAAGCCAATGCACCTAGTGGTCAGTGTGAGGCACCAGATTTCAACTCCTCACATCCATAAGTGAAACATTCGGGAGGCGGACTCAGTGAGCACCAAAGCCCCACTCAAACAAGCCCTGTACCACAAGCGTGTCTCCAGCGCAGCAGTGCTTCCATTATGGACACAGCAGGTCCTCACAGCCAATTGGCCTGGAGGTCAATTCCTCCCAGTGTACCAACAGCAATCAAGGCTTTTAACTACACCAAGACTTTCCACTCAGCCCACAAAGGGGTGTACCAAGAGCAACCACCTAAGGTGATTGGGGAAGCTGAGCTACCGGCCCCTATAGGTCACTGACCACACAAAGCCACTCCATCAACACAGGGAGGCAGCCAAAATGCGGAGACACTGAAGTATGTCACAAATAGAAGAGATGAAGGAAAGTAAACTACTGGACGACACAGTGTTCAGAACCACATTTATAAGGTTACTCAAGAATCTTCTAAAAACTACTGAGAAACTTGAAGAGACCTTCAAGGACCTTAATGAGAATACCAAAAATATGGAAAAGGACCAGTCAGAAATTATGCATACACTGTCTGAAATAAAGAATATACAGAAACTCAACTGTAGATCACCGTACCCAAAGAGTCAAACCAAAGATCTGGACTATGAGGAAGCAAAAAACACCCAACCAGAGAGGCGGAAAGAAAGAAGAATCCAAAAGTGTGAGGATAGCGTAAGGAGCCTCTGGGAAGGCTTTAAGCATACAACATCTGAATTTTTGGGGTGCCAGAAGAAGAGAGAGAGCAAGATACTGAAAACCTATTTGAAGAAATAATGACCGAAAACTTCCCCCACCTGGTGAAAGAAATAGACTTACAAGTTCAGGAAGCGCACAGAACCCCAAACAAGAGGAATTCAAAGAGGACCACACCAAGACACATCATAATTAAAATGCCAAGGGCAAAAGACAAAGAGAGAATCTTACAAGCAGCAAGAGAAAAACAGTTAGTTACCTACAAGGGAGCACCCATACTACTGTCAGCTGATTTCTCAACAGAAACTATGCAGGCCAGACGGGAGTGGCAAGAAATATTCAAAGTGATGAACAGCAAGAACCTACAACCAAGATTACTCTACCCAGCAAAGCTATCATTCAGAATTGAAGGTCAGACGAAGAGCTTCACAGACAAGAAAAAGCTAAAGGAGTTCATCACCACCAAACCAGGATTACATGAAATGCTGAAGGGTATTCTTTAAGAAGAGGAAGAAGAAAAAAAAGGTAAAGGTAAAAATTATGAACAACAAAAAGACATCAAATACATACCTACCAACAAGTGAATCTAAAAATCAAGTGAATAAAAAATCTGAAGAACAGAATGGACTGGTGAATATAATAGAATCGGGGACATAGAAAGGGAGGGGGCGGACAATTATAAAGGGGAAGGGGGTCTGAGGGGTGCAGGAAGAGACTGGACAAAAATCTTACACCTATGGATGAAGACAGTGGCGGGGGTAAGGGCATGGGGTGGGGTGGGGAATCAGGTGGAGGGGAGTTATGGGGGGGGGAGAGGAACACCTGTAATAATCTGAACAATAAAGATTTATTTAAAAAAATAATAATAATAAAATAAATAAAAGGAGAAGGGACTATCCGGGAAGTAGTCTTTTAGGAAGTTATAAATTTCCTGGAACAGTTAGAAGATTGGAATAGGGAAGTGAAAATAGGCATGTAGAGAAAACCTATAGAGATATATTTTGGCATTGGGAATGGTTGCTTTTGTTAATAAATTGGAAATGGGAGGAAAGTGTAAAAAGAGTCAAGGATGAGTTAGCAACTGGTTAGATGAATTTAGCCATTTCCATACAATGAAGGGAAACTGAACATATTAATCTAGAGCACAGAGAAACTGGTAGGGTGGGAGATTCAAGTTAAAGTACCACCATGTGTTTTAAATTATTAGTGTTTGAGTTGCCTGGGTAGAAAGCATCGAAAAGAGACAAAGATCCAAAACCAAATCCAGAGAAATTCCCACATTTAGTATGAAGACAGAAGTGGAAAAATCAGCCAAACAGGAGGAAAGAATTAGAGGTAAGTTTACCCCTCCCTCCACAAACCACTCCTTCTGCCATGTTCAGCCTCAGACTCAAGAATATAATAAACCTCTAGGATGTCTCTAATTTCCTATCTGAAGAGTAAAAAACATTTAGACCCACATATAAAAGGACAAAATGAATGAATAAGTTTGCCAATTTTTAGACACAGATAGTAATCTGGAATAATTTAAATTTAATGAACATTTTACTACATACCAAAGTAAACCACAGAGAGATAAAATAGTTAAATATTTTTTAAAAATTGCTGGAAAATTACAAGAAAACAATACAATATTTATCAGATTTATGGAAGATTAAGTTTTTCAGCTTTGAGGCAAAGAAGAAATAATGAAGGAAAAGACGAACAGATTTTAAAACACAATCACTTAGAACTTCTAGTCAATGAAAAATAGTAATACATATATGGTAAAAAATACATGTGGGAGAACATGTCTGCAAATTGTAATGGTTGAGCTTACTGAAGGAGTTTATTGAACACAAGCAATAACCAACATATCTTCCTCACAACTGTCCCAGATTGATCTCAAAGCTACTTGCAGTTACTTGCAGAAAGTAAAAATTTAGTCCAGCCTAACATCAAAATTCCAAACTATGAACTAATGAGATTCTTCTCTCCTTCGGTTTTAGCCTTCCCTAGACTCAAAACTGCATAAAGGGAAGGCATATAAGCAGTTTCTTTACTTTTCTTCATTTCACCTCTTCATAACTATTCTCTAGATGCTATTTTGGTCTCTCTGAAGTTGGAGCTGGGGACATAAATTATGGGAAAGAGACAGGATACTATGGCTAATGAGCTGTATCTAAGATCAGGGTCTATGTGATTTCTCCTGGGGCATTTCAGAGAACGTCTCAGTTCCTTCAAAGTAAAGGATTGTTTCTTATGTTGGCTTTTAAGACAACCTCCCTCAGATCCTAGTTTCTGAGGCTTCATAGTAACCATGGTTTTTTTGGAAAGTCTTCCCTCATCCTCACCCAGAAGATTTGTTTCTCCTGGAAGAAGACTCCTAGACTCTCCAGGGCAAAGTCCCTTTCAAAAATGATACAGTTGGGTTTCTTCCCCTTGTCTACTTGGCCCAGGGGAAAAATGGAGTATCTTTGCTCCATCTGGAGTACAGCAGGTAGCTCTACTCCACTAGCAGGCCCAGCCAGCCAAGTTGTCACTTTTGAACTTCTCATTCATGGGCTGAGTACCTAAACATCTTAAATATTCATGGGCACAGGGCATTCTCTCTAAACCATTCTCTTGCTCCTCCCACTTCACTGGAAAGGCGGAAATAGCCCCCTTTCTCCTCCTTGGGGAGTGAGAGAGGAAATGCACACAACTCACTCGCCAAAGAAATTCTACCCTCTGATGTCTGTCCTCTTCTCTTTTACCCTCAAGAGAGATAACCTGTGTAACTGATCTGTTGTATATTATACTGTTTTGTTTTTAGCCAAAACTCTTGAGTCACCAGGAAAAATCACAGTTAGCGTGTTGCTTCTGTGAATGTTCTACCTGGTGTTCTGTCATTGCTGGTGACATTGTAAATCAGTACAGCCTTTCAGGAATTGTAAGACTTATCACATAGAACTAGTAATTCTGAAGAAAGTACTACCCCAAAAAGCATGAACAATGTATTTATGTATACATTCACAGCATGTATTGTCTGAAGTATTACCCAGATGAGAAATGTCAGGGTTAAATGATAAGTAAAACTTTTTCTCAGAAATTTATATTAACAATTATTTTACATACCATATCTCATTTAAACTTTTGTACATCCGAACCATTGCATTTCTGCTCTAGTCGTGACTTTCTAATCTTACGTTCATGACTCTGGGTCCTAAGTTTGTTGAAATGTTGTTACATATGAGATGATCTGTGAGAATATCCCTCAAGTAATTTGTGGATTAAAGCAGATATAAAGGGAAAAAACATGAATGAGGAAACCCCTGACAAGAACAAGTGCTCAGCTTTCCAAATAGAAAAATGAAATCGCTTGAGGCAGCAGTCAAAGACTTTGCATCTCCCCCACCCAAACCATCACAACAATTTAATCAGAATCTCTAGGGGTGGGCTGAGGTTTCATTTTCTTTACATTCCCCCCACAGGTGATGCTAATGTGCAGCCAAGGTTGCAAACCACAGCCATAAAGATTATCGTCTAGAGAAGAAAAGAGACAAACAATGAAACACATGAATAATGTGTACTAGTATATTAAGCAGCCACTCAAAATAATAACTATGGAAAAGATCACTTATAAGATAGTGTAAACACTAAATATGGCACAAAATCTCCTTATTACCTCACCTCTGCTTCCACTATCACATTTGCTGCTCCCATTATGGGCCTCCTATTTTGTGTGTTAGAAGCTTACCAATCTATGTGCAGGTTCCTAAACATGCCAGGTCCTCTTAGGCCTAATCCTGACTCCCTTTCTCATCCACCTTGATCATTCCTCCTCGTAGCTAACTGACAGCTAAAGTGCATTCTCCTACGGATGTCCATTCTGAACTCCAGCCTGACCTGGGTGCCTGCGGGTATTATAGCATTTCTGTTAAAAATGAAACATGTCACACTGTAGTGTAATAGTTGGTTTATTTATATTTCAGTTTTTATCACTTTGAAAGCAATAACTCTTCTTTATCTCTGAATCTCAGAATCTATCAAAGTGTGTTAGCACAGAGGAGGTGCTTAATAAATATTGGGTTAAATTTTTAAATGCCTATGACATAATAGAAAAGCACATGATATAGGCATTAAATGCATAAGATATAAAAAGAAGGGAAGTAGGAATTCACATTCACAGAATAAATTCTAAATGACAATATTTACAACTTCATTTAATTATCACAACATTCTCTAGGTAAGTATTTCCTTATGTTACAGATGATGAAACTAAGGCCAACCGTTTTAAATAATTTATCCTACATTGGATAAATTATTTAAAGTTAATAAGTACCAAATGCAGGTTTTGAATCCAGGTTTATATGACCAATACTACATGCATTTTCTTTTTTAAAAAATATATTTTCATTGATTTCAGAGAGAAGGGAGAGGGAGAGAGAGACAGAAACATCAATGATGAGAGAGAATCACTGATGGGCTGCTTCCTGCACACCCCACACTGAGGATCGAGCCTGCAACCCAGGCATGTTCCCACACTGGGAATCAAACCGTGACCTCCTGGTTCATAGGTTGATGCTCAACCACTGAGCCACACCAGCTGGGCTATTTTCAAAACAAAGATAGTTACTTATAGAAGGAAATTACAAGGTGTTTTAGGTATCAGAGGCCACAGTCGGGGTAAGTTACCAACAAATAAGAAAGCTAACACATTTTCTATAATGGCCAAAGTAAATTCAGTTGTAGAGAAGCCCATAGTTGTAGTCTTTGTGGAGCAAATTCAGCACAACTAGACTAATAAAAACATCACAGTGATTCAGTACGAAATGTAATATTTTTTCTGCATTTAACCATTTTATGTTTATTCCGTCAATAAAGTCTATCACATTTAACATTATTCAACAGAACTTCTTTGCTAGGTTGTTACATAACTATTCTGCAGATCACGTTTTTCAGGACCAAACAGCACTGAAATTCTTTATTCCGTCAACTTCATAGCACTAAGTCGATCAAAATGGAAATAAACATGTAGTACCTATTTCTCTGTGCTTATCATTTGTCATACTCTGCAAACAAGTTATTTTTGAGATTTCATTATATGCATTAGCAATAGAAACCAACAACAGAAGTCCACAAACAAATTCATAATAAATACGTGTACAGTCCTAGTCGGTTTTGCTCAGTGGATAGAGCGTCAGCCTGCAAACTGAAAGGTCCCAGGTTCGATTCCACTCAAGGGTACATGCCTGGGTTGTGGGCTCGATCCCCAGTGGGGGACTTGCAGGAGGTAGCCGATCCATGATTCTCTCTCATCATGGATGTTTCTATCTCTCTCTCCCTCTTCTTTCCTCTCTGAAATCAATAAAAATATTTTTAAAATAATCCTACCTAATAAAACAGTAATATGCAAATTAACCACACCTTCGCTATGCCCAAGCCACACTCACCAGCCAAGCAACGCCCACCAGCCAATCAGAGTGAGTATCCAAATAAACCTGACCAAGATGGCGGTTAATTTGCATTCATAGGCGCCCTGAGCTGACCCCCTGCGACGGATTGCAGGGAGCTGGGGTCCACTCCAGCCTCCGCTGGAGGCTTTTGGCCTGGTGCCCGAGCGGACCCCCTGCCATCGATTGCAGGGGGCTGGGGGTTTCTTCGGCCTGGTACACCAGCGGACCCCCTGCGATTGATCACCTGGGCAGGGAGCTTGGGGTCTGCTTTCGGCCTGAGCAGGAGTGGACCCCCTGTGATTGATTGTAGGGAGCTGGGGGTCCGCTCCTGCCCAAGAGGCTTTTGGTCTGAGCAGGCCTGGGCAGGGGCTGAGCCGGTGATCAGAGGGAGCTGGAGAGGCCTGCCCAGGCCTAAAGCTTCGGCCAGAGGCTTTAGGCCTGAGCAGGGCCCAGCCCTCCATTGGTGTGAAATATAGAGGAAACACCTTTTCTGACTGCACATTGGCTAAGCTTCCTGTATGCCACTGGTAATATTCTTAGTAACTTGGGTAATAAGAATCCAAAAAGGTGATCTCGGGTTTTTCCACCACACTTCTGGAGAAAAAAATGAAGGTCTGCTGCTGGAAGGCTAAGAAATGTCATATCTTGCCCTAGCCGGTTTGACTCAGTGGATAATGCCTCAGCTTGCAGACAGCAGGGTCTGGGTTTGATTCTGATCAAAGGCATGTACCTAGGTTGCAGGCTCCTCCCTGGCTGGGGCCCAGATCAGGGCTCATGCAGGAGGCAACCAATCAAAGTGTTTCTCTCTGTCTTTCCCTTTCTCTTCCACATTCTCTACAAGTCAATGGAAACAAACCCTCAGGTGAGGATAAAAAATAAATAAAGAAATCCATATCCTATGAAAGACACATCTTGAAAATGCCTAAAGAAAGTTGTCATTTTTTCTTGGTGAAGGGACTGGAGTCTGTGTTGATGAAAACACCTTGGTGGCTGCGGTGACTGACAGTGGCTGCAGCAGTGGGGTGATGGGGCTGGTGCCTTCCCCTGACCAGCCCAGTTGCCTCCCACAAAGGGAGGCCAGACTGTGGCTTAGGTATGCTCCCTGTGGGGCGTGGGCCTAAGCCATCAGTAGGACATCCCCTGAGGGCTCCCAGTATGTGAGAGGGGGCAGGTTGGGCTGAGGGACCCCCAACCCCCAGTGCACGAATTTCGTGCACCGAGCCCCTAGTAATAAATAAATACGTTTATGTATTAAGAAAGATACCTTGAAAATTAAGGGCAAACACCTATAGGATGCACAGAGATTACAAAATTGAATTGAATTCGCTCACATGCCATTTGCTCCAGAACCCAAAATCTGCTGAAGACAGCAGATTTCAAAAATAAGAACTCTTCCTTTTTAAATATTATTTCTACAGTTGAGGTAATGAAGGCTCAATTCATGAGACTTGCTGAAGCACGCATAGCTAAAGCAGCCAACATTTGAACCCAGCTCATTGAAAGCCAAGCCCATCTTTATACTAAACCCATGGTCGGCAAACTGCGGCTCGCAAGACACATGCGGCTCTTTGACCCCTTGAGTGTGCCTCTTCCACAAAATACCAAGGCCTGGGTGAGTCTATTTTGAAGGAGTGGCATTAGAAGAAGTTTAAGTTTAAAAAATTTGGCTCTCAAAAGAAAGTTCAATCGTTGTACTGTTGATATTTGGCTCTGTTGACTAATGAGTTTGCCGACCACTGTTAAACCATATGAATCTCTCCATTTTGGTTTCTCAAGCCTTGCAAAATCACAGCAAGAAACTCCTATGCAGATCTGCTCTGTTTATTTAATTATTTTTACTCTTTTGGTCAGACTAGACTTTTTAAAATCTATCTTTTGTTTAAATTGATTTTAGCATAAGATTTCTAGCAATATTGTCATGTATATCCTTATATTTTATTATGCAATATAAAGCAATCCTATATAATAAAACCTTAATATGCAAATCGACTGAACGGCAGAACAACTGGTTACTATGATGCGCACTGATCACCAGGGGGAAGACGCTCAGCCAGAAGCAGGGCTCATGGCTGGCAAGCGCAGCGGCAGTGGCGGGAGCCTCTCCCACCTCCAAGGCAGTATTAAGGACCCCTCGGGAGATGTCCGCCTGCTGGGGAGTGAGCCTAAGCCAGGAGGTGGACATCCCCTGAGGGCTCTGGACTGCGAGAGGGCACAGGCAGGGCTGAGGGACCCACCTCCAGTGCACGAATGTTGTGCACTGGGCCTCTAGTAGTATATATTTATTACTATACATTTACTCAAAATACTGTGTTATATGATTACACAAAATTACTTATCATAGAAAATTTTGCATTAAGGTAAACGTAATTATTGTTGTAAAACATTGACTTACAATGGTTAAATGAGGAATAGACACACTGCTTGATGTTGAAAATATATTGTTAGTGGATGGAACTGTAAAGAAATGAGAACATGATTAAAGGGACTATAAAAATACTAGCTGCAGTCTGGCCTCCCTATGCTGCAGTCTGGCCATCCTCTGCGGGAGGCCACCAACCAATCATGGGAAGGCACTGCCCCCATCCCACCACTGCTGCTGCCACTCCCAGCCGCCATGGCTGCCTGAGCCTCAGCCGGACCCTCACAGCAGCAGCCACCAACTGTGGCTTGCCTGAGCCTCGGCTCGGCCCTCACAGCAGCAGCCACCATCCACGGCTTGCTTGAGCCTCAGCCCAGCCCTCACAGCCACTGCGGCTTTGTCTGGAAGAACATCCGGAAGACATCTGGTCTAATTAGCATATTACCCTTTTATTAGTATAGATAACTAGCCATACCCAAATGTCTTTAACCTAAAATATTACATCTCAGGGTAGTAATAGAACTTGCAAGTAAAAATTACTGAACCACAGTTGTCAATATTTAAGGAAATGGTTGAAACTGGAGTGTGTTCTTATGGGTAGTGAGTGGGGAAGAGAATGGAACTACTGCAGAAGTATCCAAGTTTCTCAAAGTCAAATCCTCTAGGGGGCAGACAAGTAGTATAAATGAGTGAGGTAGGAGTGAAATGTGGGGGAGCACAGGCTCCATCTAGAGTGAGCAGTACTACCCAGTTCCCACCAGTTACTGGGATGTGGGAATATGGGTTTTAGTTGGCAGGTCTTACAATTTTTCAAGTAGTACAAAAAAAAACAGACGTTTAATGTCAATATTGTCATGAAATTGAAAAGTATTTTCAGGTCAAACACAAAAGAAATAAATTTGAAAAATGACAAAATTCTGCTCATGCCAAATTCAGATGTCAGCCACCAATTTATATATGTTTACTGTTTCTTCCAATGGAAATAAGAAAAATAAGATTTCCTTCAGAATGTAACATTGTCATATAAAGAATGAATCAGAGATATAAAAGTCATCTATAGAAAAGGAAAGGCTCTCAGGCAAGAAAGACTTGACTGAATTAATACCCAAAGAACAACTTGTGAATCTGAAAGAGACTGGTATGTCTGAAACATGGAAATTCAGATACTGAGTCTAGAACAGAAGAATCAATGGTCTGGCTCATCGATTTGAACAATTCATTCCTAACCTTAGATATTTAGATTATGCAGATTGCTGCAGCTCTCTTCTGTGCTTAAACACTTGATTCAATTTCATGCCTAAAAATTTATCTCTGTCCTACTGTTGTTTGAGTAAAACATCAGTATTTGGAAATCTCCATGAGTTGTGTCTCATTATAAATTGATAAGGTTATAGTTTTGTTTGTACATCTGTCTTCAATGAGTTTGGTTAATGAAAGTTCACCCCTGAGAAACAGATCAATTCACAGGGTGCTCACAGATGAACAACAGAACTTGGATTTTGGTCAATTCACTAAAGCAAATTCTACTTTCTGAGTTGTGTTGGTAGACACTAGAACTACCAAAATTCACCACCCACTATTACATTGTACTTCAGTATTACTAAAAAAAATGTTCAGGACACTTGAAGATGGCTACCAATGGGAAGGCTGGCTGCAAAATAGTGTGTGAGTGAGAGAACGAAAGGAGAGTGTGTGGATGCGCGGGTAGTGTCGATTTGTGAGTGAGGGACAGCTATATTCCAAGGGACTGTTGGGGACTGCCGGACTGGGCTCCCCTGACCGGGCAGCCTCTACTGCTGCTGAAATCTGTCCTGGAGCAGCCAGCTCTGCCACAGAGACCGCACCATCTTGAAGGGGAGAGTGGCTGTGACCAGAAGCCTAGCCTTACCTTCAACTGGGAAGAACTTGGATACCACCTGGGACCCTACAACCACAACACCCAGGGACCAGCTGTGAACCCACAAATACCGGGTCTCAAACAGCGTGAATATGCAGACACGGACAAGCCCTGCACCTTCTCATGGAAAGGTCAGATATCGCCTAGAGAAAGGTGAGGTTTGTGATCCAGGCTGGAAGGAGAAACGCGCGCAGCAGGATCTAGAGTTTCAGAGGAATTCTGTGCCCCACAAAATCTGTGGCCGTTGGGGTCAGTGTAGCCAGCAAATGTAGAAGGGGGTCCACAGGGCTGCTGGCAGGAGGGAACTCTAGAAATCAATCCACACCTGGGCTGGGCACAGAAAGGCAGCCTGAAGTTCCACCAGTATACCAGCTGCCCAGTGCCAGGGGGAAAAGACCTGCGCAGAGTCACACGCAGTGCCAGGGGAAAAAGTCGCGAGTCCATGCGCTTACTCTGGCTTTTTTTTTTTCTCTTTAAATCCTTGCTTTTGATTACCAAGCCCAGTACATAGGATCTCCCAATTTAAAACACTCTCAGAGACTGATGGGGAAAGTTGTTTTTGTGGAACCTGGGGATCAGAGCGGGGAGAAATGATCAGAAAACCAGCTCTGGGCAGTCCATTCCCCCAACCCAGTATTAAGTGTGGCAGGGAAAACAAAATCTAAATACTGGGTAGAGAGGACTTATAGCCCCGGATATCAATACAGAAACACTGCCACCCAGGGGTTGAATCACAAATTGACTTGTGTAAATATAACTAAAGGCAGGCTGAGAAACAAAGAAATGCTGCCTGCTGAAAACAGGATTGTGGTTTATGACACAGAGGAGCAGTGGAACACAGGGAACTTCAATACTGTCCTGATTACCTGACAGGAAATAGTCATGCCAAACAGAACAGTAGAGGAAGTGAATGACCTTCACCACTGCATATATTTATTTTTTTATCTTTTATTTAAGAAACTAATTTTTTTTCTTTCTCACTTGATTTTACCTTCTTTATTTTTATATTTTTATTTTTAATTAGTATTATTACTACTATTATTTTACCTTTTTTCAAAGTTTCATTTTATTTTTTCTTTAATTTAATTTTATTTTATTTCGGGATTAGTGTTCTACATTCTATTTTCATTTTTCCTTTAGCGTCACTTTACCTCAATTTTTCCTTTATGCCAACACTCTCTTCCTCACTTTTCGCCTTTTGTTGTCCTGTTTCTCTTACCCTATTCCTGCTTTAGATTTTCCCTACTCTTTCTTTTTACCCCCTGTTAAAAATTCATCCTACTTATATATCTAATTTCCACTCCCCTGCTCCAAGTCCATACACACTTCTCTCTTCTCTCTCTTCACTATCCAAATTTTTTTTCTCTTCCCTTTTTTCTTTTTTGTTTCTATTTTGTTTTGTTTTGCTCTTCTCTCTCTCTGTCCTACTGTTGTTTTTTGTTTCATTGTTGATCAGGTTGGCTTTTTTGTTTGTTTATGTGTTGTTTCTCTCTTTTTTTGCTTCTGTTTTGCCTCTCCTGGCTTGTTATTAGTCGTTGTTTATAGTTTACATTCATCTCTGGGTTTTTGTTGTTTGCATTTTTTTGGATTAGTTTTTGTTCTATTGGAGTTTTCTCCCCATATAAATACATTTTTCCTCCTTCTTTTTTATTCTCTCTTACATTTTTTTCCTTTGCTCAATATCATTTTTCAGACTTTTATTTTTTATCCCCTAATTCTCTTTTCTCTGGTGGTCACATTTATTAGGGGTTATTAGTATCGTGAATACATTTGTATTCAGTGCCTTGTGCATTGTGCCTTGTTGTGTTGTATTTTGTGCCTTTAAGTCAACACAGGAGAGAGAGAGCTACATAACGAGACACCCGGAGAGGACCGATCATGGGGAGACAAAGAAACAGCCTGCATACGAAAGAAAAGGAGTCATCACCAGAAAAGGAAGTAAACAAAATGGAGGCAAGCAATATGTCAGAGAAAGAATTCAGAGAAATGGTCATAAGGTGGATGAAAAGAATAGAAGACAAATTTGACAATATGTGTAAGAACCAAGAGGAAATGAAGAACCAAGAAGAAATGAAAAATGGCATCGCTGCAATAAAGAACTCAATAGAAAGCATCAACAGTAGACTAGAAGAAGCAGAGGACCGCATCAGTGAGCTAGAAGACAAGGTAAAAAAAATACCCAAGCAGAGCAGCATCTAGGAAAAAAAAAACTTAAAAAAACAGGAGGAGAACCTAAGGGAACATTGGGACAATATGAAACGAAACAATATCTGCATAATAGGGATGCCAGAAGGAGAGGAAATAAACCCACAGCTGGGCTGAGCAAGGAATAGAAAACCTGTCTGAAGAAATAATGACAAAAAACTTCCCTGATATAGGGAAGAAAAAACTCACACAAGTCCAAGAAGCTCATAGAGTCCCAAACAAAATAAACCCCAAAAGACCGATGCTAAGGCATATCAAAATTAAATTGGCAAACACCAACAACAAAGTAAGAATCTTAAAAGCAGCCAGAGAGAGACAGAAAGTTACCTACAAAGGATCCCCTATCAGACTAGTGACTGATTTCTCAACAGAAACACATCAGGCAAGAAGGGAATGGAATGAAATATACAAAGTCATGCAAAGGAAGGGTCTGAATCCAGGAATACTGTACCCAGCAAGGCTATAAATCAAAATTGAGGGTGAAATCAGGAGCTTCACAGACAAAAAAGGACTAAGGAAGTTTATTACAACCAAACCAGCAATGCAAGAAATGCTAAAGGGTCTGCTGTAAAAAGAAGAAATAGGAAGCAAAGAAGGAACACAGGCATAAAGAATAAAAATGGTGACAAACAAGTACTTATCAATAATAACTTTAAATGTAAATGGATTAAATGTCCCAATCAAAAGACATAGGGTAGCTGAGTGAATAAGAAAACATGAACCATATATCTGCTGTCTACAGGAAACCCACCTCAAAAAAAAAGGACTCAGACAGACTGATGGTGAAGGGATGGAAAAAGGTTTTTCAGGCATATGGAAAATAAAAATAAAAAAGCTGGGTTAGCAATACTTATATCTGACAAGATATAAGTCAAAGTGAAGGACATAAAAAGAGATAAGGAAGACCACATCATAATACTAAAGGGAGCAATCCTACAAGAAGAAATAACTTTGGTAAACATATACACACCCAATACAGGAGCACCCAAATACATAAAAATACTCCTGGAAGATATCAAGGGAGAGATTGACAGCAATACACTCATAGTAGGGGACTTTAATACCCCACTAATACCACTGGACAAATCCTCTAAGCAAAAAATAAGCAGAGAAACATCAATCCTAAATGACTCACTAGATCAGATGGAATTAATTGACATCTTCAGAACATTTCACCCCAAAACCACAGAATATACATTCTTCTTAAGTACACATGGGTCATTTTCAAAGATAGACCATATATTAGGACACAGGCAAAGTCTCTTCAAATTCAATAAGATAAAAATCATATCAAGCATCTTATCAGATCACAATGGCATAAAACTAGAAATCAACTACAATAAAAACAATTTAAAAATCAAACACCTGGAGACTAAATAGCATGCTATTAAAAAATGACTGGGTTACCAAAGAGATCAAAGAATAAATAAAAAGCATCATGGCAACAAATGACAATGAAAACACAACAATACAAAATCTATGGGACACAGTGAAAGCAGTCTTGAGAGAGAAGTTCATAGCTCTACAGGCCTATCTCAAAAAACAAGAAACAGCCCTAACTGGTTTGGCTCAGTGGGTAGAGCGTCGGCCTGCGAACTCAAGGGTCCCAGGTTCGATTCTGGCCAAGGGCATGTACCTTGGTTGCGGGCATATACCCAGTAGGGAGTGTGCAGGAGGCAGCTGATTGATGTTTCTCTATAATCGATGTTTCTAACTCTCTATCCCTCTCCCTTCCTCCCTGTAAAAAAATCAATAAAATATATTTAAAAAAACAAGAAACAATGGTAATAAATTATCTAACCCTATAACTCAAAGAGTAAGAAAGAGAGCAACAAGAAAAGCCCTGAATAAGCAGAAGGAAGGAAATAATAAAGATCAGATTGGAGATAAATGACATAGAGACAAACAAAAAACACAATACAAAAGATCAACAAAAACAAGAGATGGTTCTTTGAAAGGATAAACAAGACTGATGAACCTCTAGCCAGTCTCACCAAGAAGAAAGAGAGAGGACCCAAATAAACAAAATCAGAAATGAAACAGGTGAAATAACAACTGGTCCCACAGAAATACAAACGATTATGAAAAAATACTATAAACAATGCTATTCCAACAAAATGGACAACCTGGAGGAAATGGACATATTCTTAGAAAAATACAAGATCCCAAAACTTGATCAAGAAGAATCAAAAAACCTGAATAGGCGATAACTACTGAAGAAATTGAAACAGCGATCAAAAATCTTCCAGCAAACAAAGGCCCTGGTCTGGATGGCTTTACAGGGGAGTTCTATCAAGCATTCAAACAAGAACTAAAACCTATCCTCCTCAGAATATGCCAAAAAATTCAAGAGAAAGGCACACTTCCAAGCTCTTTCTATGAAGCCAGTATTACCCTAATACCAAAACCAGATAAAGACACCACAAAAAAAGAGAACTGCAGGCCAATATCCTTGATGAACATAGATGCTAAAATTCTCAATAAAATTCTAGCAAGTCAGATTCAGCAATACATTAGAAAGATCATACACCATGATCAACTGGGATTTATACTGGGGATGCAAGGATGGTACAATTTTTTCAAATCAATAAATGTGATACATCACATAAACAAACTGAGAGACAAAAATCAAATAATCATATCAATTGATGCAGAAAAAAGCATTTGACAAAATCCAACACCCTTTCTTGATAAAAGCTTTCAGCAAAGTAAGAATAGAGGGATCATACCTCAGTATAATAAAAGCCCTATATGACAAACCTACAGCCAACATCATACTCAATGGGAAAAAACTAAACTCATTTCCCCTAAGAACAGGAACAAAACAAGGATGCCCACTTTCACCACTCCTGTTTGACATAGTACTAGAAGTACTAGCCATAGCGATCTGACAAGAAGAAGAAATAAAAGGCATCCAAATTGGAAAAGAAGTAAAACTATCCTTATTCGCAGATGGCATGATACTATACATAGAAAACCCCAAAGACTCCATCAAAAAATTACTAGACCTAATAAATGAATTCGGCAATGTAGCAGGATACAAAATTAACACCAAGAAATCTATGGCATTTTTATATACCAATAATGAACTCACAGAAAGAGAAATGAAAAAAAAAAATCCCATTTACCATTGCACCAAAAAAAAAATTAAGATACCTGGGAATAAACTTAACTAAGAACGTAAAAGACCTGTACTCAGAAAACTACAGGACATTGAAAAAAGAGATAGAGGAAGACATAAACAAATGGAAGAACATACCATGTTCATGATTGGTAGAATCAATATCATTAAAATGTCCATACTACCTAAAGCAATCTGCAGATTCAATACAACCCCTATTAAAATACCAAAGGCATATTTCAAAGATCTAGAACAAACTCTCCAAAAAATATTCTGGATTAAAAATGACCCTGGATAGCACAGTTATCCTGAGAAAGTAGAACCAAGTTGGAGGGATCACAATACCAGATATCAAGCTATATTACCAAGCCACGGTTCTCAAAATTACCTGGTACTGGCACAAGAACAGACATATAGACCAATGGAACAAAATAGAGAACCCAGAAATTGACCCAAACCATTATACTCAATTAATATTTGACAAGGAGACAAGAGCATACTATGGAGTCCAAATAGTCTCTTTAAAAAGTGGTGCTGGGAAATTTGGTCAGATACATGCAAAAAAATGAAACTAGATCACCAACTTACACCATAAACAAAAATAAACTCAAAATGGATAAAGGACTTAAATGTAAGACAGGAAACCATAAAAATCCTACAAGACTCCATAGGCAGCAAAATTGCAGATATATGTTGTAGCAATATCTTTACAGACACAGGTCCTAGGACACGGGAGACTAAGGAGAAAATAAACAAATGGGACTACATCAAAATAAAAAGCTTCTGCACAGCAAAAGAAACCATCAACAAAACAACAGGAAAGCCCACTGCATGGGAGAACATATTTGCCAATGATATTTCCAATAAGGTTTTAATCTCCAAAATTTACAGAGAACTCATACAACTTAACAAAAGGAAGATAAATGATACAATCAAAAAATGGGCAAAGGATCTAAATAGAACCTTTCGAAAGAAGATATACAGAAGGCCCAGAAACATATGAAAACATGCTCAAAGTCACTAATCATCCGAGAGATGCAAATCAAAACAACAATGAGGTACCATCTCACACCTGTCAGAATGGCTATCATCAACAAATCAATAAACGACAAGTGCTAGCAAGGATGTGGAGAAAAAGGAACCCTCGTGCACTGCTGATGGGAATGCAGACTGGTGCAGCCACTGTGAAAAACAGTATGGAGTTTCATCAAAAAATTAAAAATAGAACTCCCATTTGACCCAGTGATCCCACTTCTAGGATATATCCCAAGAATTAGAAACACCAATCAGAAAGGATATACCCATCCCTATGTTCATAGCAGCACAATTTACAATAGCTAAGATTTGGAAACAGCCTAAGTGCCCATCAGCAGATGACTGGATTAAAAAACAGTGGTACATCTACACAATAGAATACTATCCTATATAATAAAAGCCTAATATGCAAATAGACCAAATGGGGGAATGACCAGTGGAACGACCGGTCGTTATGATGTGCACTGACCACCAGGGAGCAGACACTCAACACAGGAGCTGCCCCCAGCCTACAGGAAATAATAAATACTATAAACAACTGGCCAGCCAAGGCGGGTGACAGCAGGGGGCCCCCAATCGCCCTGTCTGTTGCCCCACAGATCGGCCCTGATTGCTGGCCAGGCCTAGGGACCCTACCCATGCACGAATTTCGTGCACCAGGCCTCTAGTGTCGCTATAAAAAAGAAGGAACTTTTACCATTTGCAACAGCATGGATGGAAGTGGAGAGCATTATGCTAAGCAAAATAAGCCATTAGGAGAAATATAAATATCACATGATGTCACTCATATATGGGATATAATGATCAACATCATTTGATGAACAAGAATAGATTCAGAGACAAATGGTAGGGGAGTGGGGGAGGTTAGAGAGCAACCAAAGGACTTGTATGCATGCATATTAGCATAACTAATGGACACAGACACTGGGGTGGTGAGGGCTTGCTCAGGGTGGGAATGATTGGGGGGGGTGTCAATTGGGGAAAAAGGAGACCTATGTAAAACTATAGACATTAAAAAAAATGTTCCAATATTCCAACAGAAAAAAATAGTCAAGAGATTTCTACAATAAGTAGTATGGTGTGTTTAACATCAATCCCAAGCAAAATTCCAGAATGAAATAATAGTTTGTAAGTATTTGAGATAAATAACATGGATTCTGTAAGTATAATTTTTAAAAATAATTTTTAGAAATGTGATATATACAATGTATCTAAACTTTAGAAATATTGACACTGAAAGACACTTAAATCATTAGTGATTTTAACAAGTGTCCTTTACCTCTAACTTGAATAAACAGAGAATTTTTATCACATTTTCATGTTATAATGCTGTATAAAGACATATAATGGATGACAGACCCAGAAATTAAAACTTATAGGGTAGAATGGGATGAGTCCAAGTTATATTTATTTGAATTTAATATTTTTCATTCCAGTTTCTAAAACCAAATGCTTGAAATAGCGTGACAACATCAAAATATACATATTTGGAAGAGAAAAACTGTGAAAAAATTTTGGCAATAATATTAAATGAAGTAAATAGCATAATTAATGGAAACTTAGTTCAATGCAATTTAATATTTTTTCATATATAGAAAAAGAAAGGTGATAGTCACTTTTCTATATGAAGTCAAACCATATTCAGGTCTGTCTTTAGGCTCAGGTACCATTTCTTAAAAGACATATAGGCTTGCAGAACTCATTTATAAGACAGGAAACAAGATTTTAAGGAAGGGCAACAAAACCAAGTTATATGAAGGACAATTGAAGGAATTAGGATATTAAGCCATCAGGTGGAGAAAATAAAATGTAAGAACATCTAATATCAGGAGAGATACCATAGGGACAAATTGCAGATTTGTTCAGTATGATCACCAGGAGTAGAACTTGGAACATGGTAAATGTTTCAGGAAACCATATTTCACTTCACTGCAAAGAATTTTCTCATGGCCAGAGTTACCAAAGGACAAAATGGATTATCCCAGGAAGAAAGGGTTCCCCATCCTTAAAGATATTTATGTGGGCACTGAATAAAGACTTAGTAAAAGTTTTGCAGATAATGTTCAAATATTGAGTGGTTCATTGGACTTGGCTAATAATTAAAGAGTTTTTTTTCTGAAGAATTTTGTGTCTTAAGGATTTCCTTGTACATATGATGCAAATTTAATTTTGAAAATAATTGTTCATCTATTTTCATATATTTAATTTAAAAGCACACTGAAATGTGTTAAATATAAATATTATCCATACAGCAGTGTGTTTTCCTGCACCACCAGTTTCCCACTTGGGTACCATTCTGGCAGGTGTTCTCCCCACACATGTGTGTTACACGTTCAGCTAATTGCTAGACACTGCCATGGTGTAACAGCATAGCACATGTTCTCTGACAGCCCAAAGTTGGCTCTATGATAACAAGTGAATACATAATCAAGTGTGTCCTGAAAAGATAGTATTAGAGATAATGTTAGTGCTTATTTTAAGTTCTGGGTGCCGATTCTCTGACTAGGTAAGAAATGTGATCTGCTTTTAGTTATAGTTACTAATTCAGTCTTGGCAACAAAAACCCTTTCTTTTACTAGTACTTTCAAGCTTCTATGTCTATTCACTAAAGAGAATGAAAACATTGCAAGGCAATCTTTATAGGATAGTTGTAATTGGCAACTACTTATCTGTGTGACTCAGGATGTTCTGATACTGTGCAACCAAGTCAAAATACAGAACTAAATTATAAATTGAGGCAGCCAGAGGACAACACCATAACGTATACCCTCAAATATCAAATTTGGAATCATCTGGTCATACTGAACTCACTCACAGATTTTATAGTAAGAAAATATTACACATATGAACATATATGATACTATAGGCTAGTAAAATGTCATTTTCATTTGTTTAAATGCTGGGGATTATAAACAATATTTCATTTTTAAATGTATTTTCTGATGTTTAAAACTATATGCCTAACTGTATGAAAACCACTGGCATAATCATTAAGATTCTTTAAAAACCATAAAGCTATGATTTTATGTGATATAATACTGATCATAAGAAAACTAGCTTGTCTTTACTAAGTCCTATAAATTATTTTTCTTATTTTTTAAACTATGTTTTTATTGATTTTTAGGGAGAAAAGAAGGGGGAGTAAGAGAGAGAGAAACGTCAATGATGAGAGAATTATCGATCGATCGGCTGCCTCCTGCGTAACACCCACTGGGTATTGAGCCCACAACCCAGGCATGTACCCTGACCAGTAGTCAAACCAGCAACCTCTTGGTTCATGGGTCAATGCTCGACCACTTAGCCACACTGGCCGGGCTAAATGATTTTCCTAAAAGGGATAGAGCTAACTTAATGTAAACAATCATATGGTGTTTTAATACTATACAAAAAGAGACATTAAAAGTGCATCTCTACATTTATAAACATGCCTCAGTTCATACTTCACATTTATAACATGCAGGTTACTAATATTCACCCTATCCATTATGTAAATTATAAATAAGGTATAATTTAAACCATGAGTTATTTTTGTTTTAATTAATTACACTATCTGTTTTGTTTAGTTTAATCGAATTAATGTGAAAAAATATTATAACTACCTGATTCCAGTGAAACAAAATTATCTGAACCCTCTATAAAAAGGCAGTGCATGGAATTTTTAAAAAGATGATAAAGGAATATAGTATTTGAGAATGACAAAAGCAAAAAAGGAAGGTTCACTTAACCTCGTAGAAACTGACAGATAAGAAGTGGACTTATTTGACCAAGCGACTTTGGCTGCCAAGCAATTTCCTGTCCTAAACACAATCTGTCCCAGGCCTCAGAGTCATCAGAAAAAATCTGAGCCATTTTAAAGGAGAATCAAATAAGATTTGGAATGAAAATTTCATTGCAAAGGAAACAAAAATTTGTAATAATTTTCTATAATAAAAGAACACTTTTTTAGCACTTGTATTACAGAAGCAATTCTAAATAAGCGAGATTTTTCTTATAATAGTATTTCTATAATAATGATGCTTTATAACAGAAGTGCTATTATTACAGAAACAGCATTACAATAATGGCATTATTATTGTTGAATCCTTCATATAACAAAAACGCTAAATAAGCCTATCTATATTAAAGAAATTTCCATTTTCTTCCTCCTCAGAGATAAACCTGCTTTGGTTAGTCACTTTCATATGATTATATTACAAATAATCTTGTATGGGTTGGCCCAACATTGAACGATATGTCCAGTTCATACAGACTCCAATGAAATCTGACATTGAACTATGAGTTATGCTCTCATTTCTAACATTAACTATTGAGTGACCTTGAGAATGTTGAGTTCCCCATTCCAATAAATAGGTGATAGATAGATGATAGATAGAGATAGATAGATGATAGATAGATAGATAGATAGATAGATAGATAGATAAGATAGATTCTTTCTAATTCCTTCCCTAATAGCATCAATTACATATTTTTACTTCTTTGTTTTAAACTCATTGATGTGCTACTTTATAATTGTTGCATTTATTCTATTGGAATAAATTTATATCCTCGTTAGATGCTGAATAATGTAAGAATTCCTTTGGGGGGAAAATATCTTCCCTTAAACAGACTCCTGAATATATGGGTAATTTTTTAAAAAATTATCTTTATTGTTGAAAGTATTACAGATGTCTCCTTTCCTCTCCACCCCTCACCCCCCATATAATGGGTGATTTTTAAATTTTAATTAAAATATATCTGATAACAAAAACTCAAGCAGAATCTGAAAATAACAAGGCTTTATTTCAAATCTAGTAGAATACAATTTAAAAACTTGAAACATTTTCAGGGTGAAGCAATAATATATTGGAAGTGATAAAAACATAATGTTCAATAATAGTAAGAGTTCAAAAAATTGCCTCAAAAGAAATCGTATGTCCTCATGAGGTATATTACTATAAATTTCACAAAACAAATATGTATTGCTTTGTCATATATTTAGAGAGTATTCACCCAAAGAACTTAACTATACATGGAAATTAGTAAGTAAATTTAAGTTTATAAAATTCTACTTTTTTATTAAAGATATCTTATAATCCTTTGAAAAGTTTTCAGCAGAGAAAAGACTTTAAGTTCCAAAGGTACTGACCTTTTTAACATTAAAATAAAATCCTATATATTTCCCGGTTGATACAATTAGATTACATCATCAGGTTAAGATACAATCTGAAAAACTGAAGTTCAATATATTCATAACGTCTGCAGGCATTTTTTATATTTTAGACTGTCATGAATGTTTTCAGTGTGTAATCTGATAAAATGAACTTATTTTATTATTGATTGCAAGCAGGAGAAGGTTTTGTTAGAATGAATATATAACACAAAAACATTCCATTTCCACCCAAAAAAGAAGAGTTCTCTTTGGGAAAAAACCATAACATGTTTAGTCCTCATAATGAAAGCCATCAAGAGCTATCATTTAAAAAAAATTTAAGACATTGCAGGAAAATGGTAAGAGCATTTTTAATCCAAGAAGGAGAGCAAGAAAAAGAACAAAAAGAAGAGAGGAGAAGGAGATGGAAGAGAAGTTAATAATTACATTTAACAAATTACTAAGAGATAGACTCCAGAGACTCCCTGGGTTCCACTCTAGCTGCACAAATGTACACATACCCACACATAACCCACTTCCTAAGGCCTATTAGCTCAATCTTGAAGAGAACAGTGCTGAAGTTTCAAAGTATTGGGGTCCAGTCTTTACTGAGATATGTAGTTTTCCACTGTTCCGAGAGGAATGGCTATCTAAGATTGACTCAACATCTGATTGTGTGCCAGATCCCATTCTAGGGGGTTGACATGTGTTATTTTATTCAATCTTTACTGATCTCTGATGTTATTATTTTACTATCATCATCAAATTAAAAAACTGGATGATCAAATACAATAAAGCCCCTTATCTACAGAGACTGTATAACACAGTCCTAACCATCAGAAAACCTACATAGATACAATGGGTGGGCAAAAGTAGGTTTACAGTTGTGAGTACAGAGTTTATTCTTGTATTATATATATTTTCCATACAAACAACTGTAATCTTACTGTATCCACCCTTGTATTGGTCAAGGGGTGGGACAACTAGGACACAATGGATCAATCTGGGCAGACTCATCCTGACTGTGAAGGACTTTCTCTAAATGCTCGGTAGAGATATTAGCAACAACGATCATAGAAAGATCCACATGAGATCGAAAAGAAAAGTCATTTTAAATATCACCAAATGCAATTCCTTTATTCTACAGATGAGAATACTAATATGAGAGATACAACCTACCCAGAGTCTAAGCCCAGACTTGAAGCTTAGGCTCTGTCTCCCAATCTGGATCTCTGTCCTCCATGGTACAGCACCTCTCCATGGGCAACATGTGTTATTATAATTTGAACTCGTTTCCTTTGGTGATTAGATCATGGTAGGCATAAAGCTGGTTTTGCAGTCTTCCTCAAATAAAAAATAATATTAAACTGAGAAAACTCTTTTGTAGGAGGCACTAACTGGAATCATCTTGGAAAATTGAGAAAAATCACTTGAAGCCCTAACCAGTTTGGTTCAGTGAATAGAGCATCTGCCCTCAGGACTAAAGGGTCATGGGTTTGATTCAGATCAAGGGCATGTACCTTGGTTGCAGGTTCCCCAGCCCTGGTCCAGGTTCATGCAGCAGGCAACCAATTGATGTGTCTCTCTCACATCGATGCTTCTCTCTGTCTCTCCCTCACCCTTCCACTCTCTCTAAAAATCAATGGAAAAATACCCTTGGGTGACGATTAACAAAAAAAGAAGAAGAAGAAGAAAGAAAGAAAGAAAGAAAGAAAGAAAGAAAGAAAGAAAGAAAGGAAGGAAGGAAGGAAGGAAGGAAGGAAGGAAGGAAGGAAGGAAGGAAGGAAGGAAGGAAGGAAGGAAGGAAGGAAGGAGAAAATCACTTGACTACTTATAGCTTCAGGCACCTGTGCCTCAGGTAAACCAATACAGGCCTTCTTTCAAAATCACACTGTGCCATTATCTAGTACAAGAGGTCTAACTTGCTCTGTGCCATGATGCCCTTCTCAGATAGTGCTTTTAAATTCATAAAAGGAAATGCCTATGTAGAAAACAAAACATATTTGTCTTTGGGTGGTGAACACACAATGCAATATGCAGATGATGTATTATAGAATTGTACACTTAAAACTTATATAATCTTATTAACCAGTATTATTCCAATATATTAAAAAAATTAAAAAAATTTCAGCATCAAAAAAAAATTTTAACCACTCTATTGAGGTATCATTGACATACAAAAAGCTATAGATATTTAATGTATACAAATTGATGTGTTTGGAAATAAGTATATACCCATAAACCTTCAGCACTATCAATGCTGTATACTTATCCATTAAAAGACAAATTTTTATTCTTTATTACTTCATTAAATAACAGTATCTAGAAACAATTCTAATAATTTAAAATAGTGATGAGATAGATGCAGAGAACAGACTGATGGTTATTAGAGAGAAAGAGGGTGGGAGACTGAGTGAAAAGATCAAGAAGTACAAATTGATAGTTATAAAATAGTCATGAGGATATAACAGCACAACATAGTAAATATAGTCAATAATATTGTAATAACTATATAAGGTGTCAAATGTATACTGGAAATATCAGAGGGATCACTTTGTAAAGTATAGGATTGTCTAATCCCTTTGTAAAGTATAGGATTGTCTAATCCCTTTGTAAAGTATAGGATTGTCTAATCCCAGAGATTCGTGCAAGAATAAGACTTCCTTCCCCTGGCTGCCAGCACCTGGGACCCGGGCCAGTACATCTGAAACTAACACAAAATAATGTTGAATGTCAATTGTAATTGAAAAATAAAATTTCAAAAACTTATAATTTTCCATTTGCATCCAATAATTTATCCTGACTGTATATATATAGATGTATGTATCTTATCTAATAAAGACAGAATATGCAAATTGACTGTCACTTCACAACAAAGATGGTGGCGCCCATAGCCAATAAGGAGGAAATATGCAAATTGACGTGACAAAAATGGCGGCAGCCAGGCCGGGACACAGGCGTTCCGCCCCGCCCCGGCCACTCCGGGCCTCTGGGCAGCATGCGAAGGCAGAAGGTAGCTCCGGGCAAGAGCAAAGGCGGAAGGCAGTGGCCAGAGCAAAGGCCCGGGTCCCAGGTGCTGGCAGCCAGGGGAAGGAAGTCTTATTCTTGCACGAATCTCTGTGCATCGGGCCTCTAGTATATATATATATTTACATACATATCCTATCCTATATAATAAAAAGGTAATATGCAAATTGACCCTCACACCGTTGTGTCACAAGATGGCCGCCCCCACGTCATCACAAGATGGCCACCTTCACATTGTTATAAGATGACCACCACCACATTGTCACAAGATGGCCATCAGGGGAGGGCAGTTGGAGATGACCAGGCCTGCAGGGGAGGGCAGTTGGAGGCGACCAGGCCTGCAGGGGAGGGCAGTTGGAGGTGATTGGGCCAGTAGGGGTGAAGTTAGGTGTCAAGTAGGGCAGCAGGGGAATGGTTAGGGGGCTATCAGGCTGGCAGGCAGAGTGGTTAGGGGCAATCAGGTAACCAAGCTGGTGAGTGGTTAGGAGCCAGCAGTCCCGGATTGTGAGAGGGATGTCCGACTGCCGGTTTAGGCCCGATCCCTGTGGGATCGGGCCTAAACCGGCAGCCGAACATCCCCCGAGGGGTCCCAGATTGGAGAGGGTGCAGGCTGGGCTGAGGGACACCCCCCCAGTGCACTAATTTTGTGCACTGGGCCTCCAAATATATATATATATATATATATATATATATATATATATATCGTGATGAGGATAAATAATTTGAGTTATCTATAATAATTATAGTGCAATATGGAACTATCAATGAATTCTATTATTACTAAAGTCGCAAGTAATGCTAACACCACTGTTGTTTGTTACCTACTTTCATAATGGAAGAAAACACTAAGTTTCATTACAGAATTTTGCTCTCTGAGTTTTATCCATAAACCCCTTTTGAACCCCAGATTTTAAAAATTCTAATTTCAAGAAAAAGCCAATGTGATAAGTGATTGAAGAAGAAAAAATTCTAGAGGTTTAAGTTCCTAGAAGACTGGATCACACAAAAAAATAGAATTTCTATATCCCCTAAATCTCAAATACTCATTGCATAATTCCATGTTCCAAAATTACTTTTTTTAACATATATTTTTATTGACTTCAGAGAGGAAGGGAGAGGGACAAAGATAGAAATATCAATGATGCGAGAGAATCATTGATTGGCTGCCTCCTGCACACCCCCACTGGGGATGGAGACGGCTAACCCAGGCATGTGCTCTGACTGGGAATCTAACCATGACCTGCTGGTTCATAAGTCAACGCTTAACCACTGAGCCAAGCCGGCCAGACCGAAAATTACTTTTATGTATATATTCAACATTTAATAAGGTGACTCATGAGGCCAATGCTTGAAACAACTGAGAATATTTGTGCTCTACAGCTCTAAATATCCAGAGTAAAGAGGAAGAAATGGGAGGGGGGATGTGAAAATTAAGAATGCGATTTTTTTTTTTATCATCAGACAGTACACAAAGAAGACAAGAACGGTTCAAGGGTAATAAAGCCAATTAGTAGATCAAAGGATAAGAAGCCACATTTTGAAATAAAAGAGTGATAATTTTAAGCAGCAAGAGAGAGATTAGAACAGAGAAGTGATGATGCTATGCAGTTTAGACTGGAGATGTTAGAAATCTGAATAGCAAAAGGGGAAATAAAACCCCCTCTATAAAAACAGAATTATCCTTTCACATTTTTGGATCCTGGTTATAAAGATTTTGATTCACCAGTTTATCTCTGTATACTATTGTTATTTTTTGCTTTTGTTCTTTTAAATCTTATTCCTCAATAGATTTATTCTATTATTTCTCTTAAATTATTCTTTCTTCATCATTCATGAAACACTATAACCCCAGTTTTCTTCCTCATCTACTTCTATTATTTGCCCCACAGGTTAAAGCAGATTCCAAAGTAAAATACTGCTTGTAAATAATTATATTCCCCAATTTCTAGTTTTCCCTCAGCATTAACTTCTTGCATGCACAGTGCCAGCTCACCAGGAAAAAGCCATAATTACACATGTAATTTACTTAGACTATGCGGAGCTACACATTTGTTACCTCTGGACTCTGTAAGTACCATATTGAAGGGCAACTATAGTCCACCAGACAGCACCCTAAAACCTCACAGGGCTGAGCCCAGGAGAAGAAGGTGAAACCCTCTGACTGCATGACATGATAGACTAAGTGCAGCTGGTGGGCAAAGTAGCACTCTGGACTTTAGGTTCCTCACTTGCATAATGGGAATCAAATCCCAATAATTGTGTTGAAGAAAGAGCTTATAATTTATTAAAACAACTACTTGTGTGCATTTGATGTTTCTTCTATTTGGGTTTCACTGAGCATCTAAAATTTTTCTAAGAACACTTCATCAAATATTTTTTACTCCCCTCATCTCTTTTTTGGGAGTGGAATTACATTCATATTATACATCATGGTATTGTCCCATATGTCATTAATACTCTGCTCCATTTTTTTAATCTTTATCCTCTCTTTCACTTTGGATAGTTTCTATGATAAATTGTTGTTTTTCAATTCTTTATTGTCCAAAGTATTACATATAGTATTACATTTCCTTTTTCCCCCACTGAGCTCTCCCTGGTCACCCCCTCTCCCCCAGCACATGCCCTCACCCCTCTAGTGTCTGTGTCCACTGGTTATGCTTATATGCATGCATACAAGTCCTTTGTTTGATCTCTTACTGCTCCCTTCCCATGCCTTCCGTCTTAAGTTTGATGGTCTGTTCAATGTAAATTTTGGAAATCCGGGACTGCTGACTCCTAACTGCTCACCTGCTTGCCTGCCTGATCACCCCTAACCACTCTGTCTGCCGGCCTGCTTGCCCCCATCTGCCCCCCCCCTCTGGCCTTCTTGCCCCCACCTGCCCCCCTTGCTGCCCTGATCATCCCCAACTGCCCCCCTGCCATCCTGCTCGCCCTCAACTGCCCTCCCCTCCTGGCCTGATTGCCCCTAACTGCAACTGCCTCAGACCTGCCACCATGGCTTTGTTGAGAAGGATATCCGGAAAGTCTCCCAGAAGGTCTCCCGGTCGAATTAGCATATTACCCTTTTATTAGTATAGATATGAGTGAGATCATGTGATATTTATCTTTCTCTGCCTGGCTTATTTCACTTAGCATAATGCTCTCCAGTTCCATCCATGCTGTTTCAAATGTTAAAGTTCCTTCTTTTTTATAGCGGCATAGTATTCCATAGTGTAGAGGTACCACCGTTTTTTAATCCACTCATCTGCTGATGGGCACTTAGGCTGTTTCCAAATCTTAGCTGTTGTAAATTGTGCTGCTATGAACATAGGGGTGCATATATCCTTTCTGATTGCTGTTTCTGGTTTCTTAGTATATATTTCTGGAAGTGGGATCACTGGGTCAAATGGGAGTCCATTTTTAGTTTTCTGAGGAAACTCCATACTTTTCTCCACAGTGGCTGCACAAGTCTGCATTCCCACCAGCAGTGCATGAGGGTTCCTTTTTCTCCACATCCTTGCCAGCACTTGTCGTTTGTTGATTTGTTGATGATAGCCATTCTGACAGGTGTGAGATGGTACCTCATTGTTGTTTTGATTTGCATCTCTCGGATAATTAGTGACTTTGAGCATGTTTTCATATATCTCTCGGCCTTCTGTATGTCCTCTTTCAAAAATTGTCTACTTAGGTCCTTTGCCCATTTTTGATTGGATTGTTTATCTTCCTTTTGTTAAGATGTATGAGTTTCTGCCCTAACTGGTTTGGCTTGGTGGATAGAGTGTCTGCCTGCAGACTGAAGGGTCCCAGGTTCGATTCTGGTCAAGGGCAAGTACCTTGGTTGCGAACACATCCCCAGTTGGGAGTGTGCAGGAGGCAGCTGATCGATGTTTCTCTCACATCGATGTTTCTAACTCTCTATCCCTCTCTCTCCCTCTCTGTAAAATTCAATAATATATATATATTTTTTAAAAAGCTGTATGAGTTTCCTATAAATTTTGGAAATTAAGCCCTTATCTGAAATAGAATTGGCAAATATGTTCTCCCATGCAGTGGGCTTTCTTTCTAATTATTTAAGTTGTAGAGTTAGATAATTTATTACCCATTTTTCTTGCGTGTTTTTTGAGGTAGGCCTGTAGTGCTATGAACTTCCCTGTTAGTTCTGCTTTCACTGTGTCCCATAGATTTCGGATTGTTGTGTTTTCATTGTCATTTGTTTCCAGGATGTTTTTAATTTCTTCTTTGATCTCTTCGGTAACCCAATCATTGTTCAATAACATGGTATTTAACCTCCAAGTGTTTGAATTTTTTATTGTTTTTATTGCAGTTGATTTCTAATATTATGCCATTGTGATCTGAGAAGATGCTTGATATTATTTCAGTCTTTTTGAATTTGAAGAGACTTTGCCTCTGTCTCAATATGTGGTCTATCTTTGAAAATGTCCCGTGTGCACTTGAAAAGAATGTATATTCTGTAGCTATGGGATGAAATTTGAAATTTTCTGAAGATGTCGATTAGTGAGTTGATCTAATTTGATCTAGTGAGTTGTTTAGGATTGCTGTTTCTTTGCTGATTTTTTGTCTAGAGGATTTAACCAGTGATGGCAATGGTGTATTAAAAATACCTACTATGGTTATATTGTTGTCAATCTCTCCCTTGATATCTTCCAGAAGTTTGTGGGTGTTTTTTTTAATGTATTTGGGTGCTCCTATATTGGGTGCATATATGTTTACCAGAGTTATATCATCTTGTTGTATTGATCCCTTTAGTATTATGAAGTGGTCTTCCTTATCTCTTGTTATGGCCTTCACTTTGAGGTCTCTTTTGTCAGATATAAGTATTGCTACCCCAGCTTTTATTTCATTTCCATTTGCCTGAAAAATATTTTTCCATCCCTTCAATTTCAGTCTGTGTGAGTCCCTTGTTCTGTGGTGGGTCTCTTGTGGACAGCATATATATGGGTCATGTTTTCTTATCCATTCACCCACTCTATTTCTTTTGATTGGTGCATTTATTCCATTTTATGTTTAAGGTTATTATTGACTAGAGGCCCAGCGAACAAAATTCGTGCACAGGTACGGTCCTTAGGCCTGGTCTGTGATCAGGGCCATCTTCCCCAGTTGCACGCAGCTGGCCCCACCCCCCACTGCCATCCACCCCCAATTCCCCATTTGCCATCGGGTGATCAGAGCCTGCTGGCTGGGGGGAGAATCCAAGAGGTCAGCTGTTCTGCCCACTCTCCGGCCCTGCCCCCACCGCAGGTTGCTCCGTGTGTGTGGGGCAACTGGTGGGCCGGGGAGCTTGGCCTGGCACCACCCGCATCTCCTGCCACCCACTCTGGTTCCCCATTCGCCATTGGGTGATCGGAGCCTGCAGGCCAGAGAAAGGGACCAAGAGGTGGTCAGTGCACCTCATAGTGACTGGTCAAACGATCATTCTGGTCGTTCAGCCATTAGGGTCAATTTGCATATTACCCTTTTATTATATAGGATAGTTACTTGTTTGTAGCCATTTTTATTCTTTATGTCTATGTGTCTTCTTCCCTTTCTTTTTCTCCTTTTTACAACAGTACCTTTAGCATTTCTTGAATTGCTGGTTTGGTAGTGATAAACTCCCTTAGCCTTTTTTTGTCTGCGAAACTCCTGATTTCACCTTCAATTTTGAATGACAGCCTTTTTGGATAGAGTATTCTTGGATTCAGTCCCTTCCTTTGCATCACTTTGTATACTTCATTCCATTCCCTTCTGACCTGATGTTTTTCTGTTGAGAAATCATTTGATAATCTAATGGGAGATCATTTGTAGGTAACTCTCTGTCTCTCTCTTGCAGCCTTTAAGATTCTCTCTTTGTCGTTAACATCTGCCACTGTAATTACGACGTGTCTTGGTGTGGGGTTTTTTGGGTTCAACTTGTTTGGGACTCTCTGTGCTTGTGTGACATTTTTATCCTCAAATCAGGGAAGTTTTCAGTCTTTATTTCTTCAAATAGGTTTTCTAATCCTTGATCCTCTTCTTGTCCTTCTGGCATCCCTAGTATAAGTATGTTACTTCATTTCATGTTGTCCCAAAGCTCCCTTAGGCTCTCCTCCCGCTTCCTAATTTTTTTTTCTCTAATTGCTATTCAGA
Source organism: Cnephaeus nilssonii (assembly GCF_951640355.1). Lineage (NCBI taxonomy): Eukaryota > Metazoa > Chordata > Mammalia > Chiroptera > Vespertilionidae > Cnephaeus > Cnephaeus nilssonii. The sequence continues at coordinate 46,061,187 of NC_137080.1, forward strand.
TTGGGTGTGTTTTTCTGCCCTAACTTCTAACTCACTAATTCGGTCCTCTGCTTCTTGGCTACTGTTGAAACCTTCAATTGTGTTTTTTTATTGTAGCTACATCATTTTTTTTTTATTTCCTCTTGATTTTTACATAAGTTGTTGATTTTCTCACCCACCAGGTTTATGAACTGTATGAACCATACCCTGAATTCTTTTTTCTGACATATTGCATGCCTCCATTTCATTTAGTTCCTTTTCTGGCTATTCCTCCTTTTCTTTCCTTGGGGTGTTGTTTCTTTGTCTCTCCATTTTTGCTCTTTCTGGCCCATTTTTGCTGTCTCTTTCTGGCCCTGGGCACCCAGCTTGGGGTTTGAGAGATTGAAGACTCTATCAGGGCAATGGTCTGGAAACTGGATTGTTCTGCTTGCTTCTTTCTAGTGGGTTCTTTCCCTGGCCTCAGATAGTATCCTTACCCACCTACATAGATTACTATTGAGCCAAAGAGTCAAGGTGACCCCCTCAAGACATCTCCAGAATTCTCTTTCTGTAGCTCCTCTGTTGTATTTTGCCCCACTATTTCTAGCCATCCTGGACTCCCCAATTCTGAATTCTGTATCCTCAACTTAGTAAGACCAAAAGGCTCTGGATTGCTCTTTTCTGACCTGAATCCTGGAAATGCTCTCCTGTCAATAAGCAAAGGCAATCATCTCTTCTCTCAGGAATCATGATCCTGTGCTGCCTATTCTCCAAAATCAGAAAACCATTTTTTCATATATTTTGTCCAGTTTTTAAGAAGTTAAGAGAGTAAATCTAGTCCCTGTTATGCATTCTTGGAAATTGAAATCCTGACTTCCATGTCCAGCATTTCATTTGAATGCTTAATGAAATAGCTCTTTGCAGAATTTCTACCAAAAACAAAACAACAGAGACAACAACATATATCCTAAACACCAATAATTTTTCTAAAATAAGGTAGCAGCAACATAAATAATATGTAATTAAATATAATGTTGGTGCTAGAGAACAGAACTAATACTCTTAGATTTTTACTAGAAGAAGCTATTTGGGTAAACTATTTAATCTAGTCTAAATCCATGTTTAATATCTTTTAAAATTATATTTTTATCTAAACATATCAGCTGAAAAATGATTCTTAAATGTGTTCAATTGTCTTGTAAGAATGAGATAATATATCTAGAGACAACACTGCTAAATGTTTTCTTAGTTCTGGGTGCATAAAAGAGCCAATGAAGAGGACTAGTCCATTCTCCTTGTGTACGTGTAACAAATATCAGGCAAACACAAACATGTAACTTTGCATATGAGTTGAGCCATGTACAGCAAAATGTAGTTTTGTTAGCAGGCTTTGTACTGAGTGTGCTATAGTCACATCTCAATATTCAATGACACAAAAATTCAGTAAACAAAGAGCTTACTATTTTGGAGTAGAATTAATGGTTTTAAAGCCCAGTGCTATCTCTTACCATTGTGTAATATTGGGCAAGTTGCTTCACTGAGTCTCAGTTTCACTATCTGTAAAATGGGAACAATAGCATTATTTGGGGAGGATTAAGTGCCATAATCTTATATAGTATCAGTCATATATTATTCTCAGCTTTCATTCCATCTCATAAAGACTCACCAAAACCATTTTCTTTTCTCCTCTATTCCTGATTTTATGAGGTGAGGTCAGAAATTCAAATTATGATGACAACAGGCAACATGGACTTTCATTTCTTAAGAAGAAATTATATTATTTCTTTAAAAATACTGAATATAAAATCAATACTTCATAATGAGTCAGCTTCTATAATATTCAAATTGTACTTATTTTTTTCATACAACATATGTAACAATAACAAAAAGGATTCTTATAAAAATATTTCTCAATTTCTATAACAATTAGAGAAATACCACTCAAAAGTTACCTTTTACAAAGAATAAATATTTTAAAGGAGGCTTTGAACATTTTTGTCAATGTATGTCATCTTCTATCATGGTACTGAGTCTGCAAAATTATTCTATCATAAAACAACATGCTTGGAATCTAGGGTATACCTTCATTGGCTGTAAAATCTTTCCATTATGTATAGTTTTAAAAACACAAATCTTCTTGTTACTTATGTTTATCTGAGAGAAACATTAAATACTATTAAATACCAGGTATCTTAAGCATGGGAAGAAATGCAAAAATGTAGTCTGGGCACACTGAAAGAGATGATAAAAAAATTTTTAGGGGAAATAAATTTTATTTAAGCTCCTTAAGTTTGATTCAAATGTAGATCATTATATATGGTAATAATTTAATTATGTACGAATACTTATTAGATGTAACCTCAAAGTACTCCTACCATAGAATAGTATTCATCTCTATATTTCAATACATAACTCAGAATCAAAGCCCACCAGTCTGACAACAAAAGCACACGCTGTATATATTTACAGCTATAACTTACATTACAAGAGAATTAAAAAGAAATGAGGCTGTAAATGAAAGGCTTTTATGGATAGATCTCTTCTAAGTGATATATGTGATACAAATGATTAGCATTAACTGATCTTCTTGAAGAATGTACTGGTATAATTCATTATAATGGCTTCCAAGTGCAATTAGTGAACTATAGTATAAATGACACTGCTGTTCATAGACCTACCCATAAGAGTAATTATATTTTGAAAACTACTTAGTGAAAAATTGATTGAATGAGTCCTATGGGCATAGATAATTGAGATAAAAATATGTAAACAAAATGCCTATTAATAGGTTTATGGCACATTTATATATTTACACAGTTTGATAAGGAATTATTTTTAGCTGTTCTCTTCTTTTTAAACAGATTACCCTAACTTAAGAAAAACTGGATTTGTACATTTCATTTAATAAAGTTAAATTATTTCTCTCTACATATTATAATATATTTTACTTGGTTAAAAATAGAAAGAAGGTCTTATTTTCATGACAAAGCAAGCAAGAAATAAAAGATCAAATTTCAAGTCAACCTAAGAAATGGGATAATCCTATTTATATTTTGATACTCCAAGGAAATCACACTAAATGACACTATATCATAATCAAGAGTCCATAACATATAAATAAAAATGACTCTATAACTCTAGAATATAAAATAATAACTCAAAACATTTTTATTGTTTATCCAGGTACTATATAATCTTATCAGTAAAAATACATGTTACAGTCAGTTCATAATTAATATTAAAGTTTATTGTTCTAATATTAAGAAGACATATAGCTATGATATGTGTAGCCTATATTTTCAATTTTACAAAGGTGCAACTTTACATTGTGTATATAGACACATATACACAAACACAGGCGAAGCAGACCATGAGTATAGATTATGGGTTTGAGTTCCAGCTCATAGGGATTAGTGTTTTAAATTGCAGCTTTATATTCAGCTAGTGGAACTATATATGACAACTGGGTTTACTTTTTTGTCAAATGAACATATTGCACTACATAATAACTAATTCTAAGCTCCACAAGACAGCTCTCTGTAGGTAAAACCTTGAAATTAGCCAGAATTATGTTCCTGTTCATATTTCATATATCTTATTGATAGTCAGCCCTGAGCAAATTTGTTGACTGCAGTTTTCTTAGTTGACAAGTAGAAATGTGATCACGTCCAACCCATAGAATTATTGTGAAAATCAAGTGAGACAAGTATGAAATGAACAAGCATCAATACTGACCCACAGAAGCTATTCAATATTAGCCATTACAGTTGTCTATAAATTCCAAATTCGGCTAAGGTACACTAAAATAACAAAAAAAAAAATCAAATTTTAACAACTTAAAATAGCAAATGTTTATTATTTGCTCACATAACTTATTGTTTACTAGAGGCCAGGTGCACAAAATTCCTGCATGGGGGGTGGGGGGGAGGGGACGGAAACAGGTCCCTCAGCAGGGCCTGCACCCTCTCACAGTCCAGGAGCCCTCGAGGAATGTCCAACTGATGGCGGTTGGACATCCTTAGCGCTGTCACGGAGGCCAGAGAGGCTCCCACCACCTGCACTGCTGCTGCGCTCCCTAGCTGTGAGCCTGGCTTCTGGCTGAGCGGTGCTCCCTCTGTGGGAGCACACTGACCACCAGGGGGCAGCTCCTGCACTGAGCATCTGCCCCCTGGTGGTCAGTGCATGTCATAGCGACCGGTTGGTCCACCATTTGGTTGATTTGCATATTAGCCTTTTATTATATAGGATAGATCAGTGTGGTTGAGCTCAATATCCTCTTCATTGAAAAACCCACATTGAAGGACAGGAAAAAGAGTAATATGGAATAACTTGATGGCTAACCTTAAAGTTTTAGTTAGTATGTTGTACACATCATTTTTGCCACCTGCCACTGACCAAAGCAAATCCCATGCCAAACTTGATAACAAGGAGGTGGAAAAGTATAATTTTCTAGCAAAGAAGGGCCAGTAGAAAAGAGCAGCAAATAATTTTTAGAATATACAATGTATCACAATAACTTTCAGTCTTCTTTGAGTTCCATTACCGCTATGGCCATCTGCTCTACACAAATATATGTGATGCACTAATATTTCTATTAATCCATACTTATATACCAATATGCAGTAAACAACTATGCATTTTTATGGGTAATGAATAACAAATTTCTTACAACCATAACTCTGAAAGATTAAATAGGTTCATGTACTTAAGGACCAAAAAATGAGCAGAACTTAAAACTGATTATCAGAATTCCATGTCTAATATTTATTTGCTTTACAACTATCTGGGGGTTGGAAAAACCAAGATTATACAGTAAAACATGAATTAGTAAAATTTAGTATCCTCTCTTAAACATTTGTATATCCATCTATTTGTACGCTACAATTTGTTTATATTTTACTGTACTACCACACAGCTTTGATTCTCAGGGGGGAAAAGTACATAAATAAAAACAACCAGAGATACTTCTTGCATTGTATTGTTAAATGTCACATCTTAGTGCTTTTAATAAGTCAGTTAAAGGTGCTTCATCTTGCCTGCACTACTGTTGAAAGAAAAGTGCTTAGATCTTAGGAAAGTGGTACAAGTTTGGGTTTATGGAATTTTGCAGTTCACCACCATATTTCTAGTACCTGAGACAGAATGTGGCATGGGGCAGATACTCAACAATATTAATGAGTAAATGAATAGGTAACTAAATGGGAGAAAGATATTTTCTTGGCTGCTATGGTTAACATATTTTTCCATCTTCTTTTATAAAAGAAACGAGTGGCCCGGTGCACAAAATTCATTCACTCGGGGCTGGGGCAGGGGGGCCCAGCCTGGCCTGTGCCCTGTCACAGTGCAGGAGCCCCGCAATCCATCGCCCCAAAGAGGTAGGCCCCACCCACCCATCTGGGGCTCCTGGATGGATTGCCCCAAAACGTAGGCCGGAGCCAGGGGAGGCCTGCTGACCCCCGGGCCAGGCCACGGCAGAGGCCTGTGGACCTCCATGCACCTGCAGACCCCCAGCTGGGCCGGGCCCACAGCGGAGAGGCCTCTCTGCCACAGCCCCAACCCTGTCCCCGACACTACAATTCCCTGCCCACCCGCGCCTGCTGCGCATGCAGCCTGCTGATAGATAGTTACTGTGACAGCGTCCTGACCAATTTGCATATTACCCTATTATTAGTATAGATGACCTATAATCCATTGCATTTCAATACAAAGAAAAAACTATTAAAATATTTTTTAAAACACATGCTTATTTCCTAGATATACTGAAAGACAAATATCTTAGCACCTCATCAAGCACAGTGTACAAAATTTAGGCGGCATTAATTGTGAAAGAAAAAAGAAGAGTCAGGATTTCTGGCAATAGCTTCTCTGTTGATCTGGAAGAGTGTCTGGTATACTAGTAAAAGGGAAAGAATAGAAGAACTCATTAAAGAGAATGTTACTTTTTAAATAAATATTGTGAATGGGTCCAAACAAGGTTTGTCTTTTTTTTTTTTCCTTCTAATTCATGATTTTGATTTTCACCTGGCAAAGGTTTCTTAACAAATATTTAATCTCTTTGCAGTTTTATTTAAAAACCCATCTTTCAAACAATCACATGGTATCTTCTTATATTAAACACCAGTAAAGCAAGAAGTTTTTCAAGATAAAAAAATTACTGTAAGAATGTACTCAATGGTTATAGCATTCATGTCTACCTCTTGATTTCTACATATATTGGAATTCTGTAAAACCTAAGTAAGAATACAGGGTGGTCCCCAGATATTATTATTATCATTTATTGAGCATCTGTTAATAACTTAGCTAATATTTTTTGTTGTTGGCTATCTCAGACAATCCTTAGAATAATCCTAAAACCTAGATGGTATTATTTCTATTTTATAGCCAATGAAACTTAGGCTCAGAGAGAATATATCTATCAAATAATTAGTGGCAGAGGATAATTCAGATTCATCTTTTTAGGTACAGACACTAAAGCAGAATGTGTGTTTTTTACAGTTGGATATGCCCTTGGTACACCTTGGTAAATTTCAATCCAATAAGTCATTGGTATCTTAATTAAAAGCCACTTTCCTATATAGCAAGAACTCCGTCTTAAGGTTAAATGATGGGGGGAAATCTGTATTAGTTATCCATTGTTACATAACAAGTTACCACAAATTCAGTGGCTTAAAAATAAGATACATTTTTTATGTCACAATTTCAGTGGGTCAGAAGTCTGGGAATGGCTTAACTGAGTCCTCCACTCAGTCTCACAAGATGTTGGCCAACCCTGGGTTATCATCTAGAACCTAAACTGGGGAAGGATCCACATCCCTGAGTGCATGGTTTATGGCAGCATTCATTTCCTTGCAGTTGTAGGACTGAGAGCTTCATTTCTTGATGAATATTAACTGGAGTTTGTCACCAGCTGTAAGAGGCCACCTGCAATTCCTTGAAAAATGGGATTTCTCAACATGGGTGCTTGTGTCCCCACAGGCAGTCAATAATAGCAAGACTTCCTAAGCACCCAGGAGGCACTTTCTTAAAGTCTGTTTTCACTGACACAGTCCCATTGTATAGTCCTATTGCTTTAGACTATAGTGCATACCACAATTCAGGTACTTCAATTGATAGCCCCAGAGTCCTTGGGAGTGCCCTGACTGATGTGGCTCAATTGGTTGTCCTATGCACCAAAATGTCACTGGTTTGAGTCCCAGTCAGGGCACATGCCTAGGTTGAGGGTTCAGTCCTGGATCCTGGCTGGGGTATATACAGGAGGCAACCGATCAATGTTTCTCTCTTACATTGAAGTTTCTCTTTCTCTCCTTCTCCCTTCTATCTCTCTCAAATTAGTAAAAACAAATATAAAATAAGAGTGTTTGGAAGATTTTTATCTCTCAATTGGTTTATGTGATGTATCACATTTATTGATTTGTGGATATTGTAACATCCTTGCATCCCCGGGATAAATCCTACTTGGTCATAGTGTATGATCTTTATCAATTGATGCAGAAAAAGCATTTGACAAAATCCAACACCCTTTCTTGATAAAAACTCTCAGCAAGGTGGGAATAGAAGGATCATACCTCAACATTAAAAAGCCATATATGACAAACCCACAGCCAACATCATACTCAATGGGCAAAAGCTAAAACCATTTCTCCTAAGAACAGGAACAAGACAGGGATGCCCACTCTTACCACTCCTGTTCAACATAGTACTAGAAGTACTAGCCATTGCGATTAGACAAGAAGAAATAAAAGTCATCCAAACTGGAAAAGAAGAAGTGAAACTGTCCTATTCGCAGATGACATGATACTGTACATAGAAAACCCTAAAGACTCCATCAAAAAATTATTAGACTTAATAAATGAATTCAGCAATGTAGCAGGATACAAAATTAATGCCAAGAAATCTATGGCATTTCTATACACCAATAGTGAACTTACAGAAAGAGAGACTAAAAAAGCAATCCCATTTACCATCGCACCAAAAAAATTAAGATACCTAGGAATAAACTTATCTAAGGAGGTAAAAGACCCATACGCGAAAAACTACAGGACACTGAAAAAATAGATAGAGGAAGACATATACAGATGGAATAACATACTGTGTTCATGGATTGGTAGAATCAACATCATTAAAATGTCCATACTACCCAAACCAATCTATAGATTCAATGCACTCCCCAATAAAATACCAATGGCATATTTCACAGACCTAGAATGAAATTTTAAAAAAATTCATCTGGAATAAAAAAAGACCCGAATAGCTGCAGCAATCCTGAGAAAGAAGAACAAAGTAGGTGGGATCTCAATACCAGATATCAAGCTGTATTAAAAAGCCACTGTTCTCAAAACAGCCTGGTACTGGCACAATAACAGACATATAGATCAATGAAATAGAATAGAGAACCCAGAAATCGACCCAAACACTATGCTCAATTAATATTTGACAAAGGAGGCATGAACATACAATGGAGTCAAGACAGTCAGTCTCTTCAATAAATGGTGTTGGGAAAATTGGTCAGATACTGCAAAAAAAAAATGAAACTAGACCACCAACTTACACCATACACAAAAAATAAACACAAAATGAATAAAGGACGTAGACATAAGACGAGAAACCATAAAAATACTAGAGGAATCCACAGGCAGCAGAATCTCAGACATATGCCGAAGCAATTTCTTCACCAATAGCGCTCCTAGGGCAATGGAAACTAAAGACAAAATAAACAAATGGGACGACATCAAAATAAAAAGCTTTTGCACAGCAAAAGAAACCATCAACAAAACAACAAGAAAGCCCACTGCAAGGGAGAACATATTTGCCAATGTTATCACTGATAAGGGTTTAATCTCCAACATCTACAGGCAGCTTATACAACTTAATAAAAGGAAGATAAATGATCCAATAAAAAAATGGGCAACGGACCTTAATAGATACTTTTCTAAAGAAGACAGAAGGGAGGCCAAGAGTCATATGAAAACCTGCTCAAAGTCACTAATCATCAGAGAGATACAAATCAAAACAACAATGCGGTACCATCTCACACCTGTCAGAATGGCTATCATCAAGAAATCAACAAACGACAAGTGTTGGCAAGGATGCGGAGAAAAAGGAACTCTTGCAAAACGACAATGCAGTACCATCTCACACCTGTCAGAATGGCTAACACCAACAAATCAACAAACAACAAGTGCTGTTGAGGATGTGGAGAAAAGGAATCCTCATGCACTGCTGGTGGGAATGCAGACTGGTGAAGCCACTGTGTAGAACAGAATGGAGTTTCCTCAAAAAAACTAAAAATGGAACTCCCATTTGACCCAGTGATCCCACTTTTAGGAATATATCCCAAGAAACTAGAAACACCAATCAGAAAGGATATATGCACCCCTATATTCATAGCGGCACAATTCACCATAGCTAAGATTTCTAAACAGCTTAAGTGCCCATCAGCAGATGAGTGGATTAAAAAACAGTGGTACATCTACACAATGGAATACTACACTGTGGTAAAAAACGAAGGAATTCTTACCATTTGTAACAGCATGGATGGAACTGGAGAGCATTATGCTAAGCGAAATAAGCCAGGCAGAGAAAGATAAATATCACATGATCTCACTCATTTATGGAATACTAGAGGCCCAGTGCACGAAATTCGTGCACGGAGGGGGGGGGTGTCCTTCAGCCCAGCCTGTACCCTCTCCAATCTGGGACCCCTCGAGGGATGTCCGACTGCCCATTTAGGCCCGATCCCACTGGGATCGGGCCTAAATGGGCACTTGGTTATCCCTTTCACAATCCAGGACTGCTGGCTCCCATCTGCTTACCTGCCTGCCTTCCTGATTGCCCCTAACCGCTTCTGCCTGCCAGCCTGATCACCCCCTAACCACTCTGCTGCCAGCCTGATTGATGCCTAATTGCTCCCCTGCCAGCCTGTTTGCCCCCAACTTCCCTCCTCTGCCGGCCTGGTCACCTCTAACTGCCCTCCCTGCAGGGTTGATCGCCTCCAACTTCCCTCCCTTGCAGGCCGGGTGCCTCCCAACTGCCCTCCCCTGCTGGCCATCTTGTGGAGGCCATCTTGTGTCCACATGGGGGCAGGATCTTTGACCACATGGGGGCAGACATATTGTGTGTTGGAGTGGTGGTCAATCTGCATATTACTCTTTTATTAGATAGGATAGAGGCCTGGTACAGGGGTGGGGGCCAGCTGGTTTGCCCTGAAGGGTGTCCCAGATAAGGGTGGGGGTTCCCTTGGGGCATGGGGCAGCCTGAGCAAGGGGCCTGTGGTGGTTTGCAGGCCAGCCACGCCCCCTGGCGACCCAAGTGGAGGCATTGGTATCTGGAATTTATTTACCTTCTACAGTTGAAACTTTGTAGCCTGGAGCGGAGCCAAGCCTCCTGCATGCTCCACCGGCCTCCATTTCTGTTTGAGTTAATTCACCTTCTATAATTGAAACTTTGTAGCCTTAAGCAGAGGCCTGAGCCCGGCCAGGGTGTGCGGAAAGCTTTGCTTTCTCCGTTACCACGGGCAACCCTGGCCTGGTCTCTCCAGCTCCGTGGCTGCCGCCATTCTGTTTGAATTTGTTTACCTTCTATAATTGAAACTTTGTAGCTTGAGTGGAGGCTTAGGCCTGTCAAGGGCAGGCGGAAAGCTGTTTCCCTCTGTTGCCTGGGAAACCTTGCTCTCAGTGGCTGTAGCCATCTTGGTTCGGTTTATTTGCATACTCGCCTTGTTTGGCTGGTGGGTGTGGCTTGGGCTGGTGGGTGTGGCTTGGGTGTGGCGGAGGTATGGTCAATTTGCATATTTGTCTATTATTAGGTAGGATAATGAACAACATAAACTGATAAACAAAAACAGATCCAGAGACAGAGAAGCATCAATCAGACTGTCAAATCTCAGAGGGAAGGTAGGGTAAGGGGGAGAGATCAACCAAAGGACTTGTATGCATGCATATAAGCCTAACCAATGAACACAGACAACAGGGTGATGAGGGCATGAGTGTGTGTGTGTGTGAGGGGGGGAGGAGGATAAGGACACATATGTAATACCTTAATCAATAAAGAAATTTAAAAAAAAAAAAAAAAGAGTGCTTGGAAGAAATTTGCCATGGGCAAAAAAAAAGTTTAAAAAAAGTATTCTATAGTCCACTGGAGTATCTCAAACTTCAATCGTATGGTAAAGTGAAACATAGTTTTTTTGTTTGGAACATTAACATTGGTTTCCTTCCCCATGAAGAAGGCAAGTGTGTATCTAAAAGCTAATATTTATTTAGAACCTACTATAGGCAGTCCCCAATCAGCATCTTCACAAATGGCATCTCTTTCAAATATTTATTTCTATAAGCCTCAAACACTGTGAAATATACATTAGCTAATAATGAGAGTTGACAATATAATCTTGAGGAATCCCTCCATAGCAAGCAGATATAAGCTATAGAGACAGAAATTGTATTTTTAAACATATTTTCATTGATTTCAGAGAGGAAAGGAAGGGGAGAGAGAGAAACATCAATGAAGAGAGAGTATCATTGATTGGCTACCTCCTGCATGCCCCATACTGGGGATCAAGCCCACAACCTAGGCATGTGCCCTGACTGAGAATCAAACCATGACCTCCTGGTTCACAAGTCGACGCTCAACCACTAAGCCACGCTGGCTGGGCCAGAAATTGTATTTTATAGTTATATGTGTCTCCAGAAACCTACATGTAATCTTTATCTAAGAAGTTCTTCATGATTAAATTAAGAAACAATATCTTGAAATGAAAACTTTCACCTTTTTATAATTAAGTTACAGATAATACATATAAAGTAATCCTATATAATAAGAGAAGAATATGCTAATTATCCTCAGGGCATAATGACCAACCGTGTAACTACTGGATCACGGATCAGCAGGAGGTTGGGGCAGCGAGCTACTGGCACACGGATTCATGCGCAGGGCTACTAGTAATAATATAATAATGATAACTAACATATATTTAACATTTGTTAAGCAGTAGGCACTGTTAGAAATGATTACCTCATTTATTCTGTACAATCCACTGAGATATGAACTGTTCTTACATCAATTTTACAGATAAGGAAATCAAGAATAGAAGAGGTTCAGTAATTTGTCAAAGTCACACAGGGACTGAGCCAAGATTTGAACCCAAGTAATCTGAGTCCTTGACTCTACCCTAAGAGCCCATTCACTTCAAATAGCATTTATCAGGGTGGGTTTTTTAATGTAATTCATAAACACAAATGATTCACATTTCAGACAAATCCAGTAAGATCTGAATGAATGTTTTAAGATGAAAAATCTACATTTCATATATCCAAGCTATTCCTATTTTCTTATTTGCCAATATATGTTTAAATTTTAATTGTAGTGTTTCTTTGAAAAGGCACCCTTCTACATTTTCAAACCCTTCTTTCTTTACATAGGAGTGAGGCAGTTCTATAGCTTCTAATCACCTCCTTAAGATGAGTTTTTTGAAATGGTAAATTGCTGAGAGATGAAAAGTAGATCTCATATTTCTTGGGGCTAAATTCAGCACTGAGCTACAAATGTGGTCACAAGGTCTCCCTGCTGGGGTCTTTTATGTTACTTTAATTAAGTTCAGGCTATTATTATCACTGTTGCCTTTAAAGGTGCACAAAGAATCTAAGGAGTGTTTTGGGGAGTGTCTATATTTGTTTTTCCCTGATCAATTTTGAGATTAATTTCATGTTCAATCCTGCTGCCTACTAGGTGCTCCGTGCTCTAGCATCCTTCTTAGATTGGTCTGAAATCATGTTTAAAATCAAACTTTAGCCACACAAGGTATGCCTAACATTATACCTGGTTTGGAAAAAAAAAAACACAACAACAATGTCTCTGGTGCCCTAAACAAAAATTACTCTGAAGGGTGCTGGCTGCATCCCCAGGCACGCTATTGTGATTGCAAGTCAGCTCCATTGCTCCTTTTGTGGTCCCAGAGAGGCCAGACGGCTGCTGCTCCACTGAGCCTCTGCAGCAGTTGGCGGCCAGCAGCTCTCTATGGGGAACTTGAGAATGGAAAGGCAGCCAATCATGCATGCTGTAATTTACATCTGATTGATGAAGGTCTAAGAATCACAGAAACAATTAATTTGTATCAGGACTCCTGTGGGCCAAAAAGTAAGAGATTGTGCCACTAGTACCCAATTTTAATCTTTGCCTTGATCAATCACCTGCCTTTTCACATCTACTTTGTTTTCAGAATTAACTTTTGCAGCCACAGATGTTAAAGGATGCAGCAGAAAGAGTTTCTGGAAAATGAGAACACCAAGGAAAACACTCATTGATAAAACTCCCTTGTAACTGCACCGCATTATCCCCTTTCCAATTTGACAATGGTAAGGCATTTTCCTTGCAACTGCAAGGGAGGATTTAAAAACTCTTTTCTAAAATAAGCCGCTTTGTTTTTATTCATAGGAGAAAGATTACAATGGCCAGGAGAAAGGAAAAAGAATAGTGGCTACTTCCTAGGAGAAGAACAACAGCAGGAGCAATTTAAAATAAAAATAACTAAAGATGCCTTAACTTTAGAGTTAAAAATGAAATGAAAATTGCAAAAGCAATTTGTGGCAGGAAGGAAGCCTTTAAAATGTTCTAAGGATTGTTCTTATTTTGCATAAGCCATGGCCAATCTTTAAAATGGTTAGTCCATTAAGCATATGTATATCAGATTCAACACTATTCTGAGCAGAAGCCCCTCGATTATGAAATTGTAGAAGGATGGGTCTGACAGTCTCATCTAATTGCAGGAGCAAATAACAAGTTCATAAACTTCATCAAGCATTCTAATATATTTCCTTCATAAGAAAGCTCACTGCTCAAACCAGAAATATATCTAACATAGTCATATTTTTTCTGCTATTCTTGGCATTTAATTGCCCTTTACTTGTAACAAAGCATAAAACAATAGAAAATAGCATTCATTGTTTTTCATTGATCAGATGTTTAAATTAGTATTAATCTTGTTCACACACTTCTAAAAGATGATTTAACATAAATGCAATCGTTTATATTTGCTTTGCAATTATCCAATATTGCTTCCTAATCTTATAGATGTGGAAAATGACATAGAAGCAAAACAGCTAGTGTCAATGTATGCAGGGGCTGGAGCAGAAATTAGAATCCACACAGCCTTACAGGTATTTCTTTGTTTTGGTCCCTAAGTCAAACAGAGGGATAATAACAGTATGCAGTATTGGCTTTTCTATAACTCTGTTGGCTTGTATGGTAAACTGTCTTTAATAATAAAAACTACTGTGGATGAGTAATTTGGTGATATGTAATACTTTCCTTTTTCTGCCTAAGCAAACATTTTGCACTGTAAAATGAGTGCAGAAGATTATGCCAACTCTATGAGCCAGCCCTGAACTCCCTGGCACTTAGGAAAAGATGGTCCACTCTAGAAAAAAATGTGCAAATGTGCAAATCTTGATGTATGATAACCATGCATCCCCCAGAAGAGGGTTGCTTTTACTGAGCAGAGACCAGCTAATTGACATTAAATTTAATCAGTTCCATAGTACTGTTGGTTTTTATTAATCCCCTGTAACCCTTCCTATGGATATTCACATGACATTTTGACCACTGATGTTTTCCTATAATACACCATTTTCACAGCACTTACGTAATATAATTTTAAAATAATAGAAACACTTTAACTCAGTTTCTTATCACAAGAAGCTACTATGAAATCCCTGAATTCCTTGATTCTATGGCTCTATAAGTTTTGGTTAGAATATAGAAAAGTTCTCTATCACGGTGGAGCATTGGTGCAGAGAAACACTAGAAGTCATTGCCTCATAATGTTGATTTTTAGTGCTAAAATCCATTCATTCATACTTTAATTAATTCAAAAAATATTTATTGATATTATATAATATGTATCGCTATTGATATTGATAGTGGTTCCTATTATGTGTTGGGTACTGTGATAAGCATATAGAATAAGTAATAGAATAAAACACTGCTTACGAGAAACTATTAATTCAATGAATTAGTTATTCTCAAACTAGCCGCCCAATGCTTTAGCTCGATAGTTACTTCCATAGGAATACTCCTGCAAGAATGGGGCTTCCTGCAGCCTGAGCCAAGCTCCCACCCATCTCCGCTGCCTCGCTCCCACCCATCTACTCTGCCTCGTTCCCACCCGTCTCCGCTGCCTCGTTCCCACCCATCTCCGCTGCCTCGCTCCCTCCCATCTCCGCTCCCTCCCACCCATCTCCGCTGCCTCACTCCCTCCCGTCTACTCTGCCTCGCTCCCTCCCTTCTCCGCTGCCTCGCTCCCTCCCTTCTCTGCTGCCTTGCTCACTCCCTTCTCCCCCGCCCCGCCTGCTTCCCTCTTTTCTCCACTGCCCCGCTTGCTTACTTCTCTGCAGCTTTGCTCCCTTCTGCAGTGCTTGGCTTCCTTCTCCACTGTCTTCAGTCTTCGCTCTGCGCCTGGATATGCAAGTTAACTGCCATCTTGGCTGGGTTAATTTGCATATCACTCTTGATTGGCTGGTGGGCGTGGCTGGTGGGTGTGCCTTGTGGGTGTAGCGGAGTGATGGTTAATTTGCATATTACTGTTTTATTAGATAGGATTTTTTCTGCCCCAGTAAGCCTAAGAGCTTCCTATGGAAGTAACTATCGAGCTAAAGCATTGAGTGTGTGGAGAAGGCATGATAGGGTGTTTTTTAAATATTAGAAACAGACTTCCCTTCTGTTGGTGGAAGATCACTATAGTAGACAAAACTAAATAGATACAAAGTTCCTTTCCCTCTCAAATGAGCTTGGGTAAGATGGTATGAGTAAAAGAAAAAGAGAATTAACAAGTCACTGTGATTTCATTGCTTTGTTGGCTAAAGTAAGAGGCATAAATAATAACAATAATATAAACAGCTACCTCCCATCAAATGTTTCCCACATGACAACTGTCATTACATACATTTTGTCACTGAATCTTCACAAGAACCTGACCAGTAGGTACGGTTACTGGGTGACCATATATCCTGCTCTTCCTGGACACTATCAGTTATACTTGTTACCTTAATCGTCCTGCCTGTCACTCTCATAAGTGTGTCAACTAAACAATAAAGCATTCTTTTTACCTATAAAATAGCAACTTCTTATAGTCCAGTGAATAGATGATTTTATAAAAACTACATCCTGATGTCCTATTTAGATTTCTGAACAAGGCCATTTGAGAAAGAACCAAATCCTACATCCTCTAATAAATCTCATTTCCATGCCATGTGCTCATCGGGAGGAGTGGGGACAGGAGGATACAGAGAGAACTCTGTGTACTGGTGGTAGAGACCTAGAAGGTGTTCACCTCACTGCAGATAGAGAAAGAAAATAGGAAATAATGGGTTTGGGCCAGAAAACATTATGACATATATTTCTCCAAGATATATAATGGCCACAATTCTATACTCAGCTTAAAACTTATTAGAAATAATTTTATTAAATGAAAGAATTTGATTACACCTTCTTAACTTTACCATAATTAGATTTAAAAATGAATTTCTACCTTTTTGGATTCCTTTCCTATTAAGCATCTGAGTGTAGCAACAGTTTGTGAAAATATATAATAGCCTATGTATTTTAGAATTTGACAACAATAACAAAGTTGCATCCTCATATTGAATCAACATGATAACAGTGAAAAGGCAAATTTGAGTGCTAAAACAGAAGGCAACATGGAAGCAACTACATGTGGACAATTTAGCTCCCAATGAAGGAAACTAAATTCTTCCTGTTACCAAATTACACAACATTTATATGCACACTGATTATAAAATTTTTCATAATACTTTTAAAATATCTATATCAGATCGCTGGGACTATATTGCTTAATTGCTTTCCAGTCTTGCTCAGTATACTCAGTTTTGCACATGTGTACCTGTAATAACCAACAAAATTCCACTGGTGGAAACAGTTTCAAAAACAAGCTTCCCAGATAATCAGTAAACCCCCAACCCCCACCATCAACCCAAAAAGGATTTTCTCATCAGATAACAGAATTCCTTTAAAACCAATTCATCATTAGAGCTAACAAGTATGGATCTGTAGTCTGACAAAAGGAAAATTCCATACACAGGAAGCTAAATTGCTTAGGAAATTGTCTGAATTGTCTAGAATTATCTGGAAAAAAAATCCTCAAATGACTTTTTCACCTCTGAATTTTTGTTAAGCCCCTGGGGTGAAGGTTTAACCCATAAAAGGAGCTCTTCCAGGGCAGGAAAAACTCCTGTGTGACTATAAAAAGCAGACAGAGTTTAATCATTTATGTGTTTTTAAAAGGCACAACTTTGTTGGAAATGATTACTTATTTGCCTAAATATTTGTAGAAACTGTAGGATAGAATTAAATGCATATAGACTGCAGATTGGGAAAAGGAATATTTTGTTAACGGAAATGTTACAATATGTAAGTAAGGTTTTGTTACTAATTGAGGATGAATTATTTCTATAAACTATCTGCAAAATTATGAAGGAAGTTAATGGTAGCTATATTTTCTCATCAAAATAGTCAACCATTTCAGGGACTCATTTAATACATATAGCTTAAGGTTCCTGTACTTAGAATGACAAAGTCCTCAAAAAAGCATTGAGTCTACCTAAGCTGCACACTTGTGAACCATCAAAGTGCCCTTCAGCATGATGAGCTTTTGATTAGCCCTTTCAATTAGTGTTTATTTTCTTAAGTAGAATACTCACAACAGTTTCAAAGCTCTGAATCTCCTTTAATTGCTGCCTTTAAATTAAGAGGAATAGATTTTTTTAACTGGTCTCTTGGTGTTCTGGCCAAAAGATCAAGTATGGATACAATTTAAATATGAAAGCTAGCATGCAGTAAGCAAAGACCCACTTTTAACTGGAGGTGAAAATTCACTCCACTCCATTAAGTAAAAGCCATTACTATATAGCTGGACCTCCTGATATATTCTTGATTGATAGTTGTGCTTTCCCATCAGTGGAAAGATGAAAACAATTACTCTTTTGAGACATCTGCACAAACATACCTACCCTACACATTTATTCCCAAGGTACCTTAGAAATCTTATGTTCCTAGTTTAATTTCTAAATGCTCCACCAAATTGGCTATTTTAAAAGTCACTATACAAAATCTATAAAAGATATTATTGAAACAATTGGAAAATTTTAATATAGATTAATGTTAGATAATTTTATGGCATCAATGTAAAATTCCTTGGGCATGATAATAGTACCATGACTAGGTCGGAAAATATATATTTACAAGATAGAGGCTAGAGCATTTAAGAGTGAAAAATCTGCAAATAGCTTTCAAATTATTCAGCAATATAAAAGAAATATAGATAGATGATAGATAGATAGATAGATAGATAGATAGATAGATAGATAGATAGACAGACAGCAAATATGGCAAAATATTGATAATTAGTGAATCAAGACAAAGGTTGCAAGGTGTTTGTTATATTTTTCTTCCAACTTTTCCATAAGCTTTATTCAAATTTAAAGCTATGAAAAAAAAAGCCACTTTATTTACAAGAATTATCTTCTATAACTTTCAAAAGCCATTTATCACTTACTGGCAAAAAGTAAGAGCTTCCAGCTGGGTGGTGGGAACACAAGGCATTCTACAGAAACAGGAAAAAATAAATCAAACTAGTGAGGGAGGACAAGAAATCTGAAGCAGGTCCAAAGACTAAAAGGTACTTACAACTGTAAATCTACTTTTCCCCCACCCTTTATATGTGTATACATATTGGTTCTGTTTCTCTTGAGAACCCTGATGGATACAGACACTAAGAAAAGAATTTACCAATAAAGACTAAAAACAGTCTCGTAGGACACCTGGAACATGTTGACTGAACTACTGCATATATAGGAGATTAAGGGCAAGAGGAAGTAGGCCTCTGTCAAAGGAGACCTCTTTCATTTCCCCTAAGCAACCCTTGGTTTCATAAACACACAATTTACACACACGTGTGCTTATACTGCCCTAACTAGAATCCTCTTGGTCTTATAAAGACCTGAGTCTACCAGTCTCAACCCGCCCTCCCAGCTAAAGTAACCTGGCTGGAAGATGTAGGTTCACTGTGGTCTCTCTGTTAGAGGGTTGGTAATAGTTCAGGTTCTGGAAGTCATTCTAATAGGAAAGCTCTATACATAATGCCAGGAAAGCTTGCAATGTAAATAGTCTCTGAGACCTGGAAGCTATGGAGCCATTTCTTCTTTGGAGTCAGTTCTTCTAGTGACCTTAGGGTAAAGATATAATGCCTTGTATTCAGCTGTCATCTTTCAGTGCACAGGCATTGGGGAATGAGTAGATCTAAGAATGCTCACCTTGTGCCATACAATCATGGTAAAACTTTCATCCAGTCATTCATTTATTCAATCAATAAAAGTCACTCATTTATTTAAATATTTGTTAAGCACTTATATTCTGTTGCACATTATATTAATGTCCAAGGATACAAGAGTGAATAAAGGGAACATCCCAGGAAACAGTAGTCCCTGTTCTCATGAAGTTTACATATCAATGAAGAGGACTGCCATTAACCAAAGAATCACAGAAATAAACATACAGTTGAATGGTGTCTTGTGATAAAAGAGAAGAAGCATATGGCATGAGAAAGCACTGAGGTAGGTGGATTATTACACCAGATAATCCTCCCCAACTCTTGAGCATGGACTGAATGTGTAAATATGGGATACCATTCCTGGGATTACATTACCAATGAACTGATTTTAAGTTCATCTAAAAGGAGATTGTCCAGGTGTGCCTGGGTGAGCCTGACCTAATAGCTATAGGCCTAAAGACTATAGGTCTTTAACAGAAGGTGGAGCATCAGAAAGATGCATTTCTACTGTCTTAGAGAAAAGCAAGCAGCCATGCTATTAACTCCATATGGGGGTCATGAGGCAAAGAACTGTAGACAGCCTTTAGGAGCTAGGAGCAGTCCCTGGCCAGTAGCTGGCAAGAGAAAGGAAACCTCAGTTATAGAAACTCAAGGAAATGAATTCTGCCAATAACCAGTGAGCCTAAAAGGGAAGCTGGGTCTCTAATAACAGCCCAGCCAACTCCTTCACTGCAGGTTTGTCAGACAGGAGCAGAATATTCCCCTAAGCCTTTTGCACATGCCTAATCCATGGAAACTGTGAGCTAATAAATTCTATTCTTTTAAGCACCCAAATTTGTGCTGATTTATTCTCCAGCAATAGAACATAATACATACATACAATATGGATTTGACCTCGTGAGAGAAGGCTTTTCTGGGGAAGGGATGTTTAAATTAAAATCTGAGGAATAAATAGGATTTAACCAGGAGAAAAAGAGCTGGGAGGGTGGGAAGTCAGATACAGAGAATTTAGATTTGAATTTTTAAAAGGCTTAGGGCTAAAGGGAGTATGGCAAACACTAAAGATATAAAGACATCTAAGGCAGTAAATAAGGAGAAAATATGACAGAAATGAGGCTGGAGAGAAAAGTGGGGTGGATGAAGCAGGACTCTGAAGACCATGTTAAAGAGTTTAGAGCTTATTCCCAGAGAGCAGAGTGTTGCCGGTATTTCCCCCTGATGCTCTCAGAGGACATCTGTTATACTACAGCTTTCCATCCAAGGGTCTCTGGCAGCTCCATAGCCTTCAAGAAGCTCTGACAGGAACTCTGTTACTCAAGGATATAGAGATCACCCTAACCTGCTCAAGACCCTTCACTGGTCTATCTTCCAGACTTATTTGGAGATCATATACTAGTACCCTTGAGCATTTCCCTCTGTCAAGCTTTAAAGTGAGTTGAGAATTCGGAATTGAGGAGAGGGCAAAGGGCGTGTGGAACAGAGAAGGAGAAAGGAAATTCTCCACATGTCTGGGAGTAGAATATACTTAGTGTTGAAACTCCTAATCTCTGACTTTTCACAGATCTCCTGCTGAAAGAATAGGTCTTACTGAGAAGGAACTCAGGATACTGTAGAATTTTCCAAGAGTAGACAGGTTTCTATAACTTACACCCATACTTTACTTTTTTGAATTTAGAGTTATCAAGGAAAATTTTCAAATACCTCCTTAGCCACTCTTTTACCATATGTGAAAGACTATTTTTTTCATTCTTTCCCAAGTAATACAAAATCCATCTTCTTACTCTGAGATTTTTCCATTCCAAAATTTAAATGCCAAAATTAAAAAAAGTTTTTACATTTAAATCCCTTTAAGAGATTCACACTAACCTTGACTTAAATCAAACAAACTGCTAAAGTTTTACTATAAAGAAAGCAAGTACTTCTCAGGTTTCCATTGCCTTACTAAAGAAAGTTTTATTCTTAAACACTTTTAAAGGGTGAATGATAAAGTATAATAAAAATTACATAAGTTATGGTTCACTAGATTCAGCAATTCTGTATTATATAGAAATTTAATCAATCTTTCAGGGATTGCAGACATATCACAGTAGGAGGTACTTTTGACCTTTCATGGAGAGGTAAGCAACATGAGGTATTGAAGTGCATATTTCAGTGGGTTTGTTGGATTTTGTATAATTGTCTTTTTCAGAATTTCTGGCCAAATTGAGCCCTTCTATTTGGTTATTCATACTGTTTTACATATGAAAAGCAAAACCTGCAATTTACCTATTTAAATCAAAATGTTCCCTTATTCAAACCTAAATCTTTTCTCTCTCTGCCTCAAGAAAGGTAGAGAATAAGTAAAGAAGAGCATGCAAAGCTATGTTACAGCACATTAAAATCATACCCTTTGCAGCCCCTTATATACTTCCCTCATATCCTGGTTAACAGTAGTTGTCAACATATAATTGTTAATAGTGCTCCTTTTCTATCTCAAAAGTGTGCCAATTTGGATGATAAATTGTATATTCACCCTAGTCAAGTTTGGCATCATGTCCAGGAAATTAAACCCAATATATCTAGTTGCTATTATCCTATATTGGATGAAGAAAGGTTATATAGCCCACTACATGGCCCCAAGGAAGTAGAGAATTCTATGAAAGAAAAATCAGATATCTATAGAGTCTATACTAAAGCCCAATTCATTTATGAGTAAAAAGGATAACAGAACATGAGCTTTTCTGAATGAAAATAATACAAAAATATCATATGCAATCTAGTGCATATGACTCAACACTTAGAATTCTGTTCTTTTTTCCAATCTTAGGGTTTTAATACTTAAGATTATAAAAAAAAATAGAGTTAAACTAGTCAGAATTTTTTATTTGACAGATGAGAAAGTGAAGCCCAGAGAGGGCAATGCTTCTCCCAAAGTCACCTAGTTTATTGACTAGGACAGAACCCTGGTCATCTTAGCTCTCAACAGAGAGCTCTTTCCCCTGCCACGCTCTGTCTCTTGATTTACAACTCCAATTCTTTCTACAACTGTACAACTGGCAGCATTTGAGTATACGGACAAGAAACTATTTTCTAGTTTATTTATACCCAAGTCTTAAGGATATCTGTCTGTCATCTGGACTTCTTAACCAGAAAACATTGTAACATGATTTAAAGTTAGTATTTTCATTAATGCTAAACAATGTTATTTTGTAAATAAACCTAGAGCTTCAATGAACCTTTTAAGTTCCTGCTATAAAAATGCATCAACATTTGAAAAATATATCAGATACAAAGGAAGAAGTTGTGTTCCTTCTGAATACCGCATTGAAATAAAGGATTAGGAACTGCATTGTGCTAGCTAAAAGCACTGAAATGTGAAATCACTGTCATTGGTTTTCAGATTTTATTTTAAAATTCACATACACATTAATATCCATTAAGCTAATTATTTGTTAGGGATGGGATCATTTTTATAAATAGGCTTGCTCACCTGTAAATTGGCAGAAGTGAAATTTTTAAATTTCAGTTTTAAATATGAGTTCAAACTCATGAAATTATACTAAAGTTTTCTCTAGTTAAAAAAAGTAAATAATAGTTCACTTTTTACAATTACTAGTATGTTGTTAACTAAAGGATGGTGCATAGTTTTTATACTCTCACTTGGAAAACTGTGAGTATACTATTTCAAATTCACCAGGAACACGGCACAGTCTAATACTAGTGCCACACATGAGCTTTAGCATATACCTTACTTTCTTTTGATTGTATTTTGAATGGAAGAGCAATGTATTTGTGTTCTTGGGCTAGTCTTCCTAAACAATGTATTAAATATTGAAGAGAAATTTAAATCCAGAAAACTTCTTTGGGAGAAAGATCTATAGGTATATGACTTGAATGTTTAAGTTCTAAGCCTTTCATGTTTATCAGTGTAAGAACTGGAGGATTACATGGCTGGAATGAGGGCATTTGCCTGCAGAGTTCCAACTATTTGAGGAAATAGAGCACAAAATTAAGTTATACTCCTTTCATAACAAGAAAAAAAAACTTTGAAATCATACATGTACCAACACCGCAGCCATCATAATAACGTCCTTAGCTATAAATGTATCCCCTGCTAATTTGACTATAGATTTAAGTTTTCAGATATGAATGGCTTTTACATAATTATATCATATTAGAGGTCCTATGCACAAAATTCATGCAAGGGGCTTGGCCCTCGCAGTCGCGGCGGCTTGCCTCGGCCCTTGCATCCCCGGCTTCATCCAGAAGGTCATCCAGAAGGATGTTCGGCTGTCCAGTCTAATTAGCATATTACACTTTTATTATTATAGATATTACTGTTTACTGGTATACGTTCCAAAACGTACACCTATGTCAAGTTTTACCCAGCATCTTTCCTTGAAAATATAATAAACTAGATGAAGAGAAAGAAGAAACTTGAATTTCAGTATGTACTTTAATAAACACTGCCTTTATAATTATTCAAAGTGTGTGTAAACACTGTTGGGACACCCTATATGTGAAGCATGAGTTCATAGGTAAAATTCAAGATATTTCCATACTGAACTATGCATACTAGGTATTATTCATTATTATGTTGTCATGACCTACAGAAAATTTCCCGAGACTTGAGAGTAGTTTTTTTGCCTATTCTTGTTCCCCATAACTCTATTAGTAGGACATATATTTCAATGTGTAGGAGCCTTCCTTGACACTAAGGAAAGATTTTTAATTGCAAAGAACCAAATCTTAGGAGCATTTCCAACTTGGTATCAAGAAAAGACAGAGAAAGGATGTACACTCACAGGTTTTGCACAATTTTAACTATCCTCTTGTTATAAAACTAGTGCATGCACATTCAACATTATAAAACACTCTAAGCATATATATTTTGTAAAACATTTGTAAATTCAAAGATTATAAAGTATCTTTAGTAAATAAAAACAATCTTCTTCTTTCCCACACCAAGAAGTAAGAGATTGCAGTGTTACATAAAAAAAGAGCTCTTGGCTGCAAACTGGAAAATCTGAAGCTTTGGCCCTAATTTCCTATACTTCATTCATTTGATAGACATTTCTCAGTGCTTGTTTTGAGCTAGGTGCCGTGCAAGGGAGCAGGAACAGAAACAGGAAAGTACATTCCCTATTATAAAAAGAGGTCTAGTTTCGTTAAGAAGGAGATAATTAAAATCGTTATAAAATGCATCCATGTTTTCATATGAGAGTCTAAAAAGTGATATTAGCCTTTAATGGAGGAAACAACTGTCTCTATTGTTGAGGGGGGAGCTCATAAAATTTAAGTGGTTTTAAAAAATAATAATTGACAATAATTGCAAATAACATCTATTGAACAATTCTTTTGTGTCAAGAACTGTGAAAAAAGGTTTAAGATAATTACCTCAGTTAAGATTTTTAACATGAAAGGATAGTTACTATTATGCTCTCCAATTGATAGATAAAAAAATTGAGACTTAGAAACTTGAAGCTTAAAAATAAAACCAAGTAACAGGCCATTGCACAGAGGAATAATTGAATGGAATCTTGGTGAATGAGATAGTTACCTAACCACAGTATCAAATTTCATTTGGAAGTATTACATAAAGTATGAATGAATGTACACTGAGTGGCCAGATTATTATGACCACCACATCAGTACTTCGTTGGGCCACCTTTTGCCTTCAATATTACGGCGATTCTTCTTGGCATTGACTCCACGAGATGTTGAAAGGTGATGCGAGGAATCTGACACCATGCCTGACGAATATCACTGTCCAGTTCTGTGAGATTTGATGGTTGTGGAACCAGCTGCCTGATGGCTCTTTTAACTTCGTCCCACAAATACTCAATTGGATTGAGATCTGGTGATTGTGGGGGCCACCTAAGCAAGGTAAAGTCTCCCTCATGTTCTTGAAACCACTCCTGCACAATACAAGCACTGTGGCATGGCACACTGTCTTGTTGGAAGAAGCCATCTCCATTGGGATACGCCATCAACATGATAGGATGAACTTGATCAGCAACAATACTTAGGTATGTTGTGCTATTCAGACATTGTTCCACACGAATTAAAGGGCCCAAATCATGCCAGGAAAACATGCCCCAAACCATAACACTGCCTCCACCAGCTTGAAGGGTTGTACTCATGCATGTGGGGTGCATGCTTTCATGCTGTTTCCGTGAAATTCTCACTCTGCCATCTGCATGATGCAACTGGAAATGTGATTCATCAGACCACATGACTTTTTTCCAATGCTCGACTGTCCAATCCTTGTGTTCCTGTGCAAATTGGAGACATTTTATCTTGGTAACAGCAGACAGCAAAGGTGTTCGAACAGGCCTTCGGCTTCCATATCCCATACGATGCCATGTACGGCTAATTTGCCTACAAACATCAGGTGGTCATAATAATCTGGCCACTCAGTGTATATATGTACTGTACTTGCAAATCACGGTTACATCTTTCTCTCTCTCCTTCAGTTTCATTATCCAAAAATAAGATCAATAATATAAACCCCAGAAAATTATTCATTTACCAAATATTAATTGAATATCTACTATGCCAGGTGTTATGATAGGAACTTGAGATACAACGGTGAGCTAGACCTATGTTGTGCAACATGGTGACCACTAAATATTGGCATGGCTTAATTTGAACTTTAATTAACTAGAATTAAATAAAACTAAAAACTCAAGTCCTCAGTCACGTTAACCATATTACAAGGGCTCGATAGCCACAAGTTGCTGATGGCTACCATACAGGACAGTGCAAAATAAAATGTTTCCATCACTACAGAAATACGACTGGGCAGCACTGAGCCAGACAGAAGCTGATCCTATTCTCCAGAAGCTTGCATGTTAGTGGGAAAGACAGACAGCAATTATTCCAATAATTTTATTATGGTACTGATACATGTCATAAAAAAAAGCTAAAAGTGCAAAGAGGAAATCTAATCAGGAGATTTAACATAGTCTAGGGCAGTGATGGGCAACCTTTTGAGCTTGGTGTGTCAAACTTCGCCAAAAAACTGAGCATAACTCAGGTAGTGTGTCACTTTGAGGAAAAAACATTATTTCACAAATGTTTCATCCTCAGGAGCAGCAAATGTTTCATCCTCGGCATGCGGCCACCTCAGTGGCCAGGTGTCATCAGAAATGGCTACGTGTGTCAGTGCTGACACACGTGTCATAGGTTCGCCATCACTGGTCTAGGGGTTAGAGAAGGCCTCCCAGGAAAAGCGGCATTTCACCTGACCAGGAAGATGAGAAGAATTTAGCCAGGGAAAAGGTGGGGGGGGGGAGATTTCTGAACAAATGGAAGCTGTGTGCAAGCCCCAAGAAAGGAGATTTTGGAGGAATGGAGTGACTGAAGCATGGGAATGGGGGCTGTGAGGTAGGGACAAGTGCCTAGTGAGTTAGTGGGGTCATCAGAGGACAGAGCAGTTAAACCATCCTAAAACCAGTGAGAGATGATTAAAAGGTTTAAAAGAAGAACAGAATGGCACATCTGATAGATGTTTTTAGAAATATCACTCTGGCTATAAGAGAGAATGAACTGGTGGGGAGAGGGTAACAAATGGAAGTTGTGAGACAGGGTGTAATATTGTGATTTGTAATGAAAAAAACAAACAAACAAACAAACAAAAACACACCACATAATGGTGTCTGCCCCCAGTTCCTGGCACAGAATTCCTGAAATCCTTGAAATTTACTGGGTTTTAGGAATGTCTTTTATTTTCATGAGATGACTGTGGGTGGGCTCCTATTCACCAGAAAGACTAAGCCATGATTAGAAGCTTGGAATTTTCAGTCCCACCCCAGGAGAAGCCTTGAAGTTCTAGAAATGATTTTGGCTACTCCCAGAACAAAAGAATAGTTCTCCTGCATGGTTTAATGGTTTGGGTGCATTAGAGGTTCCAACTGAAACCCTCTGATGAAACTGGAATGAAGAAAAGGACAGCAACAGCCTGGACCTGGAAACTGAATGCAGGCCAGCTCCTGGGGTGGGTTGTGGGAGGGGGAGTTGCTCAGCCTTCTGGTGAAAACTGCCCACCTCTACTGAAAAATAGAGAAGAGAAGCAATGGAGGAGTTAGTAAATATCCCACCTCGTAATGGGTCATAGGATGGTTAATTCAATACAAGTTTCTATGTCCTGAGACAGTTTTCTTCTGGGGGAAAAAGGGCATTATTAATACACAAGTCAGTAAAAATGCTGTTTAAGTTCACAGCACAGAGCTGAATGCAGATTGATGATTTTTCAAATAGCCTATGGTAGTGATTATGACTATGAGTAATGAGGGGAAAATATTGTATTTTTTAAGATAAATTTTGTAAACTTTCTCAACCTGGAAATGCAAGCATAAAAATATGATGATCACTTATATCTAGATAAAATTAAAAGACACTTCCAATGGATTTTTATTTTTCAATACAAAAGTGGATTTTTAACATGTACTATACTTATAACAACCAACCAGAATGAAAATGGAAAAATATAACCAAATTGAAACACTGCACCATTGCCTTTGTTGTCCAAGGAGAAAGGGAAAATGTTCTCATAGGTTTAAAAACAGTATTACATTTCAAAATTAATGTTGGCAGCCTTTAATCTATTTATGTGACACTTTCAAGATTATAATTAAAGAAGCTCAATAGATGCATAATAGACACGGGAAAGAATTAAAAGTGACATTCTACCCATAAGATCTCTTTTGGATAGTAAAAAAAAAAAAAAAAAAAGATAAAGGTCTAATTTTCCATTCACTGATAGTCATATTCTCAGCCCTTTCAGAACCAGAACATTAGCATTCATAATTGTTTGGCTTGTATCTTAACAGTTCAGCACTTCAAATTTATTCTTCCCTAAAACCAAGAACAAGTGGTTAACAAGAAGTTAAACTGAGAGGGTCCAGTGTTTGCTTCTCCCTCACAGGCCCCTATGGTCTTGTTCATTTCTGCTTCTCTTGGTTCCCTGGAGCACCTTATGATAGTATATCTTAATAATAAGACCCGCCCTAGCCACCCTTGCTCCTGTTATACTGAAGCAAGTAAAATTCTGTCACTAGGTTTTAATGGTTCTAAAACCTAAAAAAATAAAGAAAGAAAGAAAATCTCTTATTAAATGTATCCTCACCAGGCGCTCTGAGTACATTCACATAAAGTGCTCCCTATCTTCCCATCAAGGTTCCTGCCAAGAAGCTCTTAGTTTCGCTAAGGGTGTTTAAGATACCATTTCAACCAATATCAAGGCAGTGATTTTCAAACATGCAAAAGAGCTTAACAATATTTTAAAGAACAAAGCACACTTATGTAATTCATACCAGCATTGTGGGGAACAACGTCAGGGATTAAATTAAATAGTGACTGATGTACTGATGCCCACAGTCCTACACAGGACTAGTGCCAACTATTTCCAGAATTCATCCAATTGAGGTAACAAAATTCTTCAGAATGCAGAAAAAAAATTAATTCTCTAGGAGCTTTTAAGATGAAAATATTTGTGGACCAAAAGATGCAGGCTATTACAAGAATCAAAAAAGAAAGTGCAAAGAATATTTAACATAATAAAAATAAATCAATAAATATTTAACATAATATAGAATCAAAGAGGCAATTCTCCTATCACTATTGTCAAATGTAAATTTGGATTGTTGCTTGGGATTACTGAAATGAGATTAGCAATGAGACTTGCAAAATTAGCAAATTCATTGTGTGCCTTATAGCCAATCTAAATTCCGTGTGCCACCACCTGTAAACATAAGCAATAGATTTCTTATTTTAAATGACCTGGAAAGTATCTAACATGCTATCCTTGGGGAATGAACACTTTTTGAACTAATTAATCACCAAATGCCACCATTGCTCCACTCCACTGAATATGAAAAAGCAGTTATTGGGCAATAAAAAAATTCTCTAGAAAAGAAAATGTTGATCAACTACTATTGGAAGACAAACTATTCTGTAAATATTTACAAGTCTTCAATATCTTCATTTTAAACAAAAAAAGATCAGAAATATTTCTCTACGTGAATGGATTTTAACAATGAAACTAATTTAAACATTTTTATTTCCTTAAACAAAAACATGGATCAAGAGTAGTTCAGTAATGAATACAAAGAATGTTAAAACAAAAAGGTATTTTATAGTAGCTAGTGCCCTGGACTGGACTGAACTTCAAAGGGGACTCATTTCTATTTTGGGCCTGATAACTAACCAACTTGATAACTATGGACAATTACTTCAGCTCTGTTTCTCAGTCTCCCCAGGTATAAAATGAGAAGATTACACTAGCTAATGTTTAAGATCCTCTCTAGCCCTAACCTTCTATGAAATGTCAACATTTTTTAACTACTTTTTCTTTCATATCTGTACAACTTTGTCAATATTTAGGCTACTATATAAGAGTTATGGTTTGGATTTAGCATTTACAATCAATATATAAATTTTTATTATGACTTAGCTAACTATCTCTGAATCCTGACATTGTTTATTCTGTCACGTACTTTAATAATAAACAAAGCAATATTTATAAGACCAAGCAAACATAGGACATTGTGACTGACCAGAGACAAATATAAAACTAAAGATACTTTGAATATATTATAAACATTCTCTTCTTGAAACTTCAAAACACAGTGCATTTTTTTTATTTATTTTATTGTTATGGTCTTCTAATTATCTTCAGAATGCTAAAATAAGTTCAACAAATGGAGGATACACAAGAATTGTGCAATTTGTTACAAGAACCCAGGAAATAAGAATGTGAATTCTTGTTCCACTGTTCACTATAGGAAGCTACATGAGAGTTGGAGTACAGTAAGTGCACTGGGTGCAAAAATCTGAAGACATCTGCCAACAGGTAGCAAAGTAGACACCTCCTAGAAATTTGTGCCTTCATGATCATATGCATGGTACAACATGGAAAATAACAATGTTCATTCTGTTTCCACTTGCTAATCTTATCCTAACATTTTTAAATTGAGATTCAAACTCACCAAAATCAAGAAAATGCCTCTCTTCTACCCATATCTATTCAATAAATATTTGAATTGGTTTTAGGTTCTTATATTTAGAATCAGTTTTCCAATGATAAAAAACAATTTCTCAAACTTTAGTAAAACTCTACATATTGGGTTTTGTAGTGGATAATCTATACTAATAATAGGGTAATATGCTAATTAGACCGGGAGACCTTCCAGGAGACCTTCTGGACGTCCTTCTGGACAAAGCCATGGTGGCGGGGCCAAGGCAGAGGTGGTTAAGGGCGATCAGGCCAGGAGGGTAGGGCAGTTGGGGGTGATCAGGCCGGCGGGGGGGGGCAGTTGGGGGCGAGCAGGCTGGCAGGGGGGACAGTTGGGGGCAAGCAGGCTGCCAGGCAGAGTGGTTAGGGGCAATCAGGCAGGCAGGCAGGTGAGGAGTTAGGAGCCAGTGGTCCCAGATTGCAATCGGGCCTAAACCGGCAGTCGTACATCCCCTGAGGGGTCCCAGATTGGAGAAAGTGCAGGCCGGGCTGAGGGACACCCCCCCCCCCCATGCTCAAATTTCATGCACTGGGCCACTAGTCAATGAATAAGAAATTATTCAATGGAGTTAGTAATTTTTCTATCACATAACTTTCAAACTTTAACTTTCCTTATTCCAAAAGAGGAAGAATATATTTAGGGTTTAGCAGGTGCCAGGCACTGAGCTGGACACTGGGGAGAAGCAATGGATGAGACTATGTGCCCTCCTTTATAGAGCTGTAGGCTTAGATAGGAAGACATGTACTAAACAAATAATCAGAGAGTTAAACATACAATTAAATTGTCATAGACACTGTGAAGGAAAAGTAGACTGACAGATAACAATAGGGGTCTGATTTAGATTAGGATTCATGGAAGACTTCTCTGAGAAAGCCATTTTAGGAGAGACCTAAATTATGAGCAGGATATAGCCAGGCAAAGGAACAAACTCCAAGCAGAAGAAATAGAACAGGAAAAGGCCCCAAAGCAGTTAGGAGCTCAGCTAAAGTGAAAGGGGAAATGGTTCATGATGGACTAGACTAATTAGAGATTGAGTTAGAGGGTTTTAGATTTATCCTAAGTGTATTATATAGACATTGAAGAGCTGTAGCAGGGAGTGCTATATTTTTAGAAGATTGCACAGGCTACTCTATGCAGAATATGTTAATGAGAGACAAGAGGAAAGAGAGGATAAAGTTTTGAAGCTTCCACAGTAGATTGTTGGGGAGGAAAATTATTTGCTAAAAGTACAATGATGACAGTGAACATTTGAAAAAGTAGGCAGATTCAGAGTATATTTTGGAGATATATTCTAGAGGAATCAAAAGGGAGGTGTAGCGTTTGACACACATTTACCTTCATACAATGCTTACAAACTGTATGTATTTTCTACAACTTCTAAGACTCACAATAATATCTTAAAGCCTGATCGCCCCTTTACCTTCTGTCTAATTATTCATTTTAAGTAGAAGCTAAATTTGCTTACCTTTGTACAACAATCAGCACTGCATGATACCCATGTTTATGGCATCTCAGATGTACTTCATAAAGTCCTATGTAACAAGCCTTTAGGGTTCTTAGTGAGTCTGTATAATAAATATTGATGGAGAGTGTCATAAGGGACAGACTTTTAATTCAGTTCAAAAGAACAAACCTGCCATTTTCTTTTAAATGGCATTTTCCCCCAAAAGTTAATATCAATTTGAGTCTGAAATTGAGCCTTGTAAAATTAAGCTCAAATGCAATCTTCCAACACCCACCTCAGTGAAACACATCTTTAAGTTTGCAATGAGAAATAAATGCACTTTGATGTATAAATACAATTTCTATATAAAACACGGAGGACTTTTAAATACACATAGGATGCATGGAGTGACGTTGTGAACATAAAAATTGCTTAATGGTCAGATTCATACTGCATTTGAATATGGGATATAAAACTCCTTGGTTCTAAACTATATACTCCAAAAAAATCACTAGGGAAAAAAATAATGTTCAAGTTATATAATATCCTTTAACATTAAAAATCATGGTAACTTTTCTTTCTCCTAGAATGTCAATTGAAAAAGAAACAACTGGAATTACATAGCTGCAGATATTCTTTTTTACATATTCCTTGCTAGAAAAGGAAAAGCTATTCTAAAAAGAAATAAAGGAGGGAACCTAGCCAAGAAGAGATTCCAAAAGAATATATATATATATATCTTCTCTATCAACCCACAATTCCTATTTCAACCCTGATCATTTTCTTCATGGCCAATAAGCACTAACCTAGTGTAAAACAGAGTAAGAAGAGTATGTGCATATATGACGGATAAAATACAAGCTGCACCTATTTTCGGTGTTTTTATCATTAACTGCTGTTGCATAAACTGAACATACAATGGGCTGTGACACTGGATAAATCATTTGTTTCCACTTGTTATTGATGACATTTCATAACTCGTTTGGGGCTCTGCTTTGCCCCGTCACTCCTGAGTTATGAGGTCATCAATCATGACTGGGAATAAATGATTTATGTAAGTCGCCCTATTGTATATTTTAGGTACAGTATACCATAAAACACACACTATTGATTTCTAATATTGTGGCATTACGTTTATCATGTGTGTTCGTGAGACTGTGATTTTGTGTCATCTGCTGTAACTGAGTATGAAATGTTAACATAATTTATGAGAAAAAAATGCACAAAAATAACTCAGTGAATTCTTATTTTTAATTAATATCTTGCTAAAGCAATTTTAAAGGTCTCCTTGAATTAAAAACATACTGTCTCCCAGAAAGGGAGTTGTAGTAAAGGATATGAAGTCTCTATATAAAATCATGATTAGGAAACAGAAAAGGACTGAGAGAGACCCTTTGAATAGAGCATTGCCACCTGAGTAAGCTACAGATACTAAGAACACACCCCCCACTGAGCAATATTTGTAGCGTATTACACTTGAAAGGATCAACTGCTTAGTAACAAGGATATCATGGGAATATGAAAAACTTTTCAAGCCATTTTAGAAAGAGAAGTGGTAGGTTGGGGAGCAAAACCAAAACTGATTATTTTAATTAATGAAAGCTTAGCTCCTTTAACTATAACTCAGGTTGAGTTTGCAAAGAATCTATAAGAAAATTTAACTAACATATTAATTGAAAATAAACATAAAGTTTTCAAGAAAATACAGTACTCTCATTTGAAAGGAGTTCTTCAAAAAGGATATGGCAACTTAAGGGGCTGGAAATTTTTCCTTTTTCTTTCTTCCTGTGTCATCCGTCAACTGACTTCCATTTTTCCCCCTGATGAGCTTAAAACTATAAACATCCTTAAAAATAAAACTACAAGAAAATGTG
This sequence comes from Cnephaeus nilssonii, assembly GCF_951640355.1. Lineage (NCBI taxonomy): Eukaryota > Metazoa > Chordata > Mammalia > Chiroptera > Vespertilionidae > Cnephaeus > Cnephaeus nilssonii. Next base: position 46,094,793 of record NC_137080.1, read on the forward strand.
AAGAAATTTGAGGGAGGCAATCAAAAGCATATTGAAAATCAAACCCAGAATAAGAGCATCAAATATCCAAGAACTTTCAGCTATTTGCAATTACGAGAGTAATTGCTATTTTAATATGTTTTGCTTGTTCCAAAGAAACTCTAGTTCATAAGCTGAAATTCAATGAGTTTAAATCACAGCAAAATCTTTCAGGAGCTGATCAAGACTAAATATACAATCAAAACAACCTATTATCTACATATTTTAGTTGATTAAAAAATATAAGGTACCTCTCTGAGAACTATTACACAGAAGTTGTTGACCAGCTGTGTTCAAATCCCAGTGATGATTAAAAAAATAACTACTTAATTTGAAGTACGAAGATTTTAGGTCATATATAAAGAAAATTTTCCCTTTTTTTCCACAGGAAAGTTTTAAATATTGACATTAAGTATTGAAAATAGTTGCAGAATTTTTTTTTGAAAATTTTCATAGTTTTACTTTATTAGAATAGTTTAAGGTTTGTCGTAATCTAATAACCACGTGTTGCATTACAAATTCAAAATGAGTTCTCAAAATTCTTTTTATTGTCTAATTATATCATGACTAGAGGCCCGGTGCACGAAATTTGTGCATGGGAGGTCCCCTCAGCCCAGCCTGCACCCTCTCCAATCTGGGACCCCTCGGGGGATGTCCTACTGCTGGTTTAGGCCTGATGCCGGGGATCGGGCCTAAACCAGCAGTCGGACATCCCTCTCACAATCTGGGACCGCTGGCTCCTAACTGCTCACCTACCTGCCTGCCTGATCACCCCTAACTGCCCCCCCCCCGCCAGCCTGATCACCCCTAAGCCTCTGCCTGCCGGCCTGATTGCCCCTAACTGCTCCCCCCTCGCCGGCCTGGTTGCCTCTTACGTCCCCCCCTCTTCCAGACTGGTCACCCCTACTGCCCCCCCTGCTGGCCTGGTCACCCCAACTGCCCCCCTCTGCTGGCCTGGTCGCCCCTAACTGCCCCCCCTGCCAGCCTGGTTGCCCCCAACTGCCCCCCTGCCAGCCTGGTCACCCCCAACTTGCCCCCCCCACCAGCCTGGTCACCCCCAACTGCCCCCACTGCTGGCCTGCAGCCTGCTGTTCAGTCATTTGGTTATCCCTCACTAACCCCCCTGCTGTCCTGGTCACCCCACACAGCCTGCTGTTCAGTCGTCCATCTGGTTGTTTCAGTCGTGACAGCCCCTGGTTTTTTATATATTAGGATATTAAGAACAATGTTTTATAGAGCAACAGCATAAGAGGAGCAGGGATTTCAAAAGTGAGAGTTGGTACCTTTTAGAATTACTAAGATGATACATGAAATGGTGAGTCAGAGGTCCACAGTTTAGCTAAAAATCCTTAGTTTAAGTCCAATACTATTTAGAAATATTTCACTTTTGAATTTTTAGTCTAGATTTTTCCTAGGTGCTTTAATTAAATACAAGATTCATTAACTTATGGCCTTGAATAAACTTCAAGTGAGTTCAGAAACTACCTAAATTGTATTTAAAATTAATATATGATTAATGCATATGCATGTTTCTGGGAGCCCATAACAGTATTAAACTTTATTCAGAGTCCAGGTCCAGAAACAAACAATTTTTTTAAAAAAATTACAAACCACTGATTCAAAAGGCTGTCATTCACAATTAAGTCTATTATTCATCCTTCCCAACTGTTTATAAAATTAATTCCATTTTTTAAACTATGTTCTCTGTCCCTCTCTCTCCCTCTCTCCCTCTTTCTCTTTATATATCTTGTGCCCTTTATTCTATTCATTTTGGCAACTGGTCAGAAGGAAGTACTTCAACTCTGGCTAATTTAGCTATCTTTCAAGTGCCTTTGGATAAGAACTTGTTATAAATTCAATACTTTGAACTTGTCAACTAAAGTTACTTTTTTTCTTGTGTGCAGATATCAATTAAATGTGATTTCCCTTCTCCCTACATATAATCAAAGAGTAGCTTCTACTTACTAGTAAATATGGCAACTCACATATGGAATCAGAACTGTCATAAAGGAAAAAAAATCTCCTTTTCTAAAAGTCAGGATAAGCCTTATAACGTTTTAATTTCAGATTTTACATTTTTAACAATAAAATGGGATGAGATGTGAGAAGATTATCATTTGATATAAGGAGGCTATACAGAGAAGTAGACATTATAATTAGGAAGCATCCTTGAAGATTTGTACAGTAAGTGGTGCATGATCAATCCAGGATATTAAAACAAAACAAAAAAGAAACTGGGTATAAACCTGGTTCAATCAGTTTAGAGCTGTTTTAATGAGCTTACTCCTAAGCATTAGTAATGCTGATGGAGCCAGAGCCTACATATTTGGTCCTGTACCAGGTTGGATACCAGGAGACTGGGGACTTAACCCCAGCTCTGCTCCTGACTCATTGAGTGACCTCAAGCCAGTTAACTCATCTGTTGTTTTTCAGAAGGTGGCAACTTGGAGACTACCTAGCAATTGCAGTGCATTAATGGGTGACAATCAGAGGAAGATGCCTGGGGCAGAAGAGCTTCAGTGTAAGGAAATCAGGCTTTGCAGCTCTGCCCAATCATTTCGGCACTGCTGCTCTTTCAGGGTGCTTCCATTGTTGCTCCCTGCTCCGGAACACCCCATGCTGCCACAGCCACTGCAGGGAGCACCTTTAACAGACAATCTCATTTTCAAATTTCCAGACCACTAAATCAAATGAACCAATGCAAGGGTAATATTTTTAAGGTTGCCAAGAGATGCATAGAAGAGATGACTACCTTGGGAAGAGAGAATTACAGCAGGAGTCCTGCTTAATGATGATCAGAAAGGTAGATCAGAAAGCAGCTGCTTGAGTTTGGAATTATTTAGATTTCAAATGGCATTTTGCTCTCCATAAAATTGGATTAGATTTCTTGAATCTTCTAAGACTTTGATCCAGCCCATTTCACCTTTACAAATTAAAAACCAGGTTTGGTGGTGAAAATCATATAACATACAACAAGAAAGCTTTGAGGGGCATATAGGCAGATTTAGCCTAGAGGCCCATCATACTATCATGATTGTACTTCGAGAAAACATACTCAATTCCTATAATGCTAAACGTTCTTCAGTAGAGGGGCATGCATTCATAAAATAGCTGTATTTCTACGTTATTTTATACAGTGTTAAGTTTGTGAATCTAACAATAATTTATTCCATTGGAATTAATGTCCTTATATAATTAATAAAAACAAAATTTCAAGGTACTAAAAGTGTTGTACAGGCCTATCAACAATAAAGATAAAATTTTTAAAACGTGGTGTACAAATGTAGATCAGTCAAAATACTAACCAAATGTTAATGAAAGTTAAAATAAATGAGTCATGTCATATATCCATGACAACTAGACTAACCCTAAATAATCATGTGAAAGTGAGAGTAATGAGGAAGAAGAAAGGAGGGGGGCCAAACATTCAAATCTAGAACTTAGACAACAGTAAATTTGGTTGTGCAGGAATTTTAAAAAGAAAAAGTCACTTATAATCTTACATGTGAGCAAAAAATCTGAATAAAATATCATTCAGCTAAACTATAAAGACTATATCAGCCATCCCTTAAGAAATGAAAGGACCATCGGCCACCCTCAAACAAAATCTGTCAGTGTAGTACACTCCAGCAATTTCCCAATGCCACCATGTGTGCACAGGGATGCATCAATAGGGTTTGCAAAGCACTGCTATTCTCCAGATAGTGCTCAGGACAGGAACGCTAACATAAATCAAAAATACTGGCGTGTGTTCCCTGTAGTCACTGCTGCTTAATCCGCTTACTCTAACCCTTCCCACCTTCACACAGGGTCATCTCTCCAGGTAACCGACATATTCCCCTTTCAAAAATCTTTTCTTTCATGAAGGATTATAAATGCCTTATTGATTATTCTACACAAGGCCAGTCAACTTCTGACTTCACAAGAAGAATTGAATAAAGTGGGTGACCCCACTGCTGTTTCCCTACCTACATAACTAAAGTACCACTACCCAGTTATTTTTAACTGACCTAGTCATAGAATAACTATCATCAGTGTCAGGGTCCCCGAAAGACAAAGCGCTGTTTGTGCTCCTGCTTGACTACAAAACCACTGAGCAAATAACTATACAGCTGGCTCGATTTTCCTCCTGGTCTCAGTCTTACTTGCTAGGAAAAAAAGAATCTTGATGCATCATCTGGAAACATTCTTTTGATATCTGCTTATCTTTTCAACAAGTCAGGTATTGAAAAAAGATTGTTTCATGTATCTCTTGCATTTTTAAAATATATTAGAACTAAGCTTATAAACTTAGAAAATGTTTTATTCTCTCATTTCATTCATAAATTTCCACAAGTTTTTAAAAATCCTTATTTTCTTGATTATTATATTATTTACTATTATATTATTATTATAGGTTATTAAAATGTTTTTCTACTTCATAGTTTTAATTCTTATTTTATCTATATTATTACCTCAATACTTCCTTCTTACTCTCCACCATTTCTCTTTAAACTAAATTGAGAGTTTTCAAAAATGATCTTGAAGTAAATATTTTCTGCTTTAGAAATCGAGTAGTATACAGCAAAAATATATTGCACATTCGCACTATTCATATAGTGGTAAGTGGTAAACAGGTCTATATAGTTGCAAAGTTTCTACATTTTTTCCAGAATAATATAATATTAATACTAATTTAACTGTGAAAAATTAATGATGTATAATCTATAGAGTAATGATTAAATATATATAAATCAAATTCTAAAACCATTTCTATAGTCCAAAATAAAATAGGAAAGGAGGAGCAGATAAATGAAAAACAGAGGGGAGAAACAGAAAACAAATTTTCAAGATGGTGACCTAAATCTACACATATCAATAATGGCATTAAATGTAAACAGATTAATTTTTCTAATGAAAAAGCAGGTATTATCAGAATGGTGTTTTTTTCACAATAGATTTTTTAAAAAGCAAGAACCAAATCTATGCTGTCCATATGAGATGTACTAGTATTTAAAATATTAAGCCATAGATACTTTAAAATTAAATGGGTAGAAAAAGATATACCATTGAAATTATAAGTACAAGGCTGGAATAGCTACCATAGCAGCTTTATTTATAATAGACAAAAACTATAAAGCCTATATTCTGTCAAAAGGGAAAAGAATAAGCAAACCAAGATTCATCCATACAATGGGATACTATTTGGAATTATACAGGAACTAACTATTGATACACCTAACAGTAAGGATATATCTCAAAAACATTATGCTGAGTGAAAGTTTTACACAATAAAGGACATACTGTGTGATACCATTCTAGAACAGATATAACTAACCTGTAATGGAAAATATCAGAACAGTAGACATTTCTAAAGGTCTGGGTCAGGGATTGGCTGAGAAAAGGCATAAATAAATTTTCTGAGGTGAAGATAGTGTCCTATAGTGTGAATAGGGAGATGGTTATACAGCTAGGTGTAATTGTCATAACTCAATGAAAGTGCACTAAAAAATGGTGGTTTTCATTGTATATAAATTTTATATCAAAAGAAAATATATAAACAAGCATTCAATGCTTGTTAATATATACAGGTTAGGTGTTTAGGGAAAAGTGTACTGATATTTGCACCTTTGTTTGAAATACATCAAAAAATCAATTGAAGAATATAAGAATATGGATAGATGTGAAACAAAGCAATATAGTAAAATGTTAATAGCTGCATCTAGACAGTAGTTATATGGTGATCATTGTAAGATTCTTTCAGTTTTTCCTTATGTTCAAAATTACAAATTAAAATAAAAATAGAAATAGAAAAGAGGGAGAAGGGTACACAGAGAGCTGAACTGTATCTGCTTTATATTTTAAAATAAAGAGACAAACTATTCTGAAGCAAATAGAGCAAATATGATTTAAAAGACCCTAGTATAGGATTCATGGGTATTAATTGTATTATTTTTTTCTTTTATATTTTCTTCATGCTTGAAATATTTCATAATTTAATTTTTATAATATATAAGTGGAATGAATATAATGCAGAAGAGATTGAAGGACAATAAACTGAGTTCCAGGATCTGGATTTTAGTCTTCACTCATTTATTACCCGTGAGCCTGATGTGAATGACAAAGTCTCTCTGGGCCTCAGTTTCCTCATTTGTAAAATAAAATAGTTGAACTGAATAATGTATTACAGATTCATTTTCATCTTTATAATTCTATAAATCAAAAGTAGGCAAAAATAAACAAAAGTGTAATTTTAGGAATTGTCTCCTGATTAAATATCATACATGAGCCAAAATACTCAAAAGATTAATTATACAGGTGGTCAGAGAATAATTTTGTCCATAAGGAAATCATGACCTTTATGGTTTTACTCAACCTAAACTCAATATAAGTAGATGGGAAATCATATCATCAAAGAGCCCAAAGCCCAAAAATAAAGGGGGGAAAAGTTTAGTTTTTAAGACATTATTTCTATTTATTCTTCCAATAACTTGGGTCTTGAGAATTCCATTCCATTTTAAGCCTTATTTTTTTCAACCCTACAATGAGGATGAGAGTAAAGAATATTGCCAATTCTACAAATAAATGGAAAGATATACCATGTTCATAAATTGAAAGGATTAATATTGTTAATATGTCCTCACTACCTAAAGCAACATACAGATTCACTGCAATCTCTATTAAAATACCAATGGCTCTCTTTCTGTAAGTTCACTATTGGTGTATAGAAAGGCCATAGATTTCTTGGCGTTAATTTTGTATCCTTCTACATTGCCAAATTCATTTATTAAGTCTATGAGTTTTTTGACGGAGTCTTTTGGATTTTTTTATGTACAATATCATGTCGTCTGCAAATAAAGACAGCTTTACTTGTTCTTTTCCAATTTGGATGCCTTTTATTTCTTCTTCTTGTCTAATTGCAATGGCTAATACTTCCAGTACTATGTCAAACAGGAGTGGTGAGAATGGGCATCCCTGTCTTGTTCCTGTTCTTAGGGGAAATGTTTTTAGTTTTTGTCCATTAAGTATGATGTTTGCTGTGGGTTTATCATACACCGCTTTTATTATGTTGAGGTATGAGCCTTCTATTCCCACCTTGTTGAGAGTTTTTATCAAGAAAGGGTGTTGGATTTTGTCAAATGCTTTTTCTGCATCAATTGATATGACTATGTGATTTTTATCTCTCAATTTGTTTATGTGATGTATCACGTTTATTGATTTGCAGATATTGTACCATCCTTGCATTCCTGGGATAAATCCTACTTGGTCATGGTGTATGTTCTTTCTGATGTACTGCTGGAGCCGGTTTGCTAGAATTTTGTTGAGGATTTTGGCATCTATGTTCATGAGGGATATTGGTCTGTAATTCTCTTTCATTGTGTTGTCTTTATCTGGTTTTGGTATTAGGGTGATGCTGGCTTCATAGAAGGAGCTTGGAAGTGTTCCTTCCTCTTAAATTTTTTGGAATAGTCTAAGGAGGATAGGTTTTAGTTCTTCCTTGAATGTTTGGTAAAACTCTCCTGTGAAGCCGTCAGGCCCAGGGCTTTTGTTTGGCAATCGCATTTACCATCACACCAAAAAAAATTAAGATACCTAGGAATAAACCTAACTAAGGAGGTAAAAGACCTATACGCGGAAAACTACAGGACACTGAAAAAAGAGATAGAGGAAAACGTAAACAGATGGAAGAACATACCATGTTCATGGATTGGTAGAATCAACATCATTAAAATGTCCATACTACCCAAAGCAATCTATAGATTCAATGCACTCCTCATTAAAATACCAACAGCATATTTCACAGACCTTGAAAGAACACTCCAAAAATTCATCTGGAATAAAAAAAGACCCCAAATAGCCACAGCAATCCTGAGAAAGAAGAATAAAGTAGGAGGGATCTCAATACCAGATTTCAAGCTGTATTACAAAGCCACTGTTCTCAAAACAGCATGGTACTGGCACAAGAACAGACATATAGATCAATGGAATAGAATAGAGAATCCAGATATTGACCCAAACCACTATACTCAATTAATATTTGACAAAGGAGGCATGAACATACAATGGAATCAAGACAGTCTCTTCAATAAATGGTGTTGGGAAAATTGGACAGATACATGCAAACAAATGAAACTAGATCACCAACTTACACCATACACAAAAATAAACTCAAAATGGATACAGGAGTTAAACATAAGACGGGAAACCATAAAAATACTAGAGGAATCCACAGGCAGCAAAATCTCAGACATATGCCAAAAGAACTTCTTCACCGATACTGCCCCTAGGGCAATGGAAGCTAAAGAGAAAATAAACAAATGGGATTACATCAAAATAAAAAGCTTTTTTACAGCAAAAGAAACTATCAACAAAACAACAAGAAAGCCCACTGTATGGGAGAACATATTTGCAAATGGTATCACTGATAAAGGTTTAATCTCCAACATCTACAGGCAGCTTATACAACTTAATAAAAGGAAGATAAATGATCCAATAAAAAAAATGGCAACGGACCTAAATAGAATCTTTTCAAAAGAAGACAGAAGGAAGGCCAAGAGACACACGAAAACATGCTCAACATCACTAATTATCCGAGAGATGCAAATCAAAACAACAATGCGGTACCATCTCACACCTGTCAGAATGGCTATCATCAACAAATCAACAAAAGACAAGTGTTGGCGAGGATGCAGAGAAAAAGGAACCCTCGCGCACTGCTGGTGGGAATGCAGACTGGTGCAGCCACTGTGGAGAACAGTATGGAGTTTTCCTCAAAAAACTGAAAATGGAACTCCCATTTGACCCAGTAATCCCACTCCTAGGAATATATGCTAAGAAACTGGGAACGCCAATAAGAATGGATATATGTACCCCTATGTTCATAGCAGCACAATTTACAATAGCTAAGATCTGGAAACAGCCTAGGTGCCCATCAGCTAATGACTGGATCAGAAAACTATGGTACATCTACACAATGGAATACTATGCTGCCATAAAAAAGAAGGAATTCTTACCATTTGCAGCAACCTGGATGGAATTGGAGAACATTATGCTGAGTGAAATAAGCCAGTCAATGAAAGAAAAATACCACATGATCTCACTCATTTATGGATAATAAGGAACATTATAAACTGTTTAACAAAAAGATAGATACAGAGGCAGTAAAGCATCAAACAGTCTGTCAAATTACAAGGGGAAGGTTAGGGAGAGGTGGGGGAGATAAGAGATCAACCGAAGGACTTGTATGCATGCATATAAGCATAACCAATGGACGCAAAACTCTGGGGGGTGAGGGCATATATGGGAGTGAGGTGGGGGGGGGCAATGGTAAGATATGTACACATATAATACCTTAACCAAAAAAAAAATACCAATGGCATTCTTCTCAGAACTAGAACAACTACTCCTAAATTTATATGGGAACATGGACTTGAATAGCCAAAGAAACCTAGAGAAAAAACAAAGTGGAAGTTATCATGCTCCCTAATTTCAAACTATATGACAAAAGCTGCAATAATCAAATCAGTATGGTACTGGCATAGAAACATATATGTAGATCAATGGATTAGAATAGAGAGCTCAGAAATAAACCCTAACTTATATGGTCAATTAGTCTACAACAAAGAAGGCAAGAATATATCATGTAGTAAAGACAGTATCTTCAATAAGTGGTGTTGGGAAAACTGAGCATTAAGTGTAAAAAAATAAAATTAGACCACTTTCTTATAACATATAAAAATAAACTCCAATGGATTAAAGACTTAAACATAAGACCTGACATTATAAAAGTTCTAGAGGAATACATAGGCCGTAAACTCTTTGACATTGCTTTCTTTGGATATGTCTCCTTGGACAAGAAAAACAAAAGAAAAAAAATAAACAAATGGGACTACATCAAACTATAAAGTTTTTGCACAGCAAAGGATTTCCATCAACAAACAAAAAGATAACCTATTGAATGGGATAAGATATTCACAAATGATACATCCAATAAGAGGTTAATATCTAAAATATATAAGGAATTCATACAACTTAATACTAAAAACAAAAAACAATTAAAAATTGGGCAGAAGACCTGAGACATACAGATGACCAACAGACACATGAAAAGATGCTCAACATCACCAGTCATGGAGTAGCATGCTGCCATGTACCTATCACAGTACCACCTCTTGGGTGCTGACATCAAAACCCAATAAACACACAGAAAGTGATAGTATACAAAAAGGTCATATTAACAAAGAAAAGACAGGAGCAAAAAGAAAAACTGATGTACTTAATATCAATACTTATCTGCTACTTGATAATTCCATATTCCTTTAAGAAACTTGCTCTACTGTACTTAAAACACTGATTTTGTTTAGCAACTGAGTTGACATTTAAAACTGTCTTTCTGGACACAAAATGAAACTTCTATCATCTTAAAAGAGAAAAAGTAGGAGGGGAGATTTTTTTTCCCTTGAAATTCCTGCAGTCTTCAATTCTTATCCATGCAATTTATATACTACATCATCACAATTGTAATTTTTAGGCAAAGAAAGGATGTCTAAAAAATAACTACTGCTTCTTCTAAAAAAATAAAAATAAAAAAGGCAGCTTTTCCCTCTTAGAGTGATGCTGTTCCCAAGCATTTCTTATGCTATGAACATCTTATTTTGAATAAAAAGTTACTAAATCCCATTTTGTAGGACACATTTTCTTATCTGAAATACAAATCTTTCAAGTTTCTAATATCAACTCCTTTCTCAAAAATTGAAATGTATGTCTATGGAGAAATTTATCTTTTTGGAAATACAGTGCTATATTGAGACTTTTGCTTTTTAATTAACATTGGAAGCAATTTTTTCTTTTACCTCTTTGTCTCCTTGCCACTTTGTTAGTTCTTTTTCCTTCCTTTTTATTCCTCATTTGACTTTTTTCTTACCTATACCTAACTTATGTTTATCATTTCTCAGTAGGCTAATATGGTTAACACTTAAGTCTTCCTAGCAGGAATACATTCTATTGCATAAAAAAAAAAAAAGCTGTTGCAATTAAGCTAAAGAGGAAACAAAGGATTTGAAGAAACAAATCTATTTTTCTGTGATTATGTGCCTGAAAGGAATCTGCCACCTAGATTAAAATCTATTTAGCTATACAGTATAACTAATTATGTATGAATTTAGACTATAATCCCTAATGTTCAAAGAAACCATATTATGCCATAGAGATAACCACCTTCAATTTTAAGAATTGCTATAAGGTTAAGGTAGCTGTAGAGTCCATGTGCCCATTGTACACAGTAGTTTTATATAAGCTAAGAAACCAAAGACCATGAAGAATTAATTCAGAATGGTCCAGCATTTGACATACAACATAGGTTGTCCTGTAATGCAGACTCTAACAACATTAGGCATTCCTGAACCCCTGGTAATAGAATTGTTAACTTTTATACCAAGAAGGTTGGGAAAGCACCAATATCTGCATGTGGTGTGTGTCCAGGACGACTTCAAAGAGTTCCTACTATGAGACATAAAGTTCTTATAAGGCTGTCTAAAATTTAAAATATATATGTAATATATATCAGCAGGACCTATAGTGGATCCATATGTGCTAATTATGTCCATGACAATATCAAGCATGCTTTCCTTGTTGAGGAGCAGAAAATTGTTGTGAGTGTTGAAGTCACAAACACAGTCAGAAAGCTTTTTTTTTTTAAGTGGAGCTTTTTTGCATAATAAATATAATCAAAACACTTTAAAAAATGAAGAATTGATAGTGGGGGCTGTACCCGATAGATGTTAGGCAACAGGGGAAGCTTTAGGTTTTTGCTTAATATTTTACATGTTGCCCTAGCTGGTTTGGCTCAGTGGATAGAGCATTGGCCTGTAGACCAAAGGGTCCTGGGTTCGATTCTGGTCAAGGGCATGTACCTGGGTTGCAGGCTCCTCCCTGGCCTGGGCCCTGCTTAGGGCTCCTGCAGGAGGCAACCAATTGATATGTCTCTCTCACATTGATATTTCTCTCTCTTTCCCTCTCTCTTCCACTCTCCCTGGAAATCAATGGAAAAATATCCTCAGGTGAGGATTAAAAAAACAACATGATATTCTACATGTTTATCTCTAACATCAAAAAAAATTGGATGCACATTTATACCACTTTTTTCAGCCCCATGAAAGACGTAAGTTTAACAATAAACTTTAAATAAAACATCCCAAGGGGGAAATTTTTGTTGTTTGTTTTTCAATGGGCAGGCAGAGCCAAATTACTGGATCTCCCAAAATCAGTCCGTAAAAGTTTAAAAGGAATGTTAACATGTCTGTGGCTTGTATTTCCTTGACAGGGAGGAAAAGTGGGTGGACATATTCCCTGTTTCTCATGCAGACTTTTTTCTATGGTTATTCTAAAGGTCATGGGATTTCTGGATTATTCAGAAATGAGATGAAACTACTGCCTATCCCGTATCTCCATTTCATAACAGCATAGCTACTTTAAAGAAGTAAATTCTCATTCCTCTAATATGGCTGTAGGAGATTAGTTCTGTTATCCCACATAGAGTTCTTCTGAACTTCTCTAAACTCAAGTCAGGAGTGAAAGATAATTTCTGTATTCCATTACTTTGGAATTAAGACAGGAGATTGTAGCAAAAAGGGCGAGGGATAATGTGCTTGTAGGGCCTCTGTATGTTAGTGAGGCAGGAAAGGAAGGCTACTGATCAAAACAGTCAGACTTGGAAATAGCTTTTCTGGGTGAAGTTGCCACAACCATTTCATGTTGGTTAAAAAAGACTTATGCTAAAGAACAAGTGTCTTCCTCATAAATTGTGTGGCCTGATTATAGTATTCTTCCTATTTTACCATCAAGCCAGAATCCACTAGGGTGTGGTTGTTGGTTTTTTTCTGTCATTTTATCTTTTGGGAAATTCAATGTTATATTGAGATTTATAATATTAGATTCATAATCCTTTCACTAGATATCTTTCTCCTCCCTGCCTACTGTTTTCACAAACAGTTCCAAAATAGGAACAAACAAATCATATGGAGCTAATTATAGATCTAAAAAACAAACAAGGCTGGCTATTCTTAAGAGACACACAGAATAAAAAAGATATCTCCTGAAATGTTGTACCTCCATGTTTTAAGGTCAAACTAATGACAAGTTAAGAAGAAAACAATAGGATCATTCACAGTCCAATTATACAATCAGGTGAAAACAGTAAACTATTTCCTTGATGTCATAAAATGTTGTTTCCAACTAGATATATGCATTTTTCTGGTTTATAACTATGCCTTCTAAACAATTTCTTTCCTGAAACATTCTGTTAACAGTGACTGTTGATAGAAACTGTGTTTACAAATTTTAAAGATACTGGTTAATATAGTAGTTATACTCTTAAAATAAATCTTAAACAAAAAAACGAATGAGTGGATTAAAACAACTGTGGTCCATTTACACAATGGAATACTACTCAGCTATAAAAAAGGAAATCTTACCCTTTGTAATTATAGACTTTTTAATTTTGATGAGGGTAGGGGCTACATCTCTTACACACTACCACTGCATGGATGACCTGGAGAGTATTATGTTAAGTGAAATAAGCCATTAGAGAAAGATAAGTACCATATGATTTCACTCATATGTAGACTCTAATGAACAAAATGAACTAACAAGCAAGATAGAGACAGACTCGTAGGAAGTAGGCTGACAGCTGTAGGAATGGGAAAGGTGGGGTGGGGGTGGGAAAGATTTAACAAAAAAAAAGAGAAAAAAAATCATGAACAACAGTGTGGTGATTGCTGGGGCACGGGGAAGGTGGAGGAGGGTATGTGATGGAAGGAGACTTGATTTAAGATGGTGAACACACAATACAGTGTACAGATAACATATAGTGGAATTTTGTATAATTTTTGTTAACCAGTGTCACCCCAATAAATTCAAGCAAAAAAGAGAATTGACTACACACATTGCAAAACATAAGAGACTCATAATGGGAGAATTAAGCAGCCAAATGCATATAAGTATTTCTTTCTCTGTTCTAACATATGGACAATTAGTTTATAGCTAAATATGCAGTACATTTTTTACTGTCTTGTCAAAGGTCGAGTGATCCCTGAGGCATGTGACTTTGCTCTCAACTAGCAATATAGAATAAAAACACTTTTCAGACTCTTTTATGGAAGTTCAATCTTGAACTCACCACTACTTGACACAAATTAAAAGCTGGGTTAACAGTCATGCCCTTTGTACAGAACTGTCTGAATTGTATGGAATCTCAGTATTTCTTTCACCTTTGTGACATCCATCCCTGGATTAGGTTAGACCACTAAACCTAACCTGAACTTTCTCCTACTGACCAACTGCAGGACTTTTCAGTGAACACACATATCTAATTTGTCAATTGTCAGGGAAAGATGTGTAATTCTGATGAGGGTAGGGGCTACATCTCTTGCATGCTACCGTTTTCCAACTGTGCCAGGTGATATCTAGGAGACACTCAAGAGATGACTATTGAATGAACGAACAACCTAGACTTGCTTTCACTGACTTGCTTTACCAAGATGCTACATAACATATAACTAGTTTTCATGATACTAATGTGTATGTTCACCATAGGCAATAAAGAACATATTTCCCCAAATTACACCATGTCCTCTCTATAAAGACCCAGGAGATAAATCTCCCCAAAGCCTGTGTAGCTGGAATAGTTGCACATCTTCTAAATAATCAGTTTATTCTCTTGAGCTGCATCTTGGAATTAATGGTTTCCATCTTGGTGTTGGCTGTTAGAGAGCTGAGGACTACACATGCAGTCCATGACTAACCAGGACAGAGGGCTTCACAGTGGGCACTGGGTTCCACAGTTACACTCCAGCTCCATCCTTCCTCTCTACCTTTTCCTTGGCTTCATTTCTCCCACTTAATTGTAAATTTATGTTATGTATCTTTGTAAGCCATCTTAGTTTATTTTTGAATCAAGGTGGGACATAAATAATTGATTTTCCCCTTCATATAGAAGTTATTAACTTTGCTGAAGAAGAGAATGGGCAAAGGAAGACAAAATGTCGACTTTGGCAATACATAGCTGATTTTAAGAGACCTTCGGGATACCTTGTGAAGAAAAGATGCTATTTCTATCCCACGTTATATAGTTTTAGTTGGATGTACAGCACAGGCAATTGTACAATGTCAACCCTTTTATTAATTTACATCCATTATGTTAATGCTACAAAATATTTAAAAATAAAACACAAAGGAATGTAACTGGACCAGAAGAAGCTTAGCTTTTGCTTACAGTCAGAACATTAGGAACAAGGAAAATTGATGAAACTGTAAACATATATGGGGAACATTGGTACCAAGTAGACAGAATGACCTCTTCCTGTTGAATTATGTTCTGAGAGACAGGGTTCCTCTTCCTTCCCTTCCTCCTCTCTTTCACAAAGGAAACTGTCCATTTTTCATGAGATGTAGTTTCTCAGAAGATAGAGAAATAGACCAATGCTAGCTAAATAAAATAATCACAATTTTTCTAAGAACTAATAGTTGAGTTGGAAGTTTATTTAGAAATGCAGTTGTACTGTATCATAATGTGATAAAATTATGGTAACAGTCAATCTAAATATAGAATATTTCTGTTTCTATTGCTATGTCTACATCTACATACCAAGTGCATTTAAGTAAAAGGAAAAAAATAATGACAAAGGAACACACACACACTTACATACACATAGCCATCTGCTCCCAAATAGCAAAAACATCTCTTCCACGAGAACCACGCCCATCTCTTCTCCAGGTTCAGGTAGGGAACCACTGTCAGTCTATTCTAGCACACCCTTTTAAATTCTGTACGTCTTTATAAATGCAGTTATCATTACCATTGTTGCCTTATCACTCTCCATGATTGCTCTCTTTCAGTCAAATACAAAGGAAGTCTGAATATAAATGTTTTGTCATAAAACTGCTATTCAAACAATAAAAAAGGGTTATAATAGTACTAAAAATAATTTACCTCTAAGGCTGCCGCATAGACTTGTAGTGTGCAGGCTGAGGGGCACAAAACTCCTGCAGCCATACCCTCAGTGTCCTCTGAGCTCTCCCACTGCATCTGTACCCACATCTGCATGATTTTAAAGATGATTCAGATATCATCACATGGCTGGGATATCCAGAACCTTCTTAGCATGAGATTTTTTAAAAGATGCAAACTGTCTTTAGCAATATTATCATTATTTAAGAAACATGGGATAAATTAGATTACTTTTAAGTTTGTTAGTTTTGGGATAGAGGATAAATATGTAGTGCATATATAGTGAACCTTTTTACCATGTGCCATATCTGTGCATATATATACACACACATATACACACATATCACATACACAGAGATATACACATCTCATATAACAAACATGTCACATGTACACACCTATACCTATAATAAATACACACATGTGCCATACTCACATATATCATACACATATATCATGTATACATGTTTAATGTGTACATACACATATAGAGCACATATATCTTATATATCATGCATACACATACACATTTAAAATCTTCACTCTGCAAATGTTTTTGTTGGTACAAGGACTGGCTGTGCACTGCCACCCAGGGGCTGTCTGCAACATTTTAACATTACTATCTTGCCAAGAGGTATTCAAAGTCATCACCAAATGCGTCCTGGACAGTGCTTCATGGTTAACATTCCCATTGCACTTTCCTGTAGCTTCAGTGTCATTTCCCATAGCATGAATGCATGGTGCAAAGAAAGGCGGAGAAAATGAAGAAAGAAAAGAATGCCAAACAAGCAAAGGACCACCTAGGAGGAAACAAACAAATTACACTGACAAGGCTGACGAGAAGGAGTAAGAAAGAGGGAAAGAAGAGAAGGAGGAAGTTTATCAGGGCTTCATGGCTATTGCTCTGGGTAAATATCCCTCCTTGAAACAATAAAGACAAATAAAGTACAAAGAAAGGATAAAGCAAAAGATTACAGACTTGGCCGGTGTTTGATAAATGGCACTCTACTTCACTCTGCTTATTGTGTACTTCATACCTCACTCCTGAATATGGAAGAGAATTTTATTAAAGATTTAGCCACGGTGGTGGTGGTGACTGGCTCACAGTAATTTTCCTACAAAGTAGTTTAATCTATCACAGGGCAGACAGTGCACCTTCTTACCATGTATCATATCTGTCTATTGAGTAAGTGCTATCCAAATCCAATTTCTTTTCATTTTTGGAACCCGTGATGCATATTCAAGATACACTTTCGTTTTGTCTTTGTCCTAAATCGGTTGCTGTATGAGAAGCAGGGGAGTGGGGGTGGGGGCCGTGCTAATAAAAAGGAAATCTGCACTCTATGGTTTCTATATCATTCTGGTCATTTGTTTCTTTTTTGTATTTTACAAAACTAAATTGCATAATTTCAATGGCATATAATATTGGTCACATGTGGAGTCACCAAGACCTTCATATTTATGGATATGAATATGAAGTATTGCACCAATGATTATGAAATGAACTTAGAAAATCATTACAGTCAAATTCCAGTTTTGAGCTTTGTGAAGCACATAGGGGTTGTTCCATCCAATAATGAGATGACTTGTGGAATAATAGGGAAACTATTCCGACCAAAATCATTCAGCAGTTCATTATGTGGTAAAATGTAAATGCAGAAGTGTCAGGAGCAAGGTACCTTCAGAGTGCTCTGGTATGGAATCACAGAAATTAGAAAAGCCCCATGAGGTCACTCACTTCATCTGCGCCTGGTACCAGAGTGCTCTCAGCAAAATATTTTCAAATATAGAGTCCATGCTCCCATCATGAGATTCTATTATTTCTCCTTTCATTGCATTACTTTATTTCACTATGATGAATTGTTTTCTAAACTGACAATTGTTTCCTTTAAATATTATTGGTATTTTTGTAACAAATAAGTAACTCTGCCCTCACCAAATTGTAACATATCCTTGCAGTTCTGTTGTATCCTATTTATAGACTCTGTCTAAACTGACTTTACACATATTATTTTAATTATAAGGCTAATTAGCATATATTTTGGCCAGCTAATTTACACTTAAAATCACAACTATTATTGTTTTACAGTTCTTGGAGGACCCGAAATCCCAAACATGGTCAATTTCCACCTAGCAGCAATTTAAAAGGTGCATCTTTTTTAATTTCCACGCTGTTCCCACCCCCAGCAACTTAGTCCCTACCTTATTTGGTCCCAAATATGAACATAGATTTTAGAAAATATTAAAAGTAATTCTTTATCAGAAGATTTTGAGCTCCCTCCAACCTGGTCCGAGTCCTTCAATTTAAAGATGAGAAAATAATTAACTTTTAGAAGGTGATTTGTTTGAATGGTCAAACAACAGATTAATGTATAATTAGAAGAAAATGGATATTAAATATAAAATACTTAATTTCAGATCCTGCCTCTGCGGTTAACTAGTCCTGTGACCTTGGTTGGGTAAATCATTAACTTTCTGAGCCTCAGGTACTTGTCTGTAAAATGGAAATAATAATGCTGAGCACATGAGTTTGTTATAGGAATCAAGATAAAGTATTTAAAACATAATTATCATGATGCCTAACACATAATAAGTACTCAATAAATGATATCAATTAGTCACAGAAATGAGCCTGGAAATGACGGCTTGGTGGGATTTGTCTAGCCACACTGATTCATGCCACCTATCATCTCTCCTTCACCTATATATTATGAACCAGTGCTTAGGATAAAGACAAAATTAAGCCTCTATCTAAAGCCAGGAAGAAAGTTTTCACTCGTTTCCTAAAATATATTGATAATAAAATGTTTGTGTAAACACCTTTTCACATAAATTAATACTATCATATAATCTTTGTGTATGCTTTTGTTTTAAAATATCTTCACATTATAAAAATAGCACCTAATGAAGAAAATTTTCAGAGTACAAAAAGAGAAAAGAAAAGCATTCATAATCCTAATATACAGAAATAATTGCTTTTAATATCTTGGTGAAAAATCTTTTATTATATATTTTTAAAAATTATTTTATATAAATTATGTTCATCATATATATGTTATAGAGATACAGATTATATACTACTTTATATTCTACCTTTTTTCCCCAAACATAAATAGTGAGCATTTGTCCACATCATTGTATATTCTTGAAAATATAAATTTTAAGTGTAGGGATTTGTCAGTACTTTATTTAACTCCTCTTCTATTTTAAAATATTTATACTGTTCTCAGTAACTCTGCAAAAAGCATCCTTTATTTCTGTGAATTCTTTTTGAATTAAAATTTTCTGTCATTCATTAAACTAAAAATTCCTTGAAGCCACAGCTCTTGTCCAACTTCCATTTGATTTTACTGCCAGCATAGTGTGTATATTCAATAAAAACTACTCTAAGAAAAATGTTCCTATTGATTAATATTCAACAAAAATATTTCCCCTTACAAACACTCTTAACCTCATTCACAGTGTGACATTCATACTACTCTGATTTCGTTACATTGACATAATAAACTGTATATGGAAAATTTAATAATTACATTAAATATGCTTTCCTATGACAATTTCCTCTAGAAACTATAAAACTTCATAAAAACCAACAATCATGATAAATTCCTAAGTTTAACTGTTTTATTAGTCACTGTAGGGACTAGATGATTAACATGAAGAAATATGAAGCATGGCTCAGTGGTTGAGCATTGCCCTAAAACCAGGAGGTCACGATTCGACTCCTGGTCAGGACACACTCGGGTTGTGAGTTCGATCCCTAGTGGGGGATGTGCAGGAGGCAGCCAATAGATGATTCTCTCTCATCATTGATGTTTCTGTATCTCTCTCTCCCTCTCCATTCCTCTCTGAAATCAATGAAAAAAATATTTAAAAAGGTTGCCCTCTAGAAAACCTGTCCTAATTTTTAAAGATTGCACAACTGCTCATATCTTTAGATGCCATCTCTTAAAAAACCAAAACACTAACATTGATTCATATTTCTGATAGTTGTTTCATCTTTTAAAAACATAATTATCTTACACATTTATATGACTTGGAGATTTACATCTGTAATGGTAAAAGAAGAAATCCAACACTGAAAATAATTTTGGATTTGATATATTCCACCCTCACTGGCCTTGAAAACTTTCTATCAGAAGATAAATTTGAGAGCAATTTTGAAATCAGGTCATTATAATAACAAAGAAGAAAGCACCAAATTATATCATGCCAAAAGAAAAAAAGAACAATGAGAAAGTTGACCATTTTAAGAATGATTGTAATTGCCCTTTAGGGGGAGAAAATGGTAAAAAAAATACTTACCTTGATCAAAAACATATATATATATATATATATATATATATATATATATATATATATATATATATATATATATATGGCTTTTCTTTAACAAAACAAAAGAAAAGATTTTAAGTGTCTGCTTACACATGTTAAACTAATGCTATAATTCCTCTACTCACTGCCTTCAAATTCCTTCTAGTCTATTCCTAATTAAAAATCCCTCTATTGGCAACAAAAGAGTTTTATTTTTAATACTTCTTTATTTATATTCAAAGAGTATTTATAAGGCATAAGGCACCAGTTATAATAAAAGACGTTGGTGCATTTTGGGAGCTGTGAGTCCTTTATCCACTCTTTTAAGATGCGCAAGATGCATTCATTAAACACAGACGCTTCTCACCAAAAGTGAAGGTTGAGACCTATTTAAGTGTAGTTATAGAAATGATTTAGACATTTATAAAATAAGTTTATTTTCACACTTCTAATAGAATCAGTTACCAGGGTCAGCAGTACAATTAAACAGTAAGGTCAGCAGCTGACATTTTATGCCTTGCTCAAGACTGCACCTACTACCCCACAGCGCCACCTGGCAGAGGGAAGAAGAGCTGTGTCACTGTGGCCTCCTGAGAATAGTCACTAATTGGAACAGTACAGTATTCCTCTTAAAGTCCCCAACTGAAGCTGACCTCATTTTCCTCACTAAAAATGGACACATTCACATACCAAGTTAGAAAATCTGGGGTTTTGCTCACTTGGTTTTTGTTACTTGTACTTTTTAAGCAAGTGTCTTAACACTACATTTTCAAAGGACATCTTCATTGCAGCAGATCACAGCTGATGATGATGAATGTATCTACATTTTTCAAAAATAATTTGACATCAGTTTTCATGGAGATTATCACAATAAGTTAATTTACAACAGTGACACACACAAAAAATTCCAGTGTTCAGCTGAGTGTAGCTATATGCCTCTTTGGAAAAGGAACAATAAAAAACAACAAAATAATAATTTCTCATATCCACATGCTTGAACCATTCTAATTTTTATTTATATGTCTCTACCCATAGAAATATTTCTATCTGTGCTCTGGGTATGTATTTAAACACATGGTTTATGCATGTTAACATGAACAAAATCTTATTAATTTTTTTTTACCTTTCTCTTCACAACAATTTACTTGTAATCTGAATACATGTAAACAACTAGAGACAGTCACAAAACAAACTCTTAAATAGTAACTATTTACATAATCTGACCAAGAGTACTTTCACTTTTTTGACTGAAAAGAAAATTTTGGCATCAATTATCCTTTAGGCCTAAATATTCCCATTTCTTCATAGCCACACACTCAAAAAAGGGTTTGGGGAGGAGAAAGTAAGGAACTGATCATGGTTGTCTTTAGATTTACAGTACAACTGAAATTTCAAAAATAATACTGCCAATTCAATGACCAAATTACAAAGCTAGGCTCATGTTCATATTTAGCATGTTAGACGGCTCTGATTGAAGAAATTAGTAGCCTTCTCTGCATTACATTAGTTTTCCTGACAATAAAACAGAAATAATATTTGACATCTCTCTAACTTATAAGGAAAGTCTCACTTTAAAAAGTACTTATATATATTCTTTCTGCTTTGTACTCTCTAGTCTTTTCTCCTATAGATTCTCAAAAACAAAAGTTTGCTTTAAACCAATAAAAAAAATACCCAGCTCCTGGGTATTTAAATGTTGACAAAAGTGTTTGCCCAGTAAAGATATTACAAGGTGAAGGGTATAGCACTTGAGATTATACAACCACACAGAGACCTGTTTTCGCCTTTTTCTTTAGATTCCTTATAACGGTGCATGAAATAGAAGGAAGGTATTATAGCAAGGACATACTTATTGGGAAATAACGTAAATCACTTCTTGTTGATGGATTTCCCCTCTTCCCTCGAAGTCCAAGTTTGGAGCAGCAGATCACCGCACTGGAGAAGAAAAAGGGCTGACAAAAAGGTGTTCTTTCTAGCCTGCCAGTATGAACGTGCTTCCCCACATTGATGGACTCTCTCCCCAGATGATGTTAAGGATGAGCCCTTCAAGTCAAAAGTGGGAGGGGGAAAGATGGTTTATAGAAAAACCCTTGACCTCATTCTCACATTTCATCTGAGTGACCACCAGCACACTGTGGTCACCAGACCTGAATCACAGCTTACAGAGTTGCCCTCAGGGGTGCTTACATGCCCTGGATACATTTGGAAGAACAAACTTTGTACCTTCCTCTGCAGGATGTCTGTAGATCATCACTGTTTAATATATTCATGAGTAGCAACACTACATGAAGTATGTTTTGGATACCTCTTGGGCCTCACGTCACATCCTTTTGGCTAACCTTTTCACTCCAACTTTTGCTGTGGCATACGGCTGGCTTTTGGTGTGAACTGGCAGCCCCTTACCTCAGGGCCACTGTGTGTCTCTAGCAAAACTGGCTAGATCTCACATTTAAAATGAGGTCTCACTCTAGCTCAATGGTTCTCAACCTTTCTAATGCCGCGACCCTTTAATACAGTTCCTCATGTTGTGGTGACTCCCAACCATAAAATTATTTTCGTTGCTACTTCATAACGGTAATTTTACTACTGTTAATGAATCGTAATGTAAATATCTGTGTTTTCCGATGGTCTTAGGCTCCACAGCAGCGGTTCTCAACCTGTGGGTCACGACCCACAGGTTGAGAACCGCTAGCAGGGTCGCCTAAGACCATCGGAAAACACAGATATTTACATTACGATTCATAACAGTAGCAAAATTACAGTTATGAAGTAGCAACAAAATAATTTTATGGTTGGGAGTCACCACAACATGAGGAACTGTATTAAAGGGTCGCAGCATTAGAAAGGTTGAGAACCACTGCTCTAGCTGGTTTGGCTCAGTGGATAGAGCGTCGGCCTGCAGACTAAAGGGTCCCAGGTTCGATTTCAGCCAAGGGCACATGCCCCAGTTGCAGGCTCCATTCCCCCCCCCAGTAGGGGGCGTGCAGGAGGCAGCCAATCAACAATTCTTTCTCATCATTGATGATTCTCTCTCCCTTCCTCTCTGAAATCAATGACAAAATAAAATGAGGTCTCACCTTTTCATTTTCTACTGGACCTCACACAAAGCATTAGGAGCTTCAAAGTGTGATGGCTAAATCACTAATAGATCAGCCAGCCCTATTCTCTTGTTTTATGCAATTAAACTTCTCTGTTGTGACCCAACCTGGAAATGCAGAAGTTAACACCTACTGATAATTCTTGAGCAGCAGGGGATGGAAGCTAGTAGATAAATATCTCCCTCCTTCATTCTTTGGATTTATAATTCTAAGGTATGTTCTACAGGGCTCTTCAGGATTCGCTAGCAGGATAGAGCCCTATTTACCCACGGTGAAACTCAGCTTAATGACATAACCCTAGATCGTCACTCCCTTCTTGCTTGTTCCCTCTTCTCAGCTGCTCACTCCCGTTTCTTAAGATTACTTCCCAAAATAAACTACCTGCACAAGAGCCCTGGACTCAGAATCTGCTTTAGGAGAAAAAAACATGACTAAAATGAAATAGAATACAAATGAGTTGGGTGAGGGTAGATGAGAATATAGGATAGGAGGCTGGTTTGAAAGCTATAGCAATAGGAATGGAGCAGGTGAAGAAAAGATGGTATCAGAAATTAGAAAGTAGAATCAAAGGAACTTGACAACTGATTGGCTATGAGAGGTGAGACATATTACTAAAAGTTTTCATATTTGAATAAATTGGCAGTGACACTTAGAAAATTCAGAAGAAGAAAAATTGGAGTATGAAAACAATGATTCCACTACTGGGAATTTATCCAAAGAAAACCAAAACACTAATTCAAAAGAATATATGCACCCCTATGTTTATTGCAGCATTATTTACAATGGCCAAGATTTGGAAGCAGCCCAAATGTCCATCAATAGATGAGTTGATAACAAAGCTGTGGTACATTTATATAGTGGAATATTATTCAGACATAAAAGAGGAAATTTTACCTTTTGTGACTGCATGGATGGACCTGGAGAGCATTATGCTATGTAAAATAAGTCAGTCAGAGAAAGGTAAGTATTATATGATTTTACTCATATGTGGAATCTAATGGACAAAATAGATACAGATCAGCCTGATAGCTGTAGCAGGAACAGTTCAGGGGCTGAGTTGTCCAGGTGGAGGGATTGAGCAAAAAGAGAGAAAGAGGGAGAGGGGGAGAACTCATGGACACGGACAACAGTGTGGTGATTGTCATTGGGAAGGGAGAGGAAAGTGGAGGAGGGTATAGGTGATGGAAATGGTGATGGAAAGACTTAACTTGGGGTGATAAACACACAATACAGTGTACAGATGATGTATTGTGGAATTGTGTACCTGAAACCTTTAAATTTTGTTAACCAGTGTCACCTCAATAAATTCATTTAAAAGGAAAGAAAAGAAAACAAGTTTGTGATTTTTTCAGAGAAAATGTGTCAGCATCCAGTTAAACTTGAGTCTGAAGTCAGTAAACAAATCTAGTTAAAAGGCATAGTGATGACTATAACTAAAAATGTGCAAATAAATATTTATTGAATATAGAAATAGAGTTGGAGAAAATTTTCCCAAAAAATTACTATAATGGCTTCCATTATTTATTTTTACTACTTAAACTCCTGCTGGCAACCTATTATGCTTTAAAAAATACTTCCATAAGAATTTTAACTACAATGGGAAGAAAAACTTGGCCAACTAATTGTTATATTAAATAATTTTAGTGTGACCCTAACCAGTTTGGCTCAGTGGATAGAGCGTTGGCCTGCAGACTGAAGGATCCCAGGTTTGATTCTGGTCAAGGGCATGTACCTTGGTTGCAGGCACATCCCCAGTAGCGGGTGTGCAGGAGGCAACTGATCGATGTTTCTCTCTCATCAATGTTTCTAACTCTCTATCCCTCTCCCTTCCTCTGTAAAAAATCATTAAAATATATTTTTAAATAAAATAAAATAATAAGTTTAGTGTGAAATGTTTCCAAAATCAATATTTAAAAATCTCAAGGTTATTATATTCCTTTTGCCATTATCCTATCTCTTCAAATGACATAACCTATTTGAGAATTTAAATAAATTTAAACTTTTATTAGGAAACTAAAACATTATTATTACTAAATTCTGGGGATCTGCCAAAGCTGTGACCTTCCAAAGGTTTTCCGTCTGACCCCAGATATTTGGCCAAGAACCATAGGGCAAATTTTTCTTTAAGTAACATTTACTGTAAAATTCATACAATCTTTCATTTCTACAGAAAATAGAGAGCAAATTGGCTTTAAGGGGTTAGCTCAAAATCAGCTATCCCTAGAATCATCAAGTTTGACTTTATTGATCTATCTAGGAATTAAAATATATCTGAATGTTTAATAATACATTCCTTTGAATTTATTATTCACATATCCGGTATCTTTAAAAGTCCATCTTTGGAACTGTATGCACTTTCAGTGTTACCAGGATCTTCTGAAGGTAGAGCTGTCCACATGAATTATAAAGAAATGAGACTGGCATGGAATATAAGATAATGTGCTCTTTCTGACAACCAATATTTGAAACCTTTTAGAGGAGGTCAAAACTGAGACAATACACTTCAGTTGGAAAAATAAAAAAGACATCCCAGCCAAGGTTGGAATCATCGTAGGCCTGAAGCAGAACATGTACATGGAAAAACCTGCCCAAAGTCTCTGAAATATAAAATAAACTAGAACTTTGAGAAACCAGAAAGTTATAAAAAGAAAGGCAGAAAGACCTCTTTAAGAAAACACAAGAAAGGATAGATTGATAAATTGAACATCAAATTTAAGATGTCAAAATGACAAAAATTAACATACATAATGCCAAGAGCTGTATGTGTGTACATGTTTATAAAATAAACAATGTATGTACATGTTTATAAAATAAGCAATCAATCAGTATATAGAATAAATTGTTTTTAAAAACTCTTCCAAATCAAGGAGAAAAACAAAACAACTAACCAAATACAAAAATGTAACAAGAACATGAAGAGAACATCACAAAACAGGAATTATTAATAGTGCAAATAATTACAATAAATATTTTTAAAAGATTCCCTCATTAGTAACCAAGAAAATATAAATTAAAACAATGAGATAGTATTCTTCACTTATAAGATTGGCTGGAAAAAACTTTAACTTCTAAATAAATTAGGCATTGGACAGTCTAAAAGAATGGTCATTTTGAGGTACTACTTGTAGGCTTATAAACGGGTACAGCCAATTTGAAGGAAAATTTGGCAATATCTATTCAAACAAACTGTACATTTCCTATTACCCCAAATTCCACTTTTAGTAATTAAACATAGAGAAAAATTGACAGATGCAAACAAGGAGGTGTATATAAGGCTGTACATTAAAGCTTTTTTTATAATAGCAAATTTAAATATGTATAATATATATATATCCATCCTATATAATAAAAGTCTAATATGCTAAGTGTATGGTCGTCCATTCAACCAATCAAAGAGTAATATGCTAATGATATGCTAAGGCCACTCAACCGCTCGCTATGACGTGCACTGACCATCAGGGGCAGACAGTCAACCAGTCGATATGACGTGCACTGACCACCAGGGGAAGGCACTCCGACCAGTAGGTTAGCTTGCTGCTGGGGTCCAGCCAATTGGAACTGAGCAAGACGGTCTGGACACACCCTGGAGCCCTCCCGCAGGCCCTCCCTGGCTGGCCAACCTCCCGCATCCCTCCCCGGCCCCAATTGTGCACCAGTGGAGTCCCTTGGCTTGGCCTACACCCTCTCACAATCTGGGACCCCTCAGGGGATGTCAGAGAGCCAGTTTCAGCCCGATCTCCCCAGGCCAGGTCAAGGGACCCCACTGGTGCACGAATTCGTGCACCGGGCCTCTAGTTTACATACACTAGTAATATAGAATCCATTTACATACACAATGGATTTCTATGAGAAATAACTAAGTATTTAATTATTTCAAGGGAGGAGCATAGGATTTAGAGTGTTTTTATTTAAAGGATCTTTAACTTTATTTTTACTATTTTAATGTTTCACAAGGAGAATTTATTCATATATTACACTAGTAATTAAAATGGTTTTGAAATCAAACAAGGAATCTCCAGAGGATTAAGTTGAGTGAAAAAAGCCAGCCAGTGTCAAAGGTCACATATTGTATAATTCCATTTATATGATATAGCATTTCTGAAATGACAAAATTTTACAAATGGAGAACTGATTAGTGGTTGAAAGAAGTTAGAAATAGGGGAGAGGTTGGTGTCATTATAAAAGGGCAACACAGGAGATACTTGTGGTGATGGAACTGTCCTGTTCAGAGTATTTTCTATGATGGTGGATACAAGAACCTACATATGCAATAGAACTAACACACACACACACACACACACACACACACACACACAGGCAAGAGTACAAATAATACAGGAGAAATCTGAATAAGATCAGAATATTGTAGCAATGTCAATATCTTGGTTGTGATATTATACTATAGTTTGACAAAATGTTAACAGTGGGGGAAACTTGGTAAAGTGCTGAGGGACTCAGGTGGGTCATGGTAAGACTATATAAAACAAGAGAACTCTGACTTGTGACCTTTGGAGCCATCACCACAGCAAGACAAACCTCTGCAGCAATTGGCCCAGGATTCTTCCTGCAACTGCCAGTCCACCCTTCCAACTCAGGATCAACTAGAGAAAGTCAACTATGTCCTCAAACCAGTCACCCAAGGTGCCCCACTTCTAGTTAGCCCACCTCCAGTTTCCTCATGTCAACAATCTCCACTTAGAATATACTTGTGCTCTTCCCTTTTTCCTACTATAAAGTTTCCTTAGTCACCTGTCTGCCTTGACTGTCTACTGAATGCTACCACAAGCTTGGAATAAATAGTCTCTGTTTGTTCCCATTTGGGTGGTCTTTATATATGTCCACAGTGTAGATGGATCTCTACATGTTATTTCTTACAACTGCATGTGATCCGACAATCCTACCTTATAATAGAGAAACATGCAAATTGACCGCACCTCCGCTACACCCACGATTGGGCCGGCGGGAGGCTGGGGGGCGGGACTCCAGGTGGCCTATCCGGCCGTTGAGAAGATCAAGATGGCGGCGCCAAGTCCTCTTAGTTCGGGGGTCCCTGGGGAGATCGCTGCCCCGGGGAGGCGAGACCTGGCTGCCCAGATGCTCAAGAGGGAATCGGGGAGATCGGCCACCTGGGGGGGCATGGCCGGCCCATCCCGCCCCTCCCGGGGGTCCCGGGGGCGATCGGCCACCTGGGGGGGCATGGCCGGGCCCATCCCGCCGCTGCCGGGGGTCCCGGGGGCGATCGGCCACCTGGGGGGGTGTGGCCGGGCCCCTCCCGCCGCTGCCGGGGGTCCCGGGGGCGATCGGCAACCTGGGGGGGCATGGCCGGGCCCATCCCACCGCTGCCGGGGGTCCCTGGGAAGATCGGCAACCTAGGGGGGCGTGGCCGGGAGATCGGCAACCCGGGTGGCGTAGCTGGCCCATCCAGCCTCTCCCAGGGGTCCCTGGGGAGATCGGCACCCCGGGGAGGTGAGGCGGGACTCGCCCAGCTGCTCCCAGGGTCCCTGGGAACATAGCAGGCATGTGGTTGCTGAGACCCAGACCAGGCCTCTGGCCACAGATTCATAGCTTTGCGGAGACCTAGAGCAGGGATCTGCCTCATCTGCAGAGAGACAGAGGTTCTGCAGTGCCCCCAAGACATGGGTGGGCCCAGCCAGGGATCAAGGGGCATGGAAGGACTCCTGGCAGAGGGCCAGGACCCTCACCCCTGAGGCGGGGGTTGAGGGGTGGTGCCACCTCAGTGGAGGGGTACTGCACTGCAGGGTACTGGACTGACTGATGTGATTCAGAGAAGCTCCCAGTGCTAATGGGCCTCGCTCAGGCGGCCTTCACACTTCAGAGGCAGTGACTCCTGCTCCTGCCTTGACCCAAAAGCAAGCTCGCTACACCCTGCCCCATAGCAGAGCATGCCTAGGCAATGAGTGGGAAGCCTTCCACCTGCTTCGGAGAAGGGGGGGGGCAGTAAAGAATGGGGGGAGAGGAAAGAATGTGGAGCATCCACAATGAAGAGGTGCTTGAGAAAGAGGCTCGGAAGCCTGACTGGAAGGTTTGTTCTGTTTGCTGGGCCGCTGCCCCTTAGGAAGCGCAAAGAGCATGGCTCTGAGGGCTTCCTGTGTGCTGAGTCAAGTTCCACAGCCAACTGGAATTGGCCTCAGTTTCCTGGTCTGTAAAATGGATTAAGCATGTCCCAGTGCCTTCACTGAGCTTTGATGGCAAATTGAGATACTATATAAAGAAAATGAGGGAAGAAGTGAGAAAGAAAAGGAAGGACAAGCAACACAAAAGAAAGACTGAAAGGAACCTATAAACCCATTGTCACTTAAATAGGGAATATAGTCAATAGTGTTGTAATGATGGTATGATGCCAGGTGGGTACTAGAAATATCGGGGAACACTTTGTAAAGTATATGATTGTCTAACCACTATTCTGTAACTAATATAAAACCTGAAACCAATACAAAATAATGTTGAATGTAAAGAAATGAAAATTGGAGTGAAATTTTTATAAATTTCAAAGTTTAAATAAAAGCTGTAAAGGAAGGAAGGGGAGAATAAAAAGTGTTTTTCATTTTGCCACTTCATTAAAAAGACAGTTGTCTTTATATGGTGCTTTTATACTTTTCTAAGTCATTATCTCATTTTAATTTCCGGGCAACTTAAAGACAAGATAAGTATTCCCTCCACTATTCAAAGAAAGGAAATCTTGGTGTCTGGTCCTAATGATTCAATCGTCAAGCCCTTATTGTAAAGCAGGGTTAGTAAAATTTTCTGTGCAGGGTCATATCTATACTAATAAAAGCCTTGGGGGTGATCAGGCCAGCAGGGGAGGGTATTTGGGGGCAATCAGGCCCGCAGAGGAGCAGTTAGGGGGCAATCAGGCCAGCAAGGGAGCAGTTAGGGGGCAATCAGGCAGGTAGGTGAGCGGTTAGGAGCCAGCGGTCCCGGATTGTGAGAGGGATGTCCAACTGCAGATTTAGGCCCGATTCCACAGGGATCAGGCCTAAACCTGCAGTTGGACATCCCCCGAGGGGTCCCATATTAGAGAGGGTGCAAGCTGGGCTGAGGGACACCCTCCCCAGTGCACGAATTTCGTGCACCGGGCCTCTAGTCCTAATATATAAAAAGCCAGGTGCTGTCACAACCAGACAGATGACCAAACAGCAGGCTAATAAACTGAGGAAGTGGGAGCTGTGGGCCCCTGGCTGCCCGAGGTGCGGCGGCAGGAGGAGGGAGCTGTGGGCCCAAACAACCAAACGACCAGTCCAGCTCTCACAGCATGTCAGGTCGGGGCCTCGGAGGCTGAGGAACCTCATGGGACGGGGGCTGTGAGCATGGAGCTTTGCAGGGCAGCTGAGGTGGAGGAGCATTGCAGCAGTGGCTGGGGCCGAGGAGCCTTGCGGAACAGGGGCTGTTAGTGTGGAGATTCCCAGGGTGGCTGAGGCAGAGAAGCATCACAAGGCAGGGGCGGCGGAGGAGTGTCACGGGGCGGGGAGGCAAAGGCGAGGCAGAGGAGCGGGGTGGGGGCTGTGAGAATGGAGCTTCGCAGGGTGGCTGAGGCAGAGGAGCATTGTGGGGTGGGGGCTGTGAGTGTGGAGCTTCTCAGGGCTGCTCAGGCAGAAGAGCGTCACAGGGTGTGGGCAGTGGAGGCCGAGAAGCTTCACGGGGTGGGGGCTATTAGCGAGGAGCTACATGGGGTGGATGAGGTAGAGGAGCATCGTGGGGCATAGGCAGCTGAGGCTGAGGAAACTCGCAGGGCAGGTGCTGTTAGCATGGAGCTTCACGGGGCAGCTGAGGCAGAGGAGCGTCATGGGGTGAGGGCTGTGAGCATGGAGATTCACGGGGCAGGAGCCACAGAGGTGGAGGAGTGACGCTGGGTGGCAGACATGACCTGATTGCAGCTAAGCCTAGGGACCCTAACCAGACACGATTTAATCGTGCACTGGGCCTCTAGTTATATCAATAAAAATTTCAAGTAAAAATATGCCAGCTATTAAAAAGTGTTCTTCCAAGCACTGGGCACTGGTCCTTTAGCTTTTTGCTCCCTCCACACAGTCCTCCCCCCACCCCCACCCCCCATCTACTATAGAAGACTATCATGAAGGTGTAGCTCAGAATAGAGAAGAAAAAAAGAATGGCAGAAGAAAGATGGAAATAAACATCCTAGAGTAGGCATTTTAAAATGCTTTGTAATAGCTAAAGTACTAGACCATCTTCAATTACATGTATATATATCCATATATCCTAATTTTTCTATGCACTTTGTTGGCCTGGGGGGACAAAGGAAGCTCATAAAGCTCAAGGTCAAAACGATTTTTTCAAACATTTAACTTACCATTTAGAATGTTGACATTGTTTGCACATTATGTCAAAAGAAAGATTTCACAACAGCCCCTGAAAATGGTTTCCTTGAGACATCAAGGACAAGCCTTTCTAAAGAACAATACACTAGTGTACACAGGTTCAAATCTAGCCACCATTTAGTGTAGCTGCAAATCTCCCACAAGGCAATAATGATGATCAGCCCGTTGTGAATTATACTCAGCACACAAAGTTAAATACAGAAGCCAGCAAATAATCCACACAGATTTCAAGCAGTGTTCACAGTATGCATATTACTAAACTAGAGGCCTGGTGCACAAAATTCATGCACGGGGGGGCGGCGCCCCCAACCACCTCTGCCTCGACCCCCCGCCACTGTGGCTTTGTGGGGAAGGATGATCGAAAGATATCCAGTCGACCTGGTCTCATTAGCATATTAGCCTTTTATTAGCATAGTCAGCTCAAACAGCCATAACAAAATATCATAAATTTTTGTGGCTTAAACAACAGAAATGTATTTTTCTCACAGTTCTGGAGGCTGGAATTTGGGGTCAGGGTACCAGCATAGCATCATCCCATACCCCAGAAAGTGGTGGATCAATTGCCAGTCAGGGCACATGCCCAGGTTGCAGATTCAATACCCAGTCCAGTGAGTGCAGGAAACAAGGAACAATGTTTCTCTCTCTCTCCCTTCTTCTCTCTGAGATAAATTAAAATGAATGATAAATAAATAATGTTCTCTCAGTATGGTTTTAACAGGAAAGACATTAGTGATCTATGAAGTGAAAAACTTGTTATAACACATATATACAGCATGACCCCATTTAAAAATAAATATTTGATTTCAGAGGAAGGAAGAAGGAGAGATAGATAGAAACATCAATGATTATAATCATTGATCAGCTGCCTCCTGCACGCCCCTACTGAGGATCAAGCCCAAAATTTGGCCAGGAATCATATCGTGACCTCCTGGTTCATAGATCGATGCTCAACCATTGAGCCCCACCAGCTGGGCCCCATTTTTATCAATACCAGGCACATGAGGTACATTGGCAAGGTCTCACTCCTAGACGAAAGTCTGAAATTGCCCAAACTCCTTTGCAGCTAGGTTTCTGGATATGAATTCGTTTCTGCCGATTGGATGCGCTTGCACAATATTTTGAAGGCAGAAGTGGGGCAGAGGCATCTTCCCATAGTTTGGGCTGTTTGCTGCTGGTGATCATGTTTTCAGAGATGTGGAGGTTTTCTGCAGTGGAATCCAGGCTGTGCACAGGCAGTTGTGGCAGAGGCAGTGCCCTGTTTTGTGGGAGCTGGAGGGCACTTTCAGGGGCAGCAGTTTCTTGATCCCCAGGTCACAGCTGTGCCAGAGTGTCCTAGAATTCATTTGTGGTTGAGGGGGCAGCTCCTCCCGCTGGGCAGGGCGTCTTTCCTGGGGGCCCAGCCTAATACCCACTCCTCCAGCTTTCCGATGATTTCCCAAGCACCAATTCCCTGTGCTAAATTATTTCCTGCCTAAAATAGCAAAGATCTAAAAACATTTTGGATCCTCTACTTTCAATGAAAACAATGCTGCACAGGGTCAGGTCTGAGAAGTGGGTGAGGTGTTGAGGAAGGCTCCCTTCTTTGAGTCTCAGCTTCCTCTTCTGTAGAACTGAGACCAAAGATTATCTGTTCATAGTTACTGAAGACCGTGCAGCTGTGTTTCCCGAAGATGGCCACAACATTTCCTATCCCTCCTGTGGCCTTGCCACTTTTCGCCACATCCTCTCGCTTGAAATGGGGATGACTTCTGAATTCAAAGGCCAAGGCCGAAAAGGTGCAGCCCCACCCACCCTGTCAAGGTTTCCAGCTCTGGCCCTGCCCACACCACTCGGGTCTCTGTCTGGCATGGGCCTTGCCCTCCTGGCTCACTTCCCCTCCCATCTGCGGCCCAGCGCCTTGCTGTATATCATGGCCCACCTGCTGGTGCTGCTGGGCCCAGCAGGCGGGGTAAGAGCCCACGTCAGGCCTCGCACCTCCTGGCTCCTGTGTGCTGCTGCCCCCTGTGCCCCATGGCCCCTATTCTTGCCACTGTTCTGACCGGGGCCAGACGACCAGGTGCTGTGTGCGGTGGCCCACAGGGACTGCTGTGGCCACCAGGAAAGCCTTCCCACACCATCCCAACTCCAGCGCCCTGATCCTGGGTCCACTTTCACCAAAAGAGAGCTTTGCCCGCACAGCTACCTGACATAATGTGCAAAGAATGTCAACATAAGATCAATATAAAAAAAAAAAAAACAACAACAACACACACAAAAACAAATTCTATTTATATATCTAGCAAAGAACAATCCAAAAATAAAATTAAGAAAACAATTGCTTAAAGTACAAGGCTTGCATATTGAAAACTATAAAGTATGTAGAAAATCCAAAAAAGAATCAACAAAAATAACTCCTTGAACTAATGTTATTACAGCAAGGTTGTAGGATACAAGATTAATATACAAAAGTCAATTGCTTTCCTACTCACAAGCAATGAACAAGTTGAATTTGAAATTAAAAATAATACTATTTACATTAATACCCCTAAAAACTAATACTTAGAAATAAATCTAACAAAATATACACAAGATCTATATTAGGACAACTATAAAACTTTGTTTAAAGAAATCAAAGAAGAACAAATTAAAGAGATATTCCATATTCATGGATAGAAAGTTCTTTTCAATTTGATGTATAGATTCAATACAATCCCAATCAAAATCCTAGCAACTTATTTTATGCATATCAACAAACTGACTCTACAGTTTATATAGAGAGGCAAAAACTCAGAAAAACTAATATAATATTGAAAGAAAAGAACTAATTTGTAGGACTAATAAAAGCTGTCTTCAAGACTTTCTATAAAGCTACAATCATCAAGAAATGTAGCAATAGTGAAAGGATAGACAAACAGATCTGTACAACAGAACAGAGTCCAGAAATTGACCCACATAAATATAGTCAACTGATCTTTGATGAAGGAGCAAAGGCAATACGATGGAATAAAAATATTTTTTTCACCAAAGATAATAGAACATTTGAATATCCACTTGTAAAAAAATATTCTTCAAAAAACACAAAAATTAAACCAAAATAGATCATAGAATAAATGTAAAACAAAAATCTATAAAATTCCTAAAAGAAAACACAGAGAAAATCTAGAGGACTTTGAGTTTGGAGATGACTTTTTAGGCACACCACCAGTGGAGCCTATGAAAGAAAGAATTGATAAGCTGGACTTTATTAAAATTAAAATTTTCTGCTCTGTGAAAGACATTGTGAAGAAAATAAAAAGACAAGACACAGATTGAGAGAAAATATTTTCAAAATACGTATTTGATAAAACACTGTTATCCAAATATGCAAAGTGTTAGTAAAGATGTGAAGAAACTGAAACTCTCTTAGACAGCTAAACATAAAATTACCATACTACCCAGCAATTCCACTCCTAGGAGTCTAACCAAGAAAATAAAAACATATGTTCACATAAGTGCTTGTAGGCAAATATTCATAGGAACATTATCCATAGTAGCCAAAAACTAGAAACAATCAAAATGTCCATCAACTACTGAGTAGATAAGTAAAATGTGGCATATCCATACAATGCAATACTATTAAGCAATAAAAATAAATAAATTCTGGATACACACTACCACATGGGTAAACCTCAACAACATTATGCTAAGTGAAAGAAGTCAGACACCAAAGTCTATATATTGTAAGACTCAATATGGAATGTCAAAAGAAAAAGACAAATTTATAGAGCTAGAAAGCAGAGGGAATAGGAATGAACATTAGAGAAATTTAGGAATGATGGAGATAGTCTAAAAGTGTTTTATAGTGATCATTGTACAACCCCAATAAATTTATTAAAAATCATTTAATTATACACTTACAAAGAGTAAATTTTATATGTAAATTACACCTTAATAAAGCAGCTTTAAAAAAGTCAATGCATGATAGCATCTAAAAGTTTGTCTTTGAATTTCAATGCACCTGAATTTAATATACTCTTTGCTCTGTAAAACATTTCCCAATATACTTAATAATTTTAAAAATAATTCTGTGCTCTAATGTACTATTATAGACAACTTCCATTCATACACATACAACTTTTTAAAAGGATGAAGTAAAAAAATATTTGAGTAAGTTTTAATACTGCCTTCATAAATAAAAATAAATTATCTTGCACACCTCCTTTGGATGACCTCTTTTATAACCTATTAATCCACTCCATGTACCTGGAATGATGCCAGAATGTGCTTACAGAATTTTACATGGAAACCTCCTTAGGAATAGCTGAAGAAAAGAGTAAATTACTCCCAAGGAAAGCTGTGATTAGAACTCAGAATATCTCTGTTTGGGGGGGGGGGGGGGTTGGTCTTTGAAAAATAAGAGATAATTAATAATTAAAGGCAACAATAATGTCATTGGTTTGATAATTTTTATTCTAAATTCTATCCTAAAATGTAACTTTGTTGTACATACAAAAAGTTGTCTTGTTCTTTTCTTATCTCTAGATTCCATTATAAATATCATACTCTGCTCCATAGATCTTTTAACGAGCTTTAGATAAAAACAATAAAATGCTAAATCTTATCATTGTCATACATGTATAACAGGACACAAATTGAAAAAAAAAAATGTATGGGTCAAACCACCTAGTCAGTTTCTAATCATTATAGAACTTTTTTTCCAACAATATACTAAATATTAAAACATTCACATTTTTAGAATAAATGCATATTCTAAAGATACCTCACATCTTTACATTTTCTATAACCTTCTTTTCTTTTTCCTATAACTAGTATAAAATCCTTCTTTCTCTTAAATAAAATCCCAATAGCAGTTAAACTATAGCAATGTAACTAACCATAGTAATCTTTCAAACCCTCCATCAAAATCTCTTTTCCCTCCCATTGATAAATATTTGCTCCTTCAGGCTTGTACAATGATTTTTGTCATCTAGAGGCTACAAATCTTAAAACTGATCATCTTCCTATGGGTAACTCTTGAATGTTCATTTTACTAAAGTTCAAAGTCAAACAGGAGAATCATCAAGTTTAAAGAAATTCTAACTAGATATTCTATCTGTATAAAATTAAATAGCAAACTATATTTTATTACTAAAAACTGTGGGTTATATAAGAATTATTTTCCTTCATTTCAACGTAAATAATAAATTTAAGAAAGCTTTTTTGCATCAAATATTTGGTAGAAACCCATGACAAACTCTAAGATACAAAAGGTCATTATTACTGGAGTGACAGCAACAAAATGGTAGAATAGGAATCGTCAGCCTTCACTCCCCCACAGGGAAACTGAATTAACAACAATATATGGACCAACATACTTTTATGAGAACTTTTATAATCCAATTAAGAAGTTACAATTCCCCAGGTAAGTGCAAAGCTGAGGTTAGCTACATTGGTAAGAAGAGCCATTCTACTTTATATGCGATGGTCCCTTCCCCAAGCTAGCACAGCTCAGTTTGGCTCACAGCATCTCCTTTCAGGGAAAGAGAAGAGTGGAACCTGCATTCAATGACCTGTTTTTTGGAGGATGGACTGAGGGACTGGTTTTTCTTTGCCTAGGTGCTGAGGAGCTGCTGAAAGTGAAGGAGTGAAGGGGAGTGGCTTGCTGCTGCACCAGAGGGCCTGCAAGTGCTATAGCATACACCATCACAGGTCAGCACATACTACCCAATCTACAGATTCAATGTAATCCCTATCAAAATCTCAATGGCATTTTTAAAAATTTTTTTTGCAGAAATGGAAAAAAAAAAAAGCATTCTAAAATTCATATGGAATCTCAAAGGTCCTCAAATAGCCAAAAAAACTCTAAAAGGAAGAACAAAACTAAAGGCCTCACACTTTCTCATTTGAAAACATATTACAAAGCTACAGTAATCAAAACAACTACCACCCAGAACCGCGGGAAAGCTGGCTGAGTGAAATTCTACAACTGGAGAGGTGAAGAAAGCGCACTGAGACTGGTAAGAGGTGTGGAGGTGCAGAAAGTGCTGGCACCTCTTTTAATCAGGAGGGAGAAACAAGCTCCCAGCTCCTGCTTGCCCTGAACTCCAGTTCTGGGCGAGACTCTGGGGGACCCAGACACATACGGGGAGAAACTGGACTGTCTGGCATTGGGACAGGAACACGAGGGCGGCTTTCTCTCAGAGGTGCTCACAGTGATCATTGTTCCTGCACGGGCGTGGGACGCGGAGACCTGGTGACCTCCCCTGTGCAGGGCTGATTGGCAGCCATTGCTGTTTGCTCCACCCTGGTGATTCCCAGAGACTCTGCCCCACCCAATTTACAACCCCACCCAAGCTATAAATGGCCTGTCCTTTCTCCGCCTAAAACCTGTCAAACTGCAGCTGGGTCAGAGAGCCCCAAAGCTTCCAAAAAAATGCCCACGGCCCAGCAGCAGCAGCCTGCCTTGCTTCACAGCTGGACCTCATCTGGACACTTCCAAACCCCATACAAAGAGGAGAAATCTGCAAATGACTCTGTAGCTCCTGCTGGGCGGCCCCAGACAGTGGCAGACCTTGCACCTCCTTGGAGATCCAAGAGCCAGTTACCCAGTGGTCAGAGTGAGACCATACCATATTACAACTCTTCACATCCATAAGAAACACACTCAAGGGGCAGACAGCACCAAAGCCCGACTGAAGCAAGTCTTGCTCCATAAGGGTGTCTCCTGTACAACAGATCTTCCAGTGTAGACACATCTGGTCATCACTTCCTCCCAGTGATACCAACAGCAATCAAAGGTTAACTACAACAAGACTGTGCACACAGCCCACAAAGTGGTGCACCAAGAGCATCCACCTCAGGTGACTGGGGAGGCTGAGCCACTGGGCCCTATAGGACACCTACCACACAAGGCCACTCTATCAACTCAAGGAGACTTAGCAGCTACCCAGTACATAGAAACAAACACAGGGAAGCAGCCAAAATGCAGAGACAAAGAAACATGTCACAAATGAAAGAAATGGATGAAAGCAAAATACTGGATATAGAGTTCAAAACCACGGTTATAAGGTTACTCAAGAATCTTCTAGAAACCTCTGAGAAATTTAGTGAAACCCTCAAGGATATGAAAAAGGACCAATCAGAAATTAAGCATACACTGACTGAAATAAAGAATAATATACAGAGATTAAACAGCAGACTAGAGGATCCCAAGAATCAAACCAAAGGTTTGAAATACAAAGAAGCAAAAATCACCCAACTGGAAAAGAAAAAAAGAAAAAAAGAATCTAAAATATGAAGATAGTGTAAGGAACCTCTGGGACAACTTCAAGCATACCAACATCTGAATTATGGGGGTGCCAGAGAAGAGAGAGAGCAAGATATTGAAAACCTATTTGAAGAAATAATGACAGAAAACTTCCCCTACCTGGTGAAAGAAATAGACTTACAAGTCCAGGAAGCACAGAGAACCCCAAACAAGAGGAATCCAAAGAGGACCACACCAAGGCACATCATAATTAAAATGCCAAGGGTAAAAGACAAAGAGAGAATCTTAAAAGCAGCAAGAGAAAAACAGTTAGTTACCTACAAGGGATTACCCATATGACTGTCCACTGATTTCTCAACAGAAACTATGCAGGCCAGAAGGGAGTGGCAAGAAATATACAAAGTGATGAATAGCAGAACCTACAACCAAGATTACTCTACCCAGCAAAGCTATCATTTAGAATTGAAGGTCAGATAAAGAGCTTCACAGACAAGAAAAAGCTAAAGGAGTTAATCACCACCAAACCAGTATTATATGAAATGCTGAAGGGTATTCTCTAAGAGGAAGAAAACAAAAAAGGTAAAGATAAAAAATTATGAACAAGAAAGTGACAACAAATACATATCTATCAACAAGTGAACCTAAAAATCAAATGAACAAAAAACCTGATGAACAGAACAGACTGGTGAATGTAAAAGAATCAGGGGCATGGAAAGGGAGCAGACTGACAATTCTTGTGGGGAAGGGGTTGTGGGGTTGCGGGAAGAGAATGGACAAAGAGCTTACACCTATGGACGAAGTCAGTGGTGGGGGGAAGGCCTGGAGTGGGGTGGGAACTGGGTGGAGGGGAGCTATGGGGGAAAAAAAGAGGAACATCTGTAATAATCTGAACAATAAAGACTTTAAAAACAGTGAAAAGGCAACCTACTGAACAAGAAAAAATATTTGCAAACCATATATCAGATAAGGGCTTAATATACAGAATATATAAAGAACTCCTATAATTCAATAATAACAAAAATACTTTAAAATGGAAATTGGACTTGAACAGACATTACTCTTGAGAAGATATATGAAAAAAGATGCTCAGCATCACTATTATCAGAGAAATGCAAATCAAAAGCACAATGAGCCCTAATCGGTTTGGCTCAGTAGATAGACCCTGCGAACTGAAGGGTCCCAGGTTCAATTCCAGTCAAGGGCACATGCCTGGGTTGCAGGCTCGATCCGCAGTAGGGGGCGTGCAGGAGGCAGCGAATCAATGGTTCTCTCTCATCATTGATGTTTCCATCTCCCTCTTCCTTTCTCCCTAAAAAAATAACAAACAAACAAAAACCACAATAAGATATTACCTCACACCCACAAGGATGTCCAACACAAATAAATGTAAACATAAACATAAACATAAACATAAACATATCCTATCCAATAAAAAGGTAATATGCAAATTAACGGTCACTCCATCACAAAAAGCTGGCGGCGCCCAGTCCCCTCAGCCTTGCCGGAGTACCCCAGTCCTGGGGGGGCAACCACTGAGAGCGGGCAGCATGAGCGGCCAGGTGGAATGCTCGTTTCATCGTCGCAGCGACGGAGGGCCTCTGGGGGACAGGGAGGCCGGCCCGCAGCCTCCGTGGCCGAGCGCAGGCCCGGAAGGAGATGGCGGGCCCACCTCCCGCAGAAGCCGCATGGCTCCCAGGGAAGCAGCGCA
Source organism: Cnephaeus nilssonii (assembly GCF_951640355.1). NCBI lineage: Eukaryota > Metazoa > Chordata > Mammalia > Chiroptera > Vespertilionidae > Cnephaeus > Cnephaeus nilssonii. The sequence goes on from NC_137080.1 coordinate 46,135,501, forward strand.
GCTCCTGGAGGCACGCTGCAGTTCCCGCCAGCTCCTGCAGAAGCAGCAGGTGGCCTACTGTGCACAATATCATGCAATGGGCTATTAGTATGAACATAAACATAAATATCAGAAAATAACAAGTGTTGACAAAGAGGTGGAAAAATTGGACCTTTGCACACTTGGTAGGATTGTAAAATGGTGCAGCTACTGTGGAAAACAGTATAGAGGTTTCTCAAAAAAAAATTAAAATAGAACTACCATATGATCCAACAACCAACTTTTGGGTATATATCCAAAAGAACTGAAAACAGAATCACAATGAGACATTTACACATCCTGTTCATTGAAGTTTTTCAGTGGGCAGAGAATTTGAGTCATGCAATATGAAAAAGTTCTGGAGATCTGTTTTACAACATTGTATATATAGTTAACAATACTGTAATGTACATTTAAAAATTGTTAAGATGTAAATTTATGAGATGAGATGAAACAAGAGGAGACGAGACAGGGAAGGGGATGAAATTCATTATAACTGATTTTATTTGCACTCCAATAATGAAGTTCACCTAACACAAGGAAATGACTAGAGTCTATTTACACTCAACATAGGTTTCAGATGCCAGTTATAAAATAATCTAAATCATCTTTTAAAGTCAGGAAGAAAGTCTTTTAAAAATTATAAACAAGAAAATGAATAACATAGTGTTGATGATAACCCAAAATATAAAATCAATGCACAAAAGCCCATACAGATATATAAAATATAAACTATGGTTTTATAAGATCTAGTTCAAACCCTATGTAATGAAGGAATATCCTTTAAAGTAACCCTAATAAGTGCTCATCATTTGAATATTTACAATGAATAGAAGAAGGTCACAACCCTACTAGACAACCTACTCCATATTTGTAGTTTTCATTATTTAAATCTCTGGATTAGTCTCCAGGATGGTAATATATCAGCTAAGTTGAGCAGCAGAGCGCTCTGCTACCACAGTGAACATTCAGAATCTATTCTAGTAAGTCCAGGGGCACTGGCAGCAACTACATTCAGATTCCAGGACAGCAGTTTAGGGGCAGCACCACTAGTCCTCCAGCACTATTAGGTCCAGGGTGAGTATTGTCAGGGGTACAAGGTTACATATCTGTATGCAATAGACCATTCTGCAAAATAACTGAGATTTGTTTCTATCTGTGTAAACTATAAGCCTGAGTCTCTAGGTGTTGTGTTTTTTTCATGGATTCCTTTTACTATCCTTTTAATTATTGGATAATACCCAATATTTTAATAAACTCCTTTTCTGCTTTAAATTAGCCAGTGGGATTCTTTTGTCCACAACTAAAAATAGGATGAAAAGTGTTACTTAAGATTTAAATAATAACTTTGATAAAAATAAAACTGTTTAAACGAAAATGGAATAAGTCTTTGAAAAAATTACTAAATCAAGTTTCAAAATTACTAAATAATATTAGACTCCTGACCCTCTCTACAAGAAGTCAGTTTCTTAGTTTGAAAGCAGACTGGTCCTTTGAAAGCAGACTGGTCCTTTAAGTTTTTCTTTTCTCAGAACACTATACTTTCTTTAGCAAGTTTCTCCTTTGGGACTAGGAAGCACCAAAGAAGCCCACTGCCAAGATGTATACCCCCTTTTTTCTAATAACACTAAGGTGGAAGTTGATTATTAGCCTAGCTGCTCAATGAGTAGAAAATAAAAATTGATGGCCTATTCAAATAGTTAACAAATTTTAAAATGAGGGAGGAACAAATATTTCTCCCAAGTACTCTTGGATTTTACTGAAATAATGCTAGCTATTATCTCTAAAATAATATAAAATATTAATAATAAAACTTCACATACAAAAACATAGTAGAGTCCATTGGACAAATAAAAAATAAAATCATCAAACCTCACTTCTCTTTTTTTCTAGCTCACTACATATGGTAAAAACATGAAATCGCTAGGCTTGATAAAAGCAGGTTTGGCAGACTTTTTCTATTTACTGGGACTGTGAGCTATAAAATTGAATTTGGGGCCCTATCTCCAAGAAAAAGTTATTAGTTCTCAGAATAACAGCATGTTAGTGGATCAGACATAGATAAAAGATTTCCATTATGACTGTTTTTAGCTATGATTTACAGTGGCCTACATTGTTTTATAATGACTTTCAATTTTGAAAATGTACATCCACTGTTAGTTTTATAGATGTAGTCACAATTGATTGTGGGCTTGAGAGATTAATCCTTCTAACTCAGTAACAAAGAAAAAAATTTAACGTGCAATAAATAGGCATTCTAGATAAATTTACAAGCATGTCCTTTGTAGTAGAGTTTTATGCGGAAAATACGTGTACAATTTTTTTAATAATTGCTTAAACACTCATTATCTTAAGTTAAAATCTGGAGAAAACTGGTGAATAAAACTTGCTTCATATAGAGCAAAAGTACATGATTCTGAGATTATCTATTCACTTGTGCCCATGTGCAAAAGAAAATCTCTTATACTCAATACCTAATTAGCACTGAGAATGCAAGTACCATTAAATAACAAATTTGACAAAAGTAACCCAATTAGGACATCAACTCTTGATTTATTTTACCACTTTTCTTTCCTGGTTTATAAAAAGGCAAATTTGCCACTGATTTCAACTAAAATCCAACTTGAAACCCATACTGAAATTTCCCTAACTCCTTTCAACCCCTTCTCCTAAGTCCTACCCCTACTCACATTCCAACCCAAAACTGATCTTTATTCCAAATTAGACCTGGTTAAAACCAGTGGATACATCCACCCCATTTTAGCTTGGTCCTCTGCTCAGATTCTTTCCCTTTAATTTCTGGAAAGTTGGCCTAACTCCTACTCTTTTCCTTTGCTCTAGAATTGAAGTCCACCAAAAACACTTCCCTTTTGTCTCAAGAAGCTAATATCTTTCTAGTTCTACTCAATTCCCTTCACTGAGACACAATCTATATGCCATACAGACTCATTTAGAATCCTTTATCCTTGCTTAAGCATAATAATCAAGAGGATACAAACATAGTGATTAAAGTAAGTGAGCAAAATCAGATGGAACACAATATTTTATCACTATTATGTAACAACAATGGTAAGCCATATTCATATAATCACCATAAAACTATAGAAAAGTAAAGCTAACTACCTATCATTTACCAAGTCTGGGCCAGGAAGGTGAGTTGTATTATCTTTTTCTTTTATTTTAAGATGAAAAACAAAACAAGCACACACAAAAATTTACATAAATAAATGAAAATTCATAGCCCAGACATAATTCTCCAAGAAATCAGGTTTGGTAAAGTGTTGAGCTAGGATTTCCACCAAGGTCTTGTGTATAATCAGTCATTACACACCTTAAAATATTTGATACCACCTGAAAATAATGATTTCTTTGTCTGATAATAGTAAGGCCTCTCTGGACATGTTCTAAAAGAACTAGCCACGGAGGTTCATTATTATTGTATGGGAAAGGTACGCTGTCCCTATTTTGCTAATGAGAAATCTGATTTACAGAGAGGTAAATAATTTGACCTAAATCACACAATTAATTCATGGCAAATCCAAATGAGAAACCTCAATTTTCTGGTGATTTAATTACATTAGAGAATGTTTAGACAAAGGAGACAGAAGGCATATGCTCAATTCATATATTTCATATGGTTAGAGAGTAAAGGGAAATACTATTAGTAATTAGGCCAGAGCAACAAATGTAAACCAGACTATCCCATGCAAACCAAGATTTCTGCTAACCCAATCTAACAAATAGTGAATATTTTTTAAAAGTGTTAGTTTCTTTCCCCTTTAAGAATCAGATGTGGTCTCATTCTTAGCCTGAATAGTAAGATTGGAGCATTGTTCATTTAAACTGATTCTGTTAAACTTTGTGATGTTAAAATTAACGTGTATTCATTGCTAATGAGATGTCATAATAAATTATTTCCACTGATGATATCTTAAAGTGTTTATCCACCTATTTCTTCTTATATTGATAGGTCCCAAATTATTTGCTTTAGGGGAAAAAAAGGAAAAGCAAATAAGTAAAATCCTCATAATATATAATGAGGAGCTGAACTAATGACATCTAAGTTCACTACTAGTTTGATCTATGAATATCCATGTCCATGACTCTAAGGGTGTCTAACAGAAACCAAAAGTAGCTCACCACACTCCATGTAATCAATGCCACAGAAGACTAGAAAATTCTAAATTATTGTGAAACCACTACACCACACACACACACACACACACATTTCTTGTTAGCTTGTAATACTTTTTTTCTAAAACTGTAACTACAATATACATAAACTCAGAGGAAAGAGAAATAGGGTTTAAGATATCAGCAACTTTGAGATACCAAAGAATTTTAAGAAAGAAAAAAAAGGAGAGCATTCTATGATTTAAAAAGAAGAAAATAAAAGATACTCTCAGATTTCTCAGGTATGTGTGAACAAAGGCTGAATATAACTAAGGTATTTAATAATTAATTTTATATTTTCCATATCTGTAGTATGGCAAAGTTGGCATCCTCAGATGAATTATGATGACACAGACCTCTCAGAAAATGAAAATCAAAAGAAATATTAGTCATTAGAGCATTATGGTGCTAAAAATTTTTTAATGACATACAGATAAAACCACTCATCACTATTTGCTATTTTTCATAAATTTCTTGGACTGTTCTAAGACTACGCCAACACATTTAAAAAATTAGTACACAATCCATAGTCAAAAATTGTTTATAAAATAATCTACCGAATAAATTATTTTCATACATACATGTTGTGATGAAAAAGTGACTTGGGATCAAAACCATCTCTCAGTGACACAGGCACACTGGGCAAATTGCCTAATTTTTCTGTAAATCAATACATTTATTTATAAATGTATAGATATTAACTCACCCCTGACCTACTGTCTTCCAAAGATTATCGTGAAGGTTAAACATGACAAAATATTTTATAAATGATGAAGCATCATATCAGCACAGCCATTATATTATTCTATGTATGGCTTAATGGTCAATTAAAATAAAGTATTTTCAAGAAAACAAAAATTATCCATATAACTTGGGTTGTATGTGAATTCATCTAGCCCAGCTTCCTGCCATTAATTCAGAATTCTATAAATTTTCAGTAAAGAAAATATATAATTTACAAGAAAATATATCTGGTCACTAACCAGTTATAAGGAAGTTGAAATTGTTAAAAAAAATAATAATAAAATAGAGAATGTGCGAGAAGCGTAAGACCAGGAAAAGGAAAAGGGACGGTGTAAGTAAATCAAGAATGTTTTGGTGATTTACCAAATCCTTGTTTGCCCAGCAAGGATTTTTTTCTTTTTTTTCCCCCGGCCACCCCACCCCCCAACACATGCTCTCACCCCATTACTGTCTGTGTCCATTGGTTATGCTTATATGCACACATACAAGTCCTTTGGTTGATCTCTTACGCCCTCTTTTTTTTTTTTTAACCAACACTCAGAAAATTATTCACCCTTTAAAAAATTTTACTATACAATTCAATCTGCTTTCCAACCAGTAAAACTCAATGGTCTGACAGTTTTTTTAAGTATAAAAGGCATTTACAACTGAACTGCATTGAAGTTCTTTCCCCTATTTCTTACACCACATCCAGCTAATTGCTCTTTAACATGCTAACAGAAGGATAAGCTGATACATAATAATTCAGGCATGCACCGATCCCATAATGCCAGGAACTCAGAAGCAGCATGAGAAAACATCAGATTTTTGGCATGTGGGCTAGATGTTTAAATCTGCATAGATTCGAGCCAATTAGACTTGTCAGACTCCAATCCAGTTGAGAGTGACCCCTGATGGTGGAAAGACATGTGGGACAAGCCACAGAAAAGCTTGCAAATGTCAGAGAGGCCAAAAGGTGCCCCCCTGGCCTCAAAACTATTAATTAGCAACCAGGAAAAGCACCACCAAAGAATCGCTGCCCCAGCACTCCTCCCCCAGAGGTGGCTGCTCCTCGGCCTCATTATCATGTGGATGGAAAACAACCCCTTTGCTGGGAGCTTTGGGCAACACTCTTATTGATTAAGTTCCCACAGTGTTAAATCATTCTGTAGCTTTCACTCCAATCTTCCCACCCCTGAATAATAAAACCTTCAAAGGATTTACTGGGATGGAGAGGGAAGTGGAGGCCCAAAGAGAGAAGGAGCACTGCAACATACTGTTTATATAGTGCCCATGGCATCAGCATAAATCAGGTCCCAGAAAGAGTTTACAAGGCAACATCCAAAATGAAGTTAATCTGAATTTTCTCTTGTACTTACTAAGGCATTACTTTCTTTAAAAAAAAAAAAAGCCTCAGATACTGGTTATTTCAAAGTTGCCTATGCAAAATAAAACCATGATACTAAATTGTATTTCTACAGGTCTTCAGTGATCTTGTTTGGTCTGAAGATCACACATGTCTGGTAGATGAGGCTTGTTTCAGTGTGCATAAGAAATATTCCAAGGAGATAGAGATGAAAGTAAAAGCCAGAGCCATAACTTGAATCTCATGAGAAAAATATGTGCACAAACCTCCACTCCAAATAATTTATACTTATTCTTTTTTTAGTTATATATTTCTATTTAAACAGATGAAACTAAAATAAAAGCAAAATTGTTACTGTGCTGTAATAGATTCATTAACATATTGTATAGTGGTGAATGTCAGTTTTCTCATCTGTAAAATAGAGATTATAACTACCTTGCAGAATAAATGTGGGAATTAAATAAGAAAGAACACCTTATGAAATCCTTAATATATGCCTAACATACAGTAGTGTTAAAAAATATATAGTTGCTATTGTCATTATCATTAGTATCATAAGGCAAATAACTTGCTTATTGTATAAAACAAGATGCTTCGTCTGCTTGAAGCAATACATCTACACTCCAAGTCATTTCCAATTTCCCACAGAGAAATAATAAAATAAACAGTAAATGGACATATAGGATCTATACTTATTTGTCCTCTCTCAGCTAGCATCCCCTGACAAACTGCCTGACTCTGACTTAGTAAGAACATAGCTTCTGCCAAAACAGAGTGACATACTCAAGGGAAACAGCAGATCTAAATTAGGACATCTAAGTTGGATGAACTTGCCTGTGAGTTCAGCATGATGTCCACATTCTGTGCTAGGAACAAGTAAATTAGTTGGTCAGCTTTTAAATAGAAAAAAGTATTAATTTCACTTGATTATTTCATCAGGGATAATAGTATACCACTACCAAGACATGTGGTAATTAGAATGTCTGAATCAGTGGAGAAACACAATGATAATTTATGGATTTTGTATAAAGTTAAAGTCTACATAAGTGAGGTCCTTTCTCAAAATTTTTGACTCGTCTTCTATCTGCTCTATATTACCTGTGAAACGCTGTGTGGCTGAAAACGCAAGGGAAAAGGGAAGGAAACAATTTAAACTTAGTAGGTTTAGAAATAAATAACAGGGATAGAAAAGAGGATTTAAGATTTAAAAGTGAAAATACAGTACACAGTTCTCAAGAGAAGATGTTCATTGTAATAGTTAGCAATATAAGCCGAAACCGGTTTGGCTCAGTGGATAGAGCGTCAGCCTGCGGACTAAAAGGTCCCAGGTTCGATTCCGGTCAAAGGCATGTACCTTGGTTGCGGGCACATCCCCAGTAGGGGTTGTGCAAGAGGCAGCTGATCGATGTTTCTCTATCATCGATGTTTCTAACTCTCTATCCCTCTCTCTTCCTCTCTGTAAAAAATCAATAAAATATATTTTTAAAAAAATAGTTAGCAATATAAGATCAAAATGAAACCAGTGGGGGAAAAAATAGAGCAGTAAAGGAGAGACCTCTCTAGAAAAGTGGATGTGGTTAAAGAATACAAAAAATTATAGAAATAAGAGCTTTGACAACAAAGGTAAAATCAAATACAAAATGTCCTATGGACACCCAATCGATACTCTATTCCTTGTATTGAACTCATGACTTCAGAGAATGTTAGGTAAGGGACAGCAATATCACCACCAAAAAAGGAAACAAAAATGTTGAGTAAGTTGAAATGCATTGAAGAATTTTATATTTTCAAGAAAAAGGACCTTGTGGACTGACTCATATTTCTAGTCAATTTATAATTTCCCTGCCAACTAAATTAAGATGCTAAAATTATTTTTCAAATGGGCATTTGTTAATATTGTGCTAATTTTTTTATATTTAAGCTCAAACTGCCACTATAAAATCACTCTAGAAATGTTAACTAATGACAACAGGTAACTAGACAAAATTCACAGCTAAAGCACAAAAATATATTTTGCTATTATATTTCCAAATTATACACAAGCAAAACTACTTTGGCTCTCAGTCTACATTTTGGCAGAGACTTTACTCTTCAAGTTTCTACTTTCCCAACCAATTCCACTGTTTTCATAAAACAAAAGCATAAAAAGGTTTCACCTCTAAACACAGTGGGATTGATTATACAAGAAGATGCATGTGGAAGCAAAATGCCAAAATATATTCTAGGCTTCACTACACACCTCTTGCAATATTGAATACCTTCAAGTAGTAGGTCTACATTCTCAGCTGCACATATGGAGAGAACAGGAATGATTTTCACTGGGGAAAAGAATGCTCCCTGCTCCTCCCTCTGACCCGACCAATAGCCTCATTAATGCCAACAAGTCACAGTGGGAACAATTTGAAGACAAAACCCACCTTGCAAACACCAATCACTGAACTCAGCAGAGAACTGAGCTCTCTGATTTGATCTTTACTATTTTTTTTCTTAATAATAATTTTGAAGTATGAAAATCCATGACAAAGCAGTTGATATAAAAGGAAAAAACATTACAGGTGCAAAGCTCTTTGATGGCTATTTATTAAAAACTAAATAACATTTTATTTAAACCTATGAGGTTAATGTGATAGTTATATGGGCAATAAAATACAAAAAGGAGTTAAGAAAACCAGCAAAATCAGCACCTCATTAACGCACTCTACTCCAAAGATGTGAATTTGCCACATGATCTGCATTACATAGTGTCCAAAGTTCCGAGACATCAGTGTTGGAAAACACAGATATACACTCCCTGGTGTCAGAGCATATAACCATTGCAGATTTAGCCAAAGAGATGGTGTGAGCCCAGGCCCAGAAAAGAATATAAGAATCAACATTTTGTAGATTAAATTGTTTCATTTCAACTGACACTTCCCTACACACACACACACACACTCACGAAAAAGTATTCTAAACAACATTGTGGAAGACTTTTCCCCCCTAAAACTGAGGCCTGGGCTCTTTCCTTAGAATCCTGTTCTACATCATCAGTCTGAAACTCTTGCTGGGAGGGATGAAGATAATGACAACTCCAACTGAGAAGCCATTCACACCACTCATAATTATAGAAAAGGATGGAAGTGGTTAGAGAATGGGTGGGGAACTGGGGGGTAAAGGAGAAAACCATTCAAGCAGGAAAGCCATTCCTTGCCAAGCTGAATACTGGGTCTTAACAAAAGTTCAAACACCTATATTTATGTATCACTTTAGTAAGAGCTGATTTAACAACTGATTTCATTAATTTAAAAGAGCTAATTTCAAGTCAGTATTTAACTAAGGTTTTAAAACTAATCACTGTCGTTTTCTTTAAAAATCAAATTCCCTATAATAATTTCACAGTACAATAGAATGGTGTATTATAACAAAGCATGGTTATACTTGTCTCTTATGATGAAAGAACTATTCTAACTAAAAAACCTTGTATTCTTACTACTTCACCAAGAAACCATCAGTATATTTTTGCTCCTTCAAGTAAACATTTTGGGACTAGCAGAATCAAAATTATAAACTAACTAGAGTTCATCCTAGTAAATCCTGTCCCCATCAAAACAAATGCCCAGAGATTTAAACTAGAGGTGAACTACCCCTTTGAGTACCCAAACTTTGTTGTGTGTATACTAACACTGTATTTAACAATCACATTTTTATGTTACACATTTTGTTTATCAAAAGTGCTAAAATTTAGCTAGCATAATTCAGCACTATGACAAAATTACTGTTATAAAATTCATATGATAAGCAAAACTATTCCTTGTAAAGGAAAAGGAAAACCAGAGAAAGGATTGATGCAAATCTCTTTTTATATAAACTAGTGATAATAAAGCAGTGCACAGTGTAATATTAGTAACTGCTAAGAGCTAGTCAGAACTCATTTGTCAAGTAACCAAAAACAAGAGGGCTGAAAGTCTGTGTCAGCTGCCCTCATATGTTCCTACTATATATTACAGAAGTATCGAGGGTTTCATTTTTGCAACATTTCGGCAAGCATAGGTATCCCTCTCTAATCCCCATTGCAACTCATTGGGAAAGGTTTGTATAGCAGTGATGGAATGCTGGTCCCACACAGAAAACCATTATTTTTACTCTAGTTAATGAAAACTAAGTGTTTTTTTATTTTATTTTATTTTATTTTGTTATTTCTTTCACTGTCACTAATGGTCTTATGATAATAACCATAGTATATAATCTGACACAAGTGCTCTTAAAGAAATTTCTAGTAAAGGACTGCAGCCTCCGTGGGAGGTAACTGTCAGAATTATCTTAAAACACTACCTGTCTTCAGCTACAATAGAAAAGGCCTTTAATCAAAATAATCCTTTTTCAAAAGAGCAACTTTTTTCCCTCTGCAATTCACTCATCTTAAAAGAGCACTATAGCTTTTGTGCATAACAATTCATTCTTCAAGACAAGTACAAAATTTGTCACTGACATTTAGCACCAGCCGTAGGCAATGGATAAAATGAACTAGTTAGCAATTTAACCTGTAAAAAAAACAGAGTGGGTTGAACAATTTTCTGCCATCAAAGCAAATGGCTAACATTTAGCAGGATTTTATTTTTATTTTTCAGCCCGTCCCATCTTCTAGAAGGAAGAAGTCAGGCTAACATTTTTTCAGGGTCCTAAATCTTCCTCTCAGCCTATTCCTTTAATGGTTTCAAGTAAATGACTATCCAGAGGATAATTAGGCACTGTGCTGTCGCATTGTGTCAGGTCACAGCTGGATTTAGTCAGCATTAACCTTTGGGGAGAATTGGAATATCAGTATCATTTAAAATTAAAGACGTGTAAGCAGGCATTTCTGGAGATGTTAGAAAAGTAATTGTCTGTAAATTGTTTGACCTTGAGATTTAATTGCATGCACAACACACATTCTAGCAAGAACCCTGGCCTGTCTTCCTTCTTTACCTCCAAACCTTACTCCACAAGGCCCAATAGGCTACCTGTGGCTTTTTCAGTAAAATATGAAAGGTTTTGGCCTTCAGTTTAAAACGAAAGCTTTGAAGCATTGCTTGACATATAACTTTAACGCAAAGCTGCTTATCAATCAGAATACCAATTTTACTATATATTTTTAAATGCACACATACCATAGTTATGTTTGAAGGCTAAGTTTATTTAAATTTCATCCCCCTTCTTTTCTGCTAACAAGTTTGCATATTTTGCCTTATTCCCTTTTACCCTAATGAGACAGCTTATGCTTTCAAAGTCCCTCAAGCTAGGCAAATCTCTCCAATGCTTCCACTGTTAATAATGAAACTTTGTAATTATACAAATCCAAGGTGGCCAATCAGCTTTCCAGGCTGAGCCTTCGGGTACCTCATAAATTATTCATGTGACACTTGGGCCTGTGAACTCACTTGCTTATATTAGAAGCCTAATTAATATTTAATCACACGTGCAGAGGGCACTTGAAGCTGCACTGTCCCCCGAAGAAGAAGAGTAAATATAAATGTGCACATGCCTCGATGTAAATCTCACTCAGTATCTAAAGGAAGTGTTAGTGGGCATGTGGACGTGACCATGAAACATACTAGATGCCTCCGGTTAGTGTAGCTCATTGAGCCTACTACACACCAGGCACTGTGCAGGACCCTGAGAAGAGGCAGTTGAAATCCTGATCCCTCAGGGAAACCGAGGAATCCTCTCAGGTTTGAAACCAGGGGGTTTCAAAGCCTTTGATAGGTAAATATTGCCTTTTCAAATTCCAAACAGGTGGGTGGGATGAACATGGTTATCTGGAAGTCTAGAAAGGGATGAATGATACACCTCCACATTATCGGTCTTGGATAGTGTTCATTTTGTTTCTTAAGAGGGAGCAGTACTGTTAAGTAATATGCAGCATACCTCGGTTACCTTCTCTGCGATTTCACTATTTTTCTTCCCAGGGGAACGGGATAGAAAAGTGAGCCAAATATTATCTGCCTTGACACGCTTAAAGACAACTGCTAGTCACTGAGAAAGAAGCCTGAACTGAGTGTATGGGCATGGCTATAGGACAGACCCAGCACTGCCACGCTGTGGGATCTATACTCCAGGTTACAGAGCTTTGAAAGGGAAGCCAGTGCTTTGTTTTGAAAGATCTCTTTTGTCTTTGATGACATTTACATTCTGTCAGATATGACCGTATTGCTTTCCCTGGACCTGCTATGCCACAATCATCACTGCAGGCAACCCCACATTGAGAGTATCAATGAGGAATAGTTCATAGTTCTTTGGGCAATTATATTGCAGTAGCATCTCATGAGGTGATTATGCTGGGACGTTGTAGCAGGTAAGTCAATGATGTGATGGCGGTCCTTTCACCAAAATGTAAAAATGGTGAAAAATGACAGGGCCATCATTTAGAGAGATAACTAACAAAATTCTTCATGTTAACCCTAGGAAATGATACCACTGTTCACCCTGTTATCTTCTTTTACAATATAAATTAGGATGTGCCCAAATGTGGTCTTGATAACTCAGTTTAGCATAGTTAGTAGAAATCATGGTTCAATGTGTCTAATGAGGATTCACACTAAGTTTGTTTCTTCCTGGTCAACAGGAAACACTCTTACATATTTGATGAACATCTATGATTAAATCCTGTTGCCTTCTTAATAGTCAATAGTCACAAGCTGACAATCAGAAATTATGACAGAAGTTCCATGTGGATTAGGTCAAATAAAGGGCGATGAGGTGCTAGAACTAAGGGTGAGGTTTATCTGGGGGTAAAAAGGGAGAGGAATGAAAAGAATGGACCTAGACCTGCTTTTGGCAAAATATTGAGAAATGGCAAGGATGCAGAACTAAGCAATCCTAGGTGGGTCACCAACTCTGGACTAGGAACTTACTTGAACGTCTAATTTACACAGTAGAAATGAGAGCTTAGAGTGTTCAAATACTTTCTGCCGCGGTGAGGACTTGCCTCTGAAAGGGGGAGATCTGAGCTTCCAGGTATGGGCAGAGGTGGGAGGAGTGAGGAAAACAGTGGACTCCACTTTGAAAAGCTACAAATGGCAGGGAGAACAGAGAATAATAATTGAAGGGTGGACTGTAAAGAAATATTCCGATCAATTTAACAATATTCAAATAATTATTTTTACAACATAGACACCCACAATTAGACTTTCCCCTAACACATCCCTGTGGAGAAACTATATTTAACAAATGAGTGAAATGATCCAAACTGCCACTATATGGCAGATGGGTATCAGGTGCTTACACACTTGATGGGCACAGAGCCTAAAATTCAGTCAAAATTAAATTTTACTTCCATGTATTATTGTTGACTCCACCACAACAATCCTTATGACATCTAACAGGCTATTTCCACCACCACCACCAACCCCCTCTCCCTCCCCCTCTCCCCCTGCTTTTTTTTTCATTAACCCTGGATCAGCATTTGTCAAAGATTGGTCCAGGGACAACATACATCAGAATCACCTGAGGCTAGCAGCCTAAAGCTTATGTAATTGAGTGAGCTCCTTTTGGGGAAAAGAATGCAAGATTGTGAATCAAAGTTAGATACAAATGTGAATGTTTAGCACAAGAAAAGAAATCACAACAAATTGCCCGGAGCCTTCTGAGGGCACTTTAGAAAATTTACCAACAGTGCTTGCACAGAAATGGTTTCTGGTGGAAACCCAGCTCCCCTCTCTCCACACAGAATACTCTATAACTCCCTGTGACTTACAAAATTCACAGAGCCACTTAAGTGAAGGGCCCTGCCACTTAAGCCATGTGGGCTTCACAGTAAATGTGTCTCTGCTTGTTGAAAACGAAGCTGCCCACACCTTATCTAAGTCAGTGAATCTGAACTTGTGCTTGTGGACTCAGGAATTCCCTCGTCCACACATGCAACTCTGAGAACCCCTGTCCTGGGCAATAATAAAGTACCTGAGATCAAGAATCATCTTATTCACCTATGGTGTTCTCTTTGCATGTACGAGTTCCCTTTCAGTATTTCTAGTTCAGAGCAAGTGCTCAATACATATTTTGAATTACAAAGTTAATTGGTGATGTGTTTTATCATTCTACTAGTGGCCCGGTGCATGTGGGGGGGGAGGGGGGGGAAGGGTGTCCCTCAGCCCAGCCTGCACTCTCTCCAATTGGGGACCTCTTGGGGGATATCTGACTGCTGGTTTAGGCCTGATCCCTGGGACATCCCTCTTGCAATCTGGGACCAACCCTCTTGCAATCTGAGACCGCTGGCTCCTAACTGCTCACCTGCCTGCCTGCCTGATTGCCCCTAACCTCTCTGTCTGCCTGCCTGATCACCCCTAACCTCTCTGCCTGCCTGCCTGATTGACCCTAACTGCCTCTACCTGCCTGCCTGATCACCCCTAACTGCCCTCCCCTACCGGCCTGATCTCACCCCCAACTGCCCTCCCCTGCCGGCCTGGTTGCCCCCAACTGCTCTCCCCTGCTGGCCTGATCTCGACCCCAATGGCCCTTCCCTGCCAGCCTGATCTCGCCCCCAACTTCCCTCTCTGACTCAGCCCCTACCACCATGGCTTTGTCCAGAAGGAAGTCAGACATCTGGAAGATGGCTGGTTGACCTGGTCTAATTAGCATATTACCCTTTTATTATTAGATAGATTATATAGGATAGGATTGTTTAAATGGGGGTGGGGAGCCTTTTTCAGCAAGAGGAGATGCTCTTGGCTGACAAAAATACATAATCCCTATATCTGGACTGATAGCCAGCCATATGCACCATACTGCCAAACTGATCATTAAAAAATTGAACCGCTTTCTTACACCTTACACCAAACAGCTGTTGCCATTAAAACTCCTCCTCAGCCTCCACCTCAGGTTCTGCCTTCACAGTTCATCCAGATTAGGTTCTGATTGGTTAGTTTCTATGCCAGTCAGCATCAAAAGCTACACCTCCTAGGCAGCCATTGGCTCCTCACAGTTCACCCAGATTTGGTTCTGATTGGTCAGTGTCTATGCCAGTCAGCGTCTCTGGGCCTATCTCCAGGCCTGATCAGAGAGGCAGGGCTGATCAGCAGCCCCTGCAGAGGCCCGGAGAGAAACAGAGGCATGGCTGCTGGCGTAGCCCGGAGACAAAGAGAGAGGCCACGGCTGATCAACAGCTGCCACGGAGGCTGCGGAACAGACCCTACCTCTCTCTCCCCAGGCCTCTCTCCAGGCCTGATCCGCAACCCCTTCGGCAGTCAGTGCTGGGTCGCTGCACCCACAGCAGTGGTAGTCAGTGCTGGGTCGCCACGGTGACCCAGCACTGACTGCAGGACTGACTTCCGGTTGGTCGAGCCTTAAGTCATTTTGGATGTTACAGACCCTGAGTTTTTATATCTATACTGGTGGCCCGGTGCACAAAATTTGTGCATGCAGGGTGTCCCTCAGCCCGGCCTGCACCCTCTCCAATCTGGGCTGCCTCGGGGAAAGTCCGACTGCCAGATCAGGCCTAAACCGGCAGTCAGACATCCCTCTCGCAATCTGGGACTGCTGGCTCTTAACCACTCACCTGCCTGCCTGCATGATCACCCCTAACCACTCTGCCTGCTGGCCTGATCACCCCCAAATGCCTTCCCCACCAGCCTGCTCTCTGCCAACTGCCCCCCCCCACCGACCTGCTCACCCCCAACTGTCCCCCCTGCCGGCCTGCTCACCCACAACTGCTCCCCCTTCTGACCTGCTCGCCCACAACTGTCCCCCTGCCAGCATGCTTGCCCACAACTGTCCCCCTGCCGGCCTGCTTGCCCACAACTGCCCCCCCTGCTGGCCTCTTGCCCCCAACTGCACCCTCCTGCCCTCCTGCTCGCCCCCAACTACTCCCCCCTGCCGGCCTGCTTGTCCCCAACTGCCCCCCTGCAGGCCTGTTCACCCCCAACTGCCCCCCCCCCCCTGCAGGCCTGCTCACCTCCAACTGCCCTCCCCTGCCGGCCTGATCACCCCTAACCACCTCTGCCTCGGCCCCGCCACCATGGCTTTGTTGGGAAGGTCTCCAGGTCTAATTAGCATATTACCCTTTTATTAGTATAGATAGAGGCCTGGTGCACAGGTGGGGGGGCTGGCTGGTCTGCCCTGAAGGGGATCCCGGATCAGGGTGGGGGTCCCTTTGGGGGGCGGGGTTGGCCTGGGCAAGGGGCTGCGGCGGTTTGCTGGCCGACCACACCCCCATCAGGGTAGGGGGGGTCTCTGTTGGGGGTGGGATCAGCCTGAGTGAGGGGCTGAGGGCCGTTTTCAGGCTGGCCACGCCCCCATCTGGGTGAGGGTCCGCTCTGGGGGTCATGGCCTGCCTGGGTGAGGAGCTGATGGCAGTTTGCAGGCTGTCCATGCCCCCATCGGTTGAGGGTCCCCGCTGGGGGTGGGGTGGGCCTGGGCAAAGGGCTGATAGCCATTTGCAGTCTGGCATGCCCCCATCGGGGTGAGGGTACCTCCGGGGGGCATGGTCAGCCTGGGTGAGGGGCTGAGAGCCATTTGCAGGCTGGCCATGCCCCGCATTGGGGTGAGGGTCCCCGCTGGGCAAGGGGCTGAGGACCATTTGGGGGCAGTTTGCAGGCCCACCAAGCCCCCAGCTTTGTCCGGAAGGACATCCGGAAAGTCTCCGGAAGGTCTCCTGGTCTAATTAGCATAATACTCTTTTATTAGTATCCTATCTAATAAAAGGGTAATGTGCAAATTAACCGTCACTCCATCACAAAGATGCTGGCACCCAGTCCTCTAAGCCCCACCAGAGTCCCCCAGTCTGGGGAGGGGGGGTGGCTGCTGAGAGCGGGCAGCGTGAGCGGCCTGGCGGAATGCCTCTGGGCCATGGAGAGCCTCTGGGTAGCGGCTGCAGCGGTTTGCTGGCCGACCACACCCCCATCAGGGCAGGGGGGGTCTCTGTTGGGGGTGGGACCAGCCTGAGTGAGGGGCTGAGGGCCGTTTTCAGGCTGGCCACGCCCCCATCTGGGTGAGGGTCCACTCACCTGTAGGCCAAATTACCGTTCAGGTGCTGGAGACCTTGGAAGAAAGAGGCTCTGAGCAAAGCTGAGGTGCCCTTAGGGGACGTGACCAGTGAATGGCTTAAGGCCGTGGTCAGCAAACTGCGGCTCGCGAGCCACATGCGGCTCTTTGGCCCCTTGAGTGTGGCTCTTCCACAAAATACCACGGCCTGGGCAAGTCTATTTTGAAGAAGTGGCATTAGAAGAAGTTTAAGTTTAAAAAATTTGGCTCTCAAAAGAAATTTCAATTGTTGTACTGTTGATATTTGGCTCTGTTGACTAATGAGTTTGCCAACCACTGGCTTAAGTCATTGTTGGGCAGACAGGGGGGTAATGTGAATAAGCAAAATGACGTGACCAGTGTGAAAGGCATAGCGAGGCGTAAGGGAGCGTAACCAAGATGGCCGCCCACATGAACCTCATCCCAGTAGCAAGTGCAGGGGTTTGTGCTCAGATCATTCAGGTAAGGTCCCATGGCGCGGGGGGGGTGGGGGGGGAGGGGTCCCGGGTCTTACGTGATATTGCGTAATGAGCTACTAGTAGATATATAAAGAGGCAATATGCAAATTAGACCAGGATACCGTAACAGTCACGACGGGTCAGGAGGAGGTTGCGTGCGCAGGTGAGGCCCGGAGCAGAGGCAGAGACAGAGACAGGGGCGCCTGCCCGAGCTGCCGTGCCACCGCGGACACAGGCAGGGGGGCAGGAGGAGTCTGGGGTGCAAGTCAGGCCCAGTTCCAGCCACCCACGGCGGCAGTCAGGCCTGGGTCCACAGCGGCTGGTGCTGCGGAAGTCAGGCCCAGGTCCCAGCTGCCCGCAGCAGCAATCAGGCCTGGGTCCACGGTGGCCTGAGAAATAGGCAGAGGACAGACCACTGAGGGTCTTATATACCATAGCAGGGAGCTTAGATTTTATTTCACAGAAGGAGGAAAAGTGAAAAATGTCAAGCATGGAAGCATCCTGGTCTTGCTTTCATTTTAAGTGAACCATTTTGGTGGCTGTGGGAAGGATCAGTTTAGACAGCTGCAGTGTTTTTGGACCCAAGAAAAAGAGAGACTGATGTTGGGAACTAGGACTAGACAGAGGCAGTGGATCAGAGACATATTTATGAGGAAACCTGATGGAACTATTTGGCTGATTACACAGGGATGAAAGCAAAGAAAGCAAATGGTACTAGCCCAGGTTTTCCAGTTTGGGCAACTTCGTTGAATGGGTGATTCTAATAACTGGGAGAAGGTATTGAGGAAAAGGAACAGTGTAAGGGAGCTTGCTTAGTTCAGCAATAGCCAAACAATTAGGACAGAAGACAGACTTAGTGCTCTTTCTTTGCTGCAACATTTGTTTTTCTGCCTTCAGCCACCACCATGTAAGCCTAATGTGCTATCTTTTCTCCTAATATAGGATATTATCTATCTACTACACATTCCTATCACCTAAATTAGCTTTCCTGCATGATCCCTTAAAAATACTTATCAAAATCATTCAATGATCTGTGAGTATGGGGACTTTCAGATCATGGAAACATTATGAGCCTATATAGATTGATAAAGAGATATTGGGTGCTCAATTTTTAACAATAAAAATCAGATACTGAATGTGGTCATGCCAGAGGTATAATTTTAATGAGCCAATGTCTCTTTACAGAAGTGTCACACTTCAAAAGAGATCCTCTCAAATAATACAATGCATAACACTCATCTAGGTTGCCTGTTAAAATGTAGGACCACACCTTGAAAAACACTCCTTCTAGAGCTCATTTTGGTGGATAAATCTCCCTCCAAGTAAAGCAATCCTATATAATAAAAGTGTAATATGCAAATTGACTGAACGGCAGAACAACCAGTCAGTGGGGGGCGGGACTGGTGAGCAGGTGTCACCAGGCCAGCCAAGGCGCATGCCAGCAGGCAGAGGGAGGGGACAGCAATGGGGTGGGGGGCGGCAGCAACCAGCGGCGGCGGGGCGATGGGGGCTGGCGACATCCCCTGATTGTCCATGTGGCCACCTCCTGCAGAGGGAGGCCACGGGCAACAGCAGCAGCGGGGCAATTCAGGGCAGGGCTGCCCAGCACCATCCCCAGATAGGCCTGCTGGGGTTGCCTCCCGCAGAGGAAGGACACAAGTGGCCATGGTGCAATTGGGGGCGGGGCCAGCCATTCGCTGCCCATGCCATCCCGATTAGCCTGCTGGTCACCTCCCGCAGAGGGAGGCCACACTGCAGCTTAGGCCCACTCCCTGCTCCCCTAAGCCGTCAGTAGGACATCCCCTGAGGGCTCCCAGACTGTGAGAGGGGGCAGGCTGGTCTGAGGGACCCCCTTTAATTGCACAAATTTCATGCACTGGGCCTCTAGTATGAGGATAACAGCGATTTTCAACTGGTGTGCCACAAGAATATTTAAAACATACAATACCTAACTATTTAGTCAGGGGCACTGTCCTCTTTTCCCTTAGATTGTCAAATAAAAAAAAAAATGACAACAGCCAATACAACAATAGCCATTTGGTGTGAATTAGTCAAAATTATACCTACAGTGTTTTGTTTTTTTGTCAGATTGGCAAGAAATACAATATATTTTTTGGTGTGGGGCAGAATTTTATGTGTGCCATGAGATTTTTTAAAAAGGTTGAAAATTGCTGTCCTATAAGATCCTTGAAGGCAGGAATTCACTATGTATCTCTTTGAATCACTTCTGGAGTTAGAACCATGTTCTACACGTACTAGGCCCTCAAAAAATAAAAAAAAAAACACAGTGAAACTGCAGGCAAAGCATGAAATTTTAAAAACTGCACTAGCTTGTAGGAAAATGGTTTGTGTATAAATAAGAAATGATGTCACTCGTTTTTCTTAGAGGTTTTAGGTAGATTGCCAAAGCTGTGCATACAAGGGTTGAAAAATCTCAGTTATGTGCAAGTATATAAACACCTTTTTACTCTCCTGTAATTATTGACACGGTAACTATCAAAGACAACATTTAAGAGGCTGTACGTGGTAATAAGAACATACACGGCCTATTGTATAGCTCACACGTCACAAACCTCCGGGGTTTGTAGAAACCTGGGGAGTCTTGTAAAGAGCCAAGTGGGCTGGGAGGCCTGCAGAGCAGCAGCTTCTCTGCCTCCCAGTGGTGACCACATGGGAATCAGCCAGGCAGGGTCAGATTTTTCAAGATAAACTGAAAATTAGCATCACTATGAGAAATCTCTGAATTTTTAATGCTGCTGAGAACTAATGCAGCATATTAAGACATTGACTTGACCAAACAAAATGTGTCTGCAGGCCATCAAGATAAAAATCTCTAAAATGAGGAATATTCACAGACAACAATGAAGTTAAGAACAAATATCAAAGTTACAGTCTCATTTAGTGTGATAAGTCCCTAATCAGACTATGGACATATTAATAATACTTTTTATATATCCATATTCAAGCACAGTGCCTTCCAGAAATATCTGATTCACTGCTGAATGCCCAGCACCTAGTACTCTGCCTAGCACGCAGTTGAAGCACAATAAATGGTTTCTGAATGAATGACTGGTGCAGACTCTATCAGCCTCATAGATGAAATTCAAAACCATATTACTGGGTAAATAAGGCAAGCCAAAAATATATATACAAACAGTATGGTATCATTAATTCAAGTTTAAAATATATAACCCAGTATTAAATACAGTCTTTAGATTAATATATATGCAGAAAAAATATAAAGATATGCACAGGAATGATAAAGATCAATTTAGAGTATGGTTACCTCAGAAGAAAAGGATATCAGGATTGTGAAGGCATACATGGATGACTTTAACTATATTTGTAATTTTTCTTTCTTAAGTTGGGCGATGGGTACATTGTGTTAATTACATTCTTCTTATCTTTTTGAATTACTGGAACACTTCATAACAATTATTAAATAAGTGTTTATTTTGTAATAACTTTAGATTTACAGAAAAGTTACAATGGTTCTACAGAGTTCCCATATACTCTTCACCCAGTTTCCCCCACCTTAGGTTAGTTGACACCTCATATTCATATGGTACATTTGTCAAAACAAAGAAGCTGATATTGGAATATTACTACTAATCTAACTCCAGACTTATTTGTCTTACACCAGTTTCTGCATTAATGCCCTATCTCTGCTCCAGGATCCACATCAGGGGACCATGTGGTACTTAGTGGTTATGCATGCCCAGGCTCTTCTGGTCTGTGACAGTTTCTCAGTCTTCCCTTGTTTTTCATGACCTTCGCCGTCTTACGTAGTACTGGCCAAAGATCCTGAAATGTCTCCAGCCTTTTCTGTTGTTTTTCTCATAGTTAGATTGGGATTACAGGCTTTTGGAAAGAAAACAACAGAACTGAAGTGTCCTTGTCATCATACCACATTGGGGTACATGTCATCTACATGATGTCATTGTTGATGTTAACTTTCATCACTTGGTTAAGATAGTGTTTGCCAGGACTCTGTCCACTGTAAAGTTACTGTTTTCTCTTTCTTTATTCTTACAAAATGAGTTACCAAGTTTAGCTCACCCTCAAGGAGAAAGGGAAGGGTGAAAAATTATGCTCTGTCTTCTATAGAGAAGGGTATCTACACATAGGTAATAATTTTGAAAAAAGGAAGTTATTGAGTGCAGCACAAAAAGAGGCCAGGAGACATAAAGGGTGAGAAGAGTTATATTCTCACAAACCTCAAGGCTTTTATGTGACCTGTGGAGGCACAGTATTTATCTTAGGATAAATACAAGCACTCATTCAAAATGTCACAACAGTTTTCTCTGTGCTTATTCAAAGAGGAATCAGATTTTTCTAAAATGTAACCATTCTCTAAGTCTAGATACTAGTACCTGCTTTAATAGAAATGTAATAGTGGTTCTATTTAAAGAAAAACTTTCACCGTAAGCATTTGACTACCTATTGTATTAAAGAGAATAGACTGGTACTGTGAAAATTTTCTTCTAAAATATGCAGTGTTTAGTACCTGCCTACCATGGCGGAACAATCTTCTATAGGGAGAGAGGTTTTAGGTAGTTAGAGGACGAGTACCCACATAACAATAGCACAAGTATATTCAGTTTATTGCCCTAAGAGAAACACTAATTAAGTAGTATATGGATTTCAAAGAGGAAAAGATGGAATCCAACTGAGAGGTATCTCATGAGACTGTGCTTGCTCTGTATCACCTCTAGGAAATTTTCTTTGTCTCTTTTCAGGGAGGCACAATATCTGAGATCCGGAGTCATGATCAATTTAAGTGCTAGGTTCTACAATAGAAGATACCCATAAGAAACAAAACCAATATTGCTATAAATACAACCAGAGCCAGAGTAGAGAGGGTAGAAAATAAAGAAAAAACTAAAAGTTACTCCCAAGAAAGAAATGAAGATTAAAATCTTCGTTGCAACAATTTACTGTTCAAAAAACACTGGAATCATTCCTATTGTCATATCAACCCTTTCCTCAGCTCTATGCCAACACGTATTATCATACTTCTCTAGTCTCATTTCTCACTAGTTTTAAAATGGCCTAATTCAACTGCTAGTCCGGTTTTGCTCACAGTTTCCAAGATGGAGCTCCCATGCCCTGTATATTAGCCAGTATCCTTTTCATGATAAACAATTAATACCCAATTCATATAAATACAACAATAAAAAAGAGGGCAGGGGCAGGGAACATGGAAATTGGCTCACATAACTAAAAATTCAGGGCAAGTTGAGGACACTGGCTCTGACTCTTGGCTCTGACATTTTCTCTGGATGCTTCCTTCCAAGGCAGGCTCTCTGTTATGGTCCCAGGCTGCTCCAGGAATTTAGCCTCACAACCTAACAATCTCAGTAGAAAGAGATCCTCTTCTTCCCAATAATACCAATCAAATCTCCAGGACTGAATTTCATTGGACTGATGGATCATATGTCCATCTTTGAACCAATCATTGTAATCAGGAGAGGAATGTGCTAAATTGCTAGGCCTAGATCACATCCTCACTTCTGAATTTGTAGTAGTCACTTCCAAACCATCAGAACTGAGACATGGGGGAGTGGTGGTTCTTTAGAGTAAAATAAACTTTCTGTTACCATAAGAAGGCAAAATGAGAACCCAGTGGGCAAAAACAATTGTGTCTACCTTACCCTATCTGTATCATTTTTCTCACATCTCTGCTGTTTCTCGTATTGTTTTCTCATGAAATTTATCACCTGCTCTGCCACTTGAAAAAAAGTTTCACTAATCTTTCAATAGCTTGTTTACTAGTATGTGTCAGCTCCTAAGTCTTCTATAATGCTCCAGTCATGGAATTGCTCTGTGATCCCATAGGTGGTATTTATTCCATCCCACTATATTAAGGTAATTTGTGTAATATGAATTCTTTGAGGGCAGAATAGGTGCCATACACCTTTGATTTACTTGTTCTAAAGCAAAATGTCATATGCAAAGAAGTCATTTGATAACATTTGCTGAGTAAGAGACATCCAAATTCTTTACACCTCAAACCTCTACTCCTATTCATTCTTCCTCACCTTAATCAGCTGTTTATTCTGAATCCCTCTCCACATTTATATATTCTTTTGGTACAGTTGGCTTTGACCGGCTCTAAGTCTCATGGAATCTACTTGATCCTCAACAATGGGTTCAGCTTTGTCCCGGTCCCCAGGGACTAGTTGTGTTGAGTTGAGATAGAGAAATTTAAAGCATGCTAATCAAACACTTTGGAATTGCATTAATTAGGCCAGTTTCTCCTCTGCTCAGGCTCTGCCTTGGTTTACAATATGGCATCCATTTCCTCAAGAACTGATTCTGTTACAATCTATGGAATAAAGGGTTGGAATGTATAATAAACAGAGCAGGATTTTAGTGTCAAAACATTTGTGACCTCAAATAAATAATTCTTTTTTAAAATAAATTATTTAATCTCAGTCTTGTTTATTCATCTGTGAAAGAATGGTTTTTTAAATGCTTAACTTCAGCCCTAACTGGTTTGGCTCAGTGGATAGAGCGTCAGCCCACAGACTAAAGGGTTCCAGGGCATGTACCTTGGTTGTGGGCTCAATCCCCAGTAGGGGGTGTGCAGGAAGCAGCTGATTGATGTTTCTAACTCTCTATCCCTCTCCCTTTCTCTCTGTAAAAAATCAATAAAGCTTATTTTTTTTTAAATGCTTAATTTCACAGAGTTTTCACAAGTATAAAATAAGACAATATAAAGAGCTTAGCATAACATCTGATACATGGAATGTAACAAACAATAGTCTGTACTAAAAGATCAATGGACCAGCTAATGTGCCTTCCCTTTTCCACTATAAAATCTTCTCATCAAGGAATTTTGTAGGGATGTGCTCACTTACATGACCCAAAATCTTATTAGATAATTTAAAATTTAGTTGCTATAACCTAAGAACTTTCTGAAAATCCCAGTACAATAAGATTTCTTCTGCAGAAGCTAAGCCCAAATACAAGTCTGTTCCCTAAACAGATTGAGCCTATATCTTTCTTCATTATCCTAAAATCAAAACTAGCCAACATCCCAGAATTTTATAAAAATGGCCCCATTTTATCCTATAATCCCAAAGCTTTCTTAACTGCTTTCCTAAGCCCCAGAGCCAGGGGTTCATGTGTTGCTCAGATACATGCCTTGCTCATTTTATAAACAGAATTACATTGGCTACAACCAATGTCAAGTTTCATAACCAGGACCCACATAAAGAGGTACAAATAAAGAGACTTAGCAATGTTCTGAGGGTGAATATTAGGGTGTTAAGGAGATGCTTGGGGGAATGAAAACATCATTTAATTATTGTCTTACTACTCATGTTAAGAAATGGGGTCTACAAAGGGCTACTATTGTCTATTGCCCGCCCCCCCCCCCCAGAGGAAGATATTTTCTTCCAAAGAGTGTGATATAGAAAGGGGGATATAGGAATAACTTTACAGTGGAGGAATCTGACAAACACTGCCTCAGCTAGCTGATAGAGATTAATATCAGCAATGGTAAGTCATGTTGATAGCATATATCCTTAATATGTTTTCCATGAGAAAACCATCAGAAAAACTCCAATGGACATTCTACAAAATACTGTACTAGTACTAGATTTTAAAAAATAAAAATGGAAGAAAGTATGAAATTTATTTAATGCATTAATACTGATTCCTCAGTTGTGACAAATATACGATAGAAATGTGAAATGTTAACAGTAAGGGAAATTGAGTGTGGGGTATATGGGAATTCTCCTTACCATCTTTACAACTTCCCCACAAATGCAAAACTATTATAAAATAAGGAGTATATTTTTTAAATCTGTCTATATTGTTTTAAGAAAAATAGGTAAAAAGAAGTTCTTACCTAGACAGATGTAGTGAAAGTGTGGAACACCAAAGATAAAGAGTAGATCTTAAAAGCAGCCAGAGAGAAAAGACAAATTCAAAGAAATAAAAGTACAATGGAAGCCAGAAAGAAGCAGATAATACAGAGGGTCCCCCCCCAAAAAAAAAAAAAATTATATACACATTCATTTCCTAATAGCTCAATTGATGTTTCTTTTTTTCAGATTTAACCCATTGGAATTAATAATTATTCAAATGTAAACATTTTTTGGGACACCCTTAGAGAAAATAGCCTCAGCCTAGAAATATATATCCAGAAAAAGATTTCCTTTAAAATAATAAAAGTACCCTGGATTGTGTGGGTCAGTTGGTTGATCAAGGTCCCATGCACCAAGAGGTTTGCTTGAAGGACTCACATAACTTAGCATGTAGTCATAGGCATAGCTAAGATTTATTATATTAAAAGGATACAAAGAAAAATCAGCAAAGGGAAGTCCAGAGAAAACTAGGCACATGCTTCCAAAAATCCTTTCCCACTGGAATCACACAGGATGTGTTTAGTTCCCAAAACAATGAATTGTAACAACATTTGTGAATTGTTGTCTACTACGGAACCTTATTAGAGACTCAGTGCCCAAGGATTTATTAGGGGGTTGGTCACGGTCAACCTTCTCAAAATTCCTCCATAGATTCAATGATTTTCCAATCAAAATCTATATAGATTTTTTTTCATTGAATTTGACAATCAGATTCTAAAATTTACACCGGATAACCTGAACATTCCAGAAAAGTAGAACAAGATTAGGGAAATTATTTTACCAGTTATGTAGAATTATTTAAAACCAATAGCAATTAAGGCAAAATACTACTGGCACAGACAGAAACATAGAAACCAATAATGGATCAGAATAAGAGCCCAGAAAGAGAACCAATATATGAGGATTTGTGCTTTGGGAGAGAGCTGGCTTCATAGGATGATCATTTGAATAAATGGTGGTAAAATAGTTGTTTTTTTCATGGGAAATGGAAAAAATGAAATTAAATTTTTATCTCCCACTAAACATAAAAATCAATTCCAGATTGATTAAGTACTTGAATGTAGACGACAAATCTTTAAACTGTTTGAAAGAAAATATGGGAGAAGTAATAGTCTAATAATATCAAGTTTTCATAATGTTGTTGATTGACAGGTAGTTTCATATGCTGCTGCAGGGAACAACTGGTCTGAAAAATTGTTGGTGTTCCCTATGAAGTTGAAGAAATACATTCCTTATGACTAAAAATCTACTCCCAGTAAAATATTTTAACAATTGCATCTTCAAACATGCACTGTTAACATAGCACCCCCCTAAAAATTCTGTTGATAGTTAAGTGTAAGAATAATGAATCTGGTATATCCATGCAATGAAATACTATGCAGCAGAGCAAATGAAAAAAGTACAGCTATACACATTAACATGGATAAATATAGTCATAATGTTAAGTGAAAAGAACAGGTCACATAAGAGTAGAATTTTATTTACAAAGAACAAAACTAAAAATTATATATGCTTTAGAGTACATATGTAGGCTAAAGGCATAAATAAAAGCCAGGAAATACTTAGTTACCTCTGGCAAGAAAGGAAAAGAGATAGACCATGGAGACATGCATCAGGCCTTCAAATTATGCAATGTTCTTATGTTCTAGGAGCAGTGGGAAAACTACTGAGGTGCCTTAGAGGAACAGAAATAACAGCTGAATGGCTGGAAAAGTCTGAACTCAGCAGAGTGATAGGGAACAAAGTAAGAGAGGGAGGGGGTCGTCATGCAAAGCCTTCCCAAGGGAAGGGTTAAAATGATTTTCTGCGTATAAAGAGAAGCCACTTGAAGGTTTTGAGTTGGGAGTGGTGTGATTTGATGTTTGTTTTTAAACCCTCACTTGAGCTGTATGTGAAATATGACTGCATAGGAGCAAGAGTGAACTTCGGAGGCCAATTGGGAGGCTATTTCAGTACTACAGGCAAAAGATACAGGTGTCTTGAACAAAAAGTGGTAGTGGAGGTAGTCAAAAGTGATCAAATTTGGGGCTTTACTTGAAGGTAGCTAATACAGGATTTGTGGAAAGGTTGAAAACTCAGATTGAAAGATTACCTTTGGGGTTTGAGCAAAGCAACTGAGTAAATAAGCATGCCATGTCTTGATATCGAGAAGGCTAGAGAGAGAGCAATTTTGGGAATGGGTAGGTATCAACAATTCTCTTAAAGAAATGCTTCCTTGAGGTGCCTACCAAACAACCCAATGGAGATGTTATATATGCAATTGGATATTAGTTTAGATCTCAGAGAGGAGGTCAAGACATATGCCACATTTCACTGATTCTACGATACACTTCTTGTTTTTAATTTGTATTTATTGATTTGAAAGAGAGAGAAAACTGACCCACCGCTACACCTTTCCATGCACTCGTTGGTTGCCTCCTGCATGTGCCCTGACTGGGTACTGAACAAGCAACCCTGGTACATCAGGACAATGCTCCAATCAACCAAGCCACCCAGCCAGGGCTAATACATTTCTTTTTTTCATACTTTAATACCTTTAAAATTGGGGCATGTCTTAAAATCAAAGTATTATAATGAGAATTGGCAATTTTTTTTCTTTCTTAGTAGTATATAAAATGGTGCATCTTATTATCAATAGGATCCTAGATTCCTTGAACTATAGAACATTTGGGAGACATCAGAATATTGATGTTATTAAAACCATAAAACTGTGAGATCACTCAGGAAGTAAGCATAGGGAAAGGTGGAAAGATGGGGCCTGGGAACAGAACCCTGGGATGCATATAGGCCTGGAAGAAGGTAAGAGGCTGGCAAAAGAGAATAAAAAGGGTAGCCAGTGAATCAAGGACAAAGATAGGAACAAGTAGTATCTTGAAAATAATAAAATTATTTCAAAAAGGAGAGAGGGAGTGATCTATTGTGTCCAATGCTACTGAGAAGATGGAAAATGAATGAAGAAGAATGAGACACTAGTTCTCTAGCCAGGAGTGGTTCAGAACAAGGCTCAGGACAAGGCTCATAGGGATGGGTCAAAGAAAGGGAAAGGAAAGCAAGTACAGCCAATAGTGTCTTTAAGTCATTTAGTACATTTATTGTTTTTGTTCCTTATCCCAGCTAGAACAGAATATTCCTTAAGGCAGAGATCTTTATTTGTTTATATTCTAGAGCCTAAAATAGTGCCAAATCTCCATAAATATTTGTTAAACTGAAGTGACTCTTTTCAGAAAATTTGCTATAATACAGAGCAGAGAAATTGAGCAATAGCTAAATATGATAGTCTTTTATGTCGAGAATGAGTGGCATTGTGGTAGCCTTTACCATGGGGCGCAAACCAGCAAATTGAAGTAGGACAGATTTGAGCTCAAAATAATCAAGAACTACTGCTTTTTAAAATATCCCAACATAAGAGGAGGTTGCCTTTTGCATGGGTAATGAGTATACTATCACAGGCTCAAACATAATATCATAAGCTATATTATAATGCCAGAGACGCTGGATTTTTAGAGAGGATGAGGAATTATTGGACAGAAAGTTGAACTGAAGTGCCTTCTCACTTTAAGAAATTTCTTTCAGAGTCAGTGCAATTTTTAAATTCCAGATTCATCTCATCCTCTCACTTGGGGTATTCTAAGCATTCTCTGTTGGGGAATGCATGTGTATAAAATTAAAGTCAGAGTAAAATATAACTTTAGAGATAACTCTGACATGAAAAATAATTTTATGCATTTCAATATCAATTTTAATTATTTATGCCCAATTGCACCATTTCATTAGCATAAATAATTGAGTGTTCTCTTAAATTAAAAAAAATAAAGAATAAAAGGGGACATTTATTATATTCAGAGTACTGTACAATTGCATCTGTTTGTAATATCTCCCAGACTTTATTACATGAGTCTCATAACTACTTCAGAGACAAATCAATTATTTTACAAGAAAAACTTGCTACTATCCCAATAGTTTCTTTGAGTAAGTGCCAAAATTCCAGAACTGAACTTCAATACTAACGTATTTAATCCTGTGTCTAAAGCAGTCAGAATAATTTCAGTGAGTGTCTGGTGATATCTCATAAAGTTTTACTTAAATATAATTAAATAACATAGATTCTCTAAGATACCTTTTAAACAAAATGGAACTTTTCACATTATTAATGTAAAGCACAGTAAAAGTTATCAAATTGTCCTTGAATACTGAAATATGTCCTATAGTGTGTTGTAGCCAATCTGCTCAGAAATCCTTCTACTGAAATTTTCTCTGAAGACTGGCTGCAGAGCCAGGAATAGGTTAATGAAATGCATGCATAAAATGAAAATACAAATTATAAGTGGTAATTCAGCCACTAAACCTTCTCAACACAGGGGGGAAATAGGAAAATAAAGCTAATCTTATTTCATTTTTCTCTATATACTCGAAATGTCACCTCATAAATCCCATTTTCTGTTTCCATAAAGAATTTGTGTTACAACTATTGTTTATTAAAAGTTCTGCTGCCATCCGGATAACTTTTAAATATCTCCCCCAACCTGTACTATGTGCAAATATCCAACAATTTTACATTCATGCTCTAAAATTTTAATTTACATTCCTTCATTTCCTCACAAATCAACGTGGTGCACTATGTAAAGGAACTATGTAAATATCAGGACCTTGAACTTTGGTACCAGATCTTCTCTTGAAATATATTTATATGAACCACAAACAATTCAGGAAGTTTTCCTACTAACATAATGCTTCTAGCTAACAGTATTTTGTTTTTTAGGATGTCTTTAAAGGCTCATAGACTAGCTTAGATTTTACCCTAGCAGATTAATAATGTATTATAAAATATGAAACTGCCATCACAAAGTACATTTGGAATACTATATTCAGCTTCTGTATTAAAATATCTTGAGATATGTTAAGAAAATGAATTAAAGTATATCATCTATAATTCTAAATATACAAACAGCAGCATGGAGATACGAAACGAAAAATGTCACATTCAAATGCATACTAAAAGAAAAATATATAAAGTTATGAAGAACTCTGCAGTATTTGTGATTTTAACATAGTATTTGCTTTTTATTTAGAATAAAATAAGAACTCTTAGGAAGAAATGAAACTATCAATACCAAGTCTACAGAAATATAGAGGTCTAAATCACTAAAAACAAGTTAAAATCTAAAATAGAGGTAACATATTCTCATGTTTCTCTTTAAAAATGTACCCTTTTCCTTTCCTGGTGGTGTATTGAGTAACCTCAGGAAGCCTCTGCATACTGACCCTTCATTTTCATCTTAAATTTTAAGAATATGAAAAAATTAGATGTTACCAAATGTTTCATTGGAATTTTTGCAAAGAGCTGTTATTCCCCAACCTAATAATGGTCAGATCCTGCTTCTGTGTCTTTTAAAATTCTGATAAATCAACTCAGAAAACATGAATGAATCTCTTACAAAACATACTAATACTTTTAAAGTATACCTTCTAATACTTAGATTGTAAAGTACAAGTTACTAGTATTTAATGTACACAACTTCCAAGATAAGCACACTTTTTGAAAAATATCTTGGTCATGTCAGAATTCTTGAGACTTCCACAGAGGGCTCATAGTTCCTACCATGAAGTGTGAAGGGCAGTTTAGTCACAGGAAATTTAATGCTTACATCCTTCAAGGTCAAAAGACAATGTCATGCCCTGGATAGTTTGGCTCAGTGGATAGAGTGTCTGCCTGCAGACTGAAGGGTCCCAGGTTCAATTCTGGTCAAGGTCACATGCCGGGGTTGTGGGCTCCATCCACAATAGGGGACATGCATAAGGCAGCTGATCAGTGATTCTCTCTCATCATTGATGTTTCTGTCTTTCTCTCCCTCTCCCTTCCTCTCTGAAATCAATAAAAAAAATATTTAAAAAAAAAAAAACAATGTCATATTGGAAGAAAAATTCTATTCATCTTTATTTATGCATTAAATAATTATTTGGCTTGAAGCCTAAGATGTTTATTTTTAAACTTTTGAGGATAGGAGAATAGCAGGTTTGCAGATCATTTAGAAAATAAATACAGGGTATCCCCCAAAATGTATAAGCACTTTGAATAATTATTAATTCCAATTTTCTTTCTTTTCAGATTGAAACCATTGGAATTAATAATTATTCAAAGTGTGTATATATTTTGGGACACTATATATATATATATATATATATATATATATATATATATATATATGTGTGTGTGTGTGTGTGTGTGTGTGTGTATAAATATATATGTATATATATGTATATATTTTAAACACAATCCACATAAATGGCCTTTTGGAGAGTTAAAATTTTCTACTGTGCTGCTAGGCACCTTCTTATTGATAGGCAAATGAATACAGTGAAAACAAGCTGTCCAGAGCTGGAGTTAAGGTATCCTTTGGTTGCCATATTGCAGAAAATACAGTTTGAATAAAGATCTATTAGGCTTTCAAAAAATAGTAACTTGAATTCTAAAACAAGACCAAAGATCATCCACCTCTACATGTAAACTTAACTCAAATTCTAAGAAAAGGCTAAAATTCACTTCTACCTGTAAACCATCATTGGAACCTGACTTCTCATTTGTACAAAAGAATAACATTTTTTTTCGAAATATTGCTTTTGAATTCATCATTTCAAATCAGAGTCATGATGAGTTTGGGGAGGAAGGAAGTATAGGCCATGATGAAAAATGGGAAAACTGGCTTATCTGACTTTTCTTAGCATCTAGTATTTTGATCCCAGAGTCTTCCAGAAATAACAATAAGGTGATTCTGTAGCATTTGTGTACACTAAGCTTTTTAAACCCATTGCTTTTTTAAAAATCAATCTAAATTTTATATTTCTACCCTTAAAACTGTCCTGACATATTTGAAGTGATCTGCCTTAAATACCATGTGATATATTTTTTCATATGTAAAACCCTCATTTTTGCAACCAATTTACCAGCAACATTTGCTAAAAAATAGTTGCAAGTATCCTGTATAAATAATGATGGTTTAGGGATGAATACCTGATAATTAACAAATTAGCAAATCAATGCACATTCTTCTGTTGTTGTTGTTGGGGGGGGGGGGGGGGTAATGCAGATAATTGACTACAGAAGTAAGCCACAAACTGAAAAAAAGAATCGGCTATGCTTTGTCATTCACCTCACAGCCAATCCTGGTCCGTCCTAACTTTTATCTGTGGGCAATCAAAATCTATGAAAGGTTAAGAAAGTTAACCTTTAAAGAAAGAATCTTTATCTTAGTTCAGGATTAGCAATATAGCAAGGACTTGAGATCCCTTTCTTCCCAGTTTTCTCACCTTTTACATATTTTTTAAATATATATTTTTATTGATTTCAGAGAGGAAGGGAGAGGGAGAAAGAGACAGAAACATCAATGAGAAACATCAATCTGTTGCCTC
Organism: Cnephaeus nilssonii; assembly: GCF_951640355.1. Lineage (NCBI taxonomy): Eukaryota > Metazoa > Chordata > Mammalia > Chiroptera > Vespertilionidae > Cnephaeus > Cnephaeus nilssonii. The sequence goes on from NC_137080.1 coordinate 46,168,494, forward strand.
CTGCACGCCCTCTACTGGGGATTAAGCCTGCAATCCAGGCATGTGCCCTGACCTGGAATGGAACTGTGACCTCCTGGTTCATAGGTCAACACTCAAGCACCGGCTGGAACTTTTTATTTTTATTCTAAGGCCCAATTACCACATTTTCTGGCATTTTTTCTGAGGGTATTACTCTTAAAAACAAATGAGAAAGCAACAATTCCAACCTACAGAAATGAGTTGAGTGGTCCATGTCTGAAAACAACAAATGACTGAATTCTAAGCTATATTAGTTATATTTATTTCTTATTTAGTTTAAAATGTTATAAAGTATCCATGATACACATAAAGAAATTAAATAGCCAAAATATTTTCATAATATCTATTTACAAGTCCAAGATTATTATACTAAAATATAGATATGTTTAATGGTTATAATGTATTTTAAATATTTGCTTCAGAAATATATAAATGTCAAAATTAAAATAAGCTAGTTAAAACTGCCACCAAATTATATATATATATATATATATATATATATATATATTCTCAGTATGAATTTCTTCTAGAAAGCTTTCAGTCTTAATAAATTTCTTTTAAAATCTTTTAAAGATGCTGCCATAATTAAGTTCCAACAATGTATCACAAGAAAAACATGAACTTCCAGCATCCAAAATAGTCATAACATCTCTAAGTTTGAAAAACTTTTCACTACATGTAGTAAATCATTTTTTTTTTTACTTTGTAGACAGTTCTATTCCAAACAACAAAATCACTTATGTCATTTTTTTATTTTTTTTTTTACATTTTGGCATATTTTTTCTATGGCTTAAATGTCTTATCTCAGAATTATTTGCTGTTGTTTTCTAGAACTGTTTTCTTCAAAGAGAGTAAGTATGTAAAGCTCCTTCCCAAAATTAACTATTTTAATTAAATTACTAGTCTTTTAGAAACATGTAACAAAAACAATTTGGAATCCTTAATTATGCACTGGCCATATTTATATTCCATATATATGTGTGTGTGTGTGTGTGTGTGTGTGTGTGTGTGTGTGTGTGTATACATATATATACACACACACACATATATATATGTACATATATATGTATATACCATGTCTTATTCTTCCTGTGTATATTAGATCTTTAAAGTAAATAGGAAGAACACAGGTTTAACTAATAATAAAATAAACCACCTTTATTTTGTTCTTAAAAGGCAAGCAATTTATTTCTTTTTAACTGGAACGTAAATGCTTTATGATTTTTTCACTTGTTCACCATCTTTAATATAAAAAATTAGCGTGTAAACTTATTTTACTATGTGATGGGTAAAAAATATCAAAAGAGTGTGAACTGTGTTTTTATCAGAAAATGTAAATAAAAATATTGAACTCCAAAAATTTTTTATTATAGATTACTTTTAAATGTCTATTTTCTCTCTAAATTCAAAATGATTGACTTGAGCACATTAAGTAAAAAAATAAAGCATTCCCTCCTGCTTGAAAGACTCCTGAATAAAGAGAAAATTATTTTTGGATTTTCGTCTTGATCAGATATGAAATATTCTGAAACGCCACCTCTATAATTTGATAAAAAGCTTGATATCCCCAAATGAAAATAGGACTCAGCACTTTCATATTTCTGTCTGTAAAGGAACCTGGGTAAACTGATTTTTTTAAAAAATGAAAATCTCAGGCATAACGGTGGCAGTAATGAAGCAAGCTTAAATATGCGCTGACCTTTGAAATGAACTGCAATCCATGTTGCTTGGCCAAGGATCTGACTATGTTACTGTCTCCATCTATTTCTAGCATGAAAGATGTGGGTGTTGGAGCTGCTCTGCTCTCTGGTGGATGTGGACAGCATGGCTGCAAACACCGCAGCACAAGAGAGACGAGCTACACACCATAGAACAGACGTCAGACACAGAACGACAAGCATTGATCTATATTTTCTTAACATAATAGCAAAATAAACTATAAACATGTTTTCATTTTCTAAATGCAGTATATTTTGTGTTATGAAGAGCATTGCTATTAGGAGTGTAAATTGACAGCATACAAAATTATTAAATGATTTTAGAAATCATTAAAAGTCTCAGCTATTTTTCTTAGAATACACATACAGAAAAGAATACAGCTGCAAAAAACACTCCTTTTGAATTAATAAATTGTGGATTTAAAATAATTGCCAGTGTTCCTGGGGTGACATTTCCTTTTTTTTTTTTTTTTTTTGCTGAGGATAAACACTTTATAGATAATTTGTTTAAGCAATATTGGAGATCTCTTCTTTAAATGATTCCTAGGAGTTATAAAAAAAATAACTTCAGAATATTGCCTAGCAGTCTCCTTTAGCAGTGGACCATTTAAGCATCTGTGTCTGTTTTATCAGCTATTACTTGGGCTGCCTCTAGAAACCCCACTTTTTTAAAAAATGAGACAATGTATGCAAAACACTTTGAAGAATAAATAAAGTTACCACAATTTGCAATATCACATAATTAATAATTAAGCAATGTCCAAACTCCTCTCTTTTTTACATTATATTCCATGTCTATAAGCACTTTTACATGAAAAAAAATCTCACAGTAAAAGGTAACATGAATTTCCTTGTTCCTGTTTCATATAAATGTAGGCACCAACTCAACAGGCATCAACTAAGATCTTCCCTTGTACTCAGCAACAATGGAGGAGCTCTGGTCCTTACAGTCAAGGACATTACAGTCTTTGAAGAGAGTGATATATATGCAAAAAAATAAAAAAATAACATAAGTCAATAATCCATCAAGCATTTGAGCATGTGGTAAAGTTGTATTTGATATGATAGAATGAAATGCTGATATTGGAATGATCCTGGACAACTATTTCTCACTAGTATTTTATTTTCATTTGGATTACCCACTTTAATCCCTTAACAGAGAAAAGAAATTGAAAATAATATTTTCTTTTGGTGGGAATATAAAACTCAAGCATGTTGGGAAAAATAATCCTTAAAATTAGTTTTACTAAAGGAAAAATAAAAATATATATGTTCCAAATCCCTGATCTAGCAATTTTTAACCTCAATAAAAAAGACTATTTCTATTCAGTAGTAACCAGAGATTTTGATTGTGTTATGCCTCCTAGAGGGAGAAATTATGGAAACCTGGATATAAAATACTGATTTATTTATGGTCTGAAAAAAAATGTTTCGGGGAATTCTAAGGTACAAATGAGTTGGAAGCTGTTTATAAAATTTCCCTTCTCATTCAGCAAATTTTGGGTTTCCAACGTATATCCCAGAAGTCACATCCCTCTAAATGAGTGAATAATATAGGCATGATTTTTTTAAGTTCCTTGTTGTACCTAAGTGCACTGTAGGACATCTGGCACGTTTCATTCTGAAATGATGTTTATCCACAGAAACGCTATCAGTGGAAGATGCATTGAAAAGCTGAAGGTCTATTAAGGGAGTATGGGACAGCTGCATACATTCTGTATAAGGCCATGGAAATGACACAGAAATACCCCATCTGTGGCTTTGGTTCACAGAGCTTTGAATAAAAATCAAGATCAAACTTTACTTGTTACAGAAAAGAACATACTAAAAAAAAAAAAAAAAGCTAGTATTAATAGCTCATATGTAAAAGTCTGTCACTGTTACCTTTCTCCTTAATATATAATATTTTGTGGGATTTCTATGCCTTTAAAGAATACTAATACTATGTAGTCACCTCTTAATGTTATTTAAAAAACTGCTTGTGGGGAACTACAATTTTCACTTTTATAATTTAGGCCATTTGTGTGAATAGGCTTAAAATTCGCAGAAGTGCTAGAAATGGGTAGGGCAGATGTTGTTCAAACTTCCCTATTTGGCCCTGCCAAGTCCTTCATTCTGGACCTACAATACCCGCCTATTCAAAACTCAATGTCTCTTAATGGAGATTACTAATCAGGCTGATTTATGTGGTAGTTTAGGAGGTGGGGTCATTCTTTATTTATTTATTTTTTTTGGTGGTGTTATTTCTAAAGAAAGTTTAATGCTCACAAAAGCCTCAGATTGATAGCTCCACAAAATGGAAATTCACAGAACAGAAGTATCACATTCAAGGGGATATAGCCTCCCCTTACACTAACCTGCCAATTCACAATTTCAACCTGCAAGGATCTGCCACCAAATTCAAGAGATTAATTCAGTCCCTGTGCCCGTTCAATCTTTTGCCAATAAGGAGACCAATTAGTTTCAACTACACTGGTTAGTTTATGTCTGTCTTTATTTTTTTCTAATGGGAGCATTTTCTCTCCATCATTTAGATGATTTTGACCCCAAATTCATTGCAGGTTACTATGAAATGGCTGTCAATCACTTAAAACCACAGCTTAATGCGAACCAAGGCCTGAGGTGAAAAGTTCAGTCATTAGCTATTGAAGCCATCTAGCTCCCCATTGGTATGGGTTTTGTAATAACTATAGGAAAACAATAATAATAACAACAACACATTTCAAGTAATATTGCAAATTTCTATTTTTAAATAATATGGTCAACTAGTTAGCAGTCTAGTTAGCCTCAGTTAACTTCTTGTCTAAAAAGTCCTCAGTTCCAAACTCTCCTTAATCCCTGTGCACTTCTCGTGTGTATTCACAGAATAAATAAATCCACAGAAAACTTCTGTTTCAGTCAAGAATTAAAATTTGCACCTAGCCTTGGCCATTGCAGTTGGTTGCAGCACTGTCCCATGCACCAAAGGGTCTTGGGTTCCATTCCTGGTAGGGGCACATACCCTGGCTGCAGGTTCAATTTCTGATCGAGGTGCATATAGGAGGCAACTAATTGATGTTTCTCTCTCACGTTGGTGTTTCCCTCTCTCTCTCTCTCTCTCTCTCTCTCTCTCTCTCTCTCTCTCTCTCGTCCTCCCTCCCTCCCTCTAAACATATCCTTGGGTGAGGATTAAAAAAAAAATGCAGCTTATTGGCATATGACTTAAAATTTTCAGTTTAGCTTATATTTCTATGAGGTAAATTCTCAGTGATATTAATAAAAGTGCAATGTAAAATAACAGCACACAAACTTCTGAGGTGTTTTTTAAATAACAAATGAAAATATTCTATGCAAATTTCAAACTCTACTTCCTGGACTCCAGAGAAGAGAATAGAGATGAAAGAGTGAACAAATGAATAGGAAAAAAAAAATCCATTATTACTAGGACATGTGTATTTATTCCCCCCCCCCAAAGTAGAAAAAAGTAACATTTATGAATATATATGAAGAAAACATTTTATATATGAAGTAACATTTTATTTCCTCCTTATCATTTATTTCTGAAAAGAAGCTAACTAACAAAGCAGGTTTAATAGTAGAAAAGGGAACAAAGAGTCTGAGAAGTCAGAAGAAAGGAGCTGTGCATGATGAAGGAAAAAAAGATCACAGATGAAAGATTGATGCCAAAGGTTTTTGTTGATAACATTTCTTGTTGAACAGAGCATCTATTATGCCCCAAGTACTCTACTTGCCCCAGAATTAACAATGGACCTCAAAACAACATGCTGGAAATTCTAGATAAAAATTGAAACTGTGATACAAATATATATATATATGAGAAATCCATATTTATCTCCACTAAATTCATAAATTTCAATTTTTTATTAATTTTTTCCTCTGAAATACATATTTAGGGGTTCATGAATCCAGTTTTCTCTAGTCTACCTCTAGAGGGCAGTAGAGAAGACAGGAATACTTGTGTTCATAACCCAAAAAAATTAATACTATTTGTACTACAGTCTACTACATATATAGTTATCAATACTTAGGACAACATCCAGGAAATACAGCCTACAGAGTAAGAACTCCAACCAAAAACCATTCAAATAATTTTTTGAATATGTATCAATAACACTTTTTTATTTTTTTTATTTTTTTTTCAATAACACTTTTTTAAAAACACATTCAAAACTTTATAGTGTCAGTATTCATACAAAGACCTCTAAAACTTAAAATAATCACTGATATGGTTAATACTACAAATAATAAATCTAGTTTTTATATACAGTTATGACTTTGGATAAAATTTACACAGTATGAGTTTTTATAACTATTCTAATTTTAGACTTTCTTTTTAAAGTTGCAACAATAGAACAGAATTCCATGTACTCTCACCCAGCTTCCCCTAATGTTAATATCTTACATAGCCATAGTACAATTACCAAAACCAGGACATTGACATTTTATGGTAATATTAACTAAAGAACAGACCTTATTCAATATCACCACAGTTTCCACTAATGCCCTTTTTCTGTTCTTGGACCCTGTCCAGAAGCCCACATTGTATTTATTGTTTTTTTCCCTTAGGCTCTTTTAATTTGTAATTGTTCTTCAGTCTCTCTTGCCTTTTATGACCTTTACACTTTTGAAATTGTAAATTAAATTTTGGCAAGAATACCAAAGAAAGGAAATTGTGTCCTGATCAGTGTATCATAGCAGGGGTTCAGGTTGTTCACATGTACGTTATCTAGTTATTGCTAACCTTCATCACTTGGTTAAAGTGGATGTATGAGGTTTTTTAAGTTAGACCTTAATTCTTTCGGCTTTTACACCAAAATGCCCAGCCTTTTAGATTTACTTAAAAATAAAAGCGTTCGCCTGGCCAGTGTGGCTCAGTGGTTGAACCAGGAGATCACTGGTTCAATTTCCAGTCAGGGCACATGCCCAGGTTATGGGCTCAATCCCCAGAGACAACCGATTGATGCTTCTCTCTCATCAATGTTTCTATCTCTCGCTCCCTTTCTCTCTCTCTCTCTCTCTAAAAAAAAGAAAAGAAAAGAATAAAAGCTTCCACACTATTAGCCAAAAGTAGAATATAAAAAACTAGTTACTCCATAATATCTTTTGCAGCATAGTATGTGTTCAGCACTATGCTAGGTGAGCTTATAAGGAGGAAAAGAAGAGATTTTGTTTTAATGTAAAAATATTATGTACTATATGTTATTACTTAATATATAAATGTTATTGTTTATATTTACCTTTTTTGTAAGACCTGAAAGCACTTCTTCAATATAAGGACATGTATCCCCTCAGGTCATTGTTACATTTGCACTGTATCACTTTACTCATAATGCTTTTTACTGTCCAGAACCAGAGAAAAGAGAAAAATGAGTTTCAAGTCATGTGGCATAGTTGCAATAGAATGATCCTAGGTGAAGAGAATAGTTCAATGGGAAGTATCCTTAATTCAAGGGGGTTTCCAACCAAACCACATGGAGAGTTGGCTCTGGGACATAAAAACAACCCCTGGAGATGAAAAGTGGGTGTGAGACATTAGTTCTGGGTGCTAGAATATCTCTAAGAAGATGCCCAACAAGTCCTTCAGACTATGTCAGCAATCATTGCCCTCTCCAGACCTCCAGGGTGCTTCCAATGGAATCATCATCTCCCATTCTTTTTATTATCCAGATCTAATGTGATATGTACTGTGAAGCATGCCCTGATTTCCTACAGTCAACTTCAGACAGAAGCAATAGCTCGTCCTCTTACAGTCCTACTTTATTTTACCCCCTTCCATTATTCTGGCACTTATTTGTGGGCATATTTTTCCTGGCTATACTGTAAGGTCTTTAAGGATAGGCTATGGTATGCATTCCTATTTGTCTCTCCAGTGCCACCAAGCACTGTTCCTGGCATGTGCTAGCATTCAACAAATGCTTGCCACGGCATGTAGCTGTCCCTTGGTCAGATATGGTTCAATCAATTTGGGATATGTGAGAAGATTCTTTTGGCCCTTGTGAATAGGGTAATATTGAAAGAAAATCTTGTTGAAACAGCCAAGTCATCTGAAGCTTCTAAAGTAAAGATGAGTAAGTACCTGTCCACTTATTTCTTTTAATTTTTTTTCTTTTAAGCTTAATTTCAAAGTCCCACAAAACCACAGCAAGTTTGTTCCACTTGAGATTTAATAGAAAATCTAGAATAGAAAGGATGAAAGGTAAAACTGATTTACTTTAGCTCTTCATTATAGAGGTTAAAGAAAAACATGGCTTCCTTCTCTTATCAAGTACATCAATATAATTCCTTAATCAGGTCAAAAGCTGGATTTGACCATTACTTAAATAGCTATAGACACTGGCCTCTGCTGTGCTATGGATGTTACAGTTGGGAGTAGGGAGGGAACAAGAACAACCCCTGTTCAGAAGACATAAATAGCAAGAGCAGAAATCTCAGCAAGGAGAGATACGATACCTTAGAAGGGCTCTGGCATCAATCCTATAGGATGAGATTCCAGCAAGTTGACTTTTACTCACATTTAACCTATATTCATAGTTACTATTTTCAAATTGAGTGTCCATCTGGGAGAGAACTACAGAGTTGACAATGAGAAATTAATTGAAAAGAATTTTCATTTTAGGACATTCTGTAAGCTTTGTTTTGTTTGGGGATAAAAGAAGGATTATTGAAAGCCAAAATTCATGAATACAGACATTGGCTTAGATCACGTTTTTCAAGCATTAACTCAATATCTGACCTTTTCAACCTCTCTTTTCCTTCTCCCATCACACGCTCCACCCCTCCCACCCATCCCAGTAACCACAAGTCCTACCTCTTGTTCAATTCAAATCATCCTATCTCAAATTTAAAACCTGGATGTGACAAAGCTCTGTTACATGCCAATCACTGTGGTATATGCTGAGAATTCAGAGATAATAACACAGCCCCTAAACTCCAGAGTGCTTACAAATCTCATTAGGGAAAGAAACTTCTCCTCTTACACAATGAACCAGCTACAGAATATGAACATAACACAGGAAGCTATGAGAAAACAGAAGTAGGAATAACTAACTTAAGGAAATAACTCCAACTAAAACCTACTAATAAAGTGATAGATTTATACAGGATAACAAAGGGGGGTGGGGGGAGAAAACCTTCAGTTATTTCAAGAAACTTATACTAAGAGAGACCTTTAAGCCTATTTTTTTAGCATTTTAATTATAGGTTTCCAAACAATATGCACCTTTAATCTTCTAGAATGTGTCACTTTAAGCAAAGGACAAGAACAAGTAAGAAAGCAGGAAAAGCCCTGGCCGGTGTGGGTCAGCTGGTTGGGTGTTGTCCTGGGCACCGATGGGACATGCCCAGGTTGTGGGCTCCATACCCAGTGAGTAGATGCAGGAGGCAGCCAATAATATGTCACTCTCACATTGACATTTCTCTCTCTCTCCCTCTCCCTTCTTCTCTCTAAAACTCCAAAAAATATATTTTTTAAAAATTTCAATAAATAAAAAAAAAGAAAACAGGAATAGGTAGAGGCTACATTAGCTCTCCATTTGCCCTAGCCGGTTTGGCTCAGTGGATAGAGTGTCGGCCTGCAGACTGAAGGGTCCTGGATTCAATTCTGCCCAAGGGCACATACCTCTGTTGCAGGCTCCTCCCCACCCTCAGGGCCCAGGCCCTGGTCAAGGCTCCTGCAAGAAGCAACCAATCGATGTGTTTCTCTCACATCAATATTTCTTTCAGTCTTTCCCTCTCTCTCCCATTCTCTCTAAAAATCAATGGAAAAATATCCTCAGGTGAGGATTAAAAAACAAACACACACAAAAAACCTTGTGACTCTTTCACATTTGTATTTTTAGACCAAAAATTTTCAGGGCAGAAGACATGTAATGTGTGTTCACGCTTTTAAAATGCTGGCTTTACAACTCCTGGCATACACACAAAGCTCACATTATTGTAGGTACAAACACTGTTCAGATACCAGTAGAGACTTTGGACTCAATTTGGATGGACTATCATTTACTCTTAGAGTTTACTATGACTAAAGCTACACTAACCCTTAGGGGTCATGTCATCAAACTGTATACTATTTTTTTTTCTTACTTGTTTTTGGACTAAACTGCTTAGTATTTTCTCTTCTGGGGGGAAAAAAAAAAAACACTATAGGATTCTGAGTCCATACCAAGTCTCTCCAGTGAGATCAGTGGCAGAAAAGAGTGATGTTTTATGATTATTACACTTCAGAGTATTGGACTTTTGTTGAATCAGCTTTTGCATTTCATATTACAAAACCTAAATTACGCTTCTACAATAAATTAGCACCTTACCAAAATTATCACTTAGTACAGATCATAGCTGCCTCCAACTAATGCTAGTCAGGTAATTATTTTTAATGTTTCATTCATCTTTAAAGTCTAGCACACAGAGATAGGTAGATAATTTATAAATTCAAGTTCATAATTCTGCATTAAAGTCTTCTCCAAACCAATGTTCTAAGTCATTTAAATAATGACAACATGTTCATTTCTGCATTTTAAATAGTAAACATTAAATTGACTACATTTATTTGAAGTCACCAAAAGTCCCAACATGCCATGTCCAATAAGCATATATGACAGCATGTTAGTAGCTCAGAAAATTACATTGTGTGTGTAATCAGTTTTAATTAATAATATATATAAACATCTCGAGGAAAAGAAGAAATGACTATCAGATAAAACTAACCTCCCCACAAAAATATCTTCAGAGAAAAAATAATTAAAACAAAAAGAATATTGCTAATTGCTGAAGCTGTGTGATAAAACACATGAAGTTCAAGAGAGAACCCAAGGTGGTGGCGTAGGTAAACATCTAAACTGCGGCCATGCACAACAATTTCAAAACTACAACTAAAAGACAAAACCTCTATCACCCAGAGCCACAGGAGGGCTGGCTGAGTGGAAGATCTACAACTAGATGGAAAGAGAGAGGAGCATTCAGGGCACAAACGCTGAAAAGCTGAGGTTGGGGGTCACCACAATATGAGGAACTGTATTAAAGGGTCGCGGCATTAAAAAGGTTGAGAACCACTGCTCTAGTGTCTAGGACAGTGATGGCGAACCTATGACATGCGTGTCAGCACTGACACGCGTAGCCATTTCTGATGACACGCGGCCGCTAAGGCGGCCACATGCCAAGGATGAAACATTTGCTGCTCCTGAGGATAAAACATTTGCGAAATAATGTTTTCTCCTCAAAGTGACACACTACCCGAGTTATGCTCAGTTTTTTGGTGAAGTTTGACACACCAAGCTCAAAAGGTTGTCCATCACTGGTCTAGGAGATCCCGCAGCGCATATGCCACCAGAACTACGATTCCCAGCATTCCTGGTGCTCCCCATGCTCTTGGTTTCTGCTTCCAGTCCAGGGACTGCACAAACCAAGAGGATTACAAACTCCAGCTGCCCCAAGGCCGGGCTGACAGGACCGGACACTCCAGTGACACCCCTGGGACCCCAGCCGCTCAGCGCCGGCGTGCGTGCTGCCCACAGGCCCGCCATCCTTGTTGGGTTAATTTGCATACTCACCCCTGATTGGCTGTGGGTGTCGTGGAGGTATGGTCCATTTACATATTTGTCTATTATTAGTATAGTTATTAAGTACACATGCAACATTCTCCAGGACAGACTATATACTAACCCACAAAATAAACATCAGTAAATTTAAAAGGACAGAAATCATATAAAGCATGTTTTCCTATCACAATGGCAAAAAATTAGAAATCAGTAACAGAAAGATATTTGGAAAATTCAAAAACATTTAGAAATTAAGCAACACACTCCCAAATAACTGGTGGGTAAAAAAAGAAACCAAGAGGAAATCACAAAATATTTTGAAATGAATGAAAATCAATACACTACATAATAGATCTTATGAAATGGAACTAAAGCAGTTCTTATAGAGAAATTTACAGCTGTAAATGCCTATGTTATAGATGCTCCCAAAAACAATAACCTAGCCTTCTATCTAGAAATAGAAAAAAAATTACAAAATATACCAAAACTAAGCAGAAAAAAAAATAATAAAGATATAATGGAGCCCTAGCTGGTTTGGCTCAGTGGATAGAGCATCGGCCTGCAGACTGGAGGGTCCCGGGTTCAATTCCAGTCAAGGGCACATGCCCAGGTTGCTGGCTCATCCCAGGTAGGGGGCATGCAGGAGGCAGCCGATCAGTGATTCTCTCTCATCATTGAGGTTTCTGTCTCTCTCTCTTTCCCCCTTCCTCTCTGAAATCAATATAAATATATTTAAACTTAAAAAAAAAGATAAAATGGAAAATAATAAAATGGAGAGCTGAAAACAATAGAAAACATCAGTTAAACCAAAAGCTAGTTCTTTTTAAAAATTAAGAAAGTTGACAATATTTTAACTAAATTGACCAAAATAAAGAGAAGATTCAAATTGTTAGAATTAAAAATGAAAGACGGGACATTAATACCAAACTTAGAGAAATAAAAAGTATTATAAGAACTACTATGAACAACTGTATTCCAACAGATGAGACAATTTAGGTGAAAGGTTCAAATCCCAAAATAGACACAATTACTAAAGCAAACCCAAGAAGAAATATACAATCTGAATAATAAATAGAGAGACTGAATTAGTAATTAAAAACCTAATCTCAAAGAAAATCTCAGGCCCAGATGGCTTTATTTTGAATTCTACCATACATTTTTAAAGAAGAATTAATAGCGATTTTTCACAAACTGTTCCAAATAATATAAACATAAGGAACACTTCCTCACTAGTACCATGAGGCCAGTATTGTCTTGCTAACAAAAACAGACATGGTCTCTGACTTCAGAGTATAGGTTCTTGTAGGGGAGAGGAGGGACCATATATCAAGCAAAGCACACAAGGTGATATAAAAATACAAAATAAAAAAATAAAGTTACAAGGCCAATAAATACTGTCAAGGGCTGGAATCTGCTACCATCAGTGTGTATAATGAGTGTTAACCAGGTTGGGGGAAAATGACAAACCAATATCTTTTATGAATATGAATGCAAAAATCCTGAACAAAATATTAACAAACTGAATCTACCAACATCATGACCAAGTGAAATACAAAGTGTGTTCTGCAACAATGGAATCAAACTTGAAATCAATAACCATAGCATAATGGAGAAAACCACAAACATTTGAAAACTAAACAACACAGTTCTAAAAAATCTATGGTTCAAAGAGGAAATATCAAGGGAAATTAAAAAACAAATTGACCTAGCCTGGCCAGTGTGGTTCAGTGGTTGAGTGTCGACCCATGCACCGAGAGGTTGCTGGTTTGATTTCCCGGTCAGGGCACATGCCCAGGTTGTGGGCTTAATTCCCAGTAGCGGCATGCAGGAAGCAGCCAATGAGTTTCTTTCTCATCCATGTTTCTCTCTCTCTATCCTTTTCTTTTCCTCTTTCTCCAAAATCAATTTTAAAGCATATTTTAAAGATATACATATTGACCTAAATAAAAATACAACATATGAAAATTTCTGGGCCACAGCTAGAATAGTACTGAGAGTAAAATTAAATAGCATCAATATACATATTAGAAAAGATGAAAAGTTTCAAGTCAATAATCTAAGCTCCTACCTCTAGAAGCTATAAAAAGAGAGCAAAATAAACTCAAATTCAGCACAAGAAAATAAAAATAAGAGCAGAAATTAATGAAATTGAGAGTAACACAATATAGAAAATCAGTGAAACAAAGAGCTAGTTCTTTGAAAAAAATCAATAAAATTGGCAAGCCTCTAGCAAAAAAGAGAGAAAAAAAAAGAGAAAGGATGCAAATTGTCAATATCAGTAATAAAATAAGGTATGTCACTACAGATTCTAATGCTATCAGTAGAATAATAAGAGAATATTACAAACAGCTCTACAAATCTAAACTTGAAAACTTAGACAAGATAAACTATTTCTTGGAAAAATTACAATTTATCACAACTTACCCAAACAGAAGTAGGTAAAATGAATCACCCTATATAACTAATAAGGAAATTAAATTCACAATTTAAAAACACTCAAAAAGACCTTGGCCTCCAACTGGCAGCTGTCTACAGTCCATTCTGTGAGGTCATGTCTGCACTGATGCCACTACTGCTGAGGAGCCTCACTGGCCCGACCTGGGGCTCAGGTGCCCTGTGCCCAGATCCATTTCCAGCCTCATGGGGAGCAGCTCCTTCCATGGACATAGCCATTGGGCTCCCCTCCTCCTTCCTATGTATCCTCCTGCCATCGGGCTGGGTCTTGTCTCACCTGGAGAGCTACAAGAAGAGGGAGTAAAGGGGGCTGTCCTCTCCCTCACCTTGTGACCTGACCATTCCCCACCTCACCCCTATCATGATCAGGACGGCTATATTCCTGGCCCACCTCCCTTGGATCATGTCCTTCAGTTACAGTGACCTCTTCTACAATCATGACTTTTTTTTAATTTAAATTCTTTATTGTTTAACTCTCCTTTTTCCTCCATTGACCTCTCCCCAGCCGCCCTCATCCCCCAGCACATGCCCTCATCCCCCCCAACCCGCCCCATCTGTGTCCATTGGTTATGCTCATATGCATGCATACAAGTCCTTTGGTTGACCTCTTACCTCCTTACCCCTCCGCCTTCCCTCATAGGTTGAACAGTCTGTCCGATGCTTCTATGACTCTGGTTCTATTTTTGTTCATCAGTTTATGTTGTTCATTATATTCCACAAATGAATGAGATCATGTGATATTTATCTTTCTCTGACTGGCTTATTTCACTTAGCACAATGCTCTCCAGTTCCAGCCATGCTGTTGCAAATGGTAAGAATTCCTTCTTTTTTACAGCAGCGTAGTATTCCATTGTGCAGATGTACCATAGTTTTCTAACCCACTCATCTGCTGATGGGCACTTAGGCTGTTTCCAAATCTTAGCTGCAATCATGACCTCTTGATTTCTCCTGGGACCATATAGTTCAGTTTATAAGGCCCTGCTTGGTATGATGCCCTCCTCCCCCCCATAACAATAAAGTCTATTCAAATCTTGAAAATAAATAAATTTAAATAAAAATAAAAACATTTTTTTAAAAAATCTCTAGGACCAAATGGTTTCAATGAAGAAATCTACTAAGGTCTAAAGAAGTAATACACATGTTACATAATCTGTTCCAGAAAACAGAAGAGGTAACATACATTTCCCAATTCATTTTATAATGCCAGTACTACCTTGATACAAACCTAAAGAAAGACAGTTAAAAAAAGAAAACCACTAAAAAAACAAACCTACAGACCAATTTTCCTCATGGATATAGATGCAAAAATCCTTCACAAAATATTAGCAAGTAGAATTCAGCAATATACTAAAAAGAATGATCCCTAGCTAATTTGGCTCACCTGCACACTGAAGGATCCCGGGTTCCATTCTGGTCAAAACCACAATCCCTAGTAGGGGGCAGGCAGGAGGCAGCCAATCAATGATTCTTTTCATCATTGATGTCTCAATCTCTCTCTCTCCCTCTCCCTTCCTCTCTGAAACCATTAATAAATAAATAAGTAAGTAAATAAATAAATAAATAAATAAATAAGATGTTTAAACAAACAAACAAACAAAAAGAATTATACACCATTATCAAGTGCAGTTTCTTCCAGGGATGCAGGACTTGTTCGATATTCAAAACTCAATCACTGCTATCCACCATAGTTAGAAAAATCACAAGATCATATCAACCAATGCAGGAAAAGCATTTGTCAAAATTAATTACCCATTCATGATAAAAGCTCTCAGAAAAACAGGAAAAGAGGGAAATTTCCTCAACTTCATAGAAAGCATTTACATGACAAAGAAAAGAAAACAAAAAACTATTTCTAACATTATACTTAAATACTAAATGCTTTCTCCCTGATACCAGGAGTGAAGCAAGGATGTTCATTCTCACAGGTCTTATTGAACACCAGAGGCCCAGTGCACTAAATTCGTGCATGGGGGGAAGAGGGGTTCCTCAGCCCGGCCTGCACCCTCTCCCAATCCAGTACCACTGGCTCCTGCTTGCCTGCCTGCCTGCCTGCCTGATCGCCCCTAACCGCCTCTACCTGCCAGCCTGATTGCCTCTAACCACTAGCTTGCCTGCCTGATCACCCCTAACTGCCTCTGCCTGTCTGCCTGATTGCCCCTAACTGCTCACCTGCCTGTCTGATTGCCCCTAACCACTCTGCATGCCTGCCTGATTGAACCTAACCACTCGCCTGCATGCCTGATCATCCCTAACCCCTCTACCTGCCTGCCTGATCGCCCCTAAAAGCTCGCCTGCCTGGCTGATTGCCCCTAAGCACTCTGCCTGCCTGTCTAATCATCCCTAACTGCTCACCTGCCTGCCTGATCACCCCCTAACCACCTCTGCCTTAGCCTCTGCCACAACTGCTTCATCTGGAAAGACGTCCGGAATGATGTCCAGAAGGTCGTTCAGCTGTCAGGTCTAATTAGCATATTATGTTTTTATTATTTTGTTTAATTTCTTTATTGATTAAGGTATTACATATATGTCCTTATCCCCTCATTATCCACCCCACCCATGCCCTCACCCCCTTGTTGTCTGTGTCCATTGGTTAGGCTTATTTGCATGCATACAAGTCCTTTGGTTGATCTCTCCCCCTTACCCCCACCCTCCCCTACCTTCCCTCTGAGGTTTGATGGTCTGATCGATGCTTCTCTGTCTCTGGATCTATTTTTGTTCATCAGTTTATGTTGTTCATTATATTCCATAAATGAGTGAGATCATGTGATATTTATCTTTCTCTGACTGGCTTATTTCACGTAGCATAATGCTCTCCAGTTCCATCCATGCTGTTGCAAATGGTAAGAATTCCTTCTTTTTTACCACAGCATAGTATCCATTGTATAGATGTACCACCGTTTTTTAATCCACTCATCTGCTGATGGGCACTGAGGCTGTTTAGAAATCTTAGCTATGGTGAATTGTGCTGCTATGAACATAGGGGTACATATATCCGTTCTGATTGGTGTTTCTAGTTTTTTGGGGTATATTCCTACAAGAGGGATCACTGGGTCAAATGGGAGTTCCATTTTTAGTTTTCTGAGGAAACTCCATACTGTTCTCCACAGTGGCTGCACCAGTCTACATTCCCACCAGCAGTGCGCGAGGGTTCCTTTTTCTCCACATCCTCGCCAGCACTTATCGTTTGTTGATTTGTTGATGATAGCCATTCTGACAGGAGTGAGATGATACCGCATTGTCATTTTGATTTGCATCTCTGGGATGATTAGTGACGTTGAGCATGTTTTCATATGTCTCTTGGCCTTCCTTCTGTCTTCTTTCGAAAAGTATCTATTTAGGTCCGTTGCCCATTTTTTGAATGGATTGTTTATCTTCCTTTTGTTAAGTTGTATGAGTTCCCTGTAAATGTTGGAAATTAAACCCTTCTCGGTGATAACATTGGCAAATATGTTCTCCCATGCAGTAGGCTTTCTTGTTCTTTTGTTGATGGTTTCTTTTGCTGTGCAAAAGCTTTTTATTTTGATGTAGGCCCATTTGTTTATTTTGTCTTTAGTTTCCATTGCCCTAGGAGCTGTATCAGTGAAGAAATTGCTTCGGCATATGTCTGAGATTTTGCTGCCTGTGGATTCCTCTAATATTTTTATGGTTTCCCGTCTTATGTTTAAGTCCTTTATCCATTTTGAGTTTATTTTTGTGTATGGTGTAAGTTTTTTGCATGTATCTGTCCAGTTTTCCCAACACCATTTATTGAAGAGACTGACTGTCTTGACTTCATTGTATGTTCATGCCTTCTTTGTCAAATATTAATTGAGCATAGTGGTTTGGGTCGATTTCTGGGCTCTCTATTCTATTCCATTGATCTATATGTCTGTTCTTGTGCCCAGTACCAGACTGCTTTGAGAACAGTGGCTTTGTAATACACCTTGATATCTGATATTGAGATCCCACCTACTTTGTTCTTTCTCAGGATTGCTGCAGCTATTTGGGGTCATTTTTATTCCAGATGAATTTTTGGAAAGTTCGTTCTAGGAATCTTAATTCTTTTGGTGCAATGGTAAATGGGATGCTTTTATTATTATATATACGCTACAAATTATATCCAGTACATTAATGCAAGAAAGGAAGTAAAGGCTTTCAGATCAATAAAGAAGAAACAAAAAACCTGTTCTTAATTGCCCATAGCATGGTTGTCTACATTAAAACAATAAAATCTCAAGGAATCTCCAAGAATAAATAAATGAGTCCAGCAAGATCACAGAATACAAGGTAAACATACAAAAATAAATTCTATATCAATATACTAGTAATAAACACATGGACGAGATTTTAAAATACCATTTATATCCATACTAAAAAGATGTAAATACTTAGGTATATATCTAAAGTATGTACAGGACTTGTACTAGTATGGTCTATATCTTCACTGTACCAATGTCAATATCCTGGTTGTGATGTACTACTATAGTTTTGTAAGATGTTGCCATTGGGGAAAACTGGGTAAAGCATACACAGTGTCTCTCTGTATTATTTCTTACAACTGCAGGTGAATCTACTACTCTCTCAAAATAAAAACTGTAAGTTTCAAAAATGGGTATGTAGAAAGCTGTTATATTTCTTCTTTAATACGTTAAGCGCCCAGCATGTTTTGTCTTCCAGGCAGAAAGTATAGTGTCAGACACCGGTGACTGACATGGCATTTAACGTGTTAAGCTGTCATTCACTTGTTTTAAGACTTGTCCTCATCTATAAAATAGGTATCCTATATAATAAAAGAGTAATATGCAAATTAACCACCACTCCGCTACACCCACAAGCCACGCCCACCAGGCAATCAGGGGTGAGTATGCAAATTAACCCAACCAAGATGGCTGTGGCCACAGAGAGCAGGAGCTTTGGGTTTCCCCAGCAATGGAGGAAGCCAAGCTTTCCACATACCCTGGCTGGCCCAGGCCTCCACTCAAGGCTACAAAGTTTCAATTATAGAAGATAAATAAATCCCAGATACCAGGGCCTCCGCTTGGGTCGCCGGGGGGCGTGGCCAGCCTGAAAACCACCACAGGCCCTCACCCAGGCCGCCCCACACCCCAAGGGAACCCCCACCCTGAACCAGGACACCCTTCAGGGCAAACCAGCTGGCCCCCACCTGTGCACCAGGCCTCTATCCTATCTAATAAAAGAGTAATATGCAAATTGACCATCACTCCAACACACAAGATGGCTGCCCCCATGTGGACACAAGATGGCCGCCAAAAGATGGCCAGCAGGGGAGGGCAGTTGGGAGGCACCAGGCCTGCAGGGGAGGGCAGTTAGGGGTGACCAGGCCTGCAGGGGAGGGCAGTGAGGGGCAAACAGGCTGGCAGGGGAGCAGTTAGGCATCAATCAGGCTGTCAGGGGAGTGGTTAGGGGGTGATCAGGCTGGCAGGCAGAAGCGGTTAGGGGCAATCAGGAAGGCAGGCAGGCAAGCAGTTGGGAGCCAACAGTCCTGGATTGTGAGAGGGATGTCCGACTGCCCCTTCAGTCAACGGGCAGTCGGACATCCCTTGAGGGGTCCCAGATTGGAGAGGGTGCAGGCTGGGCTGAGGGACACCCCCCCCCCGTGCATGAATTTTGTGTACCGAGCCTCTAGTCCTATATAATAAAAGCCTAATATGCAAATCAACCTAACTGCGGAACGACTGGTCACTATGACACACACTGACCACCAGGGAGCAGACACTCAATGCATGAGTTGCCATGACACAAACAGAGAAATGGCACCAAGGACCTGGTGCTGACAAAGCAACACTCAGCTTCCCCCAAGTGACAGGCCCCACCACCATACCAGAGCGACAGCCCACCAAATCGCAGCTGACGCTGCCATGGTGCAAAATGTGGCCCACAGCCCAGCCCAGCCCGCCAACAGTGTCTGTGGGCACTGGGCAATGACATCACATTTTTGTTGACATTCTGAAGCCAAAATTGTCAACAGAATATGTCTGAAGACCAACTATTGCCACAATGTACCTCTGAAGCCGAAAGAAGCCAGTGTCATCAACAGAATGTATCTGAAGACCAACTATTGGCACAGCATTCCTCTGAAGCTGAAAGAAAGCGACGTCATAGACAGAATATGTCTGAAGAACAGTCATTGACAAGTACTACCAATACTGGTAGGAACTGCCTTCATAGCAAAAATGAGGTAAATGAAGATGCAATTATTGAACACAGTTGTGGTGGAATGACTATTACATGTCAATTTTGCCTATCCCTAAATTTCTCCGATGAAAATCAATCTGATGGAAAATTTACTCGATGTTGTAGCAAAGGTAAAGTTTGTCCAAATGATATAAATTTTCCAGAATACCTGACATATTTTTAAAAATTAATGATAAACAAAGATTCTGACAGTAAAATTATCATGGAAAATATGTGTTGTTATATCATGTTGTTATTGGTTTTTATTAATAAATGTATATATTATTTTCATGTATATTTTACTAATTTTCTTTCATCTCTTGATAGTTCTATTATAGAGAAAGGACAAATAGCAATATTAAAATATTTCTCCTAATTAATTTCCTGTCAATGTGCATGAATTTTTGCACTGGGCCACTAGTAATAATAATAATAATAGTAGTACTAGTAGTAATACCTGCCTCAGAAGATAGTTTTTAAAACAAAGATAATGTCAAGTGCTTTACAGTAAACAAATATAAAATTTGTAAAGAGTTTTTTGGTACAGAGTAAGTCTTCAACATAATGACAACAGTGATGATGTAATTATGACTACATCTCTTAGTTAGAAATTCCTTCCATCTTATCATAATGATCTATGTTCTTCAAATCATTTTCTGCCCTCTACTTCATCCAGTCATCTAGTTCATCCACAAAAACACATGCAAAACTCCTAACACATCTTCACTTACCTTCCAGCCTACTTTTATTGCTATCTCTATAGGCATTAATATTCTCTTATTTGTCCATCTAGAATCATTACAGAGATTATAAACAGAAAGCTGCAGGATTAATTCAAGTAGAAGGTATGTTTTAACTGAGTCAAACAAAGTTGTCTGTTGTTTTTAAATTACTTTCCATCATTTAAAAGTGAGTGGTTTCTACATGAACAGTAAAATTTAAAACTCCTTTTCAGAAATCAAAATATAAAACAACACACAGCACATGTCTACAATTCACCACAATCTCCACCACTCCCCAGTATTTTTTACATGGTCCCATGAATAATTTAATTACCTAACTGCTCCCCCTTAATTACTTGTAACCATAATAAGAGAGTCATTTGGACACACCCCTCAGTCCACAGACTACCTGCATGAGCCAGTTACAGTCCCTTTAAATTTTCCTATCTGACCTTGGAGGCTCCAACCACTAACCTGGTTCAGACCCTAAGAATCCCCTATGTGAACCACTTTACATGATTCTCCTTGTCGCCAATCTCTCCTATTCAATCTGCTCCCGATATTGTCCCCAGAGTTATTTTCTTCAAACACACCCAAAAAATATCACATGGCATGTTAGTGAGAACAAATACTGTGAAACTAGACCATCTGGCTTCAACTCTCACCTCTGTCACTTACCAGCTATGAAGCTTGATTTTCACTTTAAACATATCGAGTTTCAGTCCCGGTAAGGCTCCAGGGGTGGGAAACATCCAGCCCACCCGTGGACTGTATAAGGTCTGCAAAATCATTTGGTCTGGCTCTCAAGGCATTAGGGGTGAATCAATGAAATCTTTGAGCAAATATAGCAGGCTAATTTTTAAGTTCATAATTTTGAATGCCTGAGAATGATATTATAAATATCCAAATGGCCCTTGGCGGAAAAAAAGATTCCCCATCCCTGCAAGCCATCAGTGAAGCTGACCAGCAAGCTTGGGAACATAGAGGAACAAAACTAAGGGTGGTGTTGGTTAATCAGAGAAGGGTGTAAGAGTCCAAAGCAATTGCGGGTGGGAAAGAGCAAGTAGTAGGCAATATCACAGGCAAGTATCAATTCTGCCTTTGGAGAGAGAGTTATATGCCACCTATATATGCCCATCTCTATCCCTGGCCACACTGTATCTTAGAATGTTGTTGTCAATATCATTATTATTATTATTCTGAATGTTGAAGGTGACAATGTAGGGTACAATACAGTTTGTAGAGACCTTTCACAAATGCTATCTCCCTTGGTTCTCACAAGAAATCTGTCAGAAATAAATAAGAGCTCCCATTCCTATTTTACAGATGAGGTAACTGGGGGGTTGAAGGGTTACATGGCTTCCCAAAATATAACTCAACCAGTGACAAAGCTAGATTCCAAACATATATTCTGACTCTAAGATCACATTCATGATACTGTTAGGCTTGATGTTCAATCTAAGGATACAACCACAAAAGTGTCTAAATCACCAATTCAAATTAACCTACCTATTTTCTTGAAAGTTAATTGGGTTCAACGCAGTTTTGGTTATTTGGACATTCTCATTGATGGTCTCCTGTTAATTTAGCTTTATTTAGATATACACACAATATATGTATGTATAAAACACAGTGTTTTAAAAAATCAAGCAATGAGCCAGATTCTGGGTTTGAATCCCAGCTCTACCATTTAGCAGATATGTGACCTTTAGGCAAGTTATCTAATCTCTCTGAAACCCAGTATTCTTACCTATAAAATGAAGATAACAATAATACCTACTTCATTGGTCTGCTGTAAAACATCAGTAATTTCATACTTATAAAGTGCTTAGAACAATGCCTAACATGCAACAGGCACTCAAGGTTAGCATCATCATAATTAAATTAAATATATTATTATATGCCTTATTTTGGGGCCTCAGAAACTTTGTTATCTCAACAGCACACAAATAAGTATATAATGAAGATGATGATGAACAGAAAATGTTAGGTTAAGTCTATGGAGCGAAAAAAATCTATACCTTCTCATTCGCAGGTGAATGGTGATGCTATAACTTCAGCAGACTAACCAATTATTTTCTGATTTATATTCAGAAGCTATAGCCCTAAATGATCACTACTGAAATTAAGTTCCCATGGCTTTCTATAAATTAGGTTTAGGAAGAAAAACGAACTCACCATGTGCCTTTAAGCAACATGCAAGTGGTGTTTATAAACTATTAAGAGGCACAGACTTTCCAAGCAACTCAAATATCAACATTTGGTAGTGCCAATACATTTTCTACAGACAGTAAAAGGATCTGAGGTGCAGATAAGTATATGAGACACATCAAAAAAGGCATATTTATGAGAAGAATTTAAGCTTACCTCTTTTAGCTTTCCACATAAAAAGCAGAGAAAGCAGCAATCATTTTTAAATAAATTACCCTTTTCATATTTGAGGATTTATTGAACTGTAATGAATTAACTCAATTTAGATGTTGGACAGAATTTGTATTTATATTGAATATTTCATTTTAAAAGATATATACCATGTAAAAATCAAATAAAAGGAGGTCTATTGGGTGCTGTTCAAGCAAAAACTATTCATGAGCTGAATTCCACCTAACACCCTGCCTTTAGTCACTAAATGTGGGAGGCATTTAAATGTTGTAAAAATTAAGTATATATACTATTCTATTAGATATCTTATAATGCCTTTCACAGTACTTTTAAAAAATATAACTGAAACACACCAATCAAAAAGTATTAAGCACTTAAAACAAATGAGAGAAAAAAATATAGTAATACTGTCAATAAAAAGTTTAAGTCAAGGTTTGAAAAAAATTGAATCAATTTCATTTAAGGTTAAATCAAAGTTTAGTTATATACTTACTTCAAAAAATAATGGCTTAGTAGTATAAACAATGTAAGTAAGAGGATACTTGGAAAATAAGATAAATTGATAGGAGTTAAATAATGACCATTCAAAAGATTATCATAGGCCATATATTACCAGTTGCCAGTTAGAGTTAGAAAATGCATTTCTAAGGGTGTTATTATCCAACTCACAGATCATCATCACAGAAATTATTATTTATCATGTTTTTATGGGACAAAAGCAGGTTGAAAAAATACACCTCAATTACACAAATATCATGTTTCTTATCTTCTAGGGGCTCCCATTTTTAAATAAAACGCAAAACTTAAGAAAAGTCAGGTTTGATTGTGCACAGACCAAAGGCACCCATAACTCAGGTATTTCCTTCACCAGACATTGGAATTTAATGTCAAGAATTACTAACTTAAATCAATAATTGAATGAAATTGTATAAGAGGTTCAAAATACAATTTAATTGTTCCACAGAACATTTAAAATACCTGAAACTGGGCCAACCAAAATTTATCTTGCCTGGTAAATTCAATAATTTACAATCAAGCCTATGGATCCAGAATGGGGAATCATTCATGATTTGACAGAAGCAGGGGTCTGTTCTCAGGCAGGCAAGCGTGAGCTACTTGGATGGCAAGTAAGCCTAGATCTCCAGCTCACTCAGTGTCTGGTTTTGTTGCTTTTAACTTCTTAAAAGTATAGTAATGCTTATGAGTGATCAGTTCACTTTAGCGTTGCTTCTTTTTGTAAATTGGCCATCAGAAAAATATTAACTGCTAGCAAATATAATAGAATAAAAATGTAAATTCTTAGAAGGTGATTGTTGTCTGATAATATAAACGGAGAATAAATTTAAAGGGTAAGGTGTAAAATGTGACATCCACAGGGGGCTCACATCTTGGGATTGGTAAATCTACCATAAGTGAGTGTTCCACTAGTGAAAAACACATTCACCAGGTGATGAATAGAACTTCAGTGAAATGAAGACATGCTTAACCTGTGTGTGTGACTTGTCATGGAAATGATGACTCTCAGAAGAAATATGATTCATGAGAAAGCCTGCACCCACCCTGTGCTGAAGCAACAGTTACTGAAGATTCTCTCATCATGAGCAAAATTTGGTCAAAGAATTTTAAGAAGTATTTTTTTCCCTTTATGCATGATATAAGGTAATGAGAGGAAGCATTTTAGCTGCAGAGCAGAAGCATTCTCTTCTAAGTTGAAGAAGATCCTAAAGGAAAAGGACAGTAAGTGCTCAATGAGACCCAAACCAGCTTATCCTGAAGAAAACACCTCTGGGAACCCCGACATTTCAGAAGAAACTGTGAACATAACAGCAGCAGAGAAAGATCTGCTCTTCTGAACTGTGGCCCTGCAGCAGGCCTAGTGATTAAGCCAGGCTTTCTCTGTCTTTCTCTAAATCCCATAGGCATTAAAGGGCAAACATAAGGACCTCTTACATATGAACTGGCAGTTCAATGAAAATTCTTGGGTCACAGCCAACACTTTTGCAGACTGGTTAAGAACTGTGAGCCAAAAGTGGAACAATATCTTGCTTTACTGAATATCAATTAAAGATTCTGCTCATCAAAATACTGTGAAGGGCCATCTACAGTGTCTGAGTTTGCACATTTATTTTTTTTAATATATTTTTATTGATTTCAGAGAGGAATGGAGAGGGATAGAGAGATAGAAACATCAATGATGAGAGGGAATCATTGATTGGCTGCCTCCTGCATGCCCCCTACTGGGGACCGAGCCCGCAACCCGGGCATGTGCCTGTGACCAGAATCAAACCCAGGACCCTTCAGTCTGCAGGCTGACGCTCTATCCACTGAGCCAAACCAGCCAGGGCTGAGTTTGCACATTTAAGCAAAGGTTGTACAGTTCGTTTCCAAGGTAGATAGTGTTTTTAAGGTTTAATAAATCATTTAATTCCTTTATTTGTAGAATCACTAAGTTTATTTAATTTTTTTAGACTTCTATGTATTCTTTTTGAAAACATAAAATAAGTAAATATACATATATAATATATATATTATGTATTACATATATATGTATAATATTTGCCTTAATGTAACATATCTGGTATATATGAAGATATTCTGTATCATCTTCTAAAGGTACTATTTTACTATTTAACAGTCTAAGTAATGCTAATCTCACACACATTGCCATTTTCTTGTTTTTTCATAACTAAATACTTCCAAAGGTCTTTATAAGTTTTTGCTAACTATTCTACATTGTTTCAACCACTGCTTTGCTCAAACAAGTTATTTTTAAAGATTATATAGAAAATTTTATCCTGATCATTAACTGAAATATCCAAAATATTTAGAATCTTAGATGTTTGAATAGAACTTTCTACAAAAAATATTAACACTTTTAAAGTCAATATTTTATTTTTATTAAGGTTTAATTAAGGTGTAAGTTTTTATTAGTTGTAGGCATACAACATAATTATTCTATTTGTATATATTGTGAAATGATCACCACAATAAGTCTAGTCAGCATCCGCACCATACTTGGTTACAGAACTTTTTTTCCTTGTGATAAGGACTTTTAGGATCTATACTCTTAGCCACTTTTAAATATGCAATGTGGTATTGTTAACTATAGTCACCAGGCTATACATTACATTCCCATGACTTAACCTATTAATACCTGGAAGTTTGTACATTTTGACTCTCTTTATCCATTTCAGCCACCTTCCAACCCCCAATCTGTTCTCTGTATCCTGAGCTCCATGGTATTGTGTTTTTGTTTTTAGTTAGGTTTGGTTTTTAGATTTCACATATAAGTGAGATCATTGGTATTTATCTTTCTCTGTTTGACTTATTTCACTTGGCATAATGCCCTCAGTTTTCTTTAGTTACATTTCTTTTAAATGTACTATATTCCCCCTAAAGCTACATTTCTTTCACAACATTTTTTCTACCTTTTCTTCTCTCTCCCTTTGGCATCCTGGAAAAGAGATTGCATTTGATAAAATAGTGCCCTCATATTTACCTTAAATCATTTGTTCTCAAATGCCTTTTCTACTCCAACACATCTGAGAGACATGATTCAGTAAGGAATAGTGGCTTGCCGGCCAGTGGTTTCGAGATGATAGGGAGTACATATTTCTAAAAAAATCAATTCCCTAATGTTAAAAATAAATAAATGAATAACACAAAGAGAGGAAAAGGTAACTTTTCAGATTAACCTATAAAAGGTTATTTCAAAATTCTAGTTTGTTGTTATTTTCATTTGGGTTTTGTTTGGAAGGGAATTCATATATATATATATATATTACTAGAGGATTGGTGCACAAAATTTGTGCACGGGGGTGGGGGGAGGTGTGTGCCCTCTCACAAACTGGGACCCCTCAGGTAGGGTCCCTAGGCCTGGCCAGTGATCAGGGCCTATTGGGGCTTTCCTTCCCCCAGCTGCCAGCAGCTGGCCCTGCCCGCTCCGCTGCCACTGCTTGCCATCTGTGCAGCGCTGCCCCCTTTCCCTCGCCACTGGTCGCCTTCCTCTGCAGGCAACAGGCGTGGGATGTAATACCTTGGCTGCTCTGGGCCTCCCTCTGTGGGGTGATCGCTGGTCGGCCCCGCACACCCACCACAGCATTGCTGGCCGGTGGTCTGGGCCTCCCTCTGCACAGCAATCGATTGTGGAGCCCCACAATCAATCACCCCACAGAGGGAGGCCCAGGCCACTTGGCTGGCGGCATTGCGACAGGTTAGCGGGGCCTGCCTCTGCGAGGCGATCAATCTGGGCCCCCCCACCCCACCCACCACAGGCTGCCGGCTGGGTAGCCTGGGCCTCCCTCTTTGGGGCGATCGATCACAGAGTCCCTCCATCAATTGCCCCACAGAGGGTGGCCTGGGCCTCCCTCTGTGGGGTGATCATGGGGCAATGGCAGGGTCCCCCGACCAAACGCATTACACCTGCCTTGGCTGGCCTAGCGCCAGTGCTTGTCATAGAGTGGTCATCCAGAAGGTCATCTGGAAGGTCGTCTGGATGGTCGTTCTGCTGTTCGGTCATTCAGTCAATTTGCATATTATACTTTTATTATTAAAGATTTTGATTAATTTTGTGTCCTTTTTAACTTATCAGTTTACATATTTCAGAATTAAATTGCCTGAAGGTACAAATGCAAACATTAAAAATTTAGCTAAAAAACATAAAGCACAGCAGCAACACCATCAGCATATATTAAGCAACACTTTTAAAGGTTCTCCCAAACTCAATAGGTTGGATTTCCCTGCCAATAATAATTAAGGCCTCCACCAAACTCCACAAGTGCTCTTGTCACCACGTGATGAACCTCAGAATTAATTTCCACAGTGCTGTAGCTACTCAGAGATGTCCACATAGAAAAAAGACCTAAACTATTAGAAATTTATAGATAACTAGAGGCCCGTGTACCAGTGGGGTCCCTGGCCTGGCCTGCACCCTCTTGAAATCCGGGACCCATCAGGGGATGTTGGACTGCCAGTTTCGGCCCGATCCCCACAGGCCAGCCCGAGGGACCTCACTGGTGCACGAATCCGTGCACCAGGCCTCTAGTATGCATATAAGATCTTTGGTTAATCTCTTCCCGCCCTTCCTCCTCCCCCCTTCCCTCTGAGATTCATCAGTCTGTTCCATGTTCCCATGCCTGTGCATTGAGCGTCTACCCCCTGGTGGTCAGTGCGCGTCATAGCTACCGGTCGAACGGTCGAATGGTCACTTAGGCTTTTATATATATAGATAATTTACACCTTTAAATATGAGTAGAAACAAACAGCATTGAATGCCCTAATATTAGAAATACCTACTAAGTTTGATATTTATATTTAACCCTTTGCACTCGCTTGCTTTTTTCTCGATTCCTTTATTCTAATGCTAACCGTGTCGAGTCACACTCGACATCCGAGTGCACAAGGTTAAAAATCCAGGGCCTGACAGGTACCTCACCTAAAGCAATGCAGGTTTTTTGTTTTCTTGTTTTAATTAATAGGGATGATGAGGTCAGGGTGGGGAGTTGTTTATGTATTTTGGCGATGAAAGTGACAGCCTATAAGACAGAGGAGTCAAACACAGAAAGATTTTTAAAACTGGAAGTATCGTTTAGGTCACATTTATTGATTAGCTATAGAGTACCTCCTGTCAGCAAGGGGAGAATTTCTCTGGGAAACCATGGGTTAGCCACATACTAAGTGGTGCTATGACACCAGTACCACTACCCTAAACAGACACTGCACTTCAGTCTACAGAGCACTTTCAAACTCACGCACTCTCTATATCCTTATGCTCAGGACATTGGCTCTGTGGGTTAGTTAATAGGTATCATAATCATCATTATGCTAATGAGGAAAAAGGTCCAGAGATATCAGTTTATTCCAAGAAACCAATATACACAAGAAAATAATTTTGCTTAAGATTCCATATTCTGAAGTCCCATTGACCTGGCCTGGCCTGTTACATAGTGACACTCAGTGTTACCCAGCTGTTCTGCAGCTTCAGACTATACCACCTTCCAAGTGACAATGCTGCCTCTACATAAAAAGACACGGTAGGTAAAGAATTGGCTCCACTATCTCTTGGTCAGGGGCAGTCTAGAACAGATTATTTTGGATTCCAGTTTCCACAGCTTGTAATAACTAGCTTACAAATAGCTTTAACAATTAAATAAGTTGTTTTAAAATATAGTATTGCAAATCATGAAATGCTATATAAAATTTCATTCAGTCAGTCAGTTTACAAATATTAAATGTCTTCTATGTGTCACATACTGTGGATATAATAATTAGCAAAACAAATATGATTTCTCCCCTCCTGATGCTAGATGATGGTTACTAGTCTGGAGGATAATTATTTGTGATCTTAGGTTTACTGGCACACTTAAACAAAAATTTCTAATGAAGTAGCATTGTCATAAAACCAAGTCCAGAAGAAAACTGAGTAACAGAAAGAGATCAGAATGTGTAAGAAAATAGTTTCATTTATTTACCACACTGGCTTGGTGCTTATAATACAGTGTCTTGTTTTAAATACATAGCAAAGGAAGCATGTGAACAATTTGGAAATGATTCATAGGCAAGCTACAAATATGGTTAACTGGTTCGAAAATAATATCTGTAAGAGAAATGTTTGAAGGATTAGGTTTTTTAAAATAGAAGATGGAAAAAATCAAAACAAGCTTAATAAGAGTTGTCAGGTGAATTCAATTATGTAAATTCTGCTTCTTTCTGTTTCAAAGGCTCAAGTTGAGGCATAAAAGGTTGGTTAGATTGCGGGGGAGAGGGAGGGTGTCCTATTGCAAGAGTTCTTAAATAAATTATTACTATAAAAATGATCACTCTAAAATTAAATTGACACTTTTTTCTTTTTTTTTAGTAATAGGTGGCATTCTCTTATATCAGAAATTGGTGGATTGAGGGGGGAAAACTCAGTGATTTCTCAAGGTCCTGCAAGTCTTACCACTTTAACTTGGTGCTTATTTCTCTACAATTAAATAAAAGGATCCATTATCTTTCATTCAAATTTATTCTGAAAAAGAGTAGGATAGGGAAAGAGGAACTGGGCTTAACAGTTATCTTCATTTTTATGAAAGCATTAACACTGCATGGAAATTAGACAGTTGTTCTACATGTCCTCAGAGGCCAACACCACAAAGAACTGACTTAAATGAGAACATGGGAGATTTGGGTTAGATGATTCCTAAATACTAGGTAGGGAAAAGCAGAGCAGGCCACAGAGCTCATATTTAACACTAGCAGGGTTGAACGGCTAAGAACAGAAGAACCAAGTGAAAGTAGATTCCGCCATGGAAGGAGACATTCTCTATTCCAAAAATATTACATAACTTTTTAAAGTAAAATTTTAATCTGCTTTTGAGTACATGTTCTACATGATCAATACAATAGTACAGATTTTATTTTTCCTTCTCTTTCTTCTTTTAATTTGAAGGGAAAACTCAGAGAGATCTGGGTAAATTCCTCCTCATTCCCACCAATTAACCATCAGAAAAGTCTAGAATTTGATTGCTGTGGTAAGCAATAAAACATTTTACATATTCAAATTAAATCTATTATAAATCCATAATGTCTACTTCAGCAGTTTTTTAACAATTGTGCAGGAATTCAATTATATTCTTTTTTTTTTTTTTTACTCTACCTCCTTTTAAAAGGATATGAGATAGTTTGCAGCAAAGGACTTTATAATAAGGTTAAGAACACATATATAAAATATTTTAAAAAAGGAGAAAAAGAGAACTCAAGTTTCACAAGTTTTTGCGACTGACTTTCAAACTTGGTTCCTGGCACCCAGGGCAAAAAGAGAAATACAGTGTACAATATAATAAAGACCTATAATGAACCCCAGTGAGGAAGCATTCCAATTCCCAAGGAAGAAAAAAATTCTTTAATACTAGATTACTAATTTCAACTTTTTTGAAATAGGACTATATGTTCACTGAAAATATTTTGGACAGTACAAAAAATATAAAAAGGAAGAAGAAAATTAAAGATCCTCAGAAGCAGCCATGTTTTATCACATTAGTATATTTCCTTCCAAATCTCTTTCTTGTGCATTTTACATGAATGAGATCAAAGCATATAATTTTGAGATCTGTGTGTTTCAGTTAATGTAATATTAAATTAAGGCATGAACTTTTTAAATGACTCCATAAAGCTTTATTATGTGGAAATACTATATTAACCATTCCTTTAATGTAAGTTATTTAGATTATTTCTAAATTTTTGCCATTATAAATAATGCTTTATTGAACACCTTTGTACATTAACCTTTATTTGCATTTCAAGGAATTTTCTTTAAGAGAAACTCCTAAATTTGAAATTACTTGGACAATGGGTGTAAACATTTTTAAGATTCTTCATATGTTTTTCTATTGGAGACAATTGTTTCAAATAGTGTATTATGTGGTTGTACAAAAGAATGAGGAAGACTGCTATGAACTGACATTGAATGATTTCCTGAAAATACTGCTAGGCTTAAAAAAGTGCAAATGGAAAAACTGTCACTGTCTGGAACATTTGAGATCTTGCTTCCCAGCAATTATCACCAGTTTGGCTCAAATAAACTCTTATAAAATTCTCTAAACACCCCCCCAAAAAAAGTACAAATGGTCACATATATGTATTTTTCCTTTCCCACAAAAAAAATCCACCTTGAAGGGTCAAATCTGGGACAATAAGTAACATAATGAACGATTAACCATTTTTAAAAATAGGAACGAATGAGTGTATATAGACAAATGAAGGATAACGAAGGAAGTGCTTTTGCTTACAGTGGAATGCTGAGGGTCAACTAATAAATGTGAGGGGAGTACCCAGAGTTGAAAATTAGCATTTTACATCATAGTATAGAGCAGTAGAGACTGGAACAGGCAGAATCAACAATGGTTGCTAAATCTCAGGGGAATTTTTACAAGGAGTGAAATATCTGAAAGTATTTCTCCATAACAAAATTATCAGTAAGTGTCAGATGGACTTTATATGCCTTTAGATGTGATACTCTGAGAAGTACAGACCACATTTAAAAAGCATTTCAACTGAGAATATAAAAAGAATCCAACATTCTATTTATATTCATTAAACACAGAATGTGAAATGTTCTACCAAAAAAAGAGGATAGTCTATATTTTTCAAAGATATCAAGGTCATAAAAGACAAAGTAGGGCTATGGAACTATTCCAGATTAAAGGAGACTAAAGAGATATAACAACTAAAAATACTTGATCTTAACTGCATTCTAAGATAAAAATGTTCACAGTAATGTTAAACTCACTAACACTGGTAACTACACTGTCACTATGTAGGAGAATATCCCTATTCTTAGGAAATACACTCTGAAGTTTCAGGTCTGAAGGTCATGATTTATGTTCACTAGCCTCAAATACTTCCATAAGATAATTTTAAAGCAAATAGGGTAGAACATTAACAATAGATGTATCTGGGTAAAATTTATATAACTGTTCTTTGTACAAATCACATTCTTACAACTTTTCTATATGAGATTGAAATTATGTGCAAATAAAGAGTTTAAAAATTAAGCAAAAGAAAATGATTGTTTCACCTTATTCTCCCACCAAGAATTTAAGGTGCCTCCCTCATTTCTTCCCTTACCAGCATTGTATTGTTTCTTATAGTCTGCTATTTAATATGCAGAAATAGTATCTTAATGTGCATTTATTTGCTGCTAATGAGGTTAAAAACATATCCATATGTTTATTACTAATTTATATTTTTAATCTGTAAATGATCTATTTCTCTTTCATTTCCAGGCACAATTTTCTTAAATAAAAGCTACATTGACTCACAATTGTCATGGAGAAAATCTTCAAACACATTTCCATAGAAATTTTGGAACTGGGTTTTATAAGGCTGTTTATTTAAGTGAATTCAATAATGTTGAAGGCATAATTTCATGTAGGCAAGAGGTCACTCTACAAGAGATGAAAGTGCATGTAATTCCCTTCCAGAGGGGCATGTTTTCATTGCCTTTTTAATTACCCATGCACTCCAGGTAGATTACCACTAGATGGGAGTAGTGCTCAGTGCTATAGTCTTAGCAGCCAAACACCTCAATTTGCTTATATAAAGAAGCAGTCATTCATTCATTCAATGAACCTGAGTCTCTTTTCCAGGTACTCTGCTAGATGGTTCTTTGCATCCACTGCCTTATAGATTTAAAAGTATGGACTATTAGTATTTTAATCAGAACTAATTTCCTTTTAGAAAACTATTTCAAAATATAATGTAATTATTACTTAAATAAATATTAAATATACTTTAAAATAAAAATGAATTCTATATGTTATTGATATTTTGCCTCACTATATATTAGCTATCTAATTAGAGCTCAGTCTGACCCTATAGACCCCTAAATGGGAATCCACAGTATTTCACCTTGAACTCTAGCCTAATATCAAACTATCTCCTCTCCCCCTTGCTGGATCAATCACCTCTCCAAATTATCCCAGTCTAAGAAACAAGCTTCAAAGCAAATGAGGTGGTCCACAACTCTCTAATGGTCCCTCCAACACTGTTCACCTCACAGACCTCAATTCTGCTTTCTTTTTTCTATAACAGTCCCAATTTCTCCCAATGCTTTTTACATGTAAAGTGTTTACTTTTATTTATTGGTCCCTCCCATCAGAATCTTTTAAATTTAAATATAAACACAATTATTTGCTACTTAATCAATTTACAACTCATACCACTTAGCAACAAGCCTCTCACATTTTAACTGAACAAAGAAATTTAACTCTTCTAAATAATTAAGCGTGAATAACAGAACATCAGAGGCTGGCAAAACATGTATTGCATCATACCTTTTTTAACCTAAATTTTAATATGTTAAGTATACCATGAAAATATGATAAGATATTGGGCAAATATAAATACCTCTTTTTTAATAAATATATATTTATGTTTTTTTATTGATTTTTAGAGGGTGAGGGAGAGGGATAGAAAGATAGAAACATTGAGAAGAGAAAAACATCATCAATCAGCTACCTCCTGCACACCCCCTACTGGGGATCGAGCCCCAAACCTGGGCATGTGCCCTGATGGGGAATCCAACCTGTAATCTCTTGGTTCCTGGATTGATGCTCAACCACTGAGCACACCAGCCAGGCAATAAATACTTTTTAAAAATATCTTTTTAGTGATTTTAGAGAGAGGGAGAGGGAGAGAGAGAGAAACACGATAAGAGAAAGAAACATCAATCAGCTGCCTCCTGCACAACCCATACAGGGGATCGATCCCACAACCTGGGCATGTATTCTGACTGGAATTGAACTGGTGACCTCTTGGGACATGGGATGACGCTCAACCAACTGAGACACGCTGGCCAGGGCTTTAATTCATACTTTTGATTTTGAATAAGGCAAGCAGCAGATAACCTGTTTCTTTCTTTCTTTCTTTCTTTCTTTCTTTCTTTCTTTCTTTCTTTCTTTCTTTCTTTCTTTCTTTCTTTTTTTTTTGTTTTTTGTTTTTTGGTCCTCATCTGATGATATTTTTTTATTGATTTGAAAGAGAGAAGAAGGGAGAACGAGAGAGGAACATCGATCAGTTGCCCCAACTGGGAATTAAACCCAAAGAATTTTGGGACAGTGTTCCAACCAACTGAGCTACCCGTCCAGGGCCTGATTTTCTTTACTGACAGGTTTCCTTTTGAAAATTATCCACTCAACCTTATGTGTTTGAATGTTCCACATATGTGATATATATTTAAAAATTAATATCTATGCATTGTAATGGCATTCAGATTTGTTATTTTTATTATTATAACATAAATTCCTACAATAAAATATTATTTTTCTGTATGTGAGTATGAGTTGATAAGTTGTGCTTTGTTCTCAGACATTTGACTTTATTAACTCATTTCTGCTCCTCTATGTCATTTTTCTTCCCTATTTTTTGCTCCACATCCATATCCTTCTTGCCATCGAAGCCTCTATCTTCAGGCTCTCTCTTCAAACCTCTGTCTGGCTGAACCGAAGACCTCATTATCTCTGTTTCAACACTTAGTGGCCTCCTAAGACCCTCTTGGAATTGAAAATTAAAAATAAAGCATAAGGCTGGCTTATTAAGAGAGCACGCAAAAGTAATCCTCCAAAGCTGGGGGGGGGGGAATATTACTATTGCCATAAACCATTGATCAATGAAATCCACTGACAAGTAGGAATTCCCATCACAATTGGCTTCCTAAGTTTCTATAGCAGTAAATAAAGTCGAGAACTAGAAATCCCTGCCTTCATTTTCCCTCTCAACCATCCCTTCTTCACACTTAGAAATTATAGTCTTTTTAAAAATTATTAAATTTATTGGGGTGACATTGGTTAGAATCTTCTTTATAAAATTTAAGAATAATCAATCAGGTCTATCTCATGCTTCAAAACCTTCAATGGGTCTCCACTGACCTTGTAATTAAGTTCAAATTCCATTACAGAGTTATAAACCCTTTCAAAATCTGGCCTTTATTTAGTATTCCAGTTTCATCTCTTCACTCATCTCCATTTCACACTTATCACTGAGGCCATCCTAAATTTCTCTCAAGTGCCATGTTTATTCTGGCTTCAAAGCTTTTGCACAGCTATACCCTCTTGTCATAATCATGCTTCCTAACTTTTACATCTTTCCAAGTACAACCAGAATATTCTTCCAGGCAGCCTTTCCTAATCTGGTTGATAGTAATTATTTTGTCCTCTTCTGTATCTCACATATTATATTTCATTTACCACACTGTAATATAATTAACTTACATGCCTGTCTCGCATACTCCGTTAGAGTCCGTTTCATTTTGTACTCCATAAGAAAGTGCCTGACCCATAATAGGGGCTCAATGTCAATTTGCTTGACCTAAAAATGCTACTCCATAATCAGTTTAATGAAGCATTTCTTCCATGAGATTATATGAACAGTTTAGCATATTTCTGGCCAGCTTGGTTCTCTGTGCCAAAAGAAACAATCCTATTCTTGTTTTGCCATCTATGTTACTATTACAACCCTCAACATTACTGTGGTGGGACCAATGATGGAAACAGTTATGCTTAATATTACCTATAATTATAACTTACAATTGTCCTTTAACATAATAGAAATGATACTTAATAATGCTCATTATTATTAATACTCAGTGTTTATTAGGTGTCTGACATTGGATTTTGTGATTTCATATGATTATCTAATTCAGTCCTCAAAACAACTCTTCCCCATTTCATATTTACATAGATCTGAATTGATGTGACCACCTCCTGGTTACTTTACATGAATTGATTATTTATTTTGTGGCAGTACATATAAATTGTTTGCAGAGATGATTTGTCCAGTATCCCTAAGGAAAAAAAATCAGGATGCAGACATGAAAATGTTTTTAAGCCTTTTTCCTGAAAATATTTGCTTCATGGGAATTTAATGTCTCTGCCAGTGAGTCTTTCAGGCTAGCTTTAATACATGAGTGAATTAAAAGCATGAACAAATGGCAACGCTCCAAGCATGGCAAGTTTATTGACTTTTGTTGTGTAGGAATATCTACTGAATAGGACAGTTAGTGGCAGAAATGCCTGGTATGGTAGACTCTGCTTTGTTTGACATACTGATGTAAAAATGAGTATTATTGATTAATTTTTTAAACAGACAATTTTCCAGAGACTAGATTAGAATCTGAAAATGCTATTAACCTCACAGTAATGGAAAAGACTCTAACTCCATTTGATGGAGGCAGCTGAAGAGAAATTCAGGTTAGGGGCCAATCACCTTAGAAAAATTAGTTCACTGTACCACTTGCAGTAGGAAGCAAATATGGTTTTGAACGTGCTCCAACTGGATTTGATGGTTCTGGAAGCTATGAAAAACCAGGGGGAAGATTTGCATGAGTGTCACATTTTTAAAGCATCCTCCTTTTAGTTGAAGGGTTAAGAGAAAAAAAGGGGGAGAAGATAATGCTTGCTTGCTTATGAATTCATTATTTATCAAATAAGAATTTTCCTTCCCAAATGAAGAATCCTTCTGAACTTTATCCACTCATGTGTTACTTAAGAATTATTTGCATTGCACTATTTTATTTTTCTGCTTTTTTCTCTACTTTACCTAGGTAAATTATTCTTTGTTTGGGGGGATATTGAAATAAGGAGTTTTCATTGATTCTGGGAGTTTAAGAACTAGAATTATCCTATCTAATAAAAGAGTAATATGCAAATTGACCATACCTCCACTACACCCACAAGCCACGCCCACCAGACAATCAGGAGTGACTATGCAAATAAACCCAGCCAAGATGGCTGCAGCCACAGAGAGCAGGAGGGAGGCTTGGGTTTCCCCGGCAATGGAGGAAACCAAGCTTTCCACCTGCCCTTACCAGCCTAGGCCTCCACTCAATGCTACAAAGTTTCAATTATAGAAGATAAATAAATCCCAAAGAAAATGGCATCAGCCAGGG
The DNA here is from genome assembly GCF_951640355.1 of Cnephaeus nilssonii. NCBI lineage: Eukaryota > Metazoa > Chordata > Mammalia > Chiroptera > Vespertilionidae > Cnephaeus > Cnephaeus nilssonii. Next base: position 46,205,920 of record NC_137080.1, read on the forward strand.
AGCTGGAGAGAGCAGGAGGCTAGGGTTGCCCCCGGCTTTGGAGGAAGCCAAGTTTCTGCAGCCCTGGCAAGCCTAGGCCTCCACTCCAGGCTACAAAGTTTCAATTATAGAAGATACATAAATCCCAACAGAAATGGCTGCCACCAAGGAGCAAGCAGGAGGCTTGGCTCCACTCCAGGCTACAGTTTCAATTGTAGAAGACAAATAAATCCAGATATCAGGGCCTCCAGTTGGGTCACCAGGGGGCGTGGCCAGCCTGCAAACCACCACAGGCCCCTCGCCCAGGACGCCCCATGCCCCAAGGGAACCCCCACCTTGATCCAGGACACCCTTCAGGGCAAACCAGCTGGCCCCCACCCATGCACCAGGCTTCTACCCTATCTAATAAAAGAGTAATATGCAGATTTACCATCACTCCAACACACAAGATGGCTGCCCCCATGTGGTCAAAGATCCTTCCCCCATGTGGACACAAGATGGCCACCACAAGATGGCTAGCAGGGGAAGGCAGTTGGGAGGGACCAGGCCTGCAAGGGAGGGCAGTTGTAGGCGATCAGGCCAGCAGGGGAGGGCAGTTGGGAGGGACCAGGCATGCAAGGGAGGGCAGTTGGGGGCGATCAAGCCTGCAGAGGAGGGCAGTTAGGGGTGACCAGGCCGGCAGAGGAGGGATGTTGGGGGTGACCAGGCCTGCAGGGAAGGGCAGTTGGGGGCGACCCAAGCCTGCAGGGGAGAGCAGTTGGGGGGGATCAGGCCTGTAGGGGAGGGCAGTTAGGGGTGACCAGACCTGCAGGGGAGGACAGTTAGAGGTGACCAGGCCTGCAGGGGAGGGCAGTTAGGGGCAAACAGGCTGACAGGGGAGTAGTTAGGCATCAATCAGGCTGGCAGGGGAGTGGTTAGGGGGTGATCAGGCTGGCAGGCAAAAGTGGTTAGGGGCAATCAGGAAGGTAGGCAGGCGAGCAGTTGGGAGCCAGCAGTCCTGGATTGTGAGAGGGATGTCCGACTGCCCGTTTAGGCCCGATCTTACCGGGATCGGGCCTAAACGGGCAGTCGACATCCCTCGAGGGGTCCCAGATTGGAGAGGGTGCAGGCTGGGCCAATGGACACCACCACCCCCATGCACGAATTTCATACACCAGGCCTCTAGTAAATAATAAAAGTATAAGATTAGAATTGTCAATTATCTGACTTGGTTTAAAAAAGGAAATTTGCTAATAAAATTAGGGTAAAATTAGCTGTCAATATACCTATTTTATACAAGGAATAGTAGTGCATACTTCAAAGATCTGAATTTCACAAATTTTGTTGTGATTTATTCAAATTAGCCAAAAATTAATCATCTGTATTTATTAGAGGCCTGATGCACTAAGATTCATGCAAGAATGGGCCTTCCTTCCCCTGGCTGCTGGCACCACCTTCACTCCAGCCCGGAGCCGCCTTTCTGCCTTCCCACGCTGTCCCACCTCGGCCGCTCAGCACCTGTGTATGCACATTAACCCACCATCTTTGTTGGGTTAATTTGCATACTCACTCCTGATTGGCTGGTGGGTGTTGCAAAGGTATGGTCAATTTGCATCTTTCTCTTTTATTGGTGTAGATGCAACTATTTTTTATTAAAAGCATGCTGTTATTTTCATCAAATAAGATATTTCCTAAAAAAAAAACACAACACACACACACAAATATTTAAATGTTACTATTTAAAGCCTGGTTAAAAGTATCAGTGATAGTGATAAACTGAATTAACATGTGAAAGTCACTGGTTAAACATATTAGAAGGTGAGATTAAAAATGGCAGCAGAGTAGATGGATACTGCATGGACATGCTCCCAGGAACAAGTTGGAATTACAATTGAAATATTGAATGGTTTCCTGAATAATCAACAGAAAACTCACAGGAGAGAACCCTGATACCCGGGCACCGAAGGTGGAGACTGCATAGAAACTGATAGGAGGCAAGAATGACATAACACAAATAAAGAACACATTGGAAGGAATACACAGCAGATTAGGGGAAGCTGAGGATCAAATCAGTGAATTAGAAGACAGAGTTGAAAATATCACTCAATCAGAGAACCCAAAAGAAAAAAAAAATTGAAAAACAGGAGGACAGCTTAGGGAGCTGTGGGACATCGTGGAGCACAACAATATTAGAATAGCAGGTGTGCCAGAAAAGGCAGAAAGGGAGAAAAGAATAGAGAAGATGTTTGAAGAAATGGCAGAAAACTACCCCAACTTGGTAAAGGAAAAAGTCACACAAGTTCAGGAGGCACAGAAAACCCCAAACAAGAAGAACCCAAACAGATCCATGCCCAGACACATTATAATTAAAATGCTAAAAATTAAAGACAAAAAGAGAATCTTAAAGGAAGCAAGAGAAAAGGAAACTTATTTACAAAGGAGTTCCCATAAGGGTGACACCAGATTTCTCATCAGAAACTCTACAGGCCAGAAGGGAATGGCATGAAGTACTCAAGGTAATGGAAAGCAAGGATCTGAGACCAAGATTACTATATCCAGCAAGGCTATCATTCAAAATAGATGGTAAATTAAAAAGCTTCCCAGACAAAAAAAAAAGCTAAAGGAGTTCATTACCACCAAGCCAGCATTACGAGAAATGCTAAAGGGATTGCTGTAAGGGATTGCTAAGAAGAAACAGAGAGAGAAACCTAGCCATACAGAATTAAAATGGCTATAAATAAGTACCTCTTAATAATAACCTTAAATGTAAATGGATTAAATGCTCCAATCAAAAGGGGTAGCTGAATGGATACAAAAACATGACCCAATAATATTCTGTCTACAAGATATCCACCTCAAAACAAAAGACACACACAGGATGAAAGTGAAGGGATGTAAAAAAAAAAAAAATTCATGCAAATGGAAAAGTAAAAAGAGCTGGAGCAGCAATATTCATATCCGATAAAATAGACTTTAAAATGAAGGCCATCACAAGAGACAATGAAGGTCACTACAAAATACTAAAAATACAAGAGATATAACCTGGTAAACATATATTCACCCAATATAGGTGCACCTCAATATATAAAAAAACTTCTAGAGGACTTTAACCTTTTGCACTCGGATGTCGAGTGTGACTCGACACGGTTAGCATTAGAATAAAGGAATCGAGAAAAAAGCAAGCGAGTGCAAAGGGTTAATGGAGAAATTGACAACAATACAGTCATAGTAGGGGACTTTAACACCCCTCTGATTTCACTGGACAGATCTTCCGGACAATAACTTAACAAGAAAACAGATTCTAAAGGACACACTGAATCAGATAGATTTAATAGACATTTATAGAACATTTCACCCCAACGCAGCAGAATATACATTCTTCTCAAGTGCACGTGGATCATTCACAAAGACAGATCACATGTTAGGACACAAAACAAGTCACTACAAGTTCAAGAAGATTGAAATCATATCAAGTATCTTCTCAGATCACAGTGGAATAAAATTAGAAATCACTACAGTTAAAACACCCAAAAACATTCAAACACCTGGAGGCTAAATAGCATGTTATTAAACAATGAATGGGTTACCAACAATATCAAGAAAGAAATAAAAAAAACTTCCTGGAGACAAATGAAAATGAATACACAACAATCCAAAATCTCTGGGACATAGCAAAAGCAGTACTGAGAGTGAAGTTCATAGCACTACAGGCATAACTCAAAAAACAAAAAAAAATCAACAATAAACTATTTAACACTACAACTTAAAGAACTAGAAAGAGAACAATAAGAAAAGTGCAGAGCAAGTAGAAGGAAGGAAATAATAAAGATTAGAGCCGAAATAAATAACATAGAGACTAAAAAAAACAATACAAATATCAATGAAACCAAAAGCTGGTTCTTTGAAAGGATAAACAAAATTGATAAACCATTAGCCAGACTCATCAAGAAACAAAGAAAGAGGACCCAAATAAATAAAATCAGAAATGAAAGTGGAGAAGTAACCACAGACACTACAGAAATTGTAAGAAAAAGGATTGTAAGAAAATTCTATGAACAACTATATGCCAACAAGCTGGACAATGTGGATGAAATAGACAAATTCCTAGAAAAATACAATCTCCCAAAACTGAATCAGGAAGAATAAAAAAACCTGAATAGGCCAATAACAACTGATGAAATAGAAGCAGTAATAATAAAATAAAATAAAAAACTCCCCCCAAACAAAAGCCCAGGTCTGGACAGCTTCACAGGGGAGTTTTTCCAAACATTCAAAGAACTAACACCTATACTCATCAACGATCTCAGAAAATCCAAGAGGAGGGAACACTTCCAAACTCTTTCTATGAAGCCAGCATTATCCTAATTCCAAAACCAGATAAAAACACTACAAAGAAAGAGAATTACAGGCCAATATCCCTGATGAACATAGATGTTAAAATCCTCAACAAATATTAGCAAATCGCATCAGCAATATATTTAAAAGATCATACACCATGATCAACTGGAATTTATTCTGGGGATGCAAGGCTGGTATAATATTCGCAAATCAATAAACGTGATATATCACATAAACAAATTGAAAGACAAATTTCATATGATCATATCAATAGACATAGAAAAAGCATTGGACAAAATCCAGCACCCATTTGTGATAAAAACTCAGCAAAGTTGGAATAGAGGGAGCATATCTCAACATGATAAAAGCCATATATGACAAACCTACAGCCAACATCATACTCAATGGGCAAAAACTAAAACCATTTCTCCTAAGGACAGGAACAAGACAGGGATGCCCACTTTCACCACTCCTGTTCAACACAGTACTGGAAGTGCTAGCCATAGCAATTAGACAAGAAGAAGAAATAAAAGGCATCCAAATTGGAAAAGAAGAAGTAAAACTGTCATTATTTGCAGATGACATTATATTGTACATAGAAATCCCCAAAGAATCCATAAAAAAACTATTACACTTAATAAATGAATTCAGCAATATATGGCAGGATATAAAATTAACACCCAGAAATCTATGGCTTTCTTATACACAAATAATGAACACACAGAAAAAGAAACTTTAAAAAAAATCCCATTTACCAATGCACCAAAAAAATTAAGATACCTAGGAATAAACTTAACTAAGAAGGTAAAAGACCTATACTCAGAAAACTATAGGATATTGAAAAAGAGATAGACGAAGACATAAACAAATGGAAGAATATACCATGTTCATGGATTGGTAGAATCAACATCAATTAAAATATCCATACTACCCAAAACAATCTATAGATTCAATGCACTCCCCATTAAGATACCAACATAATATTTCACAGACCTAGAACCTACTCTCCAAAAATTCATCTGGAATAAAAAAAGACCCAGAATAGCTGCAGCAATCCTGAGAAAGAAGAATAAACTGGGAGGGATCACAATACCAGATATCAAGTTATCTTACAAAGCCACGGTTTTCAAAACTGCCTGATATTGGCACAAGAACAGACATATAGATCAACGGAACCAAACAGAAAACCCATAAATTGACCCAAGCCATTATACTCAATTCATATTTGACAAAGGAGGCAAGAGCATAAAATGGAGTCAAGATAGTCTCTTCAATAAATGGTGTTGGGAAAATTGGACAGATACATGCAAAAAAAAAAAAAAAGAAAGAAAGAAACTAGAACACCAACTTACACTATACACAAAAATAAACTCAAAATGGATAAAGGACTTAAACGTAAGACGGGAAACCATAAAAATATTAGGGGAATCCACAGGCAGCAAAATCTCAGACATATGCCAAAGCAATTTCTTCACCGATACCACTCCTAGGGCAATGGAAACTAAAGACAAAATAAACAAATGGGACTACATCAAAATAAAAAGCTTTTGCACAGCAAAAGAAACCATCAATAAAACAACCAGAAAGCCCACTGCATGGGAGAACATATTTGCCAATGTTATCTCCAATAAGGGTTTAATCTCCAAAATTTACAGGGAACTCATACAACTTAACCAAAGGAAGATAAACAATCTATTCAAAAAATGGGCAAAGGACCTAAATAAACCGTTTTCAAAAGAGGACATAAAGAAGGCCGAGAGACATAGGAAAACATGCTCAAAGTCACTAATCATCCCAGAGATAAAAATCAAAATGACAATGAGGTACCATTTCACACCTGTCAGAATGGTTATCATCAACAAATCAACAAACAACAAGTGCTGGTGAGGATGTGGAGAAAAAGGAACCCTCCTGCACTGCTGGTGAGAATACAGACTGGTGCAGCCACTGTGGAGAACAGTATGGCGTTTCCTCAAAAAATTAAAAATGGAACTCCCATTTGACCCAATAATCCTACTTCTAGGAATATATCGCAAGAAATCAGCAACACCAATCAGAAAGGATATATGCACCCCTATGTTCATAGCAGCACAATTAACAATAGCTAAGATTTGGAAACAGCCTAAGTGCCCATCAGCAGATGAGTGGATTAAAAAATGGTGGTACGTCTACACAATTGAATACTATGCTGCTGTAAAAAAGAAGGAACTCTTACCATTTTCAACCTGTTGAAAATGGTAAGAGTTCCTTCTTTTTTACAGCAGCATAGTATTCAAAAATAAACTCAAAATGGATAAAGGACTTAAACGTAAGATGGGAAACATCATGCTAAGCAAAATAAGCCAGTTGGAGAAAAATAAATATTACATGATCTCACTCATTTGTGGAATATAATGAACAACATAAACTGATGAACAAAAATAGAGCCAGAAGAGGAAAAATATTTAAAATAGAAGTAATTGTGTTATTTACACATTTTTAATATTTCCTGCAACTTTTGTTGCACTAACTGTACTATGTAAGTACAGTTTTGGTAATATTATTATACTTAAAATCTTTTTTTCTTGATATATTAATGTTTATTGCATGTAACATTATATTTAAAATCATTTTTCTTTATATTAATGTTTATTACATGTAACATTATTATACTTAGGATCGTTTTTCTTGATATTAATGTTTATTGCATATAAAAATATAAAAATTAAAATTAAAAAATATTAGAAGGTGACTTATGAACATATTTTAGCAAAATAATATATTTGTAAATAAACAAATATTTGCAAATATTTGTACCAAAACTTAAGAGAACAACAAAATAAAAGGGAAAAGGATATAAACCAATGATCTACTCTAAGGATGACAATGATAAAAGTAATAATCTTTGCAATCATCACAAAACAAAACATCAATATGATACCACCTAAAGAAACTAACAAAATTTCAAAATACTGATAATACCTACTGGTGGGAAGCTATGGTAAAGTGATACACCTTTTCAGAAAGCAATGTAGCAAGGATCACAAAAATTTTTATATACTTTAGATATATTAATACTATTCCTGACATTTTATTTTGAAAAATAATCCAAAAGAGAGGAAAGGTTTATGAGTACAACAAATTTTTTTTTAAATTAAAGATATCCTCATTGTCCAACAATCCTATATAATAAAGAGGTAATATGCAAATGGACTCTCATACCATCACAAGATGGCTGTGCCCACAGCAGAGGCAGGGTTCCCATAACGAACCGTAACGAGCAATCAACAGGGACCTGAGGCTGCGGCCCCCACCGAGCAGGGCTTGATTGGGGACCTCAGGCCATGCCCCCCACCTAGTGGGGCTTGACAGGGGAACTCAGGCCACACCCCCTGCCCTGGTGCCTGGCCGGTGGACCTCAGGCTGTGCCCCCCACCCGGCAGGGCTTGACAGGGGACCTCAAGGAGTGCTCCCCACCCTGGCCCAGGCTGGGGGAATTCAGGCCACGCCCCCCTCACTGGTGCAGGGCCAGGGGACCTCAGGCCACGCCCTCCTCCCCAGTGCCGGGCCAGGGGACATGAGGATGTGTCAGGGGACCTGAGGCTGTGCCCCTCGCCCAGCAGGGCTTGACAGGGGACCTGCGGCTGGGCCCTCCACTTGGCGCCGGGCCAGGAGACCTGAGGTTGCGCCCCTCCCACCCCCCGCCCAGCGGGGCTTGACAGGGTTGGGACCGGCTGGGTCTGGGTCTCACTCGATTTTGAGGTGCGCGTGGGTAGGCAGGGACTTGACTCTGGGTCCTGAGGCATGGCCCAGACTCTGACAGGAGGAAGGTTTTCATATACATTTTACTAATTTTCTTTCATCTCTGACACTTCTATTATAGAGAAAGGGCAAATAGCAATATTAAAGTATTTCCTCTAATTCATTCCCTTTTAATGTGCACAAATTTCGTGCACCAGGTGACTAGTATGTAAATGATTACATAAAGTACACTATATCAACTCAATAAGACATCGTACAATAAGTAAAATTTATAATTATGAAGCTTATGGCAACTTAAAAAAATAACCTATAGATTAAAAAACAAATGCTAATATACATCTATAGCATGATTCCAACTATATAAAAATCACTTATACATAAGAAACCAGGAGAGTCTTCGCCCTTTTGGCTCTCTGAGCAGCATCATGGCGCTGGGCAAGAATATGTGCCTTACAAAAGGCGGCCGAAAGGGAGTTAAGAAGAAAGTGAAGTGATAGATCCATTTTCTAAGAAAGATTGGTATGATGTGAACACACCAGCTATATTCAATATAAGAAATGTCAGGAAAACACTAGAACTCAAGGAACCAAAATTGCATCTGATGGTCTCAAGGGTCATATTTTTGAAGTGAGCCTTGCTGACCTGCAGAATAATGACGTTGCATTTAGACAATTTAAGCTAATTACTGAGGATGTTCAAGGCAAAAACTGCCTGACTGCTTTCCAGGGCATGGATCTTACCCATGACAAAATTTGCTCTGTGGTCAAAAATGGCAGACCATGACTGAAGTTCATGTTGATTTCAAGACTGCTGATAGTTATTTGCTTCATCTATTCTGTGTTGGTTTTGCTAGAAAACCCAACAATCAGATTTGGAAGACCTCTTATGCTCAGCATCAGCAGGTTCGCCAAATCCAGAAGAAGATGATAGAAATCACGACCCAAAAGGTGCAGACAAATGACTTGAAAGAAGTGGTCAATAAACTAATTCCAGAGAACACTGGAAAACACATAGAAAAGGCTTGGCAATCTATTTACCCACTCTATGATGTCTTTGTTAGAAAAGGCAAAATGCTGAAGAAGCCTAAATTTGAACTGGTAAAACTGGTGGAGCTCCACTGTGAAAGTAGCAGTTCTGGAAAAGCTACTGGAGATCAGACAGGTGCCAATGTTGAACGAGCTGATGGATAGGAGCCCCTAGTCCAAGAATCCGGTTAAAAGTCAGATATTTAACGGTGACAAATAAAAAATCCTAATAAAAGATCCCATTTGTGATAAAAAAAAAAAGCCAGGAGAGTGAAAAATTAAATGCTAATTTTTTAGATGGGGGAAAAGTACTCTACATTTTAATATCTATCACATTTATATAAAGCATTTTTAAAATAAAGTGGAATTTATATAAAATATTTTATGTCTGATATAAAACTCTGGCATTCACTAGAGCAATGCTAGAAAATTAATAGAATCTGATTCAATCCTTCCCTTAGCTGCAAATTTGTCAGGGTAGGGCAGTCCTATAACCTATCTTGGCTGCAGGCATCTACCTTATCTGTAAAACAACAGGAAATATATTGAATTAGTGAGCCTTACACTTAATCCTGCTATTCTTTGTTCAAACTAAATTGTATGTAAAATAGATGAAAGTAGAGCTCCCGTGGCTAAAGTATAAGGAGACGGGTAGTGCTCTGCAGGTTGGTTTCATTATCTCTCCCCTCCCTGAACTCTACCTCTGAAAGCAATCTCTGAGAAGACTTTGAGGAAGCCAGGTAAAAAACAAACAAACAATGCATTAAAGATTCTGATGGTCCCTTTATATCTAAACTATAGTTATTGAAATTTTATGGTCCTTTTCTATTATAATTTTTCATGTATGTATCATATCCTCAACTAGATTACAAAGACTTTTATGTTAGAAACTGTCTCTTATACATTGGCTTTCCCCATCTAAATTTGCTTTGCTATATCCACCCAGAGAAAGAATCATTGAACAAATAAAACAAAATGGAATGCTAAAATTAAAATATTAGTATTTTTATTTGCAACAAGCCTGGCGGGTGTGGTTCAGTGGATGAGCGTCAACATATGAACCAGGAGGTCATGGTTTGATTCCCAGTCAGGGCACATCTCTGGGTTGCAGGCTTGATTCCCAGGAGGCAGCTGGTCAATGATTCTCTCTCATCATTGATGTTTCTATCTCTCTCTCCCTCCCCTTTCCTCTCTGAAATTATATATATATAATAAAGAGCTAATATGCAAATGGTCATCACGCCCTCACGCCATCACACCATAACAGCTCAGACACTCAACACTGGGGAGAGAGGAATGGGGACAAGCCAGACACAAATGAGCTCGCGAGAGAGGAATGGGGACCAGTCAGGCTGCAGCCCAGGAGAGGGACAAGCCACCTACCCCGCAGTCCTGGGTGTCAGTGGCTGTGCCTGTGCCTGTGGCCCAGGAGAGGGACAAGCCACCCGCCACACAGTCCCAGGTGCCAGCAGCTGTGCCTGTGCCTGCGGCCCGGGAGAGAGACAAGCCGGATGCCTCGTGGTCCTGGGCGCCAGCGGCTGCGCCTGCACCTGCGCCTGCGTCCCGGGAGAGGCGCAAGCTGCCCGGCCCATGGTCCCGGGCACCTGTGGCTGCTGCCTGGGCAAAGCCACCCACTCACAGTCCCCTGTGGCCGCAGCCGGCCCGGGCAAAGCCGGTCCAGGTCCTGGGTGCCTGCGGCCATCCAGAGAGAGGGAAGCCCAGGTCCTGGGTGCCTACAACCAGCCGAAGGAGGGAATCCTGGGTCCCAGGTGCGGGGAGAGGCAAAGGTGGTTAGGGGTGATCAGGCAAGCAGAGGAGCAGTTAGGGGCAATCAGGCCAGTAGGGCAGCAGTTAGGGGCGATCAGGCAGGCAGAAGTGGTTGGGGTGATCAGGAAGGCAGAGGGGTTAAGGACGATCAGGCAGGCAGGCAGGCGAGCAGTTAGGAGCCAGCAGTCCCAATTGTGAGAGGCAGTCGGACATCCCCCGAGGGGTCCCAGTTTGGAGAGGGTGCAGGCCGAGCTGAGAAACCCCCCAGCCATGCACAAATTTCATGCACCGGGCCTCTAATATATACACTGAGTGGCCAAATGGCCAGATTATTATGATCTCTGAACGCATAATAATCTGGCCACTCAGTGTATATCATATATAATAAAAGGCTAACATGCAAATTGTCCCCTCAACCAAGAGTTCGACCAGCAGGCAGGCTAGCCAACCGCCCATGTCCCCTCCCCCTGGCCAGGGTGGCCGGACCCCACCCATGCACGAATTCATGCACCGGGCCTCTAATAATAATAATATATACACACACACACACACACACACACACACACACACACACACACTGAGTGGCCAGGTTATTATGCGTTCAGAGATCATAATAATCTGGCCACTCAGTGTGTGTGTGTGTGTGTGTGTGTGTGTGTATGGCTAATATGCAAAGTGTCCCCTCAGAAGTTTTACTGGGAGACCGGGAGTTCTATCACTCTCTCTGACGTGTGCTGATCACCAGAGGGCAGCACAGAATGAAGGAAGGCCCCGGCCGGCAGCCAAAAGGCCCCGATCGGCCCTGATCACCAGCCAGGCCTGGTGCAATTTCATGCACCAGACCTCTAGTATATATATGACATGATTCAACAATAAGTTGTTGTCTTCTGATTAATCAAGGTTACATATAAAGTACACATGAAATAGCAATTTTCAAAGAATTGCAGTAAAATTAAATTGGAATAATTTAGGCATATTAACCAGTATTTTCTGAGATAAAAGCATAAAGATAAAAGTCACCTCGAAGGTACAAATCCTCTTGCTTCCTAAAATTCCCAAGATATTTTTAGTTCATGACTTGGGTAGAACCAAAGAAGGTTTACTTCTAATATTCAGGTTTATTATCTAAAAATCTTTAGAGGGAATACATATTACCCCTGTGAAATCTGATGTGTTTGGCCTAATGGATATGAATCCTGACATAGTATTGTTCTCTCTTTACCATATTTAAAATTCTCACCATTAGAATAATTTCCCTTGGATAAATGATGATTAAGAAGACAAATGAGTAAATACCTTCCTTCTAGCAAGCAGATCTTCCATTAATATATTATCATATATTGGTTAATTGTATTAGCTAGTGGTCCTCCAAGAATGTATAAAGATCACATGGTTGAAGGATTGGAAAAGAGAAAACTGGATAGAGGAAACATTGCCAAACTCTCAAGAAACCAAAGAAAGAATTGTCTAGAATTCTGGAAGGTATAGGACAAATATGTGGAAAGGAGCAAATAAAAGGGAAAATCCCGCTTATCAAAATGGGAAACGTAAGTCAATGACAGCCAAACCACTTAACAAAACGTTCAACTATATACCTCTTTCAAAAGTCAAAAATCAAAACCACTTTCCAATGAAGAGCAAAGACCCAGACTAGTCCCAGGTTGTAGAATCTATCTACTCTCGTGGTAGAGAGAAGGGCTAGGGAAGGATGTTAGAGAGAGCCCACACTTTGATCCTTCAACTTCGGGGAAACTACATAGTTCTACATTGTAGTTGCAGAATGCCATGCACTCTTTAGCGGTTCCCTTATGACTCCTGTCTTTGAAGTGAGAATGAATAAGAAACTTGTACAAAGAAGAACGGACCTCAAGTTTCCCAAGACACAGAGCCTGGCAGCCATCTGAGGGCCCAGTTAGGATTGATCCACATGAACTGACTATATGGTTGTAGTAGTCCAGGAAGTACATTTCCTCTTAAGATTTCTGAAATATCTCTATGCCTTTCAAGTAATCCATTGCTAACACTGTTTTTTATAGCAGTCAGCTGCTGAAACAGTGATAATGACAGTTTTTATTAACCCAGAAAGTTCAGAGGGACAAGGAAGCAGAATGTGTCTTGGCTTCAGGGCATAAGACAACTTTGTAGAACAGTGATGTTAAAATTTACAGTTGACAGAAGCATCTCCTGGCTGCATTCAGATTCAAGACACCAACATTTATAAGATATTTGACAAAGCATATTTTAAGTCTTCCCAGAGAATACTGTTCCCCAATGTCCTGTCAGTAGGGATTTCCATGGAAAGACAAATGCATATTTAACATAACCTCATGCTTCTAAATTCTTCTTAAAATTGTCTTCATTTTAATAATTAAAACTACATTAAATCTGTACCTAAATATTAAGAAAAAAAGATAACTCAATCTTCACAATTGAATATTTCTCCCACTTCTCATTGTGTCCATAAAAGAGTAAAAATATTTTCAATTTCAGAGCCTAGAAAATTCTATCATTTACTGCCCACAATTAACTTTTACGTTAGCCAGTTATATTTTTAAATTTTCCAGAAATTGCACAGATTATATGCTTCAAAATTGCCCTTATGGCTGGTCTCAGGACAGATTAAAACGAGTTCCAGAAACCTTGGTAAGTGACACTTACTCAAATTCCACAGAAAAAAAATGTTTTTGGCCCAATCTGAATCCTATTAGGAACCTGAGAATGATGAACAAAAAGTTTATTCAGGGCCAAGTACAGTGTGCACGGCATGTTATATGCTCTTAGTTCTGAGATTAATGATGTACCCGTGCCCAGACGTAAAAATATCCAGCACATATCCCAGCAAAGTTGCATCACAGAGAATTCTAACTTCTTATAATTAAGGATTTGTCATAAGGGAAGCATTTGTGCTTCCAGAAGTCATGAATTGATCCTTATTAACCTAGACCTATTATCTGCCATTATGTGAAATTTTTGAGGGGAGACACAAACACCTCAAACTGTCACCGGAGGTTATTGCTGATATTACTGCTGTGTTACTCTCCTCTATAGGACTATGTCAGAGATGTCCAACTGGTGAACGGTGTGCATCCAGTGGTTTTATAGGTTTACTAAAGGCCCGGTGCAGGAATTCATGCACGGGTGGGGTCCCTCGGCATGGCCTGCGGGGATTGGGCTGAAATCAGCAGTCCAATGTCACCTGCTGCTCCTGCCTGCCACTCCCGCTCATCCCAGCTACACTGTGCCTGCTGTGGGCTCGTGCCCAGTCAGTCCTGATAGGGAGAGGCTCATGCTGACGCAGGGGCTCTTGCCAGCCATGAGCCCAGAGTCTGGCGCCCGTCTTGGGGGGGCAGGGGGGGCTGGCCAGGATGCGATCGGCCCTCTGGGTGGGTGGTGGGATGCCCTTGTAGGCCCGGGATCTGGATCCGTCCCACTGACGTTCGCGCCGGTTGTTGGGAGCCACCTGGCGGCCGCTTTTATATTGTTTCTTCCTTGCAGAGCATCTAGGGAGGGGAAGCGGCCTCAGTGCCAGAGGCTGACTTCCAGGAGGCCTGTGGCACTGTTGGGATCACGTAGGCAGCGCCAGTCCATCGGTGCCTGGCCCATTCTCAGGAGATTGAACCTGCAGGACTACTAAGGGAGTGGCTGCCACAGGGCTGGTGGGCTTACGGGACAGGTGGGTCAGCTGAGTGGCATTCCCTCTGTGGGAGCACACTTCCCACTGGGGGGCAGCTCCTGCGTTAAGCGTCTACACCCTGGTGGTCAGTGTGCATCATAGCGACCAGTCGACTGGTCGTTCTGGTCACTTAGGCTTTTATATATAGAGACTAGAGGTCCTCCATGCACGGGTAGGGTCCCTCGTGGCTGGTGGTGGCCGACCGGGTACTCCCTCCCTTCACCTGGCCGCCTGCCACCGCCAGGGCTTCTCTCCCAGGGCCTCCCTCCCTTCCCCTGGCCTGCCCTGCCCCCTGGTCGAACTCCCGGAAGAACTCCCAGTCGAGGGGACAATTTGCATACTACACTTCCATTATATAGGATGTGGAAATATTAATCCACTTAGGTCTTGGGGCTGGAGTTCCCCCATCAGATAGCTTTGATCTCAATAAGCATTTTCCAGAATTTTCTAGACAGAAGTTAGGATCAGGCTCATTCTCTACCCACAGATGGAGAACACAAGATGTGACAGCATGCTATACCTACTGCTCCTCATAGCATCATGAGCTTTCCCAGAGAAGTGATTTATTACCTGCATGTCTGCCTTAGCATTCTGGGGTAGCCACATCACCACTCATGTTGCTCAACAGGCCTGTGGAGCTGATAGAAGAGTTCACACTCAGTAAGTGAAGAAAGGAGCTCTCCCTCCAGGGAGCACACCTCTGCCTTTGCCTTTCCCTCCCAGCCCCAGGCACTATACCATTAGCTTCCTCACTCCTAAACTCCAAGAGCTCTTCCTTTACAGCCATAACTTGTTTGTTAAGCCCATTTCTTATAAAAATTAAATTACTTCTTCTACCTCTGTAATTTGCTTAATAAATGTTCTTTAAAAAAAAAAAAGAAGTGAAGAAAGCCCTGAGATGTGTTCAATTTTCAGAGAAGAAGTGGGGGAAGTCATGACCAATGTAGCTCCAAGCCTGTCTCCTAATCTCTGTCTTCCCATATTCCAATACTTCCATCTGTTTGTGCCCATCTAGGGACATTCAAGCTGACTACAGAGTAATAATGCATGTACATTCTGCAATTAGAACTTAATTATTGTTTTGAAATTTTTAATATAAAAAAGCACAATTGGAATTGAAATGCATTTGAATTCACCACAAAAAAATTTAGCTTTATATCTGACATTGAAAGAAAAAGAAGAGCTATAGGGTCCTTTAAATATTTACTTTAGTTGTTAAAAATTTGGGTTTGTTGTAAAAATAAGAGTTTTAAAACAAAGTTTCTTATCTATGCTACAAAAATGTCAAGTATTGAAGAGATTCACATTAAATGTCTTGAACAGAAATTGTGTTCACTAAAGCAAGTCAAGTTTATTAATTTTTTTATAAATGATTTATTTGAAAGTTTTACATATATTCAATTTTTATGCTCTCTAATATTTTGTATTTATTTATCCTTAATTATATAACATTAAAAAAAAATTTGCCAAGCCTCTTATAGGTTCCTTTCCAAAACTCCTCCATTTTACCCCTGGGTAAATACAAACAAATACATCATCTTCTATGCATTCTAGGATGTAAAGATAGTTGGGAAGCACTTCTTTAGATAAGTAAATCTTGCCTGATTTATACAGTTTGGTTAATATCTAGCCTAGCCATAATCTGAAACTGCAATTGACATTTGTCAAAATAGTGTCAAATTAGTGTGTAACTCAAATATTCCAAGGCCTCATCAGCACAGGGTTACAAATTAGTTAACACCAATCTGCAACCTCAGTTATCACAGCTTTAATATACCTCTCATCTCAGTTCTCAATTATTTAAGAGTCCCTAAGGAGCAGTCCCCAACACCTTAGTCACAAATCAGGCAAGTTCAATTTGCAGCATTCTCACTATTGTTTATTGAAGACCACTATTTTCAAATACAATGCTCAGGCAGCTACCCATACCACTGATGCTGGCCTACTACTCTGCTTAAGACCTGATCATCTCTACCAAGAAATGAGAAATGAAATGATTCTCTCTTCCTTAATTGGGTTCTTTTAGAGGTAGCTCATTTATTTGTACATGTTCATAGGCTTTCTTCTCTAGGAAGAGGAATAGTTGGGTTGGAAATGCTTCAAATAACAGCAATAAGTCTATCCCCAGAACTCCTCCTCCCCACAGTCATTCTTGTGGCAGTACAGCTCCTTCTTCCAAACTTTCTGCCTGTAGCTTGTATTCTCTCTTAGGCACCCTGGAGTTCATTGTTAATATTTGACCTTTCCAATATCCCCCCATCCTAATTCAGTGTATCAGCCGTGCCTACCTGAATGCCAGAGTTATATTTCTAGAAAGATCCTCAGAGATCAAGGAAACCAATCTATATAAATGATAAATAAGGAGGCTCCAGTTTCATTCTCAAACTAGATTCAATTGGAGCAGTGAATCATGTTATCTTAAGGCAACTGTATAACAGATAATCCTCAGAGACTATGTACATATAAATCTATTCTTTATTCATGATAGATAGATAGATATTAAAAATGAAGACTGCCTAATTCTATCTGTGAAGGGGAACAAATTAGATGAGGTACCAAATATTCTGATAATGCTCAAGTAATGCCTTGGAATATTAGCTTTAGGATTTTAACAAACTTTATGATTGGCCAAGGGTACAAAATACTAAGGGTACCAAATACGTTTGTAAAACCTGTGGGTAAAAAAAAAACAAAAAGATCTTGGTATAGTTCAAAACAGCTTTTCTGTTTCAGAGCAAAGGTAATTTTATGGCATAGCCCTATGTCCAAAGCCACAATGCTATCCCATGACTATACTACAAAGGTCTCTCCAAATATTTAAGGAAACTGACCCATACCTAAATGAAAATATCAATGGGGACACTCAGGCAAACTTTTTCAACCCAAAGATCTGAGTATTACCAGAAATTATATAGTCAATTGATTTGGGAATAATCTGGAGCATTTAGGACAGCTAATTGTTTGGACACAAAACTACCAGAGAGAAATTTTACACATGTTCTAAAACTTGTAGAAATGAAAATGTAAAAAATTTGGAATGACCATGCTACTTGAACACTTACATACACGGGAAAACTAGTGAGAGACCAAAATACTCAGCATGGTTTGCCTGTCCTTTCTTTATGTGGTGTGAGTCTTCCTTCCACCCTCCACTCCTGTCAGCTGTGTTGGCACTCCACTGTGATTCTGAGAAGTCCTTAACACATCAGACTGTCTCAGACACTTCCCTTCTTTATGGAGAATCATTTCCCTCTCATTCATTTTATAAACTTTAATTAATCTCTCAGGAAGCACCATAAGGACTGCCTCCTTTGAAAGTTCCTGTCTTCTTGCCCCACCAGAATTATATTAATTAGAGTCATTTGCTTAAATCTCCTTCCCCTCTACTTGTCAGTGAATGCTCTGGCATCAGAAATTGGCCCCTTAATAGGTTAGATGTTGTCCTCTGGAACACTGATTGGGTATGTGCCCTGACTGGCTGCAGGAAACAAAGTTGAATTAAAAAAAGTGTACTGTGCACCAGATACAAGCTTGGCACAGTGCTCAATTCTAGACACACTGTACATACATCCTTATTCTTTATAACATTACTAGGGATGTGTCATTACCCAATTCAGGCAATATTTAAGACAATTAAAGAGTTAAGTATAAAAAGTCAAACGATAAAAACTTTAGGAGATAATACAAATGATATTTATCTCTAAAGGCAATAGAGAAAATCATAAACAAAAAGAGCAATTTGGCTACATATAAATGTAAACTTTTGCACAAGTAGAGTCATTTTAAAAATTGTTGAAGGGATGAATATTCAACCTGAAAGAGATTTCTAGTCATTGGCTTTATAAACATACAGATTTGTCAACAGCAGCATGGTCAAAGTTTTAAACGAAAATATATGTAGTCCAGCTTTCTTCATGATAAATGTTCAAATGTGATACCTTTGAAAAATTGTTGCTAAGAGACACAGGAATTAATTTTCCAGTAATAGTCATTCAACAATATTCTCAACATAGTTTCTGGGAACTAGTGGATGTTAAATTTAAAGTTTACCAAGAGAAGGAATGAATATGTGCCAGTTCATTCCCACCCAGCAATCTAGAACAAGAATAGTCCATGGCCAAGATTTAACCAACTTTCAATGCCTTAACAGAGTGTTTTAAAAAAACAAAACCACAAATCAGGGGTTGTGAGGGCCTGGGGCAGAGGGTGAGGGTGGATTGGAGGGGGTCAATGGGGGAAAGAAGGGGACATATATAATACTTTCAACAATAAAGATTTTTAAAATAAATAAATAAATAACCCACAAATCAGCCATGATATCCTTATAAATAATTGTATATACATGTAGACTTGTATATAATCCATTAGTATTTATATGCACATGTGTATGTATTATTGTAACCCTGCTATAGGGCTATTCTTGGAATCTGTAATGTTATTGCCTTAATTAAAAGTCTCTTACAATGAGATGACTCAATATCTAAAGCCTATAATATAACATTCAGCAAAGACAAGCCTAAGATAGAATTTTGTTCTATGGCAAATAGTATCATAATGATAATCCTATTTTAATAAATGTTTACAAAAATATTCCAAATGTTAAAATATTCCAAAGGTTAATATATTTTCTTGTTAATAGCATCTAATTGCTTACATAGGCACTAAACCTTAAAGATCTTTATCTTTAATATAGTAAGAACAGTTTGGATTTTTTTAATGTTCATAAACATTACACAGGTAATCTAAAGTGCTCAAAGTAAAAATGTGTCTTTCAAAAATTAAGTATTGTATTTTTATTGTTGACACTATTACAGATGTCCAAATATCCCCCCCCACATTTGCCCACTTCTAACCAATGCCCCCTCCCCTATCCTTCACCACCTATTGTCTGTGTCCATGGGCTATGCATATGTGTTCTTTGGCTAATCTCTTCACCTTCTTTTATCCAGGACCCCCCCCCCCTCCCTCTGACTGCTCTGGCCATCCTAGCAGAGATGCCTGACATGTGCATGAAGAAGCCACTTCAGATGTACCAGCCCCAGCAGAAATCATGATAGGCAGAAAAACTGACCAGTTTAGTCCAGTTAACCCACAGAAATCATCCTATATAATAAAGAGCTAATGTGCTAATTAGACCAGACTGCTGAATAACCTTCCAAAACTACCAGTGGGCGGGGCTGCAGGGCTGTGAGGACCCAGGCAGCCAGGGCTGTGAGGGCCGAGCCCCTTGCAAGAATTTTGTGCATCGGGCCTCTAGTAAGAAATAATAAGATATTGTTGTTATAAGAAACTAAGTTTTGAGGTGTTTTTTTATGCAGCAACAAATAACTAAAATACTGGCACATGCTAAAGATGAATAAATTGTATCAATTTTTTTAAGGTAGAGTACAATCAGCATTAAAATTATAATTTCTGAATTGATATTTCCACTTTGAAATAAATAAAGATGACTGGAATATTTACTATTGGCTCATTAAACATTTAGCTAATAAAATAGCTCTAACATTCTATGTAATGGTTTAATTTCTTTTTTTTTTAAGAGATGACTGTTCTTTTTTATTCCATACTAGGGGCCCAGTGCACGAATTCATGCACCTTGAAAGGAACTGTGGGGCGCGAGGCTGTGGTAGGCACAGGAGCAGGTCTCGGCCCATCCTCTGCACCTCCGCCCTGCCCCTCCCACCACGGCCCCTGGTCCCCTGTCTGCCAGCAGCCCCACTCCCGCCACTGCCGCTCCCACAAGCTAACGGCCCTGGCCCCACTCGCACCCGTTGATGGCGTGGAGCGATTGGGGCTGGCGCCAGCAGCAGGTGTGAGCAACAGCTGCAGCCCCAATCACCCCTCAGGAGCAGGGGGAGGTGGAGAAGCCCTCAGGGGCGATCATGGCTGGCAGCCATCGCTTGCACCCGCTGATGGCACTGAATGATCAGGACCAGCAGCGGGTGTAAGCAGGGCCAGAGCCGGCAGCAGGTGCAAGTGCTGGGCAGGACCGCAGCACACAGGAGCAAAGAATTTTCAGTAACAACCAGAGGCTCACCCCAATGACAGCTACCGGCACGCCACCTTGGTCTGGCGCCCCCACTCACCTGCTCCACCATCCCACCATGGCCAACGCTCGCCATGTTCCACACACGCCCCCTGGTGGTCAGCACATGTCATAGTGACCCGTTGTTGGGTTGTTTGGTTGTTTGGTTGTTCTGCCATTCGGTCTATTTGCATATTAGCCTTTTATTATATAGGATAATAAAAGCCTAATATACTGTGTCTGGTCATCTGGTTGTCTGTTCAACCAATCAAAGTGTAATATGCTCATGATATGCTAAGGCCGCTCAACTGCTCGCTATGACATGCACTGACCATCAGGGGGCAGACAGTCGACCGGTCGACCAGTCACTATGACATGCACTGACCACCAAGGGGCAGACGCTCCAACTGGTAGGTTAGCTTGCTGCTGGCGTCTGGCTGATCAGGACTGAGCGAGATGGGCCAGACACTCCCTGGGGCCCTCCTGCAGTCCCTCCCCGGCTGGCCAACCTCCTGTGTCCCTCCCTGGCCCCGATTGTGCACCAGAGGAGTCCCTAGGCCTTGCCTGCACCCTCTCACAATCCAGGACCCCTCGGGGGATGTAGGAGAGCCGGTTTTGGCCCGATCCTGCAGGCCAGGCTGACGGACCCCCACTGGTGCACAAATTCATGCACTAGGCCTCTAGTATATATATATTGATTTCAGAGAGGAAGGCGAGGGAGAGAGAGATAGAAACATCAATGATGAGAGAGAATCATTGATTGGCTGCCTCCTGTATGCCCTCTACTGGGTATCAAGCCTGCAATCCGGGCATGTGCCCTTGACTGGAATCTAACCCAGGACCCTTCAGTCCCTCTATCCACTAAGCCAAACCAGCTAGGGCATGGTTTAATTTCTTTACTCATGATATGCTTACCTTATGTATTTCTTTTCACAAATCCCACATATTAAACCATTTTTATCCACAAATATTTTTTTAATTTAATAGTCTTGGTCTTGATGATATATCTTCTTGATATTTTGTGGTGATATAACCTTATTTTCTAAGGATCTGAATTCCTTTGCCTGTTTTATAGTACAAATTCAAACATCATTTCATGTACATATGTAAGGACCTGTCTGTATCATAAAAACAGAAATACTACTTGCTCAAATTAATGATGTATCCATTATCCTATTACACTGAATGACTGATATTATATGTAATAATAATAAAATAACCTTATTTTCTCTTTACTGAACTCAAATTTTTCATATCAGAAACTACACTTAGTTTTCATTCCTTTCTCACTAAACTTTTATTTGAAGAAACTGACTTCCAAAGGCTGGCAGCCTCCAATAAACATTTCAAATTTTTAATCTAACAGACAAAAACCACTAATATTATTGTTTTCATTAACACAATTAAATTCATGACTTTACCCTTATTTCTGTTCTGCTTCTATTTCTATTGTATAACGGATTTCTCCTGTGGGCTGGATGAGGAAGAAGACCAAAAACTGGACATGGTGTTGGGTCCAGAACGAGCGATTGTGGAAAGATCAGAAAACAGGGCCCCTTCCTCGCACTCTCTACCAGAAGCCAGCTGGGTGCTTTGGAGAAAGTCATCCATTCTTACTTGCATTTTGTTATTTTAAAAGTGAGCGGTTTGAAGATCTTTGGTAAGTCTTCCATCTCTAAATTTATTAATCTATTAATTAAGGTATACCCCCATCCCTTCATCCCTTCGCCTCTTATCTCTCTTCATATTACAAGGCAGTTCCAGAGTGTGCTGCTTCCATCCCTATTAGGAACCTGATTTCACTGTGGAGAGTTCCACAAACTTTCATGTGCCAATGAAAGAGAGACTGTGAATCACAAAAGAGGGGGTAACAGGCAGAGCTTCAATTTGTTTCATAAGAAATCAGATGCATAGGGAGAGGGAAGAAGAGCCCCAAAATTGAGTTAAGAGGATTTCTCTTGTGGTAATCTGCCATAATAATGGATACTCTTGCCCAGGAAATATAAATGAAACGAGTGACATACACAAAGGATAGACATTGTTAAATTCAAAATAAGTGCAACAACTCTGTATGATGTTCATCGGCACTTTTTATCTATAATGAAAACCAGAAAAACACTAGTCAACAATTAAAAATAATATGATTTATGTGTGCTGATATGGAAAAACTTAAAAATATATATATACTATATATACACTGAGTGGCCAGATTATTATGATCTCTGAATGCATAATAATCTGGCCACTCAATGTATATCATATATAATAAAAGGCTAATATGCAAATTGTTCCCTCGACCAGGAGTTCGACCAGCAGGCAGGCTGGCCAACTGCCCATGTCCCCTCCCACTGGCCAGGCTGGCCAGAGCCCACCCATGCACGAATTCATGCACCAGGCCTCTAATTAATATATATATATACATACACACACACACACATACACACACACACAAAAACACACACACACACACTGAGTGGCCATATTATTATGCATTCAGAGATCATAATAATCTGGCCACTCAGTGTATATTACTAGAGGCCCAGAGCACAAATTCGTGCATAAGTGGGGTCCAGCCAGCCCGGCCCCAATCAGCGGATTGGGGCTGGACCTGTCGGGAGGAGACGGCGGGAGGTTGGCCGGTTGGCCTGCCCCTGATCGGGCCCGATCAGGGCTGGGCAGGCTGGGGGAAGGGGCTGCAGGCAATTGGCCAGCGGGCCCCAGGGTGGGGGGACCAATTGGGGGTGGGGCTGACCATGGGGAGGGGCTGTGGGTGATGGGCTGGCTGGCCCCACCCCCAAGTGGAGCTGGGGGAGGGGCCATAGGAGGTTGGCCGGCCAGCCCCACCCCCGATTGGTGTGGGGGGGCTGATTGGGGGCAGAGCTGGCTGGGGGGAGGGGCCGTAGGCCAACTGGGGTGACGGGGGCTGATCGCGGGTGGGACCAGCCGTTGGGAGGGGCCACAGGTGGTTAGCCGGCCAACCCTGCCCCCTATTGGGGTGTGGGGGATGATCAGGGATATGTAATACTTTCAACAATAAAGATTTTTAAAATAAATAAATAAACAACCCACAAATGGGGCCGGCCGGGGAGAGGGGCCGCGGGAGGTTGGCCAGCTGGCCCCAGCCCCTGATCGGACCGGTTCGCTGGCCATAGTGGACGTCATAGTGACCAGTCATCTGGTCGTTACAGTGTTCAGGTCACTGGCTTTTTATATATATAGATGATTCTATTTGTATAAAATTCTATATGTCTGTGTCTAGAAAGATCTGAATCAGAATATTAATAATGGCTGTTTCTCTGAGGTGAGATTTAAAACATTTGAATTTCCTCTAAGAACATGTCTTAGGATGCTTATTTTTATTATAAAGTTGTTCATTTTGTAAAAAATAATTTCTGATGAAGTCAGTCCTTCAATATGTCAAACTGATATTTATAGGAACTTGATTATACTCCCTATGTTGTGCTTTGCATATAGCATTCTGATTAATACTAAATGATTACAAACTTCCTTCAGCAAAAAGTAGTAACCAGAAAAGAAAAAAGGCAGGAAAAATTTGCTCCCGGTTTGATTAAATTATATAATATCCGTGAAATAGCTCGGTTTTTAAAAATGAATATACTCAAGTGTATTAGGTAGCAGTGATAATTTTCTTTGTAATAATTTATATATTAACAGCTATTTGTAGGAAATATAGTAGAAAAGAAAAATATAAGATTACTACTTTCTCTGAATATTTTCTATTGTAAATAATATAGATATTTTAATATTCAATATATGCTATGCACTTGTAAATTATTCTCCAATTCTCAAATAATTTTATGATACAAAAATGATTATGACTACCACATGGTTTAGCAGAAAGAGGTCAGGCTTTGGAGCCAAACAGATCAGAGCTTGAATCATGACTGTGACAGATGCTGGTAATGTGACCTTGTCATATTAGCCTCTGGACTTCAGTTTCATCTAAAAAATATGTATAATATTTTTCTTGAAAGGTTGTTGTGAGGATTTGAAGTTGTATGTAAGTAAAGCGCCTGACCCAGTGCCCAGTAATGTTCAGGCATTCCACAGTTAATGTTGCAATCACTCTCACCTATATAATAATGACAGCCAGCACTTTTGTGGGATTTGCCTGAAAAGGGCCCTGTTGTAAGCACTTTACATGAACTAACTCACCAATCCTTTCAACAACTCTATATATTATTATTATCAATCCCCATTTTACAAATAAGGAAACTGAGGTCAGACCAGAAAAGTAACCGGCATAAGGCCTTGCAGTCTGGCTCTGGAATACATTCTCTAACTTTGCCACCACAACTCAATTCAAAATGTCTTTTCATAGTAGCACATGCTTTGTAAAGAAGCTTTACAAGATTTATTTATCTAATACATCTTCTGAATAGGCTGTAATTTAAGGATTTGGAATTCATTATTGCATTATAAGAATTAATTCTACAGTGTTTGATATATTTTCAAATATATATTGCAGGCATAATCGGATAGGTGATCATATTTGTGTAAGTGGTCTGATAATTTTTGAAGACTATTAATGCATAAAATATTTCTAAACAATCATCCTGATTTAACCAATTTACAAAATCAATACTTGCACAATGTATAACTTGCTCTTACATAAAAATAAATCATCATACTCTTTGTCAAAGATACTCATGGAAGAGAAAGGTAGGAAGAATGATGAAAACATGACCATCAGTCTTCCTCACATTAAAAGGATTTACATCTTATAATATATTATACTCTCAAATAAATAAGCATTTATGTTGAAGCTTATACAAACTGCAGTAACACTGAAATTCAAGAGTTTTCAAAAAATCACATGAATATGTATATAATAATTTTTTAAAGTAGTAACTGCAAAACCTTTGTCGTAATTTCATATAATATGTTAAGCGCTTCTTTTAGAAATGGAAAAGTGACATAGCTGCAGATAATGGGAAGGAGAAAGCCTGAGGTCAGTGCTCCCCATCAGCAGCTCTGGTGATGGGAAGAAAATGACCAGCATCTTTAATCCAGAACTGAGTAAGATCTTCCTCTTTATGTATCATTTAAATGAGAAAATGCTCATATCTTTCCATTCTTTTTTGTTGGTCTTTTAAAAATAGAATCATAAGGCTCTTAGAGTCCCCTTTCTCTTATAGACCTATTCAAAAAAAATTCTAGAATAATGGATAATATGAAACTTATCTTGTTCTTAACAAAATGGGAAACAAATTTGTGTCAGTGATTTTCTAATAACAAACAACTTCTTATATATCAGACAATAATCTACTCCTCTTTAGCCAACTTGTCTTAAATTAAATAAAGGGCTGGCTCAGGCTTCCGGTATTTCAATGTTATACATAGTACCTAACTGTCATTTCTAATGCTCCCGAATGCTATTGTTCCTTTTGATTTATTTTAGAATTATGTTTGCTATATTAGGAAACAAAAAAATCAGAATCAAATATTGGTTGGGAGATTAGACTTCTATTTTAAATTATTTTTTATAATAACATATAATTAGACAAGCTTTCTAACTTTTTAAAAATGTTATGTCCATGATCGGTGATTCCTCTAAGCATTTTTTGCCTCATGTCTAAGTGCTTTGCCCAGCCAGTTCTAACTTGCTTTTAGACAAAGGAGGATTTCAGTGAATATTCGACTGTAGAAGGCACTTAAACTCAAATAAGAACTTTGACTTCAATTTAATCCAGTAACTCTGGCCAAACACTCCCTAAATACATGATATACATATTTCTGCTGAATCACAACAGTATTAGTTCTTCTTCTCTAACATGTATGTTGATAAAAATGAGCTAAGGCCCCTGTAATAATACAAACTTTCAGGAGGCCAATTAGACATGTGTAATGTACATACACTTTAATCTAGTATTCTTCCTAAGGAAATAAAGAAGTGAACAAAGATTACTATAAAAGACTGTTTATGACAACATTATTTTAATAGAAAAAAAGCAAAAGACTTCAAAGGTGCTACAAGAGGTAAATTTGTATGTGTTTTTAAATTATGACATATCCATGTAATAATTATATATTTAAAATATTAAATTTATTCAGAAAGATTTAATAATAGACTAGAGGCCCGATGCATGAAGATTCGTGCAAGAATGGGCCTTCCTTCCCCTGGCTGCCGGCACAACCTTTGCTCCGGCTGGAGCCGCCTTTCCGCCTTTCCACGCTGCCCAGAGGCCCGGAGCAGCTGGGGCCATGCGGAATGCCTGCATTGTCGCCATGGCGACGATGCAAGCATCCTGCCCCCTGCTGCTTGGTGCCTATGCATGCAAATTAACCCGCCATCATTGTTGGGTTAAATTGCATACTCACTCCTGATTGGCTGGTGGGCATCGCGAAGGTATGGTCAATTTGCATCTTTCTCTTTTATTAGTGTAGATTATACTAGAGGCCTGGTGCACAAAAATTCGTGCACAGGAGGAGGGTGTCCCTCACCCCAACCTGCACCCTCTCTTATACAGGACCCCTTGTGATATGTCCGACTGCCAGTTTAGGCCTGATCCCGGGGATCGGGCCTAAACTGGCAGTCGGACATCCCTTTCACAATACAGGACTGCTGGCTCCTAACCGCTAGCCTGCCTGCCTACCTGAACCCCTAACTGCTCTCCCCTGTGGCCCTAATCCCCCTAACTGCCCTCCCCCGCTGGCCTGATCCCCTAACTGTTCTCTCCTGCCAGCCTGATCACCCCTAATTGCCTCTGCCCTGGCCCTGCAACCATGGTTTTGTCCAGAAGGATGTCTGGTCTAATTAGCATATTACCCTTTTATTAGTATAAATAGAGGCCTGGTGCACAGGTGGGGGCCGGATGGTCTGGTCTGAAGGGGGTCCTGGATAAGGGTGGTTCCCTTGGGGGGTGGGGCCAGCCTGGGCGAGGGGCCTAGAGCAGTTTGCAGGCCAGCCACACCCCAATTGGGGTGGGGGTCCCCACTGGGGGGTGTGGCCAGCCTGGGTGAGGGGCTGAGGGCCGTTTGGAGGCAGTCTGCAGACCGGCTAAGCCCCCAGCTTTGTCCAGAAGGACGTCGGAAGGTCTCCAGAAGGTCTCCCGGTCTAATTAGCATATTACTCTTTTATTAGTATAGATGAGAAGAAACAGGTAAAAAGCCCTATGAAATATCCAATTTCATTTCTTAAAGGATAGCTGTCTGTTTCAAAAGATTTTTAAAACATGTCCATGAAAATGTTAACAGTGTTCATGCCTAGATGATATTTACTTTTCTCTTTTTTCACAATTTTTTGCCCAGCCGGTGTGGCTCAGTGTTTGAGCATACACTTATGAACCAGGAGATCACAGTTTGATTCCCCATTAGGGCACATGCCCAGGCTGTGGGCTGGATCCCCAGTAGAGGGCATACAGGAGGGAGCCAATCAATGATTCTCTCTCTTCATTGATGTTTCCATCTCTCTCTCTCTCTTCCTTCCTCTCTGAAATAAAAAATATATTTAAAAAATAATTAAGAAATAGATAAACTATACCAAAAGTAAAATATTCTAGATATTTTACAACTTTCAGATAGACCCATTAAATTATTTTTTTCCAAAGTCAATTTGTATATAAACATATCCTGAAAGACACATAAAGACAGTGACATCCATGTTATATGGAGTGATTCTTAAATTTAGTTAAGGTAAAAATTATAGACTAAGTGACAACCAATACTTAAAATTGCCCAGGACACAACCATCTCTATGTTGATTTCTGGAAGGTACTCTGCTATAAAGATGATCTCTGAAAGTTGCTGTCTCAACGGAGTAATTATCTGGGCATTTATACGTGCTAAAAGCAGTTTTTTGTTTTTGTTTGTGTTTTTAAAGAGAAACCATGGTCCCCAACTGGAGGAATCCCTTTTGTATACCACTAGACACAGGTGCTCATCCTCCCTTCAGGCAGGTCAGGTTTCCTTTATTTCACGATGGCATGC
Organism: Cnephaeus nilssonii; assembly: GCF_951640355.1. Lineage (NCBI taxonomy): Eukaryota > Metazoa > Chordata > Mammalia > Chiroptera > Vespertilionidae > Cnephaeus > Cnephaeus nilssonii. Next base: position 46,234,397 of record NC_137080.1, read on the forward strand.
CAATCCTTTTTCCTGGACACTGTGCAGATAAAACATGCCATCTTCTTTTAAACCGCAATACAGAGCATACGTACTTCATTCACCTTTTAGTATACTCTGTTTATGACTGAAGATTGAAATGATTAACATTTGTAAATTGACTTCAGTTTAAGGAACATGAGAATCATGTCCTAGCTGGTTTAGCTCAGTGGATAGAGCGTCAGCCTGCAGACTGAAGAAACATGTGAATCATAATTCCTATAGATCAAGCTAACTGATGAGAAAGCAATATTTTTATATTTAACTTATTTTTCTCACTAATGCTTTCTGTTTCTGAAATTTAAGATTCAGTTGTATAAGCTCAGCCTTGATGGATAATAAAAGAAAATGCCATATGTCTAGGAGAGCTCCATATTATTATGAAATCACACTTGAAGAGAGCTGTTATAATGCTAACTAACCTTATTAAAAAGATCCAATTAATAAATCAATCATTTTTAGATATTTATTAGACAAAAAAAGCAAGGTACTCTATACCTTTCTTTTTCTTTTTTACTTTGTTACATGGAAGCTCTGAGTCAAATATCCAGATATTTATTTTTACATTGATTGTAAATATAAGTAGGGTCTTGTTCCTAACATCACTTAAGTCCTTTCTGTAGGTAACAAATACTTACATTTGGGAAGTTTGAGACTTTAGAGCAGTGGTTCTCAACCTTTCTAATGCTGCAACCCTTTAATACAGTTCCTCATGTTGTGGTGACCCCCAACCATAAAATTATTTTCGTTGCTACTACATAACTGTAATTTTGCTACTGTTTTGAATCGTAATGAAATATCTGTGTTTTCCGATGGTCTTAGGCTCTACAGCAGCGGTTCTCAACCTGTGGGTTCCGACCCACAGGTTGAGAACCGCTAGCAGGGTCACCTAAGACCATCGGAAAACACAGATATTTACATTACGATTCAAAACAGTAGCAAAATTACAGTTATGTAGTAGCAACGAAAATAATTTTATGGTTGGGGGTCACCACAACATGAGGAACTGTATTAAAGGGTCGCGGCATTAGAAGGGTTGAGAATCACTGCTTTAGAGGGTGTCCAAAAATTTAAAACATTGATTGTTAAACTTGTAATCTTAAAGCCTTCATGATACCCCAGGGGACACCTTGAGGACCAAGGATGAGTGAGGACTTGACCTCCAACCTCTGGTTCAATCAGAGCAGCTGATCAGAATTTATTTACATATTAGAATTTCTTAACACACTTAATTTGACCAAAGCATTCCAAGGAGAAAAGTATTTTTAAAATATTTTGCAGATGTGGAAACTGAAATCCACAATAGAGAGAGTATACATTCTAAAGACATTAGTAATGGTGATGATGAGACTATAGTTCCATATATAAAATATTAATCACATCTAAAATTTCTAAAGATATTGTTCGTCATTTACTAAAGATGTGTAACTGGGATTGGCATTAGTGAGTATAGGGGGGAAGATAAATGAAGAACAAGGCTGGGAATTATTCCTTCTTGCTGTCTTTCTTCCTTTCCAAGAATTCCATCCCTCTAGACTTTTCAATGAGTGATGAGGTGTAGGGGAGTAAATATCAAGGTATATTCTGATACTTTTGCACTTTAAAAGATATTAGGTCTTTTTAAAAATGTTTGCATGTGGTTGGTCCATCATTAAATCTTAAGACTGTTCAGTGTCTGTTTTCTGTTAAATGCTGAGTATATGCCAGGTTTCATGAATATGTGATTTAGCTTGTGCTCAGCTCCATAATCAGTAGTTTTAAAAAGCCTCAGTAAAATGTTGCCTGTTTTACACAGTCTTACTTTTCTTTCTATCATCTAAAACTTAAAGTAATTCAATATTTTATCTGACCTCTAAGGAAATCTCACCAGTCAGATTTCTACCCTTTAATAATATGTTGTCAGCCTTGGAGTTATTATAATTATTTGATTGCTGTGAATACAGCGGAAAATAAGAAAACTGCTTATTTCAGTTTATACCTTAGGCAGCAAGTGTCAGATTGTTGACTAAGATTGTTTAAATATCTGTGTGCAGCCTTACAAAGAGGATTTTTTAAATTACCTAATCCACAGAAGTTTCACCTATCATTACATGTGTTTTCCTTCAGTATCATCCATTTGTATCATTTTTGGTGTCCAATCAATTGCATCACTTCATCTAATTCCTTTCGCTTGCAATTTAATCAAAAGAATGAGCAACCTTGGTTAATTCAGAATGAACATAGCTGTTTCTTTTTATCTCTTTTCCCATCCAGAGTATAGTTTCCATTGATTTCAAAGGGATCATTTTATTCAGATTTGCTCTTCAGGGTAGAGAGCAAGATAGGAAATGAGTGGCTCATTAAGAGTGTGAAGCTATTTCTTTTATGAAATGTCTTCAGTAAATTCCACTCAGCTGCTCTTTTCAGGTAAAGCCAACTCCCTACAGTGTCTACTAGTATATACATGAACCATGTGCACCTGTTGCCATGAGGAAACACCTCCCAACCCAGAAAATGCCACTAAATTAGTGTCCTCAACCTCATCACTACGGATATTTGGGTCTGATAATTCTTTGTTGTAGGAAAGGAATGATGTACTTTGCATTATAGAATTTTCAGCAGCATCCCTGGCCTTACCCATGACATATCAGTAGAGTCCTCCAGTTGTAACAACAAGAAGTTTCCCCAGACATTGGTAAAAGTCTCAGAGAGACAAAATCATACAGTTGAAAATTTCTGGACTAAACCAATGGTTCTCAAAGTGTGGTCCTTGAATCAGCAACAGTACACAGAAACCCGTTAGAAATGCAAATTTTAGGGCCCCACCCAAACCTACTGAATCAGAAACTTATGGGATGGGGCCCAGCAATGTATGTTTTTTAACAACTGTGAAAGGATTCTGATGCACAATTAAGTTTACAAACATTAGCACCAAACCAATATTAACACTATTTAATTGAAGGACCAGAATGATCTAGGATCTTGTTAAATATACATTTCTAAATCAACACCCACCTTAAACTACCAAGACTTTGAAATTTCTCTGATAACATGGTTCAGTAAAGTGTGTTTCATATGTGTGTTTGTGTGTGTGTGTGTGTGTGTGTGTGTGTGTGTGTGTGACAGAGAGAGAGAGTGTGTGTGAGAGAGAGAGAGAGAGAGTGTGTGTGTGTGTGTGTGAGAGAGAGAGAGAGAGAGAGTTTTACAAGAACCCTCAGTTACTCTTAAGGACTTTCAATTTTGAGAATCATTTAAAACAATTATCCATTCCCAAGTCCCAACTCTGACAAATTAAGTCAGAATCTATAGGGTTGCAGCTTAAGGCATTGCTTTTGAGAACTACTGAGATAGAACAATAAATGTTTTAATATTTTGTGAGTTTTATATTATAACTAGAGGCCCTGTGCATGAAATTTGTGCACTCAGGGGAGGGGAGTCCCTGAGCCAGCCTGCACCCTCTCGCAGTCCTGGAGCCCTCGGGGGATGTCCAACTAACAGCTTAGGCCTGCTCCTGCACTGCACTTGCCAGCCATAAGCCCAGCTCAGGGCTTCTGGCTGAGCAGGTTCCCCCTGTGGGAGCGCACTGACCACCAGCGGGCAGCTCCTGTATTGAGCATCTGTCCCCTGGTGGTCAGTGTGCATCATAGTGACTGGTCGTTCTGCCATTTGGTCAATTTGCATATTAGCCTTTTATTATATAAGACTATAGGCCCGGTGCACGAAATTCATGCATGGAGGGGGGGGGGGGGTGCAGAGGCCCTGGTATCTGGGATTTATGTATCTTCTACAATTGAAACTTTGTAGCCTGGAGTGGAGCCAAGCCTCCTGCTTGCCCCTTGGCAGCAGCCATTTCCATTGGGATTTACATATCTTCTATAATTGAAACTTTGTAGCCTGGAGCGGAGGCCTAGGCCAGCCAGAGCTGCAGAAGCTTGGCTTCCTCCGTTGCCAGGGGTAACCCTAGCCTCCTGCTTTTCCAGCTTCGTGGCTGCCGCCATTTCTGTTGGAATTTATTTACCTTCTATAATTGAAACTTTGTAGCATTGAGTGGAGGCCTAGGCCAGCAAGGGCAGGCAGAAAGCTTGGCTTCCTCCATTGCCAGAGAAACCCAAGCCTCCCTCTTGCTCTCTGTGGCAGCAGCCATCTTGGTTGGGTTTATTTGCATATTTGCTCCTGACTGGCTTGTGGACGTGGCTTGTGGGTGTAGCAGAGGTATGGTCAATTTGCATATTACTCTTTTATTAGATAGGATTGTAAATCGCATTTAGATATACCAGCCTTTCTATTTTGATATGCATGTTTTTGCCACGTGGCCAACCACTCACAATGTGAACAGCTTTTGGGAGAGGTGTATGTGTGTGTGTGTGTGTGTGTGTGTGTGTGTGTGTGTGTGTGTGTCTTTTAATGTGACTCTCAAGAGATATTTCATACCAACACATTGGGTAGAATTTCAAAGCATTTCCCTTTTGCTTTGAAAAAATGCAGAACAATTCTAAATCACAGCTTTCCCAAACATCAGATATCATTTGCTTAAACATCAAATATTTAAGCAAACCTTTTCCTCATTTTTTTCCTTTCATATCAACCTGCCTAATAAAATAACTATACATTTGCCAAATTCCAGATGTTTGGAAACTAGAAAATAGGTATGAACAAAAATAAACCTTTACCAGCATTTTTGCAATTTTGCTATTCATTTGCACAGCCTTGTGCTAGTTACTGGTCATGACTGAGAGAATCCTATCTAATAAAAGAGTAATATGCAAATTGGCCATCACTCCAACACACAAGATGGCTGCCCCATGTGGACACAAGATGGCCACCACAAGATGGCCGACAGGGGAGGGCAGTTGAGAGGGATCAAGCCTGCAAGGGAGGGCAGTTAGGGGTGACCAGGCCAGCAGAGGAGGGAAGTTCGAGGCGACCAGGCCTGCAGGGGAGAGCAGTTGGGGGAGGGGGACCCAGGCCTGTGGGGGAGGGCAGTTGGGGGGGACCCAGGCCTGCAGGGGAGGGCAGTTGGAGGGGACCAGGCCTGCAGGGGAGGGCACTTGGAGGGGACCAGGCCTGCAGGGGAGGGCAGTTGGAGGGGACCAGGCCTGCAGGGGAGGGCACTTGGAGGGGACCAGGCCTGCAGGGGAGGGCAGTTAGGGGCAATCAGGCTGGCAGGGGAGTGGTTTGGGGGTGATCAGGCTGGCAAGCAGAAGCAGTTAGGGGCAATCAGGAAGGCAGGCAGGGGAGCAGTTGGGAGCCAGCAGTCCTGGATTGTGAGAGGGGTCCCAGATTGGAGAGGGTGTAGACTGGGCTACACCCTGGTGCATGAATTTCATGCACTAGGCCTCTAGTTATATATAACAGACTGATGAACAGGGGAGGAAGACACTTATTTTCTTTTTTATCTCAAGTTGAGTACCTTTTATCTTAAAAGCAAAAAGTATGTCTACCTAATTTTTCCTTATGAGACACTAAATTTGGCTTACAACTCTACTGCATGAAAAAAGTGCAAAAAAATATGCAAAAAAAATTATCTTAGCAAATCATAAAGATATTCCAGTTAAAGGATCTGGTATTTGCATTTTAATGGCTTCTTTCAGGCTCCACAAACAATCCAATACACAATTCCTTCAAAATGAGCTATGATCAGGAACTACAGAAATTACTCTTTATATTAGACCTGGTGCTGTATTCATCTGGACAAGGGATAGAAAGTAATGATACATGAGAGGAGAAGGTGATGAAAAAAGTCACTCCAATCTGTCTGAGGCAAATAAACCCTCATTTATTTTAACTATTGTTATCTGATTTTTATTTGAATATCCCATATTAACAATAGCACCTGAACTGAAAGGCACTCACTACTAAAACAACTGAAAGGACTGAGGCCCAAGGACCATTAACCTTAGTTATATGTTAGCCTCTTAAGTATTAATTGATACTGAATTCCTGATATGCTTAGTAGAGATGACCAATTTTATTTTATATGCCCTACATGTTTATATCCACGAATATGGTGTTTTGCTGACATAAAGTGTATTTTTTCTTTTTTACATATTCCATAGATAACACCATTAATATAAATGACAATTACTATAAAAAATGTTATGTAAATTTCAGAGTTTGTGACACTGTCCTTATTGTTTCCTTTCTTAAAGTTACTTTAAAAAGAAATTACTATCTTAAACATTTTTCTATATTTCCACATATATTTTAATCAGAATCTATTATAAATAGGTGTCTACAACTACATATAAGCACATAATACTACACAAACATATATATTACCATAAATGCTATACAGAACCTGATATTTTTATATTGTGATTACACCTGATCTATGGGCCATATGATTTGACTGAAGTGAAGGTCATTGACTACTTTTCATGGTAGATAATTATTAAGTCAATTATGCACCAGAGTATTTCCTTGCAATGATGCATATATTGCATTGTTATATAATCCTCTCTCTTCCTCTGGCATTTATAGCATTAGTTCAAGAAAATTTAAAAAGGAAAAAATTAGGCATCTTTTGATATACAATTGTAAAATATATATATATGTGTATATAATGTTTTTACATTAAATTAAAATATATACCAAACTATTTTGTGATTTAAATATCCTTTATATATTTCAAAGACCACATAAGATTTGTTTTAGATTTTTATATGCTAGTAACATACACTATTGAAAATCTGAAAATGATATGTCACAAGAAAATGAAAATGGTAAGATGAATTTACTTTTTAAATTATAATACTTGGCATAGTTAGCTAACAGGAACAAACTTAAAGTTTCCCATAATTGGAGAATATTAGAAAGAAAATATAATACCATTATATAAATTATGATATTCTTTCACCTTGAAATTAGGGTCATCTTTCTTGGAGAGAAAGGCATTCAAATACCAGAAAATACATCAGAAATGCTTAAAGACACATGCATGTAAGGTTTAAGAAAAACTAGGACTCTTGTCTGGTGAAACTACTCTCATGACAAGGATAAGACTCAAATCTATACATCTCTGGCCTCTGTTTCTCTACCTGTCTCACAGAAATCTCTCAGATGTCTTGCTGCTGTCTCAACTGCATGAAAGTCTTGCCAGTCAATAGCATTCATTAAGCATCACTGGGTGCTCAGTAAATGTCTCTGAGCATTATGACAGGTGCCCTAAGGAGATGCAATACAGCCCCTGACACCAAGGAACTTTCAATAGTAATGATTATGCATGCTATATAAATGTACTAAAATAGGGTTTCCAAAATAATATATAAATAATTGCACATTAAAACAGTGCAAATAATTTACGTATGATGAGGTGATTCGGTGGGTGATCTGAGAGAGGCAATCACAATGTTTTGAATCATGTATTAAAAGATCAAAAAGACATGGGTTAATGAGCTAAAGAAGGAGAATTTTTCAGGGGGCAGGAGGCTCATCTAAAATGATGAAAACGAAATAAATACTGAAGCAGTGTGGTTGGAATTAGAATCCGAAAGATTATACAGCAGGCTATTGGTCTGACTTGCTCAATCTATCTCTTTTATAATATCCACTTACTAATTTGTTATCTGGCTAGTATAGTCTAGAGCAGAATCTCCCAAGCTTTTGCTCTTCATTGACCCTTTCATAAAGAGAACTGACCTTGAAACAAACAATGCCTCTCTAACCCAATTTCTGCTACTACTATCCATTAAAAATACAAAATTAATGGGGAAAGAAAGATATTTTTAACTCCAATCTGTCTTCAAAGAAATGTCATAATAAGTTTCCTCTGTACTTAAAAAAGTCAAATATGCAAAGTCACAATGATATTCTCCTTAGTTATTTTTCTAGAAGCTTTATGGTTTAGCTCTGAAATTTACATCTATTATACATCTTGAATTCATTTTTTTATGGTTTGAGGTAGCAGTAGAGATTGCTTTTCTAGTTGTTCTAGAACCTTTTGTTGATGTTTTCCTTTCTCTCATTGAATTGCTTTGGTGCCTTTCTCCAAAATTTCTCATGTTCAATTAATCCACGTGTATATCCTTGTGCCATAGCACATCTGTCTTCATTACTTTAGCTTTAAAGTAACTCTTAAAGTCAAGTAGTTTAGGTAAGTTTTTCAACATGTTCCTTTCAAAATTGGGGGAGGGGGGAGTGGGTGGGAGGAGGGTAGTCTAAGTTTTTTGCATTTACATATTAATTTTAGAATCAATTTGCCAATTTCTACACCACAAAAACAAAAATAAGAAACTACTGGCATTCTTTTGGGGTTTTATGAATCTGGAATTTGTGAAGAATTGATATCTTAGCAATAATGAGTGTAATATATGAACATGGTTTATCTCTCCACTTATTTAACTCTTCTTTTGCAATTACTTTCTTATGACTTATCTCTACATTGAATGAGCTTATGAAAAAGCTATTTTTATTATTAACAATTAACTAAATTGATTCTTTAAAAGAGAACATTTGGCCCAACCAGTGTGGTTCAATGTTTGAGCATGGACCTATAAACCAGGAGGTCACAGTTCAATTCCTGGTCAGAGCACATACCCAGGGTGTGGGATCAATCCCTAATAGGGGGCATGAAGGCAGCTGATCAATAATTCTCTCTCATTGTTGATGTTTCTATCTCTCTCCCTCTCCTTTCTTCTCTGAAATCAATAAAAAAATATTTTTAAAAGAGAGATCATTTTTTTCACTTGATAAATGCTTACACTAGTTTGGAAAAAGTCCTAAAATGTTAAAATTTTAAAAAAATTGAAGCTCATTGATCCAATAATTTATTTTTATGGAAATTAGAAGCCTTTATTTTATTTTTTTACTTTTTTTTATTTTTTTATTATTTAAAGTATTACAAATAGTAGTCCATATGTCTCCTTTTTCCCAATTGACCTTCCCCCAGCCTCCCCTACCCCCAGCACATGCCCTCACCCCCCTCCCTGTGTCTTGCGTCCATTGGTTATGCTTATATGCATGCATACAAGTCCTTCGGTTGATCTCTTACCTCCCCCCATTCCCCAACCAGAAGCCTTTAAATCAAGATATAAAATAGTTTTATAGTTATGTAACTGGTTTTCCTCATTTGATTTCAATGGTAAAATGAGGGAGGAGAATACCTGGAAATACTTTTTTTTAAATTGATTTTTAGAGAGAGAAGAAGGGAGAGAGAGAGATTAAAAACATTGATGAGACAGGAATATCATCAACTGGCTGCCTTCGGTATGCCCCACAAATGGGTGACCTCTTGGTTCCTGGGTTGATGCTCAACCCCTGAGGCACACCAGTGGGCTAGAAACTACTCTTGTTGATTGTATGTACATGCTAACTTTTGTCTTCAGTTTCCTAGAATTAATTAGGTAGGCCTTGAGTATTCAAAAAGCACTGTCATAACTTAAATCTATGACAAAATGTTTTATTTTTGTATTAATGTGTTTTATATACCTCTACTTTGAATGCTGATCATTATAAATACTAGAGGCCCGAAGCACGAAGATTTGTGCAAGAATGGACCTTCCTTCCCCTGGCTGCCAGCACTGCCTTTGCTCTGGCCAGAGCCGCCTTTCTGCCTTTGCTCCAGCCCGGAGCCGCCTTTCCGCCTTCCCATGCTGCCCAGAGGCCCAGAGTGGCTGGGGCGGTGTGGAATGCCTGCATCGTCGCCATGGCAATAACACAAGCATCCCGCCCCCAGTCGCTCAGAACCTGCATATGCAAATTAACCCGCCATCTTTGCTGGGTTAATTTGCATACTCACTCCTGATTGGCTGGTGGGCATTGTGAAGGTATGGTCAATTTGCATCTTTCTCTTTTATTAGTGTAGATAGGTAGAACATAAGGATCAAAAAGATTTCTTAGATCTTAGGCTGATACCTATATGATTCTGAGTCGTATCTGAATCAGGGGTCACAAATTTTTCCCAAACAGGCCTCACTTTGCAGGCCATGTTTAACTCTGCTGTTATAACATGAAAGCAGCCACAGATAATACACAAATGAATGTGTTCTAATAAAACCTTACTCACAAAAACAAGCAGTGGGCCAGATTCAACCCACACACAGTAAATTTGCCAAACCTTAATCTAGATTAATTTTCCTCATTTATGATATAATGTCCATTACATATACATGCTACATATATATCTTCATATATGGACACATATATTCAGACATAAAGTACTGTACTACTCAATCTAGGAACTGTGTGCTGAACATGAGAGAATAATCTAAATAAAGTCCCCCTTTACTCTCTTTTTTCTATTACATGATTATGATGAAGTCATTTGAGCCATATCAAAAATATTACATTTATTCTCTGGATATTTCAAACAACTAGATAACAATACCTTATACTCATTGTTTCTACGTTTATAAATCAGATACTTTATAAATATTCATAGAAGCCGACTATTCCTTACAGAATTATCTCCAAAACAATAATTATGCAAATTACTGATTGTCCAAAGCACTTAATTTCTTAGCAATATGCAATCTGAGCTAGCCTAAAGACAAGTTAATAAACAGTCTTTAAAATATATGATAGAAGTGCCTTATATCTATAATCAGTGATAAAGTTTAGAAAACAAAATGAACAATCTTAAGAGGCAATTTTTAATTTGATAAACACATACTAAAACTCTTACTTCCATAAAATATATGAGAGGTATTAAAACACTACAAATAAATTCAGCATATCAAAAACTATGTTCAATTGTAGCAAAAGAGTATTTTCCATCAGATTTTCCATCAGAGTATTGTTTACCTATTGATGCATTTAACTCCAATGAGGTCTGAACCCAACTAAGATGTTAAAACATTTACTTGTATGCTTTTTTTTTTCTTAAAGAAATTAAAACATTTCCTAATAGAATTATAATTATAGTGTCTTTTCATACCAAATTTTCTTTTGTAGGCACCCTGGAAGGCTTTGATTTATACACGTCAACCAACTATGAATACCATGACATTATAAGCATGATAACAGAATCAATGGCTTTCAAATAATGATGAGAGTGATTTAGAAAGTTGTTAAAATAGAACACATGAACCATATTTTTTAAATCATATCAATATCCTTCTTCCACCAAGTCTGTTACAGGTATAACTATTAATAATGTTTTATTAATTTAACTTTCTTCTGTTTGTTTTTTAACTTAAATTGCAATGAAAACAGCTAAGCAGAATTTATTGAGTAGATCAACACTGCTCAATCACTCAACACTATAGGTATTCAATGGGCTGAATATGTTCCCTGCCCCAGGTAGCTTATTATCTAATTGGCAAGACAAAATATACAGGAAAAAAATAGCAATAAAAGCTTAAAACAAAAGTTCACAACAATAGAAAATGGCATAGGGAGTCCATTATTAACTTAAAAATGAAAAGAAACACAGTTGTTTATATAATTTGGAAAAAATCTCTAATGACTGAAAGTTTATTTGTGTGATTGAACACTTGAGCTTCTTGGACATAAAGCAACAAAAATTTTAATAAGAGACATCCCTAAAAAAATAACTAAGTTTTTTTTTTTTGTTTTTGTTTTTTGTTTTTTTAAAAAATATATTTTATTGATTTTTTACAGAGAGGAAGAGAGAGGGATAGAGAGTTAGAAACATCAATGAGAGAGAAACATCGATCAGCTGCCTCTTGCACACCCCCTACTGGGGATGTGCCCGCAACCAAGGTACATGCCCTTGACCGGAATCGAACCCGGGACCCTTGAGTCCGAAGGCCGACGCTCTATCCACTGAGCCATACCGGTTTTGGCGAAAAATAACTAAGTTTTTAAATAAGAGAAAAAGTAATCATATGCCAAAGTAAATGAAAGGAAAGGAAAACAAATTGGAACACATGTTGAAGAAACAGTGTTATAATTAGTCACAACTGGTCAAAAAATATTTTAAAGGCTTCTATGAGACAAAACTGCTTATTTGGTAAAACAAAAAGCCTGTTTTCAAGGGATGATAAATACATAAATAAATGAAATTACTTCAGCTACTTATATGGACAATGAAGATAATAATCTAACATGAGATAGAAAATATCTTGAGAAGTGAAGGAGAGTGGGTCAATATTTTAGCTACAGGTGGTCAGGGAAGACGTCTCTGAGGAGGCATTTGTACCAAGATTTCAAAGATGAAAAATGTGGCAGCCATGCAAATATCTGGACAAAGCTTTCCAACAAAAGCTTTCCAGGATTACAAACAGCAAGTGCAAAGCTTCTAGGTGAGGATGAGCCTGGTATAGTAATATGGGAGATACAGAAAAAGAGCCATTGTGGCTAGAACATCTTAAAAAGAGAGACAATGTTGGTTATTTTTAACAATCTCTTCCTACTAGAACATTCTAATTTCCTTGTTCAACATATCATGTGTTCTTTAACAGAAATTGCTTTTTTAAAAATTATGAAACTGTCTTCACATTGGATGGGATTAACAACATATTAAACATTGAAAAAGAAATAAAAGTAGGGATCTTGAAGACACAGCAAAAGAAATGATCCTATATGAAACACAGAAAGAAAAAGAAAAAAAAGTGAGAAAATCATCAGTCCAGTATGACTAATTTCATACAAAGAAGTTTAATATTAAACAGACAACAATATACAACAGAAAGTAATTGAGTTATAACCAAATAAATCCAAATCACCTGACAAGATGCTTGCTTTGACAGTGGCTATTGGGTTAAAGTCATTTTCTACAAATAACTTTCCCCCACATTTAAATTTAAAAAAAGGCCCTCTGGGCCTCTCAGTTTGGGTTAGTAATTGTAAGCAGGTATCCTCCTTCTCTTTTGTTCCCCTATTTCTCTTTTGTGTGCTTTTATTCTCTAATTCCATTTACAAATGTCAAGGAAGAACTACTGTCTGCCTTTCCATAAAACCTTTTGTGATACAATTCACTGTTTGATTTTTTTTCCCCCATGAGTGTAAGTTTTGTTGTTTTAACTAGATGGTAATTTCTGGCTGCAAGAACTATATTACATTTTTAAAATGTACCCCAGTTTTAATACAATATCTGATTCATAGTGTATACTCCATAATTATTAATATAACAAAAGGTAGCAAGACAGCATCTCAAATCATTGAAGAAAGATAGATTATTCAATAAATGTCATTGGGTAGCCATCTAGAAAAAAATAACATTAGAGCTATACCTCATATTCTACAGAAGGATAAATGCCAAATGAATCAAAGATTTAATTGTAAAAGTGAAAGCATAAAAGTATTAGAAGAAACCTGGGAGAAGTGTTTTATAATCTTGGTGTGAAGAGGCCTATTTAAATATAACGTAGAAGCTATAAATCAAAAGATTGATAAATTCTACAACATAAAAAATTTTAATAATCTTTATAGCAAAAAATACAATAAACAATGGCAAAAGAAAAATGACAAGCTGGGATAAATATTTGCAACTCCTATCACAAACCAATAAACAATAAACAGCTACTATTTGATAATAAATGACCCAATGGAAAAATAGGCAAACAATGTGCACAGAGAGTATGTGGAAAATGAAACACAAATAACTCTTAAACACATGGATAAGAGAATAAGAAAAATGAAAATTAAACTACACTAATATACCATTCTTTACCTATCAGATGGGCAAAAATACAAAAGATTAATAATACTGTTTGGCTAGGCAGTGGGGAAACAGGCATTGTTGTATGCTGTTCGTCAAAATATAAATTGGCACAACCTCAATGGAGAGTAATTTGATGATATCTATCAAACTTATAGAAGTAGATACCCTTTAATCCAACTCCATTTCAAAGAATTTTTCTTAACGACAGTTATTCATGGGTGAAAAGACCTCTATATGGCCAGTCATTGAAATATGGTTTGTAATAGCAAGACTGGAAACTACCTAAGTATCCATAACAGATGACTGGTAAAATAGATTGTGAAAGCTCCAAAAAGAAAAGAGTTTGCAGCCATTTAAAAAATAAAAGGAGACAATTTGTTTCTTGGATTGTGGAATCATCTCTAAGATAGCTTGTGAAAAAGCAAGATTCAGAGCTATGTATGGGATATGTTACCACATGTTTGTGGGCTGCACAACAAGGATGTGGGGGAGAATATCACCTGCTTTGCTTATATCTGCATAAAATGTTTGCATAAGAATACATAAGAAATAGGTAATATTTGTTGCCTCTGGGGATGGGGATAGAGGGGAAGCAATAATTTTCATGGTATTATCACTATGTACCTTTTTTAAAATATATTTTATTGATTTTTTACAGAGAAAAGGGAGAGGGATAGAGAGATAGAAACATCGGTGAGAGAGAGAAACATCGATCGGCTGCCTCCTGCACACCCCTCACTGGGGATGTGCACGCAACCAAGGCACATGCCCCCGACCGGAATCGAACCTGAGACCCCTTAGTCCACAGGTCGACACTCTATCCACTGAGCCAAACCAGTCAGGGCCCTTTTTTATTTGTTTTTTAATTATGAACCAATTGACTATTCAAAATGAATTTTCAAAAATGTATTTTTTGTAAATATTCCACAGCACCTAACAGTGCTTATAAAATAATTACTAATAATGGGGGAGGGATGCCCAAATAAAAATACTGCCCTATGTTTGCTTATTGTTTTTAAAGTTACATATTCTCTTACATAAATTATCATATTAAGGAGTATATGCAAACTATTTTTATTAATGATCTAAACATTTTGGACTATATGTAAGTGTAATTATGAGTTCATTAGTAGTTAACTTCTGAGACAATTGTCCTACAAAAGTAACACCAACTTCAAGGATTAGAAGGAATATCTTCCCATCCCCATTCAACTTGAAATACTTTCTTGACTGCCTACATTGAATAAATTATTTTTAAGATCTTACTTAAAATTTTCATATGCTTAAGAAACAAAATTCTTTTTAAAATATCTGCAAAATGTTTAATTGTTGGTATATTTTCTTCAATTTTTTCTTAACTCTAGAACAACTTTTTCACTTGTTTTATTTTTTTTAAATTAGAAAACACAAATAAATCACAGGATATGAAGACTTCTTCAAATTTCTGAATATTATACTGTATACCACATTGAATAATTTGGCATTTTCCCTTTTGTGTTAAAACCAAACTGAATTTTGCATTCCAGGCTTATCACTGTAAACTCTGTTGCCAGTGTTTTGAATGCTCTTAGCTAGTATTTAAATCACTGTTGCCAGGTACAGAAATATAGACATTGTGTTGAGAATCATTGTCTCTTTCCTTGTAAATATGTACTAAATTATCAAACCTCCCTATGTTTAATATTTGACAATCAGAGGATGAGGAATAAGAATCCCTTTTTAATGGGTCACCCCTCTTAGTTCCAGATTTCCAAATTAAATCTTATCATGGTAACCATTTGGCTTAGCATAGCAACTAATCACTTAATTATAATGTTCAGGAGACTAATGATATTCCAAGATTTTGTTAAGACACTTATTCTAAAAACTGTGATTAAACCAAACCAAATATTTTAGTTTTATAGAACAGTATCACATCGGGAGTTAAATTAATATGGACTGGTTTTCCTTTAGAAAACCCAAGGAGGTGCTAAAGAAGAGGTCATTTACATTAGATGCTATAGTACACGTCAAATTGGTATTTTTGTTAAAGTAATATCAATAATAATATTTTAAATTTAAAAGGTTAACATATATACCATTAAAATTATATGTGCAAAAAATGTGATAAAGGGCTAACAGTACTGTAACGTGAACAGCTCATGTTACATCAGAAAAAAAAAACAAAAACACTAACATTCCTATAAAACAGATTCCTTAACTGAGTGAGAGTTGTACAGGATCCGAGGCCCCAATCTAGTTATGTTTGACACCACCTCCTTAGGGGGGAATATCTCTAATTTATAGTATTTTCCAACTTTCAGAGTATAAATACTAACTCTGGGACTAATTTCAAGCTAGCAAGGTAGTCACTGAACATGGAGTTAGAAAGAGAGGTGCACGACTGGCTCTCACTAGCCAGGACCTGCCACTGCCCGAATTCCAGAACCAATCCAAACCTCCAGAGGTAGAGCACAGAAGCATGTACTTTTTAAAAGTTTCCTCAGTGATTTTGCAATAATCAATCTGTAGACCAGTTTTTAGAAACCACTTGACTAGTTTAGCATACAACTACAGACCTTTCTGAGGCTATGGAAAGGAAAACATTTGTACAGCTTCTCCTTTGTAGCACAAAGGCAGCTGGAAGTGACCCGAGCAACACTGTCATCTAGGAAAACGGGATTGTCGGAGTAATTCACTTTTTAAATCAAAGTAAACTGTAAGGCACCTCTTTGGTGTATAGCTATTCAAGAGCCCAGATGAATGGCAAGCTTTCCTGATAACTTCATAACCCAAAAAGAAAGTGCCTCCCTCTGATAGAATAGTCACTGAAATCCTCACTGTTTCCCAAAGAACTTACCTAGTCTAGTCCTTGCCTCTAAGAGGTGATGGCAGCGTGGTGGTATTCCAACTTCTATTACCTACATTCATTAACCTCTTATGCATAATATCAATGCTTCATGTCAAATTATTCAATTGAATCCAACAAAACGCAGGGATTCCATTTGTAGACATCCCCAGTTTCATATGAACTTATAACCTTTAATATCCTGGTGTGCACCAATCTTTAAGAGATAAGAAATGAGAAAGATTAGTATTGATAAGTGTCTTTGCCTGGGTCCCTATGAAAGCCCAAGAAAAAAGACCTGTAGGCAGGTAGTTTACTTGGGAAGTGATCTCAGGGAATAAGAATGTGGGATGGTAAAATCTTTGGGGGAAGAGTTTGGAAAGTCAATAAAAAGATGTGTTATCTAGTCGAAAACATCTATGGGCAATAATTACCCAGTTCTGTAGGATGAGAAGCATTTCAGAATGTCTAAATTGGCATTAAAAGGAAGAAGCATTTATCTATCTGGTCTATTCCCTAGTAGCCAAGAATGGCTCCATGGGCATTAACTCCTTTTCCCCATTCTTTTGGTTGATCATGCGTATGAGCCCAGCTGTTCTAAGGAAGTCAGAGAAACCCAAGATTGGAAACAAGAAGTAATTGGCCCAGGCTGAGGCACTGTCAGGTTATATTGATATAAGTTTTGTCAAAGTCTGTGTGGACCTGGTCACTACAATGGACTGGCCAAGATTATGTAAAGTGGTGTACAAGTGGGGTCCAGTTCACTAGGTAATAATCAAGCAGTTCTGCCTGGTTTGTGACTGTTGCTTGGGTCTATAATCTTGTTCTTTGGATTTAGAAACCTAAAAACATTACTAAGGTAGCCCCCGATCAATCCATAGACTTCTATACACTTTTGAAAATGGCTGGAAGTCAGCTGAAGAAAAGACAATCTTGCTCATAAAGGAACAGATTCATTTGCTTATTTTAAAACATTGTACCCTGTAAACAACATCAAATAAAGCATTCCTGGGGCCATTCTGAATGGGCCCTAGAAGGGCAATAGACCCCAACAGAGAGGCTCTGTGTCACACAGAAGCATAACTGTGAGGAAGAGGGCAGAATAGAAAGGGGCTTGGATAGTCTCAGTGATGCCTCTGGAAAAAGCAGCTATCAGAAAAAGAGGCAACTTTAAGTAAGTGCCAGGGACTACAATGAGAAGCCATATCCTATCTAATAAAAGAGTAATATACAAACTAACCATCACTCTGCTACACCCACAAGCCACGCCCACAAGCCACACCCATCGGCCAATCAGGAACGAGTATGCCAATTAACCCAACCAAGATGGCTGTGGCCACGGAGAGAGCAGGAGGGAGGCTTGAGTTTCCCCGGCGATGGAGGAAGCCAAGCTTTCCACACACCCTGGCCGGCCCAGGCCTCCACTTAAGGCTACAAAGTTTCAATTATAGAAGATAAATAAATTCCAACAGAAATGGCTGCCGCCACGGAGCAAGCAGAAGACTTGGCTCTGCTCCAGGCTACAAAGTTTCAATTGTAGAAGATAAATAAATCCCAGATACCACGGCCTCTGCTTGGGTCACCAGGGGGCGTGGTCAGCCTGCAAACCACCACAGGCCCCTCACCCAGGCCACCCCATGCCCCAAGGGAACCCCCACCCTGATCCAGGACACCTTTCAGGGCAAACCAGCTGGCCCCCACCCATGCACCAGGCCTCTATCCTATCTAATAAAAGAGTAATATGTAGATTGACCATCACTCCAACACACAAGATGGCTGCCCCCATGTGGTCAAAGATCCTGCCCCCATGTGGATACAAGATGGCCACCACAAGATGGCCAGCATGGGAGGGCAGTTAGGAGGGACCAGGCCTGCAAGGGAGGGCAGTTGTGGAAGATCAAGCCTGCCGGGGAGGGCAGTTAGGGGTGACCAGGTCGGTAGAGGAGGGAATTTGGGGGCAAATAGGCTGGCAGGGGAGCAGTTAGACATCAATCAGGCTGGCAGGGGAGTGGTTAGGGGGTGATCAGGCTTGCAAGCAGAAGCGGTTAGGGGCAATCAGGAAGGCAGGCAGGTGAGGAGTTGGGAGCCAGCAGTCCTGGATTGTGAGAGGGATGTCCAACTGCCCATTTAGGCCCAATCCCACCAGGATTGGGTCTAAACGGGCAGTCGGACATCCCTCGAGGGGTCCCAGATTGGAGAGGGTGCAGGCTGGGCTGAGGGACAACCCCTTTCCCCCGTGCACAAATTTCATGCACTGGGCCTCTAGTAACAATAATATCAGCGGAGGAATTGCCTTTCTGACCCCTTTTCTATTCCTTCCCTCTTTGCTCTGACCACAGAAACTAAGGTTCTAAGGAAGAGGAGGAGGGGGGTGAGCGTCAGATAGTGCAGCGTTTCCCATTCACTAAGTCTGAAGAACTCACAGCTCTAACAGCTTCCCAGTGGATGCTTTCTGATCCACAGGACAATACTATAAGAACCACTGAAAGAGTAAAATAGAAAGAAAAGTCCACACACTCTACCTGGATTCCCACCTACAAAAAGCTCCAGCTGGGGTAGAGGAAGTAATTGTAACTTTGAATGAAGATGGAAAGTTTATCAATACATAGGAGTAGACAGTTTTCATTATTTGAATTGAGACTACTCAGGCGAGTTATACTGGTAGATACTGTTGGACCCTGAGAGAGAGCAGAAAAGCCAAAGTATTGGCCATGTTTCTATCCAACAGCAGACAAGCTAACACCACTGACGAAATTTAGAGGGGCAGAAAAACAAAAATAAAGACACTTTCTGATTATATCCCAGGATTGTATGAATTGCAAAGGTAAGGCACCACACTGCTGAAAGAAGAGCCTTAGGAACAATGCAAGCAACAGAGAAAAGCAGTTAGGGGACTGGAATCTGCAGTCGGATTTCTTGGTTTAAACAGCAGTAACCTTGAGTAAGTTATTTAATCTCTCTAAGCCTCATTTTCTCATCTTAAAAGTGAGGATAACAATTTCTACCTCATAGGTTTGCTGTGAGGATGAAATGAGATAATATACATGAAGCATTAGCACAGTGCCTGCCATACAGCAATTATTATTATCATTTCCACATTAATCCTCTAGAGAACACTGTAATACATACAATGGGCTAGGAAATAGAAATTTCTAAAATGCTACATGGACATAAAGTGTCATTGTTGATATTCTCTCTCTCTCTCTCTCTCTCTCTCTCTCTCTCTCTCTCTCTCTCTCTCTCTCTCTCTCTTCCCCCCACACTTCCTCCCTCCCTGTCAGAAATATAATAAATAAGAAGTTTTGTGTAGTAGAAAGAACATTCTGAATGGGTTTTGCACACAATTAACCACTCAAAACCTCAATCTCCATATATGCAGAATGGCAATCACACTGCAATGCTTAGGTTTCAGGGATGTTGTAAGATTAGAAGAGGCGGCATGTTGTGAAAAGCCCAGCAGTGAGCACAGACACAGTCATGGAGACTGAAAGAAGTGGGTTCAAAGCATATTCTCTATACTAGGGAGAGCTTCTTGCATTACTACAGAAAAACTGCAGGATCCTCACATCTGGGCTTAGAGGAAAGTAAGAAAGATGCTCTTCCTTTGGAAAAGTGACTTCTTAGGACACAAGATGTGAAAGACTACAGTGAAAATTCTTGCCTATCACTAGCTTTAAACAGATAGTTAAGATTTTCAAAGATCAACAGATAGAGAGCAAAAGGGATCAATTTAATGATTCAATGTAAATGGAACTTTATTTTAGCTATGTTCAGAAGAATACAGTTTGATTTAATCACCTTGTGGTGATCAGAGAAGTAAGGATGGAAGGATGGTGCCAGGCTGTAGTCCACTATGGCAAGCTGGGCAGCAGGACCCCCATCTCCTGACTGTGTGATCTTACCCAAGTGACGCCATCTTTCCTCTTCTTTAAAAGCGTAGCAATTGATGTGGCTATCAGGGTCAAATGGAAGGTAACAGCTGGGAGAACTGTTAAGTGCAATATGTGAATAGATAAGCCACTCAACCTCAGCTGGGATAGAAGTAATTGTAATCTATAATAATAAAAGGGTAATATGCTAATTAGACCGGACATCCTTCCAGACATCATTCTGGACGTCCTTCCTGATGCAGCTGGGGCTGGAGAGAAGCCAACCCAGGTCCCGGGTGCCTGCGGGTGGCTGAAGGAGGGAAGCCCAGGTCCAGGGTGCCGGAGGGAAGCTCGTGCCGGCAGCTGGGGGAAGGAAGGCCTACTCTTGCACGAATTTTCGTGCATCGGGCCTCTAGTTTTGAATAAAGATGGAAATGTTTATAGACACATGGGCATGGACACATTTTATTATTAAACTAGTAGCCCATTTGCAGGAAAAATCCTGCAAGAGGCCACTGCGGCCGCATGCGCTGCCGCTGCCGCCGCTGTTGCGGCCGCGGCGCCTGCACCCGCGCGCCTCTGCCACCCCCCCCCCCCGCTCCGCCCCGCCCCGCCCCACCCCACCCGGGCTTTCCCTCTGGCAGCCATCTTGCTTTCCGCTTTTCCTCCCTCTTCCTTCTAAGTTGTCTTCAGTCTTCACTCCTCCCTCCCTCGGCGTATGCAAATTAACCGCCATCTTTGTTGGGTAATTTGCATACTCACCCTAATTGGCTGGTGGGCATGGCTTTGGATGGTGGGTGTGGTTTGGGCATAGCGAAGGTGCGGTCAATTTGCATATTACTATTTTATTACGTAGGATTGAGACACTGTAGGACGCTGAGAGAGAGCAGAAAAGCTAGCAAATTGGCTATGTTTCCATCTAGCAACAGACAAACACCACTGAAGAAATTTAAAGGGGCAGAAAAACAAAAATAAAGACAGCCTTTCTGATTATATCCCATGGTTGTATGAATTACAAAGGTAAGGCAGTTTCCTCATCTGTAAAATTAGGTATGAGAATTATCTCTAATATCTTTGAAACATGTAAATTCTGCGATTCTAGGCTTAAACTTGAAGGTACCAAAGCATACAATGGGCTAGGAAATAGAAATTTCTAAAATGCTACATGGACATAAAGTGTCATTGTTGATATTGCTTCTCTCTCTCTCCCTCTCTCCCTCTCTCCCTCTCTCTTTCTCTTCCCCCCACACTTCCTCCCTCCCTGTCAGAAATATAATAAGTAAGAAGTTTTGTGTAGTAGAAAGAATATTCTGAATGGGTTTTGCACACAATTAACCACTCAAAACCTCAATCTCCATATATGCAGAATGGCAATCACAATGCAATGCACCGGCTTCCCTCCGGCACCCTGGACCTGGGCTTCCCTCCTCCAGCCACCCGCAGGCACCCGGGACCTGGGTTGGCTTCCCTCCAGCCCCAGCTGCGTCAGGAAGGACGTCCGGAATGATGTTTGGAAGGATGTCCGGTCTAATTAGCATATTACCCTTTTATTATTATAGATTACAATTACTTCCTCTATCCCAGCTGAGGTTGAGTGGCTTATCTATTCACATATTGCACTTAACAGTTCTCCCTCTCCTTGAACCTCATTCCTAGATACAGACACCAACTCCCAAACCACAAACTGTTTTTGTAAACGTCTTCCTTCATAGACTGCCAGGCACAGCAGAGACTGTCTGGGTGGCAGCATTACCTAAGGCAGTGGTCGGCAAACTCATTAGTCAACAGAGCCAAATATCAACAGTACAACGATTGAAATTTCTTTTGAGAGCCAAATTTTTTAAACTTAAACTTCTTCTAACACCACTTCTTCAAAATAGACTCGCCCAGGCCATGGTATTTTGTGGAAGAGTCACACTCAAGGGGCCAAAGAGCCGCATGTGGCTCGCGAGCCGCAGTTTGCCAAACACGGACCTAAGGCAACACACATCTTAAATACAGATAGGCCCTTCTTCTAAAAGAACACTGAAAACTGTTAGCTTAATTGCTAATAAAAAGGCCATTGAAATTCAGTGCAACTAGAAGACAGACTGAGTTTATCCCGGTATTAAAATAACCTTATAGTAAAATATACCTGTATGGATTTTATGTGTTGTTGTTTTTTTTTAAAAAGGGTCCTCAATAAGTGACTATGTGTAACACTTAAATATTTATGCATAAATTTGCATTTTACTGCAAATCTAAATTATTGGTTTATCTAATCAATAATCAGTATATTAAGGGGATTTTAAATTGAAGAAAGTTGTCATTTAAAATGGCCAAGCATGCTTAATAAAAATTATCCTTTTTAAATATCTCTTTTCTAATTAATAAGTGCTTTTCTAAAATTTAAAAGGAGCCAAGTATTCAATAAATAAAAATATCTATGAAGTCTAGACATTTTTACATTATCCTTATTTAGATGGTGTTTTAGGATTAAAGGGGACCTCTAAATGTCACCTGTTTAATCCCCCAGCATTATAACTTCACCAAGTGGTCATCTAGCGAATGTTTGAATTCTGCAAGTTTCATTTTATCATCAGAGAGCATACATTATTAGAATTTATTTTATCCTGCCAAATCCAATTTAGGAAATTAACAAAATGAACAAATAATTGAATGATAAATGTCTACATTTGAAATAACATTCTAACAGGAGCAAACAACTTGTGAGTGTAATTCAATTGTGGCTGGAGTCATGTGGCATTAGAAATACTCCACCACCGGGATGGGGCAAATTTCTATTATATCATTCTTAATCTTGCAGAGACCAACTATGCTCATCCTATTCCCCTCAGGCTGACAATAGGAACCTACAACTGTCCATGTCCTCATGCAAGTCCTAAAACACAACAGTCAGTGAGCCCTGCTGTGCCTGAGCCTATCAGAATGAGACCCGACTGAATATTAGAATCATGGTCCTAAAGGTCTGGAATTTGTCTGTCAGCCTAAACTCACATCTTCCCTGACCCTAGTGTTCCCAAGCTCCAGATTGAACCCTCTGTCCCACAGTCCCTTCCAAGTCTCTATTTCTGGACTTCAGCCATAGTTTTCACCCTGTATGCAAGCTCCCTATCCTAAATTCTAGTACCTTGACCTGAAATGCCAACAATAGGCCTACCTCTTGTCTCCCTAATGGGGCTGAACCCTAGATATCTGTCTCCTCAGCCATTAACTGAGGTTCTGGTTCTATCTGTTTATTCTATCTACTAGAGGCCCGGTGCATGAAATTCGTGCATGGGGGTGTGTGTCCCTCAGCCCAGCCTGCACCCTCTCCAATCTGGGACCCCTTGAGGGATGTCCAACTGCCCGTTTAGGCCCGATCCTGGTAGTCGGACATCCCTCTCACAATCTAGGACTGCTGGCTCACAACCACTCGCCTGCCTGCCTTCTTGATTGCCTCTAACTGCTTCTGCCTGCCAGCCTGATCACCCCCTTACCACTCCCCTGCCAGCCTGATTGATGCCTAACTGCTCCCCTGCCAGCCTGTTTGCCTCTAACTGCCCTCCCCTGCAGGCCTGATAACCCACAACTGCCCTCCCTTGCAGGCCTGGTCCCTCCCAACTGCCCTCCCCTGCGGGCCATCTTGTGGCAGCCACCTTGTGTCCACATGGGGACAGCCATCTTTGACCACATAGGGGCAGCCATCTTGTGTGTTGGAGTGATAGTCAATTTGCAAATTACTCTTTTATTAGATAGGATAGAGGCCTGGTGCACAGGTGGGGGCCAGCTGGTTTTCCCTGAAGGGTGTCCCGGATCAGGGTGGGGGTTCCCTTGAGGCATGGGGTGGCCTGGGCAAGGGGCCTGTGGTGGTTTTCAGGCTGGCCATGCCCCCAGGCGACCCAAGTGGAGGCCGTGGTATCTGGGATTTATTTATCTTCTATAATTGAAACTTTGTAGCCTTGAGTGGAGGCCTGGGCCGGCCAGGGTGTGCGGAAAGCTTGGCTTCCTCCATCGCTGGGGACAACCCAAGCCTCCTGTTTGCAGCCATCTTGGTTGGGTTAATTTGCATACTTGCTCCTGATTGGCTGGTGGGTGTGGCTTGTGAGTGTAGTGGAGTGATGGTTAATTTTCATATTGCTCTTTTTTTAAAATATATATTTTATTGATTTTTACAGAGAGGAAGGGAGAGGGATAGAGTTAGAAACATCCTGCACACGCCCCACTGGGGATGTGCCTGCAACCAAGGTACATGCTCCTGAGCAGAATCAAACCCGGGACCCCTCAGTCCGCAGGCCAACACTCTATCCACTGAGCCAAACCGGTTAGGGCCATATTGCTCTTTTATTACATAGGATTCTATTCTGTTCTATCTGGTCTATTCTTCCAGAAACAAGCTACTTCTACCTAATCATAATTATGTACTCACTCCAGACACTTTATGACTAGGTCCCCACTTCTTTTTTTTTTTTTAATCCTCATCCAAAGATACGATTTTAGAGAGAGAGGAAGGATAAGAGAGAGAGAAGGATTGATGTGAGAGAGAAACATCAATCAGTTGCCTCCCATATGTACCCCAACTGGGGATCGAATCCACAACATAGGTATGCACCCTGATTGGAAATTGAACCTGCAACCTTTTGGTGTATGGAGCGACGCTCCATCTAACTGAGCCACCTGACTAGGGCCCTACTCCTCATTTTAAGAACTTCTGTGATGTTCATGGTAGTTTGGACTTGAACTACTTCCTTTAAACAATGGAATAAAGACTTCTGGCTAGTGAAAGGGGTCCTGGCCCAGGTCAGTTTTCCAAGCCTTGTCTGACTCATTCCACTTACGTGCTATTGAGGTCCTAACATGCCTGATGCTAAAAACCCTATCAGATTAGTTGGGCAATAAATTTGAAGGGGAAAATATTCTTTAAAGATCTACAGAGAGTTGATTCAGACCAAGGTATAGGGATTAATACTCAAGGATTAATACTTAATTGTTAAATGAACAATTAAGAATATAGATACCCTGAGCAAGAGTTCCATAGGATGGCTTGGTAAAAGAGGATGCTAAGTGGATCTAATAGTGACATAGTGAAGCAACTAATTTCAACCTATGTAAGATTATTTTCAAGCAGAAAAACCTGACCACTGTCCTTAAATCATATCCTATAAGTTACTTCAGCCAGACAGAATCACAATCTTGCTTTCCTAATCCCACCAGTACATACTAATCTTCCCCTTCCAGCACCCTTGTCTGTTATGTACACACTAGAGGCCCGGTGCATGAAATTCATGCACTGGGGTGGGGGGGGGGGTCCCTCAGCCCAGCCTGCACCCTCTCCAATCTGGGACCAGCAGTTGGACATCCCTCTCACAATCCTGGACTGCTGGCTACCAACTGCTTGCCTGCCTGCCAGCCTAATCACCCCCTAACCACTCCCCTGCCAACCTGATCAATGATTAACTGCTCCCCTGCCATCCTGATTGCCCCCAACTGCCCTCCCCTGCTGGCCTGGTTCCCCCCAACTGCCCTCCCCTGCCCTCTCCTGCAGGCCCATTCCCCCCCAACTGCCCTTCCCTGCCGGCCGTCTTGTGGGAGGGCGTGATGGTCAATTTGCATATTACCTCTTTATTATATAGGATGGTGATTATATCTTCTAGCATTTTTCTCTACTCATGTGAATACATCTTACCTCTACAAGAAAATTACAAACTCAACACCTTACCCTATACCAGGAATGCTTTCAGTAGACAATAAAATCTTATTGAATTGAATTGACTCTAACTGAATTAAAACAAATTGGGAAGAAAATGACTTTATATTGCAGAACAACTAAGTTGACAAAGGAGTTGAATAAGATGCCTAATAGAGTTCTGAGACTGGATAACTGAGGCTAAGAGAAAGGCTGTAAGTAATATATAGAACAAATTTTTAAAATATGGAACCATAATATAGGCAAATGCTGTCAGTTATAGACTGTGATAGGCAGAATAATGGCCCCCTAAAGACATTTACTTCCTAATCCCTGGAACCTGTGAATATATTACTTAAAGTCAAATGGGACTTTGCAGGTATGATTAAGTTAAGGATCTTTACATGTGGGGTTATCCAGGTAGGTTCACTTAATTGCATGAGTCTTTGAAATTGGAAGAGGGAGGCAGAAGAGTGGATTAGAGAGACAATATGGAAGAATAAGGAGAGATTTGAAGCACAGAGGGAATCTGACTTGCCATTGCAGGCTTTGAAGATGGGGAAGGGGACTTTAAGGCAAGGAATGCAGGTGGCCTCAGAAGCTGGCCTTAGAAGTCTTCAACTGCCAGCCAGCAATAATGCCCTCAAAGGCAGTATGCAAAGTGAAATAAGGCAAATAAAGATGACAAGTACTATGTGCTCTCTCTTATATGTGAAATCTAAAACAAACAAACAGGAAAAACCACCAAGCTCATAGGTTCAGAGAACAAATTAGCAGTAAAAAAATATTTTTTTAATTTAAATTTTAAAAAGTCCCATGCCATTCACCTTCATGCAATATTTGGGACATACTTATACTAGAAACTGGGAGAGGTTCGAGCTACTCTGCACAGGCCAAAGTCCTGAAGTTTCTGTGCAGCCAGACGGCAGGAAATATGAGAGGGAGCGGTTGATAGAATGGGCTTAATAGACCAAATAAGCTGGAACTTGGTTTCTATGTGACCTCAGTCAAGTTATTTCACCTATCTGAGCCTTCCTTTCCTCATCATAAAGTGGAGCTAATAAAACTGCCCCGAAGTTTCGTGCAATAGACCTTCCTTCACCTGGCTGCTGGCACCAGTTTTCTGCCAGCACCAGTTTTCCTCTGGCCACCCACTGATCGGAGTGCCTCCCGCCAGCGCAATCGGCCACCCCGAGTTCCGTTCACCGGTGCCTTCTGCTGACCCCATGGGTCCTCCCACAGCGCCAGCCGTTGGGGCCGGTGGAACGGGGGGCGGGAACTCGTGAGTCCCCACCCCCCCACCCCCGCCCCCGCCAGCCCAATCAGCCACCTCGAGTCCCGCCCCCAGCCTCCCACTGGCCCAATCATGGGCGTAGTGGAGTGATGGTTATTTGCATACTTCCCTTTTATTAGGTAGGATATTTTCTACATGTATTAATTTTCTACATGAGTCTTCCATATCAATTCTTATCTTTGCTCCCATTAAGGAAGAAAGGAAAGAAGAAGGGAAGAAGGAAGGGAAAGGGAAGGAGGGAGGGAGAGAGGGAGGGAGGGAACCACCATGCTGCTGTTTGTGTCCAACTTTTATTTAACAATTGTTTTAATCTGATAAGGCTTTAGGGATTCAAAGATATCCAACATCTTTTTAAGAAAAAATCCTCACCCGAGGACATTTTCATTGATTTTAAGAGAGAGAGAGAGAGAGAGAGAGAGAGAGAGAGAGAGAGAGAGAACACATCAGTGTGAGAGGGAAACATCCATGTGAGAGAGAAACATTGATTGGTTGCCTTCCGCATGCACCCTGCCCAGGGACCCACAACCTGGGTATGTGCCCTGGCCAGGAATCGAACCCATGACCTTTTGGTGTACAGAATGACACACCTACCAACTGAGACACACTGGCCAGGGCCCAACATCTTTTCTTAAAGAGCTTATAACCTTGTCAGTACAACACATGTACTAACAATTTGCACTGTATAGTCAAAGAGTTGACCAAGTGTTTCATCTGCATTCTCATTTAACGCACACAGTATCATTCTATGTAGGACACTAATTGTGCTGTGGACTCTAAGTGTGTGTGTGTGTGTGTGTGTGTGTGTGTGTGTGTGTGTGTTTGTGTTAAAATACATTCCAAATGGGGCAGAAGGGGAAAAATTCTGAGAAAATAATGGTGCTCTACTAAGCTTTAGCTAAAGATAGACATGGCCACATATAGGAAATATTTTATCCCCAAAGACATTCAAAATCAATAAGATTCAAAATGGATCAAAGATAATTATTATTAGCACTAAGAACTTATTAATCTAAATCCTAAATAAGCTATCGTGTGATCCATTAATATTCATAATAGCTTTTGAATTTCTCCAATACTGTAAGTAAAGCCACAATTGGTTTACCAGAATCCCATGAAGAGACAGAACCTGCATTCATTGTAAACCTACCATACATCAGACACTATATGGAGTGCTTTACTGGCTTTAGCTCACTTAGCTCAGCACAGCTCCATCAGTCAATCACCTCCTAGGTAATACCTTTGTCATTGAGGAATTCAAAGCTCAGAAAAGTAAGTGTTGGCCCACTAACAGAGAACTATTCAAGGAAAGGCAACAATGAAGCTATAAAGTTGTTATCAGTGAGACAAACTGAGTAGCAAAACAAGTCAGTCACATAAAGGTATGTAATAAACTGTATCAGTTTCCTATTGCTGCTGTAACAAATTACCAGAAATTCAGTGGCTTAAAATAACACAAATTTGTCATCATACAGTTCTAGAGGTAAGAAGTCCAAAATCTGTCTCGCTGGTTAAAAGTCAAGGTGTTGACAGGGCTGGTTCTCTCTGGAAATTCTAGGACAATATCTGTTTCCCTACCTTTTCCAGCTTCTAGAAGATGCCTGCTTTCCTTGGCTCTTGGTCTCTCCCTCCATCTTCAAGGCCAGCAAGATAGCATCTTCCAATCACTTTCTCTGACTTTCCTACATATCACAAAAACCTTTGTGATTACATTGGACCACCCACGTAATCCAGGAAAACCTGCCCATTTCAAGATTCTCATCTGCTAATCTCTTTTGCCAGGTATGGTAACGTATTTACAGGTTCTAAGAGTTATCTTTGGGCACCTTACTCAGCCTACCACCTACACAAATGTGGATTACAGTTTACTTAAGAACAAGGCAACACTCAAGGAAGTACTAAAGAGCATAAAAAACTGGGTGAAATATGCCCTGTTGATCAGTGGTTAGAGCAGCAGCCCTCACACCAAAGTGTTGTGGGTTTGATTCCTGGTCAAGGGCACATAACTGGGTTGCAAGTTCGATCTCCATGGAGAAAGCAACCAATCCATGTATCTCTCTCACATCAATGTTTCCCCCCCACCCCCACCCCTTCTCTCTCCATCCCTTTCACTCTCTCTAAAAATCAATGGAAAAAACATCCTCGAGTGAGGATTAACAAAAATAAATTAAAATAAAATTTAAAAATGGGTGCAATACCTTATCACATTTAAGAGTAGGTATTACTATTTCCAAAATATGCTCTGTGATGCAATATGTATAGTTGCTAGAAGTAAATGAACTCTCCATGTAGATGTGAGTGGATGAAGGTTGGTGAAGCAATAAATCTGTGCTGACTTATAAAAAGGAAGTAGACTTGAGCTGCCACTCTAATGTGGATAAATTCAGAGGCAAGACAAAAAGTAAGCTGGGCCCTAGCCGGTTTAGCTCAGTGGATAGAGTGTTGGTCTGCGGACTGAAGGGTCCCAGGTTCAATTCCGGTTAAGGGCACATGCCCAGGCTGCAGGCTCGATCTCCAATAGGGGGCGTGCAGGAGGCAGCCAATCAATGATTCTCTCATTGATATTTCTATCTCACTCTCCCTCTCCCTTCCTCTCTGAAATCAATAAAAATATTTTAAAAAAAAACCAAAAAACAAGCTGGGCCAAGGTTAATGGACTATACAAAGTCTCTCTCCGAGCTTGGGCAATAGCAATGCACTCAAGAGACCCAATTCTCCCAACCTATTCTGGTCGCTGCTCATTAACTGGTTTCAAGGTTTTCTTAGGACACTAGATTTTGCTCCCAAATAATTGCTTTTAAAGCTCTAAGCAGTTCCTGAGGGAAGAACCCTAGAGCTAGCTATCTCTGCACTATAAAGTAAGATAATCAGGAGAAGGAAGAACTAGAAATGACTCTAAAAGCTTTGAGTTCCCTGAATTCTTAAGGCCATGTCATTTATAAGGTCTAAATTGCAAGCTATTACTATAAAATATAAGTGTGATAAAGAAACATCATCAGGCCCTGGTCAGGTAGCTCCGTTAGTTATAGTCCCAATACACCAAGGTTGTGGGTTCGATCTCCAGTCAGGGCACATAGAAGAAGCAAACAATGAATGCATAAGTGGAACAACAAATTGATGTTTCCTCTATCTCTCTCTCTCTTTCTCTTCCCTTCCTCTCTCTCTAAAATCAATAAATACATTTGAGAAGGAAGGAAGGAAGGAAGGAAGGAAGGAAGGAAGGAAGGAAGGAAGGAAGGAAGGAAGGAAGGGCCACAGAAGTTAGGTTCAGGGCCCAGGAGTGTGGCCTGAGGAAAGCATCCCTTCCCATTGCACTTACCTCCATTACCACAAGTACCTGACTCTTTGTTTTCAGTCTTGCCCCACTACATTCATATGACTCAATGCCAAGATTATTTTTCCAAAACACACATCTGGTCACCTTGCTTTCCATCTTAACTTATGATAATTCTGTCTGTAGCATGAAGTGTAAACTCTTTGGCTTAGCACATAAAGTTCTAAAAGTGAAGGTACCTACTTTATAATTTTATCTCCTACTACTCTCTGCCTTGTGTTAAAAGAAACACATTTGTCAAAAATGGATTTATCAGTATTTAGTACCTATCTCATTTTTATCTCTATCTTTGCATATACTATTCCTTTGACTTGAAAAAAAATCTATTCATTCATTGGCTATCCAACTTAAATGGCAATCACTCAGCAAAGTTTTAAATTATATGCTCTCCTCCCATTGCTAACATAGAAGAATATAGAAAATGTTACCAGTACATGGCAGACTTCAACCCAAGCTATGCCAGTATCACTTTCCAAAGGGTTCCCATCTGATCAGGGCACAGCAGAGGCTCCCAAGGGAGTTTTTTTCAGCATGTGCTGCCCCTCAGAATCAACTAGGAAGCTTCACAAAAAAAATAAAATTCATGCCCTGGCTGGGTGGTTCAGTTGATTGGAGCATCATCCTATACACCACAAGGCTATGGGTTCGATTCCTGGTCAAGGTACATACCTAAGTTGTGGGTTCCATCCCCAGTCCGATGCATACGGGAGGAAGGCAACCAATTGATCTCTCTCTCTCTCTCTCTCTCTCTCTCTCTCTCTCTCTCTTCCTCTCTCTAAAATCAATAAACAGCCCTACCTGGTTTGGCTCAGTGGATAGAGTGTCGGCCTGTGGACTGAAGGGTCCCAGGTTCAATTCTGGTCAAGGGCACATGCCTGGGTTGCGGGCTCCATCCCCAGTAGGGGGTGTGCAGGAGGCAACTGATCAATGATTCTCTCTCATCATTGATGTTTCTCTCTCTCTCTCTCTCCCTTCCTCTCTGCAATCAATAAAAATATATATAAAAAATAAAATAAAATCAATAAACATATCTTTGGGTGAGGATTTTTTTTAATTAAAATAAGTAAGTAAATAAATAAAATTCCTAGGACCCACCCCAGGCTCACAGAATAAGAATCTATAAAAGTGATGCTGAGAAGGCTTGGAGATTTGTAATAAGAATCATGGGGAATTCTGATGCAGAAAAGGGAATGAAGATGCTCAACCAGGCTTATGCCACACAGAGAGAGAACAGCCAAAGCTAGTGACTGGGAGTGTGGAATCAAATCCGCAGAGGTCTAAGCCAGAGATGAACAGGTAGCCAGGGCCGCAACTATGCAGACTGAGACTCAGGGCAGTGAGGGCCAAAGTCAGAAAATCAAGGTCTACCTGGATCAATAAAACATCAGAATTGCAAGAAGAGTAGGACTCAATAAGGAATCAGGTGCAATGGGCCTGTCCTAGACACACTGAGTACCAAACTTGGAGAAAATAAGACTAATTCTAGAACTCACCTAATGGAGACTTCTCCAAAGAGCAACATTGCATCACCTTGTAACTTGTTTGGAAAGCATCTTGGGCCCCTTCCCAAACCTAATGAATCAGATTCTGCATTTAACCAAATCCTCAGGTGACTTAAAAGTCACATCAAAGTTTCCAAAGACCTGAGCCTGGTCCCAGTTGATGCCAACTCTGCTGGTCTGTAGACCATACTGTGAGAAGCAAAAGTGTTGACCTACATCTGAGCAGGTGGGAGAAATTCAAGCTTTACCACTGTGAGAGTTTGAGTGCAGGAATCTCAATCACCTTATCTCAGCATTTAGCAAAGGGCTGTGGGAACTGACAATATAGTCTATTGGTTGAGACCTCAGGACTTGGAGCAGGTTTAATTGCAACACTACCACTCACTGACAGCTGTGTTTATCTTGTTTGTGCTTCAGTCTCTCATCTGGAATATGGAGATAATTGCCTCATAAAAACAAGGGAGAGACCCAACTGATGTGGCTCAGTGGTTGAGCAATGACCCATGAACCAAGAGGTCACGGGTTCCATTCCTAGTCAGGGATTACGGGCTCGATCCCCAGTAGGGGTCGTGCAGGAGGGAGCCAATCAATGACTCTCATCAATGTTTCTATCTATCCCTCTCCCTTCCTCTCTCTTTAAAAATCAATAAAAAATATATTTTAAAAATGAGGGAGAGATAGCATGTTACTTTTGATAGCATTATAAGTTCTTAATAGATGATAAAAATTAATTAATGGATACAATTACTGATTGATTGGTTGATCTATTAACTGATTTTTTTTTTTGTGCGGAAAAGTGCACCAAAATTCTAGTGGTATAAATGATTTTAATCTGACTCATAATCTAAAGAGAAGAACCCTTAGTGAAATCTTAGTGACTGGCAGACATTCCAGACATAAGACTTCTTTATGTATTAACATGTAAGCGTCTCCTAAGTGATGGATGAAAGAATTGTCCAAAGCAAGATGATTGCTAACTTTTTTGGAGTGGTGACACTAAATTGATGTTTATGAGAAGACAAAGATCTCTTATTCTCCCCCAAATACCTAAGAAGGACATTTTTCATAGCTTATTTTCATTAATTTTAAATTGATTTACTTGACAATATTTCAACATTTTGTATTTAGAGTGTTGCAAATCTGAACTAGTATCTGTGTCATAATAAGCAATACAGATTCAAGAAACACATTTAGTTTTATGTTAATACTAGAGTCCCAGTGCATGAAATTCGTGCACTTGTGTGTGGGGGGTCCCCTCAGCCTGGCCTGTTCCCTCTCGCAGTCCGGGAGCCCTGGGGGGATGTCCGACTGACAGCTTAGTGGGCCTAAGCCGTCAGTTGGACATCCTTAGCATTGCCACGGAAGCAGGAGAGGCTCCCACCACTGCCGCTGTGCTCGCCAGCCATGAGCCTGGCTTCTGGCTGAGCGGCGCTCCCCCTGTGGGAGTGCACTGGCCACCAGGGGGCAGCTCCTGCATTGAGTGTCTGCTCCCTGGTGGTCAGTGCACATCATAGTGACAGGTCATTCCACCATTTGGTCATTTGCATATTAGCCTTTTATTATGTAGGATACTCTGTAGATGAGGCCCCCTAGAACCATAAGGAATGCAAAAAATTCACTGTTAACTCATTCTCCAATTGCCCCCACTTAAAATCAAATTGCGCCCCCTGAGGGCATGTGCTGCACCTTGGGAACCAGTGGGCTTGACACTTTTCCTCTCTGAGCTTCATTTCTGAATACATATGCATATACCATGGGAATTGTAATCTCTTTTCCGCCTACCTCACTGGGTTGTCATGAGGAGGTTCTGAGCTAATAAACCTAGAAATGTTTCATCAAGTAAGTGATGTTTAAACAGGAAGAGATTGTTATTTTTAAGCCCATGGGTACTCTCGCAGGTAGCAGGTGCTGATTAGGGGAGGAGGGCATGATTGTTTCCCGGGACTGTAGCTGTGGAAGCTTTGCAGAGGGTTTCGCAGGCCTCAGAGGGGTGGGCTCTGGCCAGCAGCCTGTAGCAATGGTCGTCCCTGGAGGCACTGGCAGGGGGCGGGGCATTAGGGGGACTCTAGGCGGGCAGAGAGGCCGAAGGGGAAGTAACTGTCAAACCTTCCTGCTTGGCGCCATTCTTTAAATTGTACGTGGCTGTTTTGCAGCTGTACCAGCACAGGGCAGGGCTCCAATCTCCTGGAGCGGGTTGGGGGCCGAGCCAGGACAGAGTCAGGCGGGCTAGGAGGGCTGGTTTAGCTGTGCCCCCAGCGAGGTTCATCGCGATTCCTCTGTCAAGATGGCGCTGCTGTTGTGGGGGAGGGGGGGAGGGGGAGGGGGGGTAAGGGTCTGACCCTGGGGGGCCGCTCAGGCTTGCCTCCACCCGGGTCTGGAGTTGTAGGGAGGAGAGGCGTGCCCAGCAGAGGGGGCCTGGCAGCGGCGGGCCACAGTGGCCCTGGGTGCCTCGGGGGCGCTGACAGGTGGTCGCCAGCGTGCTACTGTTGTGGGTGCCCCTGGCGGGGGTGGCGGGGGAAGAGATTGGGAGCCAGAGGTGCGGGCTGCAGCTACCCCCGAGGCTGGGTCTTCTCTCCATCCGGTCAGCTTCCCCATCCTCCCCCCACCCCAGGGGTGCAGGGGCTGGGGTAGGGTGTTCGTCTGTCCCCACTGGGGTGCGGGGGCTGGGGTAGGGTGTCTGTGCAAGGGGATTGGAAGAGCTCCCTGTGGCCGCTTCCTCTTCCTTCTTTGCAGTCCAGGCTCCTGTCAGGCACTCTCCTCAGACCCCCGGGAACTTGGCTCCGGCCGCCCAACCCCTGCTGCGCATGCATCAATATGTAAATAGGTCATTATGGGGACACCATCACGGACAAATTAACATATTACCTCTTTATATGTATGGATTTGAAATAGCTTCCTTATTTTGGTCTAGTGCTTTTAAATTTTCAAAAAACTTTCACTCTTCCCATCTTCCAAACTTTACAGAAATGTTTCTTATACCTGTCTGACATATAAGGAAATGGGAAGTGATTTTAAGTGCTCAGAGTCACATAGTTGGTTTGTGGCAGAAATGGGACTAGAACTCGAATTTCCTAATTTCCAACCATTTATTTGAGCTACCACCAGCACCACTGCCACCACATTATCCTCTGCTGCCCAATATCATAATTACTCCCCAACCAAGTGTTCTTTCCCAAAAAGTATGTTTAAGTATCACAAACACAATAGCTTCCAAAACATATATTTTAAAAAACTATTTTTCTTTTGTTAAAGAAACTTTTTGGTCCTAGATGTTGGAAGTCAAATTTGGAATTGTAACAAATTTTTCAATTTAGAATATTTCAAATTATGGTGGAATGTAATTTTTTATTTGACTAGTTCATTCCTTTACTAAACACTACATTTGCCTATTGATTTCACAAGTCAACTTCCTTTAAAAAAATGTTCTAAGCTATAAAAGGCAGTTGTTTAAAAGTCCTAAAAAATATAGTCTACCAAGTAGCATGTTCTTTTAAAAAATTTTTTTAAAAGTCACTATAGTTAATGATTTCAATTTAATCCTTAAACTTTAGAGTTAATACTGTGAAATGTTTCCCAAATTTAGTGTAAATCTGAAAAGTATTGCTAATGGTTCAGAGTAGTCTATAAGGTTATATCATTTGTGACAGAACAATCTTAGTATCATTAAAGAAAAACTGACAACTCTAAACTGACAAGTGTAAGAAATTCTAAAGTTTCACTGACAATTCAGATCTACTTCCTTTCATGCCCAGATTCACTTAATATCTCATTTGATTTTCAAACCTCCCCTCAGAAGCAATTGGAACAAAACCATGAGCAAGCTCAATCTCCATTTGGGCATGTCACCCTTTTACAAACACAATTACAGCCAAACACTATTGTAACCTGATTTGCATTTGCACTAACTAAGTTACAAAGCACATTGAGAATGCCTGCTATGCATACTACACACATATTAGGAGGATATATTGCAGGGCTTCTGTGAACACTAATTAAAAAGATTTTATCTTTCCCCTCAGGTCCACTGAAATTGTTCAAATGCCTTGCCTGCTACAACTTTGTTCAAAACCAGTTTTCAAACATGTGATCAGAGCTAGGCAACTATTTCAGGTGGCATGATTCTGTTTCCACGGTGGACAAGGCCTGAGAGACAAAAAGTTTCTGTCTAAACTTTGAGCTTCCTTTTCTTTGTTATTTTGTGTTGCAACCTTGGCATTATCCAACTGTGGACTTTTATCTGTGAATATCTAAATCCTGTCTTGTGGAAAACTAATTACTGAACCACTGAGAGCTTCATAATGTCCTGCATTTAAGTCCTGAGCATCATACATAATGCATAGGCAGCAGTCTCTGCACTCTGATTACAGAACACTGTCATTAAGTGAGCAAATTAAAGATGTGAATAATTCACTGGCTGAGCTTATTGTCAGTGCTGCATTGTGAAATTAGAATTTCTAATAAGTACTGCAATTTTTTTAACCCAATTAACACAGAGAACATCTTGAGACTGATTAGTACAATAAAAATTATTACCTTATTCTTTTGCTTCACAACAGCCAAATTAAATACTGTACTTAATTATGCAGCATTCATTCCTTCTCTGCTAAAAAAAATACCCTATCATTTTAATAAGAGTTCTAATATTTGTATGGGAGCTAAAAATATAGCACATGCATCTGTAGCTGTCTCTTTACAAAGTTTTTTTTAAGAGTCTAAACATCAGTATTATATCAGTGGTGGATTATGATGACACTAGTCTATTCTTAAACCAAATATTTTTACTAAAAAATAAACAGCACACACAGAATTGACAAAGTAACTCATCTCCCCAAATTGAGTTAAAATATATTGTATCTCTGCTTTTTTCTGGGCTCTTTAGAAGCAGATTAACGCAGATTTGCCCCCATTATGCTGGTTGTGATAGAGGCTGAAACATATATTTAAGAAAATTGAGTAGGTCTTACCTCAGATGCTCATTTAGCACACAGTGATCTGTCTCACTCCTGCCAGGCAAGTGGGAAAGTCCAGTTTATGCTCGGCATGATGATCCTACGCAGAGAGTGTCTGCTGCCATGTTAAATAAAGAAAATGATCATTTAAACCAGGGCTTTTGTCTCCCAATATTTCCTCCTGCTGCCCCTTTCAAATTAAAGCCCAGAGAGGCAGGCACATCTGGCGGCAGTCCCTGCCCCTGCCCGCAGCTGCTTGGAGAGCTCCCCTCTTCCTTTCCAGCTCCTCTGCATCCCCTTCCCCGGGCAACTTCAGCCCCTGAAATGGGGGAAAAGAAACGATGACATTGCAGGCAGAATATGAGATTGTTTGTTCAGCCTCTGTAGCCACCTCCTTCCTGTCTAGATATTTTACAGAAAGGGAATGAGAATGGGAAACAGCGAAGGTGCTCTGAAAATCAGTCAGACACAATGCAATAGGGAGATGGAGAGGAGGGAAAGGAGAATGAGAGAGCGAGAGTGTGTGTGGGTAAGGGGGGTGGCTGTCAGTGCAGATAAATCTGCATATGGAAATTAGGGTTATCCTGGGTACAGTTTTATTTAACTATGATCTACTGATTTTTTAATTAAACCAGAATTTTAGCAAAGGACGGAAAGAAAGAAAGAAAGTGAGTCTTGAAAGCAGAGAGAGCAACTTCTAATTCAATACACTTAAAATTTCATAGCAACTGCAAATAGAAGATCCAGAAGTTGTAGGAAAAAGAAAAGGAACCCAAGAAACAGGATGTTTTTTGGGTTTTTCCTTTGTTTTATTTAATATGCAAGAAGACCCCTCTGTCCTCCCAAAAGGAAATTGGGATAAGAATGTAAAGGATTTAAAAGGAAGGAAAAAAGAAAAAATATATATATACCTTTCATCATCTGGGTAAATTTGTCTTTAAATGATAAAAGAATCATATTAGACAAAAACATTGTCAAATGTAGGTAAGTGGCATTATATATGGAAACCAGTACAATACATTCTGCATTTTAATATCAGAGGTGTAAAATGTTTTTTCCTTAGAGAACACCTTTTACAGCTCTAACCCATGGCAAAATGCTACTTACTCGCTATAATCAGTCTGAGGATGTCACTGACACCAGCCAACTACTCTTTTGTGGTGCTGAGAGTTAAATAATGAGGCAGAGTGACTGAAAACTACTGGAGGTGGGCTGGTCAGCCCTCCACTAGAGGTGCTTGCAGGATAGCGATTTTGACCAAAAGGAAGTATGAGTTCATTCTATGTCTATAATCTGTGGTGGGAAATTTCATGGACTAGACTAGTATTTATTCACTCATCAAACAGTTATCAAACATCTATAATGTGGCAAGCACTGCACTAGAAAGGAGACATAAGATGAACACTGCATGGTTCCTACTCTCAAGGACCCAGAATTCAACGGGAAATTTTAATTTAAAATGAAATGACATTGCACTTTTATAAACAAAGGAGTGTTTGAGATAGTCTTGATTTGAGCAGTATCAGCCGATGTCCATCCCTCAAAGCTGAAGTCTCTATCCACTTGGTAGACTGAACTCTTCAAGACCAGCTCAGGCACTCTAAGCAAGTGACTTTGTCCCTTTGGACTTCAATTTCTTCACTTTTAAAATACCTGCTTTTAAATTTGCAATTATATGAGATAATAAAAGTAAAACAATACCTGTTCTCTGGCTCATGATAATTACTCAAAAAATAGCAAACAAATTTTCAGTTCAAATGGCACCTCCTTTGTGAGTCCTTCCCCAATATCTGAACAGGCTCAGAGACTCCTTCTTCAGTGTCCCCACTGCTCCCCATTATATTGTGTCATTGTAATTTTCTGCATGTCTGTCTCTATATGAATGGTTCTCAACCAGTGACCATTTTGTCCCCTATGGAACATTTTACAATATCTGGAGACACTACTAATGGTCAGAACTAG
Source organism: Cnephaeus nilssonii (assembly GCF_951640355.1). Lineage (NCBI taxonomy): Eukaryota > Metazoa > Chordata > Mammalia > Chiroptera > Vespertilionidae > Cnephaeus > Cnephaeus nilssonii. Next base: position 46,273,357 of record NC_137080.1, read on the forward strand.
AGAACGAAGGATGCTAGTGCCAATCCCAAGAAACCAGATTTAGAATCAGCCTTTTGTGCTAAGATCCCTAGTTTCTTTTATTAAAAACCAAGATTTGGGTGTTAGCTGTGCTCATTGCCACACTATTTAACAGCCAATTTTCTCTGGACCTTCCTATACAAAACAGCCCAGCCGGCGTGGCTCAGTGGTTGAGTGTAGACATCTGTACCAGGAGGCCACGGTTAGATTCCCAGTAGGACACCTGCCTGGGATGCGGGCTCAATCCCTAGTGGGGGGCATGCAGGAGGCAGCTATTGATGATTCTCTCTCATCACTGACGTTTCTTTCTATATCTCCCTTTCTCTTCCGCTCTGAAATTAAAAAAAAAAAATTCAAAAATAAAACCAGAATACCTGCTCAGACATTCTCTAACCCTGATCCTAATTTATCTTTTTATAGCACTCACTTATATTTTGTATTTGCTTATTATTACCCAGCTGCCCCCCATTAGAACTTAAGCTCCATGTGGGTACAGCCTCTTGTTATTCACTGCTCTATCTCCAACACTTACAAAAATACTTGGTATTTAGTAACTGCTCAAAAAATATGTGTTGAACAAATGAACATACTTTTTTTCTAGGAAGATCGTTAATTCCAGAATTTTGGGGAAGTTCTTTTTTCCCAGTCCACATGCTTCAACCTCTACCCAACCTCAACATAATGTTTTTTCATGCTATGCCTCCCATTAAAGATAAACTCTGAACATGGTGTTAAAATACTAGATTATGCTTTCTTAGAGCTGTTTCATATATGTACAATCCCAACTATCTCTTTCTTTTCAGTATGACAGTTTACCTGTGATGTTGGTTTCCTATTTAGGGTGAAAATCAAATATCTTAGTTAATCTAGTTTAAGGAAAATGGGATAATTATTATACTAATACATAATTGCATCCTTGAATGTTGATAGACCACAAAAGGTACCAGAACTAGGAAATTTAAAAACCTTAAGGAGCCACTCAGCTCTTCTCTCAGCTTACTTTATTGTTTACGCTGTCTCATTTTTGCTATATTTGATTTCCTTTTCTCTGCCCACCTGGTCTTTCATTTGTACTTTTCTGTGTCTTTTTCTCCCCTATCTGTTGTCTGGCTTTCTCTACTTATTTCTGTATGTGAGAGAAGTTAGTTGTCCCACAGCTCCTGAATCAGAATAACTCAGATGAAGTGCATAAGCCAAAATATGCTAGGCCTTTTCAGTCCTCATACAAATCCTCATGAGAGAGAACCCTTTATCTGACCAGGGAGGCAGGGTCTTTTACCAAACACATGACTGCCAAGGACCTGGACTTCTGGGAAGTAAGGGAATAAGGATGGGGAGAGTAATATTCTTTTTTTAAAAAATATATATTTTATTGATTTTTTACAGAGAGGAAGGGGGAGGGATAAAGAGTTAGAAACATGAGAGAGAAACGTCGATCAGCTGCCTCCTGCACACCCCCCACCGGGGATGTGCCCGCAACCAAGGTACATGCCCTTGACCGGAATCGAACCCTGGACCCCTCAGTCCGCAGGTCAACGCTCTATCCACTGAGCCAAACCGGTCAGGGCAGGAGAGTAATATTCTTAAAGAAAGAAGGTTGTAATGAGCTGTGCAGACAATCACCAAAGGTTTCCACTGCAGCTAGAAATCAGATGTAAATAATCCAAAATCTCTGAAGTCTAATCACTGGCTGGAATTTTTAGAGTCAGGAGAATTCTTTTTTTCTCTCTAGATTGGTTTGGTAATTTCTAATATTCAAACAATATAAACATATGTAGAGTTAAAAACAAAAAATAAAAACAAAAAAAGTCCTCTCATAGGACCTCTTATAAATATATCTTACCTATATCTTATAGAAGGCCTGCTTTTCTTGACTAACAACTTATCAGTGCAATAAAAGCCATTCATGTATTTGGAATATAAGTTTTCTTTCTCCAAAGACCTTTTTCTTATTTCTTACTAGTAGCCCTGTGCATGAATCCGTGCGCCAGCAGCTCTCTGCGGGGCCTGGCCACTCTGCGCCCACTGCCCAGAGGCTCTCCGCTGCCCAGAGGCTCTCCGCGGCCCAGAGGCCCATCCGCGGCCGGGCGTGGAACGCTTGCCTCATTGCCAGGGCGACGAAGCAAGCATTCCTCCAGGTGGCTCAGGCTGCCCGCTCTCAGTGGCCGCCCCCCGCAGGACTGGGGGACTCTGGCGGGGCTGAGAGGACTGGGTGCCGCCATCTTGTGGCTATGGGCGCTGCCATCTCAGCGATGGAGTGACGGTTAATTTGCATATTACCCTTTTATTAGATAGGATTGTCCTTCAATATCTTTTTAGGCCCAAACAACAACAAAAATCGCAATCTACCTTCATTCCCATTTTCCAAATTTTAACTAGTAATTATTTTGGTGTGTAATCTCTGTGTATCCTTACACATATAACTTTTGTTGTGGACCATAAATGAGTTCATAAAACAAACTTTAAATGACAACTTAAAATATATCTTAAACAAGAAGTAACAGCAAGGTGGAATTATCTCTATTTAATAAATAAAGACAGAAATTAAATAACAGGCTGTTCGTATGACAACAGCTACTGCCTCCTTGATTGATCTCTGCATCCTCTTATTCAGTGTGAAAATTATGTTTGAGCCCTAGCTGGTTTGTCTCAGTGGATAGAGTGTCGGCCTGTAGACTGAAGGGTTCCAGGTTCAATTCCAGTCAAGAGCACATGCCTGGGTTTGGGGCTTTATCCCTAGTGGGGGGTATGCAGGAAGCAGCCCATTGATGATTCTCTCTCATCATTGATGTTTCTAACTCTCTCTCCCTCTTCCTTCCTCTCAGAAATCAATAAAAATATTTTAAAAATTATGTTTGACAGGTTCACCTATGGTCCACTGCTGGCCAAGAGTAAGCACCCTACAGCCCATCTTTCCAACCCACTGCAACTAAAAACTCCGAACAAGCAAATACCTGAGGATTCTGAAACTTAAAGAATTCCATGCAGAATAAAGAGGAAAGTCAAAATTTAAAGACCAGTGGGGTGATCATGAGATTCCTATTGTTTTTCCTTTATGTCCCACCTTTGCCCCAAGTGTGGACTGAATTGGGGAACTTCATCATGGGAATGCACAGCAAAAATGCATGAGAAACCCATCTTCCTTGCTAGAAAAGCAGGAAAAGAGGCCCCTTCTCAGCCCTTCTCGAAGCGCAGCCATTTTCACAGAGCTGTATTGTTATGGTGGAAGAAGGGTGAGCACCTAAAACTTTGAGTGAAAATCTATATCTTGGAATAGAAGAACTAGGAAAAGATGCTTTTATTGTGCAAAGCTAGAAAAAGAAAGGAAATTTACAATGAAAGCAAACAGAGAGAAACAGAAAATAAACCCCTAGCTGGTGTGGCTCAGTTGGTTGAGCTAACTTCTTTCATGTACCAAGAGATCTCCAGTTCAATCCCTGATCAGAGCACATGCAGGGGTTGCAGGTTCGATCCCCAGTAGAGGGCGCACAGGAAGCAGTTGATGGATGTTTCTCTCTCACATAGATGTTTCTCTCCCTCTCCCTTCCTCTCTCTCTCATCAGTAACAACATATTTTTTAAAAGAAAGAGCAGAAATTAATGGAATTGAAAATACAAAAGAATACACACAAGCCATACCCCAGGAGAAAATTAAAAATCATATACAGATTGGGGCCAAAAAGTAAGTTTATAGTTGCTTATATGGAAAATAATACAATAACTAATAAATAATAATACAAGAATAAACTCTGTGTTTCATGTACTTACAACTGTAAATCCTTTTGCCCACCCCTTCTATGCTAGCTGCAACAGAAGCAGCCCTTATAAACCATGAGGTGAACTTAAAATAGAGGCCACACATCGCAGAGATACAAGATAGAAGGATCCTGATTTCCTGACACCAGGTCTAGACCAATTTTATGACTCTCATGTAAGATGGAAAGATGCTTTTTGTTGTTGTTGTTAAGCCATAGTTATTCTGAGTTTTATGTCATTTGCAGCTTTGTCCAACTCAAAATATTGTAAAAATGTATGATAATATTCTCATATGAGAGGTTTTAGCTAAGATCTCAAGGATGAAGGGAGCCAGGCTTAGAAAAATCAAGAGGGGAGAAAAAACAGCTCTGGAATTAAGGCACAGCTTGTACAAACATTTGAGGCAGGAAAGAATATAGAGTGTAGCTGGGCTGGTGTGCGTGGCTCGATGGTTGAGTGTAGACCTATGAACTGGGAGGTCATGGTTTGATTCCTGGTCAGGGCATATGCCCGGGCGGGTTGCAGGCTTGATCCCTAGTGTGAGGCATGCGGGAGGCAACCAATCAATGATTCTCTCTCATCATTGATATTTCTATCTCTTTCTCCCTCTCCCTTCCTCTCTGAAATCAATAAAAATAAAATGAAAAGAATATAGAGTGTGAGAAGAACTGAAAGAAGGCCAGCATAGCTGGTAATTTGTGAAAGTGATGGAGTGGTACAAGGTAAGATTTTGGACAAAGGAAGGGGTCAAATCGCAAATGTGAGAGGTTTAGATTTCACTCTAAGTACAGTAGAAGGCCACTGAAGGATTTTAAGCAAGAGATTTGATCCAATTTGGGCCTCCCCTTCGCAGCTGCTAATGACTGCCCCCTAGGGTGTGACTTCCAGTGGCCCTTGTCTAGCCTCTGTGTTGATGTCACCTGAGCCCTCCAGGCATTTTCTTGGACAAGTCTCCTTTTAAGACACCTCAGGTCTGGCTCCCTCCATCTGGATCCACACTATTTATTCACCACAATGCCTGTATAGCTCTCTCCACAGAAAATATCTTGAGCTAAACAAAAAATTACCCAAGTTTTAGAAATAAGGCTAAGGATCTATAAGATGGATGGGCACCAGAAGAAAGGGAGAACCTGGTAACTAAAGAAAAAGAAGTTGTCTCTAGAAGCAGAGCAGGAAGCACTACACTGTTTTATCAGTGGGGTGAAATCTTTCTCCCTGGAGGAAGCTGCTTCTAAGATATAGGCAGATAATCCCAGTTCTTTTGCTGTGACACATTAAAGGTGAATACATATTATTTATTACTTATAAAAATGTAAAAGAGAATAGTTGATTTTTTTTGGAAATGTAGATATTATTCATGGGTGGCAATGGAGGTGTCAGCCACAGCTGGCAGTAATAATGCTACAAGAGTTTAGCCATCTTTGAAGTTAGGAAGCAGGCAGTCCATACAAGGCTACCCTCACTTCTGACTCCAATTGCAGGTTTGTGGGTTTTAAAAACTGCCCTCAGTTTTGATAATTTGCCTTAAAGATTCATAAAACTAAGTGAAAGATATTATACTCATAATTATGGTTTATTACAGGTAAAGGAAACAGATCAAATTAGCCCAGGAAATTATGCTAGGGTAGAGTCTGAGGAAGTAGCAAATGTGGAGCTTCCATTGTCCTTTCCCAGAGGAGCCAGGCCACTTTACTTTCCCAGTGTCAATTGTAACAATATGCATGGAGGACCACCAACCAGGGAAACCTGTTCAAGCCTCAGTGTTCAGAGTTTGTTTTTTTAGTTCAGTTTTTAAAAAATATATTTTTATTGATTTCAAAGAGGAAGGGAGAGGGAGAATGAGATAGAAATATCAATGATGAGAGAGAATCACTGATCGGCTGCCTCCTGCATGCCCCACACTGGGGAGGGAGCCTGCAACCCGGGCATGTGACCTGACCTGGAATCAAATTGTGACCTCCTGGTTCATAGGTTGATGCTCAACCACTGAGCCATGCTGGCCGGGCCCAGAGTCTTTATTAGGGCTCCATATCTAAGCATGATCCAGTGACTACCCACATGGTTGATCTCAGTCCCTAGGTTGACTATTACCACATGACTCAAAGGCTCACCCTAAATTACAATGTTGGTCTTTTGAGTGTGACCAGTTCCACCCTACACCATATTATCAGACTATTCAGTATGACCCAAGGTCCCCAAGCAAAAAAGGACACTCTTATCAGATATAACATTCCAAAGGTTACTAAAGATTACTTCCCAGAATCCAAGGGCAAAGGTCAGACCCATCTGTTTTTTTGTTTTACCAGGTTAAATTCTACATGTCTATCAAGGCTTTGTCATTTCAAGGCTCTCCTGGGGATAATCCACTTCCCAAACTCACTCAAGTGGTTGTTAGCAGAATTCAGTTCATTGTGGACTCTTGGACTGAGGGCCACAGTTCCTCACTGGCTGTTGGCCAGTCTGCCCTTAGTTTTTGCCACATGGTCTTCTCTAAAATGGCAATTTACTTCTCAAAGTGAAGAAGGCAAGTGAGAGTGCTAACAAGATGGAACTCACAGTATTTTGTAACCTAATCATGGAAGTGATATGCCATCACCTTTTTCTTTATTCTATTCATTAGTAGTGAGTCGTTAGGGTTAACCCATACTCAAGAGGAGGTTTCACAAGGGCATGAATACAAAGTGGCAAAATGATTGGGACCCATGTTAGAAGCTGCCAACCACAGTAAGCTTAGGGAAAGAAGACAGGAGATAGGGGGAGATTGATGGTAAAAACAAGAGGGGTAATTAATGAATCAATTGAGAACACATGCAGGAGGGGAGGATGCTAAACATACCAAAAAAAGAATGAGGATTAATAATGGAATTTTCTTGGGTTCAGTGCAGTTGTTAAAGTTCCATACAGTGTATTACATTACATTGTTAATTACCCTGAACAGCTGCATGAACATTCCTTTTACTATATAGGAACGGTGCTCCTCAACTAACTCAGCCTCACCATTGCTACTGAAGTAGTTATTTGAGTCATGATATCTGTGCAGGGAGTAGTACTTGGAACATTAGGATTTCATTATCTGTTGCTCAAAACCAGTGTAATAAAATAATGTGGGTTAAAAGAAAGTTAACTGAAGGAATTGTATACACACTTGCAATAGATATCTCATAGATATAACCTAATATTTTCAATATTGGGGCTAAAAATCATAAATGAGTATAACTATCTCAGTGTATCCTCAATGATGTCCAATTATATAAAAAGATAATTAGAATTGGATTTGATATTGGTCAGATTTTACTAAAATGCTCAATCCAATTCTGGTTTATGAGCAATTACTATAAAGAGGTAAAGTGATCATTGGTTTCATTTAAGGTAAGAAGAAATAGTCTTAAACCTTAAATAAGATCTCAATTAAAATGATGATAAAGTTTCTGAAATTGAGGATTTCAATCTTTGGGATATATTATATTTAGTTGAGTTTATAAAAAATTTCCCTACTCAAAGCATGACATTCATATTAAATTGTTTGATTTTCAGCGTGATAACATAATACTAAATAACATAATACTTATCAAAAAGATGGTTTGTAAATACATTTTTAAAAATCTTTACTGTTGAAAGTATTAACTAAGCCTCCCTCCCCCCCCCCCCGCCCCCCTGCCCCATTGACCTCTTCTAGCCTGGCCCTACCCCCACCCCAGGCCTTCACCACCCTATTGTCTTTTTCTTGGGTTATACACATATGCATACAAGTTCTTTGGTTGAATACATTTTTTTAAAAGTCAGAATGGGTTCACTAATATTAGAGCATTCAAATTCTATTCTATGTTCTGCCCTACTGAATGCTGTTGGAGAAAATCACAAAGCTATGCTAACTGAACTCTTAATATATATATTTTGAAAATAACAAATCTCAAATAGTCATTCAACAGTCCCAAACATTCCTACTACACTTTCCTAGTAAATGCCCTTTTCTACTTGCCAGTATGACGACACATCTTTTCTCTCCTCAAATCTCTAACAATCACTCTTTCTTCTCCTTTCCAGTTGATTTATCATAGAGAAATAGATGAAATAAAACAAAAACTACCTCAACTTCCAACCACTCAGTTCACCAACTTAAATTATCTTTATCTACATAATTTTCACTCTTCCTGTTACTGAAAACTTATCCTTGATCCTATTAAAGGGCAATATATTATCTGTGTAGTGTACAGCATTCCCTCTTGTTCTAAGACCTGCAGTCCTGCAATCACTCACCTTCTCTTCAGTATCATCATTTCCCTTTATAATTTATTTATATATTTATTCCTTTTATAACTGCCATAACTTCAAATACATGTTCTAATATTCCCTGTCTTCAAAACATCATCTCTTGATCCCCACATCTCACTCCTGCCATAATTTTTTGTTTTGTATTAAATAAAATTCCTGGGTAAAGTTTCTATATTTGCCGATTCACCTCCCATTTTCAATCCAATCCATTCCAACCTAACATTTTCCCCAACTACTCAACTGAAATGGCTTTTATCAACATTAGTAATGATCTACATCTTGCCAAATTCAATGGTCAATTTGTTTTATTATTCCACTTATCAGTGACATTTGATACAGATTATCCATTATTTCATAAAACACGTCTCTTTTTAAAAAATATATATTTATATTGACTTCAGAGAGGAAAGGAGAGGGAGATAGAGAAACATCAATGATGAGAGAGAATCATCGATTGGCTGCCTCCTACACAACCCCTACCAGGGACTGAGCCTGAAGCCCAGGCATTTGCTCTTGACTAGAATCGAACCCAGGACCCTTCAGTTCACAGGCCAACACTCTATCTACTGAGCCATCCGGCTAGGGCATGAAACACATCTTTTGACCTTCATGACAGTCATTACAAAACAGTACACACACTTTAGTTTTCTCCTGAAAACTGACCTTACATCTTGCCTTTCTTCGCTGGCATATCCCTGTTTACTAGTCGTCTGAGTATCTAAGTTTCATTGTTTTAGCACTTACCTAGGTTTATAATTTACATTTCAGGTTTATAATCTATATTGATTTCAGTTTTGTAAATAGTGTGATATAAAGGTCAAACTTCATATTTTAGTGTATCAGTATCTAATAGTACTAGCATCATTTGTTGAAAAGACTATTTTTTCATCATTGAATATATTTGCCAAAAATCAATTGACCATATATGTACGGGGATCTGTCTGTTCCTGGACTCTCTATTCTGTTCCATTGACTACGTGTGTCCTTGACCAATACTACAATGTTTTGATTATTGTAGTATTAGCTTTAGAAAAAGTCAGGAGATCAGGTACTTCGAATCTTCCAACACTGCTCTTATTCAAAATTGTTTTGGTTATTCTTAAGTCCTTTGCATTTCCATATAAATTTCTGAAAACATTTTTAAATTTCTTACAAAAGAATCCCATTGATTGGCATTCCATTGAACTTCTGGATACATTTCAGAATAAATCTTAATAATATTGAGTCTTCCAATTCATCATCATGCTACAACTTTCTATTTAATTTTTTAAAATTTCCCTGAGCAATATTTTGTAACCCTCAATATCTTGTATCTATTTTGTTAAGTTTATCTCTAAGTATTTTTGATGCCATTAAAATGGTATTGCTTCTTAATTACAATTTTAAATGTTCATTACTTGTCTAGAAACATACAATGTATTTTTTACATTGACATTGAACACTGCTACCTTGTTGAATTCATTAGTTCTCTAGAAACCCGTTTTCATAGATTTTTAAGGATGTTCTACATAAATGATTATATCACCTTGGAATAATGACAGCTTTCACTTCTTCCTTTCCAATCTGTATTACTTTTATTTCTTTTTCATACCATATTGTATTGGTTAGTACAATGTTGACTGGAAGTAGAAAGAGCAGACATCCTTGCCTTGTTCTCAATATTAGGATGAAGGCATTAATTTTCATGATATTAATAAACTTGGCATAGTTGCCATTTATCAGGTTAGGGACATTTTCTTCTATTTGTAGTTTGCCAAGAGTTTTTTTCATGAATGAAGGCTGAATTTTTTAAAGTGATTTTTATGCATATTGAAATGATAATGTGGTTTTCCTTTTACAGTGTTGATATAATGAACTACCCTGATTGTGCTTTGAAATTTGGACTAACCTTGTATTCCCAAGATGAACCTAATTTTCTTAGTATATGTCATCCTTTTTATGTATTGCTATATTTTGCTTGGTAAAAATTTTGCCTCTAGTTTGCATGTGATATTAAATTGTAATTTCTTGTCTTTGTCAAGCTTTGCAGCCAGTTTAATAAGCGAGTATATATTTTATGAGAAACAGAAGTTTTTAACTCAAAATGATAATTCCTAAGATGAATCTAGGCTATTCAAATTATCTTTTTTTTTCCTTTGGCAGTTGTCTTTCAAGGAAATTTATCCATTTCATCTATTTCATTGGCATTAAAATTTTAATATCCTTATCATTTCAATGTTTGTAGAATCTACAGTGATGGCACCTCTTTAATTCCTGATATTGGTAATTTGTGTCTCCCCTCTTTTGTATCTTGATTGGTCTGGATAGAGGGTTTTATCAATTATATTGATCTTTCAAAGAACCAATGTTTGGCTTCATTTATTTCTCCTATTTTTTTTGTTTCATCCCATTTATGTCTACTCTTTATTATTTCCTTCATTTTGCTTGCTTTGGTTTTATTTTGCTGTTTTACTTCTAGTTTGTTGGAAGTTTAAATTATTATTATTTTTTAAAATATAATTTTATTGATTTCAGAGAGGAAGGGAGAGGGAGAAAGAGATAGAAACATCAATGATGAGAGAGAATCACTGATTGGTTGTCTCCTGCACAACCCCCATTGGAGATCAAGCCTGCAACCTGGGTATGTGCCCTGACCGGGAATTGAACCATGACCTCCTAGTTCATAGGTTGACGCTCAACCACTGAGCCACATCAGCCGGGCTAGAAGTTTAAATTACTGAACTGAGTTCTTTTTCTCTCTAATGTAAGCAGTTAATGTTATAAATTTTAATGTTTTTATTTTCATTCAATTCCAAATATTTTCTAATTTTCCTAGTGATTTCTTCCTTGAATTAGAAGTGTGTTACTTAATTTCCATATATTTAGAGCTTTTTCAGGTATCTTTCTATTATTTATTTCTAGTTTAATTCCATTGTGATCAAACAATATCCCTTGTATGGTTTCAATCCTTTTAAAGTTGATGAAATTTGTATTATCACTCTGAATATTGTCTATTTTAGTGAATGTTTCATGTGTACTTGTGAAGAGCGTATTCTGCTATTGGGTTGAGACACCTGTAAATGTCAATTAGGTAAATTGGTTGGTAGTGCTGTTCAAGTCTTCTTGAATCCAAACTAATTTTCTGTCTACTTGATCCATTACTTACAGACAAGAATGTTGAATTCCTAGTCATAATCATTAATTTGAGTATTTCTTCTATAAGTAATAGTATTTTTCGCTTCCTGTATGCTGATTATCTATTACTGGATATGTACATATTTAGTATTATGTCTTCTTGATATAACTGACCCCTTTCTTTTTTTTTCAATATATTTTATTGATTTTTTACAGAGAGGAAGGGAGAGGGATAGAGAGCTAGAAACATCGATGAGAGAGAAACATTCATCATCTGCCTCCTGCACACCTCCCACTGGGGATGTGCCAGCAACCAACGTGCATGCCCTTGACCAGAATCGAACCCGGGACCTTCAGTCCGCAGCCCGACGCTCTATCCACTGAGCCAAACCGGTTTTGGCTAACTGACCCCTTTCTGTCAGATTCTCACTGTATCCTTCTTTAGCCTGGACTCTAACCCCTGAGGCTGAACTTTATAGATTACATCCTTGCCCTCTATTTTTAGTTCAATTTTGGCCAATGAAAGACACCAGTGGGACATTGGAATGTGCAGGGAGAGGTTTGGGTACTTAATCCTTTCAGTTCCTCACTGCTGGGTAGCAGGTTGGCAGTGGTAATGTTTCTCTATGAAGGCACTGTAGGTAGCTATTGGGTAGGTAGCTGTCTCTTACAGCACTAAATCCTCCTTGGGCTTTGGTAAATCCCTCCTTCCCTGACCCCTTAGGCCTAAGGGTCATAATGATTCTCTGATTAGTTCTGGTTACTTCACCATCACTTTTAGTTTTCGGGTAACTCTGTCCACACCTTTTAAATGGCTCTTTCAATCACCTCTCTCCAGTATGCCATCTGTTACCCGCTAGGGATTCTTACTGATGTAACATCTTATAGTACTTGCTTATTTACAGAGAATTTATGTGGTTCTTTCCATTTAACTCACCGGTTCAACTTAAGTGTGTCATTCAACATCAGGCACTTGAAGAAGGAAAAAAAAAGGGTCCATCTGGATGTTTTGAATGGAAGAAGACGTAATAATGACTATGCTGACCCAGTTCTCCTGAACTCCGGGCCAGGGCCCAATATTCTCCTACTGAGGCACTATTTCCTAGGCATTGCTGTAGATGACACCGTGTGTCATGCTAGTGATTCCCATGGCCATGAGCTTGGGCTACAGTGGTCCCCCAAAAAGCATGTCTCATGGTACATCAGGTGAGCATAACAGACCCATCACAGCAGCCCTAGGTTGTAATCAGAATAGAGATCATGCTGTGTTTTCCCCCACGTTATCCCATTTGTCAGGAAATTTACAGTATCTGGTTTGAACAGAGGAAAGAGTGATGGTAGGTTCCCGATGCAGGAACTAAACGCAGGACAAACTGTATTGTGGAGGAATGTGCCCTGGGGAATACTCAAATTATAGCAGCACCTATGAATGAGAGATTCTCATGTTTTTCTGGACTCTGTAGACAGTGATATACTGAAATGTGTTATCTCTGACTTAGAGGGAACAGTCTTCTGAGGAGTAGATGTTACAGAACACTTAAAAATGTTGCGAATGGGCTGTAAGTTTACGTTAAACGACTTAAACTTGTCCGGCTGTGTTGCAAAAAAAAAGTGGAGCAACAGTTTTCATACCAGTGTTTCCAGAGGCTGCATTAGCCTCATTCTTGCACTTGCCTGGTTCACAATCCAGGAGCCACAGGCATCCTCGATCTCAAGGAAGAGTTGGTGGCACCGCGCGGCTCCGGGTGTGAATGGCACCCGCTTCGGACTCACTGGAACCCAAGAGCTTTTCACAAACCCCACCGGGAAGACAGCCGCTGTCCCTAGGCGTGGATCACCTCGGCGCGGGATCGCGTCTGTTGCTGCGTGAGGCCCCGCCTTCCGGGCCAACGCACCAATTAAAAACGAAAACGGGGGGCGGGGAGGGGGCGAGAAAAAGAAAAGCCGCACGGAATGCTTGGCTGGAAGACTCTCGCGAGAACTCGCAAGCGCCGGCGGCTCCCGCGGAGACCTCGCGAGCGGACCTCGGGGGCGGGCTCCGCCGTGGCCCCGCCCCTCCAAGCGCGCGCGCTGCGTGGCGGGAATTTCACCTGTTTGGGTTCTGGACCGCATGGAGTCCGGGGCTGTGCTTGGGACCGCCGGGGCGCATCTCGGGGAGTGCAAGTGTGAGTAGGTACGACGAGCACCGAAGAGGGGGTGCCCCGGTGCGCAGGACTGTGGCTCCTCTCGCCAGGCTCCTCCGCGTGGATTCCGGGAGAGACTTGCTCCGCGACCGGGAGGAGTGGGGGTTGGCGCGGGGCCCTCCAGATCCCCCTTCCAATCTGCAAAGGAGCTTTCCCACGACACTGCGGGGCAACTGGCGCGGTGCGGTTTAATCACGGAGCGAAGGGTGCCGGTCCCGGCGGGCTCGGGAGGGGAAGCTGTATCTGCCCCGCCAACATTCCTTTCCTCTTGACCCTGTCCCGGGCTGCTGCAGGGTCAGACCGGCAGGATTTTAAGTTCCCGACACAGCCAGTCGTGGGTGCTTTCTGCGTAAGTCCTGACAGCCTTGATCTTGGGGAGTCGCTGGGGGAGAGTTGTTGGGAACATGGCTTCTCTGTTTTCTTTGTGCTGGAGAGGGGGGCGTTTTGGTAACTTTCTGACGTCACCCGCCCCACCTCCAGGAATCTCCTCGCAACTTTGGAGCCCTTAATGATCATTATAATGAACCTCACAGGTTTCAGGATATGAAGTAAAAACAATGGATACCTGTTCTGCTGCGTCGACGTACCTGACCGACAGCTTGGAACTGGAGCTGGGAACCGAATGGTGCAAACCCCCTTGCTTTTCTTGTGCTTTTGACCACAGAGGAGGAGGGAAACATTTTTCTGGAGAGTCCTACCTTTCCAGTGGAGCCCTTAAGCGGTAGGTAAAAAATCGGAGGCTGTTTAACCCTCATCAGATTTTTCCTTAATTCGTTAGGAATGTTACTTAAGATTTCAGGCAACTAAACTTTTATGTTGAAACCATCTTTTTTGTAAATCGGCTTGGTCTATCCGACAGATGCAAACTATTAGCTCTGTTGTTGGTTTTCGGGTTCAGCGAATACCTGAAAGATTTTGGATATGAAGGAGAACTTTCTTGCTACCTGATGTTCTCTTACTTAACTGCTGCCTCAGTTTGGCGGTATGGAGCTGGGTTTTAATTTTCCTTTTACTTAAAATGAATCCTGAACTTCCTGGGCTTTATGAAATGATGTTTCCTCCTAAAACGTGGAACAATATTTTGGAGCTTCTTAGTAATTCTAAGGAAGACATGCACATCTTTTGTTGCCCCAGTTCCTTCTAAGCCTGTGTATTGTTACATATAGAAGTCTTACTTAAAAAAAAATTCTTTTCTAATAAATGCACTACATTGTGTAAGTTCACAGGAATGTTATTTCTGAAAGTTCTTGCCTTGGGCAGTTAGTTATACCCACATTGCCATAAAACTGCTGTTATTGAAATATTTTGGGAATGCATTCTGAGGCAATTTCAGTCAGAAAGGAAATAATTTTTGTGGTTTTATAGTTGCACTTTGAGAGACCTAAAAAGACATTACCCAGTTTGATTATACTGTTCTCCAGACAGGGCTCAGAATAACTTTTAGCTATTTTAAAAATTAAATGTCCCCTCAAAGGATGAATTCTACATCTGAAGGCTACGGTTCAACACGGACAAAAGTATGTTCCTTAGACTTCTTTTTGTGTTTTACACATAAGTTACATTGCTCTTTAGTTATACCTTTTTATTGTATACAGGACTGGATTTTTAATATAGTCCTAGCTTTAGTATGCCTTTACTAGTATGGATGGTACCAAGGCATATCCTGACTTTATAATATCATCGCTGGCATGTCATGTGTAATAAGGTTTCCTAACATGTCAAAAAAGACATGCTATAGTATGGGACTTAGTATACTTTTCATGAGACTTAATCATAGTTTTCATTTCAGATTAATTTTGAATCTTGATCCTTTACCAACTAATTTTGAAGAGGATACAGTGGAAATATTTGGCATTCAGTGGGTTACTGAAACAGCATTAGTGAATTCATCTAGAGTGCTGTTTCATTTATTCAGGTATGTTTTTTAAATTTCCTTGGAGTAGAGATGCCATTGTTCACTTTTGTAAGTTACATTGCTGTGTGGTTTCTAATACTGATATTAACAAAAGCACCAGTAGAGTTGTGCTTGTTATTCACTTGATTATCTTACCAATAATAAAATTAACAGTAACATTTTATGGAGTAATGGTTTTAATGAATTGTTTTTTAGTGAATCTATTCTTTTCCAGAATCTTTATTTAACATCTTGTGTTCAAGACAAATATTTAAGGCTTTAAACTATATTATAGTTTTGGAAGAAAACCAAAGTACTTTCATTGCTTAATAGTCATAGTCTTAAATGATTTTGAGAGAATGAATTTAGACTTTCCAAATATATTTCAGACTGTATAATAGAAGTATGATTAATTACAATGATAAATTTGGACAACATTAAAAAATTTTAATGAAAAATTTCAAACATACACAAATGTAGAGAATAGTATAATGAACCTCCACCCCCTCAGTTACAATAAACATCAAGGTTTCATCACATTTCCTTCATCTGTCCCTCCCCTCTTATTTTTTTGCTGAAGTATTTTTAAGTAAATTCTAGGCATCATGTTATTAAATATTTCAGTATAAATTTTTTAAAAATACCTTTTTTCAAACATTAACAGTTTCATTATCACAATGAACACAGTTGAAATAATGTTTCATTTAAAACCTAGTCCATATTCAGATTTTAGATAATGTTGAAATAGAGTCAGTTATTGAGGGCAAATTAAATGTATCATATATGGTACCTTTAAATGAAAATGGAAAGGTGCAGGGATTTCTCCTCCTACCCTCATCCCATAGACCTTGGGAAGAGACATTCACCGTATGTGTGCCATGATGTGTGTTTTATTGGGAGACCAGGCTGAGTGAGTGATTCTCTGATTTTGAACATTATAGAATAAGTTGAGTCTTTATCTAGGATACAAATCTTTAAGGAGTTGAAAGGGAACTAGGAAGATGGCAAAGGAAGATTACTCTCAGGAATTAAGGTGGAACATTGTAAATAGAACTTTTCCTGATAACTCTAGTGTACCTTATTCCTTTTTGAACTCCTGGTGTGATACAGTTTAACATTTTATTATATAACTGTTAACCTAGGATATTTTATGTAAGTATCTTAAACTTCTTGAAGGTTTAAACAGTATCTCATTGATAGTGACATTTATGAGCTTTGATATAATTTCTGAGATATATGCAGCTTTTAATATGTTACTTTTATATTTTCTCAAAGTCTTTGCTACCTGAAGCTGATCCTCATAAACATTCATGAAGTATTGGGAACATTATCCATGTAATTATTACATGCTTTAAAGTAATCTAAAATTCTCACTTTACTTTTTTTAAATTAGGCAACAACTCTATAACTTGGAAACCTTATTACCGGCCAGCTGTGATTTTGGTAAGTTGTGTGTTTAAAGGCTAATTACAGTGAATTGCACGTGAGTTTTATGATGCATAATTGGGATATCATAATAACATAGAGGAATTGTTAGGTCAGAAGCTCAGGATACAGTGTATGACACTTTCTGAACACAATACAATTTTGTTGTAGCTGAGATTTACAGTATTTTTTCAAATCTAGGTAAAATTGATTTAAGGCTAAATATCTCAGAAATGAATTAGTAACAAGCTTTGGAGGTGGGGAGTGGGATAGGAAATCATAAGAGAAATAGTACTTGACCTTATACTATCTTCTTGCTCTTTTCTGCTTTCTGGTTTTTGTTTGTTTTTAACATTTAATGGATTACTGATTTGGGGCTGGGGGTTGGGGGGAGGCATTGATTATAGTTAAGGTAGTGAAAAAAATTGAAGGGCAGTCTTATAGTGCAAACCAGCTGCTGCTCTTTTCTGGCAGTTTTGGTGCAGTTTGTATTTAGAATTATGGCTCTGTAGTCAGCCTGAGTTCCACCCCAGGCTAATTGTGGGTCTCAAACCAGGTAAGACTTCTCACCTCATTGAGTTCTTGTGAGAATTAAATGACATAATGCAGGTTAAGTGCTTAGCCTAATATCTTATTAGTGATGTTTAGCAACTAAAGATTACCTGGAACACACTTTTGATCAAAGAAAGGTTTAGTGGCTTACTAATGCAAAATACTAAAACAGAACATCCTCCTCTTCCAGCTAACATGATTATTGCTTCTTAACTAAGTAGAACCCTCCCTAGACGCCCTTTATTTGTCTTGCCCTCTGTATAAAAATTAACATAATCATCAAATTGCCACTGCTTCTTAACAACATCCAATCCAGAACAAAGTCCTTAAACTCCTCCAAAACTCAGCCGGCACAAGCCCAAACCCTGTTACAATCCCCTCCCCACTCCCTCTTGTTGAGAGGCCCGAACTGTTCATGATGTAGATTTAATCTTTGCAGCTGTATCAGGGCTCTCTTAATAAACTCATGTAGCCAGCTTTGGCCTTCAGTCCTCACCAGAAAGCCCTTAGGTAGGGACACTTAAACCGAAGTGTATATGTTCTTTTCATTATGCTACCCGAATAGCTTTCCATTTGAGGCAGAAGAAGAAACAAAATAATGTATGTTTTACTGACCCCTGTTGTTAAATGTAGCTGTTGGTGTTATTCCTTTTTTAGAGAATGTTTGGTGTTGTGTGTTTTTTTGTCTACAGACATTATATTTGGATTTTTTTATTTTATTTTCTATTGCTATCCATATTTTTTTAAAAATCTATCTTGAACATAACGAGTATGTATGTGTATATATACATATATATATATGTGTGTGTGTATATATATATATATATATATATATATATATATATAGCTGTTCTTTTTAACTTTGTTGACTGTATATTCTTTCATCATTGTCATTTCTGGGCCTGTTTGTATTGATTGATTTTTCTCTTATTTCTGTGTTACAGTGTTCTGGTTCTTTGAAAATCTAGCAATTTTTTATTGTGTGATGGACATTGTAGATTTTACATTGCTGCTTTCTGGATTTTCGTGTATTTCTCTGGCTAGTATTAAACTGTATTCTGGTTTGCTGTTAAGTACTTATAATCCATTGGACCTTTTAAATCTTGGTTTAAATTTTGTTAGGACTCTTAAAAAGTAGCCTTTAGTCTAATGTTAAGTTAGCTCAAATAAGGCTTCTGAGGATTCTTTTTAGTGTATTATGATTTTTTAAATTTATTTCTGGAAGGAACTTGAACTGTTCTCTGGCATGTGTAAGCTTTGTAGGAAATTGTTTTCTGATGTTTTTACCTGGTCTTGGGTTATTTTTTTCTCATGCTTGAACAGATCAGTACTCTGCCAGAGATTCAGTGGGACCCTCTGTACATTTCCAGAGCTTTCTTTTATTTTTTTAATGTAGCTTTTTTCTTCTTTGGTACTTTTTCCCTATAAATTTAAACCTTATGTATCCTCAGCTCAGTGATTTGGGCTCTGTTTGGGTTCTCTCTCCCTGTGCTGCAGCCTGGAAATTGTATTTGGGTGGGAAGCTGGAACAGTCTTAGGACTTACCTTCTCTCTGGGATAGCAATCCTGCATTGCCTTGTTTCTGGTGTCTGAAAACCTTTTTTTTAATGTTGATTTTTTTGTTTTTTTTAGTTAAAGATGGGATATGGGTAAATCTGATTCCTTTTTCTCTATCTTGGCTGGATGCAAGAGTTCACAGCAATTGTTTGTAACAGAGTACTGCCTTTATGAACTGTGAATTGTGAAACTGAGGGATGATGTGACGTTTGTAGGTGAAATATAATTAAGCTATGAAAATGCCCTGTACTGTTTAACATGGAGATGTTTGCATAACATATCCTGTTGGTTTTGACAAAGCAGTGGTCATGTTTACTTATTTAAGTTCAAATTTAGAAATAAGTTTTGCTTTATGTGTAATAAGGTTGAGAATTTGTTGTCTTAATTTTCATCTTTTTTTTTCTGCTTTTGTTTAGTGATTGTCTCTTACTCATTTTTCTTTTAGTGATTGTCAGTGTTATGCATATAGTAATGTTCCAGGTAATTTTTGCTGATGTAGATGTTGAAATGAGGGGAAGATGGCATGGGTTGAAGTTGTGAGAAAGACAATATTAATACATCATTCGGGGCCTTATAAATCACTACAAGAAGTCTTTATTTCCTTCTAAATATAGTAGATAGCCTTTCATGGGGAAGGAATTGACATATATTTAAAGCATATTTTGTACTTAGAGTGTAGAGGGACAAAGGAGGAGAATATGGGAAGACCTGTTAGGAGACCTGTTGGAATAATTTAAGAGATTATAGAGAGATGGATAGTTTGAAGGTATATTTTGATCATAAACTTAGTAGGACTCTGATGAATAAATATAAGTTTTAAGGAAATGAAAGCAGTAAGAATGAAATACAGGTAACTGTTGGCACCAGTTGTAGTGAGTAGCAAAAACATGGGCATGAACAGGTTTTGGAAGAAATTATGGATGTATTATTTGCAGTGTCTGAGCAATCTAAATACAAGATGTTAGGCAATCTGACATGCAAGGTCTGGAGTGCAGAATAGAGATCTGGGTTATAGGTAAACCTTTTCAAGTCATCGTTTTGAAATAAAGGAACTGATCATACACACAGGAAAAGAGAAGAGGACTCAGGACTGAGTCCTGAGGAGCCCCCATACTAGTGGTAGGATAGAGGAGGAGGAGCCAGTGAAGGAGAGGCAAGAGAAAGAACACATGAAGAAGAAAGAAGACTGGCACTGTGGTGTCAGTGAAGCCAGGTGTAGTCAGTGCTACTGAGGGGCAAGTTACTTGTGCTCAGGTGGTATCCATTGATTAGGTGACCTTAATAATGGATTTTTGGGGCGGTGGTAAGAATTACATAGAAATCAGTGGACAAGATTAAAAGAGAATTGCTGCTTGTATGTCACTGCTAACTGATTAATTATTTAAGCTATGATTAACTTCTGTTTTGGTTTCAGGGAAGATATCAACCCTACACTGCAAAGCAGACAATATTAGGCAGCAATGCGTAACATTTCTTCATTATGTTAAAGTTTTCATCGTCAGGTAGGACGTCAGTTGAGTCTTTTGACTACTGCGTGAATTTTTGAGTATGTAATCATCCAGACTCTGGTGGCTTATTGTATCTAACTGTTTTTTTAGGTTCCTGACAGTACAGAATACTGAGAATCATGGTCCTGTTCATCCCTATGAGGCTTTGGAGGCTCAGCTTCCCTCACTATTGGTTGATGAGCTTCACGGATTACTCTTGTATATTGGACACCTATCTGAACTTCCCAGTATTAATCCAGGAGCATTTATAAGTCAAAATCAGATTCAGGTTTGCCTTATTTAATTTTTAGGTTATCAGTTTTTCTTCTTACAAGGATTATTTATTCAAGAATGGAGGAAATTAGTAAAGAACATAGCTCTTCCAGATTGCTTGAGTTGAAATTCTGGCTCCTCCTTTTATTAACTATGTGCCTTTGGGCAAGTAATACCTCTTATCTCATTCTCCCCATCTGTATAATTGGCATAGCTTCCTAGAGTTATTGGGAGAATTAAATAAATTAAAATGAATAAAGCATTTAAAACATAGTATACACTAAATCTGATAACTTCTCTATTCCAATTCATAACAGTGCAAATGTTTAAAAGTTTCAAATAAAATAACCTTTATTTTCTAAAATATGTGTCATCTTTCCTTTTTTTTAAGATTTTAAAATTGATTTTTCGAGAGAGAGGAAGGGAAAGGGAGAAAGAGAAACAGTGTGAGAGTGAAGCATCGATTTACTGCCTCCTACTCGGGGATCAAGCCCACAACCCTGGCATGTGTCCTGACCAGGAATCCAACCAGCAACCTTTCAGTGCACAGGACAGTGCCCAACTAACAGAACCATACTGGCCAGGGCTCCTTACTTTTTTATTATAGTAAAATTCAAGAAGATTACCTTGTAAAAGTTACACTTTCAAAACCACATTATTTTGTCTATTCTGACCTTTGAGACTTCCAGAATATGATTAAGATGGGTTTTTTTTGTTTTGTGGTTTTATTTAAATATGTTTTTATTGATCTCAGAGAGGAAGGAAGTGGGAGAGAGAGAGAGAAACATCAACGATGAGAGAGAATCATTGACTGGCTGCCTCTTGCACTCCCCCCACTGGGGCCCGAGCCCGCAACCTGGGCATGTGCCCTTGACCGGAATCGAACCTGGGACCCTTCAGTCCACAGGCCGACGCTCTATCCACCAAGCCAAACCGGCTAGGGCTGATTAAGATGGTTTTGACTGCCCTGGCCAAGTGCTTCTGTTGGTTGGAGTGTAGTCCCATACACCAAGAGGTTGTAGGTTCAATTTCTGATCAGGGCGCGTACCCAAGTTGCAGGTTTGATCCCCGGTCAGGAGGCAACCGATTGATGTTTCTCACTCTCTTCTCTCTAGAATCAATAAAAACATATCCTTGGGTGAGGTTTAAAAAAAGATTGTTTTGACTAATGCCCCTTTACCCCTACCTTTTATTATTCCATCTGAAGTTATTTTATTTTTTTTAAATTTGTATTGTAGCACAACCCAGCTTCCTGATATAATTAACAAATTCTCCAGAGAATAATGTGAGTTTAAGTGGATGACAAATTATGCTTCCCCATTGATTCCCTGAATTTTTAACCTCTTCCATTCTATTTGACCTCATCAATTTGAACATTTAGTTTTTAGTAACATATTTGTCAAAATGTAAAGTACAATTAAGTGTTTATATATTTCTGTGAAATTTAACAACAACAAACAAATATTGACTCTTTATAAGGGGTCAATATATCTAACAATAAAAGTAAATAGGGTTTCAATTGAACTCAGGTTTATATGTATAATCCATAGAAAGCATATAGGTAATTGCCTTTAATTATATCACTTAATAAAGACTCATAGGTAGATCTTGGGGGAGGGATAGTTTTTCTTCATTTTAGTCTTTATAAATTCAAATCATTTTTATTTTCTGGACATCCATTAAGTGGTTAAGAAAATAATATATCTAGGAGCAGAAATAAAGATTGTGTGCTCCGGTCCTCAAATTAGGTTTTGCCCTTCATAGGCTTTTCAGTTTAGCAAACTTGAAAAGATAGGTTATTTGAAGATCAGAAGACTGAATTTTTAAAGCAGGAGAATGTAGTCTTCAACACATAAAAAATAAATTATGCACTAAAATTCTCTTCTAAAACAACAGCAAAAACATCTTATACAATAAAAAGCATCTTCCAAGGTTTTATATATTTCTTCTATTTTACCAGTCTTATATATGAAAAGTATTGATTTAATTGGTATTTTCTGTTGAGTATGTTTTATTTAGTTTTTGGGGGGAACTTTTTAGAAATATTATTTGGGTATTATGTATTACAGATATTTTATCTTCAGCAATTAAGCTGACTTACTAGGTTAGATTGAAGTTTTTTATATAGTTATTTTTTCTTTTGTATCTGTGCTGATGTTAAAAATATACTTGTTTTTACATTTATCTATTTGATTTATCTTTTTTAAAAAAAATTCTGTGAGGTGGGAAATCTAACTTTAGTTTCTTACAAATGAATAAGTTAATTCTGTCTTATTAAATGACCCATGCTTATCACACTGATTTGGATACCACATTTATCCATTTCTCTTCCCTATGTTTGCTGTTTTTTATTATCTATTTTTGAGCCAGTATTATTTATTAACGTAGTGTTTTATTTTATTTGCATATTTGATATGGCAAGTTCCTTCTGCATCATTCTAGTTGTTTTACTAGAACATGTATCATTGTTTTTATTTATATATATTTTTAAAACATATTTTTATTGATGTCAGATAGAAACATCAATGATGAGAGAGAATCATTGATCAGCTGCCTCCTGCACTCCTCACACTGAGGATCGAACCCACAACCCAGGCATGTGCCCTGATAGGGAATCGAACCGTGACCTCCTGCTTCATAGGTCAACACTCAACCACAGAGCCATGCCAGCCAGGCCTCATTGTATTTATTTTTATAGTGATACTAAATGCTGACTGGGAGTAGGTTATTGATAGCTAAGAGCACTGGCTTTTTAGTCATAATTAGATTTGAATACTAATGTGAAAATTGAGAGATAATTTCTTTACCTCTTTTAACTTAAAAGGCATGACAATAATGTCTGCATGATAGTTTAAAGTTCTCTTGTTAACATTCTTAATAGGAGTTCCTGGGTATGACAGTTTTTAAGAAAATATGTTTTTATTGATTTCAGAGAGGAAGGGAGAGGGTGAGAGAAATAGAAACATCAGTGTGAGAGAGAATCATTGATCAGCTGCCTCCTGCATGCCTCCTACTGGGGATTGAGCCCACAGCCTGGGCATGTGCCCTGACTGGGAATTCAACCGTGACCTCCTGGTTCATAGGTCTATGCTCAACCACTGAGCCACACCAGCCGGGCTAAAAACATATTTGCTAACTAAAGTCTAAAACAAATTACATGAAAATAAGTGTTTTTAAAATTATTTACTGCTTTGCAGCTTTAGTAGAATCAGAAGTTGGTTGCAAGGGTCCTTTACAAATCTATTCAGCAGCCCCAAGGTGGGTCTGTCTTAAATTAGATGAAAATATAACCTATCCTGCTTTCAAAATCTCTAGTGAAAGGATCTTCTAATGAACAAGATAAAGGTTTTCCTTAAACTTAGTGGTAGATTAATTGATACTTTGTCATGGTGCTGATAGAGGGTTGTTGTGATATGCTATCAAGTACCTTGGTAACATATTATGAATTCTCAGTCACAGTTGATAATGTCATTCACAGCTTTTCCCACCATCCTGGCATTTATTACATCTCCACTTGGATATCCATTGGCTGGTGCTAGAAATTCTTCATATGCTTGGTGTAAAATTGAGTAAGTCCTTTTTCTAATCTAAACTATTATTGTTGTGGTTTTTTTTTAATTACACAAGTAATAAGTGCTTTCTGATTTTTAAAAATCAAATAGTAACCTAAGTAAAAAGTGAAAATCTCACTCCTTTTTTTCCAGAGATAACTACTGGAAACAACTTGGTCTGTTTATCTTTCTATACTTTCTATTAGTATATATATATATATATATGGAAACTCATTGGTAGGATTTTTGTTTTGCTTTCTAACCACAAATGCTGCTGTCATTGTTCTGTGTAGCTTTTTTTAGAGATTTGTTCATGTTCATGCATATAGTTTTACTTTATTCATTTAAGGGCTGTATGTGAAGGGTCTATCATAATTTATTTAGCCAAGTTTTTTTTAAGTATTTTAATTATTTCCCTTTTTTGATATTATAAATAATATTAAACTGACCATCCTTGTGTGTGTGTGTGTGTGTGTGTATATATATATATATATATATATATATATATATATATATATAATGTGTGTGTGTGTGTGTATATATGTATATACACACACACACACACTATATATATATATGTGTGTATATATATATATACACACACACATTGTTCAATATGTATACAAGTTATGCTGTGGAATAGATTCTTAGAATTGGGGTGGCATATTGAAGTTTTAATAATGTATATGCTCTATGTTGCTGTAGAGTAAATTTCCCCAATTTGTACACACTGTCTGTGAGCATTCCTTGCCTCATACTATTTCCAGTAATGGATATTATCAATTATTTTTCTTTTTTGCCAACAAATATGTGAAAAATGATACTGAATGATACTTTTGCAATTTCTTGATTACCGGTGAAGTTGAACATCTTCACATAATTTTATTGTCTCTTTATATTTTCTTTATTACTTAGTTAGTCATGATCTTTTGCAAATTTTTCCTTTTTTTATTAGTATAAGTTTATAACAAGATAGTAATCTTTTATTTCATATGTTGCCTGTTTATTTCTTGGTCTTGCTCTTTGGCATGTTTAGGTTCTATTTTTTTTTTAATTTTATTTTATTGTTTAAAGTATTACACATAGTAGTACATATATCTCCTTTTTTCCTCCCGATTGACCTTCCCCCCCAGTCTAGGTTCTCTTTTTAAGTTTAGCAATATTCTGGAAATATTTAGTTGTAAAGTAATTATTTAGGTTATAAAGACATCCATTACCTCAATATCTGCTTTTTAATTAATGAATAAATACAAAAATACATATATGTATTTATCTATGTATACTTATATATACATACACACACACACACAAATATGCAACGATGTACACAAATACATAATTTTTTTCTCTCAGGTGAATTCTGTATTTTAAGTATTTTCTTAGAGCAAACTCTGGTGGACTTACTCTGCTATAGGTACAAATTTTGGTATCTTACTTTTGTTTGCTTTACTTCATGCATTTGGATATGGCTACTTTATCATTGTTTGTTAAAAGAATAATGTTGTACAGGCTTTATTGGTTAGAAATGAAGGTGAAGAATTTCTAGTGTTTACCTTCTTTTTCAATTTACTTTTATTTTTTTCTCTTAAGTAATCTTGCATGGTTACTTTACAAAGATGGCCACATTAACAATAGAGAAGCCTATTGAATGGTAATTGGTAGGATTGAAACTTTTTTACATGATGTTTATCAGTGTTCATATAAGAAAGGAATTGTAAAATTTAACTTCTGCTTGCAAAAATTTGCTTTTAACTATATGTTACAGTCTTGTTATAACTTAAATGTGTACAGTAATTTTTCTCCTACTGTAGTTTTAAATAAAATTCATTTTATTACATTTTTAGAACATGTTGTATATGGTCATCAGTTTATGAATCTGGCAGGTGACAATTTAACCAATGTCAGTCTATTTGAAGAGCACTGTGAAAATCTCCTTTGTGATTTAATAAGTTTGTCACTCAACAGGTATGACAAGGTAATGCTTTAAGAGTTTATTTGTATTTTTGCCACTTAATGGCAATAGTCCTTAATCTATTTGATTTAAGCTTTAAGAATTTAATCTAAATTTAAAAATTATCTGAGAGTTTAATGGGAAAGAATTGATTTTAAACATTTAAAAGAGGCTGGAATTAGTGTTTTAGAGCTGTTTTAAGTCTTTTCATCTTGTCAAAAATAAATGAAAACAGGATGTTTATGATAATGACTGGAATTTAACTTTTGTTTACATAGGAGAGGCCAGACCTTTAATGATCTAGTATATTGCTATTGCATAATGAAAGAGATGAGTAATTAAAGTTAGTTGACAAGCTTAAAAGGTGGTTTTAGCCCTAGCTGGTTTGGCTTAGTGGATAAAGCATCAGCCTGAAGACTAAAGGGTCCCGGGTTCGATTCCGGTCAAGGGCACATGCCCAGGTTTCGAGCTGGATACCCAGTAGGGGGGCGTGCAGGAGGCAGCCAATCGATGATTCTCTCTCATCAGTGATGTTTCTATCTCTCTCTCCATCTCCCTTCTTCTCTGAAATCAATAAAATATGTATTTTTAAAAAAGGTGGTTTTAGTTGACAAATTTTAAGGATAGTTTTCATGAAAGTTCTGGCATCACGGTAGAAATTACTTGTTTTTACTAAATTGTATTTATATATAGTGTTTGATACAGACAGATTTAAAGGTGTTACAGTACACACTTATTTTCAAGTAATGGAAATATATAGATTGTCATCACTTATTTCCAATTACAAGCATAAACCTTACTAATAGAAAATCAGGATTTATAATTTTTTAAAATGTAGATTGTTTATATATTATCAATATCTTAAATTTAATCTACATGTTTATAATTAACAGGTATATATTAATCAGATATGATATAGTAATATCTTAATGTATTATGTTAGAAATGTGTATGTAATGTATGTGAAATAACATATATTATGAGTTTTAGAAGTTTAGCTGTTAGTATAGACAATATTAATATTCTCTGCATTATTTAGGGTCATTGAGGATACATTTTTTATAAAAATGGTAAAGCCCGGCTAGTGTGCCTCAAGGTTGAGCATCGACCCATGCACCAAGAGGTCGCTGATTCGATTCCCTGTTAGGGCACATGCCCTGGGTGCAGTCTTGATCCCCGGTGGGGGCCATGCAAAACACAACCGATCGATGTTTCTGTGTCATTGATGTTACTGTCTCTTTCCCTCTCCATTCCTCTCTCTCTAAAAATCAATTTAAAAAAAAATAGCAACAGCTTTAAAAAGAATATGGTAAAATTGCTTAACTTTTATATAGCCCTAATAATTGTATTTATTCTGACTTGTGACTATTTTTAGTCTCAACAGTGAATCAGAAGTTATTTTCTAACATTTTTTTTATTACATGTCTTTTTATTATGTCTGATGGATTAGATCAAAGTTAGGAAACCATGAAGCTGAGGTCAAATCTAACATACCCCCTGTTTTTGTAAATAAAACTTTACTGGAGCACAGCCTCATCCTTTTTTTTTATGAATTGTCAGTGGCTGATGCACAACAATGGCAGAATTGAGTAAATATACAAAGACTATATCATGAATAAAACTTCAAATATTTATTACCTAGCTTCTTATATACAGAACTAGAGGCCAGGTGCATGAAATTCGTGCATGGGGGCCGGTGTCCCTCAGCTCAGCCTGTACCCTCTCCAATCTGGGACCCCTCGAGGGATGTCCGACTGCCTGTTTAGGCCCGATCCCCGGAATCCCTCTCACAATCCAGGACTGCTGGCTCCCAACTGCTCGCCTGCCTGCCTTCCTGATCACCCCCTAACCGCTTCTGCCTGCCAGGCTGATCACCCCCTAACCACTCCCCTGCCTGCCTGATCACTCCCTAACCACTCCCCTGCCAGCCTGGTCACCCCCAACTTCCCTCCTCTGCTGGCCTGGTCACCCCTAACTGCCCTCCCCTGCAGGCTTGATCGCCCACAACTGCCCTCCCTTGCATGCCTGGTCCCTCCCAACTTTCCTTCCCTGGTGGCCATCTTGTGGTGACCATCTTGTGTCCACATGGGGCAGGATCTTTGACCATATGGGGGCAGCCATCTTGTGTGTTGGAGTGATGGTCAATCTGCATATTACTCTTTTATTAGATAGGATAGAGGCCTGGTGCATGGGTGGGGGCCAGCTGGTTTGCCCTGAAGGGTGTCCCAGATCAGAGTGGGGGTTCCCTTGGGGCGTGAGGCGGCCTGGGCGAGGGGTTTTCTGTGGTGGTTTTCAGGCCGGCCACGCCCCCCGGCGACCCAAGTGGAGGCCCTGGTATCTGGGATTTATTTATCTTCTACAATTGAAACTTTGTATCCTGGAGCAGAGCCAAGCCTTCTGCTCCCTCTGTGGTGGCAGCCATTTCTGTTGGGATTTATTTATCTTCTATAATTGAAACTTTGTAGCCTTAAGCAGAGGCCAAGCCAGGCCAGGGTGTGCGGAAAGCTTGGCTTCCTCCATCGCCAGAAGCAACCCTAGCCTCCTGCTCTCTCCAACTCTGTGGCTGCCACCATTTTTGTTGGGATTTATTTATCTTCTATAATTGAAACTTTGTAGCCTGGAGTGGAGGCCTCCGCCAGCTAGGGTGTGAGGAAAGCTTGGCTTCCTCCATCGCTGGGGAAACCCAAGCCTCCCTCCTTCTTTCTCTCTGTGGCCACAGCCATCTTGGTTGGGTTAATTTGTATGCTCGCTCCTGATTGGCTGGTGGGCGTGGCCTGTGGGTGTAGCGGAGGTGTGGTCAATTTGCATATTACTCTTTTATTAGATAGGATGTTTGCTGAACATTAGACTAGATCAGTGATGGTGAACCTATGACACCGTGTCAGCACTGACATGTGTAGCCATTTCTGATGACACGCGGCCGCATGCCGAGGATGAAACAGTTGCTGCTCCTGAGGATGAAACATTTGCGACTAGAGTCTTGGAGTTAGTTTTTTCCTCAAAGTGACACACTACCTGAGTTATGCTCAGTTTTTTGGCGAAGTTTGACACACCAAGCTCAAAAGGTTGCCCATCACTGGACTAGATAATTAAAGCAGAGGGTTGTTTAAGTTAAAAGTAAAATTCTGTACATTTGGTTTTACAATGGGAATTTTTAAAAGTTCATGAAATGGCATGTTTTTTATAAATAATTTTTTGTAAAGCATAAATTTTAAGACATCTAAATAATTATTATAAAATATTTAGAAAAATGTGTGGCATGTAAAATTCTGCTCTAACTCATTTTGGTTATTTTTTACAGGTTAGGCCTTTTGAAGCATTAACGAGTGACCATTGCCCATGCCCATGCATTAAAGAATTATGGGTTCTACTCATTCATCTTCTAGACCAAAGAAGTAAATGGTCTCTCTCAGAAGTAAGTTGTAAAATTGATGTATTAGTTATTGTAACTAATTATATTAAATTTATGCAGTGGTTTTGGCCAAAAAAATCTACAACATTCCTTCTTTATAAGACAACCAACACCACCAACCAGAGCATTAACTGAAGACTAAATACCTACTACATTTTTAACCCTAAATTGATAATATGAAATATCTAAGAGAAGTGTAAAATATGGCTGTCTTATTTTCTTAAGAGTTTTTTGGGGGGTTGTTGTTCTATCAAGAATCTGTTAGGCTAAAATACTTACTAATCCCTTCAGTAACTCAAGAAACATTTCAGTTAGGAAATGTGGCAGATTTAGATTTGGGAAGAAATAAAACAGGTTTCTGTTAATCAATTTTTCAGTATTATTTCATGGAGGGATGAAGAAAAGCACAAAGAGGAAGATAGGACATTTTCTTTCACTTCATTTTGAGCAAAGTCTTCATAATGGGGCTTTATTTAATTTCAAGTATTATCGATTAGGAGAAAAAGAGAAATATCCATAGGCAGAAGTAAGTATAAACAATTCATTGTGAAATGATACTTAAAATGGTTTATGTTATATGAATAAGTACTTTTAATATTTTATGGGTCTTTTAATTTTCCCAACTTTTTGCAATTTGGGGTTTGGTTACTGCTATCTAATTTTAATAATAACTATTTTTGCAGATTTACAAGTACTGTATTTATTTATTTATTGCTTTTTAAATCCTCACCTATGGTTATGATTATTGATTTTAGAGAGAAGGGAAGGGAGAGAGAGAAAAGAGATTTGAGAGATAACATCATTTGGTTGCCTTCTGTACGTGCCCAGACTGAGGATCGAACCCGCAACTTGGGTATGTGCCCTGACCGGGAATCGAACCCGCAATCTTTTGGTGTATGGGATTATGCTCCAACCAACTGAGCCACCCCAGCTAGGGTCCACATACTGTATTTATTCTGAGTTATTTTAGCAGTAAATTTACTAAATATAAGTAAAATAAAGTAAGTTTACTAAGTATAAATTTCTTATATTTTTACTTACTTTTGAGTAAGAAAATTTTTTTTCATGGTATTTTGAATTGTTAGTATAGTTCAGCTTTCTGCAAGATTTAAATATTACAAAGTCTTAGGGAATTTTTCCCCCCTTTGATTATTTGCCCAGGGTATTTTATTTCAATGACATGGTAAAAATCAATTTTCTCATTTTCTGCAAAGCTTCTTATCTTTATTATTTAAGAATTTTATATTTTTTAGAATTGTTCTTATTTTATAAATTTCAGACTTGAAAGTGTGAACCACACGTAGTGTAAGCATGTTTATACTTGTTATTAGAATTTGTCTAGATTTTAAACAGAAAAGTAGACATAATTTAAAATGTTAATTGTAGAAATTTGCGTAGTAACATATATAACCTAAATGATTTGTATGCTCTTCATTTTATGTAGTAACCATATTTGTTTGTCTGAAGCCATTTTCTTTTTAAAATACTACTAAAATTAAGTTATATTATTCTCAGATTTCAAGGCCTTATTTGACTTGAAAGTCAAAGTAGAAGTTTATATTCTTGATAGTAAGATAGTTTTATCTTCCTGTTAAAAAATATGTAATCTAGCATAATGCTGGGTATCCTGTATGAACCATTTTAAGTGTGTCAGTGAGCTTGTAGAAAGTAAGAAGTACTAAGGCCAAAAACTAAATATAGATGGGAACTCAGGTCAGTTGAACACTGAAGCTGCCTTGTCAATTTAGAGGCAGTTGCTGAATTGTATAAACTTGAACATTAGCTTTCATACATTATAAGGTACAAGACAATAAATCTCAAGAGTTTACCCAAGTCAGTACCCTACTAATAATATACCACTATTCTTAATTCTGAGTTCCCAAAAGAATGAACTCAAAACTCAAACTAAATTTGTAAGGAAAATTGTCTGTCTTTAGCTGTGGTGTATTGCAGTTTAAAGTTACGTATTTATTACTGCAAGCCAGTGAGTTCATGATGCCTTAGATGGTAATAAAAATTTCAAGCCAGTGACTTCTAAACCAGTGACAGTGTCTAATAGCCATGGAGAAGAGGTGGATGCTTAAACTCGAAGCTTCTATTCTAACCTCCTCCAAACCATAGAATAGCAAGAACAAATAAAACTACACAAAAAACATGTTGATAGCATAACTACAAGATAGGGATATTCAAAGTTGTAAATTAAAAGTAAAAGCCACCAAAGCTCTACTACAAAACTTTCTAGCAAGCAAGGGTAGTCAGAAAAATTGCTCAGAGGAGAGAAGAAGGGAGCTAACAGTAGTCATAAAAGTTGGTCTAAAACCATTGTCAGAATGCGAAAATAATGAAAAAGTTTCCTGATAGATCAGAGAACTGATTATAGGATAGGAACATTAAGAGTGTGTGCATTACATGAGGAGGCAATCTTTGAAGGTAGAGCTTCTGGAGAGTACAAATGCAAAAAGGAAGTGCCTCCTCTTTGCTGATTGAGTGGTGACAGTGACAGGAAGTAAAAGCAGAAAATGTAGGGTCTTGTAAAACAAAAGAGAAACAAACAAACAAAAAAAAACTAAAAAAGAAATAACTGAAACCCAATAAAGAATGGAATTTCAGTACATTGACAAAAGAGTGCTCCACTGAACTAGGAATCTTAAAATAGTCCAAATCTACAAAATGAAAGGAAGGAAACGAAACAGGTCTTTCTGAAGTTACTATAAGAAAATAGAATTGATATACTTTAGCCCATGATACCCTTTCTCCCAGAAATAACTATAAAGCAGAAGAAAATTGTAAGACAACACTTCAGATTGAATTTAATAGATAGCATTTGGGTCTGTAAAAAAAAAAAAAAAAATCGCCTTGAATGAGCTATTCCATTGTTGAAATAAATGACCAAAAGCCAGGAATGAATGGAGTAAATTAAATGCAGGAGAGAAATGGAAATAAAAATCATTTAGAATTGACTAAATTATAAGGTCCCTAAGGAGGATAGATCAACTGAAAATTTAATAAGGGGCATGTAAGAAAAGCAACCAAAGGAATAAAAGTGAGATAAAGGAATATAAAGGGTTAGAGAGAAAATGTTTGAAGTTGAAGATAGGCAAAGAATAACCGTCTGTTTAAATGGAGTCCCTGAAGAAGAAAAAGCGATGGAACATAAACTGACATTCAAAACAATGAGTGAATCCAAGAAAACATTCCAGAAATAAAGAACTAAGTCCACATATTGAGAAAACCTACTGATAACTGGAAAGATTAACTCCATGTAATCCATGCTAAGACATATAGCCTGCTAAAACTCTGACCTCAGACATAAAGAAAATGTCTTCAAGTCCTCTAGGAAATCTGCGAATCTTCCAGGCAAAAAAGACACAATAACTTATAATTGCAAAATAATGGGACCTGCACTAGACTTCTCAGAAATGACATTTAAAAACATGACAACTGTGGAACATGTAAAAAAACTCGGGAAACATTCCTCCTTAGGAGGACAGAGGCAGAGTCGGTGATCCAGAAAAGATCATCTGAGCATGCTGACACCCTGATCCCAGACATTTATCCTCTAGAACTGAATGGATTAATATGACACAACAGAAAAAGCCTCATCTTAGAAGCAACATGGTCCCACCTTTTACTCTGTGGAGATCATATGGACAACTATGAGATACTCTCTTAATAAAAAGCTCAGGACTAAGAAAAAGGGACAAAACCAAAAGGAAACAAAAATGTCCTAAACCAACAAAGAAGCAAGTTAAAAATTACTCTTTGCACTGACTATCTGACATGCAGTGGCTTTAGGGACCAATATGGATATGGATTAGCCAAGAAAGAAAAACAGAAAAATCATTTGAAAGCTTCAGAAGGAACAGGGAAGCTTCTATGTTTCATCTGCCTGGGAGTTCATGGTATCACAGAATGCTGATAGTAAGCTAAGGCTCATATAGGGCCATTCTTAGGAGGTCTCCAGACAGCTGAAAACAGATATTTCCTTTTTTCTATCTTACCAGTATACAAGGATTTAAAACATTCACAGTGCGACAATGCTAATTTATACAGTATACTCAGTTTGTTTTTAAAAAAAGAAATCATATCTGTGTATTTGTGTGTACACTAACATTCTTGCAGAGAGAAATATTTAATTCTCCCTACCCCATCCCTGGAATGAAGGCGGGAAATACTGAATGAGATTTGAAGTTTTCCCACTGAGAAAGGGACATTTTCTGCAACCAGACCAGTGTTTAAAAGATTAATGCTCTAAGGAAATTATCCAAAGGGGTGAGGCAGTTCAGGGTTATTAAGTTATTTCAGATGTCTGGGCTGCTTTGTGAAGGCAATAGGATGTTGCTTTTCGGTAACTCAGGATAAGAAGCAATTGGAGAAGTCTGTGAGAGGCTTAGGAATTTTGGGAAATTCACACCCCAAATTATGTGGGAACTCTTAAGAATGAATATAAACTAATTTAATCAAGGACATACTGTGTCCCAGAAAATATTCTAAACATGTAGCTAATACTGGATGTATCTGTATGAGTGTTTTCCTAAAAACCCAACCCTCATTATCCAGTAGATTTCAATTAGACTTCAATTCAATTTCCCAGAAGAGAAGGAAAACTAATTATTCCTTGAGTGATATTGCTTATGTGCCAGAAAGCAGAATGGGTGTGAGATTAAGTAAACTGTTCAAATAACCGTCAGAATATATAAAGGTGGGTTTCAAATGTAGATTTATTTGATGCCACAGCCCATGTTTTTTTTTTGTTTGTTTGTTTTTTGCCACATGATTATGTAAGGAAGTGCACGTTTAAATAGTTAGAAAATGAAGGAATAACTGAAATAATTTACTCTTTTTTGGGGGAAACAGACCTACATATATTTTATGTGCACTCTCATATTCCCAAAAGTGCCATGAATAGGTAGGGGACACCTGTGCTATACTTTGTGCAATATGATAAGAGTTTTGGGCCTGTACACATTATATTTCAGCTGCCATGAATATGTGTATATGTATATATGTTGCCACCTTTAAGCATCACAAACAGAATGTTGCAAAAATTTTCTGTAAAATACATAAATGCAAACAAAAAAGACTCAAAAAAGTTGAGATATTGTCAACAACCTTATGCCTAATGTGAATATATAAAGTGGACAAATACCTAGAAAAAAATCTTACTAAAAGGCATCAAGTGTTCAATGGTAAAGTAGGCAAATTGTTTTATCATATAGTCATATATTGGAAAATTCTGTTGAACTCTGGTTGCCCCCATTAACTTGGATGTATCTCAGAAACACAATGTTGAGAAAAAGGGGCAAGTTACCAAAGAATAGAAACAGACCACTTAATAGACACTTCTCCAAAGAGGACATAACCGATGGCCAATAGACATATGAAAAGATGCTCAATATCACTAATCATCAGAGAAATGCAAATTAAAACCGCATGAAATATCACCTGACACCTGTCATAATGGCTATCATCAATAAATCAACAAACAAGTGTTGGTGAGAATGTGGAGAAAAGGGAACCCTCATGCACTGTTGGTGGTAATGCAGATTGGTGGGAAGCTGTATGGAGTTACCACAGAAAATTAAAAATGGAACTGCCTTTAGACCCAGCCATTCTACTTCAGGGAATATATCCAAAGAAACATGAAACACTAATTCGAAAGAATATATGCACCCCTGTGTTTATTGCAGCGTTATTTACAATAGCCAAGATTTGGGAGCAGCCCAAGTGCCCATGAGTAGATAAGTGGATAAAGCCGTGGTATATTTATACAGTGGAATACTATTCGACTATTAAAAAAAAGGAAGTCTTACCCTTTGGTACAGCATGATGAACCTGGAGAGTATTATGCCAACTGAAATAAGCCAGTCAGAGAAAGACAAATACCATACCATTTGACCTACATGTAGAATCTACTGAATAAAATAAATAAAATAGAAACAGACTCAGGTACAGAGAAGAGATTGACAGCTGTTAGAAGGAAAAAAAGGTGAGGGGATTAAGCAAAAATACAACAAACAACACACAGACAACAGAATGGTGGTTATCAGAGGTAGAAGAAGGTAAAGGGGGATAAATGATGGAAGGAGAATTGACTTGGGGTGGTAAACATACAATACAATATACAGATGATGTATTATAGAATTGTACACCTGAAATCTAGATAACTTTATTAACCAATGTCACTCCAATAAATCCAATTTAAAAATAATAAAAACATGCATTAAAAACACACACAAAACAACTGGTGAAGCCAAAAATAACATGATTTGGGCTTATATACCCATGTGGCAAAACTTACAAAAACAGGGAAATGATTTATTATGAAACTCAGGATAATGGTTACCCAGGTTGGGAAAAGAAAAATACTATTTATGTTCTAATTCTTAACATGGGTATTTTTTTTTTTATTCTTTAAGTTTTATATATTTTATATTCTCTTTTGCATGTATAGTTCATTATAAAAATGGAGGGAAACACCCAAGTCAAAGGTTATTGTATCAGTGTCTATTTTAATTGAATCATATTACCTCTGTTTCTATAGTCATTTTGGAACTGGTTGAATAAACTACTTAAAACACTCTTTGAAACATCAAGTGAGCAAAGAAGAACTTCTGTGCCTGCAATCCAGTCCAGGGATCCATTAGGTTTTAGTTGGTGGATTATTACTCACGTAGCATCACTTTACCAATTTGATCGCCATGGAACACCAGATGAAATGGTAAGATTTTATTTTTTTAAAAATTTTCTTGTATGATCACTTAATACATATTTTTGGTAGACAAATTAGAAAGTAAGTGAACAGAAACAACAGCAAAAATCAGGTCATTAGCCTATAGAGATAAATTCAGTTTCTGAATCTAGAAGCTGTAGACCTTCCTGTAAACATCTTGAAAAAGCATAATCTTTATGTTTTTATTGTTTAAGAAAAGCAATTTGTAGAAGAGTTGGGATCTAGTCCTGGTTCTGCTACCAAGTAGTTGTATGACCTTCAGTGAATTACTTAAAACTTTCTGGGCCTTTGTTTCCTCATTTAGAGATCATGGGAATGGATTTTTGAAAGATTCCCTCTATTTCTAAAATCTGTAAGATTGCCAGAAGGAAAGCATATTTCTCCAGACCTACCTGTGAGGTTTTTTAAATCCAGATTTCTGGTTCTTAACTCTGGAGGTCCTGACATGTTTCTTGTTGACAGATTTTCTTCTTTTTGGAATATCAAACAGAGTCAGCTGTGAAATCTTCATGGAATCTGAGGGGCAGTTAGTGTTGACATTGTGTCAGAGAAATGGAAAGGGCCTCACGAAGTCCTCTAGATGATCCCCCTAGTAAAAGGCTTGTTAAGGGGATCTCAAGATAAAGTAGAGTCAGAAAGTGCTCTGAGAAGTTCACACAGCTTGGTATCAATGCATTTAAAAATTCTACCATACATTGAACAAGGTCAATAGAATGAACTTCTTAGAGAAGAATTGTATGTCCTTTGTTTCTGTACCTGAGTCTTTACCATGCTGATACACAGTAAATATTCAATAAATGTTAACATTTACCATTACTATAGTATCACTTTTATAGAGTATGTTTGTGGAGTAATAATGTTTCCCATCTTTTAATTACTAGAATATTAGAACAACATTAAAGAACTCAAAGACTTACCTATAATTCTAAGGTCTTTACTTAGCTTTTTCATTTCAATATGGACTGTGAAATTATTTGGTGTGGCCCTGCCAAGGCATTAGGAGTGAGTTAATTAAATGTTTGACCAAATATAGCAGGGTAATTTTTAAGTTGATAATTTTGTATGGCCCGAGAATGATGTTATAAATATCCAAATGACCCTTGGCAGAAAAATGGTTCCCCATCTCTGAACTAAAGAATTATCTAGGGTGAGAGGATGATATGAAGTAATAATGGTTAGTCATATGTTCTGCAGCAAAGAAATACCTCTGGTCTTGTGTTAAATATAGAGTTGTTTTCAGTTTTAAATGTGAACCATTTTGCCCTGAAGATGAATGTGAAATCCTTTACATTTTAAATAGGTTTCAATATAGTTAATTTTTTTATTTTAAAAGTTACTGTAAATGGACTTTCGCTATATGTGGATTTAAATCACAAAACTTGCCAAGTGTTTAATATAGGCCTATAAGGAAATTTGGTATCTCACTTCTCATACTAGAGGCTTTCAGTTTTCTTGTATTTCTGTTTTTCATGCTTTTTTTTCAACCTGGATGAGAGTATGCTATCCTCTTACAATCCAAATCATCTGTTTTAAAAGCAAATATAATTTACTGAGAAAAAATACCTTTGAGCATTGTAAGCTTCAGTTTAACAGAATTACCCCTTGCTCATAACATAGTATAGTCAGTCAGTCCAGCTGATGCTTTTCTTTGAAACATCTGAAATGATGAGCAGATAAAAGGTGTGAAATGTAACTTTAAAATGAGAGTTATACCAAGTTACCTAGTTCACTGGAAGTGGAGGGTGGGGGCTCTTTTACATTTCTGGTTCGTGGACATATCACCTAGGCCAGTGGTCGGCAAACCGCGGCTCATGAGCAAAAAATTTGGCTCTCAAAAGAAATTTCAATTGTCGTACTGTTGATATTTGGCTCTGTTGACTAATGAGTTTGCCGACCACTGACCTAGGCCGAAGTTCAAGTTGGTGTTTAGTTTTGATAGTGGGCTAAGAAATGTAAAACACAGTCCCAAATCCATGACTCCCTACTTTTGTTTTTTCCTCAGTGGAGTTATGTATAACTTAGTATACAGAAAAATATGCTGTAGCTGTTGAAAGTTAAGTTTTTCTATGGAAGAAATATCGGTATTTTGAGACATTCTCTTATTCAGATGATTTTGGCATGATATAGTTGCCATTCTTTCCTCTGAATTATAGCTTATTTTTGTTTTAGAGTATAACCACAATATTGATCCATAGAGTTGAAATTCTTTGGACAAAAATTACACTCCTTTATAATTCATGTGATTCAAATGCCTTGATAGAACATAATAATTGAAATATACTCATTCACACTATCAAATTGTGAAGCTAAAAACATCAACCCTGTCATGTTCCTGCCTGTTTGGGACTAGTGATACTGTTTTCTTAGTACAGAATGATAGAAAAGTAAATTGCTCAAAGCTGGGGGAAGGCTTGTTAGAAAAAGAAAATCAGTTGCTGATAACTTGGTATAATGGAAGGAACACTGGCTTTGGAGCCAGACCAACTTGGATTTGAGATATTTATATATATATGATCTTTCTGAGACTTAAATTGTGTTATCGTTGAAATGGGTAAGGTTTTCCTGAGGAAGTAATAATGTAAAGACCCTCCTTTTTGAGAACCTTTTAGGGCCAACTACTAAGCTTGAGGGGACAGTCCTTAAGGCTGCTCTCGTTTCTGACACCAACTGCAAGCTCAGGAATTCCCAAAACTATATCATTTACTTGGACTTACAGAACTTACTGAATGCTATTATACTCACAGCTATGGTTGTTACAGGGAAAGGATTTAAATTAAAATTAGCCAAGGGTACATAATGCAGAGATCAAGGAAGTACCAGATGGGGAGTTTCTGTTTTCCTCTCCCCCTGGAATCAAGACATGCTAGTTAGTCTCCTGGCATCACTGTTGCAGTGTACAGACTGAGTGTCAGTGGACTTAGTATCCTAGGAGAGGTCTGCAGGCTTTTTTGTTGGAAACGTGGAGTCCCTTTCAGTTTCTAGCCTTTGTGAAATATTTTGGCTCTGAGAAAGTTCTTTCTGGCTCTCTTCTTACTTCGGAGAATCTTGTAGATAGTTGATGTTTCTAGTAAATGACCATTACCTAAATAAGAGCACTGTGTAAATTTTTTCTTTATTTTCTGTAAATTTTTTAGTTACTTGTTTACTGGAGTAGACTGTCTTGAGGTTGTTATGCATAAAATGAAGGAAAAATTCTCTGGTGAGTAAAGTACCAGAGGAAGGAAGAACACTCAGGGAATAAAAACTCCAAAAAAATAAATAAATAAAAGCTTTTTTTTTTTTTCCCTGTTAGATTACATCTGATAGCAAAAATTAAATATTTGTTAAAATATAATTTTATAGAGGAACCACTGTTTAATGAAACGACTTACAAGGACTCTATTGAATTGGAATAGTTGTAAATTTTTCTACTGAGTCTCAACTAACTCTGCCCAAGTAATTTTAGACATTCAAGAAGTTGTAGTGAGGTCTGATGTTGGACAGAATATTTGTACTTCACACTATATCATAATTTTAATTTATAATTATAAGTTACTACTTTTGATGCAATAATATTTTCTCCCTTCCTAGAGACAAATGGAATCAAATTGGAATTTTGTAGAAGAACTGCTGAAAAGGTCCATCAATGTACAGGTATGTACTCACTTAAAATGAGACGATTTGTAGGCTTTGCTAAATTTTTATGTTACAGAATTTATTTGTAAGGACCAAGCAAACTTAACATGATTTAAATAACATACTTAGTTTACTTACTAATAACCTGTGATAGAAATCATCATTCTTTATCAATGAAGTATCAACATATAATAGTTCCTATTAGTGACTATCCTTTGAAGGTTTTTTAGTTTTAACACTGAGTTGCCCGTTAAAGGACAAAGATAATTATCCTAGTTGGTGACTTGGACAAAATGTATTTAAGAAAAGTAGTAGATGCTTCAAAACTCTAAGCCATTTCTTGACTGTATAATATCAAGTCTAGGAAACACGATGAGGGAGATAGCCAGTGGCATTGGAAATTCAGCTCTGTTCTCATCACAGCAGGAAGGGGACTTGCCTTGCTGAGCAATTTGTCTTACAGGCCTGAATCATACTCTAGCTGATAAGGTCCTAGTTTTTGAGCCTTCATTTCATACCTTATCATTTTTCTTTCTGCAGAGCTGTTAATGTAGTGCTTTGTGGCCCACAGGTCAGATTTGACCTCCTTTTAAAATAGTTTTAAATGTGCTGTTCATCACATCTTTAAACATACTGTATTGTAGTTCTATACAGTTTTGTCATACAAATTATTTATGTAAGAGTTTAAAGAAAAATTTTAGTAAAGAATTTTTTAAATTTGGGAAATAGATTACTTTTCGGTTAAAAATAAAGATTGTTAAAACTTGAAAAGGAATAACAAGAAAATATGGTAGTAAAAGATTGCTATATACATAGCACTCACACAACACACAGACATATGCACACACATTTATTTTATAGCCATATCTTTGAGAATCATTTTAATAGCTTGACATTTTCTTTTCTCTGTTATCTGTTAACTCTTAATATTTTTAGGTGAAACATATAAGTGCATTTAGTTATAAATTTTCTAAGTATGAGCTAAGATTTCTAGGTTAGAAATCCAAAGACCTTTACATACTTCAGTTGTATCAGAAACAAAAGAGCTATTATCCCAATTATTATAAAAGTTTTTGTTTATATTTATTTTTTCTGTCATTTTAATTGGCTTTATTCTTTGTTGTTTTTAAGAATATACTGACTTAGTAACTCAAGGTTTCTTGCATGTATTTTTTACTTCAAGAATAGGGAATCACTAAAAATGGTCATTGTTTTTTACAAAAGCTGTTAATCCAATCTTAATGCCTTAGCATAGGTTAGAAACCTCATAAGCTTACTTTCAGCTCTAACAGCATTCCTTAAAAGGCTGTAAAGGTTCATATGGATAAAAATCCATTTACCTATAGTGGTCAGGGACAGCAGGAGAATTTATCATCATCTTTTTTCCATAGAAAAGTTCTTTCTCCTGCTGCACTTCCTAAAAGTTTAAAATATATATACTCTGCCAATCCTCTGGTTTTTAAACGAGCAATTCTTAGCCTGGCCGAGGTGGGTCAGTGATTGAGCGTTGACCTATGAACCAGGTCACGGTTCCATCCCAGGTCATGGCACATGCCCGGGTTGCAAGCTCGATCCCCAGTAGGGGTGTGGAGGAGGCAGCCAATCAAAGATTCTCTCTCATTCATGTTTCTCTCTCTTTCTCCCTCTCCCTTCCTCTCTGAAATAAAAAAAAAAAAAAAAAAATTTTTTTTTAAAGAGCAATTCTTGTATTCTTACAAAGAATTTTACCTAGCCTGGTTGATGTGGCTCAGTGGTTGAGCATCATCCCATAAACCAAGTGGTAAGGGGTTTGATTTCCTGTCAGGGCACATGCCCAGGTTGCAGGTTTGATCCCCAGCAGGGGGCGTGCAGGAGGCAGCTGATTGATGTTTCTCTCTCATCAATGTTTCTCTCTCCCTCTCCCTTCCTCTCTCTCTAAAAATCAATAAAAACATTTTTTTAAAAGAATTTGACCTAGTACTTAAGTATGATCTTGGGATTTGTGTACATCTTAATTATTAAATCATTTTTGTTACCTCTTTCTGGTTTGGGTTTCTTTTCCAATCTCTGGGTTTCCTACACCAATCATGAAAGACCTATTGTAATCTATAGTAATAAAAGGGTAATATGCTAATTAGACCGGACATCCTTCAGGACGAAACCGGGGCTGGAGAGAAGCTGCCTGGGTCCCGGGTGCCTGCCGGCCCCGGAGGGAAGTATGGGTCCTGTGCTGGAGCAAAGTCAGTGCTGGCTGCTGGGGGAAGGAAGGCCTACTCTTGCACAAATTTTCATGCATCTGGCCTCTAGTTTTTAAATTGAGTTAAAAATAAAATTCAGTTATATAATTTCCATGAACCGAATATATTAACCTTTTGCACTCGGATGTCGAGTGTGACTCGACACGGTTAGCATCGGTAGCCGCTCTTTTTATACTCTTTGAATGTATCAATAATTTGAAATATAAAAAAATCCAAATAAATAAGTTTGTATGAAAAGAAACTCCAGTTTTTTATTCTACTGCCACGCTTTGTAAAATCTGGGGTATTTAAAAAATTAAATCCCGAGTAGAATAAAGGAATTGAGAAAAAAGCAAGCAAGTGCAAAGGGTTAATAGTCACTAAAGCATTTTTAGACATATACCTTTCTGACTTAGACTTTCTGGTCTGAAGATAATAGTGGGTATGATTTGGTGATATGTATTCATATTCTTTTTAGAAGCAGGTATCATGTAATAATAATATTCATGTTGCTATAGTCCATTTACTTCTTCACAATTTAAGTTTATTTTTTAGGATGGTATACTAGAAGAGCAATTACGAATGTATCTTCACTGTTGTTTGACACTTTGTGATTTCTGGGAGCCAAACATTACAATTGTCACCATTCTATGGGAATATTATAGTAAGAACCTGGTGAGTAAACAATATGAATTTGTACCAGGAATTTGAAGAATTTGTTCATGATATTTGAGGAATATTTTTATGGCTTAATTATGAATAGTTACAGATTTTTCTTAAATAGTTAATTTTTCAAAGTAGATAAGAATAGCTCAAGAATAATTTTATCTTTCACAAACATTATCTAGAGCATTGTCATAAGGGAACAGAGCATTTGGTGTCTCTTTTCTTAAGAGTGACAGTAAGCAAAGTAGCTGAAATTACAAAATCCGCCATTATTAACCAGTATACCAGAAAGATGTTTTTTTTAAATCCTTATTTATAAGTATTTTTTTAATAACTGGATTGTTTGCAACACATTGAACAATTAACGCTGTCCTGACTAATATGCAGTCTTGGCATTTGAGTAACCTATACGCTATTTGGACAAAATTGATAATACCGTGGAACTCCAGAAAAGGGAGTATCTGATCCAGTGTATGGACTTTTGGAAGACTTTATGAAGTCATCATTTTAAACTTGGCCTAGGGAATGAGTGGAATTTTCCAAATACGGAAGTAAAAGAGCATCCAGGCAAAAAGAAAGTATGAACAAATGTAT
Organism: Cnephaeus nilssonii; assembly: GCF_951640355.1. Classification (NCBI taxonomy): domain Eukaryota; kingdom Metazoa; phylum Chordata; class Mammalia; order Chiroptera; family Vespertilionidae; genus Cnephaeus; species Cnephaeus nilssonii. Next base: position 46,316,625 of record NC_137080.1, read on the forward strand.
GGAGATATGAAAAAAAATATGTTTATACCAGGTTTAAGAGTTCTGAGTGCTGGGTCTGAGATAACTGTGGAGAGAGAGAGGAAATCAGGACACTAGAGAGAAGGTAGTCAGGGGCTAGAGTATGAAGATACCATCCAGTTGAATTGTAATTTATTTTGGAGATATTAGAGAGCAAGAATGTGGCATACTAAGTATGTGTTTGAGAGTTTTTCTGAAAAATGGTGTAAATGAATTGGGGGCGGGTAAGTTATTAGTCCATTGTAGTAATGTATGCAAATAATGCAGTAAGAGACCTAAAATACAGATAATTGATTTAGAAAGGAGAGGATAAATTTTGAAGATAAAAATTTGAAAGATATACTTAGAGGATTTAGTTACCTGTAGTGTGTGCAGAGATTTGGAATGTTTGGTTTTCTGGATAAATAAATAGTGAACCCCTCAAGACAGAAAATAGAAATGGAATATTTATAAGTAAATTATAACTTTGGGTTGTACATAATGGAGCTTAATAAAAATGAGAAAAAAAAACTTTCTCTGAAGCATGATGAATTGAATGACTGAATCTAGTTCTGAGGCAGAATGTGTAAAAGGTGAGTCTAGGTTAGTATTTTGTCATAACTGAAAGGAAAAGGTATCAAAGTAAACTGGAGTCATGTCAAAAGCACACAGGAGCCAGCTTGAGGAGCTCTCATTACCCAGCGCTGGGTAAATTTGGGCATAAGAAAGAGTAATAACTGCTATGTATTAAAACATATCAAATACATTTAAAACCTTGAGTTTACGATGCTTTAGAAACATTCTGGAGAACAAAAAAGCCCTCATTCTGAAAACTGTAAATAAAGGAAAATGTTATATATATATATATATATATATATATATATATATATATATATATATATATATATACACACACACACACACACACACACATACACACACACACACACACACATACACACATATATATATATATTTTCTTTTAATATGTTTTTATTGATTTCAGAGAGGAAGGGAGAAGGATAGAGAGATAGAAACATCAATAATGAGAGAGAATCATTGATCGGCTGCCTCCTGCATGCCCCCCACTGGGGATTTAGCCAAGGAGTGATAGAATTAGTAAATCACTATTTTGTCCATCTGATGAAATACAGCATCTGGGCAGTGGTCATCAATGGCTGCTGAAACTGTTAATTACTAGTAAAGGGCTGGAAGGGATCACTAAAGTGGACAGACCAGGCTGACAGTGTGATCAGTCTTAGCATCAACAAGAATAGGCAGAACCTATGTGCCTTTTTACTAACTGCAATAGGAAGTACCTACTATTACCAGTGAAAGATTCTTAAAAAATTTGACGTGATCTAATCCTCTAGATACAGCCACCAATTCACAGAAAAGATAGGGGATACAAGAATACATTAAATGACACTAGGGAGATACAAGTGGCTAAGTTCAGAATATAGGAAATTATACACAGTAAATGATCCTATATAATAAAGAGGTAATATGCAAATTGACCATCACTCCAACACACAATATGGCTGCCCTCGCAAGATGGCCAGCAGGGGAGGGCAGTTGGGAGGGACCACGCCTGCAAGGGAGGGCAGTTGGGAACAATCAGGCCTGCAGGGGAGAGCAGTTAGGGGTGACTGGGCTGGCAGGGGAGGGCAGTTGGGGGGAGGGGGGGACCAGGCCTGCAGGGGAGGGCAGTTGGGGGGAACCAGGCCTGCAGGGGAGGGTAGTTGAGGGCGACCAGGTCGGCAGGGGAGGGTAGTTAGGGGTGACCGGGCCACCAGGGGAGGGCAGTTGGGGGCAATCAGACCGGTAGGGGAGGGCAGTTGGGGCAATCAGACCGGCAGGGGAGTGGTTAGGGGATGATTGGGCTGGCAGGCAGAAGCGGTTAGGGGCAATCAGGCAGGCAGGCAGGCAGGCGATTGTTTGGGAGCCAGCAGTCCTGGATTGTGAGAGGGATATCCGATTGCCTGTTTAGAAACATCAATAATGAGAGAGAATCATTGATCGGTTGCCTTCTGCACGCCCCCCACTGGGGATTTAGCCAAGGAGTGATAGCTTTATTAAGCTCCATTATGTACAATGGGCAGTTGAACATCTCTCAAGGGGTCCCAGATTGGAGAGGGTGCAGGCTGGGCTGAGGGACACACCCCCCCAATGCACGAATTTTGTGCACCAGGCCTCTAGTTGGATATAAAAATAAATGGTATGACCAAAGATTGGGAAACTTACAGAATAAAAGAGCTTTACATCAACCAAATGCAATGTACGGATCCTGTTTGAATCCTAACTTGGACAAACCAATTCTTAAAAAGACATTTTGGGGGATAATCCAGGAATTTGAATATTCCTTCATGTTCTGTGCTTTCATGGAATTTTTATTTTGGGGGGATATGTGGTAATGGCTGTGTAATTTTTGTGATTAAGATGAGTCAGACGTTTAATGAGCTAATTGGGATTTGCAGCTTTCCATTTTGATTTACTCAGACTTAATTACTTGTTTTCTTTTTTGGCTTTTAGAATAGTTCTTTCAGTATTTCTTGGCTTCCTTTGAAAGGCCTTACAAATATTAAGTCACCCTTGTCTATGCTAGAAATGGTGAAGACCTGCTGTTGTGATAAACAAGATTACAACCTTTGTAAATCCAGAAGTAGTTATACCATTTTCCTTTGCATTTTGGCAAAAGTCGTTAAGAAAGCCATGAAGAACAATGGTCCTCATCTTTGGAAACAAGTCAAAGGAAGGTGTGTACCATATTTTTCTTTATCATGTTCACTTGTATATTTGGAGAAGTGTTACTGTTTGTATTTTTTAAGTTAACTTGTGCTTGGAGATCTTTATAGTTCACACACTTAAAATGTATTTCTTAATATAGGACAGCAAAATACGGAGCTGTTTGAGCCTGCCAATTTTTTATAGTAAGGAACAAAATAGTATCTGTAACTCGTGGAGGATTTTAGTTTCTTATTTATTTCATCAGTCCTAAAAATTGAAATTTCATATACTATATGCAAGGATATTAGAGAACTGCTGTTTTTGTTTTTACTTAACAGAATTAATTATAATGTTATTATATAACTCATTGCTTCTATTTTATTAAAAACGCATTGCATACAAAAATAAAAACTGTCTCCAAATCGTACATTGCAAATAATAGATTCAGTCTCTAAATTCTGTGTTCTTTTGTGTCCCAAAACTTTGCATTCTTGAATGAAAACTAACCAGAGCCTAGTAGAACCAAATAACTAATGTTTTCTTTTGGGGCGTGTGCCCAGTTTTAATTTCTGCTGTGGTAAAATAAACTTTTGGTCACATTTCATGTACTCTTTTTTTTAGAGTTTTGCATGTTACATGAGTATGACTTTTGTCTTCCCGTGTACTATTTCCTTTGCCTGCTGGCCCTTTTTCAAGCTCTCTTTGTGCACACACTGCCATCTACCACTTCCTCACCTTGTAGGGTAGGAGTTCTCACAACAGAATACTTCTTATTCAAGGTATGGACTTCTCAAAAATCACTAAATGAAATTCCTACTTGATTTTCACAATGAATGATTCTTGCAAGGTTATAGTGATATAGTTTGGATTTTTTAATTTAGATTATACTTTTTTAATGGAAGCTTCTTTGTTAAACCGCTAGTAATTATGTAGCTCGGACAGTAGTTTTTCCCTTTGTTGTGTTTGTTAGTTTGTTTTTGAACCTTAATTCATTTTATAGAATACACTAGAGGCCCAGTGCACGAAATTTGTGCACAGGTAGGGTCCTTAGGCCTGGCCAGTGATCAGGGCCAATCTGGGGCAATCGGCAGGATGTTCGGGGGGGCCCCTGCTCGCACCCACCTTGGTTGGCCTGGTGCCGCCTGCTTGCTGGCCCTGTCCTTCGCCGCCACTGCTGGTCAGGGCCTGCAGGCTGGGGCAGCTCCTGCGTTGAGCATCTGCCCCCAGGTGGTGAGTGCACGTCATACCAACCGGTCATTCCGCCAGTCGTTCTGCCATTAGGTCAATTTGAATATTAGGGTTTTATATAAATAGATAATTCTCAGAGCTTTATTGCTAAAAGGAATCTTTGGAATTCATTCAATAACAAGTCTCTTTATTAGGAAACCAGAGGCCCAGTGCACGAATTCGTTTATTGGTGGGGTTCAGCTGGCCTGCCCGATGGGAGGCCATTGGGGACAGGGCTGGCAGGGGTGAGGACCCACGGGCGGTTTGCCGGCCAGCCCCCGCCCCCAATTGGGGTGAGGGGCTTGCTCGAGGGTGGGGCCAGCTGGGATGAGGGGCCGCGGGCAGTCCGGTCATTCTTCTATTCGGTCAATTTGCATATCACCCTTTTATTATATAGGAATAGGATATTGTATACCAAGCACTATAGTTGGTGTGATGGAAGTTTTAAACTTAATTAAACAGATCTTTATTTTCATAATATAATATCAGTTTTATTATTTACAAACTAGAAGCCCATTGCACGAAATTAATGCACTGGTAGGATCCCTAGCAGCTGACAGCTGGGTACGCCCTCCCTTCCCGCGGCCAGCCCCGCCCGCTGGTCGAACTCTTGGACAACTCCTGGTCGAGGGGATAATTTGCATACTACACTTTTATTATATAGGATAAACATTTAACCACTCTTGAACATTAATCATTTCTATCTTGACTTTACTAATTATAGAAGCTACAAAACTTAACAGTTTGTAAGTAGGATTCAACATGAATGATTTTTTTTCTAATCCCTTAATTGTTGAAAGAAAAGGCTATCAGTTATTAAAATTATATTAAGTAGTGTTGATGAGATTTTTAAATGGCTAGTCTTAGACATTTTAATAGGAACAATTTCTTTTTGTGAGTAGGTAAAAATAATTGTTCTAGCACTGAATTGTCTTAAGGTGTGTATATATATATATATATATAGCAAGTCTTTGTGAGAGGTAGAGTGAGAAAAGATTTAAGGAAAATTGTTATATAAAATTACCCTATTAGGATTTTTGTAAAGCACATCAAATTGTACTTAAAAGATGATATATTTTCTTATTTGTCAATAAAAATTTTGAAGGGAGGGTGATGGGGGACTAAAAAGAAGTTATGTACTCTATGCAAAGAATATTTCTACTGTACTTTGACAACACCCTGAATCCTTTGATTCACTTATAGGTGATCTGCTACATCATTGAAAAATTGAAAGGTCGGGGTATTCTGTTCATTTGTTTTCTAGGTAAACAAAGTGATATGGCAGCATTGTAATGAATTAGCCAAAAATTTATGGTAATGAGACTCATGATATTGAATGAAATGTTATTTTAAAAGATGAATTTTTGTGAATAAAAAGGTTTAATAAAACCAATTTTTATGTTTTACAGAATATATTCTAAATTCCATCAAAAAAGAATGGAAGAACTAACTGTAGTTGGTCTGCAGAACTTTTTCAACCTTTTTCTACTGTTAGCAGCTATTTCAGAGGTAGAAGATGTAGCAAGTCGTGTTTTAGACCTGCTGAATTTCCTCAAGCCTGCCTTGAAAACATCACCTCTCATTTGGAAGGGTCAGGCAGCTTTCCTCTTAATGTATACCCAGAAAAATCTGGACATTGGTGTTTTGGCTGAAAAATTTTCAGATGCTTTCCAGGCAAAAGCAAGGGAGTTCTTGTTATCTAAGAATGATGAAATGGGACAAAGACAGACTCTCTGGACACTTCTTTCCATCTATATTGATGGAGTTCAAGAAGTATTTGAGACAAGCCATTGTATGCATCCCTCCCATGAAAAACTGCTTAGTGATGGATTCAGTATGCTTTTGCCAGCTTGTCAAGAACCTGAACTTAGGACGGTATTGCACTTTCTACAAGCTGTTCTGGCTAGAATCAGGTATGTTTTCTAGTAATGTGCTTACTTATTAATTTGTTTAATATTGTCACCTGTGTTGATTCTATATTAAAGTTCTTTTTTGACCTTATCATGAAGTCCAAATGTAGAGAAAGGAGTTGGTTTTATTACTACATTGGCATAAATCAGTAGTTTTCAAACTGTTCTTTTAACAGTAGTTCTTTAAGAGAAAGCTTATGTGCAAACACATTAAACTTGGAGCAGCTCTAGTATAGTCCCAGAGCTATGCCTTTTCACCTCTCCTTTCCTTTCTCTTTCTCCTAAAAGAGTGTTATTACCTAGAGGTATGTTTCAGGTATTCTAAGCAAGACCTGAGCTCAAATCTGAAGTGGCTTTTACTGAAACATATGTAATTTATTGCCCATATGATTTCGGCCACATTGTACCATTAAAAAAAGTAAGTTTCTTTAAATATTTTGCTACACAGTTAATAGCCTCAACTGCCTCAAACACTCACAACTAAAACAATTCTGAGATTAAGATGGGATTGTTGTATTTGTAATGCCAATCACCTATACAAAACTTAAGTTTTAAGATCCACTTAAATTATACAAATGTGCAAATGCACTCAGATCTGCACAGTAAGAGAACAGTGGTAATGAAATATATTTTCTTTAAGGCCTTTTTTACATAGCACTTTTATCTTTGAAGTACATGTTCTTAACAAATTAGATGCTACCACTCATTGTAGTTAGTCACTGTCTCTGAAAAGTTATGTAAAAGTTATGTATAGAAATACTTTATTTTTTAAAGTATGTCTGAAGTTAATGAACAGACTGCTTTCCTCTTCCTAAGACCACATTACAAAAGTAGCATCTGTTTTTCAATGGTACTAAGCTTGACAACATTTCTAAATTATGGAAATTTATTTATTGCCAGTTTTATTGTATTTACTTAATGTTGGTCTGTGTGTTCATACTGATTAATCCACATGTTTTCATTCCTTATTAGATTTTATGCAGCATTACTGTTTATCTGCACTCATCAGTTTAGGTTCTAAAGGTTTATCCAGAGTTCTTGATCAGACAGTCACCCCCTTATCCCCCAGTGTCAGATATATTAAAGTGACAGTCTTAAAGCTTTCAAATTTTTGGACAGATGGATGGATGGAAAGTAAATGAATAAGCAACTTTATAAGAAGAAGCTTTTACTAATTCTGGATCTTCTCTATGAACTGTTTGTTTTTAGTCTAGTAGAGTTTATTAAACATACTTTCCCAAATGTCAAATTCATTTTGTTTGTACAATTTTTAAGTAAGTGGTAAGTAGTATTTCCCTGTGTTTCCTGGACAAAATTATAAAATTTGTACCACTATTTCTGGCACCATTATTGCTTTATTTATATTTGTCTGAATATATAAAACAGGTAGGAAGAGGATTTACTGGCCTAAACCATCCTGGTGATGAGGAACCGGTCATTCTGCCAGTCGTTCTGCCATTAGGTCAATTTGAATATTAGGGTTTTATATAAATAGATAATTCTCAGCCTCTGGCTGAGGCTTGGGCTCTGGGCAGGGACCCCCAGCTGGCTCCGATCGCCTACAAGGGACCCCAGCTGGCTCCGCTCACTTGACTCCACCCCCAGCCAAGGCCTAAAGCCTCTGTTTGAGGCTCGGGCCCTGGCCAGGGACCCCCAGCTGGCTCTGATCGCTCTGCTCCGCCCCCAATCAAGGCCTCAAGCTTTGGCTGAGGGTTGGGCCCTGGGCAGGGACCCCCAGCTGGCTCCAATCACCTCAGGGGACCCCAGCTGGCTCCGATTGCCTGCTGGGGACCCCCAGCTGGCTCCGCTCTTCCCCTTTGATCTTCGGCTCCAATCGCCCAGCTCCGACCATGGCCGCTCTCCAAGACTGCAGCCATCTTGGTTGGGTGTATTTGCATATTCGCTTCTGTTGGATGGTGGGCGTGGCTTGTGAGTGTAGCTGAGTGATGATTTGCATATTACTCTTTTATAGGATTGGTAAAAGAAAAAAATATGAGGTATAAGGTGACAAGTAAAAATTCCTTTTCCCACCTTTACTCCTATATTTTCAACTAAAGGTGAATTTGTCCCAAAGGAGACATTTCGCAGTGTCTGAAGGTTTTGATTGTCACACCTGGAGGCTGAGGGTTTGCTACTAGTATTGCCTAGTACCTAATGGGTAGAGATCAGGGATATTGCTAAACATCCCACAATGCATAGGACAGAACACACAACCAGCCTCAGTGGTACTGAGGTTGAAAACATTCATTGAGTTCTACTCCACAAAAGTAAAATGGTTTCTTATAGAACTTTCCAGATTTTTTTCTCATTTATAGGCTTAAAACACAAAAGGGATAATCTTTGTTCTTCAACCTCTTCACTTAGTATTTCCTCATTAGCTTTCCATGTGAGTATATGAAGCCTAATTTTTTTAGTGGCTGCTTTAGTATCTTATTATATGGATATACTAAACTTTATTTAACCAATCCCCAAATAATGGATATTTATATTGTTTAACATTTTATGTTATTAGAAACACAGTTTTGTTTATACATCTTTATACATGCATTTTCTGTGTACTTGGAAAGTATATCTGTAGATCAATTCCTAAGCGTAAATTGCATTTTAAATGTGGATGGATATTACCAGATTCCCTACAAAAATTTTTTGCACCAGTTTTCACTCTTCCTAATAGTGTAAAAAGAAAGTATTCTTCCTCATTTTTATTAGTGTATGGAGTATATTTAGAAAGCATGCATTCTAAGATATTAAATACAGGAGTCTGCTAAAAATGTTAATGGAAACTTGGTGATAGGAGAATCAAAGTTTGAAGAGGCTTTCGAAATGTAAATACAAAGAAAGTAATAAAATGGGAAATTAGTTTAAAAAATTTCATTTTCATTTACTAATTTCTTTTTGTCTTTAACCTCCTAATTGGAACTTGGTTGTTCATTCTTCAAAAGTGGTAACTAGAAACACAAGAATAATTCTTGCATTCTTTAAAGATGTTCAATTTACAAATACTATCTCATTCATTTCTTGACCAACCATATCATCCCTTTTCATAGATGAAATGAAAACTTGGAGACTTTTTATGACTTCCCTAAAATAAGGCCATTAAGTTTCAGAATTGGCAATCTGACCTAACCCACTATACCACAGCCACCTTCTTATACCATCCGTATAATAGCTCACAAATAACCAAACAGAAATTAATCATACCACTACATTTGTTTAAAAATTAAGAGATAATTATATGAATGAAATCTGTAAAATGTTGCAAACCTGAAAGTATTACCACTACTCATATAAAATAGGTTTACAATTGTGAGTACACAAACACAGTTTACTTTTGTATTATTATTATTATTTATTGTATTACTAGAGGCCCGGTGCACGAAATTTGTGCACTGGGAAGGAGGGGGCGGGAGAAAGAGGGGGTGCGGAGAGGGTCCCTCAGCCCAGCCTGCGCCCTCTCACAGTCTGGGAGCCCTCGGGGGATGTCCGACTGCACAGAGGCGGGAAAGGCTCCCGCCACCGCTGCTGCGCTTGCCAGCCATGAGCCCGGCTCAGGGCTTCTGGCTGAGTGGCACTCTCCCTATGGGAGCACACTGACCACCAGGGGGCAGCTCCTGCATTGAGTGTTTGCCCCCTGGTGGTCAGTGAGCGTCATAGTAACCAGTCGTTCTGCCGTTCCATCTGCATATTAGCCTTTTATTATATAGGATAGAATTTTTCATATGATCTATTGTAAATCTATTTTTGTTCCAACATGTATACTTCTGAGTGTTTTGCCTCTTATTTTTGCTACTAAAAAAAGGGTGGTTGCTTATCGGGGAACGTTAATTACTATGTTTTCATAATTTTGCAAGTTGCATATTTTTTTTACTGAGTCATTAGTTGGAAAAAATCAGAGAGGGATGTGGACACAAGTAAATCACATGTTATATATAATAATTTATCTTTGGTTTATTAGCACTATTATAACCATCTAGCTTTCACTTTTTGTAATAAAAACAAATATTTGCTCTTTAAATTTAATTTCATAGAAATCCTTTATCATTAAAGGAGTGTTGGAAAATATTGCTTACAAGTATCTTGGAAGCTATAAAGCATCTCTGTTAATCCATGGGGATCACTATTCAGAAGTACTGAGGTGTAGGAATCAAGACGACATAATGAAGAGTGTCAGTTATATAAGGTAAAAGTAAGTTTACATTCATGTTAGGAGTATCTTTTAACTAGAACGGGCTTGAGTTTATAGTTTGCTGTCATATTGAGCCGGGGGCAAGGAGTATGATGTTGATCTTTAAGACTAACCTATGAAAAAAAAGATGTTTATGTTGATATTGCCTAATTCCTTGCACAAATGTTTATTTTTGTTTTTTATGCTGTTCAACTGTGATTGAAAACAATTGCTGTAAATGCATATCAAATCATGTATAACATTCATTGTCAGAATTGCAGATTGATTTTAACAGAAGGAAGTATGAGGTCAGTGTGTGAATAAGAGTGGTCAAGTAGTGTGCAGGTCTTTATTAATGCTGTCACAGTTTAGGCACTGTCATCTTTTAAATTTCTGAAGCTATGTAGTAATTTGCACACAGTTCTTCAATGAGACTAATTATAATATACTAGTAGCCCGGCACATGGATGAGTAGCTCGCTGCCCCTTGCCTCAGCTGGCCTGGTGACTCACCTCCGCTCATAACTCTCCGCCCTCCTGTAGCTCTGCTCACCGCTTGTAGCCAGTAGCTTGCTGCCGCCCTCCTTAGCTCCCCCCGCCCCCTCCCTCCCATAGCTTGCTGCCTTGCCCCCTCCTGTAGCTCTCTGCAGCCCACTTGTAGCTCACTGCCCCACCCTCCTGCTGATCCGTGATCCGGTTGTTACGCAGTTGGTCGTTACATTTAATGGCATAACAACCATTTGCATATTATGTCTTTATTATATAGGATAATAAGAGGGGCTGTGACTTACACAGTTTAATTTTATTCCATCAATCTTTAGCACTTCCAAGGTAGATATTGTCAAGGCAGACTTCCTTTCAGTTTGGAATCATTTGGGGAAAGGCCCCAGAGATCATTCAGGATTATTTACCTTAAAGGAAAGAAGGAAGGATGGGAGACAGAGAGGGGAAACAGGAGAAAAAGTCCTTCAGGTATATGATCATAGATATGTGTTCCTAATTTCTTCACCCAAATCAGGAGCCTCATTGAAGATCTTTCCATGGGAGTCTTTTCAGTATGCTATTAAATTATTACTCTTAATATTATTAGAAAGTACAAAAACAGTTTGGATATTTGTAAAGCATAGATTTCCCCCCCTTTTTAAAGTTAAGAACACAGCTAAATTCTTTGAATTTTGATTTAGACAGGGAAGATGGGTTACATAGATTGATGATATTTATTCCAGGCTGCATCCCTGACAAGGGAAAGAATGAAATACTTTACCTTAGCAATCTCTTCTGTTTTCAAATTCAGGTGGGAATAGGTACCAGTCCTTGCATAAATATGTGTGCAAGATGTGTGAGTCTGTATGTTGAACAGGGTAATAGTTTTATAACTGTATGACAGAGAAATTACAGGTAGGCAGGGACTAAGATCACTGATTAAGGGAGAAGCGGCTCCCTCTAGGCTGTTAAGAAATAATAACTTCATATGCCACTTTCCGCTAACTGGAGCTGATGGCTCACCAGAGCATTCTTTATTGCTGATTAAGTAGCATTATGAAAATACTGACTTGGTTATGTTAACTAAATGCCTCTGTGTGTAGAACTTCGAATGTCAAATAGTTTTAGCAGTCATCTTTAACATTTCACATTACCTTTCTGGAATCATATTTCTAGTTCTCACTTGCTGTTATTTGAGGTTAATGTAAAAATGCCAGTCTTTCATTTGTGGAGTTAGGTGTAGCCAAAAGCTTTTCTTTAATTATATCCATTCATGCTGCTATAGTTAAGGGTCTGTCAGCATTTCCATTATAAACCTCCATTTTCAAGGTTTTATAACACAGCTATGAAAATTAGCTTTGGGCAAAAACTTGACATACAAGGTCTCATGAAATTCTCCCTCTTCCCCATCCCCCTTTTTCATTTTTACTGAAATAAGGGTGAGTGATTTCAAAATGCCTTTGGCATCTGCAAATATCATTTGGAGTTTAAAAAGAAACAATAAATTTTCAGGCTTTGTATCTATTTGTTCTACCACTTAAAGGGGGTTGTGGACTTATGAATTAAAGCCAAATGGATATTGATCAACTGATAACCTATTTTGTACTAAACAGGAGTCTAGTTTCAAAGAAATCTAAAGGCAGTTGAAACTTACCTAAAATGTTAAATGTTGAGGCTAAGAAATAGTTCAAAAGGAATTACCTTTTTTTGATACTCTATTTACTCAAGTACAACTTCTTAAAAGATTAAAACTCTTTTTCCAGGCTCCAAAATACACTTTGAAAATAAATATATTTTTAAATCCCTTTTTTTCTTTTCCCTTGAGCCTACAAGGTCATCTGTTTGTTATATATTTGTTTTGACATTTGGGATGGGTGTGTGTGAGAGTATGCATGCATAAATATCTGTTTATTATTTCTCTCAAATATTTTCCATGTTCTGTAGTTTTGGTTATTTTAACCTTTATTGTATGGTATAATTTATTCAAGACAAAAATTTTTTTTAACATCTTCAGTGAGAGAACTGGGGGTTGTCTAAGTAGGGAAAGAGGTGTAGTACAAAAGGAAGTAGTCTTGTGAGGGTCTGCTCTATGCCAAATAATTTACATGATTTTTCAGGAAAAATGGAAAGGAAAGTCTTGACAGCATGCATGCCTTTTCCTTCTTTTGTTATTGGATGCACTATTAGTATGAATGGGTTACAGCTTTTAATTATTGAAGAATAGTTTACTATAATACAAATTTGAAACTGGATAGGATTTTTTTTTAAATAATTCAATTGTGAGTTATTTGCATATAGTTTTTTTAGTATATCCCAGATTGTACATGCTCATGTGCAGTTTCTTTATCATCTATATCTTACATAATAAAAAGGTAATATTTAAATTACCATCACTCCGCTACGCCCATGATTGGGCCAGCGGGAGACACAGGGGGCGGGACTCGGGGTGGCTGGGGTGGTGATTGGGCCGGCAGGACGCTGAGCTCGCGTTGCCAGCAGCGACACGAGCTCAGCGTCTGCGCCATGGCTGTGCTGCAGCACAGACAGGCCTCTGGGGTAGCGAGCCGGCGTTTTGGAGGTTTGGAGGCGGCGGGGGGTGGACGGGCGGCGCGGCTCCCCGGGGAGGAGTCTGGCGGCAGTTGGGCCGCAGGAGCACGTGGCAGCCCCAGCCTTCCTGGGCGGGAGGCAAAGGCAAGACCCTGGCCTGGGCTCCGGCCGCAGGAGGACCACGCCCCCGCCCCGCCTTGCCCTAGGAGCCCAGGGACTTCGGAGCTGCCGACCAGCGGACAGACAGCTTACACGTGCATGATTAAATCATGCACTGGGCTTCTAGTATGAATATAAAATGAAAACTTCCACTACTTCTTCATGCTAGTTACATAGGAGTTCTTTGGTAGCTGTACTTCGATAGTGGCTACTATGGTGGAAAGCAGATCTCTCAGATAGCACTGACTTCGAGGATGCACCTATCCAGAATGTGGATTATAACTTCTCAAATGCATGCTTGTTTTCTTTATTTACTGCTTTTTTATTTTATGTGAACAATATTATTCTTTATTCAAACTTACCTTGAAATGTATGCTTGTCCCTGTGTCCCTAGTCTTGAATATTCTTTCTTCCCTTTGAATTTTTTTTAACACTTTCTAATGGCCTTTATTGCTTTCTACATCATGTTGTGATTGTTTTTTACAGAAGATAAATTTATTTTTTAAATTTATCTTATTGTTGAAGCATTACAGCTGTCCCCATGTCTCCCTCTCCCCCCACCCCCCATTGACCCTCTCTGTTTCACCCCTCCCCCTCTCAAAGCTTTCTCAGCACTATGATCTGAGTCCATGGAGAAGATGCATATTTATTAAATAAATTATAATTTAACAAATCCAGCTAATATTTATGAGTGCCTACTAAGGTAGCAGGCATTGTAGGCACTTGGGGTACATCAGTGAACCAGTTAAATGCAGCATATCTGGAATTCACTCATGCATTTATTATATGAAAGATATATTGAGAAAATAGAGCAGGGTACTTACTTAGATGAATGTTCATTCCAAACATACATCTTCACCATTTCAAAAGTATTTTACTATTTCAGTTACTCAGCATTATTTGATAATGATTTATACTTGTTACTAAATTTTAGCTGCTTATCCAACAGTTCTAGCCAATATTCACATGAAAATATACAACAGTATCTGTGCAGCCAGGCTATAGGTTTAATGCATAATCCGAGTTTCACGGCATGTTTATTGCCTCCTAAGGATTACTGGGCAGAAGGGACCTCCAGAGAGATGCCAGGAGTCCATTCTTCTCAATTAATTGAAAGATTTGGTATTATTGAAAGATAAAACTCATGCCTACTCTAGCTGAAAAAATTTGGACCATTTTTATTATTTTATTTCACCAATTCAGTAGTTATCACCAGACTGTTCTCCCATTGAAATATGGCAACACATGGAGTAAGGGGCCTTTGAGCTTTTCACCTTGTTTTGGGGAGTTTTGAGAACCCCTCCATTGAGGCTAGTTCTAAAGGAACACTTTGAATCTAAAAGTAGAGATCATCTGTGTTTAGATTGTATTGGAAGCAAGGTCTTTGGGAGAGAAAATTGAAGTAATGGAGTAGAGGAAGTATCAATAAAATAATTTAAGACAGTCCCCAGAATGGAAGATTTTTTTTATTAAAAGGGCCTATTGAGTGACTCCAGTGCAATGTAAGAAAATAGACTCACATCAAGGCACATCGATGTGAAATGTAGAGTGCTGGGTACAAAGAAAAGGTACCAAAGTATCCATGGACTTCTTAGTCTTCACCTTTCTTAGTCCTCTATATTTTTGTATTTACTATATTTCTAGTCTTGTTATCTCCAGATATAATCTAGGTCAGGTCTAATATGTAAAACCCCATTTCTCAGTAATTACAAAATTAAAGAAAAGAGACGAATAGAGCTTTATATTAGACTAGTGGCCCAGTGCACAAAATTCGTGTATGGGGCGTGTCCCTCACTCAGCTTGGCCTGTACCCTCTCCAATCTGGGACCCCTCGGTGGATGTCCGACTGCCGGTTTAGGGATCGGGCCTAAACTGGCAGTCGGACATCCCTCTTGCAATCCGGGACTGCTGGCTCCTAACCGCTCGCCTGCCTGCCTGATCGCCCCTAACCACTCTGCCTGCCAGCCTGCTCACCCCCAACTGCCCCCCCTGCTGGCCTTCTTGCCCCCAACTGCCCCCCCTTGCCGGACTGATCACCCCCAACTGCTCTCCCCTCCTGGCCCGATCACCCCTAACTGCCTCTACCTCTGCCCCGCCACCATGGCTTTGTCTGGAAGGATGTCCAGTAGGTCTCCAGATCTAATTAGCATATTACCCTTTTATCATCATACTAGAGGCCTGGTGCACGAAATTTGGGGTCCCCTCAGCCCAGCCTATACCCTCTCCAATTCGGGACCCCTCGGGGATATCTGACTGCCGGTCTAGACCGGCGGTTGGACATGCCTCTCACAATCCTGGATGGCTGGCTCCTAATTGCTCACCTGCCTGCCAACCTGGTCGCCCCCAACTGCCCCCACCCGCCCCCACCAGCCTGGTCACCCCTCACGCGCCCCCCACCCCCGCCGATCTGGTCACCCCAAGCAGCCTCTGTTCACTTGTTTGGTCGTCCTTCACTAACCACCCTGCCAGCCTGGTCGCCCCATGCAGGCTGCTTGTTCAGTCGTTTAGTCATCCCTCACTAACCCCCCTGCTGGCCCTGGGCAGCTGGGCAGCCGACATCTGAGGCTTGCCTGCGCCTTGGGCCGGCCCTGGGCAGCGGGGGCACTGAGGGGACTGGGCACTGCCATCTTGTGGCTGTGGGCAGCACCATCTTTGAGGGCGTGACAGTCAATTAGCATATTCCCTCCTTATTGGCTTGGGCGCTGCCCTCTGTGAGGGCATGACAGTCAATTAGCATATTCCCTCTTTATTAGATAGGATTACCCTTTTATTAGTATAGATAGAGGCCTGTTGCGTGGGTGGGGGCCAGCTGGTCTGCCCTGAAGAGGGTCCTGGATCAGGGTGGGGGGTCCCCTTGGGGGGCGAGGGGCTTGGGGCAGTTTGCAGGCCGGCCACGCCCCCATCGGGGTGGGGGTCCCCACTGGGTGGCGTGGCCAGCGTGGGTGAGGGGCTGAGGGCCATTTGGGGGCAGTTTGCAGGCTGGCCAAGCCCTCGGCTTTGTCTGGAAGGTCTCCTGGTCTATTTTGCATATTACCCTTTTATTAGTATAGAACAGTGGTCGGCAAACTCATTAGTCAACAGAGCCAAATATCAACAGTACAACGATTGAAATTTCTTTTGAGAGCCAAATTTTTTAAACTTAAACTCCTTCTAACGCCACTTCTTCAAAATAGACTCGCCCAGGCCGTGGTATTTTGTGGAAGAGCCACACTCAAGGGGCCAAAGAGCCTCATGTGGCTCGCGAGCCGCAGTTTGCCGACCACGGGTATAGAAGATTTTCTTTTGATGATCACTTCTGGTTTTAAGAAGTAGGTGAATGGAGCTTTATGACCTCTGATAGTTGTTTTTTAAGTTTGAAGTTACTGAAGATCTGTTTTTTTCTGAGATGAAACAAATCCACCTCTTACAATTAGAGAGGGAAAAAAAGGGAAGGGAGGAGTAGAAAAAGAACACTGAAATAGAAATCGGGATGAAAGGACAAGGAAAACCAGAATTATACTCTGTAAAGGAAACATGTCATTCTTGTGAAGTGTATCAGCTCAGTTGTTTAGGGAATAGAAATGCCATGAATATTTTCTGTACCAAGCACTGGAATATTTCTCTTTAGCAAATGGTAATAAATCAAAAGATGTTGGGGTGAGGTGAAAGCTACTTTCCCCTATCTTATTTATGTCACTATAGTTCCTTGTCTGAACCCCATGGTTCACAATAGGTATTTAGCCCCCCCCCCCCCCCCCCCCAGATCTTTGAAGCTTTGGATGAAACTCAGCAATGAGTTTGTACGAAGGTATCACTACTTTGTTCTTTCATGGCACCACACTGCTCTGCTTCTTCAACCAAAGACATGTTGTCATAATAAATAGTGAAGACTGGCAAATCCCATTCGTGACAGGATTGCTAAAGTTAACGCGCAGCTGTAAAAACAGCTGAAATTGTCATTTCAGTAAGTGGACCCAGGCTAAGGAAATGAAGATAAATTGCTATTGTGGCTTTTGGTTATAAAAGGGAAATAGAGGAAACAAGTAATAATTTAAGCTTTTATGTCTAATAAGTGTAGTGCTACTAGATGTGTTTTTTAATGATGTGATATGTCAGTGAGGGAAGGAAACCTATCTCTTAATTATCCCATTAATTATTTTTGGATTAATAAAACCTCCAAAGGCACTATAAATTGTAGAAAAGTATATTCATTATAGTTGTAAAATATTTCTAGGTATCCTCACCATCTTCTGGTAATTACTCTAAAGTTATTTTCTTTTAACTTGTGTTTCTTAGCATCAAAGTACCTATTTGTTTCATGATATGAATTTACTTTTGCCACTGTATGGCCTATAAGAACAATTCCTTACCTTTCTCCTTGTACCTTGTGGAGTAGGGTGAGTAATTGCTCTGTTTCAAATTTTATTTATATTTTAACAAAATTGAGAACAAATATAAAGAGTGAAACTAGCATTTGGAACTCTTCATTTCAATAGTTTCTTCTTTACCTTACAAGATATATATTTTTCTCTCTTTAGGATATCTCTTGTCAGATTTAAGGCTTATTTAAAATGGAAAGAAAGCTGGAGCAATTTTCTTTATTCCATTTCAGTCTCCTAAGGTCTCTTTCCCCCTGGTGAGCTCATAGCAACAGGGGGGTTTAAGGGAATTCAGCTTTCTGCAAATTAATGTCTCACATCATGAAAATTCAGGACTTTTTTTTTTTTTATCTTGAAAAGTAATACAGTGAGTGCGAGTATTATTTCTTGCCAGCGGGTGGAAGATGAATGATTTTGTCACAGTTTTACTGCTTGATGAGCAGTGTCCTGAGGGTCAGGCTTAAGTCTGTGTCACTATGCTGCTCATTACTCTTGAGCTAAATAAGGGCTGATTGGATCTAAATTGCCTAGCACATGGGCCACAGATGAGCTCAGTGAGCAGGGGATGACCTGCTATTCAGTCTGGGAGTAACCCCGGTGTGCAAATGCGGCATTAGAACACCGTGGGAGAATGAGAGGCTACCGGCTGCTGCCAGCAAAAGAAATCTAAATGTAAAAACTCTTTGATGCTGTGATGTTAGAATTTGAAATGTAGGAAGTGACAGGTTGATGGTACTTATCAGCTTTGGCTGGATTAGAGAACAGTGTCATCTTGCTTATATAATGACAGAAGAATGAAGCCAGCAGCTAACTACTGTGCAGGGGAGAGCCGCCACTGTTGCCTCCGCCAGTCCTTGCTGCCTCCTACTGGCAGTTTTCCTGGAAGCCAATACAGGAGAATGAATAAAAGCCTCCCCAGTGGACATCCAGGAATTTGGGACTCTGGTCATGAAAAGCTGCCCATAGTAGGATGCAAAGAAAAGTCTATTATTTTAGAGCATATTTAATAGCAGGTGGCTTAAAAAAAATCATTATTGGAAAACTGGTTGTTTTAGAATTTTCTAATTTACCAGGAGTAATCCATTTATGAAGTGAAACTACCCAGAGCAAGAAACCCCGGTCTACTCCTCCTGGAACAGTGTTCTTTCAGGGGGCCTCAGTTGGGTTGGTTGATCTCTCACTTATGTATTTTTATCAATAATGGCATTTTACTAACAACTGATCTTCAAAATCTAACAAAAGATTGCCAACCACAGTGTTAGCACAGTTTGAAAGATACCTGATAAAAATACAAAGTGAAAAACGCCCCTGATGATGTAACTTATGCTGCATAAATCTCCCTCTTAGGGGAAGGGATGGAAGGAAAAGGTTTCTCACACAAGTCAAATTATTTTTAAAAAAACAAAAAACCAGAACAACCCTATGATATGAGACCTCTTTTGTTTCATTTTATTCCTGCAGTTGTAATGTCTTTAAAAAAAAAAATCAATATTAGGCTATTATGTGTTTGTGACATAAACTTTTAAAATGTAGACAGGCTTATTTTTAAAAAGTTACTTATCTCACCTTGCTGAGAGAACTACTATTGATATCAATGTTCCTCTCTCTGTGTGTCTCTCCCCTTCCCTTCCTCTCTCTCTAAAAAACAATGGAAAAATATCCTCGGGTGAGGATTAAAGGTAGTTATATACATGTAAATAATACAGAAATGTATGCTGCAGAACCTAAAAGTCATTCCCTTTCTAAACCTTCCTCCCACAGAAGGAACCACTTTTAACCCTGTGGAGAATGTTCTTCTAAACTGCTGTTGCTGCTGCTTTTATCCACAGTACTTCTTTTACCACCTCTCGTAATTTAAGTAGGAAAAATGAGATTGTACCTTGGAAATTTCTACAACTTCAGTTTTTCTATGAAAGATCAAAGACATCTCTGTCTGCACAAGCATTGTATAAGGCTGCATAGTATCTTATTTTATAATTAGAGGCCTGGTGCACGATTTGTGCACGGGTGGGGTCTGGTCACCCGCCCCAATGGGTGCCGATTGGGGCTGGGCCGGTGGAGGGGAGGGGCCAGTTGGCCGCAGCAGTGCGTATCATAGCGACTAGTCGTTAAGGTCGCTTGGCTTTTATATATAGACTAGAAGCCCGGTGAACGAAATTCGTGCACAGGTAGGGTCCCTAGGCCTGGCTGGCGATCAGGGCCCATCAGGTTCCCCACCTCCTGGCCTCCCCGCCTCCTCCTTCCCTCGCCACCCGCGTGCCATCTGGGGCCTCCCTTAGCACCCACGTTGGCCTGGCGCTGCCCACTCACCTGCTCCACCATCCTGCCACGGTCCTGCTCTCATCGGGGCCAGCAGCTCCTCCACTGGCGCCCGTTGCCAGTGCCGCGTCGCTGACACCTGCCATGTTCTGCGCTGCCCCCTGCTGGTCAGTGCACATCTAACTCCTGGTCGGTCGAACTCCCACCCTTGGGGACAATTTGCATATCAGCCTTTTATTATATAGAATAAACCTTTATTTAACCCCAGTGAACATTGAGGGAGCTATAAGCTATACATGATTTAAAATTGGCTTGGTTCTTGTACCTATCGGATTTTCCAAGATCCTCATGAAAATTTGGGTTGCTCAATTTATTTAACTGGGATATTAGTGGTGGTTCAATTTTGTAAGTTATTAATATATCCAACACCAAAACCAGCAGAACAAATTTCTACTTCTGCAACTTAATATGTGTGAATTATATATGGAATAATTTCTTGTGCTAATAGTAAAATATATTATTTTATTTTTCAAAAGGCTGCAAATGTGAGTTTTAATCCTGACTGCCACTTTCTTCCACCTTATTCTTAAGTCATGTAATTTTTTTGAACCTCAATTTGTCTAATCTGTAAAATGTGTATAATAATACATATTTAAGAACTGGGTTGAAGAATACAAGAGATAATATGTGTCAGGTGTCTAGCAGAGTACCTAATGATGGTTATTTTTCTTACTGTTGGTCCATTATTTCAGAGAAGTAAATGTGTAAGTAAATTTAAGATCCAGAGTTTCTCTCCAAATTAAAATTTGTTATAGCTCCATTCTGAAAGAGTTCATTGGTATCCCACAAAAAGAATATTGCTTATCCTTGAAATAAAAGTACTAGTATACATTGCTCTACTTTCTTGGTCATGTCCCTCCTTACCTAGTTTTTTCTTTCGGCTTAGAGAATTCTGGCTGTATTGATTTTGTGCCTGTGTCTGAAACAGAAAACTGTATTTTTAAGTCAGTACAGCCTTATTGAGAGCCCAGTAAGTACCTGTTGTGGCAGATGTCGTGCTGGTGTTGGAGAAAATAGAGACACATAAAATCAGATCGCTGCTCACCAGTGCCCCACAGTGTAGTGAGTCAGACATATAAACAAATAAAATACACTGTGATCAATAGACAAACGTTGAAAAGACTCTTCTTAAAACTTTTCTTTGTCATTTACAGAATTTAACTGAGATTTCCCTATACAAAATAAAGTTTGTGGTTATATCGCAAAAAGTCAGCCACACTACATCACATAGTGATTGGTGGCAGGTGTGTTAGAAGGGCGCTATTAGGAATCTTTAGCAGGTTGTGCTTATGTAGATAGCAGCTCAAAAGTTGTTTTTGAATCTTTAACACAGTCTCTTTTTTTATTAATAAAAATAATAACCTAGTCACTTGTAAACATATTAAGGTCTTTAATAAATTGTTAATTAAAGCACTCTCATTGATATATATTTCTACATTTCTTTCTTCTTTCACATTTCTTTTGTTTGACATCTACTTTTTTCCTATTTTCATTCTCTGAAACTTTAATGTTCTCCCCCTCCCCCAATTTTTTACTTGTTTTATATAGCATGCGCAAAATAAATAAAAAATTAAAAAGACTTTATTAAGCGCCAACTTACAGTGCTAGAAATATTATCAAATATTTTGACTTTGGCCAATAATTGGTGATCTTTAGTTACACATTGAAAAACAACTTAGTCGTTAAATATTGAGGTGGCTACCTTGTACATGATTTTTTTTTAGATAGAGGCATAATAATCAAGTATTAGTTTATTACTCAACAACATATTTGATGCTGAGGCAGTTTGAGTTCTCATTTTCCTATGCTTCAGCTGGGAAGAAAGATTTGAAGAATTCCAGATTTTAAGTAAGTAGGTTGAGTGGGAGAATGGTAGGTGAATACTTAGGCAGATATTTTTTGGATGCTTTATGTGGACTTTTCTTACCTGGTACTAGGTAGGACATGAGAGAGGCACCAGATATTCTCTAGCTGAAGATACATGATACCACACACAATATAAAAAAACATTAAGGGAAATTGTAGTAATTTAGTAAATGGGATTATGCAATAACATTTATTGAGCCTTACTAGTGCAAGACACTTCTTTGTGTGCAAAAAGATATAGTCTCTTCTTAGGGAAATAACTTTTTAGTAAAGACAAATGTAAATGTAGTATAGTTCAAAGTGAAAATTAATGAATACTACTAACATAAGGTATGTCATTCATCAGTGGGAGAAAGGGAAGAGAAGAAACGGGATGAGAAAATTAGGGAGGATGTATGAAATAGATGGCATGTGAACTAGGTGTTGTAGGAGAAATAGAATTTACACTTGTAATAAGGAAGGAGACTGCCAGGAGAAAGGATAGGAGAGGGCTCTTGAAGGGGGGATATAAGAATGGCAGTTATATAAGTTGTTGAAGGGTGGGAAGAAAATGCTAGGAAAAGAGAGTGAGCAAAAAATTGGAAGTTGGAAGGGGTTAAATGTTTTTGGGGACTAATGAAGAATTACTCTGATGAAAGAAGAGGACATGCACTTTAGTAGAAGGACAAGACCAGATTATGAAGGGCTTTGAAATTAGGACAAGAGTATAGACGTGGCCCGGCCAGCATGGGTCAGTGGTTGAGCATCGACCTGTGGACTCAAGGGTCCCGGGTTCAATTCCCGGTCAGAGTACATGCCCGGGTTGCCGGCTTGATCCCCAGTAGGGGGCATGAAGCGGGCAGCTGATCCATGATTCTCTCTCATGGATGTTTTTCTCTCCCTCTCGCATCCTCTCTCTCTAAACAAATCAATAAAAACATAAAAATAAAAAAAGATTATAGATGTGGACAAGGAGGAAATCAAGGACTGTAGGTTTTAAATAGAGGGACGTGAGAACAGTACTTTAAATACATCATGTTTTCTTCTCCCCCCACTGAATCATAAGCTCCTTGAGAAAAAAATGTTACCAGGTACTTTTAATCCCCCTTCCTGAAATATTCCTTGATTCCTTCTCTGTCTGGGAAACATAATTCCTTTCAGGTGTGTGTGAAATACGCATTTCTCCTGTGAAGAGTTTCCAGGCTCCCCAGGCAGAGCAAGTGGCTTCCTCCCTGGGGTACCCTGTACATAGCTGTTCATCTCCTTTGCTAGAATGGTATTTTTTGAGGTCAGGGAATATAAGAAGACTCTTTATATATTTATTTTCAGCATTAGGTATCCAGTTAAAGTGCCTCATATACAAGGTTGCTTAATAAAGTCTTTATTGAATGTATGAATGATAAGTACATAGATAGTTCTGGCAGATTTATGCATGATGGATTGAAAGGGAACTTGAGGCTAGGACACCAGGTAGGAAGCCATTGTGATTAAAAAAATAGTCTACTAATCCAGAAATATATTTTTTAAAAAAACTGAAAGTAATTGTAATGATACATTGTGGTAGGAAAGCGTTGTATTAAAAAGAACTAAAAGTAATTTAAAAAGACAATATGGTAGGGAAAGAGTTTAGAAGTCTGGACTGACTGATAAAGGGAAAAAAGAAAAAAGATGATCTGATGGCTCAGGATGGTGCTCTATAGTCAGACCATAATATTTAAGCAACATTTTGAGCAATTAGGGAAATTTTAGATTTGGCTAATTTTTCCAGACTGCTAAAATTTTTCGTTAATCCTGTAGTCTAGGATTTCTCTCATTGGTGCTGTTGACCTCATTACCCTAAGGATGTCAAAATAATATCGTGTTGTTCTGTCTATTTCAGCCATATAAATATAGTGACTTCATATACGTACACAGTTCTCTTCTTTGTGTTATGTCGTTTTGGAGGGGATAGTCTACATATGAGGCCTAGCTCTTCATTTTGGTATTCCTTCAGCAAGCCAACTATGTATCTGTTCTCTCTTCAATAAGAGAAGGTCCTGTGGATCTATGGGCAGGTTAATTAAGCCTTGGGGCAGTGCTTGTTAAAGATCTGATGAATAATCTCCCTGTGACTTTAAGATGCTGGCATGACCACTGTATTACTCCTAACCAAAAGGGGGTGCAGGGGAGCTCAAGTGAGCCCTTACTTTTTAGCTTCTGAAAGTTCCTTTTTGAAATGGTTTCATGGCCTTTAACAGATGGATACATTTGTTTGGAAATAGAGTTCCCACAAATACTACATTTTTGACTCTAGCTTGAAGTGCCGTGGTTTCACCTGTGCTAAATAAAATACTATAATTTTAAAGATACTGGATGTCTTGGACTGTACTTGTCTTTAACTTAGCATTAGGTTATTTTTTATTGATTGATGGGAAATAAAGAACTCCAAGGAAATGTTAGCACAATTTAAAACTTTTAAATTACTGCTGTATTAAATCTTTGAAAAGAGTAATTTTAGATAATTGTTATTCCATCTAAAATCTAAAAGTTAGATAGTATCTAACCTTATCACACCCCTTGTATAAGTTTGGCATGGTCATGATAATGGATGTTTAGTGGGGGTTTTTTTAACCATTTTTATGCCACATTGATTATTTTATTCTACTTATCCCTTACCCCCTTTAGAATACATCTAGATGCTTTATTTTCTTTTGAGGCAAGTTAGAAATGAAGTGTTTAGAGTTTTGGTTTGGTTTGGTTTTAACAAAGAGAAAACGCCTTTTTCCCTTCCTCAGAGTATACTTTGATATGTATATAGTTTGATTTATGACAAAAATTATGATCTATGCAAACTCCATTGAATTTCTTAGTCTTCTGGAAGATTAAGAATATAAGGATATAAAATAGAATTTTATTTTATTGCTAGAGGCCCGGTGCACGAAATTCAGCCTGGCCTGCACCCTCTCACAGTCTGGGAGCCCTTGGGGCATGTCCGGCAGTCAGACATCCTTAGTGCTGCCTCAGAGGCTAGAGAGGCCACCGCCACTGCACTCGCCAGCCATGAGCCTGGCTTCTGGTTGAGCGGCGCTCCCCATTTAGGAGTGCACCGACTCCTAGGGGGCAGCTCGGACATTCAGTGTCTGCCCCCTGGTGGTCAGTGCACATCATAGTGACTGGTCCTTTTGCTGTTCGGTTGATTTGCATATTAGCCTTTTATTATGTAGGATAGTTCATTGTAAAAAATGTGTTAATGTAGTGCTTATATTGAAACTTTTAGTTTTGGTAATAATGTAAGTCCCCTTTGGAAAATGTGAAATGTAAGAAATGTTTTCCTTTCACTTTACTGCAGGTGTCATGTGCATGCACATGTGGGGGTTAGCAGAGACCAATTTTGAAAACTCTAGCCACCTTTTTTCTTTTTTTACCTTTTGTTGAATGTATTCTGCAGATTGTGCTTCTAGAAAGGTAGCGGGGAGTGTGGTAAGAGAAAAGTAGAGGAATTAAAAATCATTCCAATAAAATGGTTTAATTTATGCCTCTGCAGTTAAGCAGTGCTCCTGGTTAACAGAAATACCCTTCAGCTACACAGGATTTTGAAGGGTTGGAGGGCACTCATTTGCACATAAATAGCCATTAACTGATAAATTCCCAGAGGTCTCCTGTTGCATGTTGGTGGTTCTGACCTACTTAGCTAGCTTAAATTTGTTTTACAGAATTATTATAATTTTATCCTTGGTACTTAAACTTTGTGATTAATGCATGCCTCACAATACAATTAAAATATAATTACACAGTTTTGCAGTTTTCTATTGTGTATTATTACAAAGATCTGGGTTTTGCAAATATTAAAAGAGTTAAGATTTCGATATTTATCACTTTTGCTGTTATTATGTGATTATGTTAAATGGGACCCTTTTATGTCTGAAGAATGGATTAGAGAGAGGTGAATCATTAGATGCAGCATTTTTTTTGCTTGGAAAGGATTGGAACAGTTAATGAGTGATCACTTTAGTGTGCTATCTAGACTGACAAGTCTTAGATATTCTTGATTAACTTTTTCAGATGTTTCTGAAATGCAGTAAATTATTTACACATTTTCTTTCAGAAATAATTTTGGGGTAAATTTGGAAGGCAGTAGAAAGCACCAGAGTGGGACTCCATGTATCTGAATTCTGCTGCTGACACCTGCTTGCTCAGTTAACACACAAGAACCCATGTTCCTCAGGGTCTGGGTCCTTGCTGTACAGTGAGTAGTTTTGAGTAGAAGGTAATGGCAAACTAAAGTGCTACTGACCGGTTCTGGCCAGTGTTCTATTTTTGTACAGTCGTTGAACTGTAGGAATAGTTTTTACATTTTTAAAGGTTTGTAAAATGGCAAGAATGTGTGGTACCATATTTGTCCTGCAAAGCCTAAATACAAAAAAAATTTTTGTACTCCCTGACTTGATGTTCCATTGGGTTCCTCTGAACTATTGGAATTCAGCTTTAAATGATTTATTAGTTGATTAATTTTCAATGCTGATTTTTTTTTATATATAGCCCTGAACATCTGTTTTTGGTTTCATTTCTTTTATGTTTACTTTGTATAGTAACCTGTGATGTGATAACTAATATTTGCCTCTTCAGTGTCCATTATACATCCAGTTGTATTCTTTTAAATTTGAGAGTGGTGGCTGCTTTCTAAAGCTTTATAACTTGAAGTTTAATTTTCTATTAAAGGAAATTTCCAGTAAAATGAGATAGTAAGGGGAAAGAAACACTTTTTTTGAAATACTTAATACTCTCATTTTGGAACTTTAAAAGTTGTGTTCTGTTTTATGGAAAAGTTAAAAATAAATGTTAATATTATCTAATAAACTGCAGAACTCTCTTCTATATAATTTTTTGAATATCACTTTTGGCCAGCATATGGTGTGTTCACAGCAAGGCTTGGCCTTCTCCCTGGGTTATTGAGCATGGAAATGTGGCCATTGTTAAAGCTTGGATGTATTTGAGCAGTAGTCAGCTGTTATATCTGAAGGAATTCAACACCACATATTGTTCAGTTGTTAATGTGCATTAAAGATAATGAGCTAATTAATTTTTTTATATCATTGTTATTTGATATTGTGTGGGGAAATTTGGGCCCTTCAAGAAAAAATGGTTGGTCAGAAATAGGAGTTGCTTTATAAAGTTGGCCTGCAATCATCACATTTCTCCAGAGAGAGAATGGTTACCCTGTAATAATCAGCCTAATGAATTCAGAAATCCATTGATTGTCCCAGCTCTGGGTAGATTAGGTAGAGACTTGCTTCAAGGAGTGGAATTTATGAAATGTTTACTGCATCCAGCAAGCAGAGCCGCTATAATACAGCTGCCTCCTCAGTGGTTTGCTTTGATCCTGTGGAATGAAAGGACAGGAGGATCAGCTCAGGTCTAAATGAGATTACAGCTGGTTCTGCAGCTTATCTGGTCTATTGCCAACTAGTGTGGCTTTGCAAGTCCTAAGGGGTTTACAACAGAAACTGTTTATTGAGTAGCATCAGTTTACTCAACACAAGCAGGCTAATCCTTCCCAGCCTCAGCATGTTGTAGAATTGTGCAGGAGCCAAACCGAAAGCTGGTGTAGCCAAACCCTCTAGAGCCCTTTGTCTCGCTCTATATTGATTTTTTACCTGAGTTAAAGGCAGTAAAAAAATAAAACCAATAACCAGTCCTATTGTGAGCAAAAGGTTAATCTCACTTAAAATCTTACAAAAAACATTTGTTAACCCTAGAAGGGACAACCTTCTTCCTTTTTTTTTTTTTTTTTTGACTTGATAGTCAAGTGGGATTTTCTAGTTTTGAATTTTGAAGAACAAGATAAGAAAAACAGCTTAAAAGATCTTGCTAGGCATTCAAGTTAAATGCTTAAGTCTCTTCTAGTATTACTATAACAGATCGCTTTGTGTATAGACTATAGGATGATTTGTCTCTAAATAGTAGGCTTTTGCTTTATACCCATTTTGTACACTGCAATCATTTGTTTTAATGTGGCAAACAAAATGCATGAAGATACAGCTAGAAACTTTGATTAAGGAAAAGAGCTCAACTGTCAGGGTTAATGACCAGTAGTCACTTTGCCTGATGATCCCTTGATTAGTAATATATTTCTTTAATGAATAAAGACTGGTAAATCAGGGTATTATAAAGATATGCCTGTTATAAATAATTCTTTGTGTGTTTAAGTCTAATTTCACTTTTATTTGGTACCTTCTAAAACCTTCAGTTGTACGATTTTAATTACTACAGTGTCATTTCTAACAAAGATCCTCAGTATGGCTGATAGTAGAAGATGATTTGGAGTGAAACAGACCTGGGTTACAATTCTATTTTTTGTTACTTGTTGATCAAGTTATGTAACAATTGAGTTAATTTTTTCACCACCAAATTGCAGATGATATAATTTACCTTGCAGTATCTAATTAAACCAAATTAGAAAATAGTAAAAAGTAACACTGTCTCTGTGGTTCCTCAGGATCCCATGGCACTGAAGATATATGCATGGGATCCCTCCCGTGATGTTAGAAAGGATATTTAAAGGGCATGATATAGTAATCATAAGAGCTGTGCTCTGTATACATAAATCAGAGATGCCCATTTCCATCTTTAAAGGTGTATGATCTTGGGAGGCAGATAGAGAAGTTGTCAGGTAAATATCTTTCCCTAAGCTCATAGCAGTAGCCATGAGTATAAAATCTAGTCTAGTTCAAATTTTCTGAGAGGGCCTGAATAGTAAACTGTTATTTAGGATAGGTGGATGAGCCATGTATTTATGAAAGGGACTGCTTGAGTGATTGATTACTCGGTTGCTTCATACAAAGCAATATATTTGTGTGGGTAAATACTGTCAACTGTATTAAGTACTAAGTAAAAGATAAAGGTAAATTATTTAAGAAGAGTTCGGTGGTCTCTCAGTTTACTTTCTCCTAATTGACAATGAACATGTACCCTCACCTATATGTAAGCACAAACCTGTTACTATGGAAACATTCGGAGGCTTTCTAAATGTACTATGTGATGGAATCAGCTAAGACTGATGTTTATCTTAAACACACAGTTTGTCCAATATTTAAACCTAATGGACAAGATGTGTACCAGTTGAAAATGTAATATTTATCCAATCATTTCTATTCTATCAAGCCTGATTCTAAAGCAATAGGTTGCACTCATAGAGTAATAAATTTTTACTGCATTTGGAGATAAAGGCTATTGGTGGTGATTGCTTAAACTCTTTTTGCTCAATCATCTGAATGGTGCAAATCAAAGCATTTTGTCAGACTGTGAGAAGTTTCACCTAGATATTGCTTCCCACTCACACAGGTCACCCTATAAATTATGTTCACGGTTTTACAGCATAGCTGGTGTTGGAAGTTAAATTGATGCCCACTGGTGGAACTCGTAAAACATTTTCCTGTTAACACGACCAGGCAGAGTTGACATTGTTGATGGTGGATTTGATCTAATAAACCATTGGTTCTAGCATTGATTTTTACTGTGTTTCAGAGGTGATGATGATACAAGTTTAGTGATCAACAGTTCTTCCTGAATGATAGAAAATTAGTTCTACTGTCTATATTACCGAATGCTGACAAGAGGAGGAGTAGGGGTTTCTTGGAGCCCAATATAGTCTCATGTTCTGGAAGATGATGAATTATAGGAGCAAACTCTTTAACTTGATGTATATTTCTCAAAGAAAAATACTGATGTTTCTCAAAAGAATGTTATATATCATCTGTTGGAAATTTGGAAATAACCTTGCTATTACCTTATAATTCAGATACGCAGGTTGTGCTCTTCTTTCAGAATCTTTGACACGGATGCTTTTAAGCTAATTATCATTTCTGAAAGGAAAGCAGTCTTACATTTGGTTACCTTTTTGTGTGTTTCTCTGTTGTCTAAACTTTTTATAGGAATTTAAGTTTCAGCAAAGGGTTTTTAATTGTGAAACATAGCAACAATAAATTCAAACATTTTTTTCCCCCACATGAGTAAATTTCAGGGGTTAAGTTTCTTTTGTTGGTTGTAATCAATGGGGACTATATTAAAATTTATTTTGAAATATTTCTTCTTTGGTCATAAAACTATGAACCATTGATCATAAAGTTTTATTATTTCTTGTTTGAAGTAAATTAGTTTTTCCTATTTCTAGTTAAAATTCACAGGATGCTAACAAAGTCTTACTATTTTATCACTGTAAGCAAGGATCTTTCTATTTTTCTCTCTCTTTTTTTTTGTGTTGTGTTTGTTCCTATAGTTTTGTTGCACATTCGTACTCAATTGGTGATCTTTCTGTAGTTTGGTTCCATTTTATGAGATACCCTAGATCTTTTACTCAACACTTCTTATCCCAGCATATGTGTAAATTTTTTACATGAGGTGTGTGTTTTTGATGTGCAGATAAATGTTATCAGCTGTGCTATGTAGATGAAACCTGTCATGTACAAATAGCATGTATCAAGCCCCAAGCATGCAGAACCAGATAAATCGGCTCATTTGCTGAAGCCTTGCAAAAAGAAATTAGTAACATAACAATCCTTTGAGACTCTCAGCCCTAATAATGGAGCTTCATAATAATCCCCACAGATCATTGACTCAATGGGTAATCTTTTAGGAGAACTTTCTTCAATCTATCTTTTCTTCCCTTTTAAGGAATTAGAATAAAAATAAACAGTGCAAATAGCATCTCTAGAAAGAAATGTGTGTATATCTAAGTACCTGGAATAACTAAATTAAAATTAAGAAATTTATTGACTGTTAAATATAAATTTGTTTCAAATAAGTTTAAACTTCTATTTCTTTTTGAAGATTACTCTTATACATTGACTAGTAACAGCTTTTTCTTTATAAAATTCAGATTAAACTTTTAGGTTAGTGTATTTGATACACAGATGTTACACTGGGTTGTTGGGGACAGGAGAAGCACAGAGTAGGAAAATAAAAAGGAGGGAGAAGAGGATTTGGGATAAGAAATCTAGAGGAATCATTTAGGTTGTACTTAGATGTTAATAAGTGGTATAAGAAAAGTGACAGATCTAAGTGGTAGGTTGCAATTCATTTGAGATAGACCTTTTTAAGACTCTTGTGAAAACTATAGTCTCTTTTGTCATAAAAATAAACACATTTACACATATGCAAACTTTACACATAATTTCCATGGTTATAAACTTCTAGGACTTATTTCTATACCCCAGGTTTAGAATTATATTACAGTGGTAACTAAGCTATTATTTCTATTAAAATTGGTTATATTTTTGATGAAGAAAATTCTTTCTAAAATATCCCTAGGTACTTTATGACTCTTCGTTTGACTGAGTTTTGAACTGAAAACAGTCACTATTAGAGCCAAAGATAAGATTTTTAGCTCCATTATCACAATTGGCAGTGGTTAGTAGTGTCTGATTGTTTTAATTTACTGCATTTCTTGAGTGTAAGGAAATATTGAGGATGCAGAATGCTTAAGAGGTTTTAGAAAAATTATTTATCAAAGAATGTCACTTTTCCCAATGCATTAACTATTGTAATTATACATTGGGACGATCTGTTGACTTAGAAGTGGGTTTGATTTAAATGGAGGGAAAAGAGACTAGACATTTTCAGTATTTATTGAAACACCTAGTCCATTAAGGTAAATTACAGAGCAAATTTCACTGTGACAGGAACATTTGGGTACATGTATTTAAAGAATCAGTCAACATTACCATTAGACGCTTTCTTTTGGGGAATTTATTACCACCAATTAGGAAAAAGTGCTCACAGGTGGAATTTAGACCTAGAAAACTTGTGGTAGAATATTTTACCTCAAAAAGTGTTTTGAGTCTTTACCTTTAATAAAATGATCTTGAATTCTTTTTGAACCAAAAGCACATTCCCCCACAGAGTAACTGAGCATGTGTAGTAAGGTGTACTGTAATGATTGCAACTGTAATTAGCGGATAGAGCTGACTGTGTGTAACCGTAACTAAATTAAAATTAAGACATTTATTGACTGTTAAATACAGTTTTCTGAACAAGTATATATTTTTATTTCTTTTTGATGATTTTGACGATTGATCTTATACATTGACTAGTAACAACTTTTTAAAAATAAAATTCAGACTTAGTTTTTCTATTCAGTTGGTGTACTTGATTGATACACAGAAAAGTGAGATGGTGAGAGTTAAGCTAGGTTGTGGAAGATGTTTTTATTAATTATCTTTAAGAGATGATCTCAGGTTCATAAATATATTACCCTATATCTAGGGGAAATTTAAATGAAACTTGCTTATAAAAATCTACCAATTATTAATGAAATGTGAAAGCAACAGAACTGTATAAAATTTATTAAAAGCAAATATGATACTCAGCCTAAAATGCTTCAGTACATGCTTGATATGGGTGTTTTGGGGGACAGGAGAAGAATAAATTTAGTAGCTTTTTTTCAAATGATTTTTACCTTTGCAATTCATTTGTCCTAAAACAAGTATAGAATTTCTGAGGTTGTTGTAGATGGTTCCTAGGAGCCTTAAAACATAGCTATTTTGTTTTAAGTCTGCCTTTGCTCTGTTGCAGATCTTACCCCTTGATTATACTTATAATGAAAAGTATTTGCTTCCCTCTCCCCATTTGTGAATTCCCTGAGGTCAGATATATATCTTTCTCACCTTTTAATCCCTAATTGTTACATAGTACTTAGTATATAGTAGATAGCCATGACAAAACATAGTGGCATAAAATAGCACAACAGCAGCTCTTTTATTATGCTCACAGATTCAGTAAGTCGGGAATTTGGAAAGCCAAGGACAGCTCTTCTCTGCCTCAACTAAGATGATTCTGTCTGAGGGTAATTCACAGGGCTGGGGACTAAACCAACTGAAGGTAGAGGATCCAGTTCCTCTTCACTAACATGTTGAGTGTTTGAGCTAGAATGGCTGAAGACAGGCTTAGCCAGGACAGTTGACTCAAGTACTATCTATTTTTGAAAGAGTGTTTTCAGTGTAATTGTACTTAATACATGGCATTTCAGTTCTCTAAGACTGAGTTTTCCCAGCAAACAAGACAGAAGCTTCATGGTCTTTTATTACCAAGCCTTGGAGTCACATAATGTCATGTCTGTTGGTCATAGCAGTCACAGATCTCCTAGATTCAAGGAGTGGCAAAGAATTTGTGGCCATGTATAATGGGGGGGGGGGGGGGGGGGAACAACGAGAGAGAGAGAGAGAGAGATTGGAGAACTCTGTTCTAAAATAAAGGCAATTTTTATAAACTGTTCACATTATTGCCTGTGTTGCAGATAAATATATTCTGATTTTTTTTTTTAGCCATCAGTTCCTAAGGATTTTTCCATCTTATTTTTCTTCTATGCAAAATCTATACCTAACTTACTATTTTAGATCCAGTGTATGTGTATATGTTTGCTCAATTATAGTTAAAAAGGAAGAAAAACATATTTGAAATCCCAAAAGACTAGTGTGATGACTTTAGCATTTTATCTAATACTAGAGGCCCGGTGCACGAAATTCGTGCACGGGGGTGGGAGGGGGTGTGTGTCCCTCAGCCCAGCTTGCACCTGCTCCAATCTGGGACCCCTCGAGGGATGTCCGACTGCCCCTTTAGGCCCGATCCCACCGGACATCCCTCTAACAATCCAGGACTGCTGGCTCCCAACTGCTCGCCTGCCTGCCTTCCTGATTTCCCCTAACCGCTTATGCCTGCCAGCCTGATCACCCCCTAACCACTTCCATGCCAGCCTAATTGATGTCTAACTGCTCCCCTGCCAGCCTGTTTGCCCCCAACTTCCCTCCTCTGCCGGCCTGGTCACCCCTAACTACCCTCCTCTGCAGGGTTGATCGCCTCCAACTGCCTTCCCTTGCAGGCCTGGTTCCTCCCAACTGCCCTCCCTTGCAGGCCTGGTCCCTCACAACTGCCCTCCCTTGCAGGCCTGGTCCCTCCCAACTGCCCTCCCCTGCTGGCCATCTTGTGGTGGCCATCTTGTGTCCACATGGGGACAAGATCTTTGACCACATAGGGGCAGCTATATTGTGTGTTGGAGTGATGGTCAATCTGCATATTACTCTTTTATTAGATTGGATAGAGGCCTGGTGCATGGGTGGGGGCCAGCTGGTTTGCCCTGAAGGGTGTCCCGGATCAGGGTGGGGGTTCCCTTGGGGTGTGGGGCGGCCTGAGCGAGGGGCCTGTGGTGGTTTGCTGGCCGGACACACACCCCAGCGACTCAAACGGAGGCCATGGTATCTGTAATTTATTTACCTTCTACAATTGAAACTTTGTATCCTGGAGCGGAGCCAAGCCTCCTGCTTGCTCTGTGGCTGGCAGCCGTTTCTCTTGGGATTGATGTATCTTCTATAATTGAAACTTTGTATCCTTGAGTGGAGGCCTGGGCCCGCCAGAGTGTGTGGAAAGCTTGGCTTCCTCTGTTGCCAGGGAAACCCAAGCTTCCCTTCTGGTAGCCATCTTGGTTGGGGTTAATTTGCATACTCGCCCTGATTGGCTGGTGGGTGTGGCTTATGTAGCAGAGTGATGGTTTATTTGCATATTACTCTTTTATTAGAGAGGAACTAGAGGTCCAGTGCACAGATTTATGCACTGGTGGGTTCCCTCAGCCTGGCCTACGCCCTCTCACAATCTGGGACCCCTTGGGGGATGTAGTAGTGTGCGAAGGGGCAGGCAGCCGGAGAGGAGCCCAAGCCCAGGCCACACCGCTCCCGCTCATCCCAGCCCCGCTTGCGCCTCCCGCCACTCAGTAGCGCTGCCACAGCTGTGCTCACCAGCCGTGAGCCCCATGTCTGGCACCTGTTGGTCAGCTGAGCGGTGCTCCCAATGTGGGAGCACACTGACCACCAGGGGGCAGTTCCTGCATTGAGCGTCTGCCCCCTGTTGGTCACTACACAACATAGCGACCAATCATTTGGTCGCTTAGGCTTTTATATATATAGAAAGATGTGCACATTTTATCGTGAGACTTCTTACAGAGATGATCTTACCTCCGAAGTGCCTCTAACATTAAGGACAAAGATCCTGGATCATAACTCAAGATCTTACCCATGTGATATTCTGCTAGCAGGCAAACTTGGAAACTGACTAGTTTTATATTGAGACCATTTCTTCTACCCACATACTTGCTATTGAATTTGGTGGTGAGTTTCTGGAAATGAGTGCCTAAACTGAATATAAACAGAACAAGGTTATGTGGCATTACACCTTTGGAAATGAGTTGTCACAGTCAAGTGGTGATTGCTGTCTTGTTCTTTTAGAAATCCCTAAGTCATACCATTCATCTGCCTAGAGTATCTTATAGCTGTAATGTCAAAGGGCTTCAACCAAGCCTAAATGTGGTCTTTACCCTCAGTCATCTTGAGGTGCTGTAAAACTTAAGTCTGAATTCTAGCATGATAATTTCTCTTTGAATCTTTGTGTTAAGTTCAGGACTATAACTTGTTGACCATAGGTTAAACTGTTCCTCCAGACACAGAATAAATGGCAGAAACATAACTTTACCTAATTCATAGGGTGAGAAATAATTCTTATAAAACACTTAGCATGATGCTTGGCACATGGTAAATACCAATAAATGCTGGATGTTGCTATTGTTTCTGTTATGTGAGCTGCAATTTGAATTGAGACATTTGGAAAATTTTATTTTCTACTCTACTATATTGCATCTTTTAGAATGTAAGTGGGCTAGTTATGCATGTATATTTCCTTGTGTGTTTTTCCAACGTGATTTTAACCCATGGTAAGCTTGTCTTTACTCACAACATTTTGCCAAGTGTTGGGAGAGTTTACATCTCTTGTGATACCTTTTTTCTTTTTTTACCTGAAATCACATTTCACCTTTAGTGCTTTCATATTTTTACTTTTATATATTGAGTTTTACTTTTCTACTGTTTGTAGAAGAATGTAGAAAATGGTTTGTAAAATAGCCATGACATCTAGAACTATAATAGATTCTTTATAGATTTTATATGTTTTGTGTTTTCTTTAATAATGTTACCACTAGTGACAGAGCTTCTTTCAATGTGTATGTTTTTATCAATGTTCCTTCAGGAGGTATGCAGCCACATCTAATATAATAAATGTATTCTTCTGTAATCTTTGCGTAGTTAGTTTTCTGGTGCAGAAAATGTGATTTAAAAAAATTACCTATGACTGCATGGGTATTTCTAACTGTATTTACTATAGTGCAGAAATTTGATTCTTCCCTCAGATCCACATTACAGTAAATCCTTGGCATTTCCTGCATTTGCCTCTCTCTGATTTCTTCATGTTTACAGAAATGATTATAAGGTCTTAAACATCTTTGTATTGTGTTACAATAACAGATTATCATTCTTCTTATTCAGACTGACACTGCTTGAGCATACAAACCATGGAGCAGGTAGTATTTGCATATTCCAGGATATATAGCTTCTTTTCAAACCAAAATACTAAGTGGATTGCACATTTCTAAAACAAGTCTGTTTTGGGGTCAGTGTCTTGTACTTAATTGGAACTTGTTTTTGCTGTGTTAACTCTTACATTGGAGAGTCTAATTGCTAGCTTTAATTTTTTAACCAAGGGGTTTGTGGGTTTTTTTCCAGAGCTCTGAATCAGATCCCCGTAGTACTCTTAGTTATACTCCCTTGTACCTCAACATTTTGTTGTGGAGAGGTCAAAAGTGGTTCAGCTTTGTTGCCCATTTTAAATATTGCCTTGAGCCCTAGCCGGTTTGGCTCAGTGGATAGAGCATCACCTAAGGACTGAAGGGTCCCAGGTTCGATTCTGGTCGAGAGCATATACCTTAGTTGCAGGCTTGATCCCCAACCCTGGTTGGGGCATGGGCAGGAGGCGGCCAATCAATGTGTCTCACATTGATGTTTCTCTCTGTCTCTCCCACTCCTTTCTACTCTCTCTAAAAATCAATGGGAAAATATCATTGGGTGAGGATTAACAAACAAACAAATAAATAAATAAATACTGCTTTTCAGTGCATTTTTCTTTGTATCTTATAGTTTTTCCCCATACAGAATTCTGGTATTGCTTCTGGCTCTTTGCAAGGCAAACCTACATAGGGCTTTTCCAGCTTCTTTTCCTAGGCTTAATGAAATTTTTTTCAACTCAAGTAGGGAGAGAATTTATCAGTATTTAAAGTGTGCGTGCACGTGTGTGTCTTAGTGCATAAGCGTGTATCCTTAGTGTGTAAGAGAAAAGTACAGGCTTCAGAATCATATTTATGTTCAGATTTCAGGGCCAGCCCTTCTTATCCATGTGACCTTGAGGTACATTATTTTACTTTATCATTTATAAAGAGGATTAATGATACCTATCTCATACAATTGTTCTGATTTTTACTTAAAAGAATTTCTAGCACATAGAGGATGATCAGAAATGATACCCCTTCCTAGGGAATAGGTTTTAGTTACTGAAGAAAAGCTTACTTATTCAGAAATAATGGGCAAAATCCATCCTATCCAAGTATAAGTTATTTATTATCATTTGAAACCAATACTTTGAAAAAGCTATAAATGGGCTGTGCAAATGAAGGTATTATTTTATTTAGACTCTGGTGTGTTGAAATGTACTCATGAACTTTGCTATATTGATGCAGGCAGTTGAGTTAGTTGCCAAATGGATTTTAGTGGTTTGATATTCATCTTACTGAAAACTAAAGGACCTGAAATGGTTCTCTAGCCACTAGTTCAAGTTGAAAGCATGCCAGGCAGGTTTTTACACAGAGAGAATATACCAGATATTTAGTTAGCTTTTCTGAGAACTGCTTGCTATGATATTCTTTCCTCAGGCATTTGTATGCTTTTTCTTTTTCTTTTTCTTTTTTTTTCAGTACTTGAAGTAGTATTAGATATTACCCAAGAATTCCAGTGTAAAGTGTCACGGAGTCCAAATGTTGTATAATTGATCATTATAATAATAATATTTGCTTATGTGTAGTTACATGAAAAGGACTAAGATGTGATCTTGCAGCAGTTAGATCTTTTTGTGGAATTGCTTTAGGTACATGTACTAGTTAATTCTGTGTTTTCTTTAGTTATTTCATATGTCCACTTCCCCTAGGTAAATTGATTTAAATCATCAGGAATATGGGATTAATGTCATATCTCTTTGTTCAAGTACTAATTATTTTTAAGTGAAATTCTACTACTTTCAAAAAGTCTTCTTCCTTAGTTCCATCAGTTATTTTCACTGATTTTTCTTTAATTGAAAAAAGAACATGTAAGGATGGTATCCATGCATTTGTGTATACTCTCAATTGATATAGCAGTAATATAAACAGAAACAGGAATAATATCATAGTTGTGCATTTAGTTTTAAATAACCATTATTAATTGCTGGGCATATTGCATAAATGCCTTCTACTCCAGATTACTATGAAATATCTTAGTATTTCCTCTTCTTATATTTCTGTCTAAATTTTCAATTGAAATAAACAAAAAAAGTGAGCAAATCATGAATCAAAATTTGAGACAGTACTGAATTCATGGTTTGCTATTTTATGGAGAATAACTTTCTATTGTTTGTTTATTGCTGTGTGCTATGTGAAAATGACTGGATCTTTTTAGACCACGGTGCTAAGATTGTGTCCTTCACAATTTTGTATAATAGTACAAGGCCTATGTCTTTTCTAAACAAGGAAAATATTTTAACTTAGAATGCCACACGTAAGCCAGATATACTTACTTTCCTCTTGGTACATCAGTGTCCTAAAGCTTTTAGGAGAAGATGGTTTAAAAAATTGTTTTCATGTCTAGATTGTAAGTAAAATCACTTGTCACAGTGAGTTGCAAAATGCAGACCTTCATTCAGAAGCTGCCTGTTTCTCATTTAGATCTGACACATTAAAAAGCATATAATTAATGGTTGACATTAGTAATTAACATTAACTTTATGGTGCTTAATATGCCATCATTCATCCATCAAATAACCAGAAATGCATAATGTCTTAGCATAAAGCTTTTAATTATATAAAATGGTCCTTCAGTTTTCATGTGGTATAAATGTTAAAAGTCCAAAATGTATTTAAAGATTTTCATAAGCGTTTGTCAGATGTTAGCTATATTTTTGTTTCTTTTTAGGAATATGCATCAACAATTGTGTCAGGAACTTCGAAAGGAAAATGTGGACCTAGTTGTGCAGTCTTCATTGTCGGCTAGAGAGCGCCATCTTGCTGCAGTTGCCAGTGCACTGTGGAGACATTTCTTTTCATTTTTGAAGGGTCAGAGAATGTCACAAGCAGTGCCTTCCTCGCAACTTGCAGATGCTGCTGCAGGTCAGCTTTGTAATTTGCTAATTAGTTTCTCATTTTCCAAACTCTGTCAGTTTTTCCTTCTGTTGTTTGGTAACGAACTTATTTTATAACAGTGTAATAAATACTTTGACAACCAGATGAAAAGAATTACATTTGGCTTGTTTATTATTTTCCTCTTAAAGG
Source organism: Cnephaeus nilssonii (assembly GCF_951640355.1). Lineage (NCBI taxonomy): Eukaryota > Metazoa > Chordata > Mammalia > Chiroptera > Vespertilionidae > Cnephaeus > Cnephaeus nilssonii. Next base: position 46,355,780 of record NC_137080.1, read on the forward strand.
TAAAAATTAAGTGGTTATTTGCTAAAGATAAGATAATGTTCAATCTTAAAATTATTGAATGTAGATAAACTTTTCTTATGCATGCAATATTTGGAAAGTAAATAGCGTTTGATTTATTCTAGTCCAAGTTATTTATTTTCAAATTATATGTGTTGATATCTCAGTATCAACACATTGTGTAAAGAGCAAAAGAATGTAGCAAGAGTTCCACTTCAATACCAACTAGGTGAAATCAGAGTGATGTCAAATATATAGAACGTTATTGTTCTGATTCTATTTTATGTTGTAATTTTTACTTGATTTGATTATTAACCTAATGACATTTTAGGCTTTAAGGGACTCTGAATCCTATGACATTGTAAGCATGAATTTGAATATATGTGCATATATGCAGTTTTCTAAGAAGAGGGTTCAAGGGATATTTTGCCCACAATATGTTAACAAGGACTGGAATAGACAGAGATCAGTATGGTGACTGTATGTCTTTAAATGCAACTTATATGAAGGTATTTAATGTATTTTATTCTAATGCTTTAAAAAAAACCTAAGGTTTATTTTATTGTACCCTTGTGCAGATTTTAAAAGATCTTGAATTCTGGTAGCACTTCCATAATTAAAACATAAACAATGATAGATTGAAAATTTCTGACAGGGCAACGGTTTTCCAACTACTGTAATGTCTATGAAAACAGATATTGATATTCAATCAGTATAATCAAAGCAATCATTAGTAACCGATGTTACTTATCTTCCATTCATCATCCCAGTGAACAAAAATGATAGCACACAAGTTTAGTGCTGTCCTAGGTGCTGAAAGTAAGTGGTATATAAATGTAAATCAAAATTTGTGTGGGTTTGGAGTTTGTTTTGAAATAAAGATAGGTTAGGAGAGAAAATTTTCCTGCATTAAGAAAAACACACACAAGCAACAGTTGATGAATATGCACTTTTATTGCCATTCGGAAAATACCAGTAGGAAAAGGACTGTAATTCTTTTTCTCAGGTATAAGCTACATGTTCTCATGGAGCTTATAGTCTAGTAGAGGAACAGAATAATCAATAAATAAGTAATGTAATATGTAATACGATAATAAGTGCTGTGGAGAAAAAGAAAAATATAGAATAGGCTAGGGATAGGGTAGGCCAGTGGCAGGTTCTACTTTTATTTATTTTTTTTAATATATTTTTATTGATTTCAGAGAGGGAGAGAGAGATAGAAACATCAATGATGAGAAAGTATCATTGATTGGCTGCCTCCTGCATGCCCCCTGCTGGGGATCGAGCCCACAACCCAGGCACATCCCCTGACCGGAATTGAACCCAGGACCCTTCATTTCTCAGGCTGAAACTCTATTCACTGAGCCAAATCCGCCAGGGCTGTACTTTTAAATAGAGTAGTCAGGGAGGCCTGAGCAAACCTAACGGAGGAAAGAGATCCATGCTATGCAGAGGCAAGAGCATGTCTGGTGTGATTTAGGAACTACAGGGAAACCATAAAAGCTTGTATGGTTCAGAAAGGGAGAGAGTAGTCAGAGATGTGATCAAGAGGTAATGAGAGCTTGCCCCGGTTTCTGTGGCTCAAGCTAGTTTGTATTCTACCTTGTATGCAGTTATAAAGCCTTTTGCTTTACTGAGATTGGAAACTGTTGGGAAGTTTTGAACAAATGAATGATATGATCCCTCTGGCTGCTAGACTGACAACAGACTATAGGAAGGCAAGGAGAGAAGCAGAGAGGCCATTTAGGGAACTATTGCAACAGCACAAAAATGAGCAGTTTGGGCTGAAGTGGTAGCATAGAGGTTGTGAGCAGTGGCCAGATTTCCAAGCCAAAGGTAGAGAAAGTATTTTAAAGGTAGAGCTGACAGAATTTTTGAAGTGGGTATGATATGGTAAGCAAAATAGATAGAGAATTCCCTGTGTGTGCTGAGATGAGGAAGATTGTGGCAGGAGCAGATTTTACGAGGGCAGACTAGGATTTTGATATTGGACATAGACATATTTTTAATATCCATTAAAATTCCAGTAAGGGATATAAAGTAGGCATGTGGATGAGCCTAGGCAATCCAAGCAGTCCAAGCTGGAAATTTAAATTTGGAAACTACTGATAAATAAATAGTTGGTAAAGCTATGAAATAGATTAGATCACCTGTAGAGTTAAGGATTGGTGAAAGGGAAGTTTGAGGAAAAACTTCAGATTTGTAAGGTACAGAGTAACCAAGAAAGAAGACTACAAACCAAGGAAGTGTGATGCCCTGGAAATCAAATGACAGCATTTCAAGGAAGAGGAAGTGATCAGTAGCTCAGATGCTGTTAATGGGTCAAGTCAGATGAAGCAAGGGAACCGGTCCTTGGATTTAGCAAGAGGGAGGTCACTAGTGACCTTGAAGAGAAGAGTAGTTTTTGGTGTGGTGCAAAGGCCTGATTGAAGATGATTCGAGAGAAAATGTGAAAATAGGAATGGCAGACTGCATACATAGATAAATCTTTTTGAGTATTGCTGTTTACAGGAAGTAGAAAAATGGGGATGTTAGCTAGAGAGAGACGTGGGGTCAAAGAGGTTCTTTGATAACCTGGGAGACATTTCAGCATAATGTAGACAGGAATTTCTGGAGTGGGGAGAATTGATGGTGCCAGAGTGTCACTTGTTTTTCAGTACCCAGGGGAAAGGGGATCCTGTGGAGGACTTGGCCTCAGATTATCTGTAATAACAGAAGAGAAGGCAGAGTAAATGGGCCCCTGATATTAAAAATATGTCTATGTCCAAATGGGTGACGGCTGGGTAGATGTGGTGGGAGCTTGTGGTAGTTTTCCTCTGATGTTTCTCATTTTTCTGTGAAGTAGTATTTAACGGTATTAGCTGGAAATGAAGATGGGGAAGAGAGAGGGTTCGCAGTAGTCCTCTAGGAGAAAGAAAAAAAAAAAACTGAAATGAACTAGAGCAGTGGTCGGCAAACTCATTAGTCAACAGAGCCAAATATCAACAGTACAACGATTGAAATTTCTTTTGAGAGCCAAATTTTTTAAACTTAAACTTCTTCTAACGCCACTTCTTCAAAATAGACTTGCCCAGGCCATGGTATTTTGTGGAAGAGCCACACTCAAGGGACCAAAGAGCCGCATGTGGCTCGCGAGCCGCAGTTTGCCAACCGCGGAACTACAGAAATGTAGGAATCCGACCAGTTCTAAGGGCCCACGTAAAGTTTGTAATTAAAAATTTAAAGTGACATCAGTCAGCGTGGTTGCTTACCAGCCATTTACTGGTGTGGATCCGTGTAGGGAGAAAACCAAGAGTTGAAATTAAACAGGTGGTGTTTTTTCCAGGCAAGTACAACAAATCAAATGAGAAGCAAGGGGGTTGATGGTATACGCAAATGAGTACAATAATGGGCCATGCAATCAAGCTGCCTAAAAAGGGAAAGGAAGGCACAAAGGCAGTGAGGAACAGGATAAAGGTAGGATCAATGAATTTTAGGTCGTGGTGGAATCAAAGACTTGTTGGGAGTTGAGAACCTACAGGAGGCGAGTTGAAAAGCTAGTTTGGTGCCTGAAAGTGGGTTCCTCAAAAGTTGAAATTGTGGAGAGATTGTATTTATTGTTAATGCCAAGGTCTCTTGGTATCACCATGGGAGATAGATTCATTGAGGGAGAGGATTTCAAGAAACTGAAAGGCCAGGACACTGGGAGAACCTCATCAAGGATTATGATGAGTGCTGTTAGTATGATAGTCAGCTACAATCTTCAAGGAATGAGGGTAGATGACCTAGGAAGCAGTAGATAAACGTAACAAGGAGAGTTAGTGGATGGTATAGTCTGATGACATGAGAACCAAGGCTAGAGGTTTTTGGAAGGAGTAAGGGAAAGTATTTTAGAAGCAGCAGTAAACTCACCCTATCTGTAGAGCAAGTTGTATGAGAGGTTTAGGAGAATAAATAGCCATCGTTTAAGAACGCTGCATGGAGCTAGCTAGTGCTGAATAAGGAATTTATTGACAAACATAAATTAATATAGTACAAATTAAGTTGGCGGATTCCCTGGAAATCACAAAATAAAGTATATTTGTTTAATATGGTTAATTAAGGGTTCTGAAGGAAGCATAGTGTCATAGATGCTTTGTAGGTCAAGGTTTAATAGAAGAGAATGTGCAGTGTCTAAGGTAAGAGTGAACTCTTCATCTGTGGCAGGTGGCAAGTAAATTAGCCTGATTGGAGAAGAGCAGATGCCAGAAATAGTTTTCAAAATGGGTTTTTGAATGAGGAAGGCACATTAGAAACACCCAGTTTAGAATTTGCAAATTGAGGGAGCCATTGTAGATTCTAACAGTAATGCTGAGATAAATTATCTGAGCCCTTTCTTAGAGATCTAGATGATTACAACAGAAATGTCTTTGAAAATATGAGTTTAGTTCAGTTTTAGCTTTTTGTTCTATGTTTCTAAATATGACATTTATTATTTAGGGCTAATTTTTTTATCACTATTGATATAATTTTGGGAGGGCAAAAGGTTTTTTACAATTTTTCACCACAAGTTTCTCTCATTTTATATCTAGATTTTACTTTGCTAGCAATGGACATGCCCAGCACAGCTCCGTCAGATCTTCAGCCTCAACCAGTTAAAGCAATGATACAACTTTTTGGTTGGGATGATATCATCTGTCCTCAAGTTGCAGCAAGATATTTAAGTCATTTCCTCCAAAACAGGTAATTTTATTTCAGGTATTCACATTAATGTATACCCATGATAGATTAGTACACCAGGAAAGTAAAAAATTTCATAAATAAAACCTGGTCTTTACTATACATGCTCTCATTTTGGCAGTTTCTTGCTTTTAGATTTATCAGCATTTTGACCAGGGGTCTTCAAACTTTTTAAACAGGGGCCAGTTCACTGTACCTCAGACCGTTGGAGGGCTGAACTATAGTTTAAAAAAAACTATGAACAAATTCCTATGCACACTGCACATATCTTATTTTGAAGTAAAAAAACAAAACGGCAAAAACACCCGCATGTGGCCCGCGGGCCGTAGTTTGAGGACGCCTGATTTTGACAGTAGTAGTAGCAATAGAAAAGCTAACTTATGTCTCATGACCTGCTTTAAAACAATGCTACTGGCGGGTGTGGCTCGGTTGGTTGGAGCACCATCTCGTGCACCAAGGGGTTGCAGGGTCAATGCCTGGGTTACGGGTTTGATCCCTGATCAGGACGAGTGCAGGAGGCAGCCAATCATTGTTTCTCTCTCACATTGATGTTTTTCTTTTCTTTTTTTTTTAAAGGTCTATTCTTTTTTATTTTTATTTATTTATTTTTTTTTTTAAATATATTTTATTGACTTTTTACAGAGAGGAAGAGAGAGGGATAGAGAGTTAGAAACATCGATGAGAGAGAAACATCGATCAGCTGCCTCCTGCACACCCCCTACTGGGGATGTGCCCGCAACCAAGGTACATGCCCTTGACCGGGATCGAACCTGGGACCTTTCAGTCCGCAGGCCGACGCTCTATCCACTGAGCCAAACCGGTTTCGGCAAAAGGTCTATTCTTTTTAAAAAAATATATTTTATTGATTTTTTACAGAGAGGAAGGGAGAGGGATAAAGAGTTAGAAACATCGATGAGAGAGAAACATAGATCAGCTGCCTCCTGCACACCTCCTACTAGGGATGTGCCTGCAACCAAGGTACATGCCCTTGACCGGAATCGAACCTGGGACCTTTCAGTCCGCAGGCCGACGCTCTATCCACTGAGCCAAACTGGTTAGGGCATCACATTAATGTTTTTCTCTCTCTCTAAGGCAATAGGAACAAATCCTCGGGTGGGGGTTTAAAAATAACTGCTTAAGCCCTTTTTCAAAACTGTTTTTGTGATACTTCCTTTTTTCCGTCCTGAAATGACCTGTCTACACTCACCATTGTGAAAGAAATTACACATTGATATTGCTGAATCTCTAGACACTGGTATGTTATTGAGATTTTAGATTTAATGATAGCTTTCCTTTTGACAGCTAGATTTCAAAGATTTGAGTCTTAACTTGGATGATGATTAATAAGACACATTTCCACCATGAACATTGGTTTCCTTATCTATAAGTATCTCCTGCCACATTGCATAAGAGATCTAAGGAACCCCAGTAGGAAAAATTATACAATAAATAAGGTTAAAATAGAAATAGTATAATCAGGAAGACTTAAATAAGAATATTAATATGATAGAAAATAAAATAATCTAAGAGACCAGTCAGTGAAAATGAGTGATTCAGTGGTAGATATTCTCATGAAGTCATTTCTCATTGGCTTTCAGTTGTCAAGTAATGGAGTTCAGCTTCGATTGGATTACTTTTAACTTGAGAACTCTATAACAACAACAAACATATTTATTTAACACATTGGCTGAAATTATTTTAGTTTTACAATAATAATAGTGTATTAGTAACAATTAAAAAAATTGAAGTGCAAAGATAGATGTTAAATAGCTTTGGGAAGGTTGTACAGATAATAAGTGACCAATCTGAGTTCTTCTGTATTATATACTCTTTTTATGACAACTTGTAATGAAAGTATTTTATCTTTTTTTTAAATATACTTCTATTGATTTCAGAGAGGAAGAGAGAGGGGAAAGAGAGAGATAGAAATATTAATGATGTGAGAGAATCATTGGTTGGCTGCCTCTTGCATGTCCTCTACTGGGAATCGAGCCCACAACCCGGGCATGTGCCCTTGACTGGAATCGAACCTGGGACTGTTCCGTCTGCAGGCCAATGCTCTATCCACTGAACCAAACCAGCCAGGGCCAAAGTATTTTAAAACAGTGTTTCTGGAATTAGGATGTACAAGTATTTTTAAAATTTCTGACTTTACATAACACTTTATAGTGAGCTTAAGATCATCCTTACCCTTTCTATGCCCACTTATAAAATGATTAGAAATCAAATCATCCAGGCCTTGGGCTTTATAGAAAGAATTTTTTTAAAAATCTGTCAGATCTTATTTTGGGATTATTTAATAATGACTGCCTCTGTGGTGGGGGAGCAAGAAAGGAAGGGACAGGAAGGCGATTGATCTATATATACACCCACACAGAAAACATCTTTAACTTTTTTTTTTTACCTATGTAGGCATGATTTCTTCTCTATTTACTCTACTGTTTATTTTGTCTACTTGCCATTTCCTTCATTATTCTCTCAGCTAGCTAGTTATCAGCCCCTTCCTTGCTTTCCCTCTTTAACTATATTCTTTTTTACCTCTTTCCCTTGGCAAAAACCCTACACATAGCCATCAGTGGGAAAAAGAAAATTAAATAAGAACATTACAAATGAAATCAAGAGTACAAGGTGGGCAAAAAAAAGAATTTATTCTTGTACTAGAGGCCCGTTGCAGGAAGATTCCTGTAAGAATAGGGCTTCCTCGGGCCTATTCCTGGAAAAATAGGGCTTCCTGCAGCCAGAGCGAAGCAGAGAAGGGAGCGAAGCCCGCTAAGGCGGGCTCTGCTCCCAGCTCCGCTGCCTCGGCTCCGCTCCTGTCTCTACTGCCTCGGCTTGCTCCCTTCTGCAGTGCTTGGCTTCCTTCTATGCTGTCTTCAGTCTTCACTCCACTCCTGTGTATGCAAACTAACCACCATCTTTGTTGGGTTAATTTGCATACTCGCTCTGATTGGCTGGTGGGCGTAGCAGAGGGACGGTCAATTTGCATGCTTCTCTTTTATTAGTGTAGATTATTATTTACTAGAGGCCAGTGCATGAATTCGTGCACCAGTGGGGTCCCTTGGCCTGGCCTGGCCTGTGGGATAGGGCTGAAACTGGCTCTCCGACATCGCCCAAGAGGGTCCCAGATTGCGAGAGGGCACAGGCCAGGCTGAGGGACCCCACTGGTGCACTATCGGAGCTGGGGAGGGACATGGGAGGGCTCCAGGGCATGTCTGGCCCATCTCGTTCAGTCCCGATTGGCCAGACCCCAGCAGCAAGCTAACCTACGAGTTGGAGCGTCTGCCCCCTGGTGGTCAGTGCACGTCATAGCAACTGGTCGACTGTCTGCCCCCTAGTGGTCAGTGCATGTCATAGCGACTGGCCGACCAGTCGACTGTCTGCCCCCTTGTGGTCAGTGCACGTCATAGCAAGTGGTTGAGCAGCCTTAGCATATCATTAGCATATTACGCTTTGATTGGTTGAACAGATTACTGGACGACCGGACACTTAGCATATTGGGCTTTTATTATGTAGGATTGTATTATTTTTCATAAGGACACTGGAAACCTCCTTTTGCCCAACCCTGTATTTATCTACAATATCTTACTGTGTGTATCTGTAGTGTTCATTTTCAGCAGTGTACGTCTGCATTAGTTGCATTTGTCTTTGAGGCCAACAAGTGGGGAATGTTTGAATGTTTTTTGTTTTTTTTTATTCCTAATCTCTTATACTCCGGGAACGGAATGATGCCAGGTTTTATTTTTGTTTTTAATATCAATCCATTTATCTTTCAGCATTTTATGTGAAGCACTTTCTTATTCAGGCTGTGTATCTTTTCAAGCCTTAACTATAAGATCATGGATCCGTTGCATTTTGCAAATGTATGTAAAAAGCCTCAGTTTACCTGATGATTTATTAATTGATATAAATCTGGAACAGACAGTTGGTAAGTATTGCAGGTGTTGTGCTTTCTAGTTAGCTAAATATATTTAAAATTTTCTGTTTTGTTCCGTAAATTAAGAGAAAAATAAAAAAAATATTTGTAATTAACTATGAATATAAACAAAAATTTATTTCCTTTTGCAGCCCATTTCTTTTTTCCTGATATTTTCCTATTACTATATATGATAATTTCTCTCCTGTAAAGATAAAAGAACTTGTTTCCTTGGAAGCCAAAAAAAACCCCACAAACTAACAAAAAAAAAACACCTTGCTCTCGGGTGACAACCATCTTTTACCTTGAAGAAACTGATCACAAAATAAAGTGGAAATATGAAGTAAATAACCAGATATCACACTGTGAAAACCCTAAAAAGAAAAATATCCAATTATGGATAATTTTCTCCCATTTTATTAGATATTTTGCTTTGCTTTTGCTTTATATTTAGTCATCGAGTGATATTTGTGCTTTTTTTTTTTTTTGCTTTTTTTAATATTTCCATGCAGTTCTGGTTGCCTGTAGGGCATGCCTTTTCCTAACGCTGTTCTTTATGACCATTTATAAATTGCACAAAGTGTGGACTGAAAAATGCTCCAGACTTACTTTGATATGTTATTACATCAGTTGGCTTTACATGAATAACTTCTTTAGGGCTGTGTTGTTCAAACAAGTACATGTTTGTTTTTAAATAAAACCTTTCCTTAGTGACAAAAAATTCGAAGTTTTTAATTATGTGGAAATTTGAATTTAAAGGAAAGCATGTCATAAAGTAAGAATACTACATTTCCTGCTTATATTCATATACATATAAAATACAAATTTATATAGTAAACCTTATATAAATGTCGTTACTTTATTTTAACAGAAAAAGAGTACATGGAACAGTTGTCCGAACTGACAAGGTTGCTGTTTAAACTCTCAGAAGTAAAGAATATTTTCTCAGAGGCTCATGTTGAATATTTACCCACCCCAGAAGACCCTAAAAGAGCACTAATTCAATTCCTTGAGGTATTTTTCACTTAATATAATTGTCCAGATCAGATACAGTCATATTTCCAAAAACCTTGAAGTGTTTATACTGTTTTTCCTATAAAAGGAAATCTTCTAAATTGAATCATATTATTGGGTGCCCAATATTATGAAATTCTGGAGAAGTAAAAATAATGGATCTAAGGTATAGTATAATTCACTCTTAAAGGCAGAAGAATAACATTTATGAAATATAGGAGGAAAAAATGCTACATATAAGCCTTACACCTTACACTAAAGCTAACCTAAATTGTAGGAATATCTTATTGTTGACATTGTTGGATAACAATATTCTTTAGGTACTTGGGAACTAAATTTTCTTGTATATGGTTCATAATACTTCTAACTTACTGTTTACTATCCTCTCTAATAAAATGGTAACATGCAAATTAACCATCACTCCGCTACATAAGCCATGCCCACCAGCCAAGCCACGCCCACCAGCCAATCAGGGCGAGTATGCAGATAACCCCCTCCAAGATGGCTACAGCCACAGAGAGCAAGGTTTCCCAGGTAACAGAGGAAGCCAAGCTTTCCATAGCCATTGCAGGCCTAAGCCTCCACTCAAGCTACAAAGTTTCAATTATAGAAGGTAAACAAATTCAAACAAATGGCGGCAGAATGGAGCTTGAGAGAGCAGGCCAGGGTTGCTAGCAGCAACAGGGAAAGCAAAGCTTTCTGCACACCCTGGCCGGGCTCACCCGCTTAAGGCTACAAAGTTTCAATTGTAGAAGGTGAATTAACTGCCACAGAAATGGCTGCCACCCCGGAGGGAGCAGCAGGCTTGGCTCCGCTCCAGGCTACAAAGTTTCAATTGTAGAAGGAAAATAAATTACAGATACCAGGCCTCCGCTTGGGTTGCCAGGGGGCGTGGCCGGCCTGCAAACCACCACAGACCCCTCGCTTAGGCCGCCCCACGCCCCAAGGGAACCCCACCCTGATCCGGGACACCCTTCAGGGCAAACCAGCTGGCCCCCACCTGTGCACCAGGCCTCTATCCTATCTAATAAAAGAGTAATATACAGATTGATCATCACTGCAACACACAATATAGCTGCCCCCATGTGGTCAAAGATCCTGCCCCCATGTGGACACAAGATGGCCACTACAAGATGGACAGCAGGAGAGGGCAGTTGGGAGGCACCCGGCCTGCAAGGGAGGGCAGTTGTGAGGGACCAGGCCTGCAAGGGAGGGCAGTTGGAGGTGATCAACCCTGCAGGAGAGGGCAGTTAGGGGTGACCAGGCTGGCAGAGGAGGGAAGTTGGGGGCAAACAGGCTGGCAGGGGAGCAGTTAAGCATCAACCAGGCTGGCAGCAGAGTGGTTAGGGGGTGATCAGGCTGGCAGGCAGTAGTGGTTAGGGGCAATCAGGAAGGCAGGCAGGCAAGCAGTTGGGAGCCAGCAATCCTGGATTGTGAGAGGGATGTCCGACTGCCCGTTTAGGCCCGATCCTGGTGGGCAGTCGGACATCCCTCCAGGGGTCCCAGATCGGATAGGGTACAGGCTGGGCTGAGGGACAACCCCCCGCCGTGCACGAACTTCGTGCACCAGGCTTCTAGTCCTGTAATAAACAGTGTACATTTTACAGTAAAAAATTTTAATCTCTTCAGTATAAGCAGCACCTACTTCATGTGATAATGTGATTGGGGCTTTAAAATTCAATCCATTTGTTCTGTCTCCATAAAAAATAGTTCCAGTCAACATTTTATTTTTAATTATTAATTTTGTAGGAATCTATGTGATAGTATTTGCTTTATTGCCTAGTTGAGGTTATTAATGTGTTTGGATTTGCGTCTCTCTAAGCTATTCATAGTAAAAGTTGATTTATTTTCCCACAAAGAGATTGGTTTTGACTGCAGTGCAAATAATTAAAACCCATAAGCTTTTTTTTCAAATGTGAAATCTTCCATTGGTTTTCATTAAGTTAAAGTACAGTTTTATGACAATTAACAATGTCATATAAATCCTAAAAATACCTAATAATAGTACCTGCAGATATAAAATACACATTTTTGCCTACTCGGTGTAGCTCAATGGTTGAGGTCACCGTTCGATTCCTGGTCCGGGCACATGCAGGCTTGATCCCCAGTAAAGGGCATGCAGAAGTTTCTATCTCTCCCTCTTCCTTCTTCTCTGAAATCAATAAAAATATATTTAAAATAAAATAAATACACATTTTTGTTCTGTCTCTGATTTGGTGGTTGATTGGATCTCAACCTGTAATTAATTAAATATTTGTGCTAGGAATCATCCTGGACCAGAAAGGGAGGTAGAAGTCATGCATTCCACTGACCATTTTGAAAAGCTCTTTTAATTTAATCCAGTCCACATTAATTATTCTCTTGGCAACCAGTAAATAATAGTTGTGTGCTAAATGCTGGATAGATAGTACATGTTAGGATTACATGATAGGATAACATAGATAGTACTATGTTAGGATTTCTTAGAAATTTGAAGAACCAAAAGAAGTAGTCCTTGATCTTAAAGGACTTATCTGAAAATATGGAATAAACACAAAGGTTAAAATAATAATATAAGACAGTACAGTATATGCTAAGTGCTAATTAGTTGATAGATCAATCAGTAGATTAAGAATTCAGAGCATCTTGGTATAAGAAGTTTGAATTTTATGCCACGAACAGTGTGAAGGCTTCATACATTTTTAAGTAGGCCTAATTTGATTAAATGACTTTTCAGGAAAATTAATAACAATTGAGTAGATTCAGGGAGCATCTGAAAGCTCTTTGACTTTAACCACCTGTCTCTCCTGCTCTCTGCGTGACATCATCATGACTTTCCACTCTCTTTTCTCCAAGTGCAACATCCTCTCAAGGTCTCACTTGATTACCTATCCACCTAGACTATATCTCTGAGGGTCTCACTTCAACTACCCTTACCAACACCCTCAGAATCATCTACCTTTTGTTTCTTGGTCAGACCTGCAAACACTCAACCTTGGTTTGGTGCAACCGCTTACATTCTCTCTGTCTTATCTGCTGAGAGCTGCAGTAGAAAAATCACCTAACTGTATATATCGGTACCATTGTGTCCAGTTCAGGTCATTGAATTCCACCATAAGTTCCCAAAAATAGTTTGAAAACTTTAGTACTCAAACCTTCTAACCCATCTCTAGCTAGTCTTTTTGTCTTCCATTCTTTTTGTGCTTATTTTCACCCTTCCTCCGTTTATTCTTTCATTGATTTCCTCTTCTTCCCACTTCACAGGGGGTCAATTCATAATCTCAAAGCTGAACTTTATAGAAGTCTTACTTGTAAAAATTTGGTAACCTGACCCTAGGTCTTCTTTGTATGAATTTGGGGATTTTGAATTCCCAGTTTTATGCTAAGATATTTGGAAGTCTCTGTGATTTTGGTTATAAACTTCTTTTACTTCTTTTTACTAATATTTTGCTGAGTCAGATCTTAAATGAATAATCATTGGTGAATTGTGGTGTGTTGTTTTTTTTTTCACTTTAACCTGTATTTTAATTATAAAAAGACAATTCTTAGTTGCATTTTAATTACTGTGAACATTTATTGAAAAGTTAAGGATGAAGGCTTAAATATAAGGTATGTGTCTAGAGAGAGAAATTACCTTTATTTTTAAAAGTCTATACTTTATAAAACTTGGAAAGCTAAATCATGTTTTCCCTTATTTATAGGCTGTTGGTATAACTTACAAGAATCTGCAGAAACATTCTGATAAATCTGCCATGGTCAAAAAGTCCTTAGAATACCTTGGTGAAATATTAAAATATATAAAACCTTATTTGGGGAAAAAAATTTCCAGTGCAGGGCTGCAACTGACGTATAGGATGATGGGTATGTATTTCTGACATTATTAAAACTTCGTGAGGTTGAGTCTTTTTCATGATGGATAGGAATATACTAATATAGTAGCTAAATCACTGTTCTCCTTACAATCATAAGAATAATCTGAAAGACAAAATAATTCATGTTGGCTTTCAAGTGCATCTCTGTCTTGCCCCACCTTCCTTCAGAACTTTTCTTGTTATGCTTGTGTTAATATTAAAATTAATTATGATCAATACAGAAAATATGCCAACACCAATTTGCCATCAATAGTCTGTTATGAATCCTTACATTGTGAATACCTAGATAACTAAAATGGACTTTCTTTTTAGTGCTTACCTATAGTTTGTTAGGATTTGAAATATCAGAAAACCATCACTTCCTTTTATTTTTATGGTTTGCTCCCTATGAAGGAGGTCAGGAAAGAATTTATTACAGCACTGAAGATATTTATGCTTCAAACCTTGTTTCTCCCAACATTATGTTTTCTTTTTTCAAAAAGAAATCTTTTTCTGTGCCCGTTCTGTAATAACAAAGTGCATCCTTCTTTAAGAAGTCACTAATTTGAATACCTTTGTTCTCTAAAATCATGTTGCTAACCGAAAATAGGAACTAGATAAAGAGAAACGAGAAGGATTTCCTCAGAAGTTTTTATGCAGAATTGAAGGTGTTTTATTTTTCTTATTTCTCTGTGGCCAAAACCTTATATCTGTTCCCTTTGATCTTGTAAACATATGAATAAAACTGATTTGGGCTGTCTGAAACTTTTTATATTTGTTGTAAAATATAAAGGAAAATTTGAAATGTGTAAATGTGGATGTTTTAGAATGTAGTGAAAGCTGTAGTAGCAATTCAGGCATCTTAATTTCAGAGAAAAATATAAGTGAGAATCTGTCATAAACTTAACATAGTAGAATGTAGATTAATAAGTGTTTTAGCATTTAGGCTTATACTTTATTAGTCTGCCAAGCTAATATGATTTCCAGGTATATCTTTATTTTTACAAAATATATAATAGACTTAACCAGGAACTGCAAAATCATTTTTGGATTGGTGATATGTAGACCCACAACAAAAGTCTCCTGATGAAGAAATGAGGGCCTTGTTTGTTTTGTTACAAGATTGTTTTTAATTTATTGGTGGATTGATTTGTGTTCTTTCCTTTTGTCTAAATCTCATAGACTGGGAATAGAGTATACTGCTACAATATTGCCCATTTAACTTATTAGATATTAGGAACAGATAACTTATTGTCTTAAAGTGTTTAGAACAAAATGGAGAAATAGAAAGTTTAAACCTGTTCTAAGTTTTCAGGACTGGCATATAATAGCCTCTTGAGAGAAAAGGAGTGAATCACTGAAATGTTGTGCCTTACATTGCCAGTTCCTGGCTGGGAATACTGCCATTCACTTGCAAGGTGCAAACTTTTGATGAAATCATACTTCAGATTAAGGCATCTGAGGTCTTCATTGTAACTCAGTGATTTTTTTTTTTTTTTTTTGAAAAGGAGAATTGATCAATAAGTAATATTTTCAAATTTCCTCCTCTTTATATCTTTTTGTTTTCTTTTGTTTTTCACTAGAGGCCCAATGCACAAAATTTGTGCACTTGTGTGGGGGGCGGTGCCCTCAGCCTGACCTGCACCCTCTCGTAGTCTGGGACCCTTCGGGGAATACCTGCCTTCCAGCCGGCAGAGAAACATCCCTCTTGCAGTCCAGGGCTCTCGCAGTTGGGGACCCTTCGCTCCTTACCATCCACCTGCAGTGGAGGCAGGAGAGGCTCCCTCCACCACTGCTGCACTCGCTGGCCATGAGCCCAGCTTCTGGCTGAGCGGCACTCCCCCTGTGGGAGCACACTGACCACCAGGGGCAGCTCCTGCGTTGAGCATCTGCGCCCTGGTGGTCAGTGTATGTCATAGCGACCGGTCATTCTGCCATTTGGTGGATTTGCATAGTAGAGTTTTATTATATTGGATACTTTATATTTTTTTACTTTGCTGTACCCAGGCCTTTCCTTTTGATCATCCTTCTTTCTTTGGTAATTCTTCCACTTTTGTCTTTGTAATTGAAATTATTCCCCTGTCCCTTCTATGCCCAGCCCAAGAGTACCAACTTTCCTGCACCCCCAGGAGACCTGATCTCCCCACTGTGCTTCATCTGTCCTGATCTTATGACGTTTTTCATAGTTTGACATTTATTGTACTTATTTGTGTACTAAACATGGCTCCACTAAATTTTAAACTTACTCATGGTGTTGGTCATATTTTTGAACTTTTTATTCCTATCATCATGTATTTTGAACAAATAAGAACATTTACTCTGTGTTGGTGTTTGTGTGTGTGTATGTGTGTGTATGCATCATGCACTGGAATGGGAACTGGGGATGCATCAGTTAAAGAGCTTTTGCAGTGTAGGAGATGACATATATACTAAATAAATGTGTGAAATTTATTTAGTATATATGTCATCTGGAATTTAATATTTTCTGGAATTTAATATTATTATAAACCTAGCTAATAGGACACAATGCATCTTTTTGTCTTTTTATTTTATTTTTTTACAATACACAAAACAAATCAATTACCAGATTGTAGATATAAAATAATTAGCCATTTACATGCAATAAACATTAATATTTCAAGAAAAATTATTTTAAATGTACTATTATATTCAATAAATATTAATATTTCAAGAAAAAAGATTTTAGATATAATAATATTACCAAAACTGTACTAACATAGGATAATATCACAAAAGTTGTCGGAAATATTAAAAATCTGCAAATAACAGAATTACTTCTATTGTATTCTAAGATTTTTTTTTCCTCTGGCTCTATATTTGTTCATCAGTTTATGTTGTTCATTATATTCCACAAGTGAGTGAGATCATGTGATATTTATCTTTCTCCAACTGGTTTATTTTGCTTAGCATGATGCTCCCCATGTCCATCCATGCTGTTGCGAATGGTAAGAGTTCCTTCTTTTTTACAGCAGCGTAGTATTCCATTGTGTAGATGTACCACAGTTTTTTAATCCACTCATCTGCTGGTGGGCATTTAAGTTGTTACCAAATCTTAGCTATTGTAAATAGTATGCTCTTGCCTCCTTTGTAAAATATTAATTGAGCATAATGGCTTGGGTCGATTTCTGGGTTCTCTGTCCTGTTCCATTGATCCATATGTCTGTTCTTGTGCCAGTACCAGGCAGTTTTGAGAACAGTGGCTTTGTAATACAGCTTGATATCTGGCATTGTGATCCCTCCAACTTTGTTCTTTCTCAGGATTGCTGCAGCTATTCAAGGTCTTTTTTTATTCCACATGAATTTTTGGAGAGTTTGTTCTAGGTCTGAAATAATCCTTTGATATCTTAATGAGGATTGCATTGAATCTATAGATTGCTTTGGGTAGTATGGACACTTTAATGATGTTGATTCTACAAATTCATGAACATGGTATATTCTTCCATTTGTTTATGTCTTCCTCTATCTCTTTTTTCACACAAGGCATTTTTTAAATGTTCCTAAATGAGCAAAGTTACTTTCTAACTTTACATTTAAAAATATATATATTGTAATGATCCCACTTAACTTTTTTTTAAGGCATAATACATGCATACAGCAGAAAACAAGTAAATACGTAAGAACTCTTATAGTGCAGCGTTTTTTCAATCGTGGGAGTATGTTCCTCACAACTTATCTGTATTTTCCGCTTCATCAGTAAATAAGTAATATTTCTATAGCCAGGAAAATGACTTGTGGGTTTGGTTTTTTTTGTTTGGTTGTTTTTGTTTTTATTTTACAAAGCTACGCTGTGTATTTAAACTTTCCCCAGACTTTTTTACTTTAAATGTTTCTCTTTTTACATTTTTACTACCACATGCACTGAAATGTTCTTTGCTGAAACTTAAAAAATAAATAGGGGTCTATGACAGCAGAAAAGCAAATGTGTCACCTCTGCCTTCAGTGAACTCATAAAACTTAAAAGGTCTTCAGAAGGCATTGTGACCATCGCAGAAGATGAAATACGAGTTCCGATGATGCGGTTTTGGTTGGAAGGTCCTTGTTCTTTATAAGTTAGTACCTGGGCGACACCCAAGAGTGATGTGAATCATTTGAAATGTCGGTGATGATGGCAGTTCCCTTACGGGTATATTAATGTTCGTCAGAGTGTTAGTTCTTCTTACATGGCTGTCATTCTCAAGTTTTCCCCCTACTGGAAAAGTGAGGAGCAGCCAGCGTTATTTAAAATATTGCTAAGTGAGCATTGTGTTTCTTTATGATTGATTATTGTATTTCCTTTTACAACAGAAGATTAATGTTGCTGTTCGTTGTTCTTAGAAGTGATTATTGGTTAGGGTGTTTTTTTTTAAATGTCATTATACTCTGCTATAAGCATATTTTTGTATTCCTTCAGAGGTTCAATTTTAAACTTTTTGTTTGAATTTTATCACCTTTTTTGCTTTCTAAGATAAGATAAAATATAAAAGCTTCTGCAGTACATATACCGCTCCACTATTTAGACAAACACTTAGTGATCTTTTAAATTTATTTTTTGTGTTGTTGTTGTTTGTTTTTCAGTAAAGGGAGACCTCAATAGCAATAATACACTCTAATGGGAATTGTAAATCTGCTTTTAATTACTTTATTAAACAAAGGCTACTCATTTGTTAAGCTTTACTATCTTCAAATGTAGCAATTTACAGACTCCCAGTATTAAGGAACCCATAATATATTTCAGGTAGTAAAGAACTCTGTTTCTCTTCTTTCAGAATTAAAATTTAAACTCACTATTTGTTCATATTAAACAATTGAAAGTTAATAAAAACTGAAGTTCAAGGAGGTCAAATAATTGCTTCAAGGTGTTACAACTAATCATTTTTTCCTATCTTAACTATTTAATTATACCTCTTGTTGCAAACTGGTTTGAGTCAGCGTACAAAATTGTAAGATCCTATATAATAAAAGGCTAATATGCAAATCGACCAAACAGCAGAACAACAGTGCACTCCCATGGGGGGTCGCGGGGGGGCGGCGGGGAGCGCTGCTTAGCCAGAAGCCAGGCTCACGACTGGCGAGCGCAGCAGCGGTGGTGGGAGCCTCTCCCGCCTCCGTGGCAGTGCTAAGGATGTCTGACTGCTGGCAAGGCGCAAGCCAGGCTGAGGGAACCACACCCTCACCCCCACCCCCCTGTATACAAATTTCAGGCACCGGGCCTCTAGTAAAAAAATATAAAGAAATAAGGGTATGAAAAAAATAAATGTGGAGTGCATGATGAAGCTCAGGGACAAGTAAGTATGCACATGAAAACATAGTGTATTATCTCACAGTGTTCTTGAAGTTGCATTGTATTTGCCTCTGAGTTTCCTAGTAGCCAAAGCAAAGATAAATCTTACTAATTGCAACATTCAAGTTATAAATGCACATAATGTATACTGGTAACCAAATCACATTTTATGTAGTGTGTATGTATGTGTTTATGTGTATGTGTGCATGTGTATATTAAATATCAGTTGCTCAGGAAATCTGTGTTTTTCTTGGCCCAGAACTCGTGAGAGAAATTTGTCTTTTTAGTAAAATACATGACTTGACAAGGTTTTTTTGACTCATACTAAATGTTTCTTCCTAGTGCATACTTTAATTTGCTCATGTATGCTTTAAATATCAATTTTTAGAGGAATGACTAAATTTTCTAATTAGAAGATAACCATAGCTGCTGTTACTGCTCTTCTCTGTTAGGAATTCTTGTTAAATCCTGGGCACAGATCTTTGCTACCTCTGAAGCCCAAAAATTACTGTTCCGGATCATAGATTGTTTACTGCTGCCACACTCAGTGTTACTGCAAGAGAAGGAGCTGCCTGCACCTCTGTTGACTGCAATTCAAAAGAGCCTGCCTTTGTATCTCCAGGTATAGTAAGTGTGGCTGCTTAAAAGTTAAAAAAAAGAAACTTTGTTTTAAAGCAGCTTACTAACTGCACATTTAAAACCTGCATTGCCATCTCAATGTATGTGTGTACATGGGGCACTTCCATTTAGCATGACTTTAATTCCTTTTGTGTTTGGCTCTGAAAACAAAGATGTAAAAGACAACATTTCCACCCTTGAAAAGCTTAAAGTTCAGGAGGATGCTGATTACCATAGACAATTATAATAATGTGCTCCATATTTTTCTGAGAGGCCTCCTCCTTTGTCTGTCACCCAGACTGGGATGGGGAGAAGTGAGAGAAAAGACACTGTACAGGATACTGTTTGTCAAAGTGCAGAGTGGGTAGGAGTTGAAGTTCTATTTTTGTCAGAGGGAACAGCATGGGAAGGGCATGGTTTTTGTGAGAAATAGGACATACTGGGGAAAAGCAAATAATTCTGTGGGGGCTGGACACTCATATAGGAGGAGCCACATAATGGGGGTTTTCTGTATCTATGCTAAGAAGTTTGGACTTTTTCTTTTACATGGGGACTGTTGGTGGATTTTGAGTAGAGAAGTGGTAGTGACATATATTTACATTTTAGAACGCTGATTCTGGTGACAGTATCCAAGGTAGTTGGTGCAGAGCTTAAATTGGAGACTTGGGAAGGCAGTAAGGAGTACATTATCTGAAGGTTTTGAACTAAGGCACTGAGTATAGCGCTCAGTAAATTTCAGAAACATTTAGGAACTCCAATCAGAAAGACTTGCGAAGTAAGTATTATGGAGCAACAGAAAAAATAGAATACTTTCTAGATTCTATAGTGGCTGCTTATGCAGGTGGTGGTGCTACTGAAATGGGATATTCTGGGATGAAGATAAAACTTTCTGAACAGCATCAATTTGAGATGCTGGGACTATCTAGGTCACGATGTTTAGCAGGCACTTGGAAATACTGATCTATCATGCAGGAGAAAAGACTAGGCTGTACTTTGTTATTCTTTAGTATCTGATAATAAAGGTAAGTGCTTTTTAATTTGGGCACTAGCAAGGGAAGCTGAGGCGGAATGGATTTTGATTAGGTAATAAGCAGTCTCTTCCACAGATGGATTTTTTAAACAGATTTTTATTATTTCTAAGACATTTTCAGTTGACTCTTTAATTTTGTATTCAGAATAGCATTTAAAGCAAAGTTTAGGGTGTCTGCTAGCAAGATAAACCACTGCCAATCCAGAGGGGAAGATGCGGGCAGGGGAGTTATAAACCACAGGAGAGTCTGGTGAGCTTGTTCCATGTGGCCCCCTTAAACCAAAAGTTGTAATTCATATCTTGAATAAGAATTCTTATAAACTTCCAAAGTTGTAAATTGAAAAATTTGTTGAATTATCCATTTGGCAGAATTGACTTGGAGCTATAGCTTTAACTTCTTAAAGGTACCTAGCTCTTTCCTTCATAATTTTTAAAATGTATCCATTTATTATTTCATCTTCTGATTTAATATGCTTTTCCTTAAACAAAACATTAAAGAAATGGGGTAGGAGGTGCCCATTTTTTTTAATTGTTTATTTAATTGCTAGTGTTTTAACAGCTCTAGGCTATTTTTCATTACAAATAACCTTTCAAAATTTCTTATCGGGAAAATATTTGTAGCTAAAATGTAGACAAAAACATTTCTAATTATTTCTCTGGGGAAAAAACATTGTGAATCACAAAATACCAAATTATAAATGAACTTTTAGATCATAATTTATTGTGTTGGTGATTATACTTAGTAATAGGGGATATTTAGAAATATTGACAGAAAAAAATTGTTTCCCAGGGTATTGGTTTAATTGTGTTTGTATTTATCAAATACTATAATCCATATGAAAGTATTTTGTTAACGTCTATAAAAAGGGAAGGGATTAAGTCAACAGACATGTGGTATGACATTGTGAGTTCCGTATGACCTTGATCAAGCTCTTAACTCCTGAACTTCAGTTTCCTCAGCTATAAAATTGGACCTACAGTAATACTAACTCAGTGGTTAATTAAATGAAGTAATGAATATAAGTCACGTGGTACAGTGACTGACAAATGAAAACCTCGAAATAAATGGTCATTCTGAGTCATAATCTTTTGCATTTCTCTCCTTTTGTTAATTAAAAAAAGTATCACCTTTATTAATATGGAAGATTTTTAGCGTAAGTTTTGCCTTACTCAGATAACTGTAAATGATGAGTGCCCTATATTTTAAAAACTGCCCTAAAATACGTTTTATAACTTGGTAAATACACATATATGCAGTTTAGTGTGGTGGTCAAGTTTTCCGAGAATGAAAAGAAGGAAGCTTCCTTTGTCTCCTACATTTCTCTCCTGCTTCATTTGTGCCCCAAAGACAAGTATGTGGTTAGATACCACAGCAGGGGTATTACCAAGCTTAGCAACTCCCTGAACTTCATACAAACATTATCTATTGATAGTGGGCGGTGTCCTTGTTGGTTGTGGTAAGTTAAAAATTCAGACAAGAGTATTAATGTGGGTGACTAAATTAGTAAGTTCCTAGATATTTTTTTGCCTTTTGATATTTCTTTGTTTTGTTTGTTTGTTTGTTGTCTTTTCCTCCCGTAGGGCATGTGTATCGCATACAGTCAGTCTCAAAATGCCTATTTGAATCAATTGCTGGGGAATGTTATTGAGCAGTATATTGGACGGTTTCTTCCACCTTCACCACAACATGTTTTAGATCTTGGACAACATCCTGTTTTGTTGGCACTGAGAAACTCGGCCACTCTTGCACTGATGCCATTTCTAAAGAAATGCATTGTACAAGTCATAAGGTACCTCTAAAAGTTAAAAATAAGCTGTATTTACAATTTATTAATATCTATTGAAAAGAAACAAAGTATTTCAAAACTATTGGCCTCCCTTAAAACACTAGTAGTTTAGAAAAAAATTTTTCTGAGAAGTATTATCTAAGATTTTACTAAAATGATTTTTACATATGCAGACAATGTTTTTTTTTTTAAATATATATTATTGATTTCAGAGAGTAAGGGAGAAGAAGAGAGAGAAATATCAATGATGAGAGAGAATCATTGATTGGCTGCCTCCTGCACGTCCCCTACTGGGGATGGAGCCCGCAACCTGGGCATGCGCCCTGACCGTGAATCAAACCATGACCTCCTGGTTCATAGGTCAAAGCTCAACCACTGAGCCACACCCACTGGAATAAGACAATGTTTTTGCTTGTTTTTTCTACAGAACAATTATTTTCTTATATATGTCTTAAAGGTTTAGATATTTACTTTAGTTTTTATCAGAGAATTTATACTATACACGATACAGTAATTATATTTTATAAAAGATAATAAATAAGTGAAAATGATTGCTAAAAAGGAAAGCTATATGAAGTATTATTTTGTTAGCCTATCCTCTGTCTAATAACTCAGTGTTATTATTAGGCAGATGAATACATGAAACTTCTAAGGCTTTCTACTAAACTCCTTACCTTTTAACTACCACATTAGGAGATTCAATAATAGGATTATCTTTTCTTTGCCTTCATAAAGTATTTAGCTTCATGTGAAATCAGTTTTTAAAGTTTAAGATGCTATGGTGCTATATATTCTTGTCTAAAATTTCTTTTCTCTTTTTAAATGACCTGATATTTTTAATAAACTGATATTATCCATCACCTCTTTACAGAATTCGATGTTTAAAATCTGTTCTTTCTTCCAACCATTTTTTTTGTGTGTGTGTGTGTTCCTAGTGTTCTATTACTCAAGTTTGGAAGTTTTATAGTTTTGTTCCCTCCCCTTTGCCGTCCTCTGGCAAATGATTCTTTCCTTCCCTTCTTTTCACATCTCTCTTTCCTTATCACATTATACCTCTAAGACTATGCCTAACTACTTTCCCTATCGGCTTTTCTCTCAGCCCAGCCAAAATAGTGCCACCAGATTACTTTTTCTGAAATATTGTTCCATTATGACACTTTCCTGCCCCCAGACCTTCATTTCCTCTTTTTTTTTTCTTTGCCTATGGAATAAACTTCATACATGATATGTCACTAACTTTTCCATGGCATCTTATATAAACCCTAATGAGATTAGTTTATTATTGCCCCTCCAAAATGCTTTGTAGTTCTTTATGTTACATCATTTTCTCCATGAAAATGCCATCCATCTGGACTAAATTCCACATAGGCATTGTGAGACCTACACCTAACATGTCAGTGTACCATGGTGTTTCTGTAGGATTCAGTTCTCAAAATTGTCGTATTTTGCCTTACTTGTATCTGAATTCCCACCAAGATGGTAGTAGTACTCTACCACTGTGTGTGAGACAGTGTATAAGTAGCTTTAGTATAAACCCAATGACAAGTGCTGAAGTGAAGTTAAACCCTTAAGGTCTTAAAACTGTTTTAAAAGCCTAGTGATGAAGACCCTGGCTGCTTAGTAGCTGACTTTTGTATTTGCCTGTGAAAACATTTTTCTCATGATTTCTAGTTGATGGCCCAAAATATAACAATTCTTTTTTCTTTTTCTTTTTTTTTAAGTACTCAGGAAAGAAAGAGAGATTTCCTCCTATACCTTCTTCCATTGCATGCTTCTTTATTCCTGTACTTCCCAGTATTCCTGAGAATTCTGGACTTATTATTCAGAGCACCTATCACACTATATTATGATAGCCTTTTTTCTTGTCCAGCTTGTTCACTGGACACCGAGCCCCTTGCTTTCAGAGACCATATTTTACTTCACTTTACATTCTTGTCCTTAGACTTGTACCTGGTACAATATAGGTACCTAATAAACGTCTTTGACAAAACCCTTGTTCTCAAAAAATGAATGAATCTTCTTAGATGTGAAATTTGTTGGAAGCCACTATATGGAGTAGAAATGATGGAGATAGTTTCTGTTCTTATGGGGTTTATAATTCTTAGTGATTTCTATGCCTCCTTTTGGCAAATTATTATTATTGCTTTGCAAATATATATAGATGTCTAGCTTAGATTTTGCTACATTTGACAATTTTTCATATTGTCTAGACTTTTTAGAAATTGAGCGATCCCACTTTCATTGATTCACCTAACAAATGTACACTGAGCACCTGTTAGGAGCTAAGACTTGTTCTAAGAGGTAGAGATGTACACATGAGTCAGATAAATTACCTTGATGATCTTGGATGAATTCTAATGCTAAAATGTGTCCTGCTTTGAAAGAAGATATTAAATCCTAAATTACCTCTCTGATTATTTTACTTCCGAAAAGAAGGAAAGAGGTAAAGCTAGAGTTGGAAGCGAATTCCCAGGACAGTCTTCTTATTGAATTGGGGGTGGCGGAGACCCCTCCCAAATCCCTAAATGATGTAAGGAGAGATTTATTTATGCAAATTTGTTGCATCATTAAAGAGCTGGTAGAGGAGTTCAGGCTTATATTAGAAAGGAAAAAAAAATAACAATTACAATTTTATTTGGATTAAGTTCATTTTAAGGCCAGGTTGCTTTAAATTTAGTTTATGTCTGTATTCAACATTGGCCCTTGTAGCACACCAAAAGAATGTGTAGTCATTGCTTCTTAACATTCTGTGTGTGGTAAAATATACTTTTTAGAAATTGTGGTTTATTAATTTGTGGGAGGTAAAATTTGCCAATATCTATAAAGTGTATGTCATTTGATTCTGGTCTATTGAAACAGAACAGAAGAACAAACAAAATTGTACTTCTTTTCAGGAAATTCTACTTGGAGAGTAAACGGATCTTGCTTCCTCCATGTTTAGCATCCATCCTGGCTTTTATCCTTCAACTCTTCAAAGAAACTAACATGGATGTTTCTGAGGTTGAACAACTCCTCCCTGGTGTCTTAAAATGCTTGGTGTTGGTCAGTGAATCCCAAGGTGAGTTTGAGTTTGTTATACTTTTCTGTTAATTTGAAAGTACTTGTTCCTATCAGTTAAATTGATAGTTAAAAAAGTATTTGTTTATGTTATATATCAGTTTGTATTTATCATGGCTAAAGAACAAACATCAGCCAATAGCTGAGGTTGAACATGATAAATGGTTAAAAATTGACATGTTTCAGTCTAGTTTAGTTTTTCCCAAGGCAAATAATCTACTTAAGTGCTACTTCCTCTGATTAGACTTGTTAAGTTCTTAAAGAATATTTGTTAATCTGACTCCAATTATTAAATATATCTTGTTAAATATTAAATTGTGAGAAGTCAGCATACTTTCTCCTATTCAGGTTTCTGCTAGAAGATCTAAGCTAACTTCTTGGGTAAACCTGTAAGGATCCTTTGATCCTATTCCTTTTGTTTTCAGTGTCCCCAGCCTTATTGTCAGTGATCTCTTTAAAACACCATTTATTTAATCCCCACTGTGAGTAGCATACTTTAATAAGCTTATTAGAAATATGCAGAATAGTAGCCATAGCTCTATGCTGAAGGAATTTTAAAAATGTAAATAGAAGGCTGACGTGTGTGTGTGGTGGGGGGGGGCAGTGTTTATCATTATAATGTGATTGTTCAGGGCAGGGCTTCTCCAGTGCTTCTACCTAAGTACTTGTAACTGCTGTGATAAGTGAGTACAGTGTGTATCCTCAGGAATCTGAGGGCAGGGC
Organism: Cnephaeus nilssonii; assembly: GCF_951640355.1. Taxonomy (NCBI): domain Eukaryota; kingdom Metazoa; phylum Chordata; class Mammalia; order Chiroptera; family Vespertilionidae; genus Cnephaeus; species Cnephaeus nilssonii. Next base: position 46,381,728 of record NC_137080.1, read on the forward strand.
CCAAAGTGGTAGCTAAAAAGCTCAGACACCTCTTTGAAATGTTCTGTTTTACCTAAAAAATTGTATGCATAATTTGTTTCATCCTCATTTTAATAATTAAAAATGTTCTTTTTGCTCCCAAGCTTGGTTTTGTGGAAATTGTTATGTCTGTTAATTTAGAATACCCTTACTTCATAGTAACATCCCTTCCCTGAAGAATGCCCAGATGGGCCCCAGACTTTTCTTTAGAAATTTTGTTCTCATTGAAAATTTGTACATACTTTTAATTTCAGTGAATGCTTGTTGTATTGTGCAATACAAAATTTCTTGAGACAATAGATAGTATAAAGTTTTAGCTAGCCTCTTATTTTGATGATAGTAATATTTATTATGAAGAAGACCATAGTTTGGAAGGTGAATTTTGCCTCTTGATATCTAGTGTAAACTAATTAATTTTAGACTTGTAATAAATAATTTTAAAAAGTATTTATTTGAGTAAAAGGAACTGTAGTTCAAAGACACAGATTCAAGTAGCAATCTAAATTGTGCACCACCAAGACAAATTTATTTGCATAAAGTTGGGAACATGGATGGGAACTAGATGGCCTCTCCTCTTGGCATGCCAAAAGGAGAGGCCATCTAGTTCCCATCCATGTTCCCAATTTTATTTAAATAAAGTTTTCAAATTGAGCAGTTCTGATTGAAGAGAGAGGAAACCAGGTTTCCTTGAGGTGGTTGACTCAGCATAATAAAAGCAGGACGCAGTGCAGGAAGTCGAGAGTTCAGTCAGAGGTTCTTCCTGGTAATAGTATGTGAGGATCCACTGTCAGCAAATGGCTACTAGACTTATTATTTATAAGATCTGGGCCCAAGGGTGACCCTAGGGAGTTCATCTCAACAGCTAAATTCCTTCTTGAGGTTCACATCACATGCATCTTTCTTCTGGGGTCCACACTAGCTAGTGAGTGCTTGACATATTCAACATAGTTGGAGTGTGGGATTCTCTACCTCCACATTACTGTCTTTGTAACCTTGAAGGAGAACGAAACACAGATTTGTGTGCTTAGCTCAGAAAATTCTGACTCTTTTTGTTGTCTCAGTGTCTAAAAGGACAGTTTGTACAGTCACAAGAGGTATTACTAAATGATTCAGCAAATCCACTCCTTGGTAGGTGCCCAAGAGTATTTTAAATACATGTCCGTTCTACAACCTGTACAGAGAGCTTGATGAGTTCCACTTCTTCCATGACAATATAAGGAGCTCTGCCAACCTGCTCCTCAACAAAACTGGTGAAAATTACTTAAAAGAAATCATTAAAGTCTCCGGAAATAGCCGTAAGGGTATATAGCAAATGGAGAAATCTTTAAGAAAATCTAAAACTTGGTTTAGATTTTCTTAAAGAACAGCAAGAATCTGTGGTACTTGAACCAAGACCACTTCTTCCTTCTTTTCCGCCAGCACAGTAAGACAGAAACTACTCCAGACTGGTAAATCCAAGAATATAGGGCTCCCTCTCTCCCCAGCTTCCAGTAGGGTCCTGTGAGAGGCAGGCTTCCAGCATTTCTCATCATGACCCCAAGCTAATGTTATGTTTCAGGCAAGTACAGCTAAGAAGTGGGGGCTCCATTCTTCTGCTCAGCCCCCACTCATGGGATGGTTGCAGTACATTGAGTGCGACACCACTGAGAATACAGGGGTGCCAATCATTCTTGCTGCAGCTTAGCGGTTGCATGCCAAGAGAAGCAAGCTGAGGGGACCTGGTGCAGCTGCCCCTCCTTCCACAAGCGCTCTTCTCCTTGCAGGATTAGGATGGGACAGTGTTATTGAATATGGGCTCTTCTCCTAAAGTGGGTGTGTCACTCAGAAAGTAGTGGGCACTGTTGTCTCTGTCCCAGCACCAGAGCCATGCCTCTGAGATTGTGCATGGAACTCTGAGTCTCTCCCAAAAGAACTGATTTCATTTGCAACACAGTGTGAAAAAGTTCAAGCCTAACGGTACTGTCAAAAATAGTGGAGTTCGTGATGAAAGGCAAAAGGTAGAAGAATAATGGACTCACTGGACTATAAGATAATCTGTAGGCCAGCCAGTTTGGTGAGAGAATTGGTGAAAGGGACAGCTGGTTAGAGCCCTTGGGTCAGAACAGATCTCAGACACTGATCTCAGTGATTTATCCTTTTTAAAAAGCCTGAACTGGATTAGATCAGTCTATGAAGCACTTTATGCCCCAGGGCATTATTGAAAATAATAGCATAATCAGCCAGCAATTAGTGGAGTTTAACAGCTGGTGTCAACATGGGAAGGGACAAAGAGAACACTGTCGAAACCACTGTCCTCCAATGTAGACTAGGCAGACCTAAGGTTACACCACCTGAGGAGCAGTTTTAGAGGCTTCACACAGGGGAGCAGGAAGAAGGCAGAAGTAGACTTCGCTAAAAAATGTCCACTTTTCAACAAAAAAAATTACTCCACTTTTCAACAAAAAAAATTACAAGACACAAAGAATCAGAGAAGTGTGATCCATTAGCTGAAGAAAAAAAAAAGCAGGCAATGGAAGCTGCCATTGAGAGCAATCAAATACTGGATTTAATAACAGACAAAGACTTCAGAATAGTAGAGGAACAGAAAACACAAGACATTTAGAAAACAAAATGTAAAAAGGGTGATGTAAATCCAACTATTCAATAGTGACAATAATGGAAAGGATTGAACAATCTAATGAAAAGAGAGATTATAAGAATGGATTTTTTAAAAAGATCTAACTGTATCTGTAGGAAACACTTTCTACATTGTTTTTCGATTTTATTAAAAAAAATTTTATGTACAAGTATGCAATTTTAAAGGATTTGGTTAAATATTTAAAGAATATAGATGTCCTTTTGTGACTTTGCTGTTTGAAAGGAAGTTAGCATCAAATATAGTTGATTTTAATATATATATATATCTTTGACTAATTTTAAGTGAAGGTAAGTTGTTGGATTCTAATTGGCTACTTACATATTTGTTAGTGAGTGGGAGGAGTAGGCTTTTGAATTTTAAAAAATCTGCTCACCTGTAAATCAGCTGAATTATTAAAGGCTGATTTAATAATACTTTTGTCAGTATGTAACAGTGCTTGCAGGATTAGGATGGGACAGTGTTATTGAATATGGGCTCTTTACTAAGAGAAAGACTTATCCTCACATGTATTTTTTCAGGGATAAGGTTGTAGAAAATAGACTAAAGCTTTTTATATTTTCTTAAAACGAGAGGGAGATAGATTGGGAGATATACTTTTGAAGAAAACAAAACCTCTTAATGATTTCATTTTGAGAAATAACAGGAAAGCATACACATACTTTAAGAAAACAACATATTTTTCTAAGTCAAGCGTGTTTATAAAAATGAGGATCCAGCTGGTCAATTCAGACACAGTGTATAATGCTGTAATTTTTCCTTCTAGTTAAAAGGCTAGCCACAGAGAACTTGCAGTGTATGGTGAAAACCTGCCAAGTGGGGTCAGAAGGAGAACCTGCCGCCCAGCTGACTGCAGTGTTTAGGTAACTGGAAATCATGCCAACTGGCAAGGAGACTATTGCCAGCCATTTGACAGCCAACATGTTTTTTAAATAACTAATTATCCAAAACATAATGTGTTACTGCTTGTTTATAGTATTTCAATTATTGTATTTTTGGCAGTAGTTTTGTTGCATTGTGTTGTTTTATTAAAAAAGTAAAGGTGCATGCTCGTTTTGGCAGCATATATACTAAAATTGGAACGATACAGAGAAGATAACATGGCCCCTGCGCAAGGATGACACGCAAATTCGTGAAGCATTCCATATTAAAAAATAAAATAAAATAAAGGTGCCAGGGAGAAAGATAAGTGAGCTACTTCAGATTACCTGTGTATTTAATAAGGAAGATTCTTGCATGTATTTAAGAGGAAAAGTAGGAAATGTGGGTCATGATGACAGGAGCATAGGCCTTCAGAGCTGCTCAACATTTCCTCAGGATCCGGTGTAGACATACACATCATGGGTTTCTTACTTGCTTAGATTCTGTTGACCCAGGAGGCTCCATTACTTTTCTTTGGTGAAGCATAGACTGTGTGGGATTAGATCTGTCATTTGTTCACAAGAATAACAATGTAACTTGAATTTTTTTTTCCTGCCTTGCTTCCTTTGTCTTGTGCTTTGGGGGGTGGGGGTGGGGGCAGTATTTTAAGTATTTCTTTCTCACCGTTTCTACCAGTTTACCTTTATTGTACATATCTCTACCCTAGCACTGCCATAATAAGCAATTTAGAGTCATTTTCTTCATCTGTGTTGGATCTTTGATTCCTCAGTTTTTGTTCTCATCACATAATTGGCACTTGTCAGGTGTCTAGTTTATTTAAATTGTGAGCACTTGAAATAAATAATGGATTTGTGAAAACTAAATCCCTAGAAGGAGAAAAAGAATTTAGATGAATAAGGATGCATGTTTGTTATAGGGTTAAAATATGTAATTCTAATTTATAAAGGCCTCCTATGGGCCTAAAGTCTCTTGTTTGGTTCCAGAATATAAAAACATATTATGAATAACTTGCTTTCCTTATAAAAATATGTGTTTACCTAGAGATATGAAGAAATTTTTTAATATCTAGGAAGCCAGACTTGTTTTTCTCTTAGTCTCTTCCACATCTTTACCACCCAGATTTCAACATACAGACTAGAGCAGAAAAGTCCCCTCCTGGGATCCCAACTCTTCCCTCTTCCTCTCGGTGCCTCTGTTTTTTTCTCAGCTGACACTGAAATAAGCAATTTCTGTCCAATTTTAACTGTTATTTTCTTCTTATTCTTAATTCTAGATTCTTAAGGTACTCTTACATAAAATGATCTTTCTTGTGTTCAGGTTATAGCTGATTACCATATAGATACCAGCCCAAGGAATTGATTGCCCCAGAAGTAATACTAAGTAACTTGATTTACTTTCAGGCATTTTATCCAGGATTATGGTATGAGACACGATAATCAGATTTACAGCATTTTAGAAACAGTAGCAGCATTGGACCAGCAGGTTGTCATCCACTTGATTCCTACCCTCACTCAGTCTCTGAAGGATTCAGAGCAGAAATGGGGCCTTGGCAGAAATATGACACAAAGGTATGTTTGATAATTTGATTAAGTTCTTTTGGGCATGACTAAAAATCTAGATTCATTTTCTAGAAATGGCTTAGTTTTCCATTCCCAAAAATATGGGGTGTATTTAATTGAAACATGTTTTAGTGCTATGATTGACACATCCATCCACACACATTGTTCTTTTCAAAGTGACCACCCTAGAAAGCTGTCTATTTCAGCAGTGCTGCTATTGCTCAAAACACATGTTCCTCATGGGGAAGTGGACGGGAGAGCCTTGTGTGCCTTGTTTTTGTATAAATTCCAGGGTGGCAGGTCAGTCCTTTGAAGGATGCTTGATTTACTATATCAACTTTGTCATGTATATCCAGTTAATAGGCTGAGTGCCCCAATTAGATAACAATGTTTTTGGTAAAAAATAGATAAGGTTTTTTGTTTTGTTTTTTAATAGGTTTACAACCCAACTGAGGATAGTGCTTGAAATATTCAGGGTAGTGCAACATTGTGGAAATACGCCTGTAGTTCCTAAAGAGATTGTCTTCAAGGTGTCAGCCTCATACTGAAATTCATATGTCCCAAAGTTTGTTAAGGAATCAAAGTACTTTAATCACATTGTGGGAGTGTGTGAACAGAGTCAAGCAAGTTCAGTTTGTAAATACATAAATGAAAAGTAATGGAAAAGGAATAAATCTATCTGCCTTCTTTTCTCTTACACAGGAAAGCCTATAGCAAACTTTTATCTCACTTAGGACAAGTGGGACAAGATGAGATGCAGAGACTGGAAAATGAAAGCAACTGATATGTTTGTGATTCATCTTTTTTATTAATTATAACTATCCTAACCCAGGTCGCATCATTCTGACCCCTTTTAATTAATTGTATGCTGTTCTGTTAAAATTATTTTCTAGGATCTTTTTCCTTACATACCTGGAAGTATACTAAACATATAAATAAGTAAATAAAGGTTCATTAAGTGTGTTTTGGAATCTCTGGAACTAAATTAAAGAAACTTTTTCTAACTGGGAGTGTTACCTGTGTATAACAGTATACACTGGTTGATCCATGGACTTTTTATTGTAATGTGACTTTGTGTCTTGTGACTTGTTTGTGTTTGTTGAGATTTTTTACAAGTTATCAATAATAATAGAAGTGTAATATGCTAATTAGACCGGACGGCCAAATGACCTTCCCATGGAAACCGGGGCTGCGAGGGCCAAGCCCCTTGCACAAATTTCGTGCATGAAGCCTCTAGTGTTCTAATAAGATACCTTCATACGTTTTTTGGAAGGGGGGAGAGGGTTAGGAGATAGAACTGTTTGTTAATCATTATATATATAATATTATGTGTGAGGCAAGTTAATGATTAAAACCCTTACCAAACCTACTTAACTCTGTGAAGAATGAGACCAAAAATCTGCCTGAATGATTGTACAGATCATATATAAGTGTGTTTTTTGTTGTTGTTGTTGTTTTAATTAAGCCAACAGTGTTTAGGTAGATTCCAACAGTTGCGATATGTTGTTCCCTACTCATTATTTCTTTGACAGTTGTCATTAACAGATATATCAGGAAGAAGATAAACGATAACCTATAAGGAGATGATAAGTAATAATATTCTGGAAAATCTTAATATTACAAATTAACTGAAGAGGTCTGAGAAGTCAGCTGATTTATCTCCTCGCTCTTCAATTAGAGCCTTCTATAACTTAGCATCTTATATGTTTACAGGGGACCAGTTTAGTTTCTTTAAGCAGCTATTGCCTCTTAACTCTTTTACAATCTCATCCAGATTTATTTTATCAGTTGGGCTCTTGACTCCTTTTCGTGGTAAGCATTATTTGGTAAAAAGAGCTCTGGTCCTAGTGTTTGGAACCCACCTGGGTCTCAAACCTAGCTCTGCTTTGTGACCTTGAGCAAGTTACTTAACCTTTCTGAGCCTCGGTTTCTTCATGGAGAAAAAAAGAATACTGCTTTTCCTATTTTACAATGTTCTGATAAGATTCAGTAGAAGAATGTATGTGAAATATTTGGTGACCTGTATTCTGTTTGTACATGCACAGATATGATTACTGTGTTATTTATACACAAAGGTAAAAAAAAAAAAAAAAACCTCTCAACTTTGTTCCTCTTTCTTTAATGTACTGGATGAACGATCCTACTTTTTTTGCGATGTTTTCTTAATTTCTTTCTTTCTTCTGGGACTCTGGTCTTTATCATGGTTCTATTCCTTGAAGAAAACATTTCAACTCTTTTCTGGTTCAAAAAGTATTTTAAAATTGCAATGTATTGCAATCAGCAAAATATAGTTTATAGCACTCTCCTAATTGTAATCTGAAGTCTAAAGAAGTATCTGTTGTTTTCATAATATACAAATGGTCTGTTTTTCCCCCAAATCAGCTGTCCTTCAGTGAAATGAATGAAAGTCTCTTTGCGGTCACTTAAAAGACTTCGTAGCAATGAATTTCTTTTCATTATGATCATTATGATAATGACTTGTTAAACTATTTTATCTACTTAAAGTGATGCTTTTAAAAGAGTTTTATGTATAGGTTATATATTTTTATTTTCTGAGGGAGACTGATAACGATATCTGAGAATCTTGCTCCTTAGAGTATGAAACTTAAAGGATAAGAAAAGCTGCTGCTGAATCATGCATTAGGGTGAATAACTGTGGATACTAAGAATAACTAAAGTTTATACTTAAAAAATCAGTTGCAACAAAAAGTCTGTAGCAATTGCCAAAACCGGTTTGGCTCAGTGGATAGAGCATCGGCCTACGGACTGAAGGGTCCTGGGTTCGATTCCGGTCAAGGGCATGTACCTTGGTTTTGGGCACATCCCCAGTAGGGGGTGTGCAGGAGGCAGCTGATCGATGTTTCTCTCTCATCGATGTTTCTAACTCTCTATCCCTCTCCCTTCCTCTCTGTAAAAAATCAATAAAATATATTTTTTTTAAAAAAAGTCTGTAGCAATACAGGTATATATATGTTTTTTATTTATAAGGAACATTTTAAAGAAGCTGTTTTTCTTTAATAGAAGAAAAAAATTATGACTCAGTTCCTTTTCTTTAAAATCTTCACTGGCCCTTCACTCATTACTATAACCTTATCTTTTTCCATTCCCAGACTTAAGAGTACCTTATAACTGCTTCCTTAACATCCATTTTTCCCTAAGTACCATTATCTCTGAGGCTACTGCTCTACCAGTGTGATGGAGTGTAAAGAAGATGATTGAGGCACAACAGTGTGATGTAAGTCACTCTCTTTAGGTGAAATCGGAAAGTACGTCCTCATTTTTCATGTTCTTTGGCCTCTGGTGGCATATTTTCTCATCCCTTCCTCAGGGAAACTGCTCCTTCCTACATGTACTGAACTTGGAGAGAGCACCTTCACATTCTTTTTTCATGTCCCAGTCGTAAGATCTGTTCTTCACCTGTTCTGCCTCAACATTCTTCTTGTAGTCTGTTGGTAACATTAGCTCATAATTTTCTTTCTCATATCTATTTCTTGGGCTAATTTCTCTCTAAATCACTCCTAATTTGATCCTCCTGAAATTTCTAGGCAACATGTCAGGCTGCCCTTGTCACCTTATATTCCAGTCTACCTGTCTTTATTTTCTACCCAGGTAAGACACTGTTTTCCCAAGTTCCTTAGCTGTGAAACTTCAGAGGCAGCTTGGATTCGTCATTGCTCCCACTTTCAGTTGATCAGCAGCAGAGGCTCTTGCTATTTTTTTCCACTCCATGCATCTCGGCTATTTTTTCTTTTGAGCATCATAATCTCTTATCTCTGGTCTCTTTTTCTGCAGTTAATCCTTCTCACAGTTCTGACATTAGTGTTCCTAAAGTACTACTTTCCTCTTGTTACTTTTCTGCTCAGGGCCTTCGAATTACTTCCCATAGTTAGTCAAATCCTTCAATCAGACTTTCTACCATCTGACTTTACCTTTTCTGTTCAAACTTACCTCCGGCAGAAGACTAGACTATCTTAGACTGTCTGAATGCCATGTTCATTCTATACTCAGAGAGTATGCCAGTCAACTAATTTTTGTGAACTATTAGATGGAGTGTAAAGAAGATGATTGAGGCACAACAGTGTGATGAAGTGACTTTATTAGACATTCAGATTTGGTAATGATTGAATGTTTTTAATTGAACATTTAATGTTTCCATGGGGGAGAAAAAAATGGAGTATTGACTTATTGACTCTATACAAAAAACATTTGATATTGAGTTCATTTGCATTAGAAGAATTTCATAGTTTAAGACTTTTTTATCTTTACCTATTCCTAGCATATTTTCTTCTCAAGTATAACTATTTCTACCTGGGCATCTATGTAAAAAAATTAATTAGTTGTAGGTTATTGACTTTTATATCTTTACTTATTCCTAGCATATTTTCTTTTCTTCTTAAGTGTAACTATTTCTACCTGGGCATCTATGTAAAAAAAAATAATTAGTTGTGGGTTATTAGACTATGTATATGTTCTGTCATTGTTAATCTCTCTCAGGCTTTATCACAAAACTTTAAAGCTACTTTGTTGTTAAAGAATTACATGGATCTGTCTTCATGTACTGTTATGGTCTTTGACAGTTTTTAATTTTGTGTTCCCTTTGTTAAGATTATATGTTACAGTAGGGTGGGGGAGTAATGGTAAGATATGTACACATATAATACCTCAATAAAAAAAAATTTAAAAAAAAAGATTATATGTTACACAAAAATTGATAATCCTCTGCAGTTGGAAGAAGCCTGTATGAAACCTACCTTCTTTAAATACTAAATGTTACACAGCACTTGTGTTTTGAAGATAAAAGATAGGTATCATAGGAACTTCACTAAAAGCTGTATTATCAGTACTAAACCACTGCTCTTTGAATGATATACTTTTTACATAACTTACATTTTCCAAAAACGGATGTCCTGTCTACTCCTCCTACGGTTAAAAATATTGCCTTGTCAAGTGTATAGTATACCCATGTAAATAACATGCTTTGTTAGGTGGTTGATTTGGGAAGCTAAGGAGCACATTCTTTTACATATTTAATAATATATGAGACTTGTATTTTGATTCTTTGATATATATTGGTAAGGTTACCAAAATCAGTACCATATGATTGGAATTGACCATTTTCTGCTTATTAAAGTTTTGGTGTGCTAATAGTTATTTGATTATGCATTTGCAAATTGTACTTATAGAAGAATTCTGGGCATTCTTGTATTATAAACATGTTTGTAAGTTATTTTGTGCATATATTAAGGATATGTAATAAAAATGTATTTATTTAACTTAGCCTGTACCCATGATTATTCAACTTCCCTTTTTATGACAGATTGACTACTTGAAAACCAAAATAATTTCTACTTTCTACTATTGCTTTCATACTCTTTAGTAAAACACTAGTTTTCCGGCTATTGCAGTGTCTGAAGGGAATACAGTATTCATCTAGTTTAACGAAGAATGCATGAAGAGAAAAAGTGTAAAAAGTACCCTAATCATAACCTAACTGGCATTATGTTATTAAGGACCCAAGGAATTTTATTGCATTTTACATTTTAGAGATTCATATCTTTGCTGGCTTTTCCTCCCACACTAAGAACACTGCCAATATCTATGTAGTACTGCTGCTTTTTAAAAGTAAAATACTAAAATGATGCTTAAATAGTTGAAAGTTTCATGATCTATGGAAATTCAAATTGATAATTTGAATATAAAAACAATATGGTCTTTAATTTTGAAGAGTGAAACTAGAAGATGAATTGCTATAGAATAGTACACTTAAAAGGAAAAATATGTTTGAATAGTTTCAATGGAATTTGGTTATCTGACCAAACATAGTTTTTTTTCCTTTATTAGCTCTTACTATTGATGATTTGAGGGAAAGGATCTAATTATAAGTGATCTCTGAGTTCTTTTTCATTTTTAGGGGAGAGATGTAGTAGTTTGTTTTCTGTTCTTGGGCTATACTTATAAAGGGTTTATAAAGTTTTTGAAAATTATGTAAAACTTTTAAAAATTATGAGTTCAATTCTTTGAATACTATGTTCACCATGGAAGAGTTTGACAATATATACTGATTTGTTTAAAATGAATAGTTAGAAATCCACACTGAAGAAAATCAAGAGTACTCTCAGGCTGTCTTCAGTTACCATTAAGCAAACTTATTTTTAGACCATTTCCCCTTCACTTGTTGGATATAGGGTCTGGGGTTACAAATAGACTAATGGTTTTACAAGGTAAAACTGCTACAGGGAAAATCTGTATGTCAAGTAAATGAATTATTGAATCTGAAATATTTCTTGCATAGGTCCTTGTTGAAAGCATTTCTGAAATGCTGTCCATTTTCCTGACCTGGTAAGGCATTTTTAAAATTTAGTTTTAGATGGTTTATACCTTTTAAAGAGATTATCTATCATCCTTCTAAATATAAATTTATCAATGTCACTTTCAGAACTGTACAAATACTCAAGGTTTTTTTGTTTCTCTAAACTAAATCTCTGTTCTTTAAAATTTACTTTGTTTTCTTGCTCCTAATCTCTCTCCCCTCCCACCCTTAAATCTGGATAGCCAGAAGATATATATTTTAGGTATCTTATAATGTATAAGATTAGTGAATTCTGTATTTAGGATAAAAATCTTTAAAGTGTTTACATGATTATAATTAGAATTTCCTATAAATTCAGGATTGCTGAATGATTAAAACTATGTCTAGGGAAAATGTCAGTGAAGTCTTTTAATAGAGGTGACTTAGATTAGGAAAAGGGGAAGACACACTTTTTTTGTTGTTGACTTTGTTCAAATTGATTATTAAGTTGTTTTATTTTTGGTTATGGACAAAGCAGATCCAAAAACCTAGCCTAAAAATATCCTTATGCATTATTAAAAGTGGTAGTAATAAAATGTGCATTGGTCGTAGGAAAGAATCCCACAAGCACTCAAGATTGACATAACCTTTAACAAAGTGAAAGAACTTTTGTTAGAATTACTGATTCTAGGTTCAGATTTATGTCAAAGCACTTTATGATACCAAAATTAGTACAGCTAATTTTTTGGCGTATAAAATGTCATTTTTCAATAAATGAATTTAAATGAGATGTTTGAGAGAGTTATTATTTGAGGCAAGAATTTGTGCAAGTTTAGGATTCTTTGGGTTTGGTAAAGTCCCTGTTTTCTAATTAGCATTATCTCTTTCACCTGCTTTTAGAATCATTTATTCTATAGCATGTGTTTGAAGTTCTACATAGTAATTTCTAAAATTCAAAAATAATCTCCCTGTTCAGGTACAACATTCTTAAGACAGTAAAATACCTTGGAATTTGAGTAACATTTTTTTTCTTGGGTGAAGTACTTCAGTGCATTTGCCTAATCCTCACACCATTCTTCTAAATTGATATGGAAATCACTAATTATCCTTCTTAAATAGTGGGAAAACTGAAGCTCTGTAAAGTTAAGCCCAAGCTCACAGAGTAATAAGGTGAAAACTCTGGATATTCCAATTGCTGTTCCATTGTACTTTTTAAAGAAAAATTATAAACCCAGGTTTAAGTAGCAAAGGGATTGAGTATTGAAGTTTTTTAGAGATCAGTGACGACAGTACTTGTAAATAAATTGACTTACTAGTGCCGTCACATTGTCCTAGACAGCTCTGCTTAGAAAAAGTGTAGAAAAAATGCTCTAAAGACCCATAGAACAGTAATGGACCATTAAGTTGGCACTAAGCTATACCACAATAAAAGTCATTCATACATATGCTATTGTATTGTACATTACACACACTGAAAAGGGTGACAGGAATTTTCAGTTACGTATTTTAGAAAATTGTTCCTTTTTTTTTTTTTTTTTGCTAATGTTTATCTGAATATAAGACCTATAAAACAAGACAGGGAAGCATTGAGCACTCAGTCTTTTCATGCCCAGTACCCAAAAGTCAGGCTTTTTTTCCTCCTGTTGTGATGGTTATTAACAGAGCATTGGCTTTTCAGATGGTGCCAATCCTGTGATGAGGCACTTGAAGAGTTTGAAGATTAGGGCATGTGAAATATGGAGCTGGAAGGAAGCATGCTGCTATTCCATTGGAAGCAAAAGGGAGTGTAGGCCCATAGAATACTTCTTCCTTGCCTTCTCTACTTACATCCAATACCTGTAAAGGAAGAGAAGAAGCCTGCATGTCAGACATGACTGCTCAAAATAAAGCTGTGTACACATAAAAGGAAGCCTGTAGTTAAGTTCAGTTACACCTTCATGACCATACCTTAGCCATTGCTATTTTCCTTATAACTAGAGGCCTGGTGCATGAAATTCATGCATGGGTAGGGTCCCTAGGCCTGGCCAGTGATAAGGGCCAATTGGAGCCTTCCCCGGCTGCCGGCCGGGGTCTTCCTTAGTTCCATGCCACCCCGTGGTGGTCAGAGTACGTCATAACGGTTGAACTCCTGGTCAGTCGAACTCCCGAGGGGACACTTTGCATATTAGCCTTTTGTTAAATGGGCTACCAAATATATGTATTAAGTTCCTGCTAAGTGTTTATATACTTGTGTGTGTACATACATATATTTACAATAATTTAATCTTCAGAGGAATGATGTGGTAGGTAGCATGATCCTTAGACTGCTTAAATAACATGTACAAACTAGTTAGTAGGTGTTGTCATATGTTAGGTTACAAATGCTCAGTTGTAAAATGGGGAAAACAACATTGACCTTCCAGTATTGTTCTCAAAATTGGTGACATCTAGCTCTGTCTACCACACAATATACAGAACAGCTTAGCAAATTCATAATCAATTCCATTGATTCTGGAAATTTTCTCCAGTCATTTCCTTTTCAACCTAGAGTTCTATCTCTTCTTATATGGAAGAGAGTCTCTTTGTGAGTCTGTGCCTGCTGACATTTCACCAAATCTGACAATCTTACTACTAGGAATATTCATTAGGAAAGTTGGTTATATCTCATTTGTCAAATCCATTAAGCTCTTTCCAGCCTCAAACACCTAAATCTATCTCTATTTGAACACCCTCTAACCCAGTGGTTCTCAACCTTTTTAATGCTGCGACCCTTTAATACAGTTCCTCATGTTGTGGTGGCCCCCAACCATAAAATTATTTTTGTTGCTACTTCATAACTGTAATTTTGCTACTGTTATGAATCGAAATGTAAATATCTGTGTTTTCTGATGGTCTTAGGTGACCCTGCTAGCGGTTCTCAACCAGCGGGATTAACAGGTTGCCAACACTCACATGTGCACTGGGTCACCACTCCCAGAGTCCACTGTTGCTCATGCACACTGGGCTGTCTCTCTCAGAACACACGCCAGCCAGTACCCCAGGCACCTACCCTAAGCTCCAATGTGCCTCCCCAAACTACCTGGCACACCCAGTCAACACACAGATTGCTTCTATATAAGACCATTTTTTTGAGATTTGGAGAGAGCAGTTTCATCTAATCCTATCTAATAAAGAGGGAATATGCTAATTGACCATCACACCCTCGCAAAGATGGCAACACCCACCGCCAATAAAGGGAATATGCTAATTGACTGTCATGCCCTCGCAAGATGGCAGCACCCAAAGCCATAAGATGGTGCCTAGTCCCCTCAGTCCTGCCTTAGTCACCCAGGCCCGCCTCATCCAGCCTCAGTCCCCCAGTCCCCTCAGCCCTGCCTCATCCAGCCTCAGTCCCCCAGTCCCCTCAGCCCTGCCTCATCCAGCCTCAGTCCCCCAGTCCCCTCAGCCCTGCCTCATCCAGCCTCAGTCCCCCAGTCCCCTCAGCCCTGCCTCATCCAGCCTCAGTCCCCCAGTCCCCTCAGCCCTGCCTCATCCAGCCTCAGTCCCCCAGTCCCCTCAGCCCTGCCTCATCCAGCCTCAGTCCCCCAGTCCCCTCAGCCCTGCCTCATCCAGCCTCAGTCCCCCAGTCCCCTCAGCCCTGCAGGGGAAGGCAGTTGGGGGCGATCAGGCCAGCAGGGGAGGGCAGTTGGAGGCGTTCGAGCCAGCAGGGGAGGGCAGTTAGGCGTCAATCAGGCTGGCAGGGGAGCAGTTAGGGGGCTATCAGGCTGGCAGGCAGAGTGGTTGGGGGCAATCCGGCAGGCAGGCAGGCGAGTGGTGAGCCAGCAGTCCCAGATTGGAGAAGGTACAGGCTGGGCTGAGGGACAATCCCCTCCACCATCAACCCCCCCCCCCCCATCTCTAGTTTATATAAATAAACAAAGAAATACAAGCACAATGAGAAAACAAAGAATATGTCCCAAATGAAAGAATGGAAACCACTCCACCCCCCAAAGTAAAAACAAAACACCCTAATGAAGTGGAGATGAGAAATTTGCCTGATAAAGAATGCAAAGAAAAAGTCATAAGGATGTTCACCAAACATGTGAGTAGAAGAGAGGAACTCCAGAAGAACTTCAACTAAGTTACCAAGTATAACAAAAGAGTCAATCAGAGCTAAATAATACAATAACTGAAATGAAAAAATACACTAGGAGGAACCCACAGCATATTAGATAATACAGAAGAACAGATTAGTGGAAATCACCCAGTTAGAATAGCAAAAAGAAAAAAAATTTTTTTAAAGAATCATTTAAGGGACTTCTGGGACATCAATTCAAGCACATGAACATTCGCATAATGGGAATCCCATAAGGAAAACAGAAGGGACAGAAAATGTATTTTAAAAAATAATACCTGAAAACTTTTCTAATCTGGGTAAGGAAAGACATCCAGGTCCAGGAATCACAGAGTGTCAAACAAGATTAACCAATACATATTTTAATTAAAATGGCAAAACTTCAAGATAGAGACAAAGGAGGGAAACAACTAGTCATATAAAAGAAAACCCCAAAAGGTTAGCTGATTTATGAGCAACAACTCTACAGCCCAGAAGGGAGTGGCAGGACATTTTTAATGTGCTGAAAGGAAGGAATCTACAACCTAGAATACTCTCCTGGAAAGATCATTCAGAATTGAAGGAGAGGTAAAGAGTGTCCCAGACAGGAAAAAAAGTAAATGAATTCATAAAACCACCAAATCTGCCTTACTACAAGAAATGCTAAAGGATCTCCTTTAAGTGGAAAAGAAAAGACAACCAGAAATAAAATGTTTGAAAGAAATCCCATGTGAAATCATTGCGTTGTATGCCTGAAACTAAAATAATATTGCATGCCAACTATACTTAAATAATTTTTTTACATAAAAATTAAATAAAACCTTTTCTCCCTTGGATTCCATACTTTTAAAGAAATTAGTAAGTTTATCACTGACATTGTCCTGTTAATAGCTTTCCACCTCTGGTCCCTTTTCCTCCGCCTGCTTGCTAAATGTAGGAGTGATCCAATATTTCAACCACAGACCTGTTGTTACTCTTCTTTAATGATCTTGTCCACTCTCATGCCTCCCAACTATCGCCTCAGTAAATAATTCTGAAGTCTTTAACTATAATATGCATTATTCCAGATGAAAGGGGCTCTTGAGATTTGGTGCTCCAAGCTCATAAAGGAGAAAATCACTAAGGCATAAAGTAAAAGAAAGATTACACTTATAGCTACTTTCCCCCCAAGTAGACACTAGGTATCTCACCCCATTTACTAAACAATTTACCCAGATACTGCTAATTTAAAATATCTCTATTATACGCTACATGCAAACTTAAGTTTTTTATCTTTTGTTGACTTATGTGTCTTCCTGCAGTACTACGTTTACAGTTATTTTGACTGGGTAAGGCAAGTTTCCCCCATTCACTCAAATTTTTTTCTTGGTTATACTTACATGTTTGTTTACTTTCCTAGAGAATTTGAGAAGTGTTCCCCACTCTATGAAAAAGGAAAATCTCAAATGGGATTCTGATTAGTAGTCATTGAATATAGAAAGTGGGGATCTTTCTATATTTACCTCAACTATATAAAGTTAATTACTGTCTTCAATTAACAGAGAAGAAAATTGAGTTAAAGAGAAAGTTCAATGACTTCTAAAAGGCAGACAACTAGTAAGTGGTAGCGCCAATAATTGAACTCAAAGTTGCAACCCAAGCTCAAGAATTTTGTGCCATTCATGACATCCCTTCATCTGAATAAATTTTTAGAAGGCAATATAACAGACGAGGTCATCATCCAGAAAGCATTTTTTTCTGGTTCCATGGAACAACAGAGACTGTGTATGTTAAGCAAATACAATTTTTTTTTTTAATCTGTGAGAAGGGAAAAGGAAGTGTTGGCAGTTTTTCTCCAAAGTACTCTCCTGTAAACTGCCAGAAAGAAGGCACTGGAGAAGAGGAGGTACCAGCTTGACAGCATACCCTCTAGCCAAAAAAACAAAAAAAGTGAAGAGCAGTGGAGGTGATCTGGAAACACAGACTAATCTTGTGTACACTTAAGCAGCTGCTCCCTTTTGTGCTGCTCATCATCCATGGCGCACCAGATCAGAGTCAACCTTTGTGCCAGATGTTTGCATATACTCCCACTGCATAAACAAGAGCACCTCATTTTCCAAAGGAGTCTTTTTAATATTTGCCATGAGTCTTCATTACTAACAAGTCCAAATCTCAGTCTTTAAGCAAGTATGCATTGGAGAGCAAGCTTTTCTCTTGTTTGAGTTGCCCTCCTATGCTAAGTCAAGTAGTAGAAGGAAATAAAATAATAGGCTTTCTCAACATCTGACATGCTTCATCCCTGTGTGGCTGAAGCCTACAGATGACAGTTAAGCTTTAATTATAGTACAGAATGGGCAATCTAATGCGACAGTTCTAAAAAAGTTTTAAATCTAATGGGCAATTTATTGACTGATATTTTCAATAGAAAAAAAAAAAGACTTCAGTTGTGGATGTTAACAGACCAATGTGAACTATTTAAGTGTGAACTTCATTAATCTTAGTCAACCATGCATGTCCTTAGAAAAGGATCATGTAGATTTATGATCTATGAAAAATTTAAGTGTTGATGTTTTTTAGATGTAGACTATTTTCTCCACTATTTTCCTGTACTTTTCAACCTGCTGATTTGTACTTAGGAATTTCTAATGTCTAGTCAACATTTTCTCATAAATACTATTCCTGTCTTCCATTATCTTGCTTGTCTGTTGGATATTCTTCCAGCAAGTAGTAAAGAAGTTTGCTTCTGAATATGTAGCTAGTCTCACCAACCATCAATACATTACTATTAGTGAATCAAAATAAGCAGTTCCATAGTCACCCATAAAATAAGTATTTGAGATTATGCAACCATAGTTTAGAATGAGTGATTATATCATCTGTAACCAGTTGCCAATAACAAAAATGATATATAAGTCTGTTATCCATGAAGACTTCCATTCCAAATATCTCTAAGTGACAATCTGAATACTTATATGAACACTTATTATATATAAACAGGAAAGACTCGCAAAGGCTTTTATCAAATTTACCTGTGCTTTGTAGGATCAGTGTGCCAGCCGAGAGAATAAACATAGCATTTGCAAAATGAATCATTTTGTATGTCAAAATGGCTAATGTAACATAGAACTAACCAGAATGCTGACTTTTTAAAAAGCAAATATATTAGAATATCTGATCTCAAGTGGTTAAATGTATTCTGATACAGGTATTGATCGAAGTATTTATGAATCACCTCTTATACTAGTAAAATCACCTTAATTCTGAGGCTACTCTAGAATATCTTTAGTGGTTTAAAATATACCAAAGTACTTCATCTTTTGAGGACAACAGATTTGTTTAGGAAGAGCCAAAATTCATTAACAGAGCACTGCCTGTCGCCCAGTTCAAATTTTTAAATTCTGAGAAGTAAAAAGTGAAAAGGAATCCAAAACTTAGTAAAGACTGACAAATACATGTTTGGATGATAGACTAGAAGCACTCCTTGTGGGAAAGCAGTTTGCTTATTTTTATCCAAAAGATATAAGCAAGCTCCAGTACAAAGTAGCCTTCAATTAACTAAAGACTTCTTTAAAGACTTTAATATTTTCAAAGGACTAACTTGTGGCTTTGGTATTTTTTTATTGTATTGCTGTTTAATAGTTTATTGCTTTCCTCTCATTTATATTAACTCCTACCTTGAGTTTATTCTTTGGTTTATTTTCTAATGTATTATATCTATCCCACAAGCTTTGCTATTATTTTTCACTATCCCTCAGTTTTGGGTATTTTTTTTAAACTTCCACTATGACTCCTTTAAGTGACTCCTTAATGTCTTATATCCAAATATTTAGGAGTTTATTTACCTCTTTTTAAATTTTTTTACTTACCAGCCAGGCTATTTAACTTTTTAAGTTCTAATTTAACTGCATTGTAGAGATCATAGTTTACACAACATTTAATTTTAAAAAATATGTTAAAGTGTTTTTAACACTAGTACATGATATGTTTTTGTTCATATTTCATTTATGCTTAAGAAGAATATATTCTGGAACTTCTCCAGGATATATCATATATATGTTAGGCCACAAAACAAGTCTTAATGAATTTTAGAAGACTGCAATAGTATTAAGCATCTTTTTGTATCATAGTGGTATGAAACTAGAAATCAATTACAAGAAAAAAATGGGGGAAATTACAAATATGAAGAGATCAAGCAATATGTTACTTAAAAACTAAAGGGACAAAGAAGAAATCAAAAGAGAACTCAAGCCCTGCTGGAGTGGGTCAGTGGTTGAGTGTCAACCTGTGAACTAGGAGGTCATGGTTCAATTTCCAGTCAGGGCACATGCCCGGGTTGCGGGCTCAATCCCTAGTGCGGGTCATGCAGGCCATAGCCGATAAATGATTCTGTCTCATCATTGATGTTTCTATCTCTCCCTCTCCCATCCTCTATGCAATCAATAAAAATATGTTTTTTTTTTTAAAAGAGAGAACTCAAAATATATCTTGAGACTAATGAAAATGGAAATACAACATATCAAAACTTGTTAAGTGCAGTAAAATAAGTTCTAAGAGGGCAGGTCATACCAATAAATGCCTAAGAAAAAAGAAGAAGCTCAAATAAAAAATCCTAAATTTATAGTTCAAGGAAAGAGAAAAAGAACAACAAAACAAGCTCAAAGAGGAAGGTAGGAAATAACAGAGAGTGGAAATAAATGAAACAGACAAAAGAGATAACAGAAAGTGTTAATGAAATTAAGAGCTGCTTTTTTTTTTTTCCTTTGGAAAGATACACCAAATAGACAAACCTGTAACTAGACTTACCAAGGAAAAAGAAAGAATATCAAATAAATTAGAAATGAAGGAGGAGAAATTACAACTTCTACACTAACAAATTTGACAACCTAGAAGAAATGGATACATTCCTAGAAACACGAACAAGACTGAAGAAACAAGACCAATTACTAATAAGGAGATTGAATTGGTAATCAGAAGCCTCCCAGAAAGAAGAGTCCAGGATCAGATGGATTCACTGGTGAATTCTATCAAATATTTAAAGCATTAATACCAATCCTTCTCAAACTCTGTTAAAAATTTAAGAGTAGGACAAACTTCCAAACTCACTTCACAAGGCCACCATTACCCTGATACCAAAACCAGGCAAGGGCACTACAAAAAATGAAAATGACAAGCCAATGTCTCTGATGACTAGAGATGTAAAAATTCAACAAAATAGTACAACAAATTCAACACCACATTTAAAATATACACTAGCCTGGCCAGAGCGGTTCAGTTGGTTGGAGCATCATCCTGTGCACCAAAAGACTGCCGGTTCAATTCCCAGTCAGGGCACATACCTGGGTTGTGGGATCTATCACTTGGGGTGCCTACGGAAGGCAACCAGTTGATGTAGCTTTCTCATATCGATCTTTCTTTAGGTCTCTAAATATGTCCTTGGGTGAGGGTTAAAAATAATAATAAATGAAAGATCATACACTATGATAAAGTGGGATTTATTAAATGGATGGTTCAACATTTGTAAATCAACCAATGTAATACACCATGTTAACAAAATGGCAGATAAAAATCATATGCTCACTCAATTGATGTAGCACAAATATTTGGCGAATTCAACATCCATTCATGATAAAAATTCTCAGAGGTGAGGGGACAGGAGAGAGATTAACCAAAGAACTTATATGCATACTAGAGGCCCGTTGCACAAAATTCGTGCACGGGGGAGGGGGATCTCCTCAGCCCAGCCTGCACCCTCTCCAATCCGGGACCCCTCAGACATCCCTCTCACAGTCTGGGACCACTGGCTCCTAACTGCTCACCTGCCTGATTACCCCTAACTGCTCCCCCTGCTGGCCTGGTCACCCCCAACTGCCCCCCCCCCCCCCCGCCAGCCTTGTTGCCACCAACTGCCCCCGCCCCCCGCCAGCCTGGTCGCTTCTCACTAACCCCTCTGCCGGCCTGGTCGCCCCCAACTGCCCCCCCTGCCAGCCTGGTCGCCCCACACAGCCTGCTGTTCAGTCGTTTGGTCATCCCTCACTAACCCTCCTGCCAGCCTGGTTGTCCATGCAGCCTGCTGCTCAGTCATTTGGTCGTCCCTCCCTAATGCCCCTGCCAGCCTGGTCGCCCCACGCACCCTGTTCGGTTGTCCGTTCGGTTGTTTCGGTTGGGACGGTCACTTAGGCTTTTATATATATATATTTAGATAGATAGGCATAACCCATGGACGTAGACAGTAGTGCAGTAGGCCTAGGGAGTGGGTGAGGAGTAAAGGGGGTCAATAGGAGAAAAAAAGGGGGGAACATCTATAATACTTTCAACAATAAAGATAAATTAAAAAATAATAAAATTCAGCCCTAGCCGGAGCATCAGCCTGAGGACTGAAGAGTTCCAGGTTCGATTCTGGTCAAGGGCATGTGCCCAGGTTGTGGGCTTGATCCCCAGTATGGGGTGTGCAAAAGGCAGCCAATCAGTGATTCTTATCATTGATGATTCTATCTCTCCCTTTCTCTCTAAAATCAATAAAATATATTTTAAATAAATAAAATAAAATTCATTTTACAAGCACCCCCTCAAAAAGAAAAAACAAACAAACTGGGTACATACTTCAACACAATAAATGCCATATATGACATGCCCACAGCTAACATCATACTCAGTGGTATAAAGCTAAAAGAAATAAAACTTCCTGTTTGCAGATGACATGATATTATATATACAAAACCCTAAGGCTCCACGAAAATACTGTTATAGAGTTAATAAATCAATTCAGTAAACCTGTAGGATACAAAATCAATGTACAAAGATCAGTTGCATTTCTATACACTAACACCAAACTATCAGAGAAATTAAGAAAATCCCATTTACAAGTGTATAAAAAACAATAAAGTACCGAGGAATTTAACCAAAGGGATGAAAAGATCTATGTACTGAAAATTGTAAGACATTTATGAAAGAAAATGAAGTTACAAGTAAATGGAAAAAATATTCTGTGCTCATGTATTGGAAGAATTATTATACTAAAAGCAATGGAATTTAATGAACAAAATGAACTAATAAATAAAATATAGACAGACTCATGCATAACAGGCTGAAAGCTGTCAGGGGAGGAGGTTGGGGTGGGGGGACAGGAGAGGGAGGAGGTTGGGGTGGTGGATGGTGGAGGGATTGAGCAAAAAAGGAAAAACTCATGGACATGGACAAGAGTGTGGTGATTGCCAGGGGTAGGTGGAGGAAGGTATAGGGGGGATAAATGGTGATGGAAAGAGACTTGATTTCTGGTGGTGAACACAATACAATGCACAGATGATGTGTTATGAAATTGTGCACCTGAAACTTTGATCATTTTCTTAACCAGTGTCACCCCAATAAATTCAATTAAAAAAATGAGAAAAAGAACAGTCTTTTGGAAATTTCCTAAGGGAAAAAAATAAAAGCAATGTGATCCTTATCAATGTTCTAATTTCACAGGGAAAAAAAAAAATCCCAAAATTCATATGGAACCACACATACACGAAAAAAAAAAATAGCCAAAGCAATCATGAGAAAGTGAGTTAAGCAGGAGGCATCACACACTCTGATTTCAAACTACAGTAAATAAAACACTGGTTTGAGGTGGGGGGAAGACATAGATCAATGGAACAGAATAGAGAGCCCAGAAATGAACCCATGTAAATATAGTCAACTAATTTTTGACAAAGAAGCCAAGAACATACAATGAGGGAAAGGATAGTCTCTTCAATAAATGGTGCTGGGATAACTAGAAAACCAAATGCAAAAGAATGAAACTGGAGCCCTGGCTGGTTTGGCTCAGTGGATAGAGCGTCGGCCTGCAGACTGAAGGGTCCTGGCTTTGATTCCAGTCAAGGACACACGCCTGGGTTGCGGGCTCGATCCCCAGTGGGGGGCATGCAGGAGACAGCCAATCAATGATTCTCTCTCATCATTGATGTTTCTATCTCTCTCTCCCTCTCCCTTCCTCTCTGAAATCAATAAAAATATATATTTTTTTAAAAAGAATGAAACTGAAGCCCAATTTTATACCATACACAAAAATCAACTCAAAATTGATAGAAGACTTGAACATATGACCTGAGACCATAAAATTAGAAGAAAACACAGAGGTAAATTTATTGACATTGGTCTTGGCAATGATTCTTTTTGTATTTGACACCAAAAGCAAAGGCAGCAAAAGCAGAAATAAACAAGTGGGACTATATCAACCTAAAAGGCTTATGCACAGCAAAGGAAAACATTAAAAAAAAAATGAAAATGCAACCTATCAAATGGGAAAAAATACTTGCAAATCGTATATCTGAGAAGGGTTAATAACCAAAACATATAAAGGATTCGTACAATTCAGTTGTAAAAACTCCAAACAATGTACCCTGTACATCTTCCAAGGTTTATCCTTCATGAAGCCTTATCCTCTCCATCCTCTGCCAACTTCCTAAATTCACATGCAAGGTCCCCTTTTCAGAAACCTTAAAAAGGTAGCTGGTCTCCCTCAAGGAATTAAAGATCATGAAAAGGCAACCTACAGAATGAGAAAAAATACTTGCAAATCATATGTTTGATAGGCAGTTAATAACCAAAAAAAATATAAAGATCTCATAAAACTCATCAAGAAAAAAAAAAAGACAATCTGATTGAAAAAATAAGCACAGGATTGAATAAATATTTTTTCCAAAGAAGACATAACAAATGCCCAACAGGTTCATGAAAAGGTGCTCAACATCACTAATCATCAGGGAAATGCAAATCAAAACCACACACAATAAGATGTCATCTCAAACCTTATTCTGGAGAAGGCCTGGGGAGGGGGCAGGAGCAGGGTGAAGAGGGTCAAAAAAGGGGAGACATTTGTAATACTTTCAACAATAAAGTTAAAAATAATGGCTTTCATAAAAAAGACAAGAGGTAAGTATTCATGAAAATGTGGAGATATGGGAACCTTTGTGCACTCTTGGTATCAACTGACGCAGCCACTCCAGAAAACATGACAGTTCCTCAAAAAATATAATTTGCAAGTATTTTCTCTCTTTCCGTTGTACACTTTAAATTAATAGAATATTAAATATCAATTATATCTCAAACAAAACAAAAAAAGAAAACTACCCTCACTAATTGTTTGATCCACTCAGAAAAGTTTGTTAATTATGTTACAGTAGTCCCCCCTTATCCATGCGGATACATTCCAAGACCTCCACTGATGTCTGAAACTGTGGATAGTACCAGACCCTATATATACTGTTTCTTCCTATAAACATATACACTTTACATCTTCTCTTTGGAATATCTAAAATATCAGCATCAGTACCCTTGTACTTTTAGGCCATTATTAAGTAAAATAAGGATTACTTGAACACAAGCACTGAGATACCACGACAGTGGCTCAGATAACCAAGCTGGCCACTGAGTGACTAAAGAAAGGAGAGCCGTATATGGTACAGTGTGGGTATGCTGGACAAAGGGATGATTCTAGTCCTGGGCAGATGGAACGGGTCAGAGATTTCATCACACTATGCAGAACAGTGTGTACTTTCAAACTTATAAATTGCTTATTTCTGGAATTTCCCATGTAACATTTTCAACTATGGTTGACCATGAGTAACAGACAGCAAAAAGCAAAATTTGGATAAGAGGGGAACTACTGTATTCATATCTATGCTACCCTTGCTAATTTTTATCTATATCAATACTAGAAGTATGTTAAAGTCCCCAGAAAAACCTCTGGCAAGACAAATCAAGAGAAGAATACATTTTGAAAACTTAAGACAAATAAATTTTCTTTAAAAAATTTTTTTTAAATATATATAAATTTCTTCTTCAGTCACAATCAGATGCCTGTTCAATTCCCAGTCAGAGCACATGCCGGGGTTTTGGCTCGGTCCCCAGTGGGGAGGGTGCAGAAGGCAGCCAATTGATGTTTCCCTCTCACATAGATATCTCTCTCTCTCCCCTCTTCTCTCTCAAAAAATCAATAAAGATATTTTTTAAAATCTTCCCACATTATATTAGATAATATGAGTAGTTATAAGGATGTATTTTTATGGAGATCAGGAAAAAGGTCAGGGCTAATACGTGACAATATGATATCAGAGAATATGTAAAATAGAAAAACAACTAAGATACAAATTGTAAAAATAATAATAATAATAATAATAATAATACTTGAATATATATATCAACAAAAGCTACTGCTGTTCTCAACAGCCTAGCTGGCAACTTGCCAGTCTGGGCTGCTCACATGCTGACCTGCCAAGACCATTCTTTGGGGCAAAGGTTGCCCCCATCAGACCAATCATAACCCCCTACTTCTCACTCTTCAGGAAGATAGAACACCTTTGTAGGTGGCATTTATGGAAATGAACAAATTACGATATAGAAAATAAGGAAGTGGAATAGAAAGAAATCTGTGAAGTTTTGGGGTGTGAAAGTACTATTTCATAAATGTCTAGATTTTCAGTAGGGCTCTTTCTTATGTTCCATTTTTGGGATGCTGGATGAGGTTTAGTGGCTGAACTAGCTGCACAATGGGAGCTCAAGCCCCTTTCTACGTGTAAATATCTCTCCCTTCAGTAGCAGCACTGCAAAAAATAACCTCCCTGAACCGCTTGAACAAACTTCAAAAGGAACTTCTACCACTCACCTGGATACAAGCCAGAGGCTCATTTGTCCAAATCGAATATCCACCAACTAAATAGATCCTCTCATTATGGACAGCAACTCCAGATTCATTTTGGCCTAAAGTAAAGAGAATAAAAAGAAAAAAAAATAAATCCCTTTCCTTGCATGTTTTAATTAACCCCTTTGCCACTGAGAGATACAATTTGCCCTGTGGTGGACTTGTATACTCCACAGGATTTCTGCATCAACTAATCGCTGCCTCCCACTACTCGGAGGGAGAAATTAAGCACCATTTCTCAGCAAATGAATTTGTGTCGGATCAGAACCAGGTCATAACACTGGTTAGCCAAGTTAGTAAAAACAGCATAAAATACAGTAATAATAAGCCATTGAGAACTAAGAGTTTCATATTGTTACATGCCATACATTTACAGTAGCAGAAAAAAAAAGGTATATTTTAGAAATGCAAGAAACCTTTTGTACTACAAATGCTTTTAAGGCAAGTGCTTACATTTGTAAAGTAACAGCTGCAACCCCAAAGCTGCAACCCCAAGAAACCAATAAAACAGAGCCATGCCCCTAGCGTGCCCCAAAATGAAGACAAATGACAAAAAAGGCAAAGTTACTACCCTCCCTCTCTTTACATACACAACAGCTTTAAGACTACATTAAAGTTCGCGAGCTGAGACCAGCCAGGATAGTCCCTAGATACTGACATGCCAAAATGATGAAAGGTCCCTTCCCCATTTAAAAAAGAAGACAGAATAACTCACTACCACATATTCTTCCCTTGAGGCCATCAAAGAGTGAGACAGTCTCTTTTATTGATGGGCTGACACAGGATTGACTCGGGTAATAAATAAGCTGGATCCTATATCAGACAGATCCAGGGACCAAGGGCTCAGGCACCTCTACAGCAACTTAGACCAGAATTAAGTAATGGGAGGTGGGCCTTAAAAATCAGTTTTTTAAAAAAACAAAACAAAAACAGCAGCTCAATGCAAAATAGTTGAACCTCTCCCACTGGCTATGCCCTCAATGGTGTTTCCCCAGCAGCAGCAGGTGGCTGAGGGCCCACTCGGCATATTAAATCGTCTCCAAGCACTAGTCTGCCCACCATTCTGAGTCTGTGATTTTCCTATTAGCAGAGCAGCCTGGAAGGGATCTGGTCACCTGTGGTTGTTAATGACGCAGCTGACAAGGGAGAAATAGTGTTCAACTCCATAAAGAAATGTCAGGGGTAAGCTGTTCACCGCTTCCCTTTCATTCCCTTTCGGGATAAGGATTGGCCCATACCTCGTGCTGCCCTGTGGTAAGGCTGGGATGGCTGTGTGTGCCCAGAAATGCTGCCAAACCCCTAAGCTCAGAAATGCTCAAAGGTTTAATCTTTAGGAGAAAACAGCCAGAAACAATATTCAACAGTGACAAATAATGAAAACCATTCTCCCGAACTTAGAAGACATGAGGACTCATGGAGAGACTCCCAACTTGCAACTGTGCCCTGCAATCTTTCCTGACTGACTTCTCTCTTCACTCTGACACCAGAGTGCATCGATGCAGATGGTCACTCCAACTCCGGCCATCCCGCCTCTCGCTAAGTTACTCCTAACCAGAAGGTCTCCTCGGTGTCTGATTGTGGAGTAGGAACTGATGCCATTGGGAAGGATGTACCCCTGACCATGAATGACTGTTTTGTTTTGACATGCACGCTATATGAAATACAAAATGCATTACAGTGGCAGTGTAAAAGCAAAAAAAAAAAAAAAAAAAAAAGACTAAAAGTAATGAGAAGTAAAAAATGATTTGCTTCTGTAAAGAGTCATTAACTCTTTCTGCACCTGGTTCCTTCTATTTGTAGTCCAGTTCCTATGTGAATATATTGACAGTAATGAACTTGACATGCCTCTTAGCCACATGGGGGAACACACAAAGGTCAAACTAGATGCTCAGCCACCTGACGGGGTAAAGTTTTATGAGATAAAGAATGTGCACCTTTCTAGTTAATAAAAGCAAGTTGTTCTATTGCCGTGTACTCAGTATTTAGAGAGGAAGCTTCTTGAATCTTGGCTTTTCCTGATTTACTTAACAAAGGTACTTGCCAGTCAACAGGTTGAAGTTACAGCGCGTCCATTGGTCGGTGTCTATGTTGTAGGAATCTATATGCCGCACCAGGATCCGGTCGTTATTGTAGTCCAGGTCATTGCCTCCAAGGACGTAGAGCTTCCTATGGACTGCAGCCATGGAGTGGTAGACCCTTCTCTGCAGCATGGGGCTGCGGCTTATCCACTTATTCTGGAAAAAGAAATTCAGGTGAATTCTGTTAATAGCAGAGAACCGCTGTGCCTCGTTAGCAGTGGGGACCTAATGTTTGTCAATCACCTTCTGTTTAAATGTTGTTCATATACTTTGAAAGGAATGGGCTTCTTCCCTGAGAACAAGGGCAGAGGCACCCACATATTCCAGCTCTATTTTTCAAATCACATCAGGCATTTCCTCTTGTTTGGGTTGCATTTCATAGGGCATTTCTCATTTGTAAGGGAAGGATATGAAAATACAGAAATTGAGAGAATTTACTTATGCAAGTTACCTGAGAGTGAAAGTGCAAGGCTAAGTATACTGACTAAGGTGGTGTGATGATTAAGAAACAGGCTCTGGACCTAGAATACCTGACTTTATAATCTGTGTGTAACCTTGAACAATTTACTTGACCCCTCTGTGCCTATTTCCTCATTTGCAAAAAACAGCAGCTCAGTGCAAAACACCTGAACCTCTATCATTGGTTATGCCCTCAATGGTGCCTCCCCATTGGGGTAATAATAGCCACCTGCCAAGCCTGTTGTGGAGGTGAAATGAGCTATTACACACAAAGCATTTAGAACAATGCCTCACACATAATAAATATCCAAAAAATATCCACTTTTAAAAAAGTATTGTGTTAATCACTGACTACCCCCAGCCCCTACCTAAGTTAGGGTGAGGGTGGCTTTGCTGTTCTTCTAAGATTAAACTCTTGAGATCAATGAAAGAGCTAAGATTTGGTTCGGCAATGAATTCTTTCATTGCTTTTTATCAGCCTCCTTTAATGTATTTACAATCACATTTTCTGTCAAACTGAGAAAAGTTATTTCTAGGCATGTATTGGTTTTTGTAGAAGGCCAAGTTTTATATGATGATTTTAGGCAATATTTGGTTCTGGGTTACTCTTAATAATAAGAAAGATATGCTCAATACCTCTTACAATAAGGCTCCTGTTTAAAATATAATATAAAATTAGATGAAAATAAAATATGACTAATTTTATATCTCAACCAAGTAATGGACAGGTAAGTAAACATAACCATTTTTCTTTCTGCATATGCATAAACACAAAACATACAGGAACAAGCCAGGTTCCTTTTTGCCATGAAAAATTTGGATTTTGACCAGAAAAAAACCATATGATGTTTAGAATACATAGAATTTCAATAGTTCACGAAGCTGTAAAGGAAGAAGAAGAAAATATTTTGTATAATATTGGGTATTAACTAAAGGTATATGTATTAGCTTATTTCTAGTTTCTCTTTTAAAGATACACTAAAAAAAAAAAAAGAAACAAAAATGAAAGTGGTTTGTACAATTTGAAAGGCTTGCATTTATCTGTTCCTCCTTTTTTGCTGTTTTTAATCCTCACCCGATGATATTTTTTCATTGATTTTTTAGGGAGAGTGGAAGAGAGAGGGAAAGACAGAGAAACATGTCGATGGGTTGCCTCTTGCATGAGCCCTGACCAGGACCCAGGCCAGGGAGGAGCCTGCAACCAAGGTACATGACCTTGACCAGAATTGAACCTGGGACCCTTTGGTCTGCAGGCCACTGCTCTATCTGCTGAGCCAAACCGGCTAGGGCTGCTTCTCCTTTTTAAACATGCCATACTAAGAATCTCCTTCCAATTAAATGTCTTCTTTCATAAAATAGTCAAACCTTGCTTTCAGGTATTCCACTAATAAATATCTTTACTACATTACATGGGAGTGGGTTTACCTCAAAACTCTGAAGATACTTTCCTTAGGATGCTTTCTATGAGGCAACCCTGTGTAATATTAGAAATTGGCGTCTGCATTAGCAGTCCGGTCCCCTGCCATAGGACTGTTGACTCCATCTGGTTTGCAAAGCCTGCCTGCATCCCCTGATTACGTCTTTAGCCTCCTTCACTGCCGTGCCTGCCAGGTGAGCCGACAACCACTGCAAAGGCAAGGAGGCAGAGAGGCCTGGTGGGGTCATTCCTAATAAGCTAGCACGTGAATACTAATCAGTGCTGGGGAAGCAGAGGTCACCCCAGCCTGCCTGTTGGCAGGTAGCGATGTGCTCTGTGGCAGATGGCAGGCATTATCGACTCTCCACAAAGGCCTAGCAGTGAAATAAGCACCGGGGCTGAATGATAGCGTTATTGAGATTCTGAGCAAGATGCAAGCAGATGTGATGTTTGCCAGGACCCACTGTAAACAATATGCCAGCAGAATTTTTAAAGAGAGCATGTGTGTACAAACATGAGACAGGAGTCATTTGAGAAATGTTAACACCTCCTTCCTCTTTAACCACGTGTGCACTGAACTCAAGCAACTGCAATTAATGATCCCTCTTGAGACATCTGGCCCATGGACATGTGGTCTCTGAAATCTACAGCTTCTAATGACATCAGGAAACACACTTGCAAAGACAGAAATACCTTCGTTAAATTCAGAATTAATTAATTGTTAAAATAAAAAGATTCCAAATAGACTGAGGTCACTTTGGACATACATTTGATGGCTAATCCCAAATTGGACAGCCAATGCCAACCTGTTGTTTCATGTTCCAGTATTTCCAGAAGACAAATATTAAATCCCCAGGTTAAATCATTTGGAATACTGTCATCATCATGAAAAATATTGACATGACCAAAATCATAGAAATAGCAAGTTTCAGCACATATTTGCTAAAGTCATAGATATTTGGGTAGAAGAGAAGAGAATAAAAATAGTTCTTTTTGCGGGGAGGGGAGATGTTATGTGTGCATGAGAAGTGGCAGAAGGAGGATCAGGCGCCACCATAATGCTTTCAGTTCAGGCCCCAGTTATCAGATGAAAAACACACTCTTCAGCCACTTCTACTTTGGACATGTCCTAGACCCTGTTCTAGGACGTTTTGGCTATACTGAGTTAAATTAAAGTCATTATTTTATTTTGGAATAATGAGACCATAAGCAAGCCCACCCCCATTGCCCATGACATGCCTTCTAAAAGGACATAGCAACAGGACAATCTAAATCCTTTCTTTGGATGCCTCTGGATATGAACAGCTATTTGAGATAATGGAAATATCTTCCCCTTTTTTCTACATTGGGCAAAACTCTAAAAGAGTTAAGCATGTTGTATAGAATAAAACTGAAGGAGCTGAAACTTTATGAGAAAAAACAAAAGCAAAAAGCAGTTTATCCAGATGCTTCCTTTTCTGTATAGGTTTAAGATGCATGTGTGTGTTTATAGACTTGGCATTCCAACTACTAATTACTGTAGACATCTTTTAAAATTCATTTTAATTAAGGTAATGAGCTCTTCTTATAGGATTCTTACCTGGTTAGGTTCATACACCATTAGTCTATTCTGATACTGTGCGGTGTTAGTTACTCCACCTGTAATGGATTAACACGTGTTAGAGCTTTCATGAATAAGAAATAGGATGTTCCAACACAAGAATGAGATACAATTAAAGAAAAATTAGCTACTGTTGAGAATCTGTTTGTATACCCTTATGGTGAACCTATGACGTAAGTAAGAAGCTTATTTTGAAGCAGTTTCATTTTCAAGAAACATTTCAGAAGCAATCCAGTTGAGAGCAAGCAGCAAGTATGCAGAGATTAGCAAGAGATCCCCAATTCTGGCAAGCTGCTCAACATGGCCAGAATGAGGGGAAATGAATAGAGAGGGAGTGGGAGTGAATATAGCACACACAGACAAATCTCTGCAATTTATGCCAGGAACATAGTTCTATAGAAAATTCTTGTCTTTAGCTAAATTGACAGTTTTACATCTCTAGCCTTCCATATACTAACACAGTGATATCCTCATATCTCTTTAGAAGAATCTAAGAAAAGACATCACTTATAAAAAGAAATATAGCTGTGGCCAGTGTGGCTCAGTTGCTTGAGTGTTGTCCCATGTACCAAGAGGTCACTGGTTCAATCCCTGTCAGGGCACATGCCCTGGTTGCAGGCTGGATCCCCAGCTGGATCCCTGGTTGCAGGAAGCAGCTGATCGATGTTTCTCTCTCTCTCTAAAATCAATGAAAACATATTTTAAAAAAGAAATCTAGAACCAATGCTATCCAATAGAATATAACAAGACTCACAAATGTGAGTCACATATGCAATTTTAACTTTTCTAGTAGCCACATTAAAAGTAAAAACAGTGAAATTAAACCAAATATAAATTTCATTTCATTAAAAATAGCCAAAATATTATCTTTTTAACATGATATCAATGTAAAAATATTGAGATATATTTTTTCATATTAAATCTTCAAAATGTATATTTGACATAGCATATCTCAATCCAGATTAGCCACATTTCAAGTGCTCAGTAAGCTACAAGTGGCTAATGGCTACCATACTGGACAGCATACTTCTAGAGCACAGTTGCTGCTGTCCTCAACATTTTTTTAACCCCTCTTGAAAACTGCTTAGATAAAAAAAAAAAAAAAAAAACACGTGAAACCTTCTGCTTAATCAAGAACAACTAAAACATCATTACACGTTTAGCTAAATTTCTCATACTTCTTTTCATGTTTGTGGTATACATTGAGCCCTATAAAAAACAGAAATACTTAATTCTACTTTAATTTTTACCATTAAATGGAAAAGCTAAAAAATAAAACAGCAAAAAGAAAACAATATGATATCAAATGTTAGGTAATAACAGAAATATAAGTTCCCCCCCTCCAATTCTATCTTTAAAAATATTGCCTCACACATATTACTAGATACTTGTTTTTAGCTAAATTGACATCCTTATTTTAATAAGTATCACAAAGAAGCAGCTACTTTTGCAATAAATATCTAAAGTTGAGATAGACTAAAAAGTTTCCTATTGAATTTTTTTGAAAGATCCAGAGACATGGAAGCATGAAATAGATAGGGAAGTGGGGAGAAGGGCGGGAAGAGATTAACCAAATAATTTATATGCATATATGCATAAACCATGGACACATATAATAGTGTGGTAAAGGTCTGGGGGGAGGGGGCGGTGGGAGCAGGGGGGAGGGGGTCAATGGGGAAAAAAGGGGACATCTGTAATACTTTCAACAATAAAGATAACTTTTTTTTAATGAGTACTGTTCCAATACTGTCCAAGACAGCCTTACCCCGGTCAGCTTGACTCTACACAGGCTTCTTCCTGCCTCTAGGCCCCTAACTTCCCTTTTCATGGAGCACGTACTTTAGAAAACTTTTAATTATAAATTCATTCTCTGTCTTGGTAAGATGTAAGTCATTTAAGAAGCTTCTTGCAAGTTTTGGACTGAGGAATATCTTCCTCCAAGACCTGGAGCTATCCCGTTGAAATGTAATCATCAAGGCCGACAGTGCCCCTGTCTCCCATTTCCTATGGAGGGTAGGAGCCTAACTCCGGTGGATGCCCATCAGCAAACACAAATGTCCCAAATACAGAGAAAAACATTTACCAACTCAGGGATAACGGAATGTGCTCAACAGATCACATTGATCAACCTTCCTCCAAAGTCTTTCAGTACTTTTTCCACTAGTTCAACCCTCTGCTTAAAAACCCTCTTGCCTCTTGTTTTTCAGAGGAGTTGATTTCAGACTGCTTTCTGGTCTCTCTCCACTAGGGCAATAGTCTTAAGTAAAGGCTTCCTTGTCTATTTTACTTTGTCCATTATAACTTTTGCTTTGAAGGTTCAGATACTTTGAATAGGTCACCACCATCAACTCCATGGGCAGGTGTCAAGTCAACCAGAATGCAGAGGGTTAGTACATAGCCCTCAACTGAGCTGAAATAATCAATTAATACTAATGGATACATGAAGGGGAGGGAACCTGTCCAGGTCAGTCATTACTCTCTCATTCAACTCTAGTAAGGATTTTACATCTTTCATGTAATTGACCATGGCTATTATTAACTGGAGGGCTTTTTATTTTTGTAATTCTCTCTGAAGCTTGCAACCCACTTTTTAAGCTCAATGAAAGATTTGTCCAAGGAGGAAATGCAAATAACAGAGAGAAATGAGCTTCCTGCCCTCAAAAAAAGTCTTTTTTGTGTTTCTCATTGAATGTCTCATTTTAAAAATGAAAAGAAAACACACTTGAGAAAGCTGAGGCTGAAGTGCCTACATGGAGTGAAAATGTATCGCAAAATAAATACAGCGGTATGTTTGCTTTTTCCTCCCAACCTTCCTTTTCTTATCTGATTAAAAACTGAATGTCCAATAATTCTTTCTACACAAGAATAATCAAACCTATTGAGACCTCACAAGTCTTCAGTATTAAAATGATTGCCAAGTTTCGATCTGGGCCATAACCGCCAGATTAATAGCCAGCTCACCTACAATCATTTCTCCAAATGAGAGGGAACAGAGGGTAAAGCTCCCACCCACTATTTCAAAACTCTGATGGTTTACCTACTTGTTTTAGAAATATGGGACAGAATTAATATCTACTGCAGTAAACTATCTGTTTATGACACTATTTGAAAATATTTACACTACTATATGTACCAAACTCTGCCCATTATAGATTAAATGCACCACCAGTGGATTAGAATGTAGCTATTACATCCTCTCTCCCAAGCAGGGCACACAGTTTATCTTTACCCTCTTCAGAATTATTATTTACTGTCTTCCACAGATGCATCAGCTGCATTAAAATCTGCACTCAGTAATTAGATTCCTTTCCCTTACATACACATTTTCACTCACATGACAATGTGTAGAAATGAGATATTGGGTTACTAGTTGGGAGTAGAGACAGAAGTCCTAGTTAGTTATTTGGTTGATTACTTCTCGAATGTTAAACCACCGGAGGTGCCTAAAAACCGAGTGCTGTAACTTTTGCCAAGTCAGGACTGCAAGGGAAAAAGCTTAGAAATTGGTTTTATTGTGTTTCCCTTTGAAATAATTTACAAATGAGCACATAAATAAAAACAACTTCTTCTCAGTACAAAACATACGTTTTTTAAAAAGCCCCCACGTTCTCCATCCACATGTCTCTGGCAGTGTTACTCATCAGCAGAGCTTGGTCATTACATTCCCTTCACATAACACTCCTCACTTTCAGATTCATCTGCTGAAATGAGATGCTAAGGATTTGCATACAGATTTGACTATACAAAAATAGATATGGAATTAATAACAGTCGCTATATGTTTTAATTTCTCCCAGACGGGAGTACCCTTGCCTGCAGCGGTGTTCCTGGCTTTGAAAGTCATCAAGCTGATTTGTCTGCTCTGGGTTGTGATGCCACATGCTGCTCCACTGTCCCCTGCAATCAAAGGCTTGCAAAGATAGATTCCAGGCCATCGAGTATATTTTATAGATTGGCAGTTTTGATCTCCCTCCCCCACCCCAGGGGGGAATAATCTGCATCTTAACAGCTTTCTATAGATACATCTGTCATTAAATATGCCATTTCGTATCAGCATCCATTTTTAAAGCCAAGTTTTCCCTAACTTTGAAGTGCCACCGTCAAAGTGAAGACTTTCCACCAAAATTGAAAATGAACGACCCTGTCTTATACTTCTTTGCACTGTGACTTAAAGATATACAGCAGGTTCCCCCAAAGTCAAATAAGTCTTTAAAAACTGCCAGAAGGAATGAAAAGTTACCACCATGCTACCAGCAGTGAGCAATGCTTTCTATCATCAAGACAAGAGGAAAGCATTTTTCTTAAGCTTCCCTGTTCACCTCCCTACAAAGTGTTGTGACAAATGGGTGAATGCGTGCCGGGGAGAGGATGACAGGTGACTGACAAACAAGCAATCTTTGTCTGCACTACTGAGGATTCACCGACTCCCAAAATCCACTCTGCCCAAGAGCAGCAGCTGGTCAATGCTAGTGGAGTCTATAAAACCATGTGTTTAGAAAAAACAACTTTCAATATTTGGTGATCAAGGTAGGTCAAGTCTGGGAGCTCGGCTAAATTTTTTCTCAAGGACAGAAAATACCTCTGTTGACAGAGTCCCACACGAGTACAACACCAGTACCCGTGATGCAAAAAACCCAATGTGCCCATGCCCTCAGGGGAGATGCTCCAAGCTGGAATTCTGCTGGCCAGTTCAAGACCGTGGAAAACCATCTCAGGTTCTCTGCAAGTCTGCTGGAGGCCTGCAGTGCCCAGCTTCACGCTAGTTGCGGGGGAGAGTTTCTGGACAGGCTGTGCTATCAACAGGCTCCTTTATGACTCTGTTCTTGGGGGGACCATTTAACACAGCCAAACTCAGGTTCCTTATAATCAACGCGGAGATGATGAGGTCTCTCATTGGTTTCAGATGAACTATAGTGCACGGTATAGAGGCAATCCATAAAGGGAAGTTTATTACAATACTGTACTAGTTGGTTTATATAAATTTCATAAAAGGTACAAATGAGTATGTATGGAATATTGAAAAAATAACTAAGTATGGAATACTGAATTAATAATGAATTAATTTTGTATTATGAAATAGATTGCTTATAACTTTTTTTTTTCTAATAACCAGAATTACTGGCTGGCTTATAAGGATATCAAAGGTTGTTTCCTTTAATAGTTTAAACATCTCCTCTGTAAAATCACTCTAGTTCTCAAAAGACTAAAACTTCACACTTACAGTCTAATTATCAAAAGAATGACCTGATATTAGGTGTGAGTTCATATTAATCATTTTTTATAGAGACAAACTCATTATTAGTCCTTGATAAAAGGGACATCATGGGAATATTTGCAATAAATGCAAAAATAAGCTTTTTATTACCTATTTTACAGATTAGACTGGCCATATTTTTGGAGTGTTTATAATGCTACATAAACAATTAAAGCCAAGAATCATTCTACTAAATTAGCATCGTGAGTAGAAGTATACTTAATCCATGCATTAAATTAAAACTAGTATCCATATTATTTCTGTCACACTTGAGCAAACCACACAAATGGATGGCTAATTAATATACTCAAAATCTGCAAAGAAAGTCTCAAATTTACAAACTATAAAGGAAGGGTTGATGCAGCTGAAAATAAATTGTATTTATGTTACCTAGAGTGAACAGATATAAACTTGTGACCCAAAATATGTAAAGTATGCCAAATGTGCTATTTTAAATTAGTGAAATGATAAACAAGGGTAAAATCTACCACAATGCAGATGTCAGCTGCCCTTCAAAATCTTAATAAAATTCCCTCTCCCATTCCTCATTTTATAGAAAGCTGAAATCCTGCCTCCAAAGATTTCTGCATGTTCCTAGCAGGGTTAACCTCTGAAGGTCACCTCTGCTTGTCTCTGTTGTCCTGGCTTAGCTGTGTTCTTGCTGGATCTTTTATCACCCTCCTGCCATTAACCAATTATTCAGTCACCCCCATTTCTGTGATGAAGCTTTAACCTTCTCTCCTCTTAGGAAGAAAGAAAATGACTTATTTCCCATATTCATAGGTAGAGGAATTTAGCTCACTATTCTACCTTCTTTTTCTAGGTTCATCTAGATAGACACAAATGGATCAACTAACCAAAGGCTTTTCTCTTTTCTCTCCTTGAGAGGAATTCTGGAGTCAATGGGTTAGACATTTTTTTCCTAATTAACTAAACTAACAATTTTAAAGGCCACTGAATGACTATCCTATATAATAAAAGGCTAATATGCAAATTGTCCCCTCAGGAGTTCGACCAGGAGACTGGGAGTTCAATTGCTCACTATGATGTGCGCTGACCACCAGGGGGAAGAACATGGCAAGCGACCAGCGGTGGCGGCAGGGTACTGAGGGAGTGAGGAAAGGAGGGGGCGGGGAACCTGATTGGCCCTGATCGCCGGCCAGGCCTTAGGGACCCTACCTGTGCATGAACTTCATGCACTGGGCCTCTAGTATTGTATATAACATGTAATCCTTGCAGAAAACAATGTTCTAATCTAAACCAAATGCAGTTTAGAGTTAGCTCCATGTTATCACTAAATTTCTTTTTAACTTTGTGTTACATTTATGGTTTAGAAACTGAACTACAGAACCACAGAACCACAGAAAGGAAGATATTATGTGGCTCCGTTCTGTGTCCTGTGAAAGATGGTCAGTTAAACCATACAAAATAATCAAATGATTATTGATTCTAAACAACTCTCCAGGTTTGACTATTCTCCAGTGTATCATGTCATATGGAAGTTCTTCTGACCATGTGGGCATGTTTTGAGATCTTTGTTGTAGTGATAAACAACTAGTTTGTGTGGTTTCATGGGGAAAACATGGTTTTCAGAAGCCAAAAGCACAAATTCAAATTTTGTAAAGTACTAACTATGTGATCTGAGAAATCATTTAACTACTTTAAGCCTCATTCTCTGAGCAGCAATCTGAGGGTAAACAAAGTGCTATTTCTTCAGGGGAGCAAATGAGTATGTAAGCTTTGTTAATTATTTTGTAGAAAGTAGGTAATCTGATTATTTGGCTTCCATCTTAGCTCAGTACTGTAGTGGGTTTTTTTAAAAAATATTTTTATTTTTATAATTATTTATTTTTTAATATATATTTTTATTGATTTCAGAGAGGAAGGGAGAGGGAGAGAGAGATAGAAACATCAATGGTGAGAGAGAATCACTGATCAGCTGCCTCCTGCATGTCCCTTACTGGGGATTGAGCCCACAACCTGGGCATGTGCCCTTGACTGGAATCAAACCTGGGACCCTTCCGTCTGCAGGCCCATGCTCTATCTTCTGAACCAAACCAACTAGGGCTTTTTATATTTATTTTTAATAAAATTTATTGGGGTGACACTGGCTAATAAAATTATATAGGTTCCAAGTGTACAATTCTATGATACATGGTCTGTGTATTGCAGTGGTTTGGTTTAAATCTCTTTCAGATGGGGAGTAGTAAAGGTTGGGGCAGCAGTGAAAAAAGAGGAGAAAAAGTAACTGCCAGGGCAGCTGCTTGCTAAAATGAAGCAACAAAGATTTTAATCTTAGTGGACATTCCAGTTCACGAGGAACCTGTAAGTGGACAGACCAAGTGATCAAGCTCCAAACCTCCACCAGGCAGGTGACTTCATCTTGTGGGAGCCACCTCTAGGGGCAGCAAACAGACTCTGTCTTCTGTGCTCACTCCCTCGGCCACACCTGGTTCTCCCTCAAGCAAACCTTAAGCCCTTGACACTCACCTAACTGGAATCCCAGCATGCTGACCTTCTTCCAATAGTATCCTTGAGGTATTCCCAGCCTAAAAACCATCCATCATGATTGAATCCAAGGATCTGCCTTCTACAGTTCTCTGCTGAGCACGGCCAAAAAATAGGACAGATATTTGCAAACCGAGTTGCCATCCTTAAAAAAAAATAAATAAATAAAAAAAATCCCTCCTTTGACCCTGGATTTCCTCCTCTGGCTACTCTCTCTTTTCTCAGCCAAACTTACTTCCTTTTCTTTCCTTCCTACCCTCTTTTTTCTTCTTAAAGCCAAAATGCTATTTATTAATTTACAATGAAAAAAAATGTGCTGTCACATGGACAGAAGAAATATGTGTGTACCTAGAAACAGCACATTATGCGGGAGCATAATGATCAGAAAGTTGTCTGGTGAGATCAGATACAGGGAGTGAGGTTTAGTCTAAAGTGGAAGCTAGAATGCAGTGGAAGCTAGAATGCAGTTTTCACTTCCTCACTTTCCTTTTACTGCATTCTAGCCTCCAATTTCTAGCATTGCATTCTAGTTTCAACCTTCTCCACTCCCCTGACATGGCTTTCACTGAAATTACCAAGTAGTTCCTGATTGAGAAATGCGGAGGAGATATTTTGGACCTGTAGTAGTGGATGCCACTCACCCGCCCTTCTGTAACATCCTTAGTTCCCCGCCTCTGCATCCTCCTCAATAGTGTTTCCCATCCTTCTGCCCTTGTCCCCTTTCCAGAGCATCTCTTGCCCATCTGTCTCCTCACACTCTCCACCATCTCTTTGTATCTCACTACATTTGCTGTGAGAACCTCCTTGCTTACATTTGCTCTGAGAAACAGAAGGCAAGATCCCCTCTCTGAGTCTGAGGGGAGGGGTTTTTGAGGGAAGTGAGGACGCTAGTGGAGAGTGGAGAAAGGTCTTGGGGAGCTCCTGTTAACTGGCTCCTCCCACGGGGCTTGCTGCCCAGTCACAGACACAGACAAAGTGGACCACTGAATTTGTCTAACACCGTGCTTGCCAGGGTGCAAGAGAATTATTGAAATGATTGGACCATGAAGCCCTAGCATGAGGACAGGAGGGTCCATGTGTAAGTAGGAAGTAGCCAATGGACCAGAGGCCTAGTTAGGCGAAAGGTGCTACAAAATTTTTTGAAATCTCTCATGCCCTTTGCACTAATTCCTCCCTGCTTTGCACTATTTCTGTACCTACGAAAGACTTCTACCCTCACATAGAGCATATGCTATACTATAATTATCTTTTAAAAGTCTGTTCCCTCTGCTATACCAAGAGCCCCAGCATAAGACCTCTGTCTTCCTCTCCTTTGCCCCTTCACTCCTAGCCCAAAAAAGACTTAATGAGCCTAGGAACCTTGCTCAGCATCTCCTGATTGGTAAGAAGTGGAGCAAGTTTCATGTGTGTGACCCTAGTCTGTGACCTCAGTGCACCACAATCCAGCCTCTGCCATGCCATCTGTTAGTTCCCAATATTTCGTATATAATTTTTTAGATGCAAGCACAGTATTTGCACAGATAGACTAAGGCTAAAGCTATGGTGTTAAAATAATGTTAATGAAAATTTACATTGTTCTAATTTTAATGAATACTAGAAAAGCCAAAGCCCCTTTAGTAGGTTTGAATAACTTAAAGTTATTTAAAATGGGGCAATGCAAGCTTCATCTAAATTTAATCAAAATAAAACTACACATATGTTCTAGAGAGTTAAAGCTTTAACAACTGTTCTCTCATTAATGAAATATCTGCAAAAACCTTTGACTGTCAGCTCCTAAAGGGCCAGAAGTATGTTTGCTGAATTAGTTTTATTTATCTATGAGCCAGCATTAGACTTAATAAGAATGCAGCATTCACCAAAGGTACAAGAAAGCACTGAACATTGCATTTGGGTAAATGCAGGAGCCTTTGTCTTATTTTTATAGTTTTAAAGCACTGATTTTGTCATTAGCTTCCCATTATCCTGATGCTTTTTGACAAAAATGAAAAGGTAAGTTGTTCTGCAAGATGAATTCAGGATTAACTTTCACTCACATACACACACAAAAGGATCTTTTTAGTACTTCATAGGCGATACCTTACAATGGAGAGCAGACTTTTCAAAGCACAACTGGAGGATATTTAATTCTTATTTTATTTCGGTATTGTGAATTTCAAGTAGAAATGATGTGCAGCATTTGTGAATTGGGTCATAATGTCAAATACTATAGGAGCCTGTAAAATATGACTATCTCTAATATCCTAAATCGAATGCTAATGGGCATATCCATACAGCCTGATTTTCTGAATTCATCTCTCCTTGTCTCACTTTAAAAACCATGAAAAGGTGTTCAAGGTGTCCTGACCCCAAAACGAACAGAGGAAGGGAAGGGGGTTTGAGGAGAAATAGGGCACACTGAAAATTATGAGTCTCCGAAGAACATTCATTTTGTGTTCTCTGGCACAAAAATAAGGCCTAAATCCACATTCTATAATCCTTACTACCTCTACCTCAGGCAAAGCTTTCAAAATGCCAGAAGAATGTCAATGACCCAATCCCCCATCAATTAAATTGGAAATAACTGATTATTTAGTAAAGGATAAGGAATAGCCTCAAATAGTTTCATCTGCTCCAATAAATCAGGGTAACCCTTCGAAATCAGTGATAGTCAGGGTGAAATATATCTGTCTTTTTAAAAAGGGGCCCATTAGCAAATCTTGTTGCCCGCCCTCCCTATCCATGGTTAGATTCACAATTTATTATAAGCTGGGCTTGAGAAAAGAGGCAGCCAACTTAAGGTATTAGAAATGTCACTGGTGATTTCCTCCTCTTTCCAATTAAAAGTACTGCACTATACACAGGGAAGTGGGTTTTTCATCTCAAGTACACAGTAGGGAGAAACAAACCTGAGAAAATTGTGATTGTTTTCATTAAGTATGGTTAACACAGGCAGCATACATTAGTGTAAAAAAAAAAAAGAACAAAGAAAA
This sequence comes from Cnephaeus nilssonii, assembly GCF_951640355.1. Lineage (NCBI taxonomy): Eukaryota > Metazoa > Chordata > Mammalia > Chiroptera > Vespertilionidae > Cnephaeus > Cnephaeus nilssonii. Next base: position 46,424,127 of record NC_137080.1, read on the forward strand.
TGTATTTATTTTTATAGTAGGGAAAAACAAAGTGATATAGCAATAAGGTCTGTAATAAGTTGATGCATTTAATAAAATGGAAAAGGAAACGTATGTACTCATATTGAAGTAGAAGTCGGCTTGATACCAGGTGATAGATCTAGCCTGTCTAAGGTAAGCTTCAGTGCCTTTTTAAGGCTTCACTAAAGAAAGTACTAAGTAGTTATATCCTTAAGACTATGTAAGGAAAACTCCAGCATTTTTTTAAAAAGCTAGTTTTGTAGTAAAAAAAAAAAAAAGAATATTTATAAAACTATTTGTGAGAAATTCATGCAAAATTCACAGGATGTTAATGTAGGAATGCAGTACATTAACAACATATGAAAACTAAATGAGTCAATGGAAGGAATATAAATTGGAAGAAAATATAAATTACATTAAGTTCATAAATTCATCATTGTTTTGTTATCCAAGTCAAATAGGGATCTGTTCTTTCTATACCAAAGACTTATTTATAGCCAACTTTGAAGTTTCTTCAGCAAAGGGTTATAGCCCTGGTAGTTATTTTCTTAACTATTTATACTTAAAGAGAAAGGAACAAATCACCAGATGAGGGTTTTATTGAAATATATCTATATATACTAACATGTACACTTATATCTAATGTTTATTTGGTATATGGGAGCGGTAATTATTGGGTCCACCTCATTATCCTCTTCTTTAGTCATAATCTCAGCTTCATTCATTTATTACCAAGCACTTAAGCCCTGACATGAGCTAGGTTCTTCAAAGAAAATTGGTAAATCGAAAATAACTGAGGCATTACCCATGAAATGCAAGACTGTGGCTTTCTCCTTAGTTACTGAAGACAGCGGAAGGAAAATGGGCAGAGTCCAAATTTAGTTTAAATGCAAGGGCGAATGCTGTCAGAGCAGATGTTAAACAACTAGGGAAGATTGTTGAAGGAAGCTGAGAAGCATTCACAGGTGTACTTAAAAATGAGTGTTTCTTCTACCTGCAAACATCTCAGAATTACTCTTAGTACAGCAGGTCCTCAAATAACATCATTTCGTTCAATGTCATTTTGTTAGAATGTTGATGAGATGCCATAGGAACTTAACTCTTGTTTATATCAGTCACCTATGGTAAAATAGGTTTCCTTATATGTCATTTTGCTTAAAGTCACAGACCCTATTGATGTCATTTATTGAGGACTTACAGTATTTGATTTTCCTCTTTGACCTTGACATAGAAATTCAACAAGTTCTATTTGAGTTGTTTAACATCAAGTCAGGGCTTAAGTGCTTGAGTATCCTCCAACTAAGAGAAGATACAACTTTCTTCCCCAATAGGCAAACATTTCAAAGGGAGAACATTTTAGGTCTTTTCAATAATAGAACTGGAAACACAGGTTGATAATGGGATGTTAATACTTATGCCCCGCAGACTCCTTCTGCACAAGTGAAAAGGCAGCCCTGGGGAGTTTGAAGAAGTATGTGGGTGTGGATGAAACAAGAGTGGAAGCCAGTGAATAATTGCTGGAGCTAGGGTTATGGGTACATGAAGTTCATTATACTAGCCTCTCTATTTTTTTCATAATCAAAAGGCTTTCAAAAAAATGATGAAAAAAGGAAACTAAAATAATAGTGCCTCCTAAATGATCAGAAAGAATGAAGACTAATTAGGAATGAAGGACTAGGATGACACAAGTCACTACATAGGTAATATAAAACATTATTTTAGCCAATAGTTTCAATCCCTCAATGCACAGCAATCCTCTTACCTGGATACCCATTGCTATACCCATCAAAATGGGTTTACTGGGCTTTTATTTTGCCTGCCCTGGCTTTGATGAAAGACTCATAGTCAGGCAGCCAGAGTAAAGGTAAAAGCAAAGGTGTGCAATACAATCCATGTATATCAAAAGCTGACAATCTAAACAACAGAAGGTTTGGTCAAAAAAGAGGTGTGATGGTCTGTTAATTTCCATCTTGAATTTTTACTCCACTAATCACTCAGAAAGTCATAGTTCTTTATAGAGTAGGTACTCAATCAATGAATGTTAATTAGCCAAAATGGCAGTTCTGGCTCATTCATTCAATTACACATGGCCACACCACCAAAGCTTGACTTTTAAATTTATCCCACAATGGAAGTGTTTTTTGATAAATCCAACATATGAGGTATTTTCTACCTGATATCCAGAGAAGACCATCCGCCACGTAGCCAGCGTGACATGAAAGGGATCTGTCAAAGGACTGCACAAAAGTCCACTTGTTCTTCTTGGGACAATATCTCTCAACTGTAGGCAGAACCTGGCGCAGCTCATTTCTGCCCCCAACCGCATAGAGGTATTCATCCATGGCACCCAGCACAAAATGCTCCCGACAGTTTTTCATGGGTGCTATCTCTGCCCAGGAATTACTGCGGGGGTCATAGCGACAGGCGGTCCTCACAGCACACGTCCGGCCAGTGGCGTGCTCCACCTCCCCTCCTGCCACAAACAGGAAGTCCCCCATGACAGCCACACAGTGGTGGCTCCTTCCCACGGGCATGGGGGCCAGCTCACTCCAGTTGGCAATGGCAGCTATGAGAGCATTCTCCTGATCAACAGGATTGAAGTACCGAAGTTCCTTGACTTTACAGACCTCGCGCTTTTTCCCACCAATGATGTATAGGGTGTCTGACTGGAACCTTGGTTTGGTCCTGCGGGTCTGCCACACGGGCTGTGCATAGATGCTCTGGTGGTATTCCAGGGCCTCATTGACAAGAGCCGTTGCAGTCTCACTTGCCTGGACGAGGGGGTGGGACAGGGCAACTGTATGGAGAGTATCCACATCCATCAGGCCAAAGCGGATATACTGCAGGAGCTCATCCATGTACTGGTAATGGCAGTTGTGTTCCAACCACCTCACGGCTAGCTGAAACAGAGGGAGGGGAGGGGAGAGGGCAATACAAAGGTGAAAAAGAGAGCCTAAACAAGGGCATATAAAAGGCCACTGGGTATTCTTTCAGACACTTAACATTTTTTTTCTTACAAATAATATTTTGATACCTGTTGAGAATTTCCCCCCTGCATCAGCAGCCCCCTACCCCCACAAAACAGAACATGAAAGAACTCAAGACGTTGTAGGCGTTAGAAACAATGTTAAGCAACAGTGATGGGGACCTTAAGCTATCACTTGGAGTGAACAATAATCTTTTTTTTTTTATTTTAGAAAATATTTTTATTGATTTCAGGGAGGAAGGGACAAAGGAAAGGTAGAGATGGAAACATCAATGATGAGGGAGAATCACTGATTGGCTGTCTTCCACTGGGGATTGAGCCTGCAACCCGGGCATGTGCCCTGACTGGGAATTGAACATGATCTCCTGGTTCATAGGTTGATGTTCAACCACTGAGCCAAACCAGCCGGACAATACCTGGCAATCACTTTTCAAAGAATAAAAATACTGTTGTGAGACAGCCTGTCCCCTTACATTTCATGCATAAGAGGCCTGGTACACCCCACCCCCAAGAAATGTCAATGGTGAGTGGTGTCATCACAGCTCAAGCAATATATGTCAGCCCAGGAGTCAAGGTGCTGTATCAATATAAGTAATGTAAGAAAATATGTGATCATCCGAGACCACCGGGTATACTTGAGAGAAAATCAATATGACACTAGTAGAATGATTTAGAAAGGAAAAGGACTTTTTCCCCTGCCCCTTTGGTTAGTATATCAGTCAGGAAGCAAGAGAAGAAAAAGGAAGATTGAAATCTATCAATTTAATTTTTTTTTGTCAATTAGTTTTCATCTTCAAGACAGTTGTTATTTGCTCATGTAAGATACTGGCAATTTGTTAGAGCCTTTCCCCCAGAAACAGAATATAGAAGAGATTATCTTTGTATTATGAACAACGTAGCACAATGTAATCCAAACCTTTTTATTTAGGCCCAGATCACTTTCAGGAAAAAAAGTTGTAAGAACTTTTGGCTACAGATAAAGAGAATGTCTTAAAGTAGGTGCATTAAGCCATGAATAACAAAACTGAACAACAGTTTAGAAAATATCATCAACAAAACACTAATTCATGTTATGGAGCACCTGAAGAAATTTAATTAATGTGACTTAATATTTAAGTTTGGCAAACTTGTCCACACACTAGCATAAAGAAGTATATTTAATATCTCCAGTCAACATATTTGATATGAACAATTCTGTGCAGCACCTATATTAAACTCAATCTCCCAGGCAATACAAATGTGGCTCTGAAGGAACAGCATGAAAAAGTAAAGTAATGGCCCAGCTGGTGTTGCTCAGTGGTTGCATGTCAACCTATGAATCAGAGGTCAAGGTTAAATTCCCAGTTAGGGCACATGCCCGGGTTGTAGGCTAGATCCTGAGTAAGGGGCATGCAGGAGGCAGCCCATCAAATATTCTCCCTCATCATTGATGTTTCTGTCTCTCTCTCCCTGTCCTTTCCTCTCTGAAATCAATTTTTTAAAGAAGTAAAGTAATGAATTAGAATACTGAATAATTTTATTTCGTTTTATTTGCTTTCTGCCCTGGTAACAAGGATCACTAAACTCTCCAAAGCACTAGATGATTTCAGACTTCCTGAGTTTCTGTGTCCATTTGACAAATGGCTCCAAAAGGCAACACATATTTTGGGATTATCTTTTTAGCTTTCTGAATGAAGAGAATGTAGGAAGTGAATTCGCTTTCAATAGGCACTGAAATGCATCTTTCAATGAGTTCTGTAATTTGGAGAAGTGGCAAGAGAATGTCACTCGGTGCAGGCAACCTGCCAAGGCCAAGGAGGCAGACATCATGGAGGGCAGATGAGTGGCACTCTGTAGCTGTGTGTCTAGATACTGGCATTTTTAATTTAAGTAAGATAGAAACTTCATTAAAAAAATCTGTGTATGGTAACAGCAGCAATAATCAAAGAGACTGCCGAAGAAAAAGGCCACTCATCAAAAGGTCTCCGCCAGAAGTGGAGACTTTCCCACAGTCAGCATCTTGGATTTTCTCCACCATCATTTTAGAAGTTTCAAGGGATGGGGTTCCAATTATTTCCCTGAGAAGATAATTCAACAACTTAGTAAATGATTTCCTATTCTTTGCCCACAGAGCTTTCAAAAGTTGCCAGTGATAAAGTCATCCCACTCAAAGTATTTTCTCATGCACCAGGTTAAATTTTCTAAAACTTAATATTTAATATTGCTCCTAATATAACAGACTAATTCCAGCTGATATTGCTTTGCTTCGTAACAAATTTCTTACACCCCAATGTTTCTGCATCTTTCATGTGGATGCTACGGGAAACAGCACTGGAGAAACATTAGACAAATACCCCATGTCTCCATAGTCCCTTTTTACAGCACAGTGCTGCCCATCTAATTATTTTTCTCTTTCCTCATAAACCAGTTCTCCCTATACCATAATTGATTTTCCAGCCCACTCTTAATACTCTCCGGTTTACCTTTATCTTTCTACCAAACAGTATCACTTACTGTGTCAGAAGAAGTACACCAGCCACAACTAGGCTCTCTGCCTTATGAAACTCTCTCATGAATCAAACTGGCAGTGGAAAGTGTCCACCTTTATCTATTACTGATTAAATTCTGGTTTTCTATCTACTGCTACGTCACATGTACACAGGTATCAAGATGCTTTCCATGCTCAAATTCCCTAATTACTGTATATTAATAGAATACTTTGTTCACATACATTTAGTTTGCATTTTCTGGGATAACCTTGAATCTTATTTCTTGCCAATCTTTCTAACTTCTCACAGATTTTGTATAATTTTCACACTCTATCATTTTTAAATACTTTCAGTCTACACAAGTCATTCATACTTGGGTTTATCTTTTCTCCAGATCAAAGGTAAATATGAATTACAATGAACTATTCTGCCCCCAGCTTCAAAACAATCTCACCTGGACATAGTTTTATTTATAAACTAGAGGCCTGGTGCCCGGATTCCTGCACTGGTGGGGTCCCTGGACCTGGCCTGTGGGGATCAGGCCAAAACCAGCAGTCCAACATCCCCTGAGGGGTCCCGGGGTGCAAGAGGGCACTCTGCAAAGTTGCTGTCGCTCGGCATCTCCTGTGTTGAGCATCTGCCCCCTGGTGGTCAGTGCACATCATAGCTACCGGCCGGTCAGCTAGTTGGCCAGTCAGCCGGTCACTTAGGCTTTTATATATATATATAGATTTAAATCCAGTGCTTCTCACACCTAAAATGTGCAAGAATTACCTGGGGTTTCTGGTCAAAATGCAGATTCTAATTCAATAGGTGGGGGGGAGGAGATCAAGAGTCTGCATTTCTAACTGTCTCCAGTTGATGTGTATGCTCTGGGCCACAGACCACCCTTTGAAAAGGAAAGTTTTAGACAGTTTCCCTCCCATTCATGAAATAGCAAATTGCTGCTTTATTAGAGTAAATTAAGTATGTTGTTTCCAATTTAAGAAGGTTTAAATCAATGATGTCTAAGTAGGATGCTTTAGCAAAGAAACAGGATACTTATAGCTTATTATTGTGGGTAAGACAGCATATTTCCTACATAGTAAGATGTGGGTAAGATCTTACTATGGGTAAGGCAACGTATTTTGAAACCTTGGTTCTCTTAAGGTCTATAACTCAACAGCTGATTCTGATGGCAAAAGGCAAGTCAGAGATAATAGATAAATAAATATAATAGTGTTATTGTACTGTTTTTACTTTTTTGCAAGTGTAAAAGAGAAAAAACACTAAAAACATGGGTAACTCTTATTTATCCAAGTAATGAAAGCACTGTCAAAAAATTTAAAACAATGGGCTACGTCAAAATCACTTCTCCCCTGTGAACCCCACCTAGCACTCCCTATTCCCTGCCATGCTGCATTACAGGCAAGGTGGCGGAGGGAATGCTGGAGCCCGTTTAAGGGGTTTAGCGACCACCGTAAGCAGAAGGCTGATTCATCATTGGGGCATCATAGAATCCAAAGACACAGTTCGCTTTGTAGTGTATTTTGAGGGTTATGTTCTCAGGGAAGGTTGAAATCCTATTCTATCTTACTTATTCTGGTATGATGACATCCCCATTACCCTAAACTCTAGCATATATTGACTGGGAGGGAAATGGAGCATTCAGTGCCAAGTCTTATCTCCCACTTTTTGGTGACAAAGCCAGCCAGAACGGGAAATAAATAAAGGATTCAGTCTGGGAGGACACATTAAAGAGTACTTAGGAAAGATGACCATTAGGCAAGATGTTTCCTTAACCATCTGAAACACAGGGCACTGTCACCTCCCAGGACCACGGGGCATCACCCGAGCACCCTGCCTGACCCAATCTAGTTTATCTTATCCTAGTGGAGAACTGCTGCTCCCTGAGGAAGCATTTGCTACAGCTTATTTGTGCGTTAACTCATCTCATCCTCAGGTCTTCACTGAGAACAGGGGCTGGTACGTAGTTGGCTATAAATACTTGTTGCATACACTGAAAATTCCTGGGATATTCTCAGGCTACTTCTCATATTTCTCTTGAACAAATAATGTCGATTCTTATATATTTTTATTTATCTATCACAGGCATCAGTTTCCTAATTTATCATCCCATCTTTGTAGCTTCCCTATATAAAGCCCTCATAAGCTCTCAACTCCACATGGCGGCATACGGTGTACACACAATTCTTGTTTTACTCCCTCAGGTAGTTGGTGCTGCCACCTCTCTTTGAGATTCTTGGCAATGCAATAACCACTGGAGTCTTTTAAGCCCTCAAATAAATAATAAGATACTAGGGCAAGAAGAAACTTTAGAGTACATTTGGTTCAAGCATCTCAAGACAGGGCTTTTTGATCCACGGTTGGGAATCCATGGATGTGGAGGGCCGATTGTATGCATTGTTCAATGCCATTTCATGTAAGGGACATGAGCATTTGTAGATTTTGGTATCCTTGGGGGTACCTGGAACCAATCCCCCATGGGCATTAAGGAAAAACTGTAAGTAAGTTATGGGGCGTCAAAAGTTATATGTGGATTTTCAACTGCATGGGAGGTCAGCGCCCCTAAGCCCCACAATGTACAAGTATCAACTGTGTCTGTAAATGCCCTTTACCAAAGCAGTTCTCATCAGATGAGTGATCAGATCTTTTTAACCAACACTAACAAAAGATAAAGTGCTCACAGCATTGTCTGAAAGCAATAACTATTTCACAGAACTTCTCAGCCAGAGCTGAATAAGCAAAGACTGGTATTTTTGCCCACAGCCTTATTCCGCTTCTCAGCCAGGGGTAGCTGTAATCGTTTTCCTACTTAAAACTTGGTTGCAGACAGCTTTGCTGTAGGGGCACACTGAGCCCTCCCTGTGGCAGGAGCACACATGGCTATATCCTTGCCAGTCCTGTCATGCCACTGAGATACACCAGGGCACCAGTCTCCCCTCGGTGCCCATAAGGCAGCATGCATTCCACAATTTCAGAAAGGGATAAAGGAAGGGCACAAGAGCAAACCAACAGAGACCTGGCATTCCCGAACCTCCACCAAAGTGTCAGGCATGTCAAAGAACTCTTGGGCTACAAGGAGTGGGAAGCCACAGAAGTGCACTTTAATAGAATGAGGGACAATGCCTAGACAGGATTTTTTTTTGTTTCTAAAGGATAGCAAGCATACTCTCCATCTTCTAATGTACGCCCTCCAAGGGAAGTTGCATTGACTATTTTATAGATTATTTTTATAATGCCTTAAATTCTAATAAACAGAAGCATAAAACTTTAGCAATATACCATTTTATTATCACACAGCTTCTTCAGATGATGAATGTGAAAAGTTCCCCAAGAGCCAGTGAGCAGAGGTTAAACTACATAGAAGCTCATCTCTTTAAGGTGAGTCATGCAAGGTCCAGATAGTGACATATTAAACCAGAATCATGACTGCCATAGAGAGAACAATTCAAATTAATAAATAAATGCACCAAATTTTATAGTCATATTCTCTTCTTTGTGACCAAATGAAAAATTTCTGTTCAAAAAGACAACATTCTCAAAAAGACAACATACCTATAAAATCCAAAAGCACCAGAAACTAGGGACTCGGGACCAGAGCATTTTCCTCCACCAGAACAATGGAAACGTTACCATGGAGGAATATTAAAAATTATATCAGTGCTCACTTGAGTGCTATAATTAAAATCGTGTCAACATTCTGCTTGTAAAACAGATTTTTGAAGGGAGGTTGCACATTAACCATTATAGCTGACTACAGACTTATGTCAGACACCTAGGCTGTTTTTTCTCTAAGAAATACATTTCAGTAGAATCAAATCTGATGAGGCCCCGGGTTCATGTTCTATCAGAAAAAACGACCTGACAGATTTTTAAAAGAATGTTCAGCTTAGCAGATATGATAATAACATATGTTCTTTCATTGTTCATTTAAAACTTTATAAAGTTGGGAGACAGACAAATGTTCTTATTTTTATCTTCAGAATAAAATGTGTGCCTGATAATACTCTGGTTTCTCTTCAGATTATATAAATCCTTCGTGATTTACTACAGATTTCCATGAAGAGGAGCAGTTATGAGGTGTTTTTTAGAGATCTAAAAACAAAACAAAACTTGATGTATACAACTTATTCTCAAATGGCTCAGAAAACAGTGCCCTCCCCTTCTCTCTCTCTCTGCTACTATATATATCAATACTATATCCTGTATATATGCTCCTACTATATATATCTACTATCTATCTATCTATCTATCTATCTATCTATCTATCTACCTACCTACCTATAGATATATAAATAAATATCTAGAGAGAGAGGACATACGATAAAGCAAATAAGGTAATATGAAAATTATATGGTTTCTCTGTACTTTTTTATTACTGCAACTTTTTTGTATGAAATAATTTTAATTAAGAATTGAAAGAATAAAATATTTGCCTAATAATCATCTTTATTCATATTTTTTAAATGCATACTGCAGAGCATTGAAAGCAGCCAAGGGTGTCTCCTTCCCATCGACCGGGACAAACACATAGGACTGGAGGAATCACAATAACTACCGTGAGGCCTGCTACATTTAAACTCCAGGTATTTAGGAGGACAAATAAAAAGTGACCTGGGTTGTCCTTGGATTTAGTCTTATAACAAAAGAGAATTTTTAAAAGGTACATTGTATATCAAGATGAAGAGAAAATATAGGAAAAGAGATGAGGTTAGTGTACTGTAATGTCCTGTCTACCTATGAGAATTGGCCACCAATTTAAACTGATTTCTGAAAAGTCAATACAAAAAGCAGCATGAGTACATGGCTGACATTGACCAGTCACTTCGCTTCTCATCAGTAAAATGAGTGAGTTGATGAGAAAGTTTCTTCAACCTATAGGATATATGGCACCTATGGACCCACCAAAAAAGTAATATTTTAAAGTAGAATCCTCCAAATTTCTTATTAATGGGAGAAGCAACCAAAATTAATCAATGTGTCTAGTATCCCATGCACATTTCCACAGCATAGTGTTTTTTTAAAATTTTTTAGAGTGTTTTTTTATCTTTATTGTTGAAAGTATTACATATGTTCCTTCCCTACCCTTGACTCCTGCTGGCCCACCCTCACCACCCCCCAGGCCTTCACCACACTATTGTCTGTGTCTATGGGTCATGCATATATGCATACAAATTCTTTGGTTAATCTCTTCCTACTCAGCCACCCCCACCTTCCCTCTGATATATAGTGTTTTTAATTGTGTGTTTACTTCACAATTTAAATCTGAGTTTGCAGGACTCTTATTTTCACATTATTTACCCAAGCATTTGGGATTTGAACCTACAATCAGTATTGTTTTCTACCCTTTTTCTTATTTTCTATTCTACTCTTTTTCTTATTTTCTATTCCACAGTACAAATCTGGCCTGAGGGCTCAGGTGACAATCTCATGTGAGCTCTAAATGTCCAGTTGGTCAATGATAGGTCTATTTCTATTTGTGTTTTTTTAATTATATTTCTCTTTATGATTTGTCAGCACAATTTACCTTAGCTAAGATTTGGAAACAGCCTAAGTGCCCATCAGCAGATGAGTGGATTAAAAAACTGTGGTACATCTACACAATGGAATACTATGCTGCGGTAAAAAAGAAGGAATTCCTACCATTTGCAACAGCATGGATGGAACTGGAGAGCATTATGCTAAGGGAAATAAGTCAGTCAGAGAAAGATAAATATCACATGATCTCACTCATCTATGGGAAATAATGAACAACATAAACTGATGAACAAAAACAGATTCAGAGACAGGGAAGCATTGATCAGACTGTCAAACCTCAGAGGGAAGGTAGGGGAGGGTGGGGTAAGGGGGAGAGATCAACCAAAGGACTTGTATGCATGCATATAAGCCTAACCAATGGACACAGACAACAGGGGGATGAGGACCCATATGTAATACCTTAATCAATAAAGAAATTAAAAAAAAAAGAAATGCAACTCATTCTATGTATACTTAGGAAGTGTACCTGGAGGAATATGAATATGTATAAATGTATTATTCAAATTCCCCAGGTTTATACAGGGTAACATTGGGGGAAAGAGCTCAAAACTGTATTCTACAAATCCACAGCATAGTTTTTGTAAATCTCTTTTCAGAAAATGAAATGATGTTTTGGTCTATAATTCTGTACTCACCAGAAATGCAGGCATGTGTGTGTGCACATCCTAGTTACACCTAGTCTTTTCCTCCCTGGAACAACTCTGTTCAGATCACATCACTGCACTGAGTAGCTAAAATCACTCCAGTCAAAGGACACATTTTACATTTGTACAGCAACTGCTTCAAGGTACTATCTACTTAGAATCCCAGAATAAAATTTTATATATGAATGCAAATATTTTTTAAACTACTCATATAAATTTTTACCTCAGGATCACCTTTATTTAAATATGCAATTCCCATAATAGTATCTACAAAGCTTTTTAGATAGAAAAAATATTCCATTGGACAAGAAAGGCAACCACCTGTGCCACCTATGCCAGCGATGTTGCAGGGAAAATTAAACCCGTTATTGCTCTCCTCATACTTGAGCAGAATACAGGAACAATTAGAAATAACTTCCACCCTGGCCGGGTGGTTCAGTTGGTTGTGCATTGGCCCATGCACTGAAAGAAGGCCGTTTTGATTCCTGGTCAGGTCACATGCCAGAATTTTGGACTTGATCCCCCTGGTGGTGTGTGTGTGTGGGGGGGTGCTTGCGGTAAGCAGCCAATCAATGTTTCATTTTCACATTGATGTTTCTCTCTCTCCCTCTCCCTTCTTATATCTCTAAAAATCAATGGAAATCTTTTTTTCAAAAAAAGAAATAACTTCCTATACTTGCCCTCCAATGGCCTGATAATAATTTCTGAGCCAAAAGATAACACTTATCCATCTAATCACTGATGGCGTCAGAGTATTACTTGATGCTGGACTAAAGACATGAGACTTCTCAGTAAAATGTTAGTGTCTACCATATTTATATATGATGTTCTTCTGGATGTAAAAGGGCCTTAACATGTGGTCAGGGAGATATGAAGCTCAGATTAGAACAACACTGGAAAATGAGAGAAAACCAGCTTGAAGACAATAGAAGACAATCCCATTTGAAACAGGAACTAAATTGATCCCACATGGCTTACATAATTTTGCATTAATTCCTCAGCTACTTCATGCAATGAGGATGCATTATCAGGGAGAAGTCAGCCAAAATGGCCATGGGCATCCTGATGCTTTTTCCTACCACTAATTGGTACATGCCCATGAAGGTGAATGTGACACAGTGAAAATGAGGCAGGATCTGATGTCAAAAGATCTGTTTCTGCAACTTTATGTGTTTGAGCAGTTATGAAAAAGACAAACAACTTGCTGTTTCATCATCTGTAAAGCAAGGATGATATTAGTTATGTCACAAGACTGAATACCATGTCAAAGTGTTTGGTAAAATATGACATTTAGACAACATACAGAATTAATATAATTACAACATACCACCAAGAGATGGAGCTAATCCTCAATTCAATTACCCTTTTGAATTCATGATAAAGCCAGCACATTACAGTGTAATATTGATGTAGATTTTGAGAGATTACTATAGTTAATAGAAACGTGCTACACAGGTATTAAATACTTCACATGTTATAAAGTGATAATAAAAATGCGGCAGATTATCTGATGCAGATTATAAACTTGCCCTTATGATGAGCTATTTTCATACAAATGAATTCAATAATTTAAGGTCTGCAGCTTTGTTAAATCCGAAGTCAGGGAAGCATGAATAAAGGAATGAATGAATGAATGAATGAATGAAAAGAGAGACATAGACATAAATCTACTTATCTCTGCATAACACTTAGTGTATATTTAGTTCCTTTACTTGGCTTGAGTTTCCTATTAAAAATACTTGAATTTATGTCCGAGTCCCCTCAAATCTTAACTCATTTAACTTAGTAGCAAGGAAAACACAAAACAAAACTATCTGTCTTAAGAAAATGAAAATAGCCAGAACCGGTTTGGCTCAGTGGATAGAGCGTCGGCCTGCGGACTCAAGGGTTCCAGGTTCGATTCTGGTCAGGGGCGTGTACCTTGGTTGCGGGCACATCCCCAGTAGGGGGTGTGCAGGAGGCGGCTGATCGATGTTTCTCTCTCATCGATGTTTCTAACTCTCTATCCCTCTCTCTTCCTCTCTGTAAAAAATCAATAAAAATATATTAAAAAAAGAAAAGAAAACGAAAATAATGACTGTCTGAGTTGATTACTTTTCATTTTGTTTTGTTGCTCTGGGGAAAATGATATAACTATGAATCTTTTATTTTAGTTTTTTTCACTCACTTATTTCTCAAATTTTTAATGAGTGTCTATTATGTATCAGGAACTTACTTGATGAGAAAGAAGATTCTAATAAGTATACATATTCTTACTTGCCATTCAATTCAGTTAATAAAACTCAAGGCTTACTCTTGACCTCGATGGTCTTAATGTATTCCTGTAAAATATACTTATGGAATATGGAATTGGGGAAAGAAAAATCCCGCAAATTTGGAAGTTTCCGCCTATTGTAGGCAGATTTTCAGATACAAGTTAAACCCATCTTTCTATGTTACCAATTCCCTCATAGGTCTTTTAAATATTGCTGGTACATTTATAAGTGTTATGTTTTTTTAAAAAGCTGTTTAATTTGTAAACATGCCCTGGAGCATCCTGAGAGCATCACGCTCTTGACTATTTCTTTATGAACTAATTCAATAATAATGAACCAATAGCAGGTTCGCTACACACATACTCCCTCCTGAAATTAAACTTTTAGTGACCAAAAGGACCTCACAGGCTCAAGCAGCTGCCCAAGGCCACAGACACAGAGAAAGTCGAACTCTTCACACAAGGGGTATGATGATTAATTTGGAGGTCCAGGAAGTATCTACGAGTAAGCTGCATTGAAGGTTTCATGTTGGCAGCCTCCAAGTAAAAAAGAAAAGAATCCTCAAAGGCCACTTTAAACATTAATTTATAGCTCCGGAGTGCAGAGCTTGGAGTGGGGAGCCTGCTAACTGAAGCACATGACTTAAAACCTGTCAGGGGCCAGACCCTGCTATCGAGGGATGGAGCCGGTGGGCTGGGGCTGGGGAGCAGGGCTTACACCCGCAGTAAGTTGCAGAAAATACACATAAACATGATGCCAACCTTCGTCGCTATGTGAATTTCAGCCTGGCTATGATGTTTAAACAAACAGAATATTTCACACTGCATTCTCTAACTTCATTTCGTCATCATATAAATAACTGGGAAACAATGAATCCTTTATTCGCACCTTGCAACACTTTAGATTATAATACACAAGTAACATTTTTGTCAAAGAAGATACACTCTTCAGCACCATTATTCATCAGTTTGGGGGAGGGGGAGTGGCCTAAAGAGCAGATCTATAATAGTGATGTAAGGAAGAGATGAAGACGTGGACAGAAGGGCCCAGGGCAGGGCAGCCAATGGCTTGACAATCTGGGAAGACTCGTGAGGGAAGAGGAGGCTGCAATGGATGCAGGAAGGAGTAGGCAGTAGCCATTCCAATGGCTATATTGAGAGAAGGATCGTGTTTCAGCCCCAGTGCCTGGCACCCAGGAGGAAATCCACAAGTGTTTGCTGAATGTCAGATAAACGGGAATTAGGAGACTGCAATCTGGAGAAATCACAGATCTGAGACATCTTTATCAGCTCAGAAGGAACAATGTGTATGAAGAGCCAGGGGAATTTGAAAGGGCAGATGGGAGGATTGAAAAGGAAACCGAAACTGGACCCACTGACCAGCTCCAGCCCTGGGAGCAGAAAGGCCAGCACATGCCAGGAGGCGAAGTGTGGGGCCTTCTGGGGGGGCATCACTGCTGAGGGATACAGCCTCGGTGAGAGCATCAGGTGAGAGCACCGAGGTGGCTGTGAGGTGGAGGACTTGAGAGGACATAAGAAAGTCCTTCATTCTGGACGTTAGGTTTCCACAGTTAGATATAAAGGGTAGAACAGATTGGGGGAAGGCAGGAATCTAGGCTTATACTAAAAACAACTTGAAATAATAGTTGTATTTCCTTTAAGAAAAAGCAGTCCTTGCTTGAGTACCATTAATTTGCAAGCATACTAAATCTATAAAATAAAATCACTCATTGTCATATATAAGACATTGTTAATATTAAAATGAAAATTCACACTACTTTCTAAATACCCAAAAAACAATACTGATCGAGTTGACTGACACGTTTCTCTCCTAATTACTTTTTACTCCCAATACTTAAACAAAACAAGACATAACTAATCAATAACTTTACTAAGTATTCCTGAGGGCTATTTTATCCATGCTGTTCATGCAGCTAGACAAAAATAAACATTCTTGGTCTGGTGTGGTGAAGAATTGGGTGAGATTATAGCACAATCCTATTGTCATTTCTTTCTTTTTCTTTCTTAATTTTTATCATTTATGTATTTATTCTTATTGAATTTATTGGGTGACATTGGTTAATAAAATTATATAGGTTTCATGTATACAATTCTATAATACATCATCTGCATATTGTATTGTGTGTTTGCCACCTAAACTCAAGTCTCCTTCCATCACCATTTATTTTTAAGTACACATTTTAAACATCACTGTGGCTTATGAAACAGCACTGTGGTTGCATAAAAACAGTAACTGGATTCCATGACTTAACTCATTTTTGGAGCCTCTTCAGGTGAGACTAAATTATCGCTTCATGCCTCTCTTGACCATTCAAAAACAAGTAGCATTTTTTAAAAGCAAAAAAATAAATAATGTGAAAACAGAACACTTGATGTAAAATTGTAATCATTAGGATGCTGTCACTTTGACATCTATAGACTTAACTGCTTTACAATTGACTGTGAGACAAAATGGCCAAGGTAGATAGAAATATGCTGCTGAATGTTCGCTGGGGGGAAAAGAAAATGAAGACAACATACATGAAAAAGCAGAACAATGAGTCTAGCTTTCAGGTGCCTAATCTGTGAGACCACCCCGCACAGCCTGGAGACAGAAATAGAGGTTTTCCTTTTCCTCTATTTTTCTTTTTTTAAAGGGTATGCATAAAGGAGGATTGTAATGAGCTGCACATTGTAAACACTAGCATTGTTAGGTGCCTTCATCTTATTTACCCTGTGCCTCAAATAGCAGCAAGATTAGGTGTTGGATTTGTACAAATTGAAATCTGCAACTTTTAATAATAACCGTCATACTTCACAGACACACATGTGTGTCCCTGCCTCATCCCCCGGCCATAGTGCCCAAGAAGGAGGGAAGAGGAGTAAGATGCTGCACTTGGAACCAGAAATGCAAAAATCAGCTGTGCGGAGAACGGGGCCTTCGCTTCCCTGTGTGCCCATTTGGAACTGACTGCGCTTGCTGGGTAGTGTGAGAAACTGCAGAACGACGGTGTGAGCTGCTGCCTGAGCACACTGGCCAAAGCACCCTGGCGTTTCTGCTTCCCCACTGCACCATCGGAATGGAAACATTTGCTCTATTGGAAGGCAGTGATAAGGATGGATTTTTAAAGTTTCCATTTTTAAGTGAAAATGAAAGAAAAATGCTCTTCTAGATGTGTTGTGCCTTTGAGCTCCATTTGAAAAAAAGCCAAAAGGAAAAAAAAAAAAAAAAAGGCAGAGAAAGCTGCTGTGAAGGTCACCGAGTGAAAGAACTTCCTCGGGGCACAGAATAAATTAAATCCCAAGGAAAAAATAAAATGTGATTTCCGGAGTGTGAGGCACAAACTCCAAATGACAATGATTGACAGCCAAACTATATCCGTGCAATATCCAAGACTGCACGTTCTCATTTACCTCAGTGTAGCCAGCAAGCGCCCATTAAACATCCGTCTGATGCCCAAATTAACCTTCTTGGCAAACTGAAAGAGGCACAAACTATCATAATCAACCTTTCATTATCACAGCAGCCTCTAGTTAAAGGGTCAGAATAATTGTGCCTTCAGAGCCTTGATTGTTTTCAATCAACAGACGGCTGGAGTGACAGCTCGGTGATGGAGGGGTCTGATGAAACCGCACCAGGCCTAATCAGAGCCGATGAAAGGAAGGCATGATTGGTGCAAATGAACAGTCGTGCCTCTCCTTTTCATTTACAATCTGAAATTACTCTTAAATGTGTGGGGTTTTTTCCCTCCCTTATGAGCACCACTGAAAGAATGTTTGACTTATTATGAGTTCTGACAGTGCCGAGTTATAAAACACAGGTAGGGTTATCAGCTGAGGCTTTAAGTGGGTATTCAGCATAATTCTAACAAATTCCCTCTTGAAAAGCACAAAATGACTAAAAAGCTTCCAATGACCTAACCTCTCAGTGCTGTTTGATTAACAGACCCATTTATTCCGCTGGCATTCTAAATGACAGGAAGATAAAACCCAGGGCAGACATACAGTATCTGTAACTGTTTTCTCTCAACCCTGCTGCTCCTTTTATTTCAGTACTAGTTCCTCTGCCCCAAGTCCTCACTGTTCTCAAAGAACCCTGCATTAACCGCTCAAACGAACTCATCCATCAGAGGGCTTGGATCAAAAGGGGTTATTGTGAGTGAAGACCATGAAGCCATACTGGGAACTACAGGGGTAAGAAAGGGGCTGGAACCCACCAACTCAAATGCTGATATATCAGAAAGAATGTGTGAGAAAAGAAATAAAAAATCTGTAATAGGACAGGCTAAATGTATCATAAAGAGTTTTTGGAGAAATTGGAAACAATATCAAGCTGCATTGATACAGCAGCTATTGTCCACAAACTACAGACATGAACATCCTTATAAAATTTAGTGATGAATGGGATATATACATTCGGGGTTGCAAAAAATAAACTTCTAACTTCTATTTTCTCCTTTAATCCTGAGATCAACCAGCCAATCATGAGAGTATGATTAGTTAGTACCGCAAAACAAAGGAAATTCTTTCAGCTGCCAAGATTAATAAGCACATGTGTGTGTGTCTATCTGCAAGTGTGGGTATGGTGTAAACCCCACCTGCATGTGTGCAAGAGATAAGGCACGGGGGTGGCTGTTGGCTGAGGGTTCAGGGTAGTTTTTAACATCTCTACTCGAAATGCTTACATAAAACGTTGGCCATTTTATTTGCTAGGTTGTGTGTTGGAATACTGAGATAGAGATGCATAATTAACAAAGTAAAACAATAGTTATTTTTTTACTATACACAAATTAGCAAAATGTATTACTTCATTGCTGAACCAGTGTACCCAGAATGTACAAAACTCCCATAGTTTAAACTACATGTAAATACACTTCAAGCAGGATATGCTAACTCTGTCACATGACATTCTGCAGGATCACAACGCTTCGTTTTGATTGTTTTTTTAGGAGACAATTCTCAAAGAAAGATGTCTGGCAAATGCTTCAAACACAAGTATTTTCCAAACCCATCCCTGCCTCCTGCCACTTTCTCAAGTGACCATGATCCTCAGCCGTCACTTTCCTTCCTGTGCGAGCACAGGCACCTCCGGCAAGCTCTACCAATGGCACATGTGCCATCACCGCCTGGTACCGGCTTTTCAAGGCACAGCCTCCTTCTTTCCAGAAGGCAGTTCATGTACTGCCTTCATATAGGACTGGCTTCGGGACACTGACAGCACATAGGATTTAAAATAGGATTTCCTAGCTGGTTCACAGAGCATGGGGAGGAACAACAGGCCAACCTAGGTACGTGCCTATTTTAACCCCTAGAACCCAAGAGGTGTGGAATTAAAGCACTACACGGCCCTCTACATGGCCCAAATCTTATACGAGATGAGAAGAACAAGATTCTTCAGAGGACCTGGCAAGCCTGATCAGTCACCTCTTAGTGCACTTTATTATTTACCCTTTATATTGAACTTCGCTCCAAAGATTGAGTACACATACAGGGTGTCCCCCCCAAATTTATACACACTGTAACAGCTGATAGCTCAATTCTGAAAATGAAATGTATTTTAATAAACACTGTCTTTATAACTATTCAAAATGTGTGTATGCTTTTTGGGGGGGACATCCTATATTTATTCCCAACAGTGGGCAGAATAAGAAATGGTTTATAGTCCTCAGCAGGTTCAATGCCATTCTCATAGCCAACGAGAGAGATGCCTAAATATTTGCCTCTTAACTAAGCACAGTCTTTTCTGGATGGAGAGTTTCAGTCTTACTTTCAGCTATGGGTAATTTCTTATTGTGATTGGCTGGCTTATAGTCAATTTAGTATAATTAATGCCAAATCACATTGTAATTCACATAGAATTACAAATTAAGAGCAAATGAATTAATCAAAATTAATTATATTTTGTCACTTGTTTTAAAGTGTTAAGAAGATAGGTCCTCCTAAAACATTTAAACTTCAGCGCACCGTCCATCACTCCTTCAATTACCGATTTCCTTGTGTGGCCAGAGGAGGTGACGTGTGGGCATTTCTCTTCAACAAGCACACACACTAAATAGATCTGTGCAAGTGGGTGGAGGTGGGAGAGGGTACAGGGGGATAAATGGTGTTGGAAGAAGAAGGAAAAGAGCTGTGTGCATTTAGCCTCCAGCCGGCAGGGCTCTTTTTAGCCTCTGTTCTTGTAGCATAAGATCTGTGCCATTTATGGAAACTGACTTATAACCCTTCTTATAGACAGGGGAATCATGTAAAAAATCTGTGATATCTATCTCTACAACCCACTGAGGATTTTTTTCCGAAGATATTTTTCTCCCTGGTTATGTTGCTTACCAATTGAAATCTGTTTTCATTCCTCTAATGTGCCACCCCAAATAATGAGGAGGCGTCAGACTAAAAGAGTAGAACCTCACCACAGAGAACACATTGCTCTGTATTATGGGCACAGAAGAAGCCCATGAAATACCTTTATTTATGAATGCTTCCCCTGTTCACTATCTTAGAATGGCCACCTTTCTCTTCCAGGTGTGTCAAGTCGAGGTGTTCTTTATTTTTGCTTGTAGCAAAAGTTCTGGAGACAGGGGTGGGAGAAGCAGGGTGTAAGGGCGTCAGTATTCAACAATAAACGTCCAGGCTTCTCCAGACGTCTCTTTGGAATATAAATAATTCCAGAGCCTCTAGGCCAGTCCACAGCTAAGTTTGGATCCCTTCCTTAGAATGCCCAGAACAAGAAATTACCGTGGTCTGCCATGGCCAACTCGCATGAACACATGGTCACTGGGCACTCACCTGGCCTCATAAGGATTCCCATAGAAATAATCTGGCGATGCAGGATATGGGCCACAGGCTCATTTCTATTGGAAAGAGACTAACACTTTCAATAAATTAATATATTTTTCTCCTGAGGATGAAAAAAGGGGTTTGTACAAGTTCAGTGAACAAAAGCAACTTCACAGGGTGATCCGATCACCAATTCCTAACTGGGCAGGTCATGGTGGGTAACCACATCCCAGGCCTATAAAAGGTTTATTCTCGCCTTAAGCAAGCCCTGCCCATTGTTTTTGTGCACCTAGGTTAACACACCTTTGAAATGCCTCTTTTTCAGGCCCCTCAGAGGTGGAACCACCCTCAAGGGAGACCATAAGCTTGTTAACTGTCCTGTGCCTTGCTTTCTCCCACCTTCATGTAATCTTTCATATGTTCCCTCCTTAATCCAATTGTGTAAAAGAAACTGAAAAACTCTCATTCTCTGGAGCATTTCAGATCTTGCTTCTTGGCATTGTCATCAGTTTGGCTCAAATAAACTCTTACAAAAATTCTCTAGAGGTTTGGACATTTCTTATGTCAACATTCCCTGTCTCATAAACCCCAAACTAGGCCATCACATGACTACTGATTTCTGCTGCATAACTTTCTAAATTTTCAATATACTGGGTGTAAAATGAATATATAATGATTAATCATTTCCATTCATCCCATCCAATCTCTAACAACACCTGCAGATTTTTACCACACGGTCTACACAGCGCAGCAAAAAATAATGGCACTCCAGGTTCCCTTTCACACTGATTTAAATCTCTTGATCGGATTTTAAAGTGATCCTCCTTATGGGCCTTTCTTCCTGCTTTATACTTCATCATCTTGTACCTTAAAGGAATGAAGAGCTGTTCTCTGCCTAGGTCAGAATTCTCTATCCATTCTTCCTCAACAAAACAGCTAAAATGCCAATTTTCTTGGCTCTGATAAAGAAAACCCTCAGCACACTTTCTTGTACTACTTTTATTGGAGTAATTTCTGCAATTTCCCACAAAGCTGCACAACAGGTGAAAACAGAACTAGGTAATTTATTAAGCAATGTATACTGTTGATTCACTCACTATAGATTAGTGTAACCTCTGACTTATGACAAGATGTATCTGTTACTTTGAGGTTCTGTTTACTTAGAGACTTGGTGTATTTCAAGAGAATACAGTGAGGCCTACATTAAAACTTACACTGTGAAGTGAGTTAATCACTTAACCTCTGTGAGCTTCAGTTTCCTTGCTTGTTAACATTTGGATAACACTTATCAACCTTAAAGTCTGATGAGAGACTCAAATGAAATTATGTGTAAAAGTGCTTTAAAAATATAACACTCACTAAGACTGTAAAGAATTATTATTGTTATTTTTTTTAATGGGGAGGATATTTTCTTTTTAGTCCTCACCCAAAGGTATGTTTTTATTGATTTTAAAGAGAGGGGAAGGTGTGGAAAGGGAGAGAGAGAGAAAGAGAGAGAGAGAGAGAGAGAGAGAGAGAGAGAGAGAGAGAGAGAGAGAGAGAGAGACATTAGTTGGTTATGCCTCCCATACACACCCTGACCGGGGATCAAACCCTGCAACCTAGGTATGTGCCTTCACTGGGAATCGAACCCGAAACCTTTTGGTGTACAGGATGAT
The DNA here is from genome assembly GCF_951640355.1 of Cnephaeus nilssonii. Taxonomy (NCBI): domain Eukaryota; kingdom Metazoa; phylum Chordata; class Mammalia; order Chiroptera; family Vespertilionidae; genus Cnephaeus; species Cnephaeus nilssonii. The sequence continues at coordinate 46,446,452 of NC_137080.1, forward strand.
GCTCCAATCAACTAAGCCACCCTCCCAGGGCATTTTTGTTATTATTATTTATTAACTTCTGTGCCTAGCCTTGGGGTTTCTACCTCATGGATAGCTCATGGTTGGGTTTTCTTTTTAAATCCCTGATAATCCAGGTAGCAGCAATATTACTGCAGGCCACCAATGCATAAGTAATATTCTCCAGTCATCTTTTTCCTTCTCACAGCAGCAATAACAACATATCAGTCTGGAAACAACATTAATCACAATGAAAATTAGAAGCAGGGAACATAAATACGTCATATCTCATGAATCACCTTGTTATGCTGTTGTGCTCATTTAAAAAAAAAAAAAAGAAGAGGAAGAAAAAACACTATTAACTCATGGGAATGGCAGCCCATGAATACAAGTCAGGTCTCCTGTAATTTCGGATAATCGCTGTCCCTCACAGCTACTTGAGAACGCACAGCTCTGGCACCGAGGAGAGCTGAGGATTAGTTGGAGCACAGTCCCTCGGAAATGAATGTGTCATGCGTCTCACACAGGCACACAGCCCAGGCAAACAACTGCAAGGCCACTGTCAAGCTCCTTGGGGATGAGTCCTCACTGAGGAATTAGCTGCACAGAGATGAGGATGGATGACTAAATATACACTCAAGCGCCAAGCCCTGAAATAGCAGTGTTGCTCGGTGTCCAGCTGGGGGCCCTCCGAGGATAAAACATCCTCCAGCACAGCACTATTTGGGATGTGAAGAAGCCTCTGTCTATTCTCTCCATTAGTGTCTAGTAAAAAGGAAGTGGAGATGTCCTCATCACATTTGTAGACAATATTGTATGTAGCTGGGAGGAGCTACCAGAACTTCCAGGAAGAAAATCGAGAAATGACACACAATTAATTAGTTTAAGGACTAGTAAGTAAAAAAAATAAAAGGAGACATCATGAAGATGCTCAGAAAGTGCCTATTTGGAAAAAAAAATAGCAATGGCATGCACATATGACACTGAACTGAGGAAGAGCAGGAATGTGATGAAAGATGACAATTTTGTTTGGGAATACGTGTTCTCAGGCCATAGTATTTTATATCATGTCTAGTAACCAAGGTCCAAGTGTTTAAACTGAGAACACTACTGGGAAGTTTTTTATTAAATGATCACCCACAGTCTGATTTCTTTGAGGCTTGAGCTGCACCACATGGACTGACAATGGTTTGCAAAGCTGTTTGAGGGCATATACAATGAACAAGAGTTAATAATGAATAAAGTAGTGGCTGGTGTTGAAATATCAAATAAAAGCATTGTATTTTCCTATGTATCAGTACTGTCTCAACATGCCCAAAGTTAGCACAGAAATCATTAAACTGTTTGGCACAGGTCAGTCCCCACTGGGGAGGAACTGGGCCTGCTGAGCAAGAGCAGCAATGGAAAGCTCCACAGCGGACTCCAAAATCCGTGAAAGCAGGACCACGTCAGTCCTTCCACTACGGCCTGCCCAGAACCCACACGGAGCAGTGGCCGGGCAGAGTGAGTACTCAGTAACTATCTGACATGAGTGAAAGAATGAACGAAGCTCATGTCACCAAGCACAGTTAGAATTAGCCACATGACAAAGACCCAGAGGCAGGCAGAGGAGGCCATTCAGTGCCCTTTTCATCTGTGGGCACCACACCGAAGAACAGGAATGGTCAAGCCCTTCCTAATTTCTTTTAAAGTCACAGGATTAATTTGATTCACCTCTGTACCCATCACTCCCAGGTATTTTTGAGTTTCTATTATGAATTCAGAAGCTGTGGACCAAAGGAGAAACAGCCTCCAAATTAGAAGACATGAATTTGATTTTTAACTTTGTTACCTCGGTTTCCCCAGTTGTACCACAGGAGAGCAAAGCAATGATAAATGCAGAAGCATTCTCAAAACTGGTGTGATAGTCAAATAGAACTGTGCTAGCAAACATAAGCACTTACATTGTATTCAGGCTTTTTCTATAAACTGTACTCCCATGGAAAGCAGTCTCCCCCTCATTCTGCTGAGAGAGGATCTTAGGTAGGAAAGGTAGGGATCCCCCTTTCCTCAGAAGAAAACCGAGATTAGCCAGGGCTTCCTATGCAAATGGAACAGACCCGATGTGTGGGAGTGGTAGGGGATTGTTTCACTATTCCACTCCAAACTTTATAGCAGGATCCTGGCTCAACAGTCTGAAGCTATATGTTGAATCTATATGAAGAAATTTAGCCGAAACCGGTTTGGCTCAGTGGCTAGAGTGTCGGCCTGCGGACTGAAGGGTCCCAGGTTCGATTCCGGTCAAGGGCATGTACCTTGGTTGCGGGCACATCCCCAGTAGGGGGTGTGCAGGAGGCAGCTGGTCGATGTTTCTCTCTCATCGATGTTTCTGGCTCTCTATCCCTCTCCCTTCGGCTCTGTAAGAAATCAATAAAATATATATTTTTAAAAATCTATATGAAGAAATTTAACAGGGTCCTACTGAAACAAAGCCCTAAGTTAGGTCTAGACCCCAAAGCAAAATAAAAATGGTGGAGACTCGCCAGGTCACGAATGGGAGGGACCTCATGCCCCATGCTTCCTCTTCAGCTGCTTTGCTCATTTTTAGCCTCTCCTTTCTTGAGCCCATAATCAATTGTGTCTTCCATCTGGAACCTGAGAAATTGCTGGCCTTAAAACTGTAAAACCAAATTGTTGAGCTGAACTGAATTGAATTTTTATACAGAAATTTTTTGAGGGGACTTCTGTGTCCTTATACACCATATACCTGTGTATAGGGTACAGTATCTACATTACCTGTGAATATAAAGTGAAGTTAACTAACGGGACAAATAGTTGCAGGTGATGGAAGGGAGGAAAAAATTGTCTATGGGGGATGAAGAAACCTTCTGTGAGAGAAGAGACTTAAGATAAAGTTTGAAAAGGTCAGATGGAAATAAAAGAACAGATATAAGGCATAATCTTGGGGGATTTCACAGGTTTCCAGATCCACAGAATGGCTATTACGGCCTGCAGCACATTTTATCAGGAAAGAGACTGAATAAGGGACAGCAGAAAAAAATAAAAAAGAGTTTGTTCAGTGAGGATAAATTGAAGGTCCTTATGACACGTCTTCAGAGACAGACTGCTTGTAGTCTAGTGAATGAAATTTAGACCTTTCACCGAAACAAAGGGAATGTCCTAGATTATATTGTCAGTAGACTGTGGAAGAGCCACATGTATAAACTTGTGTGTGTGGTGGGGGGTGGTGTTTACTGGGCTCTCCCATAAGTTACCAGTTGCACACACTAATCAAAGTGCACTACCCTCCATCCACTTTTATATTACCTATCTGACTTTGTGCCAATTTCTTTTCTCCTCCCCAACACCGTTAGCCTCACCGTTCTTCTTTAAGACATGGGATGGGGATTTGTCAAAGTCAATGAGCACTTTATTACAGTGAGAACACTCCGTAATGAACAATTCAGCAATTTAATGAGATTCTGTAGATCTGTCTCCAGCCTGTCCATCAAGTTTCACTTCTATAAAGCACCCTGACACTAATCCTCTGGCATACCCAATCTTCACCCTGGGCTGAATATTAGATTCTTCCATGGTATATTGCATTACTAGTATAACCTCAGCAAAAATGATGAACTTAACTATACTTGAGGCAATATAGCTGGTCTGATTTGATTTTTCTCTATTGGGTTGAGTATGAGGGAATTACTTATATACTAAGATAAAGCAAAACAGTTTCTTATTGCCTGCTGAATGCCTAAATTGACCATATTTATGTGAATCTTTTAATTCTTTCTTGAGGACCAGGTATAAAAAATGTTGCCTGGAGCCAAAAGCCGTTTTTAAAATTTGACATTATAATATTAGTAACCTTTAGAGAGGCAATTGTGGTAACTCATAAGTGGACAGTGTGGAATTTTTGGACACTCAGACTAGACTTGTGCATATTGCCATGTCCATCTCTGGCAGTGCCTTCAACCATGCCACCAAAAGAGGCAGAAGCCACAAGGATGGTTGGTTCAGATCTCAATTCAGTTAGAAACAATTAAATGCCGAATTCATTCCAAGTCTTTCTTTTTCCCTTTGGGAAAGCAAAGAAAAAAATTGTAGCAATTTCCCACTTTTGAATTGCCCCCAAAATTCTGATGATTTGTGTTTACAGGGAGAACACCAGATAATTAAAATTTATACCTAAAACTCATCTTCCATAAACACTTTTGACCTCTGTCTGAACAAACATTATGAGAAATACCTATGAAGCAGAAAAAAAATCTAGAGCTTATTTTTGTGTCCTGATATTTTATTTTCCAAGGCAGTGTGGGACACTGCAGAAATGAGGGCAGGTATCAGCACACTTGGGCTTGAAGGCTTGCTCTGCTCTGTGACCCTGAGCAAGGCACTAAAGCCTCATTTTGCTCATCTGTTAGATGGGGTGATAACAGCCATCCTTCAGGCCTGCTGTGATGATAAGTCAAAAGTTTGAAAAGAACCCAGGTCTGGGAGGTCCTCAGTACACCACAGCTCTTATTACCATCACTGATGGAAGCAACAGTGAAGAAAGAAGTTGCTGATTAAAGTAATGCAAAGGAAGAAATAAGGAGAAAGACATCAGAAAATTAATCTGCAGAGTCAGATACTGGATTTAATTAATAGCCACGTCTCACTCTGTTTTGGCTATTGGTTCTCTGAATGCTATTTGGTAATTCACTGCCTTATCAGTTAATAGAAAACTTCATATTTTCCCCAAAATAGTCTGTATATAAATATTTTTCACATGATCATGACATTTTGAAGGTATGCTGCCCTACAAGTAACAAGATGGCTAGCCCGTGTTTCAGAGAGTGAGACAGACAGTCTTTAGACGCAGGGGGAAGATGGGCTCTGACGGTTTCCCAGACATCAAGCAGATTGTTCAAGGATAGCCACTGGGGATGAGCGAGCGGAGAAGGATTTAAATTGAATAATCAACTTGAAAACACAACACATCCTCCTGTCCCTGAGACAAAGGATATTCAAAAAGAATGCCATGTCAAGTGAAAAGGCAGGGCTCAGGAAAATAGCAATGAATGCAGCATGAACTAAGGAGGGAGATTTTCCCACTGCAGTGCAAGAAGAGCTTCGTTTGATTTAAGGTCTCAGTTGCTCTTTGCTGCAACAAAGGAATGTTTCTGAGTTGTTTATAGGCAAGCCCAGAACTTATTCTGATTCCATTGGTCTTGAAACTGCATAAGTACCACTTGACAATCCATTCTTCTCATATTCAATTTAAGAAAATACTTTTATCAGGAGAAAAAACAAACACAGCCTTTGACTTGGGGATTTGGGAAGTCACAGGGAGATCCTGAGGCATCTCCCCTGCGAATCCTGAATCCCGAGTGAAGCTGAGCTGGCTAAGGCCTCCAAGCGTCATGGGCTAGTTCTTCAGTTACTTGTCCATCAAGGAGCATGACTTCTGAGACTTCGAGTCCAATAAGGACCAAACCAAACAAAATATTTCTCATTGTCCCTCAATCCTTTAACTTTTTTGTTGTTGTTAATCCTCACCCAAGGATATTTTTTCCATTGATTTTAAGAGAGTTGAAGGGAGGAGGGAAGGGGTGAGGGAGAGAGGGAGGAGAGGTAGAGAGAGAGAGGAAGAGAGAGAAAGAGAGAGGAACATCAAAGTGAGAGAGACACATCAATTGGTAGCTCCCACATGAGCCACGAGTGGGGGGCCAGGGATCAAACCTGCAACCCAGGCACATGCCCTTGACCAGGAATAGAACCCACGACCCATAGCTCTGTGGGCCAATGCTCTAACCACTGAGCAACCGGCCAGGACAATCCTTTAACTTTTAATCATTTCGTGCCCTCTCCACAGCCAAAGAGCCCCATGCAGAGCACCCTTACCTGCCAGATCTGCTCTTCACTCAGGGAGGTCAGGCGGTCGCTCTTCAGGACCTCCTGAAGCAGACAATAAGGAAGCATTAGAACGTCTTCTGGGCGGCTCTTCAGGAGTTCAGAGAGATGCTTCACTAAGAAATCGATCACTGCCTTCTCCAACAAAGTGAGGTTAAAGAGGTCAGCAAGTCTGTACAGATCCAAGTAATTAAAGATATTTAATTCCTGGGTGCCAAAAAAAAAGGGGGGAAAATATCTTAGAAATCAATCCAAGAAAGAGCAGGCAAGAAATTCAGATTGAGGTTTGCATGATAGGAGTGGGACAAATGGGACTGCACTCCATTGAGAATTAAAAAAAAAAAAAAAAGCACCCCAAAACCTCAATTATAAGTCTCTAAGCAGAGAACTGCTATTTTAGAATTCACCGTTCCTCCTTAATTTGCCCCTCTTAAAATCTATATATTTAAAGACATCTTAACAAAGGGGTTGAAAGGGGTTTCTGGTTTCACTAAGATACTTTCCAACTTTTTAGAAACATATACTAATGAAGACAATTTTCCTACCCTTACCTTATTTTAGAGCTCTTAGGCAATACGTTTTTCCACTAAGGATGATGTGAGGGCAGGTAAAATGGGAGTCATGAGTAGATGACACAAACTATATGAAAATAGACCAACTCTTCTCTTTTTCCAAAACTTCAAATTACATCTTCGAGTAAAAATAACCCACCCTGACTTAATGAAATTAAAACACAGATATTTAGACGAAAGGTCTCAGGAAATAAAGAACTCTCACAGAAAAGATTCACACTATAAATAATTCTATATTGAATCCACCTAAGATGGATGATTTATAATAGTTCTTTGTTTTTTTTTATTAGCCTCAGATAACCAGTGGTAATCTTTCCCTCCTTTTCGAAGAGTTTCTGTAGCAATGCTTCATTTTGGGGGGTTTTACTTGTCCCTACAAGTTCTCAAACTCATAACCAGGCCTCTAAGCTCATGCTCCAGAGAGGCCTGGCTCCTTGGGAAGCTTTGTCTTGTAACTGCAGGAATCGGAGTGGGCACACAGGCTTGTTGATAGAAAATGTACCCATTACAAGGCAAACTGTGTCCTAGTTTGCCCTAATTTTTTAACTTGTGATTATTAACATGTGATCAATATTTTCCAGTAAGTTAAGAAATGCAGACTATTAATACATCAGATAGCTATTTTACTCCACTGACCTATTTAAGTAATTTTCAACATACTTTACCCCTTTTCTAGTTGTCTAAAAGTATTAAGAACTCTTTCTAAAGTATTTTATTCTGTTTTAATGTATTTATTTCTTTAATATTTGAAGGAATATGTTCTAAATCTGTGCTGCCCAACATGGTAGCCACTGGCCACATGTGGCTACCAAGCACTTGAAATGTGGATACTCTGATTTGAGATGTGCTGTGTTCAACATAAACCGAATGCAAGAAGTAAGAAAAATAGAATAGAAAATATCTCATTAATAATATTTATATTAAGTATATGCTGAAATAATATTATTCTGGATATGGTGAGTTAAAGATGTCATCATAATTAACTTCACCTGTTTCTTTTTACATTTTTTAACTCAGCTGCTAGAAAATTTAAAATTACGTATGTGGCTCCCATCACCCTTCTATTAGACAGTGATGCTCTAAATGATAAAATGCATAATAAAGATATTGTAAAAACAACTCTTCAAGTAACAGCTGCATCATCAACACGGCTACCTGACTAATTTTTTTTTTTACTTTAGATTCTGTATCTTTTGGATGGAGATGACACTTTAATTATATGCCTAATAGGAGTCAAGCTCAATGTCAGGAATCAGCCATAAGAGACCAGTGCTTAATAGCTGTTTGCCAACTCAACTGAAAAGGAATGAGTGCTTCTTTACAATAAAGGTTACCTCAGATGACCACTAAAATCCATTGCATCTCAAATACCCAAGGGCCTGCTCCCAGCTATTCAATCAAAACATCCTGGCTTCTCGTTCAGCAGATTTTATAAAAAAAAAACTGAAGATTTTTACTTTAGCACCATCTTTTTTTTTTTCAAGTAATGTTTAAGCTCATTCTCCAAATCTTATTTTTTAGGATTGATAAATTCTACTCTGAGGGGAAAGTAGATGTAACCCTTGTATATAGAGCTTCTGTAGCAAACTTGAGTACCATCTTCTGGATGAAGAAGTTATTTCTGGTCAGTATATCTATGAAGCAAGTTTAATTGCATCAGGACCCTGGATATGATTTCAGCGTCCCAGTAAATTACTCTGGAATGTGATGGGTGGTGGGTGGGTTTGGTGTCAGTGCCTTTCAGGTCCCAGGTGCATAGCCAAGACATGTCTCAAGGTCTTGAGGCAGCGCCTGGCAGCACCACACGGAGAGAGGAGCACGGGGGGAGGCAGACAAAGCCAAGCTCTGCAAAGTAAGAGCGGAGAACTCACACAGCTCAGGAACAGGGTTTTCCCACTGGTTCCACAAAAAGGGTGCATGCAACTTGGGACTGGAATATGTATTAACAACCAAATATTCTTTCTTAAGCATCTTTACATAGAGAAGCTGGGTTTCTTCCCATTAGATGCCTGCACTTAAAAGCAGGCTAATTCAAAACTCTGAAGAGCCAGAGAACTAATTTAACTTAATTGGGGATATAAACACTGATTTAAAAAACTGAAAGCTCACCCTAACCAGTTTGGCTCAGTGGATAGAGCGTTGGCCTGCGGATTCAAGGGTCCCAGGTTTGATTCTGGTCAAGGGCATGTACCTTGGTTGTGGGCACATACCCAGTACGGAGTGTGCAGGAGGCAGCTGATCTATGTTTCTCTCTCGTCGATGTTTCTAACTCTCTATCCCTCTCCCTTTCTCTCTGTAAAAAAAAAATCAAATATATGTATAAAAAACTGAAAGCTCTTCCTCTAAAACCAGGAACAAAACAAGGAGGCCCAATCTCACCACTCTTATTCAACATAATTCTGGAAGTCCTAGCCAGAGCAATCAGGCAAGAGAAAGAAATAAAAGGCACCCAAATTGGGAAGGAAGAAGTAAAAGTGTAACTTTTTGCAGATAACGTGATTCTTTATATAGAAAAGCCTAAAGACTCCACAAAAATACTATTAGAAACAATAAACAAGTACAGTAAAGTTGCAGGATCCAAAATCAATGTACACAAATCTACTACTTTCCTAAAAACTAACAATGAAACTTCAGAAAATGAAAACAAAACAAAACAAAAAGCAATTCCTTTTGCAATTGCAACCAAAAGAATAAAATACCTAGGGATAAATTTAACAAAGGATGTGAAGGACATACTAGTATAATTTCAAGAGAAACACCAAAAGTGCTTTATTCAAAGTAATGTCCATCGCTAGCTACACATTTCCCCATTTTTCAGGTAATCTGTGGTTACCGTCCCAATAGAACTTTTCTTGTTTTGAGACAAACCAGAGACCCAATTTTCCATTTCTTTGTATTGAAGTGCTGCTCAGAAAGTGCGTGTGCCATCAATTGGAACAAGTGGTAATCTGCAGGAGCAAGGTCTGGTGAATACAGCGGGTGGGTTAATACTTCCCAGGCAAGATCTTTTAACGTGTCTTTAACTGGTTTTGAAGTGTGTGATGGTGCGTCACCATGAAGCAAAATTACTTTGCCGTGTCTTCTGGAACCATTCTGGTCGTTTCACCATCAAAGCGTGGTTCAAATTGATTATTTGTTGTCAGTACCAATCAGTGTTAACGGTTTCACCTGGTTTTAGGAGCTCATAATACACCACACCTTCCTGATCCCACCAAACGCAAAGCATTGTCTTCTTTCCAAAGCGATTTGGCCTTGCAGTCGATGTTGATGGTTGACCTGGATCAACCCATGATTTTGTGCATTTGGGATTCTCAAAATAAATCCACTTTTCATCACCAGTCACAATTCAATGCAAAAAATTCTTTCGTGCCGTTGAAGCAACATTTTATTGATGACTTTTCGGTTTTCCATTTGTCTTTCGTTCAGTTGATGTGGCACCCATTTTCCTTCCTTTAAAATCCTTGCCATTGCTTGTAAATGATCGGAAATTGTTTGCTGAGCAATGTTTAATCTTTCTGCAAGTTGTTTTTGAGTTTGACACGTATCTTCATCCAATAATGCTTGTAATTGTTTGTCTTCAAACTTTTTCGGTTGACCTGGATTTCTTTGTCTTTCACATAGAAATCATCACTTTTAAAGCATTTAAACCAGCGTTCACAAGTATCTTGAGATGGAGCATGTTCACCATAAGCTTCCCGAAGTATTCAGCAGCACTTTTCTTCAAAACCAAGTAATAAATTATAACTTTCCGCAAATGCTCTTTTTTTTTTGGCACGAAATTCGACATTTTTAAGAGTAAAAATATCTAGGATGTTAACACCTTCAGCAAATTTGACATATGAAGTTTTGAAGCTTGTTGTCAATACAACAAAAAATAGCATACATATAAAATCGCATATATATCAACATATGTGTAACTCCATCTATTGAAAAAAAATCCACCTTATTAACCGGTACACCTAGTATACTGAAAATTATAAAGCATTATTTAAAGAGATAGAAAAAGACACAATAAAATTGAAAGATATTTTGTGTTCATGGATTGGAAGAATCAACATAGTTAAAAATGGCCATATTACCCAAGCAATCTACAGATTTAATACAATCCCCATCAAAATCTCAATGTCACTTAAAAAAAATAGAACAAAAATAATCAGATGTGAATAGAACCACAAAAGACCCCAATAGCCAAAGCAATCCTGAGAAAAAAGAATGAAGCTGGAGGTATCACACCACCTGCCTTCACATTATACTACTGAGCAACAATAATCAAAACAGCATGGTATTGGCAGAAAAACAGACACACAGACTAATGGAACATAATTGAGAACTCAGAAATAAAACCACATGTATATAAGCAAATAATTTTTGACACAGAAGCCAAAAATACACAATGGAGAAATGAAAGCCTCTTAATAAATGGTGCTGGGAAAATTGGAAAGGCACACGCAAAAAAATGAAACTTGACTACAGTTTGTCCCCATGTTCAAAAATTAATTCAAAATGGATCAAAGACCAAAATATAAGATGTGAAACAATAAGTTACATAGAAGAAAACACAGGTAATAAGGTTATGGGCCTTGGTCTTGGAGAATATTTTATGAATTTGACCCCAAAGGCAAGGGAAGTAAAGGTAAAAATAAATGAGTGAAACTACATAAAACTAAAAGCTTCTGTATAGCAAAAGAAACCCACAACAACAAAAAAAGGCAACCAACCAAATGGGAGATGATATTTGCAAACAACAGCTCCAACAAGGGGCTAATATCCAAAATATATAAAGAACTCACACAACTTAACACCAAATAAACAAACAATCCAATTTTTTTTTAATGGTGCTTTTCTGCTGTTTCATTTGAAGGTAACTATTTAATGCTTGTTTCCACAGTCCTGAAATGTTTTCATTTCCAAAGGGTATATTCCTATATAATAAAAGGCTAATATGCAAATCAACCGAATGGCGGAATGATCAGTCCCTATGATGCACACTGACCACCAAGGGCAGACACTTAACACAGGAGCTGCCCCCTGGTAGTCAGTGCGCTCCCACAGGAGGAGCGCCATTCAACCAGAAGCCCGGCTCATGGCTGGTGAGCGCAGCCGAGGTGGTGGGAGCCTCTCCCACCTCCATGGCAGTGCTAAGGATGTCCGACTGCCGGCCAGGCTGAGGGACCCCTCCCACCCCCAAGTGCACAAATTTCATGCACTGGGCCTCTAGTTTTATATAAGGCTCAAATCCAATCTAATACAGTACTGAACATTGGTAGAGAACTAAGAAGGCTAAATGGACAAGTGTCAGTGGCTAAATAAACAGTAAAAGAATCAAACTGACACATGTTCATGTGCAAGAGAAACATCAATCACAAGTCTGCTCCCTATCTTTACCTTTTTATTCTCCTCTCTTCTGCTCAAAAACATGATTTCCCCAAATCTCCAGCACTTTCTATACATGTCAAAGGTTTTCATTCCCTTTGCATGCATACTTAGCACTTCAGTAGCTAAACTGTATAAAGTGGGAGGTTGAGGGAAAAAAGAACCCACCCTCATTGAGGTGATGAAGCCACCGTAGACATTCCTCCTACTGGGGCAGACAGGCTTTGTAAGCTTTAAGCAAAATCATCATTTCTTGTCCTGCCTCCAGTATCAAACTCTCAACCCTCAATTTTTACAAAAAAACCCCACAAAAATAAAACCCTAACGGTCATATGGATCACCTGTTTAAAACCCATTAATCGATTCCCATGTGCTTATGGTTAAAAGTCTAAACTCAGTATCAGTGTATAGCCTTCCATGGCCTGGGTCCTGCCGACCTTCTTCCCCTGCAGGATGACAATCCCACACCCTGGCTTGGCCTCAACCTTACAATGGCCTACACAGTCACATCATGTGCCAGGACCACACCAAGCATTGAGGAAAAACAGACAAGTGCCAGGCCTCATGGAGTGTAGAGTCTATTGGAAATGCGTGTCATTCATCAAAACATACTACAAATAAATGAAAACTTAGGTTACCATAGGGCTATGAATGCCCGCATGGGTGATTTGACCTACAGCAAAAAGTTAGTAAAGGCTTCTCTGAAAAGCTACATGGAGCTGATAGCTGAAGGCAATGTTAACTTGGCAAAGGGTGGGGTGAGATGTTTATTCTTTTTATTTCTGTAATTTCTGTATTCTGGATGCTCTGGCATTGGGGACCTCACTGACCAAGGAGAGACTGTCCTTTCCAGGGCCAGACAATTAAAAATTGTTAGAGATAGCAAATGACTTGCATATGCACATCAACCAATCCAGAGCCCATACTCTGAACCACACCTCCTGTCTCTGGCTCCTACACTCTAGGAGGCAATTCTCCTTTGCCCTAGTCATCCCAGGTCCAAGTACTAGACACTGCCTGCTCAAACTATTCAAACTAGACAACCATAGGCCTGATTACCTGCCTTGTCTTGCCTTTCCCACAGAAGCCACAATAAAGGCTCTTGCCCATGCTTTCCCCTCACTCCTTCTTCCTCCTGACCAGCCCAGGTGCTTCCCCCCATCTTGGGAACTGTGAGAGTCAACGTATCTCCTTAATGGCAATTGTCTTCCTGATCTGTTGCCTTCATCATACCTGAATAATAATAAAACCCACACTTTAAAAACAGGATGGTACTGGGATTGCAGGGAGAATGTTCCCAACAGAGGAAGCAGTATATGCACAATTCCTGTGGATGAGGAATCATGTTCCCCTCATTCTGGCTGACCATCTATCTAAATTAGTGCACCTCCCTTCCTCTCCAGGTCACCCTTCAGCACATTACTCCATTTTATTTGCTTTTGCCACTCACCACCATCCATAATTACCTTCTGCATTTATTTGCTGGCTTATTTATAATGTGTTTATCCTCTAGACCCCAAAATGATGTTCTATGGGAGAAAAGACCAGTATGTTTTTATTCACTGTTGTATTCTTAGTGCCTAAAACAATGCCAGGCACATGGTAGGAGTATGGCACAAAGGACAGCCATTCTTGTTGAATGAGTGAACATTTCACCTTTTCAGCTCCCTTGGTTCAGGTCCAACTAACCATGTTCTCCTTTGTGCCTCCAGCCTGCCCTCTGCAGATTTCTATCCCAGCACTTGTCCCTGTCAGCACCCTTTAAGCATAAATCTGTCTCCCTCCACTAATTCTAAGCTCCTTGGTGCCAACGACTGTAATGGACCCTGGTATCTAGCAAAGAGAAGATGCTCTATACAGATGAGTTTAATGAAGGGATGACCGTGAGCTTTTTTAAAAATACCCTCACCTGAGGCAATTTTTCATTGATTTTTTTTTTAGAGAGTGGAAGGGAGGGAGGGGCGAGAAAGAGAAGGAGAGAGAGAGAGAGAGAGAGAGAGAGAGAGAGAGAGAGAGAGAGAGAGAAACATCGATGTGAGAGACACATTGACCAGTTGCCTATTACATGTGCCCCAACTGAGCTGGAGAGCAAACTTGCAACCTGCTCAACGTCCTTGAGCAGGAATTGAACCTGCAATCTTTCAGTGCTACCCACTGAGCACACTAGCCAGGGTGACCATGAGCTTTTTCTGTTATTTATAACTAAGCAAAACCAGAACAGACCATGTCTTTCCAATATGGCTACCCAATTCTGAACATCATCTAAATCAGGCCATTTTTCATACCTCATTGGCCTCCCTTGCTTCTCCTTCTCCTTCTGGCCTTCATACGTATACACAAAAAGGCAAAGCCAGTGGTCATTCAGTTTTCCAAGTGGGAAAATCGGTAATAGTGACCCAAGTTGAAAGTGTTAACAGACAATTGCAATGTAACAGCTCTACTGTGGAAAAAAAAATCAGTCTATCCAAGTTTTTTTTAAGTCCAATAGAGAATAATTTTCTCTATCAATTGGCTATTCAGATCAAAGTACCTTTTCAAATGATACTTTGTTCTAATTATGAAATTGTCTCTGTTCTCTCACATTCTGTGACTTAAAAAGCCAAGAACAAAGGTAGAGGCAATAGTTTTGAATGAAAATGATAGTTAAGCAATAGGGAACCCTCTTGAGTAAAAGGAAAACATATTTTTTCTAAAAAGATTTCATTTCTATCACATTCTCACTTGAAATTTACTTTCTCCTCAGAATTATAGTATATGCATTGTTGTTCTTTGGGGAATCTTTTTAAATAGTACCTATTTTCCTTTGGTTTGGGGCTATTTGGATTTTCTCTTCCCTTCTATTTATTTCTTATAGTGTGAGAGACAAGTTAACAGAAAAAGAGCCATAAAATATGCTCCCAAACACTATACTAGCTTTTGAATAAACACCAGTTTTCCATGTGCATTAATTCTTAAACCTTATATGCTCCCTAAATTCAACCCTTCTGTGTGATCAATTCCCCTAATTAAATCATTAAAATAGTTATTCCCCAGATTAACTGCTGAATACGGTAGGGAAAAGAATGCAAGTATTACCTTCTATGGGGTTATATTCAAATGTAATTACATTTGTGAGGCAAATTATCAGGTGGTGAGAACACGGCTAGGAGGAAGTGGGGCAGTTAGGGGCTGTGGGTAAACTCTGTGGCCCTTCCATCACTCTTCCCATACCAGGGGAGGAAGCAAGAGAATGACAAGTGTGGGCTTTGTATGTCCCTTGGTAGGGTTCTCAGACTGTGACTTGTGTTCAAGATCTCTCAAGGTCAAAATAAAAGTAATACCATTTTGATTTCCTGAATTTTCCCCCTACAAGAGGACCAAATGAATCAGGATTCCAGGTTTTTCTGGCTAATAATACTCAACAGATGTGACTATTTTAACAATACTGTGTTTCACCACTGTAATTACGATCTTTCATTTCCAGTGACTGATGCCCTTCACTTATACTGCCCTTCCAAGATGTCACCATAGGTACCGCATGTCAATAGTTTACTGCAGATAAACATGGTCAGGAGACAGTGGTACTATCCCCCACATGAAGGGCACCCATAAAACTTGAACTTCTATTATAAAATGGTGACACTACATCACATTTTTGAGAACTCCTCTAAATGGAAAGTCACCCCTGCTCAGGAAGTAAAGAAATAAAAATTTTAGAAACACCATTCCAGAGCCTATTCCAAATAACTTTATACACCCCCTCGGCGTATAAAACCAGTATGGTTTCATTTTTTCAGCAACGTTAACTAAAAGCTAAATAAAAACATATTACTGACTGTTTTTAGGAACCAAGTACCAAGTCGGGCTTAGTAAATATAGAGCCCTCGGTCACTGACTGAATCCCAACGCTTCCCACTTCAAGTGTCCTGTCACATGCCCAGTCACTGTCACTAATCTGTTCATGCATAGATCTCCTAAGTAAAAATGTTCCCAGTAAACTAGTGAAAACTGGTTTTATACCTGATGCTTTTTGTATCCTTTTTGTACAATGCCAATTGTAACACCTTTAGCATAGATTGTAATTGAGAACTATTTGTTGGATAAGGAATTTTGAAAAGCAACACTTTTTAAAGTTTTTAAAATAAAGCACATCCATGACTTCAAATGGAAGGAGGAAATGACACTTGGCTATAGGTATGTCTTTACAACTGGGCAAAAGGAACCTATCTCCTGCGATTAGCTGAGAAAGGTGCTCTCAAATATTTGATGTGAGCTTACGAGATTCTCTCTCTTTTTAAAAAAATATATTTTTATTGATTTCAGAGAGGAAGGGAGAGGGAGGGAAAGAGAAACATCAATGATGAGGGAGAGAGATTCTCTCTTGATGCCACTTCACGCCAGGGTCCTCACCCGATCGGTAGGTGTGGTGGAAGGGCCATGGGAGGTGGCAGGTGCATCAGGCCTAGTAGCTTCCACAGTGACTCCCAGGTCTCCTGACTTTTCACGCTGGGTTTTTTGTGTTGTTTTTTTTTTTCCTCTCCCAGAATGTTGAAAAAGAACCTTACTTCACTTGGTACTCAAGGATAAGCAGAGATACATAAATGTCCATGTTGTTTGCCAAGGGAAATTAATTGAATGCTCATGGTTTTTCTTTAGACCATAAGGAGAACCTTAAGAATCCCTATCACAAATGGTTATTGTTTGTGAAGCATTCAAAGACTGTTTGATTCAACAGACTTTAAAGCGCCTGTAAGAAAAGAGAGATCGTACGTTATAAAGGCTCTTCTCCTCCTGGTGGGGGACACCCAAGATCAGATTCCACTTCCTAAGAAAGCCAGGCCACTCCAGCTGAAAGAATCACGCCCTCTCCTGACTTCTATTTACAAGAGATACTCGTATCTTTTATTTCACCCTTTTTATTTAACCCCTGGCCAGCGGTTTCAGACGTTTCTCCCTGGCTGTGCATAAAAGTACAGGCTGTCTCGGTACTTCTTTTGATCTTCCTCTGTCTTCACAAAGTGGCTGCTTAATCAGTTTTGATTGATTAATTTGTGGGTAGGTAAGGAAAAATAACAGACATTTAAAATTCAATTTTTTTGCTTTTATTTCTTAGTATACTATTAAACATAGATTCTCCTGCTCCTCTAAAAATATTTGAATATTTTGAAGTATTTTAAGTGTTTTAAAACTTAATTTGTTAAGTAGTAAATACATTTATTAAATATTTTAATATTTAACGAATTAAAATGTTTAAAAGTACACACCTGATGTCCTCTGGTGAGGATTTTTTTTTTTTTTTTTTTGTAAAAGAAGATATGTCCAGCCAGCGTGGTTCAGTGGTTGAGTGACAACCTATGAACCAGGAAGTCACGGTTCGATTCGATCCCCAGTGTGGGGCATGCAAGAGGCAGCCAATCAATGATTCTCTCTCATTATTATTTCTATATCTCTCTCCCTCTCCCTTCCTCTCTGAAATCAATAAAAACATATTAAAAAATAAAATAATAAAAAAGACATACAGATGGCATATAAGCATAAGAAAAGATGTTCAACACCAGATGTCATTAAGAAAAAATAAAAGTACCTGCCTGGAATGTTAGCCACACTGGAGAAAACTACAGCAGTCTAAAGGGTAGGGGGAGGAGTTTATTGCCTAAACTTTTCACAATCATATGCTATTTTCAGGCTACCATTCAATATCAGGTATATCGCCATTTTATTCTTTATTTTTAAACTCTTTGGTGTTGAAAGTATTACATATGTCTCCTTTTTCCCCCATTGACCTCTCCCCACCTGCTCCTGCCTCCCAGCACAGGCCCCCTCCCTCCCTATTGTCTGTGTCCATTGGTTATGCTTATGTGATTCATACAAGTCTTTTGGTTGATCTCTTACCACTCCCCCATTACACACCCCCACCACACACACACATACACACACACTCTCCCCGCCTTCCCTCTGAGGTTTGATGGTCTGTTCGATGCTTCTATGTCTCTGGATCTATTTTTGTTCATCAGTTTATGTTGTTCATTATATTCCACAAATGAGTGAGATCATGTGATAATTATCTTTCTCCAACTGGCTTATTTCACTTAGCATAATACTATCCAGGTCCATCCACGCTGTTGCAAATGGTAAGAGTTCTTTCTTTTTTTACAGCAGCGTGGTATTCCATTGTGTAGATGTAATTGTGGATTAACAGTTTTTTAATCCACTCATCTGCTGATGGGCACTTAGGCTGTTTCCAAATCTTAGCTATGGTGAATTGTGCTGCTATGAACATAGGGGTGCATATATCCTTTCTGATTGGTGTTTCTGATTTCTTGGGATATATTCCCAAGAGTGGGATTACTGGGTTCATGGGAGTCATTTTATTCTTTATGGCTCAGAATAGTTATAAGTGCAACTGGTTGTGCATATTTATTTGGGTTTGTAATTTTATATTTTCCGTCTCTTTCACTAGGTCGTAAGTTGTGGGACGAGAACCTAGCTGACCCTTTAGTCTGAAGGTGGGAAAGCATGTGATTTCAAGCTGACCATTTGCATAGCCTCAATAAACAGTTAACCTCTGAGTCTAATGTTCTCATCTAAAAAAAAAATGGGAATAGTGATCTGTGGCAAGGATTCCCAAAAATATATGTAAAGTGCCTTTCAGATAGTGATGGTCAACATACAGTTGTTATCATTATTATTATTCCCTTTTAAAACTGCTACCAACAGTGCTTAAACTCTAGTTTTGCATGTCTATAAATGCTGTTCACTGATTGGGTGAAGGAAAAACACATTACATGTCTGATATGGATTTTTTTTTCTGCAAATGTCAGCAAAAATCATAGTTGTCATGTAAAACCTTTCATTCTTTTGTGCTTAAAAAACACTTCACCAAAGATAAGCCATGAGAACAGATGAGACACTAGATGGACCCTCACCAAGTATGCATCACTGTAATACAGTCTGGTTCCCGGGCTCTATATGACTCACGGCACAAAAGGCGCATGGAGAAATCGAAGGATGCAGGAGCTGCATTGCTTTATGACCTTATTTGAAAGATAAACTCCTTGGAGAAATACAATTTATTCAGATTATCAAGACCCTGCTGTGCAAATCTACAGTCTGGGAGCATGCTATGGAGATCAAAAAATATTTACTTTATTCTGTTGGGTATAAAAGCTTTTAATGAATGCATAATTAAGGCCAAAAAAAAAGTGTATACAGCTTTAGAAATTCCACTGCTGAGCCAAGCTATTAATATCCAAGGCACCATACCCAGTTGTGATTCCACCTGTTTCCAATTTGGATTACAACCTGGTTATAAATCAAGGTGTTACATGACTACACACCCTGGTGCAGCAGGAAAGGATTGCACTCCAGGACTAGAGGAGGCAGCATACAGGGCTTTGCTGTGGCTGTGAAGGGCTGGCCCTTTGGAACAGGTTGTAATGAATAAACAAAACCCAAACCTTTTAACAGACTTGGGATGAATCATGTAGGGAAAAAATAATCACACATATCATATACATAAAGGGATCTGTGAGTTCTGTCCATAATATCTTATATTAGAGTTCATAGGATAAAGTCCAATTCTCATAGAAGAAAAAGTGAGCAATTCATTGACAATGCAGGCCGGATTACTTGTGATGTGATAACATAATGTAAAACCAGATATTTTATTTAGAGATATATAGTTATATTTGTATATAAACATATCAGGACAACTATGAATATGAATGTGCAACTGTATATTCATATTTTGACATAGATATTCACAAGATACAATTTGATTAAACTAAAACAAAATATTAGTAGCGATTCAAAATATAGAAGAAAAAAACTCAGCATGCTCTAATTCTGGGAGTCTTTGAAGGCCTATTTAAATATATCTGTGCTGTATAAGAGAGGAATTCCACAATTAGGTTACTAGTACATTTTCATAATCAATTGTATGCATAATATCCCAGGCTCATGAATAATTTTATATTGTTCCTGGGGAAAGTCTGTAGTAAGCTGAAAATCCAGGAGGAAGGGAGCACAGAGACGCAGCCATCGTCAACAACTAATAATTCCAGCTGCAGTCACCATGTACTGCAAAACGCTACTGCAAAGTTTACTAACGCTGCCTCAGCACATCAGGTAATTACTACTAAATTATGGATGAGCTAGAGGAAATTAATGTACACTTTTCTTTCTTTAATTGAAAATAGTTTACCTGTGCAACTAGGGCTTTACAATGAAAATTTCAATAACTACAAGCTTTTCTTGAACTATGAGAAGCAAAAATCAAGTAAAATTTTTAAAAAATAATAGTGGAGTATAGAAGTAATTATGATATCTTCCCTTAGCTCTGGTATGCAAAGTCAGAGTGCTGAAAAATTAGACCAATTCTCCAGACTTTGAACAATCTTCCAGTTAACCATACAGATTATTTGTCTTAATCAATTATTAAACACTAGAGGCCTGGTGCACGAAATTCGTGCACAGGGGCGGGTGTCCCTCAGCCCAGCCTGCACCCTCTCCAATCTGGGATCCCTCTCACAAACCAGGACTGCTGGCTCCCAACTGCTCGCCTACTTGCCTTCATGATTGCCCCTAACTGCTTCTGCCTGCCAGCCTGATCACCCCCTAACCACTCCCCTGCCAGCCTGATTGATGCCTAACTGCTCCCCTGCCAGCCTGATTGCCCCTAACTGCCCTCCCCTGCAGGCATGGTCACCCCTAACTGCCCTCCCCTGGAGGCCTGGTCCTCCCCAACTTCCCTCCCCTGCAGGCCTTGTCCCCTGCAACTGCTCTCCCCTGCAGGCCTGGGTCCCCCCCAACTGCCCTTCCCTGCAGGCCCGGTCGCCCCAACTTCCCTCCTCTGCCGACCTGGTCAACCTAACTGCCCTCCCCTGCAGGCTTGATCGCCCCCAACTGCCCTCACTTGCAGGCCTGGTCCCCCCAACTACCCTCCCCTGCTGGCCTGATCACCCACAACTGCCCTCCCTTGCAGGCCTGGTCCCTCCCAACTGCCCTCCCCTGCTGGCCATCTTGTGGTGGCCATCTTGTGTTCACATGGGGCAGCCATCTTGTGTATTGGAGTGATGGTCAATTTGCATGTTACTCTTTTATTAGATAGGATAAGAATGGGGATAAGAAGAGTGTATTTTTGTGTGTGTGTGTGTTTGTTTAAAATCCATATTGTTTGGGCTTTTTTATATTTTCGATGTTATGAAGGATACATAACATTGACACTTTTATAAGTATAAACTAAGGTCAGTTCAAATGTATCTAAATATGACACTTTCAAAATCTAAGTATCAATGATTTAATGGCAGGTAATTGGTGTGAAGCAGTGTGGCAACAGTGTCTAGAGTGGTGGATCTCAATCTGTGGTCCCCCGCTCAGTAACATCAGCATCATGGGAACTGGTTAGAATGCAAATTCCCAGGCTCCTCCTGAATCAGAAACTCTGGGGTGAGGCCAGCAGCCTGTTTTAACCAGCCATTCAGGTGATTCCATGCACAGTAAAGTTTAAGAACCATTAACATGGAGTATATATATGAGTGAAGAAAGGAATGATTCTAATCTACAGAAACATATTTTTGTAGCAAGACTAATTGTTTGACACCAGCCTCTCATCCTACCCTCTGAAGTGGCAAACATTACACTGAATGTATGGAGCAGAGTCCAGGGTACCTTGAGCTGAATTAATGACACAGAGATAAGCAGTCATTTTCCAGGGGCTGAGCACATGCCCCTCACTGTGCAGCAGGGAAAAGGTCTGCAGCCAGCTCTAAAGGACATTTGTAGATAGAAGAGTGAGAGAGCGGGTGGAAGAGAAGTGTGGGAAAGAAAGACAGCTGGTGGGAGGTGTGCATGCAATGGCAGTCTCCTCATAAGAAATAGCATATGTTTATTTATTTTAAAAAAGCACTGCTTTATTTCCCCTGATCAGGGAGTTTAGGACACCATGCAACCATGTCATAAAGTGTTCCTGTCAGAGGAAGCTCTCGTGGCACATGTAGAAGGAACCCAAGCAACATGGGTTTTTCAGCAATCACTATGCACTAGAGCTAGAAATGAAAGATTTTTTTCAGTTGTTTCTTGGATTCTGTATAGGAGGATGGGGCAAAATGTTTTATTTGTAGGAAGGACAGGGGAAATAATAAAGCAAAACTTCCTATTTATGAAGCATCAATACCATCTAATGCGTTGCTTTTAAAAGCATTGATTTTACTATTTATTAAAATATAATTTTATCAGGATGTTTTCACATTTCAGAGGCAGGGGAAAAAAGTGATGGTTCATTTATTTGTGACTTTTTTTGAAATAATATATGCACTCCTACAAAAATCAAAGAGAAGTGGCCGAGAGAAAATACACCTTCTACAGAATGGTGATCACTTCCAAAATTTTCAGGAACAGACTTATGTTGTTGATTGATAGTAGGTAGTAAAATTGCTGACATTCCAGGAATGAGAGAAAATGGGGGCAAGGGGAGTGGATAGGAAGATAATCGGAATTAACAAGGGGATTCACAAATGAAGCATTCCATTCCATGGGCTTAGGGCACCTACTGCATGTAGGATCTCAAGCTGTAAGATACTTTACTAGTACATGTACATTATACTATCTCACTGAATCCTCCAACACCCCTAAGAGGTAGATTGTATATGGGATACCATATCTGAGGTTTACAGATGAGGGGTGGGGGCAAAAAAGTTAAGTAACTTACCCAAGGTCACATAACTCTGGGACATGACCTTATATCAATCAGGGAGAGACAGATAAGTATATCAATGTGGTGTGCTGAGCACCCCAGAAGACTGCCCATCATTAATGAAAAGGAGGGAAATTTAACTCCAACGAGGTGGACTGACCAGGCAACTCTGGAAAGGGAGATGAGCAAAGTACCTGAGGGTCAAATAGGAAGTCAACAGATGACAAAGCGAGGGAAGACTAACCCACAAAGAAGGAGGCGTCATACAAAAAACTTTCAGTACAGGGAAATCCATGAAGCTCACAATCACTGTGGCATAGCATGTGGGTAGTAAACTGTTTTTGTTTTTTAAAAAGGCTAAAGAGCTAGGAAGTTTCATAATAAAGATGGGACCTGTGTGCCAAATTAAGAGGGATAACCTTATCCTGAAGGTAATGGTGAGCCACTGACAAATCAATGACTTAAAGCAAGAGCATGGCATGATCAGTTTGTTATTTTTTTTAAAAATCAATGAACAGAATTTTTCATGGATTTAGAAAAAAACTTTAAAAAATCAATCAAACAACATTTTTGAGAGGGTACTGGAGTAAAGCAAGAGTGAACGCAGGCTCATTGGTTAGCAGGAAGTTTCTCTAGTCCAGGAAGTAATTGACAATAGCAGGAGCACAGCTGAGTTCCTGCAGGAATGTCCAGGAAGAAGAACCTATACCTGAATGATGTCAGTGACAATTAAGAAAAAGAGAGGAAGGCATATTTGAGAGCTACTTAGGAGCCTCAACCAACAAAATTTAGTGGGCTCACAGAACAGTGTGAAATATGCCAACGTTACTGGTTTGGGTTACTATAAAGATGGTGGTCCCTTAACAAAAATAAGGAGGCTCAGGTGCATGAGACAGAGCGCAGATGGATTTGAGGTGCGTAAGAAATGTCAAGTGGAAGTGTTGGCTGGTTATAGAGATCTGGAGCTCGGGAGAGGGGACTGGGATAAGTAACTCTCCACATGTGGATAAAAGAGAGTGAGAAGAGAACCCGTACACAGCCACCATGGCCACAGGGATGTTCAAGGAGCTGATGAAAGATGAGCTAATAAAGGAACTAAAAAGAAGTAGGAGGAGAACAGGAGAGTCTTTAGAAAAGAGAGGCGTAGGAAAGAGTGGAGCTACCAGTGTCAGCATGCAGTGGAGTGGTCACATTCAGATGCCTTAAAAGGCCCACTGCGTTTGACATTTAGAAGGCGTGGTGACCTTTGTTAGAATGGCTTTTCAGGAGTAATGAAGGCCAAGAACTGAGTTCAATAGAATTGAAGAGTGAATAGAAGGTAAGGAAGTGCACACCCTGATCACAGGTTGGTAGTGAATGGAAGGAGAGGGTTGCAGTAATGAGATAATAAGAAGTTTCTCTCATCTTATTGCTCCTATTTATAAACTGAAGAAAAGGTGCCAGTGGAGGGAGGGGACACTGAAACCATAGGACATACAGAAGGTGCCGACGAAGTAAGGAGCATAAAGTTGGTTTAGCCTTTGAGAAAACGGCAGACATTTAACTGTGGGTAGAAATATTTGTGGGTAGAGGGTGGGTGGGGAGATAAATATCTCAAATGAAACTAATTGTCTTACAATGACCTTAATTTCCAAGTTTTAATAATGGAATTAAGTGAGCTTGATACTTGTTTGCTTTGTTTAGTGATTCTGAACTCTAGCATTAATAAAACCTTAGAAACATTTTATTTTTGAGAAAAATATTCTGAGAGTAATTTTAAAATTTCCCAGCCAGCTTAGAATAGAAATGACTAATATTTAAAAACTCCTTCAAGATAATCTCTCTTAAGCATCGGTCAGACCGTCGAACCTCAGAGGGAAGGTAGGGGAGGGTGGGGGTAAGGGGAGAGATCAACCAAAGGACTTGTATGCATGCATATAAGCCTAACCAATGGACACAGACACCACGGGGGAGAGGGCATGAGTCGGGGAGTGGGGGAGCAATGGGAGGAAAAGGACACATATGTAATACCTTAATCAATTAAGAAAAAAAATTTTTTTTAAAGATAATCTCTCTTAAAAGGAAAACATAGTCCACCCTAGATTATCCACATAAAAAAAAAAAAATTAAAATGCCTGAATGACTTCCCTGGCCAGACAGCATGCCTCTGGGCTGTCACTTACTGACATCCTTGGTGTGGGCTTAGGGAATAAGAGCCAACATAATGGCATCTGAAAAAATTAATTGGGATCCTAAAATGGTTACTAAAGGGTTTTATGATATATTTTTCAGGCAAATATTAATATTAATGACATTTGGCAAATAAGATATTCTGGATTACACATGCCAGATAGCAAACAGTCTTGATTAGAACAAATAATTAGCAGTTGGCTATGATTTAGTAGGGCTGATACATTCCAAACATTTCTAATCATTTTCACTGATTAAATACAATTTCCAAAAGACTAAATAATTTGTAATATATTTCCCAAACTTTGTACTGTAACTTTCTCCAAATGTGAGGATCAGCTCTGGTGAACTATGAAACAGCATTGTATTTCGGATGAGAGGCATATTAAATATATATGTTGGAATAATTATTTCTTATCTAATGTGAAAAAAATAGCTCAGTGTTAAAGAAAAATGAGCACGAGTTATAATTTCTCAATCCTGAGGATAAATTATTCCATACAAAATACCCACTGTATATTACGTATTTAAGAAATACTGTTAATTTAAAAATTAAAATCATAATAATACATTGTTTGGGAGAGATAACTTCCTATAAGTCATTGTACTACTACTTAGTTAAAAGTGATAATTTAGCCCAGCTGGTGTGGCTCAGTGGTTGAGTGTCGACCTATGAACCAGGAGGTCACGGTTCAATTCCTGGTCAGGGCACATGCTCCGGTTGTAGGCTCGATCTCCAGTGGGAGGTGTGCAGGAGCAGCCGATGATTGATTCTCTCTCATCACTGGTGTTTCTATCTCTCTCTCTCCCTCTCCCTTCCTCTCTGAAATAAGTAAAAATATATTTTTAAAAATTATTATCTAGTATAACACTGTAAAATACACAAGATCCTCAGTGTCAAATGCAATCTCCACAGAAAGTGTTTCCAATTAAAAAAAAAAAAAAAGAACACTGTGCATTGTTGGTGGGAATGTAAATTGGTGTAACTACTATGAAAAACAGTATGGAGGTTCTTCAAAAGTTAAAAATAGAACTACCATATGTTCCAATGATTCCACTTCTGGGTATTTACCTGAAGAAGATGAAAACACTAACTCTAAAAGATATACATACTTCCATGTTCATTGCAGCATTATTTATAATAGCCAAGATATGGAAACAACCTTAGTGTCCATTCATGTATGGATGGATAAAGAAATTGTAATATATAAGTGGGGTGGGGGACAGGAGAAATGACTGAACAGTTTTTTGTTTCTTTGTTTTAAATTGGTGAAAAAGAAGATAAAGGGATTGCTGGGATGCAGATGTCAGGGCCCCTCTCCCCTAAGACTTTGACTTGCTTGGTTAGGGCACCTTTAAAGCTCCCTAGGTGTATGTAATGTGCACCCAAGGTTAGATATGAGTACCCCGGACCAGGGCCTGAGCCATTTCTCCTAGCTCTGTATCACTCACAGACTTGTGGGTATTCTTTAATTCTCCACTGAGCCCATCGATCAGATGTTGAACAAGGTGGAATCAGGAAGCACAACTGTTTTCTCCTCCCAGTTGATAGGGCTAGTTCATTGGTCCAGAAGGGGCCCTGGCATTGTGATCTGTTCACTTATTTCTGGGGGTGAGCTCCACCCCACCTTCTACTCAGTTATAAGTTCCACAAGAGCAGGGGCCTCAGTTGTCTTTTTTTTTTATATATATATTTTATTGATTTTTTACAGAGAGGAAGGGAGAGGGATAGAGAGTAAGAAACATCGATGAGAGAGAAACATCGATCAGCTGCCTCCTGCACACCTCCTACTGGGGATGTGCCTGCAACCAAGGTACATGCCCTTAACTGGAATCGAACCTGGGACCTTTCAGTCCGTAGGCCGACGCTCTATCCACTGAGCCAAACCGGTTTCGGCCTCAATTGTCTTGTTTATCACTGCATCCCACTGCCTAGCACAGCACCTGACATGCAGCGTACACTCAGCATGAGTATTTGCTGAATGGATCCATTGGGAGCCATTAAAGTATTTAATATGGGGAAGTGTCATGGTGAAATATGTTTTTTAGATAGATTCTCCATCTGAAGTTTGTGTATAGGAATTAAAGATGGATATAGAAATACCTATTTTAATTACAGTATTCATAGTAAAAGTAAAAAAAAAATTGAAATGGAAGGAATAGATAAGGTTAAAAGTTTTGGAGGTGAAATCTATAGGATTCAAAGGCAAGGAACATGATTTATTGCTTATTTTACGAGCATCTGTTGGTTTTAATTTACCAACAGAATCTTCAAATATCTGATTAAGATACATTTTAAAAAAAACTTCTGACTTCTGAATTCTACCTTTGCCCTATTCCCCCTCTTTCCTTTTCTTACTCTTCATCATGGATGCTGTTTGGTCCACAGAGTCATAAAATTGGGCCTGCATAGCAGCTCTCCACCATCAAGCTGAAGTGACAAATGCTAGATGAGACTGAAGTAGATTCTGAAAGCACAAATTACATAAGTAAGTGGCTTAGATTCCCCTCGCTCCTACTCTGCCACACAGCATCCTCTCTCCACCTTCCCTTGTGGCCTCAGGAAGAGTCTCCTGCTGACTTAGGAAGGAAGGGCTCGTGCCTGGTGTACAGATGCGTGTGCACAATGTGCTGGTACCACCCCAGATGGGCATCTGGAGCACGACAGCCCCACACAGGAAGGCTCTGAAGGGTAGTGGTCAAAGGTAGTCCTCTCAGCAAGTAGAATTTGAAGCAAAGCATCTGGTTGTTCATTTTTCCCAGAAGGAAATATGGCCAGAGATACCTTGAGTCCTGGCTATCAATTTAGCAAAGAGCTGGAGGGAGTACAACTGGAAAACGTAACAAGACAGTCTTGGGAAGAAACATGTGGATAGACCTCTCCAATGGGCAGAGAGTGTGAATATATTTGTGTTCCATGGGAATGCTTTCCAAAGGGCAAGTTCATCAGATAGGAACGAGGAAATCAGCCTTATGATGTGTCCGACAGCCTCTTTCCCCAGCCACCATGGCCTTGCTCCCTGGCCTTGTCAAATGGACTCTTGAACAGAAAGAGGTTAGGTGTAGGCTCAGCAACAAGGACTTCCACCCACTAAGGCTGAGGTGGCTACAGCCACAAGTAGGTGCCCAAAATGCCAACAGCGGAGATCAACACCGAGTCCTTAGTGGTACCAGATCCCAGGGCAACCAGCTGCCCTCTGATGGCAGGCCGACCGCATATCCATCAGGGGAGAGGTGAAATATCTTCTCTCTGGAACAGACACGTTAGAGGTTTGGTATCCCTGCCCACAATGATTTTGCCAAACTCGCCATGCGTGGAATTATAAAATATCTTTTTTCACCAACGGGTAGATTGCTTCTGACCAACAAACGAATCTTACAGAAATTAATGTGTGGCATTCGGCTCCTGCCTGTGAAGTTCCCCGGTATTACCATGTTCTCCATTACCCTGAGCTGGAGGCCTATTGTAATGGTAGAATGGCCATTTCACTACTCAGTATGGCACAAGGAATGTGAGGATATCCTACAGGGCTGGGGTAGTGGCTTCCTGGATGTGTACATGCTCAGAATCAGGGACCAGTATGAGGTTCAAAGTTCAGCTCAGGTACAGACCCCAGGAAATCTTTTCTGAGTTAGACCTCCCCAAATGTACACATACTCAGACTGAGTCAGGTTCTCCCACATCACAGTATATCCCCTTGTCATAATCATTAGTACACTTTATTAAAATTACCTGCCTACATATTTTTCTCCCTCTGCCCTAAAATTTAAAATGTTCAAGGGCAGAAAATGTCTTATCCATCTTTGTATTCCAAAAAGTTAGCATGGTGCCTGTCACATATATAAGTCAATAAATATTTGTTAAAATTATCATAAAGAATGAATTTGATGGGTAAAGCTGACTTAATAACACAGGGTGGGGCAAAGTAGGTTTACAATTGTGAGTATGCAAAACAGAGTTTATTCTTATATTACCTATCTATTAATTATTGTATTATTTTTCATATGAACAACTGTAAACCTACTTTTGTTCCACCCTGTAAATTGTCCTCTCATATTGTAAAATTTCAATGTTTTACTGAATGCACATACTATTAATTCTCTCAATACATACTGCTATGAACTGTACTGTGTCCTCCAAAATTAAAAATGTTGAAGTCCTAACCCACTATGTAGCAGTATTTGGAGATGTGATCTTCGGCAGATAATTAGGCTTAGATGAGGTCATGAGGGTGGGGCCCTCAAGATGAGATTAGTGGTCTTATAAGTTACACCAAAGAGCTTGCTGTTTATCTACTATGTGAGAACATAGCAAGAATCAAGCCAAGAAGAGAGCTCTCACCAGAACCCAACCATGCTAGCAGCCTAATTTTGGACATTCCGCCTCCAGAACAGTCTAAGTGTTTAATAAACAAATTTCTGTTATTTAAATCACCCTGTCTGTGGTATTTGGCTGTGGCAGCCTGAGCTGACCAACACACACTGAGCTCAAACATGCGAAGGAAGGGAAGAGATAAGGAGGTGTAAGGCATGATCCTGCCTTTAAGAATCCAGCAATATAACTGGGATCTGTAAGGAATTTTCCAACCACGTTAAACCCATGAGGAAATTGATGCAAAAGCAGCACTCAGATACTTGAAGCTTCTTTGAAGCTATTTTAAGGATCCAGTGCTTCTCAAAGTTCAAAGAGGGAAAAATGTATTCTTAGTAAAAGATCAGTAAAATTGCCATTTATGCAAGAGAAGAACAATATGCCCAATATTCTTCCTACGCACATGAGAGAATAACATTCTTAAAATATTTATATCGGCCCTGGCAGGGTAGCTCAGTTAGTTAGAGCATCGTCCTTATGTGTCAAGATTGTGGGTCCGATCCCTGGTCAGGGCACATACAAAAATCAATCAATGAGTGCATAAAGAAGTGGATCTCTCTCTCTCTCTCTCTCTCTCTCTCTCTCTCTCTCTCTCTCTCTCAGATCAATAAATTAAACACACACATACACACACACAAACCTTGTACACTGAAGAGAGAAAATGAATTCTCACAGTTGCCCATTTAATGTAAGACTAAATGAAGACAAGGGATGACTAATACGATCAGTCACAGAGGAGAGAGATTCAGGCAGGGAGTTGTCCTCCCTCCTGCTCCTTTGGCTTCCGGATGAAGAATAGTAAGAATTTTGGCTTTACTTGATGTCCAAACGTGCACACTGTAAACAGAACAACACCTTCAGTCTGGGGGAATGGTCTTTAATGCTTACAAAGGCAGAGAACACCACAAGTGGGGGGAAATGAAATAAACCCTCTGTTTTCCTTTCGGTGATAAATGTTCTACCTGCAGCACTGGATCCCTTTCCTCTCACATCCCAGCATCACGTCTCTTTCAGGTCACGTCTTTCCCATAAAAGTGCTAAACTAATGCCGCTTAATGACAAATTAATGTCCATGAATAAAAAATACACCTCTAATAGCATGGAGTAATTTGCCATTACAATATCATCATTGGACATGCCCCTGGTTTAATACGATGTATTTAATTCATAACCTAATGAGTGATATATAAAGAGAGGGAGATGAACCCTGCAATTACATTTATGTGAGTCTGTCACCTTATTTGTAAAACCTTAGAGTCATTTACATTCAAATTAGAACAAATGAGTGATCTCACAAAGTGCAGTGATAAATGGCCACAGCAGCCCGAGACAAAACTGTATTTCCTGTGAACACATTAACCGTTTCCTATTATTTGTTAAAAATTACAATGCACATTGCCCAGTGTGATGTGAATAATGACTTTTTTACTGATTGGGTCAGAAGACTAATATGTAGCAAAATAAATAATTTTTCTTTTCATTTTTTCTGATTTTTGCTTTAAATTAACTACTGAAATCCGGTGGATTCACACTGCCACCTGCTGCCTCGGAATAGATATTAAAAGTATATTCCCATCAAAAGGGAATCACTTCGGTGATCTTATTTAGAAAGTCTACTTGATGGGTCCTTCCTTATCAATATATTTAAACTGCATATCATAATAAAGGCTGATACTTGGTGAGCACAAAGAACACTTGATAATCAAACAATACAATATACTATTTGCTATTTGAGGGAGGTGATGCAAAACGTACAAATTTTCTTTGTAAAGCTAACTACAAAAAAAAAGAGACATTTTCAGCAAATCACGTTTCTCCTAATGCATCCCTTTCAGGGGCTACAACACCAAGTCCACTGGTCAGTACCTCTGATCTTAGCACAGTGTGTGTCACAGAGGGGAGGGTGTGTGTGTGTGTGTGTGTGTGTGTGTGTTTTCCCTACTCCTGCCCCTTACTACCATCGAAAGGAGATGACTGAAGGCTCTGCCTGTCACCCAGGATCATCCCTACCTTGTCATCTCCCCTATTGGCAGGTATCAACATGAATGGAAGGCTTTAGGGTCCAGGACACAGCAGGCTAGGAAAGATACTAGGGCAAGTGAGAAACAGGCCTGGACTTGGAGACGAGGCTAAAGAATTTTGTAGGTGAAATGATGAGTTTGAATGAATGGTGGTCAGGGGGGCAAGTGGAGGTTTCCAGACTGGATCAACATCCTAGTTCTGAATTTCAGTTTCTTCATCTGCAAAAAGAAAACAACACTGACCCGCCTTAAGGGATTACTTTGCAGAGGAGAAATGGGAATCCTTGTGCAAAACACAATATAAACAGTCCTCCCAAAATGTTGGTTCCCTTCCCTGGGAAAGATAACGATGGCTCTGGGGAATGTGGTTTGGCATGGACAAAGGCTAGAAACAAGCAAACCCCTAGAGGAGATCATGAACTCATCATAACCTATAACCAGCAATGGTGAGAGTCTAAAGACAGGGAAGAGCATGAGGAATGGAGAAAAGGATCAGGTCTGAGAGATATTTGTGAGGTAGAATCAACCCATCTTGGTGGCTGATTGGATATGGTGGTGAGGAACCTAATACTATGTCCAAATTTCTAGACAACTAATGGATCCATGGGACCATCAATAGAGAAAAGGGCAGGTTTTCTCATGTTAATTTTCGATCAATTAAAAAAAGAAGGCTAGGAAAAAAATCAGAGTTTGGGAACCACTTCATGTGCAGAGATTCCTTTATGAGACTTAAAACAGTGAGTGGTATGTATGGACACATGTACTCTCTGAAAAGCAAGGCAATCCATGCATTTTACTGGACTCATTTTAAAGACAACGATTGCTGTTTAATGAATTGGTGCATCTTTTGATGGAATTTTTAAAAAGAGCACAGTGGACAAGGAAGAGAAGCAGATGGAGGAAAAGGGAAGGGAGTATTCACATTTTATTTGGGACTGGGTCGCAGATAGCAGATAAAAGCCTGACAGGTCATGCTTATTAGTATACTAACAGGACAGTCTCCATAGGACAGTCCTATGACATTTCACTGCAAAGAGGGTGAGAAAGGATACAAACTTGAGGAGTTGTTTGCAAATCCTTTGCCTTGGGATGATGGGCTGTTGTAGCCCCTGCCCACCCCAACCCCACCCCCATCAGTTAGCATCGTTTTCATTGCTCATCTGCCCATTTATTCCACAAACATGCACTGAGAACCTGTGTGTTCTCAGTGACAGGCCCTGGGGACTAAAAACTAATAAGGTGAAGGCCTTATAAGCCTGGGAGGCTAATTCAATGCCTGTCCTTACTGACACTGAGGGCTAGTCAGGGTCCCTGCCCTCAGCAGCCTCCCAGAGGACACACAAGACAAAGGAGCCCGCACAGTGCCCTCCAGGTGCCCTTCCCTTTGCTGGGTGGTGGGGGAGAGCAGCATCCATGCATGAGCTGAAGAGCTTCAGGCCAAGGCAATAGCGGTGGTTAGGAGGCTCAGGGAGGCTTGGGGTGGGGGTGGGTCATTGAGTATCAACCAAGGGGCTCTCCTTGGACATGCTTTTTAATGAGCGCTGGAGGACAACAGGAAGTATAAGAGAGGGGTCTACCCTTCACACCTCTGGAAGAAAACCAAAGAAATGATGGTAATTTGAAAACAATAAGACAACACCGGACATTTTAGTGAGGAGAATGGCGTCACAGACTCCTAGTTGAATAAAGTACTAAACAAGGATGGAGATTATCCTTAATTGATGGAGCATAATTTCTAAGTACATTTTAAGCACTGAAGATTTTTCATTTTAATAAAACATTTTTATACTCAATAAAATGGTTCTATATGAAATTAAAACTCAGTTGAGCAATAATACAAAAAAATGTAAATAAGTATTGTTATAAGACTGTGTCAAAATATAAAAGCAGACTGACCCAGTCTGGTAATTTTATAATCCCCAAGGAGAGGGAGGGTATATATTTTTAAAAGACTAGCATAATGAAGGTTTCTACATACACATGGTTTCAGTTCTCTTATAGTCAAAGTTTCCTTCCACGCACTGGACATCTTGCAATGGTCACAGATAAAACGGAAAAGTAAAGTTACACAAGAGAATGAGATGAAAGCATATTGGTGAAAAGAAAGTGAAAATTTCAACCACTGTTCAAGCAGGCTAATAATAAATGATGTGTCCACAAAATATATCTGTATGCAAGCTACATGTTTTCCTCAGCAAAATAATAAACTGCAAGAATTAAATTCCAAAGCCCACAGTCATTTGATATTTCAACAAATTCATCTGATGGGGTAGGGGGAAATATTCATGATCTTCTAATGTTTCTCTGGAATTCTCATTTATAGAAAACTAATATATAGGTGCACACACACCTGTATAGACACACTATTTTAACATGCATCTTGATAAGCAGCAATAACCAAACTTTTGTCAACATATATCATTGATTATACCTGTCATGGAAAAAGTGAATCAGGTGATGCTATTGAAAGCTCGAGTTACAATATTTGATGTAGAAATGTCATATAAAAGTAATTTCAATTTCACAAGTCTTACGCACACCTTTGAAGTCAAGTAACCTTTCTACATTATTCCCATTTGCTACTTGCAGAAAGGGATTAAAAATAGATCTCCCATATCACCCAACAATATTGAGGGGAAAAGAAAGAAAAATAAGATAAAAAATAGTTAAACATTTACTATTAGATTAAATGTGTTGAGATGATAAAACTTTCATATACTGTATTTGAATTGTTCCTTAGTTGAACACGGCTGACATCCCTCACACCATCACACTAGGAAGCACCGGTTCCTACTTCCCAAGGTTGCTGGGAACATGAAATAAGATGATGTAGCAGAAAGAGATTTGGAAACTGCCTAGTGAGTAGCAGAAGTCAATAATCAAGGCCATATTTAGAATTAGAGAGAAAAATTAGGAGGGAAATAAAGTAACTGAGCAGGACACAAATAAAAATTTTCTATTTACTAATCTCATGTCATATTCACAAGGATAGCAGAATTGTGTGGATTTATCATTTTTAAAATTTTATTGTCACTGTCTTTATAATGCTGTAATAAATGCCAGCAAAATTCATACAAGTGGGGGGAAATGGGAAGATCCCAACACAGGGAATTATTACTGAACTCTCTGTAGAATATCTTATACTATCTGCCCAAGAAGTCCCCTATCTTCCTCCTGAGCCAAAGGGTTTTCATCCAAGAAGAAAAAATGGTCTTCGGAATCAGAAAGGCCTACCACTCATCAGCCACGTCACCTTGGACAAGCTGGGTGCATTTTGAATCTCTGATTTTTCGCTTATAAAAATGTGCAAAGAGCCTGGCTGGCCTGGCTCAGTGGTTGAGCATTGAACTATGAACCAAGAGGTCACAGTCGATTCCTGGTCAGTGCGCATGTGTGGGTTTTGGGCTCAGTCCCCAAACATCACTGATGTTTCTATCTCTTTCTCCCTCTCCCATCCTCTCTGAAATCAATAGAGGTATTTTTTTAAAAAGAAATATAACAAAATATCTAAAGTTGCTGAGGACTGAAGGTGAAACATTGGTGTGAACTCACAGTAGGCTTTTTTCTCCCTGCCCCTCACAGAGCCTTCCTGATCACCCCAGCAAATCAAGGGAAGAATGCACAGATCACTCATTGTTCCAGCATGTATTGCCTGGGAAGTTCATGTGCTAATTAAATATATATGACTTTGTGATATATTAGCTTCTGTTACTGAATTCTTAAAGGACTATCCGACTTATCATGCATTTGTGGTTATTTCATGTGGAAACCAGACAGCACTGCTTCAAATCAAGATCTGTTCCGGCGTCATCTCTCCGGCCCTGGCAGTGAACCCTGTGCGTGGTTGTTGAGTTACTCTGCTGCCCAAGGGTGGAGGGGATCTGGGGTAGGCAGGGAGGGTGGAGGCCACGAGCTAGGACATGAGAGCTGCAGCTGGCTCCTAGGAGCTCTCAGCTTGTGTCCTGGAGAAATTCTAACAGCAGAGACCACATCCCTCCCACATTCCGTTTTACCTGTCAGTTGGTGGGGTACCTCCTGTCACGACAGAGGGAAGGAATGTGAAGGGCATGTTGGCAGGAAGCTAGCTCACATACCTGGATGAGATAGTGGGAACATAAACTGAGGAGCTCCAACAGCTGCAGGTGGCTGCCAGCGGCTAACACATCCTGGATCACGCCCGGCTCCAGCAAAATCTGTTATTTAATAAAAGGAAAACTACCAGTTACTTACAAATTAATACTAGCTTAACATGGAAAATATGTGGCTATATTTAAATTGCCACTTCACATGCTCTATCTGAATTATGGAAGTCAGTTCTTTCCCACATTCTGATTAACAAGCTGTGACCCTCACTCTAACAGCAGACTTCTCGTTTCCTATACTCATTTCATGTGTGTAAGGCTCTGAACCTAACAACTTGTTTTTGTAGGAGTATATAACCATTTGCAAAGAATAATATAATAGTATTAAAATTCACTATTTAAAAACAAATTTTAGTTTTTCTAAAAACTAATCTCATAATATTTAAAAACAAGTTTTAGTTTTTCAAAGTATATTTCAGAATTTTGTAACAGTATGATTAATAGATATTTTAGGGGTAAGGGCTTATATTTCTACTTGCAATATGAGACCAGAGGTGATATTCTTTCCTTTTACTTCTACGTCCAGCAACAGTAAATTTCAACCATAAACTTTCATTTTTCTCAATCTCCGATTCTCTAATATTTTCTATTTCAAATGAAAGATGAAGAAATAGCATCTTCATAACAAAGACACCACAGAGAAGTAAAACTTCTCAAATATACTGGTGATATCAATTCTTCATTTTTTCTGGTTAATTCCAACTTTGTGGCCACTGCTTCCAGCTCCTGAGCTACTGAACAAGGCTGGAGAAAAGCCCATAGCCACGTTGGCTAACTTCACTTTACATGGATGACTGCCAGACCCAAGAAGGCCTTAGTGCTGCTCCCAACATCTGAACTCATTTCCCATTTCCCAAGCCCAGAGGTTCCCAAAGTGGAGTCCCTGTTCCAGCAGCAGCAGCATCACCTGGGAGCTTGTAAAAATGGCAAATTCTTGGGCGCCTCCCCAGACCTAATTGCATCAGAAACTTTCAGGGGAGGCCCAGAAACTGGTGCTTTAACAAGGCCCCTGGTGGTTCTGATGCACAGGGCAGCATGAGAAACACTGATGTGGTCCATTCAGTCCCATTCTGCTACTTCTCACACGTATCTCTCTCCTCCATCCTCTTCTTACTAAAACCTCATGATCTTCCAAAGTCTCTCACCACCAAATCTACCAGCCACCTACCCATATCTGCATCAGCATACAAATTATGCCATTCATAACAAATTTCCTCAGGAAAGTTGTCTATATAATACCGCTATTTGCTCTACGATG
The DNA here is from genome assembly GCF_951640355.1 of Cnephaeus nilssonii. NCBI lineage: Eukaryota > Metazoa > Chordata > Mammalia > Chiroptera > Vespertilionidae > Cnephaeus > Cnephaeus nilssonii. Next base: position 46,482,905 of record NC_137080.1, read on the forward strand.
TTCTCTCTTGAACCCACCCCTGTTGAGTTTTATTCAAATTGTTCCTCTAAAAGTGCTCTTGATAAAGGTCACTAGTGACCTCCAAATCCAGTGGCCAAATCCAATAGTCATTTCTCAATAATTCATCTTATTCAAGCCAGCAGCAGTTAGCAAAGTTGATTGCTCTCCTTCTGGAATGATTTCTTCCCTTGCTTCTGGCACAGTGCTCTGTTCGTTGGTTTCTTGTACTTTACTAACCACCCCTCTCCATCTCCTTCCCAATCTGTAAGCTTTGGAGATGCCCAGAGCTCCATTCTCAGATCTCTCCTTTCCTCTCTCCACTTACTCTGTGGATGATTCATGCAATCCCATGACTTCAAAACTATGTATGCTGATTATACTCAAGTTTGTTTCTTCAGCCCCAACCTCACCCTTAAACTCCAGACTATTATATCCAACTGCTTATGGCGTATCACCACATGAATGTCTAAAAGGCAGCTCAAACTGGACGTGCCCCATTCTGAACTCTGATCCTCTCCACCAACCATCAAACCTGCTCCCATCTCAATCCTACCATCTCAGCAAACAGCTGTTCTCAGTGATTTAGGCTAAAACCCCCAAATCATTCTTGACTCTTCTTGTTTTCCTTATATCTCACATCTGATCCGCCAGCCACTCCTGTTGACTCTACCTTCAAAATAGTTCCAGAATCCAATCACCACTCAGTACTACTTCCATCGATATCACTCTGGTCCAGCGGTTGCCGACCGGTGGTCTGCAGACCACTGGTGGTCCATGAGGTCCGAAAGGTTGGCGACTGCTGCCTAGTCCAATCCACTGTCTTCCTGGATGAAATATAATAACCTCCTAACTATTGAACTGTTTCTCCTTTGCTCCCTCATGCTGTTTTTACTAATATCAGTCAAGTTGATCCTTTAAAAACATAAATAAAATCATGTCACTCCTTTATTCAAAACTTGCCAATTACTTTTTACGTCATTGAAAAAAATCCAAATTCTTCACTGTAACATAAAAAGTTCTTTGAATACACTGAGGACCCTAGTGTTTACAACTAGCTGCTTTCTTTGCCAATCACTCTTCCTCAATATACCAGCGTGGCTCACTCGCTCATGTCCTTCACACCTCTGCTCAAATGTCATCTTCCCTGAGAGGCCCTATCTCACTCCAGCCCTCCTCATTCCCTATCTCCTTATTCTGCTTTATCTTTTTCACAGCATTTACCACCTTGCAACTTAGTCCATATTTGTCTATTTGATTATTTTTTTGTTTCTCCACTCAAAGGATAAAAGATACAGAAGAACAGAGACCTGATTTATTTTGTATCTCCAGTGCTTAGAACAATGCCCAACACATAGCTCTCAATATCAGTGAATTTATTTTATAACAAATTATGGATAAATTAATTTCTAAGTATATTTTAAAATTCAGAATTAATTTTTAATCTAATTTTAATTAGTCTATTCTATTAATTAATTTAACCTAACAGAAAAGAGGGAGAAGAACTATAATCTTATACTGAAAAGTCTTTATAGCTTCTTTTCCTTCTAGTCAGAAAGAGAAACCTGCATTTCCCCAACTCCTCCAGGAGAGAGGCTTTGACTGACAGTCAGGAAATTATTGCAGCTCCCATCACAGGCGCAAGAATGCAGTATATTCTTGCAGAAGAGGCATGGCCTGAGGCACAGAATGGGGAATAGATGGATTAGAAAGGTTAGGCTTAGCCTTTAAATCCTGTCAGTTGCGCTTATTACACACGACTGGCATTCATGATAACCTCCCAGGCTCGGTAATGCCAAACACAAAGGCAGATATCACAGAGAGACAAGAGGAATATTCCACAGCACATGCAACACGTCCAGCGGGCCCCCTTGGAGAAACCCTCCCATGAAAAACCCCTGCCGGGGTGGTTTTTGTCTTTGTTTTACTGTTCTGTAGTTGTTTTTTTCTCCCTCATTATAACATAAGTTTTTTTCTAAAAGACACTGCATCACAGAAAACCCCTGGGTGCTTTTAAAGGACCCACTTTGAAAAAAATAAAAACCTACCAGGAAAGCTGGGTCTCACTGATGGAAACAGAACCAGCGTTTGCAAGCGCCAGTTGCACTAGAGTCTTTTCAATTCAACTTTGTTGATCTTTGGTGACTGGTGGTTCTGAGGTATTTTTCTAGAGAATCTGTGTTTGGGCAGGAATACAAAGGCTCACTATCCTCACAATTTACAGGATGTGAATTTGTCTGTCACCTGCCCTGCCTAGGATCATTGCCTGAGGAAGAGCCTCCTGCAGAAGGAAGGGCTCTCAAACACGCCCATGTGTGGAGGACAACAGAGGAAGCCAAGTTCCAGTCCTTCAAAGCCTATGTGGGTCACATTGAGGTCTTTCAGAAACAAATGTCCATCTGCATCTAGTCTGGCACTCAATGCAGGACAGATGGGAGGACGGGTCACTTGAGGACCACCTACAGGGAGGGAGGGTGTCCCCAGAGAGTTCAGAGCACAGAGGAGTGCAAGCTAACGTTTAGTATCTTGATACATCCTGTCACTCACCAAACTGGAGGAGCTTAGCTCAGAGGGAGGCATCAACAATGGACAGAACATGTCTGAATAACAACAGAGATCAAGAAATATAAGATGCCAAAAGCCAAGTGGTCCAGGATGCAGTGGGGAAGGTGAGAAACATTACAGACACCTAACTGGGCTGGGCACTGCCTCTGCTCAATGATGCTCACCTGCTCAAGTGGAGGCAGGGCTGGGGCTTCTCCAGGTTAACCCTTTGCACTCGCTTGCTTTTTTCTCGATTCCTTTATTCTACTCGGGATTTAATTTTTTAAATACCCCAGATTTTACAAAGCGCGGCAGTAGAATAAAAAACTGGAGTTTCTTTTCATACAAACTTATTTATTTGGATTTTTTTATATTTCAAATTATTGATACATTCAATAACCGTCACACTCGACATCCGAGTGCAAAAGGTTAAACAAAGAAGTTGTGATGCAATCTCAGGTGGCTCATGAGTACCTCTTGTTTTCAGGGCCATCTGCATGGAATATTATCTCCCGGCACCCACTCCTACCTGACCTCCAGGTAGCAGAATGAAGAGGGGCTGAATTTGAAAGAGAGGAACTGGACAGTGCTAGCAGGGGAGCTGACCATCTCATGGTGGAACCTCTCCTGCAGCTTATGGAAAGCTAGGTCATGTGACCTGAGGAAAGGTCCACAGCTGAGCCCTACCTCAAATGCTGAGACTCCACTCCCTTTGATCAACTTGGGATAAGACCTGGCCACTGGCTGTGGTCAGGGTGACACTGGCTGGTGTGACAAAGCAATAGAGGTAAAAGCGACAATTGCAATAGAAGGTGGTAATCTCTAAAGTTACCAGTGAGCGTTATTACATCAGAATTCAGTCATGAAGTGGTCTCATTGCCCTGCTGGAAGGAGGCACCCTTGAATACTTAGTCCGAATGTGTCCTAAGCATCAGGGCTGGTTAGCGAGTAGTTGAAACTGTGCAAACTCTAATGAAGACCCTTCAAACTGGAATGAGACTAGGGCTCCTGGTTCCAGTTCCTCAGGCAGGACATGGGACCTGAAACAAATGGAAGAGGAGTGAGGGGTCTCGGGTGACATTCTGCACAAGGCATGATGGGATAGGCCACCTCCACCAGTGCCCAGACCTCACCTGGCTGGTTCTGAGAGGGCAGGGCTAGGACTGATGTGGTACACAGACCCCATGGCGTTCCTGCCATTCCTTCTGCAGCTCCTCTTCCCACATCACCAAGCGTCCACCCTCTCAAATCGGTCTTGTTATTCTTTTTCTTCTCTTTATTTTCCCTCCCACTTTTATGTTTCTTCTTAAATTAGTTGCTGGTAGGGATTTTCTTGAATCATCATAACATGTCGTAGGTTGACCTTTTCCCCTCCCTTATGAACAGTAAGTCAGCATCTTCAGAAAATTTTATAGCTCATGTCTTCAAGGCTATCTTCCTCATTTCTTGCTTTAGGAAACTTCTATTTTTTTATTTTTTTGTAATATATTTTTATTGATTTCAGAGAAGAAAAGGAGAGGGAGAGAGAGATAGAAACATCAATGAGAGGGAATCACTGATTGGCTGCCTCCTGCACGCCCCCTATAGGGGATCGAGCCCGCAACCCGGGCATGTGTCCTTGTCCAGAATGGAACCCGGGACGCTTCAGTGCGCAGGCTGACGCTCTACCCACTGAGCCAAACTGGCTAGGGCGCTTCAGGAAACTTTTAAATTGCTTACTTCTGTGTTTGTGGATAGAGTAGCCTGAAGGAATTGAACATGTTAAAGCTAGACAGCTAAGGTCTTTACTAAACACACAGCTGTGCACACAGGAACACAAGCACTTCTGTAAGCACTCTTCAACTGCAAATTAGAGGTGGCCTAATACTGTTTATAAGAATAAATGTGCACATTTCCCCTCATTTTAATATTTTGTTTATTTGATTTTTTTTCTGTATAGTAAAGCAAAATATCAAATTATCACATTTTGAATTTATAAACCATCAGGTAAATTAAATACAACTGAATAAATAAATTTTAAATGATCATATATTCAAGACACATAAAACCCTTTGCATAAAGCTCTTCAAGAGACTTCTGTAGACAGAACATGAACCATAAGATCTAGCTATAAGAAACTGCCATGAATGTAATTTTTGTTTCTAAGCCATTACACTAAGGATATGTTTCTCCACAAGGTGGCGCCTATGTTTAAAGCAAAAGAATTTTCTAAATTATTCATGTACAGCACCTCTACCACTGACACCTTAAGTTTATTTTTAGGAAAGAAAAATAAATCAAGTAAGGATAATAAAACATATGAAATCTACTTTTAAAATGTTTCTATCATTTGAGAAATGTTCATAAATATTTCTGTCGAAATGCTTGATTTAAGCAATACTGATTAGAATTCAGTAGTTTTCCATAAATCAGGTCCCAATATTTGAATGTAGTTCAAACTTTTTGTCCTTGTATTTAGAAACTCTCATGATGTGACCCCAACCCACTTTTTACAACTTAATTACAATTCTGCATCCTTATGGTCCCTCTGCTAAAGCCAACAGTCCACTGTTCACACTCAGGCAATACCTTTTTCTCCACCTTGATAATCTTCATCCTAACTTCTTCAATATCCATATGTCAAAACCCTACCCAGTCTTCAAGATTCAACTCTAAGTCCACCTCCTGTACAAAGCTTTTCAAGGTCTTCCCTGCCTGTAACCTCCAGCTGGGATTAATCTCCTGGGACTACAAACTACCACAGACATTAAACTAAGACCATGGGCTCTAGGTCACTCTGCCTGACTTCAAATCCCGGCTCCTCTACTTACTGGCATAATGAGATTGGGAAAGTGATTCAATTCTATGTGCCCCAGTACAATGAAAATAATACCTATCTCAAAAGATTGTTTTAAGAACTGAGAAAATGCTTTGTATCACTACAGCTGTGTATGGTGTTGTGTCAACAAAATGGCTTAAAAACAAGTATGGGTTTTATTTTTTCCACAACACTTGGATTGGGCAGCCCAGCCTGCAAACAAACCAAGCTCCTTGTATTTTCCTATGTGGCTAATCTTAGCCCATGGTTTCATGGCAACAAAACAGCTGCCATATCTCTAGACATTGCATCTCCATTCAGATCAGAGAGAAAAGAGAAAAGGCAATAAAACAAAAACCACGTGCCAAGCTAAGTCTGTCATTACTCATCAGAAAACAATAGGTTTCCTACAACCACTGCCACATAGACTTCCATTTCCATTTCATTTGCCAGGTCTAGGTCACGTGACTACCATATCTGTAAAAGAACTCAGGAAGTTGACTTTTTATGGCTAGAAGCACTACTGTCTCCCATCTAATTGGAGCTCTGTACAAAGAAAAAAGAGGAAATGGATATTGTGTAGGCAATCAGAGTGTAGACTAAGGCTCTGAACACTGTTTCTATGATGGTAAATCTGCAATAAATGCTAACTATTATGTTTCTTTTTCATGCAGCTACGTGTTTTTGCCCTGAATGAATTATGTGTGTGTGTGTTATCTCATGTTTTACCTACGAGAGCTGGATGGCAGGGTCCATCCTATTTTATGTTCATGGCTGTTGTACATCCTGGAAGAGAACCTACTAGAATTATTTAGTAAAATTCACAGGTTTGAAAACTACAGTCCCTGAAAGAAATGTTAAAAAATGTCAAAAGTGCCTTTCCAGCGGTGATGACCTCCCCACGACAACCTGCCTCTCGCTAAGGACCTCCTCCATCCCTCTCCGAAGAGGAGAAGAGGAAACACAAGAAGAAGCGCCTGGTGCAGAGCCCCGATTCCTACTCCATGGATGTGAAGTGCCCAGGATGCTGTAAAATCACCACCGTCTTCAGCCATGCGCACACGGTAGTTTTGTGTGTTGATTGCTTCACTGTTCTTTCCAACCAACAGGAAAGCAAGGCTGACAGAAGGACGATCCTTCAGAAGGAAGCAGCACTAAAAGCACCTCGAATCAAGATGAGTGGGGAACCATCCCAATAAACACATTTTGGATACAAAAAAAAAGATGTCAAAAGCCTTCATAGGGGAGCCTGGTCACATGCTAATCCTCATCAAGGACTATCTAATTGGAAGTGCTAAATGAAGGGACACATAGACATTTCAACTAACAGTTGTAATAATATATCCACATAAAGGTAACCGTTGGGTTGTGTTGTATAGAATACATTTGTGATTTGATGATTGAGCCCTTAATTAACTAATTTTTTTAGGAGGCTTCCTTCCAAACACAGCAAGAACACTTGTACAAATTTCTAAAAGATTCAATATCAAATGTTTAGAAGTACTACTTTGAGCCATTTCCTTCTCCCCTTTCTTCCCCCACAGGCACATAGCCCTTAACCTCTAAGGGACCCCATGAGACTTGTAACCACGGCCCCCTTTTCTGACTTCCCAGTGAGACAAAGCAGCCCAGCCTAGGCTTTCCTGTTACTTCTATGTCCTTCCTTGTTTCACTGTTCTAAGTGAGTTTTTTGCTGCAGCCAATATATTCTTATTTGCTTTTCTTAAAAAAAAAAAAAAAGAACTTTTCTGTTCAATTCATTAGAATATGAAAAAAAGAAAAAAACAGATTTGATTTTCAGAATATTTTAAAGACTGTTAAAAACCACAAAGATAAAATAATAATTAAAATATCCTAATAAAAAAAAGAATAGTGTAGCCTGGCCAGTGTAGCTCAGTGGTTGAACATCAACCCATGAACCAGGAGATTGGGGTTTGATTCCTGGTCAGGGGTCAATTCCCAGTAGGAGGTAGGCAGGAGGCAGCTGATCAATGATTCTCATCATTGATGTTTCTATCTCCCTCTCTTTCTCCCTTCCTCTCTCTTAAAAAAAAAAAAAAGCCCATCAATAAAAACATAGTTTTTTAAAAAAGAAAGGTGTAGATATCACTTTGAGATTCTATTATCTTCCTTCGCATGTTTACACGAGATCATTTGGTTTATGTGAAATTTCTAAGGTTACAGGCAAGTTGCAGAAGCATAGCCTAGCCTTCTCTAAGACGCCAAGAAGAAACCTTGGGATAGATGAGGACTCTAACATTGCACTACCAGGAAAACTGGTAACTTTCGCTCTCTTGCAATAATTTTGTTTATTACCATTAATGTGACTTAAAGAATTTTCCAGTCCATTGCCTCTGAAACCGGTTCTTCCTTTCCTATTTTAGGACAAGTGGAAGGATGATGGATTAAATACTCTATCTAGGTGCCTGAGAAGAGAGGGAGGAAAGAAGTCAAATGGAATTCTTAGCTGTGGTGTGATTAATGCTGAGATAGCAGTGGCCACAGGGGGCTGTCACAGCACTTGCCTTGGGATGCCTCCCTTAATTGAAGTTGCAAATAATTCTTCTTATGAAAAAGCTGGGTTCCTTCACATTGTATGAGCAAACCCTACCTTTTTTGGCTCCTTCTCCATTTTGGCATTTCAAAGCTCTGAGATTAATCATTCTGTCAGCTAGTCATGTCCAACATAGTGTTCTTCATTATGCTTAAATTAACAAAATATATTATTTAGCAAAATGTAAAGATAAATTATATACACTTACATCACCTTTAAAAATGGCCTCATTATTTGAGAAAGCAGAACAAATTTTTGATAGTTTCTAACATTAAGAGAAAGAAGTGGTCCCAGCAATTAAATATAATGAAACATAATGGTCATTACCAGTTATAAAAAAGCCAAATTCATTATTAAGACTTCCTTTTATAACTAGTGCTCTTTCAATGTGATGAACACATCCCATAAAGCTTTACTGATGAAGCTGGGCTTCTCCACACAGAACTAGTTTCTTATAATGCTAGCATGAGCAGAGAAGAAAGAAACATGACTTAAAATACTGACAGCCAAAGACAGAAGGTCTCTGAAAAAATGAATAGGGCTGAAGCCACTGTTCATGTGTAGCTGGCCACCGTTATGCTACTAATGAGTGCTGGAGCAGAGACAGAAGCAAAGAGCCAAAAGGAATGATTGCACTGTGGTGCAGTCCATGCTGAGAGAGCGGTGGACACTGGGTGTTCAGGAGCACCTGGCTGGGGATGCTTCATTTCATGGAAGGAAGCTGTGAAGTAATTCTTCCTATGAAAACTATATCATTAATATCCAGCAGTATTCTACAAAGTACTAAGGCTCTATTACTCATTCTCTTATCTGAACTAGTGTAACTTTTGGAGCATGGAATATCCTCAGGTACTTCACTATGCTCCATACACAGTAATAATTCAGGCCCCTGGTAATCCATTTCTAACAAGTGCAATAGTGTGTTGGTCTGGCAATTTGAATCACTCTGAGAAAACCATCCCTGAGCATTTTTTTCATCAATCCATCCTTAACTTCTAATAAATCTAATACATAGTAGGTGCTCAGTAAGTACTTGATGAATTAATAGATCTCAATTTGAGAGTAAACTACAAATGGATGGTTTTTGTGAAGTACACAAAGAAAATAAATATTCACAAATTAATTTAGGACATTCAATGGATACCTACTTAAAATATAAATCTTCTTAAAAATTATGTTTGGCCAGTTATGTTTTTTATCTTGAAATTAACCACGAAGACCATATATTTTTGCCATCAATTGGTTTTCTTTTTAAAAATCTTCTATTTAGAATTGTAAAACTCCCATACACTACTACTTCAGACAGATACTAAACGCTTCCAGCAGAGGGCTCAAGAATTCCATTTTAAGGAAAGAAGTTTAAAAAACTTATTCTCCAACAGCAGCTATTATAAAACTTTTTCAGAAGGCAATTCACACACACACACAAAAAGTTCCTTCTCTTGATCAAGTAATCCCACGTCTATAAATTTATTTAAAACAATCCAAATAAAAGGAAAAAATGGATTATAATAACAGGCTATTATTTACATATTATGCATTTATGGATAAATGGATGTTTACACCTAATTCCAGAAAAAAAATTAAAGTAAATTATAATCACAAAAATCCTATCTAATAAGCAGGGAATATGCTAATTGACCCTCACACCACCGCAAAGATGGCAGTGCCCACAGCCACAAGATGGCGGTGCCCAGTCCCCTCAGCTCCACATGCCTGCCTCCGGAGTCCCCCAGTCCTCTCAGCCCCCCCAGGCATCCAGCACCAACCCGAGGCACAGGCAAGCCTCGGATGTCGGCTGCCCAGCCGCCCAGGGCCACCTGAGGCTGAGGCTAGGTAACCAGGGCTGGCCGAGGCTTGCGCTGCCGGCAGTGGCAGCAGCAGAGGTGTGATGGGGCGTCACCTTCCCCTGATGGCCGGATTGCCTCTCGCCCCTGAGGGCTCCCGGACTGTGAGAGGGGGCAGGCCAGGTTGAGGGACCCCCCCTCCAGTGCATGAATTTTCATGCACTGGGACTCTAGTCTATATATAATTACTTAGGCATATGGGAAAATACCAGGGAAAACATGGAGAGATAATATAGAATGTGTAAATAAGTGAGAATTTTGGTGAATATTGTTTTCCACTTTTATTCTTGTTTATGTTTGTGTGAACATCTGAGTGATTTTTTTCATTTTCAAAGATGAAAAATGTAATTTATTTTTATAGCATTTGTATGTCCCATATTTTTAGTGATAAAAATAAGAATGGAAAAAATTTAGGAAGGAGGTGAAATGGCTTATTTATGGAACAACTTAGGAATTTGGAGACATTTCATTTTTGTAGGCAGAACAAATGGGGTGTAGCATTTTATTCATGCCTACAAATAACATTTAAGTACCCCCAGGATTCCAAAAACTTCCAGACAGAGGCCCCAAATCTCTTTATTCACTTTATTGATTTACTCATATTCTATCTCATTTTGAGAAGAATCTGAGGTATCAATGCAAGCATTTAAAAATTAGGAACATAAGTATTTCAAGCTAAAGAAAACAAAAAGTATTATGAGATTAAAAGAGGATATTTACTTGTTCTTTATATATCGTTAAGGCATTCTTATCGATAGGGTAATTTGTGTGAGTAGGCTATATTATCTAAAACTTTCATTTCAGGATATATATACACACACATATATGTATATATATGAATATGTACTCATAACTATTAAAAATGAGCCACAAATATGGTCCTAAGCTCCCTAGCATAAAAACTAAAAAGATAATCATGAAATCTAATACAAGATATGAAAATATCAAAATACTAAAATAATCCTAGCTACCTTCTCCAGGCCCTGAGATCTAATGGAAATTTTCCTGCTGACATTAAAAGTATCATTACAATCTACAGATGATGTATTATAGAATTGTATACCTGAAACCTATATAATTTTATTAACCAATGTCACTCCAATAAATTGAATAAAAATAATTTTAAAAATCAAAGAGTATCATTGAATGACTACACTTTCAATACCATCAAAAGCATATTTTTTATAGAAAACTGCATAAAAAGTAAAAGTTAATAAAAAGAACCTTAAAACCCAGACATTCTGTTTTGATTTTCTACCATGATCCAGGTATAACATTTAGAATAGCTGAGCAGTGGTTCTTAATGACGGCAGCACAACCTTCTCGGGAGCAATTTGGAAATTTGTACAGGTACTTTTGGTTGTCCCAGGAGGGGGGGCACTACTGGCCATCTATTGGGCAGCAGCCAGGGATGCTAGATGTTATGCAAAATGTAGGACCAACCACAAAGAATTGCCTTAGATCCCGCACATTTGAATGGCCTGCTGGACATGCACATAAGTACAAACAGTTTATAAAAATCTAAGCCCAGAATCTAACTCTGTTTCATATATAAGCACAATTTTGTGTGTGTGTGTCAAGACACACTAACATTTCCAGGAGTGCTACCACAATAAAAACCAAGAGAAGACCATTGTTTTGTTTTGTATGTAATTTGACTAAGAGTTGTTCACTATTTTAGAAAACCATGTCCCCTAGGGCAGTGGTTGGCAAACCAAGGCTCGCGAGCCACATGCAGCTCTTTGGCCCCTTGAGTGTGGCTCTTCCACAAAATACCACGTGCGGGCGCGCACGTGCAGTGCGATTGAAACTTCGTGGCCCATGCGCAGAAGTCAGTTTTTGGCCTGGGCAAGACTGTTTTGAAGAAGTGGCGTTAGAAGAGCCGCATGTGGCTCGCGAGCCCTGGTTTGCTGACCACTGACCTAGGGCATGCCTCTGAGGTATCTCAGTTTCCAGCAAAGCATTCAGGTGTCAGTCTGCATCTGTACGCAGTTGCCCCCGGCATGGCCATTCCACCTGGAGGTGTAGATAGGTGACTATTTCATTATGTCTTCTGAAAGGGTTCTGCCCAAACATTTACATACTGGAATAAAAATTATTTTTACTGTAATTTCTTTCCTTCTGTTTGTTCTTTATATATCGTTAAGGCGTTCTTATCGATAGGGTAATTTGTGTGATTAGGTTATATTATCTAAAACTTTCATTTCAGGATTGTAAAGGTGGCCTTTTTATATTAAGATCTAATAGATGAGTTTGAGAACCACCAAGTGAGATGGACAGACTGCATATCTTCTGGGAATCCATTATGTATATAATTTCTCTCAAATGAACTTTTAGTAAGAGCTCTCCAGCACACAGGCTGAGGCTAGGTACAATCGTTCTGTTACTGAACAGGGGAAAAGTTCATATACTTATAGAGGCTTACATCTTCTTATCAAAAATAAGTATCTAATCAAGATTCTCCACTAAATAAACTGTCAATCTCCCTCCACTCAGAGGTGATTTGATGGAGCACTGAAGAATTTCCTTAGAGAATAATTTGCAGCTCAAATTCTAATGATCAAGAAAGAACACAATTGTAATGATTTCTGCTTAGAAGTATTCCAAAACAGGAGTTTCTGAGCAAATGGCTCCTCAAACATAAGAAAAAATCCCATATGGACACCATCCTATATAATAAAAGGCCAGAGGCGTCACAACCGAAATAATCAGAGATCAGACTACCATGGCCTCTTGTGGGATGGCCCTGTGCCCAAGCAAACAGTTAGGGGCAATGAGGCAGGCAGGCAGAGTGGTTAGGGGTGATCAGGTAGGCAGACCAGCAGCTAGGGGTGATCAGGTAGGCAGACCAGCAGTTAGGGGTGATCAGGTAGGCAGGCAAGTGGTTAGGTGCAATCAGGTAGGCAGGCCAGAAGTTAGGGGTGATTAGGTAGGCAGACAGCCCCTCACCGGGCTGGCCCCAGCCCCAAGCAAGTGGTTAGGGGCAATCAGGCAGGCAGGCAGAGTGGTTAGGGGAGATCAGGTAGGCAGATGGCCCCTCGCAGGGCTGACCCCGCCCCCAAGCAAAGAAAGAGGGAGGCCCAGGCCAGCCAAGCCATTGCACCCCAGCCTGTCGCCTGCAGAGGGAGGCCACCGGTGGCAGGGGAGTGGGGGAAGTGCTGCACAGATGACAAGCAGTGGCAGCGGCAGGGGTGGGTTCAGCTGCCTTAGCAGGGGGGAAGGAAAGCCCCAATAGGCCCTGATCTCAGGCCAGGCCTAGGGACTCTACCCAAGGGGTCCCGGATTGTGAGAGGGTGCAGGCTGGGCTGAGGGACCCCCCTGAGTGCATGAATTTTCATGCACTGGGCCTCTAGTAAAATATAAAATGCTTGGCTATAGAACTTGGCTACAGGTACAGGGACATTCAAGAGAAACAAGTGCACATCTACCCCCAATTACCTAAGTGGGGTGACCTTCTATTTTGAGTTGCTGGACATCAGCTGTTTCTACTTTGAAGGATGTCAGCTAGGAAAGGACTGATTGGTTAATGCTCCACTCTGACAATAAAACCATTATGAAGAGCATACAGGAAAAACTTCCCTTTCTATTCCCAATGCTGGCAGTAGGGTGGGGTTGGGAGATAGACAGTTGAAAGGAGAGTGGAGAAAGAATGGCAACAAATCCTCCCCATTTGAAGGGAGTTTTATACAATGAAGATAAGGTTAAAAGACAGGGGCCACACCCATCCTTATCATCTACTATTATCTCAGATATTCAGAGACCCACACAGTGTTACCAGTGGGCATGTTCTATTCACAAGAGCTCAAGCACCTTGGCCCAGAATTAATGCCAAGAAAGATGATAAATGCGATAAGAATACTGTTCAAATACCAGTACATTTTGTTTTCAGTAAGTGACTGACTTTCACAATGTCCCAAAGGAAAGTATCTGCCTACGATGTGACTATTACTCAAGTAGAATACCAGACTAATGGAAGAGAGTCTGACGGCATTTTGGATGTTTGACAGCTGACAACTTTGAAGCCCCACCTCTCCCTCTTCCCAGCTTGCCCCACACCTGGAGAAAAGGACAGGTAAGTCCAAGTACTCTGCCTCGGTGCTGGTGGGAGGTTCAAACCACCCAAGTCCCTGCCTTTGTGGAGAACCTTCAGCTCCACCCCCTAACCAGAATAAATGCCGAAGCCAGTCACCCCTACTTTCCCTTTCAGGTATTCTGGACCTGCTTGGGAGCCTTGTAGATTATTAGGGAAAATCTAGGAAACATGATCTTAACCAAAATAGCGGATTTATTACCAGATTGGAAAGCTGATGTCAGAAGTTTGGCCACAGTTACACTTCCTCCCACAGAGATATTCCAGACATTGAAGCGCTAAGCAGATAGCTTTATAATTCCTGCAGGATAAACTACACCCTGGGTACATTGTGACCAGACAGCACATGCAGATTTAATGAGAGAGAACAGGCTGGCATGGAGTAGACTCTCCTTTAGAACAGATCCTGTCTATAGGTGGGAGCCCCTCCCACATGACTGCCCTTGGTGTGAATCAGCTGTTCTCCAGGAGGAGCAGACAGGCTTTGTGCTCCGTGGAGTTAGTCTAGGATCCCCCTCTGAGAAAAGCAAGCTTCTGAGGGGTCAGTCTGGACCTGGACTTCTAAAATATCACTTCTCATTTTTTTCACAATGAACGACTAGGTTCCCAATCCGTCCTTATCACTTTTGACCACCAACCTATGTCAAAGGCTTATTATAGTTGACATTTTGAGAGCCATAAAAATTCCAATTGGCATATGGTTTTTGTCGTCAGTCAACACTGTCTATGAAACCATGCATGGGAACGTGTGACATCTTCACCCCCAAACAGCAAGCAAACACATGTGCATGCTTGTTTGTTTCAAAAATCCATTGATAAAAGAGAAAATACCTCCAAAGGCAGATAAGGTAGAGTTTCAAAGATCTAAGAAAGCAAAAAGTCGCTGGTGGAATTGAAACTCCCTCCCTTCATTTTATTCCTCTTTTCTGTGTCAACAACCCAGCTATAGACTCTGATGTATCTCTGACAAGAAGAAGAGGAGAGAAATGATTCCTTTCTGCACAACTCTAAATATTCCTAGTTAGAATACACATTTTAAACTGTTCCCTGTAGAGCCTGGAGCACAGTGCAGGTGCCTTGCCGGGAGGGGGGTGGAGGGGCTTTGGGCCAGGCTTCTGCAGGTACTGCCAGGTGAAGAAAGGACTCTGCAGCTAAAATGTTCAGACCACTGACTATCTTAACACTGCTCCCAAGAAAAGCATTTAAGAAAATTCTCTCCCAGATTTGTTCCATGTCAACCATTTATTGCTGCCACGTTATGTTTATAAGTAAATCTGATGGGGACCTTTTCCACGCAAAGCGACACATCTATCCCTAAAGGGATGGTCCACGGGAAGACAGTTCTCATCACGATTCCTGTCACTCTGCAGCCAGGCCTGATGCTCAGGTCTCCAAGGAAAAGTATTCTGCTCTGGAGAATAAATACCATTTCAATGATCATCAAAATGTAATGCTACAGTATTTGCCTTATCAGAGCTAGCTACAAAACAATCACGTGGAACATATTAGGGAATCAACTGAGAATCATGAAGAAAAACGTTATAATGTAAGACCATGAAAATTAAGGGACAGTTTTCTTTAGTTTTGGATTTCATGAGCATTTTTACATGACCAAAACTATAGCTTAAAAAAAAAAAAGTTGTTTTCACTTAATAGAGTACCACACTTGTCCAGAGTTCCAAAGACTTCAAACAGTAATATTAATGGTTACACAAAATAGCTCTGTGAAGATGGTGCTAAAGCATCCTTCTCTGGATCAGGGAAAGCCAATCAGGATGGATGTTCCCACAGCGATTGGTTCTTCCATCACGTGGAAGGAGTAATTGGATAATGAAGAGAAAAGCAAGGGAATAGAGATACCAAAGAATCGTTTTTCTTCAGATGCTCAGAGACGGCACAGCTGCTCATGGCTGACCAAGCTAGCAGTCCCTGGAGGTGGGACAATTTAAAGGTACTACAAATGTCACTATCAGTTGGTACATAGTTCCTCTTTACTGGGTTTCTGGAATCTCTCCATCAGGCTATAAGGGGTGGAACAGGAGGACAGTTCTCTGGGAAGTAAGGGGAAGCTAACTAGGTTTAACATGGAAGGTATTTAGCACCGTACTTGTTGGCATACAGTCTCTCTTCCTTGGTGTCCTCATAGCCAGAGTGCTAAACAGTGAACCTCATTGTGGCTCTCAGTCCTTCTGGCTTCCATTTTGGGTCCAGTAACTCCAATTCCTAGAGGCTTATTCCAAGTCCTTTGGGGCTGGAAGTCCTTCCCCTTTCGGAGCAGCGCTCTTCTCTCTATAAAAGGGTCTTGTCTCGGTTCACCTGCTCCTCACGGTCTGGCTGGGCTTTCTTAGCAACCTCTGCTTGCTGACCGCTTGTCTAGGATTTCTCCTTCCGGGTCACATCTCCATCAGAATCCCTTTTGGCCCCTTCTTCCTGGTGCCTCTTCTACTTAGGACTGGTCTCAAACACGAATTAATTCTTGGCCAGAGCTGGAAAGTGAAGAGATTGAGAGAGGCCAGGGTAACAGGGTCCTCTTGCCCACAAGAGTTAAGTGAGAGCTGGTGCGTGCTTTTAGGTTCACCTTTCTCCCTAAGGCAGATCTGCCCAGTGACAGTTCACATCACACCATTTGCTTTCGGCTGAGCTCCCAGGGCCAGCCTAGCACAGGACCTGCGGAGCAGCCTGGCTCCTCGGCCCCCCATGGCTGGCTATGCTGTGTATGGCTGGGCAAGGTCACCATGGGGGCTGCAATGCACCCTGGGCTCTGCTCAACCTGTGTCCCAGGCAGGGTGTTCCCACAGATAGGGCGTGTCCCTAATTAGTGCAAAGGCAGAGGGTGTGCTTGCTCAGCCCTGTGATGAGAAAAGGGCATGCATTTTCAGAGGATGGATTAGCATTAGGGGAAAAGTTCACTTTTTTCTTTAAAACCTCCTGGATGAAACCTGTGACCAATTTTAAGAGGGCTAGGCTTTAGAGCAGTGTGTAGGAGGAACATGCATACATCTTGCTACACTTGGCGACATTCATTCATCACACCCACTCTATACTGCCACCTCTCTCCCAAGACAGCAACCATTTCCAGACACTAGGAATACTTACATTTTATACTGTGCTTACTACAACTGACTAAAGGCCTACTCAACTATCAGGAGAAATGCTATAGGTAGAGAAATTCAATGTTATCCCAGGTTTTTACAAGTCTAATGCATAATGTTCACAATAGTAAAAAACAATTAACAATTTGAAAAACTAGGAATTTATTCACACTTCCATATTCCAAATTCTTTGCTTAGTGTTAATTTCAATTCCACAGTAAGAGAAAGCAGCTTTTTACATTTCCTAAGTATACTCCAATTTCACCTTTTGCCATCATCTGTGCCCAGGTCTCAAAGGGAAGACAGATTTATTATATATAAAGTCATTTGGGTGTTTAAGAAACCACACTGCCCTAGATCTTGTCCAAGGAACACTGCAGTAACCTCCACTCTGCAGCAAAGAATCATCACCTACAGAGTACAGAGCAGCATCTCAGGGCCCTGGCGAACTGATGTTGGAAAGGCGCCCAGGTTGAGAGAACCATCCAAAGAGTTCACGCTCTTGTCTGGCCAGTGTGGCTCAGTGGTTAAGCACCGACCTATGAACCAGGATGTCAGGGTTTGATTCCCCGTCGGGGCACATGCCCGGGTTGCTGGCTTGATCCCCAGTCGGGGGCATGCAGGAGGAAGCCAAACAATGATTCTCTCTTATTAATGTTTCTATCTCTCTCTCCCGCTCCCTTCCTTTCTGAAATCAATACAAATATATATTTTTTAAAAAAGTGTTAACTCTCTAAAATGTCTAAACACTTCGCCTCCTTCACCAACGTATGACTTAACATTTTCTTAATGACATAGCACATTAAGAGAGAATAATGGCTGTGAAGTGAAGAGAACTGGGTTTGGCTCATAGATCACTATGCACTGGAGAATGGTCTCAGTCATTCACCGTACTTCCTGGGCTTGTTGTGTTATGATGGGGTCACTGCATTCCCAGGAGCTAGCTGTCAAGAAGGCTGGGTAAACAGCACACGTAAAGTGCTCAGGGCAGTGCCCTGGCTCTTGTAGGAGATGCCCTATGAAATGCCAGCCCCCTGCCTGTCCCCTCAGTACCTGGTCTGAACAGTGGAGTTATTACTGTACTAGAGGCCTGATGCATGAAATTCGTGCAAGAGTAAGCCTTCCTTCCCCTGGCTGCCGGCACTGGCTTCCCTCTGGCACCCGGGACCCAGGCTTCCTTTGCAGCCTCGGCTTCATCCGGAAGGTTATCCGAAAGGAAGTCTGGTCTAATTAGCATAGTACGCTTTTATTATTATAGACGTGTGCTGCAGGCTTCTCACCCTTCTGTGGGTGCTCATGTCAACAATGAGTCATTGGGCAGAATAAATGCAACTCCAGGTCTGGTCCTAGGATTTGCTTTTTTTTTTTTAAGCACTAATACCAAATACCTAACTATATATTTTTCTCATTTGGCTTTCTTTCTCCTCATGAAAGTGGAATATGAGCATATGACTTCTAAGAAATAGGATATGGCTGCCCTATTGCACACTTCGTCCCTCTTCCCAAGCAGTGTTTTCCCTTCAGAATGTCAGCTGCCCCCATGCTATTTTCAGATCATGCTTCATAGACCTTTGTGCTGCAGGCTAAGTTTATATATGTTGTGAAAGAAACACAAGGCAATCGAGGCAAACAGTAAGGCAGCCACTTATATTTGCCTGGGTATTTGACCTCAACCTTCCCAGCAATTTTTGTGCTCTTTTGTTTACTAATGATTTAAACATGCTTTGTAGCCTATAACCTCTGAGCTTAAAGCATTGTTAATGAAGCTAAGTACAGAAACTATTTTCTTGGGTAGCTTTATAAAACATACACACAATATTTGCTATTTCATCCCCATTACACACGAGTGATGAGTGAAGTGTGAGCTGTGGGCTATCAATGGTATTGTAGAGATGGGCAACTGCAGGTGTGACTGGAATTAAGGTGTGAAGAGAGAAATATACACAACACAAGCTGGTATCTTTCTTTAATCAAAGAAACCAAAGAGCATAAAACACATTATTTGCTCACTTCACTGGGAATATTTGTTGGCAATTCTGTGAACAATAATTGTCTCCCTTATTTCCTAAGGCATGACATCTGGCTGGGCTGACACCAAGCTTGTTATCCGTATTCTTTCTACTCCGCTTTGCACTTGCTCCTTGAGGGATGATGTCCCCTCCCCACCTACTATTTTCATTTCAGCTGCCAAAGTTGCCTCAGTTATTCTATGAAACATTTCTCAAACTCTACTAATGCAGCAAAGAGAATGGACAATATCAGACACTTTAATATGCCTCCAAAGAAGGACATTTAGTAGAAGAGTGAGCTTCCATCTTTCTTTAACAAATACCACCTTCTCTGCTAAGGTTTGCACCGATGGCCCTGGTGGACGTCCCCACTGGGTCTTATGTTCTGTTTCTATTATACCTCTCATCACAGTAAGGATATATAATTCTTTATTTTCCTCTTTCTCCCACCAGGATGTGAGTCTGTCAAGAGAAGAGGCTCTTGTCCAGCTGGCACAGTGGAAAAGGGTTGACCTATGAAACAGGAGGTCAATTCCCTGTTGGGGCACATGCCTGGGTTCGATCCCCAGTGCAGGGCATGCAGGAGGCAGCCAATCAATAATTCTCTCTTATCATTGATGTTTCTGTCTCTCTCTCCCTCTCCCTTCCTCTCTGAAATCAATAAAAATAAATCTAAAAAAAAAAGAGAGAGAGAGAGAGAGAGAGACAAGGCCCTGGTTTTAGCATAGAAGACACTGGACCTAAGTTGGATGACATGGAATTAAAGAACAAAATTTTATAAAAGAGGATAAACATCCAGTCTGTGTCTGCATTGATTCAGTTGAGTAATTCTAAAATAAAAATGGGGGGAAGGGAGCAAAATGGGTGAAGTGGGTCAAAGGTACAGACTTCTGATTATGAGATAAATAAGCCCTGGGGGCATACTGTATAGTATGGAAACTACAGTTAACAATACTGTACTGTGTATGTGAAAGACGCTAAGAGAGTATAATTAAAAGCCCTCATCACAAGAGAAAAATATTGTAACTGTGTGTGGTGATGGATGTTAACTAAACTTATTGTGGTAATCATTTCACAATATATACATATATCAAATCATTATGTTGTACACCTAAATCTAATACAATGTTATATGTCAATCATATCTCAATTAAAAATAACTTATAAAGGAAAGATCTTGTGTGTTCTAATAATTGTTTCACTAACATAAAACTACTAGTAGTTAAGAACCATGAAGCTTGAGATCTGAATCATATTGTCTTTATGCAGTTTTATTTTGATTTGCTGATAGCTGTATACTAACATGGAGAGAGAGAGAGAGAGAGAGAGAGAGAGAGAGAGAGAGAGAGAGAGAGAGAGAGAGAGAGAAACTGTTGTTCTCTGGAGATGCATGTTAATCCTACAACAATTTTAGTAATGAACAATTTTGCCTTTCAAACAATCACATTCTAATCTCGACACCTTGATTCTGAGATATTTGAGGAGGACAGGGTGCCAAGATGCTAGACATAGCCTTTCAGGGTTTTACATTGTTTTTGTTTTTTTTTTGGTCTTGTTTTTAAGCCAATAAAGCCAAAACTGAATCACTGAGCTTCAGTGATAACAATAAGAATTCAAGTTATCTTGCAAACTCCCGTATAATAGTCCTTTAGGATATTTTAAAATTATACCAACAAACCACTGAGCTAAGATGAAAATATTATGTTCCCTGGGTCCTATTTAAAATCATACTGCTTTACTTACCTCTCCATCATGTAGCTATAAAATTAAAGATGTGAAAATTTTTTAAAACATCAAGATGCATAACAAGAAAAATAATGAAGTCTCATGCCTCAAGGAGAATCTCCTCTGATTAGCTACAGTTAACATGTTCAGCCTCTTAGATGTCCTGTACCATACCTGTCCTGTGTATGCGAACTCCAGAGCCTGCTTTAAGCCAAGGCTGGTCACACCATGCAAATTCACCTCGTCAGCTCCACTTTCCACCATGCAAAGACTGAACATTGCCTGAGGCGGGGAAAAAGAAGAGACAGAGAGTTATGGGACTTAAAAAGCAAGAGAACAAGGAAAAGTCCTAGAGAGACTAGGAAAGAAAAAAGTTTTATAGGTTAAAGACTGATATTGGTTTCTGCAATGCTTTGACAAAGCTTCATTGACACAAGCCACTGTAAATCACTGTCTCACCAGGTACAGCAATACACAAAGAGCACTGCACACCCCACACGCAGACTCTCATTTACTCCCACAGCCCTTCTCCGGGGTGACTGTGTTTAGACTCACTCACTGAACTCATTCTCTGGATCCTGGGATTTCATGAAATGTGCAGCACTCCCAAACATTCTTGTCAACAGGACATGGAAAGCACACCCTTGTCTCCAACTGTTCTTCCTTTAGTCCCCATCTCAATGACACAGCTCATTCCTTTCTTCTGCTACATTATCACACACTCTATTCCAGTGGTTCTCAAAACGTGGCTCCTGGGCTGCCAACATCAGTACAGCCCAGGAAATCGTTATATATTCTTGGGATGGGGAGCGGGGGGCGGTGTCTTCCCAGGATCTGCTGAATCAGAAACTCAAAGTCAGTCCAGCAATCTGTGTTGTAAGAGTCATCCAGGTGACTCTGATGCTCACTTGATTTTGAGAACCACTGCCAAAGTTATTCAGTGAAAGTCAATATGCCCCTAAACTAACTCTTCAAATGGCCAACTTACTGAAACGTCAGTTCTTCCACTGAATGACCAATATGTCAAACGGAAACTTGAAAATTAAAAAAATAAAAACTTGCCATATTAAACAAATGCATAGGTTTGCCTTGCCCACCACAAAAGCCTTTAACAAGTTTGATTTTGTGTTACTGATGATGAAATACACTACTCTGTGTAGTGAAGACTTAACCTTACCCAATGAGAGGTCTGCCTGTGCCCTGGGTTTCTGGGACGTGATCTCTAGGCCCTTGGATTATCCTGCCTGATAGGAGTGTCTTGGTGTGTCTGGGGCTTTGACCACTGAGTCTAGGGGACATGATTTATGACGGGATTTGGAGCCACACCATATCAGTTCTGACCTCAGCGGAACTGGAGATTAAAGGTATGAACTGGAGGTCCCGGGAGAGGCTAGAGATGAAAGGCCAGACATATAGGCAGCTTGCAGTTGAGCCCCAGTAAAAACTCGGACACCACAAGCATGGGCGAGCTTCCCTGGGTGGCAGTCCCCTGTGCACACTGTCGCACAGCATGGCCAGAGGAGGTAACACAGCCCCACAGGAGGCGGATGGCCGGAAGCGCCATATTTGGTGCCCTTCTGCACTCTGCCCTATGTGCCTCTTGCCTTGGCTGGTTCCAATTTGCATCCTTTCCCTGTAATAAGCCACATCCACGAGTATGAAAGCTTTCAGTGAGGTCTGTGACTCTGTCTAGCAAATTATTGAATATGAAAGTAGTTTTAGGAATCCCCTCAAACTTGTCATTGGTGTCTGAATGAGAGAAGTCTTGTACTGTTCCTTCAGATTTTATAATTTGGCTCATTCACAAAAGTAAAACAAAAAAAACAACAACAATACAACATACCTACCTCATTGTTCTATGCGGTAATAGTTCAGCTCCCCTTAAATCTTTTTAATTTTAAAAATGTCATATTTTGTTCTGCCAAAGTATTAATATGTACCTTTAGGAATTTTTAATTTTGATAAATTTATTTTGATGCTCATAATTCTATACATTTTAAATTAAGAATATATTTAACTTTCAGAAATTTACTTTATCATAAATAAAATCTAACCTTAAAATTTTAACCTTCTAAATTGATCCTATAGAATCTGTTAAAGGCCAATGGTCAATGTGGTAAATTTGGGAACCTGGTTAGTTAGTGACTTGATCTGGCTTCCCACTGGTGTCACCAGCAGTTAAGGCACTGTATGGCAGGTTAAAAAGACTAGATTGGAAGTCACATGATCCTTGGTTTGGTGAAGCACAGTGTTTAAAGCAAATTTATAACAAAACTATTCTGGGTTTGATCACTGGCAAGTGAGAATGACAAACATGTAACCTGACTCAGTTTTCTTACCTAAAAAATGGGACTAATGAACTTGTTTGAAGATTATATGACAGTATATATGTAAAGTATTCAGTACATGATACATGGCCTGATAACAGGCAAGCTCTTGGTGAAATTTAAATTTTGTGATAATAAAATAAAGTTTCTTTTATACATTCTCTGGTTAAAATGATTGATACATTAGAAGTACCAGTTTCTACGGTTTCTTGAAAATCAAGTGTGGGCTATACATTAAAAAATGCTAACAGGAAATTGACTTTAATGTTAAATGGATTATGTTTATGTATTTATAGAAGATCTAGAATCTTGAAATTAAAAAGCACAGGTCACAATAAAAAAATTAGTTCAATTTGTGTAATTCTGAATTTGCTTCCAGACTTCTTATAGCCACTTAAAAAAAAATGAAAGAAATTTCAGTTGTTTTCAATGTCTTTTTTAAAAATTAAATTTAGTGTTTCAGGTTTTAATGTTCCCCACACGAATTTCTTTTTTCAGATCCTCTAAGTTGAAATTGCACCTGAAAGGGTGACCAGCTGCTCTCCATGAACCCCATATGCAGAGCAAGACAGAAATGACTCAGACTGCAGAACAATTATCTGGGTTAATGAAATGGAAAAAAGTTCCTGAGAGCAAAAGTTAAATAACAGAACAAGCTGCCAAGGGAGATTTTTGAATTTGCTTTCGTAGGTGTCTTTCAAAAGCAACCAGGGCAATTGACATAGAACAGGCTTCCTCAACCAGAGGGTTGTGAGTTACCGAACATGAAGCCTGGCCTGGTAGAGTTGGGGCAAGAAAACAACCCCTTAAATAATGTGCATATATACTTGAATATGTTTGCATTAGCAATAAAGGAACACCAAATTGGTCACTGGGCTTTATTATAGGGTATGACTGTAGAGGAAGGAAGAGACTATTAATTTTAGTCCATTTACATAGTATTATTTGGACCATTACAATGGGTATGTTACCCATCTATTTCTAACAAGTGCCTTTTGAAAACTTTATTTTTAATGTCCAGGATTGTACAGGAAGACACATATGATTCAACTCCTAGTTCTACAACCAGGCAATTTACCTTGAACATGTGACCTTGGCTAATTCGTTAAGTTCTCTAAACCTCAGGTCCCTTATTTGTAAAATGAGGATAATACCAACCTCACAGGGTTGCCTTAAGGTTTAGATACAGTTATGCATAATAGATGCTTAATAAATAGAAACTGCTACTCTAATCCACACTGAATGTCCTCCTCTCCCATGCATCCTTTTGATCCCCATTGGACTAAGAGTTAAGAAGCAGCCCTCTCCTCTCCCCTCTGCCCAAATCCATTCCTTTCAAATACTTTCCTAATGACAATCCTACTCAAAATTCCTATGACTGGCTGCAGCACTTCACTTTCACCCCATATTCCTTACCCTACTTTAAGGACAGACCCCATCATAAAAACCATCACCGCTATTTCTATAATCACATAGTTTCCATTCTGGTATCATATCACAGAGTTTTAGAAATTTGATATTACAAACTTAATGCATCATCATTTTTAAAAAGTAGAAAATTAGTTAATTAAAAAAAGGTAACTATTAAATCAAGGTCAGCCGAAACCGGTTTGGCTCAGTGGATGGAGCATCGGCCTGCGGACTCAAGGGTCCCAGGTTCGATTCTGGTCAAGGGCATGTACCTTGGTTGCGGGCACATCCCCAGTGGGGGGTGTGCAAGAGGCAGCTGATCGATGTTTCTCTCTCATCGATGTTTCTAACTCTCTATCCCTCTCTCTTCCTCTCTGTAAAAGATCAATAAAATATATTTAAAAAAAATAAAAATAAAAAAAATAAATCAAGGTCAATGTCTTGAGTTTAACAAACTTACAAGAAACCTCAATTAGGAAAAGGCTCACAGGATACCACCAAAGTAAGAATGAACCTGGCCATTTGACAGAGTAAAACACCAGCTGACTAGGCTGCCCGAGCTTGTGAAACAATGTCTGGAGACCTGCCTGAGCCCAGGGGGAAGGACAAAGCCTCTTTGGTAGCAAAAGAGGTGAGGAGACCAAGAGTGCTATCTTTTAGTTTTAGCATTGATCTCCTTGAAAAGGTAACTTAGCTTCATGAAAGTCTTCCTTATTCACGTCTTCCTTATTCACTGTGGAGATTCTAGACCCTAGCAAATACAGGTGAATGAACTGATGAACAACCGAACAAGCTCTTCAGAAATTCATCTGTGGATGATGTCCAGCTGTTCTGCACTGCTATAAACAAAAATAATTTGACAGAAGAAAGAATTTTCATGATGTAAGATGTTTTAGAACCTGGGATATAAAACATAGCTAAAGTTCAAGAGTATCTACCATAAGCCAAATACAAATAAGTTCAAAGATAGACATTTGGAAAAAATTAAGAACATATGGTAATGTCCTCTATTAAGCCACGTTCTTCCAAAGCATGGGATAAGGTTCTGCCTACAAATATCAACGCATTGCACAGGTTCTGCCTTGGTTCACACTGTTTTGTCTTTGGGAAAGCCTTGGCCGGGTTGAGATTTACAATTTTGTCACCGCTCACTCTTGGCTGATAATGTACTGCCACCTCCACAAATCTTTCTAATTGAAAACCCAGTTTGTGAGACCACAATCCACTAAGTGCCTACCTCAGAGAGAGTTATGGATTTATGGCGTGTCATTTCTCCTATATTTCACACAGAAGTGACACAAATTGAGTCCTAACATCACAGCCCATGAATTAAGTTCCCCTGGGTCATGTTAGTTGTCATGCAGTCACAAGATGAGCTATGACCAATTTTAGGTTGGTACTTTATGCCACAAAACTGACCAATGAAAAGTCTACATCTTCAAAGATAAGTAGAATGACAGCTGATTAAGACTTTTTTTTTAAGCACTTTAAGTTGGTGAAATATGTTCTTTTTAGTAAACTACTATATGTGGCTTTGGAATTAACACTAGACATGAGCAAGATGTACTGTGAATTCCCAAGTTACAAGGAATCCAACTGATTTTACAGGTGAAATAACTGGATTGTTTTGAGCACATCCAACCCTTATCTTTTACAAGGGAGTTAAATAAAAGTAAACAAGAATGTTTATGAAAGTTATTGAAAAAAAAGTAACGTGCATTGATTGCAGCAGATCTAGCCTGATCCTCCTCCTCTTTTATATGCCCAGTGTTATACAATTAGCAATGTTTACAATGGCCTTGAGGCATTACAGAGACTGGAGCTAACTTCTGAATCAACAAAGATTACATTTTGCTCAATTTAGTGTTAATGGTGATTATCCTTTATTGAATTTTGGTTATACGTCACAGATAGAATTGGTAGTAAATCCCAGTTAATGAGACTGTTCAATTAACCATAATAACCCATCCCCTAGCATTTAGTTGAGAAGGGTCCTGACCACAGTTGAACTGGATCATTTACCTTCATGATCTCCCAAATGCGAAAGCAATCCAATCTGTTGGGGGAGCTTAATGGTCTGAAAGACTGGGGTGGTTGGGTTGGAGGGTTTTTTCCTCCCTGATATATCTTTTATAGCTGTTTTAATTCTTCCTCAAATAGTATAGTAGTCCTCTCGGAGAATAAAATATCAAGACAAACAAAAGCAGTAAGATTATATCACTGTAATTATAATTAGACTGCTAAAATACCAGTTTCCCCTCACCTTAACCATATAAAGAAAAAAAAATCTTATATACTACATACTATAAAACATATTGGTTTTCCCAACAGCTTCAAACATGTAGCTTGTTTATTTAAAAAAAAAAATCTAGTTATATTTCACGGCTTTGCTCTTGGCACGGTTGCTTCTTGAATTAACTACATGGTGATAATGAGCCCTTCAAAAGCCGCATGATTATGGTTCTCCTATTTCTCTTTAGAATTCTCCTCCTCCTGAATGTGGCCATACCTCAACCACTGGGGTCTTCTGGGAGGGAATGGAGTGGAAAAAGACACAAATCAAGTTGTTGTTTTCTTAGCTAAAGATATGGTAAGTGTGTAGGCCAAAATCTGTTGCCCTTCATGAAGTCAGGCTATCCACGAATGGTATTTATCCTTGTTACTTGTTTCATACTCTGGAAAATAGCATCCACACATCTGCCTTTAGCCTTGGGCCCCCCTCTCTGATCCCTTGGCTTCCACTCATTCCTCTGGTGCTCCTGTTACCTTCTAGTTTATGGTCACATCCCTTGGGGCTGGGATTTCAATATTTTGCTACCCACCATGTAAAGAAGTCCATTCTCTTATCTTTAAATATTTTAAACATATTTAGGGATGGTACTTTTACTCTTCCTTATTGAATATATTCGATAAGCCATTTTTATTATTGATTTTAGGGAGAGGAAGGGAGAGAGAAACATCGACGTGAGAGGGAAACATCCATTGGTTGCCTCCCATGATTTCAAGAATAAGGTCTTTGAAGGAGTAAATCTATCACACCACCTTCCTTTTCCCAATTATTTGGGTTGACTTTCCCTGGTCCATCTCTTTTTTTATAGTTTCCTGAAGAGGAATTTTGCTTGGCCAACTCAGAGCTGCTATTGTCATAAATCCCTCATACCCATTCTAATGGAATTCAGAAGGCAGAAGCTTTTAAGTAGTTTCGATTTGCCACAAAGAATGAAAAGGCAGTTTCTTGCCTGCCCCTCAAAGGCTGGCAGTGGCTGCCTGCAGCCCTGTTGAGAGCTGTGAGGCCATATTCAGGCTCAAGTGAGAGTGGTCAGAATCTAGTTATGGGTGTAACGACAGATGTGCCAGCCCTGCATCATGAAGTATGTATACAGACAAGCACAAGACATGCCGTGTCTGTCCTAGAATCCATGGCGCCATCACATAAAATCTGTTAACCCTTTTCTATGGAGGACTTTTTGGAAGAATGATGAAGATAATAATTGTTCTACTCTTTAAAAACCCATTGTAAGTTAACAATCACTCTTAAAATTTTCACCCCAAATTTCAGTAGCTACTCTTTATTTTTAATATCTTTTTCTTTAACATAAAATAAGGTGTGTAAGACTACACATATAGGCTTCCAGCCCAGCTGTGGAATCTCTCTTCAATCTTTCATTTTAGTTGTCACTTTGGTTTAACAGCTGCAAGCCAGGCAACATGCACTGGAGCCACTCTCCCATTATTAGGCGAACACACAGATGAGGGCAAGCACCCCTGCTAACACGGTTTCTTCTACAGTAACTCCATTAGTTACTAAGCAACCACTTCACTGGAACCTTCCTGATCTGGGGCAGAACAGGCCAGTTTAGTATGAAGTGTTCAGTTTGTCCCATATGTTACTCCATTTGCAACCACGTTTGTCCATGCAGACTACACAAAAAGTCTCCACATTGTACAAAATGGGGGAGTGGAGGAGGGACGAGTTTAAGAATAATCCATGAGAGTTCAAATATCTTTCAAAAGTAACTAGATGAAGAACTTCTTTTAATCCCATGAAGTTGTTTATACACATATATAATTTTAAAAGTGATAAGAATGACTTGATATCTAATCACTTTACCATGGTAGAATCACATGTCTCTAAATGAGAAGAATAACTGGTAATTCAATCTTTCAGGAATCCAGGCATGCAAGGCCCAAATCCAATCAACATCAGATGGGCTAATTAAAAGCAATTGCTTCAACAAGCAGCTGGGTCATTCCACAGTGTGGACAATTCATTTTGAATCAGTTTTTATAAAAATGATATGCAGAAACAAGGCATATCTATAGATCTCAGTAATTCTCCACACCAATTCATCAGATTCACATCATCAGCTGTCTTGCCCTTCTTTTATAAAACATCTGTCTTTGCTCATTACTCCATTTCTAAAGGTTTAAAATTTTCATCAGCTTTATTATCCTTCACACATGTGCTCTTGTTCTTTCAGAGGAAGCTATGGTTGACTGTATCACTGCAATTAAATAAGCATGAGTAAAATTGTGATTTTAAATAGAACAGTGTAAAAGTTATCATTTCAAAGGCATAAAAAAGATGTGGCAGAAAATGTGACATAATCTTTCAACGCACACTTGAAACAAATACATATGAAGAGCTTAGCACAATGACTGCATAGAGTAATGATAAAAAAGTCAGCTATTATTATTACTTTATAACTATTTTTCTAGCTTCATAGTATTTATATTCAGTAAAAGTGAATCCATATAAATGAAAGAATAAAATGCAGATCAGAGTTCCCCATTCTCCATTCACTACAATGAACACAGTGCATTGTCAGCACACTAATGAAAATAACAGTCATCTGACCTGAAATGTTAATGATTTCCCTGGCATTGATGCAAATAATTTAAAAAGGGAATGTGACATTGATTCTTTAGAGGCTCTCAGCTTTCCATTTAAAAAGGAAATAACATTTGACCACTACCACTATTAACTGTCACTTTACCTTGAATTGACAAAGGGAATTCTATTTTTAAAAAAATATTTTTATTGATTTAAGAGAAGAAGGGAGAGGGAGAGAGAGACAGAAATATCAATGAGAGAGAATCATTGACCGGCTGCTCTGACCTGGAATCGAACTGTGACCTCCTAGTTCATAGGTCAACACTCAACCACTGAGCTATGTTGGCTGGGCAAGGGAATTATATTTTTAATGAATGTGTTCCATTAAAAGGAAATTATGAAGCCTGATTAATAAAAAAAAAACAAAACAACAAAACCCACCCACCTTTTGGTGCTCACAAGGTCCTATCCCACAGAACATCTCAAATCAACCTTCTCTTATTTATTTCACCATGGCAGTTTCTATAACAGGCAGATGTATAGCTGTTCATCATCAGCCAGGCAATTAATGCTTATTGAACATCCACGGGGTGTGAGGCTCTATAACAGACTATCTATAAAACATCAGATTGACTGCTTAATTTGGCTTTGCTGAATGTCAAGGCTATCATTAATGGTGCTATTTTTTTTTTCTGGCTAAATTTAAAAGCTATTTCATTAGGCCTCTTCTTGGTAGATACTAACTAAATAATTAATCATCAGATATAAGTTGTAGAATGCCAACATCTACTCATAGACAACAGGTGATTATTACTTAGGGAAGAAATTGAGCCCATTTTCAACTGTGGGCAATTTTTGTCAGTTTTCACAGTTTCTTGGACTATATTTGTTTGTAGGTGTTTGTTTGTTTTTAAGTCACAATTGCCTTAAGAAAAGAAAAGAGAAGTCCATTGCAGCATTTTGGGTTCCTCTCCTAAACCAGATTCTGGAATTTTCAGAGTTACAAGTTGAGGGGAAAAGACCATACTCTACCACATTAGATCCCCAACCAATTAGTCAAGGACTCCAAAACCTGTGAGTAGCCAGGTGTCCAGTTTTCCCTGGCTCCTAATTCCCTAGTTGCTTCAGGTGACTAGGGAATTAGATCCATGTAAGACTGGGCCAGCTGGATCCGGGAAAACAGCCACATGTCTGTTAGGTCACAAGTCTTTTGGATTCAGCACTTAGATCTCTTTTCCAACAGTACACATCCACTAAGACTCTAAGAAGTTCTATGTTGGGGAGTTGGTATAATCATTACTCTCCTGGTTTCTGACTCACTCAGCATCAGCAAGGCCATATTCTCACGTGTGGGAAGAAAACAGATATAATGTGTCCCAATGTCTCTGAGTCTCTTTTGCTCCCAACCCCCATACCATCTATTACACAGAGGGTTCTGTATGGATAAATTTTTAAAAATTTGGTTTTAACGGAAGTCACTTTTACTTGAGAAACAGGTAAAACTGACTGTTTTTATATTTCCAACTGTATCTATGGGCCCAGACATTCTTTTCACTGCTGAATAAACATGACCCACAATCCCAGAGGGGAACGAGCTTTTGCTGACTGGCCTATGACTCCACAAGCTTTAAAAAAAAACCACACAAAATAGTAGCTTTTTGTCTTTACTATGTTTTTAGTTTCATAATACATAAATATTGTCTTCTTTAAAAATTAGGTTATTGTCAAAAAAATTAAAGTCTTACTTTGTAAGAAAGTGGGATTTGAACAAAGATCTGAAGAGGGCAAGTCATGTAGCCATCTAGGAGAAGAGTAATGCAGTTGAGCAAACAGTCGTGCAAAGGTCCTGCGGT
The DNA here is from genome assembly GCF_951640355.1 of Cnephaeus nilssonii. Lineage (NCBI taxonomy): Eukaryota > Metazoa > Chordata > Mammalia > Chiroptera > Vespertilionidae > Cnephaeus > Cnephaeus nilssonii. The sequence continues at coordinate 46,513,984 of NC_137080.1, forward strand.
AAGAGCATGCAGACTTGTCTGAGGAACAGCAAGGAGGCCAGTGTGATTGGAGTGGAGGGGGGTTGCTGATGAGGTAGAATCGTGTAAACTAAGACGGTGATTTTAAGTGAAAGTGGAAATCATCAGAGGGTGCTGAGCCAAAGTGACATAATCCGACTTTTGCTGTCAATAAGATCACTGGGGCTGCAGTTCTGAAATAGGTTCCCAGGGCTCAAGGACCGAAGTAAGAAGATGAAGGAGCAAGTGGGATACTGCAAAACTCCAGGCAAGAGATAACAGTAGCTTGCATCTTGGTGGTAGTAGTAGAAGTGATTGGAGTCTGAATATATTTTGAAAGTAGAGCCATGGGACTTGCTGGCAGTTTCGATGTCAAAAATTACGCAGCAGTTTGGGGGCCTACATTAATTAGAGCTGTGTTAACTAAAATGGAGACTACTGTGCAACAAGCAGGTTTATGGGAGGAAACTGGGAGTTTCATTTGGATATATTACATTTGTGATACCTCTTAAACATCCAAGTAGAGATAATAAGCAGATATTTGGATATACAAATTCTGGATTTTAGGGGAGGGTCCAGTCTGAAGATATACATTTTGAAGTTATCTCTGAGGACTCATTTTATTTGTCAACTGAACTGGGTCCGGGGTACCCAGATATTTCGTCAAACACTATTCTGTGTGTACCCGTTAAAGGTGTTTTTTTATGAGATTAACATTTGAATCAACAGGCTGAATAAAGGAGATTGCACTTCTCTAATGTGGGTGGGCCTCATATAATCAGTTGAAGGACTGAATAGAACAAAAGGCTGAATAAGAGAGAGTCTGACTGCGTTCAAACTGGTTTTTTCCTACCTTAGACACAAACTGAAACACCGGCTCTTCCTGGGTCTCGAGTCTGTTGTTACCTTTACCATAATCCTGGGTTGTAAATGATAGGGGAAGCAATGGTGTGGCCAGTAAATCCTAAAAAAGTAACAGTAAAGACAATTTGGAGTGTCTGGAGAGCTTGTAGCATGTTAAAAGATTAAAGATTTATATCTCTAAAGTACAGCCATGGGAAAAATTAATTTCAAAATAAAATCAACACTGAAATCTAGAATACAGAAAAAATTGGCAAAAGCTATCCTTGCTGAGCTGCCTAAAACTATGTTGCTTCCTGACAGAATTTTAGTTTAAAAACAAAACTCTGCTCTCCTTTCCTTGAAATATAAAAAACACCACCAAGATTATAGGCCTTCTATTTAGTATTTAGTACACCTGACATTTGTTATCTCATTTAATTTCCACATCAATGTTATATGACAATTATACCTCTAAAAAGCAGGATAAAAATGAAAATATGGGCATTGTTATTATCTGTATCAGTGCTCCTCAAAGCAGGTTGCCTTCACACTGTTTCTTATCCATCGGAGACAAGGTAAGGAATCCTGGCCAGAACACAAATGGACTCACTACTTGCTTCCTTAAGAGAGGCTTCTTATGAAAAAAAAGCCAGTTGAACTAACAACGTTTCACAATATTCCTGATTTACATTCAGTAGCTCATGTGTGTGGACAGTTAACAAGCATTTTGCAGACTGGCACTGGTCCACAGGACATACACTGAGTGGCCAGATTATTATGATTTCTGAATGCATAATAATCTGGCCACTCTGTGTGTGTGTGTGTGTGTGTGTGTGTGTGTGTGTGTGTGTGTGTATTTATATTCATATAACATATATATATATATTTATATTAGAGGCCTGGTGCATGAATTCGTGCATGGGTGGAGTCTGGGCAGCCTGGCCAGGGGGAGGGGACATGGGTGGTTGGCCAGCCTGCCTGCTGGTTGAACTCCTGGTCGAGGGGACAATTTGCATATTAGCCTTTTATTATATAGGATATACACTGAGTGACCAGATTATTATACGTTCAGAGATCATAATAATCTGGCCACTCAGTGTATGTAGCACTGATCAAGGTCTTTACATACCATCCCTTAGATTTGGGCTTTCTTTCCCACTCTCCACTGAAACCAAATTCCTAAAGAACAATGAATTTTGTTGCACTCTCCTTGATCTTCTACAGAATATGTCAACCTCTTGAAACCCTTTTCTTTTCTGGCTTTGAATAAAATGCACATATTGGTGCCCCGCTGGTGTGACTCAGTAGTTGGGCATCAACCCATGAACCAGGAGTTCACAGTTCAATTCTCAGTGAGGGCACATGCCTAAGTTTCAGGCTTGATCCCCAGTAGAGGGCATGCAGGAGGCAGCCAATGAATGATTTTCTCCCAACATTGATGTTTCTATCTCTCTCCCTCTCCCTTCCTCTCTCTGAAATCAATAAAAAATATTTTTTTAATAATGTACATGCTGGTTATCGTTACACATCTTTGACTCTCCCTTTTTTGGTCACCTGGGCCATCTTATCATTTCCTTTCTGTCACCTAAGCGAAGGCATCCTTTAGGTTCTGATCACAGAAATTGTTTCCTGCTCTCTCTTTCCCCTCCTGATGTGCAATCTCGTATATGCCCAAGGTTTCAACCTTCACCTCTAGTGCACAAGCGGCCCAGGTGATTTTTTTTGTACCCTTTGCAACATGCAGCACAAACTTTTTTGCACATAGTGGATGCTCAGTAAATGTCTATAGGATTGAGAAAGTAGTGAACTATATATACCACTAGAGGCCCGGTGCACAAAAATCATGCACTGGGGGGAGTTCCTCTGCCCAGCCTGCCCCCGCTCACAGTCTGGGAGCCCTCAAGGGATGTCTTACTGATGGCTTAGGCCCACTCCCCGCAAGGAGCAGGTCTAAGCCGCAGTCTGGCCTCCCTCTGCAGGAGGCAACTGAGCTGATCAGGGGAAGGCGCCACCCCCCATCACCCCGCTGCTGCTGCCACTACCAGCCGCCGCAGCCTCCAAGGTGTTTTCATCAACATGAACTCCAGTCCCTTCACCACAAAAAAATGTCTGTGTCCGCTCCGGGCCTGCTCAGGCCATGCTATGGCGGCTCAGGCAGGTCCCCTTGTCTGTGTCCCCACCCACCATCTCCTGCATGCACATGACTCTGCCTCTGAGGCAGCGTGACATTAGCGCTGGGCAGGTCTGTGTGAGCCTCAACTGGGTGTGGAAGTCCCTGCCCCCGTCCCCGCCCACCAGCTCCTATGCACATGCAGCCTGTTGACCGGTTGTGACTGGGACACCGTTAGGACCAATTAGCATATTACCTCTTTATATATATATAGATTTGGCACTATTATCAGCCATGGAATTAATTTGTTCTTACTGCATTAAGAAATAATAAAGAAGCACATTGATTTGTGAAGTAGCAATAACTACTGTATTGAAAGTAGTAAATAAAATTAAATATTAAATATTAAGAAAATAAAAATGAGAATGTTTAAACATATTTAAAATAAAAATATTAGATGTAAGTTATTTTATATTTGCATGGAGTAAAATTAATTTACCATCAGAAAAATAATATAGCAGGGATAAAAATTGTTTTAAAATATTTAACTTCTATTGTCATAAGTTCTTTGTTTCAAAATGTAATTAATGTAATAAAAACATATAAGTATAACCAGCAAATCAATTGTTTTCTTGATGATTTTGCTACCAAAACTCAAACAAAAAAGGAAACACAAATTTCAAAAGCATCATACATCTGAATCACTTTCCAGTTTTCTTTTTAATCTGCACATTAGTCTTCTTAAACTTCCTTAAGCTTTTCTTGCCCTCCTTCCCCTTGGGGTCTTCACAACAACCTCAAAGCTGATAAAGGCACATTCTCTAGACATACTCTTTAATTCCTACAGACATTGCTCTACTTTTTAATTATTTCTATAAACAGATTTTATTATATTTAATGTTAAAACAAGTATTCATTTGATGGAAAATGGTCAATTTACCATATAATGTATAACTCAAATGTAATATAAGAATGATACTGTGATCCCCACGATTGACACATGAAATACAGATGTGAGGGAAAGGAAAGGACATAGCAGTGTGCAAATATGCAAGAATTAGCAATGCTGCTGTTTCAGCATAAACACCAAATAGCCACAGACCTCAGTAGTGTTTTCTTGGCCTCGAGCAAGTAATTAATCACAGGACAGGCCAGTGTAAGATCCACTATGAAAACAATTGAACATCCTGGGATTTAATTTTTAGTGATATTCATGCATCAACAACTGCAGAAAAAATGCTTTGCTATGTAAGACAGTGGTAGATAGTTATATCCTTACAGTAGCACCCAAAAGATAAACCAAAAATAACGCCTATACCAGTATGTATTAAGAACTTGGGGGTGATTTTGCTATTATTTTTATTCACATTTTTTTTTCTGAAAAGGAGGGTGGTTGTAAGTTGCTCCCAGCTAAAATTTAATTTTTTGTGGACTGTACTATTCAGACTGTGACAGCATTCCCAGAGGTCAAATGAGTGAATCCTAATTGCAGCACTAAGCCCAGTGAATGCTTGAACATGCCAGGAGAAACCTGTGACAAGGGTGACTGAGTAAGAGAGGAAAACTAAGAAAAGTCCTTTAAAATTCAGATAGCACTTGATGGTTTAGAAAGACATTTATTTTCATTCTTAATTTTAGTTTTTCATCTTTAGTGGGAGCATATTGGGGGCTCACAGAATTGATGGAGGCGGAGCAGCAGACCAGAAGAAAGACAGGAGGCTGCAGGCTTGGCGGCTAGAAGCAAAATAACTGTCAATGTTATGTTGCTGTTTATCCTTCATGTGATAAACACAGTATGTCTTATACGTATATGATTTCAGAGAATTGGAAATGTTAATGAAGAAGCTATAAAACCACTAAGTAGGAGACAGTGGAAACCTAGTAATGATCTCACTTATGTTTTAACGTCAGCAGTGCTATCACCTTGGAGTCTTTACAGGAAACTTTCTCAGGAAACGAGATAAGCTAATTGTTAAACAAACAGTACATATAATGGGTGTTCTTAGGGGGGAAATTCTGAGGAGGGTGTTGGTGAGGCCAGGCACTGTAGTGGTGCTAGAAATGCAATGATCAGAAAAGAAAAAAGGTATTGGCTACACCCCTCAAGGGGAACTTGAAGTCCTCAAGCCTCCCCTGCTTGCTCCAGCAACGCACAACTGTCTTCAAAATGCCTCGCAGCGGCTCTTTTTCCAACACCCTCTAGACTTCAGGTCTATGGTGAGTGTGAGCACCCCCTGCTCCCCTATTTCCTGATCCCCAAGCCAGGAGCCTCACTCATTCTTAAGCCTTTCATCTCCCTTGTCATCGTCACAAGGTCCTGTGGATGCTTGTCCCACCCATTCTCCCACACCAAACCAGAACTCACACACTTCTTCTCTCCAGCCATGTGCTTCTGGCTTAGGTCAGGCCTTCATCAGCTCTCACTTAACTGCTCTACATGCCCCTAGTGTGAATTATTTACCTGTGGGCCTCCTTTTCTTTATTTTAAAAATGGATATAACATAATAATAATAACAATACCTACCTTATAGGTGTCTTTAGAGGACAAAACGAGTTGATATACATAAAGCACTAGAGTAAGTGCCTATAGCATAGTAACTACCCAATTAATGGTAGTTATTATTATTGTTATTATTGGTTGAGAATGCCAGAGAGGGGAAGAGGATAAAAACAAGGTTCAAGCCCCAAAACACAACCCAAGACCCATGAGACTATTCTGTAGGTATTTGTTCACTTGTCTGTATCTCCTACCAGACTATGAATTCATTCTGTGCCTAGCAAATAGTAGGTATGTAACAAATGCTTATTGAATTTTTTAAAAATTCACTTCTAATTACATATTATATACTCATTTAATAGCTTTTTAATCAATTTTGATCTAATAGTGACTAAAGAGTCTATATATAGGAAGAGGTAATATGCTAATTGGTCCTGTGTCCCAGTCATGACTGTTCAACAGGCTGCTCACACACAGGAGCTGGTGGGTGGGGATGGGGGCAGGGACTTGTGCCACCGGGACATGAAGCTGCCGCTGGGGGCAGCCCCGCCACTGGCAGAGGCGCACGCAGGCCTGACGCACCACCCAGCCCGGAGGGGGACATCAGGACAGGTTGCAGTGGCCCCCCCGACAGAGGTGCACACGGCCAGCTGTGCTGCCCAGCCCGGAGGGGGGAGGTCAAGATGGGGTCAGGGCCTCGGTGGAGAGCTCTCAGCACTCCTGCGCCGGGGTCTGAAGGCGCAGAGAGGGAGAGCAGATGGGCAGTTAGAGGGATCAGGCCAGGAGGGGAGAACAGATAGGCAGTTAGGGGGATCAGGCCAGGAAGGGAGAGCAGATATGCAGTTAGGGGGATCAGGCCAGGAGGGGAGAGCAGTTAGGGCCATCAGGTGGGCAGGGGAGCAGTTAGGGGCATCAGGCAGGCAGGCAGGTGAGCGCTTAGAAGCCAGTGGCTCTGGATTGCGAGAGGGATCCCAGATTGGAGAGGGTGCAGGCCAGGTTGAAGGACCCCCTGCACCCTCCCCCCATGCACAAATTTCGTGCACTGGGCCTCTAGTATGATTATAAAAATATATGAAACAACATTTTTTATCATGGGCTTTACTATCTTCTCTCAAAACTAAAAATTATATAGGCAGAGCACACTCAGGCTCTAATGGAAAATGATGCTCAAATATTTAACTTTCCAAAATGTCATATTTGAATCACTTTACCATCACATATGCGAAGCTATGTTAGACAGTGAAGACATCTGCTTCCTTGGCCAGAAAGTGTAGGCGTTGGTGGAGATTTAAGATGGAGATAGCAAATGTTGAACAACAGTCTCCAGGGCAGCCTGCAGCCCAGAACTGCCCACGTGGGGGACCTGCAACTTTTGTGCCCACACAGGCAGAGGGGCTGCCATAGGGAGGAGGGTGAGAGGTTGACTAGCCCCCACCTCTCACACACACATTCTTTTAGATCATAAGGCTGCTAATTTCTCCTGATACCTCTGGTTCAATACGTCCTCATTCAATATTTTTAACAGTATGTTTATGAACTAGTCCTCAGTCACAATCCCTTTCAGAGAAGTTACTGGTGAAAAGAGCTATGACATAAATTAATTCCTTTTAAATTTTTTCCTAGTTTTATTGAGATGTAATTAACATATACCATTGTGTAAGTTTAAGGTGTACAACATGATGATTTGATACACGTATATGTTGTAAAATGATTGCCACAATAAGGTTCGTTAACACATCACCTCACCTTTTGTGTGTGTGTGTGTGTGTGTGTGTGTGTGTGTGTGTGCGCGCGCGCACATGCGCACGCTCATGCGTGGGGTAAGGACTTATAAGATCTACTCTTTTAGCAACTTTCAAGCCTACATTACAGTTTTGTTAACTATAGTCACCCTGCTATAGATTAGCTCTCCAAGACTTACTCATTTTATAACTGGAAGTTTGTACCCTAAAGGTCAACATTTTTCCATTTCACCCACTCCCAGCTCCTGGCAATTACCATTCTACACTCTCTTTCTCTATAAATGAGGTCATGCAATATTTGTCTTTCTCTGTCTGGCTTACTTCACTTAGCATAATGCTCTCATCTTTCACCCATGTTGCTGCAAATAGCAAGATTTCCTTCTTTCTTATGGGTAAATAATATTCCATTATATATAAAAGCACATGCACACACACAACCACATATTCTTCATCCATTCATCCATGGACGGACATTTAGGTTGTTCCATGTCGTGGCTATCATGAACATGGGTGTGCAAATATATCTTTGAGTTTCTGATTTTATTTCTTTTGGATGCATATTCAGAAGTAGAATTGCTGGATCTTATATGGTAGTTCTACTTTTAATTTTTGAGGAACCTCCATATTCTTTCATTTCCATAGTGGCTCATGAAGTTACATTCCCACCAACAAATAAAAGGGTTCCCTTTTCTCTGCATCCTTGTCAACATTTGTTATCACCTGTATTTTTTATAATAGTCATTCTAATAGATGTGATGTGCCATCTCATTGTGATTTTGATTTGCATTTCCCTGATGATTAGTGATGTTGAGAACCTTTTCATGTACCCGTTGGCCATCTGTATGTCTTCTTTGGAAAATGTCCATTCTGTTCCTCTGCTCATTTTTAATTGGATTTTTTTCCTAATATTTTCTCCCATTCCATAGGTTGCATTTTAATTCCTTGAAGGAGACAAACTACAGTTTTAAGGTTTCAGAAGGGGGCGGGGGGACATGCATATGAATTTAGGGAGATGGCAGAGGGCAAAGCCTTTGTGAAGGACTTCACACTTGCTGTTGGCTGTGATACACCTTGGTAGATGCACAGGGTGAACCAAGAAAGGAATAGGAGTTCCAGGTAGAAGAAATAGTTATTAGCAAGGCTGAGAAGGGCAAAGGCCCTCAGGTGGAACACAGTGTGTTTGGAGAACAGCCTGGCTGCAACATCAAATGAACAGGTGGGAGAACAAAGATGAGGCTAATGATGATGGCACAGCATGAAAGCTCGCTCCAGGAGCCTGGCAGACGGGGAGTGAGGAGCTTTGGAAGACCTGAGCAGGGCAGTGAAAGTAATCACACAGTCGTCTGCACGATGGTTAGCAAAGGGACAACCAAAGGAGGAGAAATGTCAGATGGCTACTAGAATGTTCTACACAAGCAGGAAGGAGTCATCAGATTCAGAAAATGAAAAGATGATAAAGGATGCAACCAAAAAGTTATTCTCACCCATCAAAAGGTAAATAAAGAGTCTGTAATTAGGTGAGCCTAAGTATGAACTCTTCTCTTTTTCTACAAATAGTCAGGCAGAGCATGACAGGGAATTGCAAGTTAGTGCAAGGAGTGAAATAGCTAGTGTTCACTGAAGGTCTTCTTTGTGTCAGATACAGCACTTAGTGCATTACAATATATCATTCAAATCTCTATATCAAGCCATTCTGAGAGCTGTGCTTTACGGTCATCTATTTACAAATGAAAAAACGTAGGTTAACAGAAGTAAGATGACGTGTCTATGATCAAAGAATAGATAGTAAAGAGAGTGAATAACCCAATATTAACTAGAATAGCACCTACTATTTGTCAGGGATTGGGAGAAACTGTGGTGAACACAGTCCCTGCCGCTGCATTCAAACTCAGACCTGATTCATAAGCTCTTCCCTTCCTTCCTTCCACCACTACTTTACATTCTTATTTTTAAAGTCCCTGGTCGGAGTCAGTTATAGCATTTGGCAAATGCCATGTTCAGCCCACACCACTGCCGGGAACCAATTCCAGCATGTAATAATTACAAGAGTTTCACCAAAAGGTTGGTGAAGCTTGGGCGGCTCAACAAGGGTGAGCCACATACGTAGTTTACCTGTTGGAAACGGCTAAATGGCACTTCCCCCAAACCTGAATAGGATTGTTAACTGCCAGACAGCTCAGGGCATTTTATTGCCTCCTGTTGGCCAAACACCTGAACACCTGTAGGCTATTCCTGAAACTGACAATCTCTGTAAACCCTTTGATACCTTACCCTTTGAAGTGTATATTTCCACCTTGCCTTAGGACAAATAATGTTGAATAAAAGCACGGTCTTTGGTCTAGGGAGAGTCTTTAGCTCCCTTTAGCTGGAGATCCTCTGACCCCCCAATGCCTTTCAAAATTATCTTTCGTCTCCGGACTCTTTAATCTTCTACGCACAGCCCCTTTCTCCAGAATGCTGAACCCTTTGTAAGGCTGGGAAAAGAACCCCGGCACACAACTAATATTAAACCTTATTTTAAAATCATTATTACTTGGCCAAAGACTTTGTTTTCACCCTTCCTTTTAAAATGTTGATGATCACAAGAAGTCACAGTACTTTATGCTCAACTGCTCATTATTCGTATTTTAATCAAGAAAAGCTGATGCCAACTCTCAGATCAATGTACAGAAACTGTTTATGTAAAAACTGGGGCCTTCTCCTCACTTTTGCAGCCCCACCTCTCCTGAATCAGAACCATTACTTCAGTTTCAAAATAATCTGCCAGATATCAGAATACAGAGTACAAAAATCTATTTACATCGAAGAACTTAATTAACCTGAACAGATCACACTAGAAGAAACCATCCATGAATAATTTGCATATTTTATATGCAGGATATTAAGCATTGAAATATACATAAATTCTATGACAATTAGAAAACATTTCTTCATTCACTTAATAAATATTAATTGAGCACTAAGCCTGAAGCAACATTATAAGGCTTGTGAAATACACAGAAATTCCTAAAACAGGATACTGCTTCCAGATATTTCAGTGTGGCAGTGCATAAGACACAAGAAAGACAAACATAATGTTAGTTAGGGCATGTGGTTGTTGGGAGACGATCCTCCATGGGTCTCTTGCATATATGCATGTATTGAGAGTGAGACACTGACTGTCCTTTGTTCTGAACTCTCTTTTCAAGGATGTTTCTATAGCAAGCAGATTTGAATGACAGAGTGGTTTTCCCTTTGGAGCAAAAGGCAGTCTTGCTTACAATCCTGGAAGATACCATTCTCTTTGCAGAGCAAAGGGTAGGCATGCTTCCTGTCCAGTATAATAATGTCTCTCTCCAGAGTAAAGGACAGTCATACTTACTACCCATTATTTAAAAAAATTTAATTTTTTAAGGACTGTACTATTCAGACTGTGACAATTGTTTCAACTTTGTCTCAATTTATTGATCAGAACAATCAATACATAAGTTACTTAATCTTCATCTCACAAACAGGTGATGACATTGAAGGAACTGTGGATGAACCCAGCAGGATATGTGGTTAAGTGGAGAGAGTACATGTGGTAATCAAGGGGACAGATGCTCTGGGGTGTGAAAATCAGCTCTTCTCCTTAATGTCTGGCAGTCCTTGGGCAGGTTATTTACACACATTGCACTTTAGCTTCTTTATCTGCAGAATGGGAACAACAAAGCTTTCTTCAAAGGTATTATAACACAGGTACTGTAAAAGGCCTTCTGTGTCTAACCTACCAGAGTATCTGGGGCATTGTGGTGGAAGAGAAGAAGAACCGGGTGTAGCAACAAACACTATTAAATGCCAACAAGGAAAGTGCTCTCTTGCACTCACGGGCATGCACTGGCTCACATACACACATGCACAAAATCAAACCATTTTCCAAAATTAAATTAAAAACCCAATCAGGAGAGACTTCAGAGGAGAGCAGCTAAGCACCAAGACAGTTATATTATGGTACACAGGAAGACAGGAGTCCTATTATATAACGTGCACATGTTATATATAACAATCCAAAGTACATTGTTTGAAATGTCCTCTGATTAATCTAAACTTTCTGGAAGATTAATGCCCAACAATTTGAGAGTGTATAAAATATGTCATTATACTAATGCAACTAAAGGTCACTTTTCAGATATTCTGCTTCATTGCTGCAGTTTATAATTAAACCCTTACTTTTTATTTTAGATAAACATTTTAAGTAATTACCTATTTATCCTCTACATTACTAGGTTTTACCACACTTAAAACACTTTTGCTAAAAGTCTTTCTTTTATGATTTGGCACCTTTGAAAATTCTCTTTAACTGCTAGATCACAATTGAGTGCAGTTGATATTGTCTCTTAATCATAAAAAACAGGATTATTGAAAACATACAAATCAAACCAACAAATTGCCCATGTGCCTAAGTTGGTTTCTATATCATTTTTAAGACTTTCATAAGGGAAATTTTAAAAATTCATGCATATATATATATATATATATATATATATATATATATATATTCTCATTTATATAGATTGTGCACTGTAATGTTTTGAAATTATCAACCAAAATAGCACTGAAAAAAAATTAAATAAGAATTAAATAATGTATATTCAGAAATTAATATTTAAAAATATTCTGGTTAATGATTATCAAGATTTTTTTCTTACATCCATATCTTAATTTCACTTAAGAACTATGTGACTTAATTACTTAACCTCTGAGTTATCTAAAACTAGAGGCTGGGTGCACGAATTCATGCATGGGTGGGGGCCAGCCGGCCCCGCCCCCAATTGGAGTGGTGGGGGGGGCGACTGGGGGTGGGACTGGCCAGGAGGAGGGGCAATGGGCAGTTGGCCAGCTGGCCCCACCCCTGATCGGAGTAGGAGGGGTGATTGGGGGCAGGGGCGGCTGGGGGGAGGGGCTGTGGGCAATTGGCAGGCTGGCCCCGCTTCCTGGTCGAACTCGCTGTCGAACTCCTGGTCGAAGGGACAATTTGCATATTAGCCTTTTATTATATAGGATTACTTAACTTCTAAGATTCAGTTTCCATATATGAAAAATGTTGATTTTTATAGCACTTGTATGTGTTTGTAAAATGGGTTGTCAGGAGGATTAAATGAGATATGCATATAAAATCCTTTTCCACCACCTGAATCACAGGAGTGCCTGAATCACCTGAAGTACTAAATAGATGGCATTCAACTAGCTATAGCCATACTGTACACATTCACCTTCAAAACAACAAGCATGCCACCACACCTCATTTGCTACTAGAACTCAAACTCCAGAGTCCTGCTAAACAAGACAACATGTCTTCTTCAGCCATTATGGACACACATGTCAACCAGAAACGTCCACGAGGCCAATTGCATCGCTGATCCTGGAGCAAATACTGGAAAGCACTAAGACGAGAACATGCATAAAAACCAAACCAGAGGCATTACATATCTTTAGGGACTTGGTTTATTTTAACAAACTGTTTTCAGATTCTCCTTCTGATCCTGAATCTAGAAACATCCTGACCCTGGCTCACACCCCTATGATGAAGCACTACAATGCCACACTTCCTTAGGGTGGTCAAATGTTAAACGCCCCTCAACTCAGACACCAAGGAGAGACATCCAGATATCCAGCTGAGGAAAGACCCCAATAGGGCCCCCTCTCATTCTACCCAGGGAAGGCCCCCAGCACTTACAACTCTGAGAACGACCATCTAGGTGGCTGCTGGTTGTGTGACACTTCAGGAAATTGTATCCTCCTCTGTTTAGTTGACATCTGAAGAGAAACAAACAACCTGGACCTACCCGAAAGTAGTCGCTGCAGGCCGCCAGGACGGCCTTGTGAGCATGGAATTTCTGTTCCTCCGCAATCAGGGTGACGTCGCAGAGCATGCCGTCGCTCCTCTGCTGGTTCAGCGCTGCCAGGACGCTGTCATTGTGAGATTCCGAGTGGCAGAGCCTCTGGCCTGTCAGCATTTCTTGAATACTATGAAGGAGAGCAATCAAGTCAGCATGCGTCCTCCACCAGCCCTGGCTGCCCCGTGTGCCTCACTCCCTCAACACCGACGGGGAATGGGGGCTCCAGCGTACTACTGGAGTGGGATTTTGGACTCCCACGTTTTCTTTCTCTCTACCATGCTCTTGCTCCCCCCTTTTCTAGAATTCTCTTCCCTCACCCCCTCAGGGTTCTTTTTCTTCCCTACTCGTGCTTCTCTTTCTGAATCGTGTCCGTGTGTGTCCACCTGTGTCTGTGCACTGACCCATGTCTGTGGGCCTGTGAGCCTCTGCTTCTAAGCCTCTGTCCTCGGGACGTGCACATCTCAGTGAAAGTGCATCCAACTGTGGATGTCTGCAGGTGTCCCTGTCCATCCATGACCCCTCCCGAACTCTCTGCTTCCTTCTCAGCTTTGCACCAACTCTGTCCCCTGAGGACACAGAAGCTCAGGGCGAGGTCACGGCCGTGCACTGGTGCACAGAATCCACTGGACCTGCCTGACTCACCAGAGGTCCAGCGCGTCACCAAGTCCCCCACAGCACACAGAACTTTATTGGTAAATAAAACAGAACGAAGCTAATGCCAGTAAGAGAAAACAGGGCTGCCTGTGACCATTCCATGCAGAAAGCAATTAATTCAACCACAGCTGCTTATTATTTAACTTGGGAAATTATGAACATTAAAGGAAATGCCATTGTAAGTGAAAAACACTTAAGGCTGCAAGTAAAATATATCTACAATTTCAGCCACCAATGTCTCTATGTGATCACTGAACTACATTTATGAATGACTATACAATTTTATTTTCTCTTCTGTTTTTCGAAGTTGCTAAACTTATCCATTGTGAAACTTTCCCCCTTCACTCCCTACCCCATTCTAAAATATTCTTTCCATATCCTTTCAAAACTCCTGGGTGAAACCTCTGATCTTCCTAAAATAATGTGTAAGTAATGCCATAAACACAAAATGCAAACGGCATTTTCAGGCAGCTATGAACAATTCCAGCTCAGACGTATGAAAATCTCCACAGCGCTCTAACTCTCAGAACTGGCACTGGACTGAGACAGAGGAGTGGCATCAGTCATAAATTACCCCCAGAACAAGGGCCATCAACCTGTTTTAGGTCTGCAGCCTCTTCATCAAGCTGAGGAAAGATACCACATGGATGTTTGAGCATTGTCTCTCCTATCCTGACAACTCTGGCATCCAGTCTCTCCCTGTGAATGGGAAAGAGCCTCTCAGAGGACTTAGGGAGGAACCACTGGCCTACACTGCATGATTAATGTATTTGACGTGGCTCTGCCCAGCCTGTGGTGCCAGGTGGCTGATAGGTTACGATTCAGCACAAATCGCACCACCTGAAATGGAAGCCAATGCTTCCTGTGAAACGCCAGAGTGTAGCCAGTAAGCTGCATTGGGCATTTCTGACTGGGGAGCCTCCGAAATGTCAGAACCGTTGAAAGAAAAGAAAAAAACTTGACAGGAGGTGATGATATAGGAAGTTCTCGTGGGAAGGTGGGAGGATTATTTTCAGTTGAAATGCAGCAGTGGGTTTTGAAATGGTTACTGTCATCAAATATTCATCTTCTAGTGGCTGTAGCTATCAGCAGACTTTTTAAATCAGCACTTGAAAACTGCATTCAGAAGCATAAATAACTTTTCAATACAAATTTCTATGCAAAGCCTAAAATGGAGATTAATTAGCATGGCTCAATTAAAGAAATGAAGGAATACAATAGTAACAGAAATATTATATAAGTAAAGCTTTAAAGTAGTTTTTGAAAGAATCTCTCCTAAATAAAAGAACATTTTGATATATTTTTACAAACACAAAGCTCTTACTATGTTTCATGAATTACTCTTAATGACTTATAATTATTAATTCACTTAACATTCATAACAATCCTGTAAGGCAGATACTATCATTATCTCTGTTTTACAGATAAAGCTGAAGGTCTAAGATCAGGCATTTTGAGAACCTATCACCAACAACACAATAATGTAAATTCATCCTCCTGCTTACAAAACAAACAAAATAAAGACAAAACAAAAAATGTGATAATCTATAAAAAAGACATCAAGTATCTATAATTGCAAGGAAAGAATATCACAAGGTCCACAGTAATTTTATATTTATATTATGCATGGTTTAATCGCAAAATCAAAGTTGCTTTTTAAAAATAATATACATGAACATATTCATGTGATAAGAAATTTTTGAAATCATGATTCAAAACATTTATCTTTGCACTGTAACTAAGTTTTAGACTAGAGGATAGATTTTTTTATAACCTTAAAATTTTTATTTTAAACCCCCAAACTTTTCTCCCTTTTAATATCATCCTAAATGCTTAATAAATGTATTTTGAAGTTTCATTTGTAGTGGAACAGAAGAATATATTAAAATAATTGCCTTAAAATGTTTCCTTACTCATTTTCCAAAGATAGTGCCATAATTTGTGTCCTTTTATTAAGACTGAGTCAGTATTTGAATTTCAGATATCAATTGACAGTGAATAAATCTTGCCAGGGAAAGAACAGCTGTAAACTGAAATTTGCCCAAGAATAAAGGGCTTAGCTCTGAAACAATTGTGATGCTGCACAATTTTCCAGGATCATTCAGCTGGGCTTGAAATATTCA
Source organism: Cnephaeus nilssonii (assembly GCF_951640355.1). Taxonomy (NCBI): domain Eukaryota; kingdom Metazoa; phylum Chordata; class Mammalia; order Chiroptera; family Vespertilionidae; genus Cnephaeus; species Cnephaeus nilssonii. Next base: position 46,529,808 of record NC_137080.1, read on the forward strand.
AGCTTAAAGAAAACAACACGCTAAATATTTAAGGCAAAATTGGATCAAGATTCCAAATATTTTGGAACCAATATGTTAGGAATTCTTCAAAGCAGAAACAAATACTGCAACATTTGGCAAGAAATAAAGGCCTATTAATCAACAAGCCATTATTGTAGTCTGAAAGTAACTTCCCACTTACTCTCAGATGTAAATCTGCAAAAGACCTCAACCCTCTAAATGTTAAGGCATGGGTGGCCACAGAACACAGCTGGAAGATGGCAGGCCCATTTGAAGCCAACGATAATAAACGAGGAGGAGGTGAATCAAAGACTATAATGTGCCATGACGACATTAAGGTGGGGAGCAGACACATGCTTGCGAACAGCTCCCTTGGCATCTATAACTTATACCAAATTAGCACATTAAACCTCCCCACTCAGAGTAATGTCTTCCCAGTATGTGGGGAACAAAGAAGAAGAAATTAGAAAAATCATATTCCTAAAACTCCCTAAATTACTGAAAAAGACCAAAACCGGAAGCCCATTTTCCAAAGATATACAGATTTGAGTGTCTTCCTAAAACTGGGAAAGGTCTTCCATGAAAGTAATGCCACCCCTTCAAAATTCACAGGTGAGTGCAGAGGGAGCCCCTAGAACTGTGCTACCCAATACAACGCCCACTGCATGTGGCTGCTGACCACTGGAGTGAGGGCAGACCTGGCTGAGATGTGCGGTAAGTGTAAAACGCACACCGGATGCCAGACGTAGTGGGGAAAAAAGCCTGCCGAATATTTTTGATATGCTGGGTTAAACTATATAGCTAAAATTCATTTTACCTGTTTCTTTTTGTCTTTTTAAAAAATGTGCCTCTGAAAAATTTAAATTATAAAGATGCTTTGCACTATGGTTCTTCTGGACAGTGTACAGGTTCCCAGGGGGATGCAGCCCCCATTTCTTCCCGCTGAACTCTATGAGAGCACCAGGCACCGTGTGGAGCCGCCCATGAGCATGGTTGCTCCTGAACCTCACTGGGCCCAGACTCTGGGTTACAGCAGGGCAAGCCCCAGATGCCCTGAGCAGCAGATTTGCTGTTTAGTGATGCCAGGGAGCAACTGTTTGACTGGCCATATGTCAGCAGCCAGGAACAGGGAGATAAATAAATGATGTCTTAGGGAATAGGGCTATTCATGACTTCGAGTCTTTAACCTTCATTCTGAAATTGATGGCAAAAGCTAAAAAAAAAATCACACGCAGAGCATGATGTTCATGACATGGTCCTTCCAGAAATATTTACTCATCCTGTGCCAGGTATGGCACTAGTGCCTGGAGATAAAATGGTGAACAAACCAAGCTTGGTAGCCCCCTTGTGGAGCACTCAGCTTAGCAAGGCAGTTACACATTAATCAAATAATTTGGCCTTCCTGAAGTACAGCTGGAGCTGTGGGCTGCAGCACACAGGAGAGAGGAGAGGTTTCCAGTGAGGGGAACAGCAATCCCGTGGCGGGCGAGAGCATGACCCTCACACAGGATGTTAATGGCTGGAATTCTGAGAACAAGGCAGGATATGGTACAGGACCTGGAGCTCAGCAAGAGGTCCTGGCTAGAGGTGCAAATCTGTGACTCGTCTCCATAGAGAGCGTAACAGAAGCACAGCCAGCTGTGTCTCCAGAATACAGCTGACAGACAATCCACAGTCAAAGGTTGCTGAGAAGATAAGAAAGATAGAATTCAAAACACAGAAACAGGGCTGGGCTCAGCTATGGAAAAGGACTGCCCTCTGGGTGGCAGGAGAGGGGGAATAAGTGGACCGGAACATATTAAAACTCTGGGCATTTTGGACGTGTTGAATCTAAAGATTTAGGGGAACCAATCTCCATAGGACCTGGATAGTTGGGTGTATCTGAGTTGTGATTTTTGTCAGGGAAATGCATTCGAAATGCAGGGAGCAAGAGAAATTAAGGATTTAAAAGAGTGGTAGAATCTCAACTGGATGAGAAGGGAAATGAGGGGACAAAAAGGTTGATGGGCTGTAGAAAGTAGCAGGGCCAGTAGATGAGACACTGCAGTGAGGTACAACCATGGTGGAGGTAGCTATGAGCAAGCGAGAAGAAGTGGTCCTGGTAAGATAAAGTGTTTGATGTGGTTTGAGAAACAGAGCAACTACGGAGATTCAAGGTCCGAGGGGTGAGCGTGGGAGAGGGCGGTTCAGTGAAGGGAGAAGGACTTCGGGGATAAGCAGGTTGAAGATCCAAGGCCACGAAGTTGGACAGATTCTCCACGCAAACAGAGAGCACTGGGAAGTTGTAAAGGATTCGCGATGAGGAAGAAGGCTGAGACCAGGTGCTAAATGCTCAATGAATGAGGAAAATGGCCCAGACAATAGTGCAGTGGAGGTGAGGGTGAGAGAGGTGAGGAGCACCACCTTCAGAAGCAAGTTGTTGTTTTTGCTGTTGTTGTTGTTGTTGTTCTCAAACAACCAGTGTGAGGAGTAAGGATCTTTTTTTTTTTTTTTTCTTTTTTTTTTTTTTTTAGGAGTAACGATCTTGAAGCAAAACAATGTCCCAGGGTGACAACAATCTCTCTACGTACCCCTAAAACACACAAATGTGAGGAAATAATAATGCCACCACGTGAGAGGGCTACCAGAGAAGTGATGCCTCAGGAGACGGTGGGTCTCAATGAAGTCAAGAGGTGAACAGAATTTTTCAGGGTGAGGGAGATGGTAATAGTTCCACAGGACACAGCGGAAGTTTGAAAGGCGGGGAAGGGAGGGCTCTGGGTCTCAGCAGAGAAGGAAAGGCCGCTGTGGAGATGATAGTGCTGTGGAGGACAGATGGCAATGGGGGTTGATCAGTAAAAACAGAGGTGGCAGATTTAAAGAAAAGAAAAAATCATTTTCAGAAGAATGCACGTGGATCCTGGTAGCCAAAAATAAAGCACTTGGTTGAGGTGGAGGCAGACAGATACCATGGTCTTCATGCGCTCTATTGGCCGGAGGCCAAATCTAGAGCAGGGTTTCTCCATGTCAGTGAAATCCATGCTCTGGGTTAGATCAATTTTTGTTTTCTTTTTTGTTGCTATGGGGGAGAGCATTGGGGGAAGGTTATCTTATGCATTTTAAGATATTTAGCATCCCCCACCCCCAGAGGGACAACCAAAAATGTTGCCAGATATTTGCACAATGTATCCTGAGGGCAAACTCATCCCCCTAGAGAGTCGCTGGTCTAGAACAGCAGATTCCCTGCACCATGCCATCAGCAGCAATGCCTCTGTTTCGGAACACATTTTGGGAACCGGTTATCCCTAATAGCTTCAGAGTTGTGGAGGAAAGCTGGTCTCATTATTTCATAGACAAATCCAATTCTTAATATTTTTACAAAGAAGGTATTTCCCAGGTTTATCACCTTTCTTATTCTTTGATCTGAAGATCCATTTGTTTCCTCAGAGGCTGATGAAGACTTGCCTCCACTGAGAGTATTCAAAGGAACACCCTGCATTTTCTAATTGACTGCCTCTCGGTTTGAGGAATGTGCCAAGCTCCATTCTGCCTGAGGCATGCCCCCTTATCCCATCCTGCAGAACTCGGATCATAGAGCACTTCTTCAGGAAGGCACTTCCTCATCCCAGCAATCCTGTACTTTTCCTTCAAAGCACTTCTCACAATGACATTTGCATTATTCCTGGTGTGATTTGCCCACAGAATATACTATATTTTATAAGGGCAGTAACCTCATCTGTGTTATTCACTGCTGGATCCTCTGCACCAAGTAGGGTGCTTGGCTCAATAAATATGTTAAATAAGTAAATTATTAAGAGAAAATGTCATGAGTATTTTGAGAATACGTATCACACTCCCCAGTGACTGGGATGACAGTCAAATATATATATAGCTTTCTGATTATTTTTTAAAAATGTATTGATTTGAGAGAGAAATATTGATTTGTTGTTCCAATTATTTATGCATTCATTGGTTGATTCTTGTATGTGCCCTGACTGGAGATCGAACCTGCAACCGTGGCATGTGGGGATGACACTCTAACCAACTGAGCTACCTGGCCAGGGCCTGATACTTTTTAAAATCATATACCTTTATAGCAGTAGGCCTTTTGTTTGAGGGAGGTTAATATCCTAAATAAGAAAAAGTTAAAAACTAGTATCAGTCAAAGAATGATGAAACATGTCTAGGTCTGACTAGTAACCAGATCACAGCACTTAGCCCTGGTGTTACCAGACGAAACGCACACACACTCTGACGGTCCCGGCTTAATTCCTTCAAATATGTGTTGCGCCCCAGCTCTGCACTGGGTCCTGGAATGTGCAGGGTGAAGACTGGGGGGCTGACTCCACCACGCAGGATATATGCTGCCGGGCTCACCTGAGGCAGTGTTCCGACGGCATTTTCCAGCAGGGTTCTGGGGTCCGCAGGGTCAGCCTTAGAGGTCTGCAGCAGAATTGGCAAGCATTCCAGCTGAACAGAAAGACATGAAAGAAAAGCACAGTGAGCTAAATGCAAAAACACACCCTTTGGGCCTTCAGATCCCCACGGAGTTTTACAATTGAGACATACATTCTGACTGAATGCTCTTTTCATAAACAATAGTTCAAAAAGTTATTAAGTGTTCAAGCTTTTTTTAACTTTATTGGAACTTCAGGGACTAAGAAGTAAAATGTGTTTGAGAACCCAATAGCTAAATGAAGGGCTACAGTAAAAATTAAAACATCAGACGGCCAAAGGGAAAAATTCACATTTGATAAACTAAACCTACAAAGTTCTAAACCACAAGTACTAGTTTTACTTTCCTTCCAAACATGAATATTGGGGAAATTAAGAAAAAAAAAGTATGTCTTTGTTAAATGTCTATAGAAATATGATTTTCTATTCAAGGAGCAGATTTCTGAAAACTAGATTTAAAAGATAACATACAGAGAGGATGAAAATTAATAGAAAATAGAAAAGAGATTCTCAGAAGAGCTTTAGGATTAGCATAGTTGGAAATATATAATAGGATGAAGTTATCAAGCTTGAAATTGCTCCTTGCCTATATATTCATTTAATCTCACCCCAAACCTCTAACCACCCCCGCCCCTTCGAGCCTGTGTTTTCAATCACTGGTATAACTCTAAAGAGAAAATTAAATTATTTGAATAGTCTGGCACCTGGTCCATGACTATGCTTTACAACAACTCTCATTAGAGGGTCTAGCACCTACTTTCTAATACACTCAAGTGGAAAAATTAATTCCAACCTGGAAAATCTTAAGCAGATTCTCTTCTGACTCAATTATATTTTGAAAAGCAATAACAAGGTTAAAACATTTATAAAATGGATGTGTTAAACTGCGCCTATTTCTGCTGATTTGTACAAAAGAGGAAACTATGGTTTCCAACATGACTAAAATATAGTATTTGTTATAGTGTATACAAACCCTCAATTGGGTATGACTATATAGAAATTCTATAGATATATCATAATTTGCTTAACTATCCCATTGTTATTGAACATCAGGTTTTTTCTAACATTATTCACACAATTATGTTTTTTATTTCTTGTTTTCTTTCTTCAACTATAATGATAAAAAATAGGATGTCTATACTTTCATTTATTTCAAATTTGTTTTGACAAACCTAAAAATGAGCATCACTTTCAATGATTCCATTATGACTGAATAGGGCAGGGACTGAGAATAATTCAAGGCACACTGTTTTATTATCTAAGATACTTTCTTAGTAACCTATCACTGCTACAGTTTCCTTTCAGAATCTAGGTTATCATCTCCAGGCTATTATAGCCTAACACAAACACTAACAGAGATGGTCACTTGAACTTTAAAATGGCAGAAGAATATTTATTATTACAGACAGGAAAACAAACTTAACCTTTCTGAAATTCAAATATTTTAAAACTCATCCAATAACAAGGCAAATGAAGAACAAATATCCTAAAAGTTAAAATCATCCAAAATTGAAGGACACATTGAACTTGATATTTTTCAGACACTCCAAAAATTATAATAAAAAATCATAAGATAAATTAAATGGCATTATTATTTGGAAACCAACTCACTAAATGAGCTATTTTTATACTAATCCTACCTTTATTTAAAGTTTTGATATTGTGCTCATCATTAACTTTGAAATATTACATTAACATATTATTTCTCTCCATCCTGAATTTGTTGGTTCCCTCTGAAATTTTGCACCTCATTCACCTCACCCTAGTCTCAGCTCTGTTCTCTGTCATGTAGATTAGTAAACTAAGAAAGCAATTCTGCAGGGAAAGAAACAGAAAAAAAGAAGCAGACATACAGAGAAAAGGCTAGAGGCAAGAGATGGAAGGAGAGGACATTCTGGATTTTCCATGCATTCCTGCCTCTGGGGGTACATAAATAACCTAGACCTTTATAACAAATTCCATGTCTTATTTAGGCTAACACAACTGGAAATTAAAAGATCTCCAAGAAAATCAAGTAGAGCCCAGTCTAAGATTTTGTTTGGGGACAATGGGGTGGGGGGGGGCGGGTTCTGCTGCTTTAAAAACACAGAGACACATATTCCTATTGCTTCTCTGGGAAAGTGCATTCCAAGAACTTCCCAGAAAACATAGGTTTAAATAAGTAATACACAATTTTGTGACACTTAATGCTATTTCCTCTGCATTCTTTAACCCTATGCACTCGCTTGCTTTTTTCTCGATTCCTTTATTCTACTCGGGATTCAATTTTTTAAATACCCCAGATTTTACAAAGCGCGGCAGTAGAATAAAAAACTGGAGTTTCTTTTCATACAAACTTATTTATTTGGATTTTTTTATATTTCAAATTATTAATACATTCAAAGAGTAATTTTAATCTCGACATCCGAGTGCAAAAGGTTAAATGACCAAGCTCCCGAAGACACCGTTTAACTGCTTTCCACACAAAATCATTATATGAGAAGGCAAATGCTGTCTATGCCTCTGGCTTAGTGGTCAACCAATGAATGTATAAAATATTTTGGTGAACAGAGAATTTACTGACTTCACTAAACATAAGGCAAGGCATATAGTTATAAAAATAGTTAGGAAAACATATGTTAAAATTTTAAGTATCTTTTAATCAGCTTTCAAGCTTAGCTTAATGCTCTTGGGAAGGGAGAAGGGGATTTCCCTCTGCAGCTTAATTACTACATGAGAACAAAATAGGTAAAGTGCTTTCTGTTTATCAGTGTAGAGTTGGGCTGCTAAGAAGTGGAACCAACAAAACATGTACTGTCCCCCAAAAGACTAGTGCCACAGATTTCCGGAAATCTTTGTGGTTAAAAATACAACCAAATAAACTTAGCTTGCGAACACAAGTAAAGCAAATATTTTATAAAATGGAGCCATGTTCACATATCAACTTGCGGTCATGGTAGCTGGCCCACCCCACACCGCCCACATCAGTGTCTCTCCTTTTATTCACAAAACTGAATCACACGTAGTGACTTGCTCAGGTGACAGGTATATAGGTGAATTTTTACTTTTGTTTCACTGTTTGCTAATGTAGTTCGTGTGCTAAGTACTATTTTTTTTAATGCCAAAAATATGTATGGCAGCAATCCTCCCAGGATTGTTCCCACGGCCTCTGAGCAGCGTGGGATGCTCCAGGCCCCCCTTCAAGCTCTCCAGCAGAAGCCTGCACTCATCTGGGGGCACACAGCAAGCATTTCTCGAAACTACAGCAGTTCTTGCACATAGCGGGCGTTATTCACTGGCATCACGCTTAGGAAATTTTCATTATTGCAATCCCTTTTTTACTGGTGAGCTTCTTCTCAAATATCTGTTTGGTACATAGGATTGATGGAGTTTCTTTAATCTTCATAGCTTTTATTTTCATTAAAATGTTTCAAGGTTGCCAGGTCTTCACTTAGAATGAAATTTTTGGACATTGAAAATAGTATTTTCAGAAGAAAAATATAGTGTGAAAAGGAACAAATAAAGTAAATGTCTAACAGGTCTGACTTGGTTAAGTGCAAAGAAAGACCAGATAGACTAATGTAGGATAATATGATCAACAAACATAAAATACTAAAAGCTATCTTTAGCTATTTTAATTACTGGATGCACACCAATACTGTCAACATATAAGAAACTGGCTTATTCTTGTTCCTTTTAAAAATACTTGATGAGTTTTTAAAAATATATTTTATTGATTTTTTTACAGAGAGGAAGGGAGAAGGATAGAGAGTTGGAAACATCGATCAGCTGCCTCCTGCACACCCCCTACTGGGGATGTGCCCGCAACCAAGGTACCTGCCCCTGACTGGAATTGAACCTGGGACCCTCCAGTCCACAGGTTGACGCTCTATCCACTGAGCCAAACCGGTTAGGGCAATACTTGATGATTTTTGAAAATATTAGTTATCCTTTATCTCAGCAACTTATAGAAATTAAAGGGAAATATCAGCAGATTTTAAGCAGGCAAAAGTAAAATGCAAGCGATTAAGAGGTGGTTTATAGGAACCAAGCCTAGATAAAAGAAATATGAATTATAGGTGTAAGTCTTGAGCATCAAAAACTAGTTATATTAGATGATTCTTTAAATATATTCAAGAGCTTGTTAATCCCAATCAACAAATTACATCAAGCTAATATATCTTGAGATAAATGTTTCTTCTAAGCATAAAAGAATTAGGACACATCCAATGGTGCCAATCATTATTTTATTTATGTATCACATATGGTGTTAATTTACCTTTAATTCTAAGTATTTCATAAATTGGTTTATTTTTAACACCAGTAAATCAGTGTGTTTTTAAAAACAGTACATCATCATATAGTGTCTAATAAATAATATTAGATATTCCTTTCATCTGAAAGGCAGTCAAGGGCACCCCACTGGCATACTTTCCTATATGGACTATTCTTTCCTGGAGATTAACAAGGCTGCTTGCCCTTTCAGACAGTGAACAACACATCTAAGCTCTCCCTCCAAATAATAAAGAAATGAGATGAGTTAGCTCTAACAGGAACAGTCCAATGTACAATTTACTCCCTGAATAGGAATGTAGACCAAAAGAACAAAATTGCCCCTTTCTTACAAAACCATACAACCCCTTTAATATATAAAATAGAGGACAATTAATCAGAATATATTCCTGAGATCATATCCCTAAAGTCTTTCTATTAAACAATGGCCGTTATAAGTTTTAATTAAAAATAATTTGAAATAATCACCACTTCACCTACTACCATGAGCCAAAAGCTTTCTTTGATTGTGTGCACGATCTCATTAATCCTACAAATTATGTGATATTATTATTCTCATTTTATTGACAAGGAACTTAGGGGTGAGTACTTCACAAAAAAATCACAGGACTAGGAACTGGTAGTGTTGGGGGTCAAAACCTATTCTGTTTAACTCCAAAGTTTGCACTATTAATTATCCTGCTCTAATCCCAAATTTTACTAAAAAATCATAAAACTATTACTTTTAAAAGCGTATAACATTACCCCCTTATCCAAGAGGGATTCATTCTAAGACCCCCAGTGGATGCCTGATATACTATGTTTTTTTCTTACACATACATAACTTTTCACTTAAAGGAATCACTTTATGGATTCTCTTTGGCATATCCAAATCACCAGCATGACTACTCTTGGGCTTTGGGCCCTTCTTAAGTAAAACTAGGGGACTTGAGCACAAGCATTTCGATACCAGCACAGTGTATCTGATAATCGACATGGCTACTCAGTGACTAATGGGTGGATAGCATATTCAGTATGGATAAGCTGGACAAAGGGATAATTCACAGGACAGAGAGGATGGTGTGAAATATTATCACACTACTCAGAATAACATGCAACTTAAAACTTATGAATTATTTAGTTCTAGAATTTACCATTTGATATGTTCAACAACAGTTGACCATGGAAAGTGAAACGGCAGATAAGAGAGGACTACCATGTCTAAAACTAAAAATATACATTATAGGAAAATTATAGAAGAAATATAGTCAAAGAATGCTTAACAATATAAGACACAAATATATATGTAATGATATACTAAGTATTTCTTAATAATCCTATGAGATAGAGAAAAAAATCAAAAGGCAAAAGGCAAAATATCTTTTTGTAGATGGATCTCATCAGAGGTTGCCTGAACGCACCAACAACCACTGTCAATTGGCCTGGTATGATAATCCAAAATAAACAAATATTTGTGATAGGGAGAGAGCAAACTCCTTTTAGATTATGAAACACACTAAATCATCAATTGTTTTGAAGAAGGTGATAAGTAACCATATTTCTTACAGTTAGGAAAGGAAAGCCAATGCCCATGAAATTTATGAAAGCTCATGCCTCAGAGCTTCAAGGTCTTCTATTCTATTTAACACTTCACATGTTTGAAAGCATCAAGTAAAATGCTTAGTACACAGTGGTGCTCCATAAACATTAATTTGAGTCCTCTTCCCTGTCTCCCATATGGAAATATAGAGGCCACTCTCTACAGAAGTGTAGATAAGAGCATGGCTGGGAGAGAAACTGAACATATCAGATGTCACAGTCAGCCCCAGGTAGCACCTGATGAGATGAAGTGAACAGGGCTCAAGAAATTGTTCTGCATTTCATTAGAAAATAATTATCAAAATGGATCAAGTGTAGCTTGTCAGCCACATAAAATTTTTTTAAAAATATATTTTGTTGATTTTTTACAGAGAGGAAGGGAGAGGGATAGAGAGTTAGAAACATCAATGAGAGAGAAACATCGATCAGCTGCCTCCTGCACACTCCCTACTGGGGATGTGCCCGCAACCAAGGTACATGCCCTTGACCGGAATCGAACCTGGGACCCTTGAGTCCACAGGCTGATGCTCCATCCACTGGGCCAAACCGGCTAGGGCAACACATAAAATTTTTTTAAAAATCCAATAATTTGTACAACTATAAGTAGTTGTCAAAAGAGCAAGAGATAGAAGACAAGTCATTAATATTGTCTATAAGTAAAATATGCACACATCAATAAGAAAAAGATGAATGGTGCCCTAACCGGTTTGGCTCAGTGGATAGAGCGTTGGCCTGCGAACTGAAAGGTCCCAGGTTCAATTCTAGTCAAGGGCATGTACCTTGGTTGTGGGCACATCCCCAGTAGGAGGTGTGCAAGAGGCAGCTGATCGATGTTTCTCTCTCATCGATGTTTCTAACTCTCTATCCCTCTTCCTTCCTCTCTGTAAAAAATCAATAAAATATATTTTAAAAAAAGAAAAGAAAATGATGAATCGCTCCATAGGAAATAATGGACAAAGAGTATAAACAGGCAAATAACCGAAGAAGAGATATAAAGGAAATGGAAACATATTAAAATGTTCCCTCTGGTTAGGAATAAAAATGCAAATAAGTCATCAAGATACCATTTCCTGCCGACACCTGTTTGGCTCAGTGGATAGAGCGTCGGTCTGCGGACTGGAAGGTCCCAGGTTCGATTCCGGTCTAGGGCATGTACATTGGTTGCGGGCACATCCCCTGGTGGGGGGTGTGCAGGAGGCAGCTGGTCGATGTCTCTCTCTCATCGATGTTTCTAGCTCTCTATCCCTCTCCCTTCCTCTCTGTGAAAAATCAATAAAATATATTTTAAAAAAAAAGATACCATTTCCTTTCAATCACATTGGAGAAGAAAAATGATGGCCAATGGTAGCAAGGAAAATGATGTTCTTATGCATGCAGCTGAGTATCTAAATTGGCACAGGCATTCTGGAGGGCAATTTGTAAATATGTATCAAAGGCCTTAGAATGGGCAAACCCTTTGATCTAGAAATTCCACAAGTAAAACCCACCCTATAAAACTAATCAGGCAAGTGTGCAAAGATATATATGTACAAGGAGATCCACTGGAGTGTTGTTTATACAAGCAAAAAGTTCAAACAATCGTGTTAGGAGATGAGTTAAATGCTGTATCTCCTTCAATGGAGAACCAAACAGTAATTTAAAATGGATATGTCCTATATAATAAAACCCTAATATGCAAATTGACTGAACAGTGGAATGACTGGTCGCTATGACGTGCACTGACCACCAAGGAGCAGACGCTCAATGCAGGAGCTGCCCCTTGGTGGTCAGTGCACTCCCACAGGGGGAGCGCCGCTGAGCCAGAAGCTGGGCTCACAGCTGGCGCAGCAGTGGTGGCAGGAGCCTCTCCACCTCTGCAGCAGCGCTAAGGACCCCTTGGGGGACGTCCGCGGGAAGCAGGCCTAAGTTGGCAGGTGGACATCCCCCAAGGGTTCCCAGGCTGCGAGAGGGTGCAGGCCGGGCTGAGGAGCCCGCCCCCTCAGTGCACGAATGTTGTGCACTGGGCCTCCAGTATATACTTTTTAGCACTAAAAAATACTTACATGATTTAAGAGAAAAATAATGAATCAATACATATTGTAAAACCACTTTTGTAAGAGTATATATTTTAGATGTCAATGATGATTATTCTTCATTATAGAAACGCTTTTTAAAATTAGTTATCTGTATTTTTTACTGTTTCTATAGTAAACATGTACTATGTATATGTGTAATTAAAAACAAGGATGAAAATGAGGTTTTGTGTCCAAAATCCAATACTTACCAGACATATAACTTAGGCAAGTCAGCTAATTCCAAGACTCAGTTTCTTCATATATAAAATTGGTATAATAACAAATGCTATCTCTCAGGGCCAGTATGAGAATAAAACTAAAAGCAAAAAAGCACTTTGAAACTATAAAGTAATTGATGAACATTGGTTGTTGTTACTAGCTGACAGGAAGTCCAATAAAAGACAACCCTATAAAGAACGAACCTGAGAGACTCTCAGGTGACATAAGAGTGGAGGAAATGCTAGTCCTCCTCCACCTGCACAGGTCATCACAGGTGGCAGTGTAGTTGTTTCTTAGTGTCACGTGAAAGGAAAGGGATCGTGATGATGAAGATGATAGGACAACCTTTATTAAGCACTTAATAAGTATCCAGCACAGGAACTGGTTTGCTTACCTGATTTAATCCATCAGGCATCTTACTATGCCCTTTTTATGAATCAGGACATTAAGGCTTAAAGAGGTCAAGTAATATGCGGAAAGGTGCACAACGGGTAAGTGATGAAACCAGGCTTCCAACCCAGCAGACTTGCTCCAGAGTCCACACTCTTCACTACACCTGACACTAATAAGAGGAATGTACCCCAGGACACAGTGCTGAAGAGGGCAGGACCAATAGCCACGAGCACCAGGGCCAGAGGGCTGAAGCAACATCAACTTGGACTCAAAACAAAGGAAGTTTCCAATAATCTAAAATGATCAAAGACTGGATAATTTACCACGCAAGGTACTATCTCCATCACTGAAAGTAAAAGTGAGACTATAATACACATTCAAGGTTGTTCTGAAAGGAACTCAAATGGCCCTAGGCCTGCCTGCCCCATAGAAGCCCACGGCAGGATCAGGACCTACAACCACCACTGGCTGCTGTCTCCTAAGGAGGTACTTGTTATGGGGTGAACTGTGTCCCTCCAAGCTCACATGTTCAAATGCTAACACCCTTAGAATGTGACTGTGCTTGAAGATAGGGCTTTTAAAGAGGTAACTACTGCCGAAGCCGGTTTGGTTCAGTGGATAGAGCGTCGGCCTGCAGACTGAAGGGTCCCAGGTTCGATTCCGGTCAAGGGCATGTACATTGGTTGCGGGCATATCCCCGGTAGGGGGTGTGCAGGAGGCAGCTGGTCGATGTTTCTCTCTCATTGATGTTTCTAGCTATCTATTCCCTCTCCCTTCTTCTCTGTAGAAAATCAATAAAATATATTAAAAATAAATAAAAAATAAATAAAGTGGTAACTACTGTAAAATGAGTTATATGGGTGAGCTCTAATCCAATGTGACTGGTGTCCCTATGAGAAGAGATTAGGACACACAGGAGTACAGAGGAGACACCATGTGAGGACACAACAAGAAGGCAGCAGCTACAAGCCAAGGAGATGGGCTTAGAGAGAAACCAACCCCGTGGACACCTTTATCTTGGACATGCAGCCTCCAGAACAAACAGAAAATAATTTTTGTTGGTTAAGCCACCCAGTCTGCGGGACTTTGTTATGGCAGCCCTAGCCAACTAACACAGCGGGGCACAGCCCACCAGGGGCCAGTCCTTGCCCTTGGCTGCCCTCTCACCACCACTCTACGCTGAAATCAGCCATCTCGGGCCACTGCTGACTTGGCCTACCCGTCCCTTCCTTCCTCATCTGATAGGCTGTGCCAGGCCCCCTGACCACCATGCCTCTAGGTCTGGGACAGATGGAGCTCTGCTCAAAGCTGGGCCACAGGTGACTGAGAAACCGCCAGCCACAGGGAACCCCTGGTCTGACAGGTGCCTCTCAACTCATGCTCCCCAGGAGCATCTGGCTTCCACCTTCACATTTCCAGGCAGTGCTCACCTTTCTCGGGTGCCATAACCCACCACTCTCCAAGGAAATTCCCTCTGGAAGGTTGCTTGGACTCCTAGGCACACAGCTGGTTTTACTGGAGCCATTTCCTTCCCAGGTCATGTAAGTACTGTGGGGGCCCAGCAGCCAGGGAAGAGAGCCCAGAGTATGGGAGATGGGCGCCTGCCATCGCCCTGTGTCCCAAGGCCAAGCGCTGCGTACCCGTAAGCCTTCTCCACAACTCCAGTGATTACTTTCCTTCAGGGGCCTTCTACCAAGCTGCCTCTCACGGAAAACCCCACCCGTCTGTCACACAAGACGACAAATGTGTGCACCCTTTCCCATTCAGTCCTGCTGCTGGATCCACCCTCAGAGGAGAGGGAGGGACACTACCCACTTCCACAGGCAATTCCCTAAAATTGCGCCCCTGCTAACATCTCTACCATTGTATCCTGACACGTGACTTCTTGTTTTCTGGTCACAGTCACGCAGATCTACTCATCCACACGGCACAACTGTTCTCTCCCTTCAGGATACTGGTCCCTCTCTTCTTTGCCTGGTTAGCTCCTATTCATACTGCAAGTTCCAGATGTTACTTCCTCTGGGAAGCCTCCCTTAACCTCCCAGGTCTGAGTTAATTACTCTTCTACATGCTCCAGTGACACCTAAACATCCACACGCACAGAATCAACACTCTGCATAATTACTTGTTTGGAGAAAGGGGAGGCCAAAATCTATTGCACCCACCTCATTTCCACCCATACTCTACCCCCAGGTAGTAAGCTCTTTAAATGGGGGTGACTATTCAACTTGGGATAGTCACAGTTTTGCCTGGTGTCCTAGTGTAATTACTAATTGCATCCCCATTTGTTCTCTTTTGTTTCCCAGTTTGGATGATACATTTTTTTGGTCATCTTGACTATAGAGGCAGGATCCACATTTTTTTTTTTTTTTGTTCACTGTCTTGAATCTGTTAGAATGACAATTGTGCTCACAAAATCCCCAAAAGCAGACAGAGTAAAAGTACAATACATCTCCATTTTAGAATGAAGAGAATGACATCTTAATCCCAGATTATTTGCATATATTGAATCACAACTTGTTAACTTATATTACAAAATTCATGCCCTAAAAGAATAAAGTGCTGCACTGAATATAAAAAAAGTTCTCTAATAAGAACAAGGATGAAGTTTCTAGCCACCCTCGTGAATAGAGCTGAAGACCTTGGGAACCAAACTAAAATATAATGTTTAAGTCAGTTCTTCCAGTCACATTAGCACACCCCTTTTCGGTTCTTCCTTTAATTTAATTTTTAGCTCCATCACTCCTCTATGAATAGAAGCACAAAATGCTTGGATCAGTTACACAGTCTTGTCAAAATAACCTAACCTGCAATTATAACATCCTAAGGTGCTTTTGAAAAATGCTGCCATGAAAACTTTTTTCTTAAAGAATATTCTATAGAGCTCACACCACTGAAAATTAAATCTTCCAGCTGAATATTTATAGATGGCACAATGTAGACCTTGAAACTTATGCTGAATACAAATTATTTATATGATAAATAACATTATTATATGGCAAAACATCAATAAGCTCCACTTACATAATTAAAAAACTCTGTATAAAAACTTATTCATCAGACAGTAAATGAACAGTCCCCTCTGATTAATAGTTGTTTTCTAACAAACAGAAAAAATGGTCTACAGTTCCCCAACCTATGATCTAGATGTAACCCAGACTCTGCCCTTTAAATAGCTTATAATCTGCAAAGCAAGGCATAACATCCACACTTGCATTCTGCGTTTTCTTCTATTGAGAGATGCACAATATTTTCTTCATTTTAAAATGTCTAAAATTGAGGTGGTACCTTAAATCAATACATTCACTAGCATGCTACTATTTTCTCCCTTGAAAAGCTGTTGTGTGTCTTACATCTGCAAGAAGCATCAGCACTGGGGAAGCACTATTATTTATGTACCTACTTAAGAAAGCTAGGAGTACAGGTACTATTACATTTGATTCTTACAATTATCTAGCATTATAAGAACTAAATAGGTCCATTTTTTAGGAGAAAAAACAGAGACTCAGTCAGCTGAAATGCTTGAGGTAAAAAGAAAAAGAACTGATAACTGGGGAAGTTGATGTTCAGATCCAGCTGTTACATTCTGCCGCACGCACTGGCTACCAAAGGCGAGATGGGTGAGTTAGGATGGTGGAGGAAAGTTAAATGAAGATGGGTGAGTTAGAGTGGTGGAGAAGAGTTAAATGGAGAAGCACTGAAGAACAAGAGAGGAAGAAAAGGCTTTCCGCATTAAAAGATATGGAGGCTTCCAGGTTATACTTTCGTAAAATAAGAACTATACCAACTGGAGATGCAATATAGACATATCTTCAATCAGCTATCTTTAAACAGGAAGCCCTTTGGGTGACTTGCCTTTTCATACCCATTTTACTGATTAGGAAATTGAGGTTTAGAAAAACGTAGTAACTTCATGAAGGTCACACAACCAGTACAGGAGCCAGGGTGAAAACCTAGGCAGTCTACCTCCAGAACCCACCCTGAATCTCCAGCTGGTAACGGGTTATAATTTTATGAAAGTGTAACTCCGAAACCTCCATTTCATTGAGTATGTAGTACTTCTCATCTGGAAAGACAGGAATAAACACGCTAATTCTCTCAGGGGAAAAAAACAACCGTTTAGTTTTCTATGAAAACAGAGATCTGGCCAGGCTGAATAACAATGAATTTACTGTAACTAACCAGTCACTAACCATCTTCTCACTTACTCATTCAACACTGCATTTAAATAGCACTTACCAAATGTAGGAATGCATGTAAAGGAGCAAGATTAAAGCAAAATGTCTGTTTGTTTTTTTTTAACATGACAGGTGATAAAAGTGATCACTTCTTAAAGCATAATATTCTCTCTCTCTCTCTCTCTCTCTCTCTCTCTCTCTCTCTCTCTCTCTCCTCTCCTCTCCTCTTCTCTCTCTCTCTCTCTCTCTCTCTCTCTCTCTCTCTCTCTCTCTCTCTCTCTCTCTCTCAGAGGTAAGAAAGAAGAAAGGGCATGGGCATGAGGTTAAGCTCCTTCAGCTGGGATGAGCTACACTTTGACACCTTAACTGTGAATTACAGGGGCAGGGACCATGTCCCACTCATCTCTATGTTAGAAGGAGCTTTGTTCCTAGAAGACTTGCTAATAAATGAATTGTACATAAATTGTCTTGTTTAAGGAATTAATGGGCTTTCACCACAAATGAAGAAGTTCCAGATACCTCCAAAAACACTTTTCTCGGTCATTGAAAAGTCACTCCAAGTTTCTTATAGAATACACACATAATCCTAACAACTTCAGGACATGAAGATCAAAATTAAATTCAAATTTCATTTTCATTTAGAAATTAACATGGCTTTAAAACTTGACTGACATACACCCCATGGCTAAGAGTCTTCAATTTTAAAACCACATTGCATTGTCCTGCTTTATAAATAAGGAGGCTCAGGACACACTACCCCAAAATATGGCACGTTGGCATACTAAATATTTCAAGCTGAAGGGATCTGAAGAACAGTATGGGCAAGAAGGACTTTCTGGCCTTCCCCAGAAGCCAGTCATTGAACACTTGTGAGAGGTGCCCTCGCTACTCCAAGATGCTGGGGGGAATCTGAATGAACAAGCCTTGCTGTGTCCCCCAGTTGCTCCTACCATGTTTTATACTGTCATGTTTTCCTAAGACTTGCCATTGCTCATCAAAAATAGCCTAAAAATGCTCAGGTTTAACCACTTCTGATCTTTACTTCCGTAGGAAGGCCTTCATGACACATAAAACTTTTATTAAATAAATCTGTATGTCTGCTTTTCTCTTGTTGCTCTGTCTTTTGTTACAGGGGCCCTAGCTGAGAACTTAGAAGGGTTGAGAAAAAGAAATTTTTTTTTCTTCCCCTACATACAGAATAACAAAGCAGCAAGATGAAACACTCTGAAAATACAATGAGCACTCAAAATATACTAAAGTCATAATTTTACAATTATCAGAGAAAACAGAATATTTATTTGAGCAACAATTTCTAAAGTCCAAAAGTCAGTAGTGGCAAGCCTTCAAATATGGAGTTTCTTTTTCTTAATTTTAATTAATACCAATCTTTGAGAAATATTCAAATGTAGGGGGAAATAAAGATAAAAATTTACTTTCTGAACCACAATACCAATTACACTGTGAATATGTATTTGTAAACAATGCAAAGTCATTAATCAGACTGGGGAACTCAAAAGACATTTTCTTATGAAATTAAATAAGAAAGGTCATTAATTTGTACAACCCTGTTATGTATGATTCAGTCAAGTAGAAAATATTAACGACTTTAAAAAAAATTAGAATGAGCCCTAGCCAGTGTTGTTCAGTGGTTTGTGTCACCCATGCACTGAAGGGTCACAAGTCCGTTTCCTGGTCAAGGTCAGGTATCTGGGTTGCAGATTCGATCCTCATCCCCATTGGGGTACGTGTGGGAGGCAACCAATTGCTGTGTCTCTCTCACATCAATGTTTCTCTCTCTTTCCCTCTCCTCTCTCCCTTTCTTCCACTCTCTCTAAAAAATATCAATAGAAAAAATATCCTTGGGTGAAGATTAACAAAAATAAAATAAAAACTAAAAATGAAATTACCAAATTTCAAAAAATGTGTCAACATTATACAAAAAGATGGTGCCAACAATGGAAACGGACTCAGAGACTCTGGATCTGGGTTAAAGAGTAATGATGACAAGTGTGGTCAGATGTGAAGTATGGCAGAAAAAGAATGACAGAAAAACAAGACCGATTAACCACAGTATCAGATCCGGATCATGTTACTACAACTCACATGAAGTAACATGTGTGAAGACTTTAGGAATACTCATACATTCAAAAACATTCATTAGCTCTGTGTGCCACTCTGTCCTCTAGTACACGCAGTTTCAAACAAGACAGATGATGCCCCTATTCTCATAGACCTTAATATTCAAGGGGGGGGGGGATGAAACAGCAAATAAGAAAACACTGCTTAGTAAGGGGTGCTATATTGAATAATGGGATGTGATGAAGTCAATGGGCATTTAGTTTGAGTGGTCAGATAGTCTCCCAGGAAATGAGGGTAATCTAAATATATCACTTGATTATACAAACATCAAAATACTAAAGAATATTTCAAAGTCAGAGATAAGAAAGTTTTCCACATTGTGTTTTGTGATTTGAGACATGTTTTGAATTGCTACATGACTTTTTGGCATGAGTCAGAAGAGGAGGAGGAGAGTGGAGTCTGTTTTCTGAGCTCAGTCAATAGGCTTGGGTGAACTCAATAAGTGGGAGGATGGATTCAGAGAGAATAGTGTGGGAGAGCCTGAGGGGGAACATGGCTGTCAAATCCATCATGTTTGATATTTCACAATGACTGAGGTAGAATCCCTCCTTTATCAATCCTAGGTTTCCCAATGTACAAAATGTAGATTCACATAATGTTGATGTTTCTTTTCTAGTGTATTTTCTAATGAATATATTATGGCCCTTTGGTAATATCCTTTTTATATAGGATACCTAGTATATAGTGCTATATACTATTAGTGAAAACAAAACCATTATTTTATTTCATGAAGAAAGCATGCCAGAATTATATCCCACTAGAGGCCCGGTGCATGAAATTCATGCACGGGGTGTGTGTCCCTCAGCCCAGCCTGCACCCTCTCCAATCTGGGACCCCTACCGGGATCAGGCCTAAACGGGCAGTCAGACATCCCTCTCATAACCCAGGACTGCTGGCTCCCAACTGCTCACCTGCCTGCCTTCCTGATTGCCCCTAACCACTTCTGCCTGCTAGCCTGATCACCCCCTAACCACTCCCCTGCCAGCCTGATTGATGCCTAACTGCTCCCCTGCCAGCATGTTTGCCCCTAACTACCCTCCCCTGCAGGCCTGGTCCCCCCCAACTGCTCTCCCCTGCAGGCCTGGGTCCCCTGCAACTGCCCTTCCCTGCAGGCTTGATCACCTCCAACTGCCCTCCCTTGCAGGCCTAGTCCCTCCCATGCTGGCCTGATCACCCACAACTGCCCTCCCTTGCATACCTGGTCCCTCCCAACTGCCCTCCCCTCCTGGCCATCTTGTGGCGGCCATCTTGTGTCCACATGGGAGCAGTCATCTTTGACCACATGTGTGTTGGAGTGATGGTCAATTTGCACATTACTCTTTTATTAGATAGGATTAGATAGGATAGAGGCATGGTGCACTGGTGGGGGCCGGCTGGTTTGCCCTGAAGGGTGTCCTGGATCACGATGGGGGTTCCCTTGGGGCATGGGGAGGCCTGGGCGAGGGGCCTGTGGTGGTTTGCAGGCTGGCCACACCTCCCGGCGACCCAAGTGGAGGCCCTGGTATCTGGGATTTATTTATCTTCTATAATTGAAACTTTGTAGCCTTAAGGGGAGGCCAAGGCAGGCCAGGGCTTTAGAAAATTGGCTTCCTCCATCACCGGGGGCAACTCAAGCCTCCTGCTCTCTCCAGCTCCGTGGCTGCCACCATTTTTGTTGGGATTTATTTATCTTCTATAATTGAAACTTTGTAGCCTTAAGCAGAGGCCAAGGCAGGCCAGGGCAGGCAGAAAGCTTGGCTTCCTCCATTGCCAGGGAAACCCAAGCCTCCTGCTCTTTCCGTGGCCACAACCATCTTGGTTGGGTTAATTTGCATACTCGCTCCTGATCGGCTGGTGGGTGTGGCTTGTGGGTGTAGCGGAGGTACGGTCAATTTGCATATTACTCTTTTATTAGATAGGATGTTTTAAACCATTTGTACACCATAAGCATCTATAGATGCAAGCAGTGGGCCTTTTTTAATTAAATTCAAAATACTGTGGCAGTTAACTGGTTAATAATTGTGTATCACAGAAAAATAGACTTGCCTACCTACATCACAAAAAATTTTATTTATATCCCAGGAACTATCTAATGTCTTAGCTGAATATTTTTTATCCACATACCATTAAAAAATACTTTTGGTCTCTCTGGAGAAATTTCCAGTAATGCCACCTATAGTAATCTACTAATACCAAGCAGAGGATATGAACTCAATCTCAAGTTTGAGGTAAAGTAACTTTTCCAAATTCATGGAGATAATACCCAGGATTAGAATCCAGGCAAATATGACTAGATTACATTCTCATCATAGATTATGCTGCCTCCAGCATTAGCAACAGAGAATACCTGGACGCTAGAGATTTTCCAGAAAGTAAAATCTCTTTCATAACTGCTCAATAATTTCCAAGATGTCAGCTATCACAGCTAATTTTCTGGAAAATAGTCGGCATAACCATTTCTCTTGCAGACCCTCAAAAATCTAGCCTTGGGCTCCAGAAAGGCATTAAGGAGGAGGATAAAAGAGCAAGCATTGTAGTCAAACTGTCTGGTAACACCAGCAGCCCACTAGCGACACGACCTCGGGAAATTATTTAACACCTCTGTGCCTCAACTTCCTTATTCTATAAAATGGTGTTGATAACACCACCCACCTCACAACATAGTTATAAGGGTTTCATGAGTCAGCATAAGCAGAGAACTAAGACTGGTGTTAAGAACATAAAATCTACAAAAGTGTTAGCTGTCATCATTATTATGCTAGACTAAAAAAGTCTACAGACTTCAACCCTTCCCTACCTCCCCATCTGCACTTACAAATTACCATATCTTTATATACTGAGGTATTAGGTAAATGAAAGCCCCAGAGAAGGTGACGTGATAACCCCATAAAGATGCCTGTAAGACATTGCTCATTACATTCACTACCTCATCATCCTTTTCAATGAGAATCTTAAGAGAGATTTCTTTCTGGTTCTAGTATAAAGAAAGGAATTGTATTGATGATCCTGAACAATTGGTTTTGTTTTATTCATAAATGCTTCATATCAAGTGACTAATCAAGCTTTGCATTTTACAATGACTGTCAAAAACAATTAGAATGAAACATGTTCCTACTCTGTGAAGATCTAGAACCTAAGAGTAGGCACTTTTCTATTATTGTTCATGGCTCATTTTACGGCCATTTCTTTTTCCTTTGTCAGCCACTTCTCATTTAAGTTAAACTTTATTTTTTTAAAATAAATAAAATATGAAATAATCTGGAGGAATCGCAAAGGGAAAGAAAGGAAGACATAAGAATGATTATCTCATTATACTTTCAGGTCCGTGGGAGCAGATTGGAATCTACTTCTGAGCTAAAAGCCTAGGAAGGGCAAAAAGGTAATATGAAAATCACAAATTCAGAAGTTGCCTGCCACTACCATGCCCTCCCCCATACTCAAATCTACCCAGTGATCAATATCATAAAAGAATTCTCCAGGACCCTATTCCTCACTGTCTATTTCTCACAAAATAAAACAGGTACAATAACTGGAATTATTGGAATAATTGGAATTATTGTACCTGTTTTATTTTTTGAGGAATAGACAGTGAAATGACATATTCTTGACTTAATAATCAACAAATATTTGCTGCATGCCCACCCATTACAGAAATTCTTCTAGGTTCTTGGGATATATTGGTGAGCAGAAAAGACTAAATATGCCTACCCCTTTGAGCTTACCTTCTATATGAGAAGACAGATAACAATTAACAGGGCAAATAAGTAAATTTTGTAGTGTGCCAGGAGGAGCTAAGTGCTATGATAAAGTCCATCAAGGTAAATGAGCTCTGGGTGAAGGATTCATGTAAATAATAATAATTGTTTTACCAGGAACTGAAAATAGATACTATCCTATATAATAAAAGGCTAATATCCAAATCAACTAAACGGCAGAACAACCGGTCGCTATGACGCGCACTGACCACCAGGGGGTAGATGCTCAACCCAGGAGCTGCCCCCTGGTGGTCAGTGAGCTCCCACAGGGGGAGCACCGCTCAGCCAGAAGCTCTGAGCCAGGCTCATAGCTGGCGAGTGCAGAGGCGGTGGCGGGAGCCTCTCCCGCTTTCGTGGCAATGCTAAGGATGTCCGACTGACGGCTCCCAGACTGCATGAGGACCACCCCCCTCAATCCCCGAAGTACACGAATTTCATGTACTGAGCCTCTAGTTCTATATAACTATGAATGATTAGATTGGTTAGAATGGTAACCAACAAAGTTCTTTAAAATATTTTTTGTCTTAATTAAATTCACATTTTAAATGTCTGAAAGTTTACTAATTCTATTGATATTCTTTGTAAAGTGAATATCTATCTATCTATCTATCTATCTATCTATCTATCTATCTATCTATCTAAAAGGCTAAGTGACTGGTAGGTATGATGAGTACTGACCACGAGGGGACAGACACTCAACTCTGGAGCTGCCGAGCAACAGCAACTTTGCAGAGTGTGCTCTCCCACTCCGGGACCCCTCGGGGTATGTCAGAGAGCTGATTTCGGCCTGATCCTGCAGGCCAGGCAGAGGGACCCTACTCACTCTGCAGATGCCCTTCGAGCCCCAGCACCGCCCCAGGTGCGGCTGGCTAGGGAGGGACCACGGGAGGTTGGCTCCAGGGCGGTCCGGCCTATCTCACCCAGTCCCGCCCCACCGGCCACCTTCTAATTAATTTACTTTCAATGTGCACGAATCCATGCACCAGGCCTCTAGTTTTTTTATAAATCAAAATCTGTTATACCCTATCATTTGTGTAAACTCTTACTTTCCAGCCACTTCAATAAAAACTGGGACCTGAGAAACTGTTCTAAAACATTCCTTTTCTTCCCTTGAACCCATACCCATAACTGTAGTAACTCTAACTACATGGAAAGACAAGCTCATCAGTTCCAGGATTTGTCTCCTGGGCTCTCAAAAGCATGATCGTCCTCTTAGCCTCTGCATTCTTACTTGTCACTCAATGCATCTATGCTCACTGCTGAATCTACTGAAATGTGTAGCAAAGGGGCACAGGTTCATGACAGAATCACTTGCACTGGCAGTAAAGCCTGGGACACCCCCAGATGCCACAAAGCCAATTCTCTAAAGGAGTCACTGCCCCTAAGTACCCTTTGTGCAGTGACCAAAATTCTAAGCACCAGCGCTGTCCCATTCACCAATGCCACTGTGCACTCAAGATGCCAGAGGGGCTTCCGTCAAACAATGCCTTTTTTATCTTTCTTGCTCTTTGTAAAGAATCACCCTCTTTCTAGAACTTGGGCTTTGAGTGCAGGTGGACTTGGGTGAGGGGACAATCTGGGTGGAAAACACTGTGCTGTACTTGGAATCAAGCTTTAGCTCTGATACAAACCACCTGGGCTAAAATTAAGCTTGTAAGCTTTCTTCCCTCTACAAGGTCTGTGACCTCCAGAAGAGCATACCCCACAAGTTCTTCAGACATGCCTCTCAATCTTAGGAAACATGCTGGGATTTCTGACCTAAGGGAGTTGGATATGGGCTTCCAACTCTTTGGAAGGAAAGCATAGTTATGAGTTACGTGGCATCCTGGTGAACACTGGAAAGTGTTGGAGTTAGCCCAGCCACACACTGCCCACAACTAGCACAAAGAGTTGGCACAGCAATGTGCTGGGATGAGGGGGTGACAATTAAAAACAGCACCAAATAAAAATGAAGTATGGGAAGCTACATCAAATTTATCAAGGAAATGTTTGCTTTTCAAATAAAAATATTTAGCGTGGTTCATAATAAGATCTACAAATTCAGTACAGAAATATTAAAACTATCCAATAAAGGGCAGAAGTCATAACCTATATGTGGACAAGTGATCCAAGGGGTGTTGTCTTCTTAGAATTAAAAATTTAAGAGCATAGATAAGCATTATTCCAATGAAGAAAACTGTCTATTAAATCTTTCTTTCCTGTGACTATTTACTCTTCTGATGAAGAGTAGATCCAGAAGATCCCACCAAAGAAAATGTCTTACACTTTTGGGAAAATATAAGAAATGTAGCAAGAGTATATTATAGAGTTTCCTAACACCTTGCAGGTTTGGAACGTGTTATGAAATCATGAACAAATCTTATGTGCTAACCCAACCTCACAACTTATTGTTTGTGTAACTTGGGCAAATCACTTAGCCTTTCTCGGCCAACATTTACTTCTCCATCAGATGGGGGTAAAAACTACCTCCTCTGCAATACTTTTGGTGAGGCTAAATGGAATAAGTTTGAAAATACTTTCTAAACTATGAAGTGCAATGTAAGTATATAGCTTCATCAACCTCATTCCGCTATGATGGCAGATGGGGCATTTCTCTCCTAATAACCTGAGAACTCTACGAAAACTGACTTATTCTAGCAAAAGAGCATTCCTCCAGATCCTTTTTACATAATTCCACTTTATAAAGAAGTTTTAAAAGACTGCTGTTTAAAATTGAGGAAATTTATTATCTCTACAGCGCATTTTTAGCCAGATTATCTGAATAAAACAAGAATGAAGACATTTTACTATTGCCTGGGCGATTCTTGATCATGCCCTTTATTCTGACTCCTTGATCTATGCTTGCCTCTTAGGTAACATTTTCAATTATTTAAGTTCTACTTAATATTGTTGGTGTTGGCATGATAAGTAATTACTGTCTTAATAATCACAGGCATCTGATTCCAGCTGCTCCCATCTTTGATATAACCACGAGCAACAGCCTGGAGGACAGGAACTGACAGGGAAAGAATACAGCCGGGGGTCAAATTAATGCTGGTGTTACACTAGCTTTCAGGGAGCTACAAAAGCCAGAGACACATGCTGAAAAGGGAGACCACAGATTGAGAATGAAGGAATGTCCTGAGAGTTGCATACAAAATAAAATGTTTTCCGAACATGAGGATGGCTTTTGAATCTAGATCTGAAGAACTGACTAAATAAATCATACCTTCAGCAACCTTCTTTTTTGAGTAATTATAAAAAGAATGCATTTGCATACTCATTTCTCTGACAGATATGCCTTTTCCCTTCCCCAGATGGCTGGGGTGAGTAAGTGTCTGTGCATATGGCAAGGGAAAAACAGCAGGAAGCTCAAAGTACTTAACTGTAAAAAGAAGCAAAGGCTTACGAAATGTGTACTGTGTAAGACAGCACAGGGGCCATGAATCCAAAGAGGCCCGACCCAATGAAGGCAAGGCTTTGGGAGACCTGCGTGACAGTCCGGCTCTGCCAGTTACCCCGTCTAAGCCACTTCTCTTGATGTCTGCTTTCTCAGGCAGAGAGTAGGAGATCCAACTACTAGTAAATCACTAGAGTTTTTGTAAAGTTCTTTGCAGCCTGTGTGAAATCCAGCATTGGGAGGCAGCACAAACAGGTAAGCAGGTGTCAGCCTGTGTGCAGGTGAGAAAGCTCCTTGGCAGAGTAATATAAAGTTTTTCTCCTCCTTTGAAATAGAAGTAAAAATCATACAACTGTATGGATCCTGTGTGAACAACTCCAAGAGACCCAGCCCTTTAAGAACTGTTTCTGGAGGAATATGGAATCTGCATTTCTGTAAACCTGATCTATTTTGAGAAAAAGATTAATGGACCCATCATAGTCCCTACCCCCAGGATGAGGGAATGAGAATGTATGTGAGTGTGCATGCGTAAATGTGTATATGTGTGTGCATATGTGTGTATGTGTGGCTAGGGGTGTGTGTATGTATATGTATAGAGGGGCCCATGGCATTCCATTTCATGTCTCTCTTTCTCCCTTTGGCCTATTGTCTCTTCTAAATCTCTGGCACTGGTGCTTAATTTTTAACCACAGCATGCAGACCAGGGAGAGGTGAAGCAAGGTGCCTACGTATTACTCAGGCTAGCTCCGAAGCCATTCGGCATTAGTGAGTGATTCTCTGCAGAATGGGGACAACAAGGGATTAATGATGGAGGTGGACAGGGAGGTGGTGGCATCAGAATCACCTGGGACAAGATTTTTTTCCCCCACTCTTTCCCTCCCTCCTTGAGATTCTAATATGATGCTGATCTTAATGTGCACACACATGCACACAGCTGCAGGAAGTCACGGCTACTGATTTGCTGAGGTGGAATAAAAGATTGCGGATCTCAGTATTAATGTCCTTTCCAGCGCTAACACTGTAGGACATAGTTTCTACCATTTCTATGCTTTCTAATTACAGAGAGACTACTACATCAACACTACATAGCTATGTAGCAAACTGAGTGGTAGAGTAGATGAAGGCTTCTAAGAGAAGGAAAAATATTATAGGGTAGGGCTAATCAGGAGTTTTCATGGAGGGAAAGGGTACTGAGCTCAATGTCGGTGCACAGATTTTGGACTGAGAGAGAAGTGAGGAAGCGAGCCAGGGGATCAGCATGAGTCGGAAGAAGTGAGGAGGACAGCGGCGTCTATGCCAGAAGTAGTGCCAGGTTGGGTTGACCAGGATAGATGGGGCTAGCTGACCTCAGGCTGCAAACAGTGCAGAGCGTGACCTCACAGCAGCAACTGTGCAGCCACCACCAGCTGTGAAATAGGAGAATGCTGGAATATAACATGTGGCTCAGGAAGCTCCTTCAAGTCCCGTTGCCTAACCCGGGACCCCTGAACAGACTTCTGGTGTGCCCACAGCCCCTGCCATTATATCCCACTCTTCCTCTGAATCTATAAGCACAGGGAGGAAGATGCACACCATTTATTAAATTATCAAAAATGTGTGTGACAATACCTTACTCCACCCGCCCCTCATCCCCTCCCCCCACACACAACACAGGAAAACTGAGATCAGTAGAAAAAGGTGCTGCAAATGTTCCTTGGGGTCTTCTCATTGTGCAGGTAGGGTAAAGTGATAAAGGGTAAAAGAGAAAGAGCAGCTAAGTGGTACCATGCTAGAGATGCTCGTCCCCCAGAGGCTCCAGAGGGGAGGACTGAGAAGGTACTTTCCTGGGTTCACTTTCTCAGGAGGTGTTTTTAAAGGGGGCCTCCATTGATTATACAATGTTGGCTACAGCACCCAGTCTTCACCTGAATTGTTTTATGACAATTATCACCTGATATCAACCCTTTGCTGCTTAATAAAATCAGTGTTTCACCCGGCCAGCATGGCTCAGTGGTTGAGCATCGACCTATGAACCAGGAGGTCATAGTTAGATTCCCGGTCAGGGCACAAGCCCAGGTTGTGGATCAACCCCCAGTAGGGGGCGTTCAGGAGGCAGCCCATCGATGTTCTTTCTCATCACTGATGTTTCTATCTCTCTCACCCTCTCCCTTCCTCTCTGAAATCAATAAAAATATAAAAAATAAAATCAGTGTTTCTCAGAGCTATAGTTTCATTTGATGAAAATGAACCTAAGTCATTCAGAAAACTAATTTAAGGAATTAAATCAAATTAAGTATGGCTAATTCTTAATGGGGATACCAACAGTCTCCTCCCAAAGTACTGATTTTTTGTCTCCTTCAGTTAAATTTAGTTTGTTATTGGAACATGTGCATTATATAAGCTGTACCTTGAAAAGCATTTTCAGACAACTTTATTTTTTGAAATTTCAACCTGGTAAGCAAGTCTTTGAAAAAGACTTGAAAAATTTGTTTGCAAAAGTACAAAGGAAGAAATGACACCTAAGAAAGACTAATGAGCTATCGGTGGCAGTCTAAATCCTAAGGTGTTAAGTGTCTTACATTTCCTCAAGGGTTCTTACCCTGAGGTAAGCTCAATTTCTGATTGTGCATTTCATGTTTCTATTTATGATTGTGCATTCCACCTCATCTATTAAGCTTTCCCTTCTTTAAATTCCAACAATGTATGCCTGTGTCAGGGATGCTTACCTTAGGCCCAGATGACAGTTGTAGATATCTTATAGTTATATCTTCCCTCTGATGTTCTGTGAGTGTATTCAGGACAGGAGCACCTCTTGCCTAGCTGAATAAATGAGAGTAGGTAAAATCTCACTGCAAACTCTGGTACGCAAGAAACTTAATAGCTCCTCTCCCTGTTTTCTCCAACCCTATTCTACCAGCTGGAAGTTCTGCCTTCTTGAGGTTGCTCAAGGAGGGTATGGCACAGTTCTGGAAGTAACATGGCAAAGTGATAAGGGCTGGGTTGCCGAGTGCCTCTGGTCTCCAGGTGACGCACGCATACCTTAGCTTGGCGCTCACTAAGTCCACTTGTCATTTTCAGTGCTTGACCTGGATATTAGCTGCACTGAACATCGATACATGGTCTCTCCTTCCTGAATCATACTATTTCCTTGGCTTCTGTGACTCCATCTACCCTGGTTTTCCTCCTTCCTCATTGGTCACATATTTTTTTTACTCCTGTGTGCTCCTCCTTCTCTATCTAATCATTAAGTGCTCCTTGAGATTCAGCTTAATGACCTACTCTATCCCTAGGCAACTCCAACCCAAATAAAAAATTGTATCACAGAGCCATAGATAGAGAGCAGGCTCGCAGCTCTGGGGAGGAGAGTGTGGTGGAGGGATTGCGCAAAAAGGGGAAAAAATAGAAAGAACTCATGGACAGGGACAACAGTGTGGTTGGTAACTGTGGGGAGAGGGAGTTGGAGAGGGTAGAAGAGGATATAGGGGTATAAATGGTGATGGGGAAAAAAAAAAAAAATATATATATATATATATATATATATATATATATATATATATATATTAAAATTGTATCATAGGTCCAGTCTTCTATGATGTCCAAACATACAATAACCTCCTATTTGACATCCTCATTTAAACATTGTAAAAACAGTTCAAATTTAATATTGCCATCACCACACTGGTAATTGGCTTCACCCATCCCACCCCATCCCCAAACTCTTCCAGAATTCATTTCTTTGTGAAAAGTACCAACATACACACAGTTGCATAGAGTGTCTCCACCAAGCAGTTATATAGATTAGTACCACCACCCATGCAAATGGCACCTTCACCCACACAGCTGTATGGAATGGCACCACCACCCACACAGCTGTATGGAATGGCACCACCACCCACACAGATGTGGGAGTCTCTAGGTGTCTCTTTCCCTCACCCTCAGTACCCAATCCATCACCAAGATCTGAATTTACCTCTTAAGCCTCCCTTAAATCGTCTTCTCTCTTCCTCTCTCCCCACTTCTCCAAGCCAAGCTGCTAGCTTCATCTCTGACCTGAACCAGAGCAATGGACTCAGTGCCTTCCTATACTGATGAGTACTCTCTTCCACCCAGAGCCACCGTTAGCCTTCCAGGTCCCGTCACTCTCTGGTTAAAACCCTTCCTCAATGGCTCCCCACTGCTCTTGGGAAAAAGACCAGTATCTTTACAGGCCCAGGTATGGTCCTGCCCCACCCACCTTCCAGCATCCTCCCCCACACTCTCCCTGGCTGTCTGCACCCCTGTGAGGTGACAGCGGGACCTTGCTGTCACCTCACAGCAGTGCACACCATTTTTCCCCTTACTGGAAGCATTTTTTTGCCCTCTGGCCTTCACCGCATTCACTTGTCACATCCTTCAGACCCCACCCCCACTTTCTCAGGGAAGACTGCATGCCACTCTACCCTCTTTCCCAGAGCAGGTCCAGACCTGTTTTTGCACTTTCACAATATCACAAACCTCTTCATCTTAGCATTTATTTCCAGTGGCATTTACCCTTACTTGTGAGATCATTTGAAGGATGCCTGTCACATCTACTACAGTGGCAGCTCCAAGACGACCAAGGTCTGGTCTGTTCCTTCACCACTGGCTCACCAGCACCTGGCCCAGTGCCTGCCATTTAACGGACGTCCAGTAACCGTGTGCCAAATAAGCATTCTGTACAGAACAGAGTAACTGTCACGACAAAACGGGCAATGCTTTTTAAGCAAAAACACCTGACAGCGTATTTAAGAAGCAATAGCAACACAGACTACTTCATGGCTTTCATCCTGAAGTGCGCAAGGGGGGAGGTCACACCAGCAGACCAGGGGTGGTGCATGACTCACAGCTGTTCATTAGCACTCGGGGCTGAGTCCTGGAAAACCCAGAATGGCACTGTCCCCATTCTTCTTACCACCACCTCCAGGGGGAGACGATAATGGGAAGAAAGGCTTGCTCTCCCCCAGCGATAGGGGAGCGACCGTTATTTCCCAGGGCTCTCCTGCTTCTGCCTAACAATCTCAACAGCAGAGAGCAAAAATTTACTGAGTGCCTACTTTGGGTGGGACAAGGACAGTTACGTACATTATTGGACCTGATCCACAGGATTATACGGCAAAGCGAGTATCATTGTCCCCAGAGTACAAATGAGGATACTTAGGTTCAAAGAGAGAAATAACTTTCCTGAGACCAAACAACTAGTAAATGAAAAGAACTGGGGCTCAGTCTTAGGGCTGCCTGTCTTCAAAGCCATTTCCACTTGTGCAGACGCCACTGTTGCTGGTGCACAAAGAAAGATAGGCAGCTACAAGCAGCCAAAGCCCACGGGCGATGGGGGAGCAGAATGGCTGGTGAACAGTGGAGCTTTAATATCAATGGTCATCTGGGAGGACCTGAGGAGCCCGAAGCAGGAAACAGCATGGAGAAAGCTGGATGTGGCATCGTTAGCACACACCAAGCACAGGAGAGGCTGGATCCCAGAAGAAAAGACCTCCACTGGGGGACCCCGCCCTGCCCAGGACCTCAGGCAGGGAACCACAGTGAACCCAACAGAGCTGAGGTCTGGTCCTGACGCTGGAGGGCCTTGGCCAGATATGTGTTGTTTTGTTTCCACTATGGAATTATTCCCATAGCTTTCCTTCATACACGGGTGGCCAGAGAAACCCTTGATAACAAGCAAACAAAAATCCTTGGTATAAAGCACATTTGGAAATACATTGTATTGAGAACACCCAATTTGGGAAAATATAATACAGGTAAATTATTGGATTTCTTTACATAGCCAACTCCTGGAGGCTTTAAGGGTTTTGTTTTTGTTTTAATAAATGGCACATTGCTTGACAAAGAGGCTTAGGGGTCAGACATACGTAACACTAGAGGTGGTATGGAAATCAATATCTCCCAAACTCATATTTACAGAGCCTGGGAAAGGGAGCTGGTTGGCACTGGGCAGAATTAGAAGGCAAGGGGAAAAGTGCTTTTTGATAATAATTAACCCATATGGGTCTTAAATAAATCACTGGCAGTTTTTAGACAGGAGAATGAAATTATGGAAATCAAGTTTCTAACAATATTACTCTGACAGCAGTTTACAGGAAGGAATGGAAGAAAAAAGGAAGTGGCTCAGAGACTAGCAAAGAATCTGCAGTGCTGAACACCTGAGTCAGAAGAGCAGCCAGGAGATGGGAAGCGGGGAGGAGCACAGGGAAGATTTTGGGAGGGAGCGACTGAGAGGCCCTGGTGGCTGAATACTGAGGTAACACACCAGTTATCCGCAAATAAGCTCAGATGCCTATGAAACATGGACCTGTTTTAATTGTATGCAAATGCACAGCTCCTTTAACCACATTTGCTGAACTCTGTTAAACACTGGTGGTCAAAAGTCAGAGAAGGCCAATATTCAAACGTCTAGAAAAGGCAAGTTTATTGGTCCAGAGGCAGAGCAGAGGCTACCTACAATAGAGTAGGGAATAACTGAAATTGGGCACAAGTAAGTTTTGGAGGATGAAAGAAATATTCTAAAAGTGGATTGTGGTGAGGGCTGTGAAACTCTATATACATTTGCTAAAAACTCAATACAGTGGGTTATGTTTATGGTATATCCGTATCCCCCAGTAAAAAGTGCTAAGAGCTGTGTAAAACAGTAATACCGGGTACGGTGAACTGGGAGGGAAGGGTTGGTGGTGGTGGTAGGTAGATTGCTGTTTTAAATAAGGTAATCACAGTGGGCCTCAGTGAGAAGGTGGCATTTAAGCAAAGGCCTGAAGGAGGTGAGGGACAGGCAAGAGGAGGGGCATCCAGGCCCAGGGAACCAGGAGCTGAGGGCACAGGCTCTAAGCAGAAAAGGCCAGTGAGACCAGGGCAGGAGTGGACAAGGAACGGGTAGAAGGTGAGGACAGGGGATGAGAGAGGATGGGTGGTGCCAGAGTATTGATTTGGGGTGGAAGCTACTGCAGTTTTGAGCAAAAGTGTCAGATGATTAAACTCGTGTTTTAAAAGGATCACTGGCTGCTGTATTGAGAAGAACCTTATGGGAGGCAAAAGAGACCGGGGATCCGTGGCATTAATTTAAACAAGAGATGATGCTGACGGGGACCATGGTGGCAGCAAGAGGTGGGGAGAAGGGTCAGGTTCTGAGAATACTTGGAAAGTACACAATTTCCTGACTGCTTGGATGTGAGCTGTGAGAGAAAAGAAACCAGGATGACTCCAAGGTTTGGGGGCCTGAGCATCTAAAGATAGAAGCTCTGAAGGCAGATTTAGAGAAGGAAAACTTGAAAAGGACATATCGGGGACTTGCTACTCAGCTATATTATATATACCCAAATCCCTGCACGAAATTTTAGTAACTTTCTTTTAACGATCAACTTCACTATAAAGTAGGTTTCCTTCCAATACATTCATTAGAAATGAATTGACCCTGAAAGTACAGAAATGTTTATTTAAAATCCTGATGCTTGGCCTTCTTTTGTCTTTGGGACGACTCAACAGCATATAATCTTGTAAGTTCTTAATGATGCTTCTATGACATTAGACTTAACCTGCTTGGAAAGGTCCTGCTCCTGGTCCAAGTTAACCAATGAGAAGTACAGTGACACCAAATGGCAGTCACTCATCCATGAGTGATTCTCCTTAAAGGGCCAGCTGAGCTAGGAAAAGATCCAATCAATGGATGTTGGGGTACATTCATGAAATCCACCTCCTGTAAAAATATCAATGTCAGAGCGAAATGTCAGCGCGTGAAGCATTTCAAAGAAGTGTCAAAATACACCCAGCCAGTGTGGCTCAGCAGTTGAGCATCGACCCAGGAACCAAGAGGTCACGGGTTCGATTCCCCACCTGGGCAATGCCTGGGTTGTGGGCTCAATCCTCAGAAGGGGGCATGAAGGAGGCAGCCAATCAATTATGTTTCTCTATCATAAATGTTTCTATCCCTCTTCCTTTCTCTCTCTCTAAAGAAAATCAATGAAGTCCAGCTTGATCTCTGAACCAGGAGGCCACGGGTTCAATTCCAGGTCAGAGCACATGCCGAGGCTGCGGGCTCCATCCTCAGTGTGGGGCATGAAGGAGGCGGCTGATCAATGATTCTCTCTCATTTTCTTTTTTAAATAAAAACTTATTTAAAAAAAGAAATGTCAAAATTCAGCGTCAATCTCTCGTATGAATCATTATTCCTTAGGAGAAAGCTACTATACAGAAATGAAGGTAGAAAAGGTTAAATTTCTACCTGGATATTTAAATAACACCTAACTCTCATTTGCCAATGTAAAAATACAGATTTTCTTTCTTCCACTTCTAAATTTACATGTGTGAGTTGGGTTCTCTATTTGTTCTGCACACTGGGCCACCGGACTTCTCTGTGTGAGCATTATCATTAATACACCAGTTAGAAATACACATTAAACTCAGCAGCTGTGCCCAAGGCCATTACTTCCTATAATTTGGCACAGATGGCCAAAAAGATTATTTTGGCAGACTGGCCCAGTGCTAACCACCTAATTGAGGCTGCAGCCTCAAAACCAACTGATCCAATTTTGTAGTTATCTTCACCCCTCTTCTCTTCTCTCCCTGTCTCTATTTGTCTCTCTCCTGTCCCTGACATAAAAAGCAGGAGAGCACACCCTAACTCAAATTTAGCAACACAGCATTTCACCTGATTTTCTAGGGAGGAAAAGGTAAATTAATAAAACAATTCCAGTTCTGAAACAGTTATTCTTTAAATCAAAAGACTTTTTCTTTAACTCAAAAATATTCCTAAGTATTAAAATAAGAAAAGGTTCTGGAAGAGCCGAATCTTTCCTTCAAGAAATCAAGCTGGCTTGTACCTGACACATTATCAGAGGAACCATCACAACAGTCATAATAAGGATTAAATTATCAGGGATGAATAAATATAAGTATGGTATCTGCTCTCTCACACACATACCTCAAAATGACTTCTCTTAAAGTTATAGTTAAGCAACATCCTCACCATACATAACTGATTATTTTCATACACATCAAAAATTCATTTATAATTTCACAAGCAGTAGAATAGGCAAGGGTTATTTTTCTCCTTATCTATATATTGGTGTTTAACATTTGTATATCTCTTCAAAATGCCTGGTATTCAAGTGTTTTGATGCTTTAAGATCATGACAGTTAAGAAGATCATTGCCGGCTGGTGTGGCTCAATGGTTCTATTCCTGGTCAGGGCACATGCCTGGGTTGTGGGCTCTATGCCCAATAGGGGGGTGTGCAGGAGGCAGCCAATTGATGATGTTTCTCTCTCATCGATATTTCTGTCTCTCCTCCCTTTCTCTCTAAAAATCAATAAAAACATATTTAAAATAAAATAAAAATCATTTACTACTAAAAAAAAAAGGTCATAAAATTCCCCTCGGACACACACACACACACAGTCACACTCTATTTCAGCCAATCTCTAAGGACAGAGAAGTCTATTAAAAACGTGCAAAGCACATTCTGAACCCTCCCAAAAATAAAGAAAAATGACAACTAAAACCACACCTTCTCTGCTCCCAAAATCCTGCCACAAAGATCTATAGTATTTTGCGGCAATTCACTACTGACCTGTTAATCAATGACTCATAACATTTCATCCACAGTAGAAATAGCATTCTCCAGTTGGCTTACATAATGCCATATAGTCACCATCAATGCTCTAAATCTAAAAAAGGAATAAAATAAAAAGCATCTGATTTTATCTTAGGCAAAAATGCACATAATTTAATCAATCTACTTTGATGAAGACATTTATAAAGAAGCTATCACAATCCACCTGATCGTTGTACAAAAATTTGAGTGGAAAATCCTAACTTGTGTCTCGGCATGATGATGTTAATCGCACATCACAGCTTCTATCCACACAGGGTGCCTGGTTAGTACAGAATTGCCTACAATGTTCAAATGTCCACCGAGTATCCAGAGAGCTGTGTGAGCTCAGAACTGAATTGACTTGTTATTTTTTGTTAAATATAAATGACAAGAAAGCTGAGGCCTAGTTCCAGGAGGCACAGCTGTATTTGGGAGGTAGGAATAAGAAGCAAGAGCGTGAGCAGGTCGATGCACTCTGACCCACGGTTCCCAAATTAGACCTATCATCAGAAACCCTTTGGGAAGGTTTTTCAGAGCACAGTGGCTTGGCACCAATGCAGATTCCAACATAGTGATTATAGAGGCTTTGGGAATCTGTATTTTAAAAACAACTCCAGGGCATTCCGAGGGTCAGCCTGGTTGCGAACAGCTGGGCTGGACTTCTTGGTAGAAGAGTGATAAAATATGATTTTCTAAAGCAAGGCTGCAGGCTGGCCAATCAAAAGCAGTAACAGAATACTTTTAATATAAACAGAGCACTTTAAAATTATGTCTTATTTTGTTCTCATGATTCTTAATGTAAACCCAATAGAGAAGGAGACAAGCACAGAGTTTTGAAATCAAGCCACCACCACCCCATCCACGGGCAGAGCTGGAAACCCAAGAAAGAAATAGGACTCTTGCTTTCCCAATCCACCTCACTGTGTCCATCCCCAGTCTCACTTCACCCCACAGAATACTACCAATGAGAGTTCTGCTGTGAGTCAAGCAACCCTAGGTGTGAGCAGCCTTAAGAAAAGGCCTTATCAACTCTGGCACTGGTCTTAGGAAGCTGGGAGCTGGCCCGGGAGAAGTGGCTGGCTCCTGTGAGATAATCCTCTTTCCTGGCTGAGATACTATTGAGTGTTGTGCTACCACATAGAAAAACCCTTTCCTGAAACTCAATATGTTCCCATGGGAGGTCAACCATGAGACTCCAGATAAGAAAAAGAGAGGCACCTGATCTTAAAAAAGTTCTTGAGTCAGTGAGACCTGGGTTTCCTAAATAACTTGGTCGACAGTTGGCCCAACCCCTTAAGCAGGCTCACTTAATGTTGACATGCAAGAAGTCCTCTTACACCCTTGCCTCTGTCTCCTCATCAAAGAAATGAACAGAATACCAATAGCTGCTGATTGAGGCATTGCAAGTTTGCACATGAGCAAAGAATGATGTCAACAAAATTTGGAAGCAATCATTTACCAAGAAGAGATCAATATACAGAGAGTAGAAGAACCCCAAGAATACTGTGACCAAAAAGGAAAATGTAGTAATTAACACACATATGTACAGGGTCTGGGAATTTCATGCCCCATTAGGTGTAGGGGTAAAGAATGTCCTAATTTTAAAAGACAATGTGTAGGGCTGATGCTACTACATAGTTAAACCATGTAACTAACTTCTGTCCCTAGTCTATGCTCACCAAACACTCGGCCACAAGGAGAGAATATGCTCACCAAAGAATTGCAGCCACATCTTCAAACCCATTGATATACATCAAATATATTAGTGCTCCATTTTATAGCAATTAATAAAATACCATGACAATAAATTAACTGCAGGCTTCTATATTGATAGAACAACATAAAATGCAGAAATAAAAAACCGTTAACTTTGTGAAAGATTACAAGGTCAGAGAAGGGAAGCTTATCATAAAACCTACAGATGACACTGAGATACACAAATTAGAATTTCAGTAAAAAGGCAAGTGAAATGCTGTGTAGAAAGGACTTAAGGCTGTGCATGAGTTTCTCAAATGACATCTGATCAATTAGGAAGACCTTTAAGAAATGATAAATTGCTTTGTGACCAGAAGCTAAAGAAGATAAGCTGTGCCCAAATTAAATCAGATTGTAGGTAACTAATGTTTTCACAGAAGAAAAAAACAAAACTTCCATTCCATATTTCTTTAGGCCTTGAATTCTCAAAACACCAATCAGCCATATCAGCTCAAGGTCATCATCTGGGAGAGACTAGTGAATCTTCACAGCGAAAGGTTATTGGATTTTATCTACACGACACTACTGCCTATCACAACAGCAGCATTTTTAAAAGCATCTCCTTTCAGCCAAAACCGGTTTGGCTCAGTGGATAGAGCGTCGGCCTGCGGACTGAAAGGTCCCAGGTTCGATTCCGGTCAAGGGCATGTACCTTGGTTGCGGGCACATCCCCAGTAGGGGGTGTGCAGGAGGCAGCTGGTCGATGTTTCTCTCTCATCGATGTTTCTAGCTTTCTATCCCTCTCCCTTCCTCTCTGTAAAAAATCAATAAAATATATTTTTAAAAAAATCTCCTTTCAGAAAATGTCAAACGGATTAGATGAGAAAGCAAGAGACTCTATCAAAACAAATCTCTTCTATTCAGATACCTACCTCGATTATGAACCTAAATTTCTTAAA
Organism: Cnephaeus nilssonii; assembly: GCF_951640355.1. Lineage (NCBI taxonomy): Eukaryota > Metazoa > Chordata > Mammalia > Chiroptera > Vespertilionidae > Cnephaeus > Cnephaeus nilssonii. Next base: position 46,568,433 of record NC_137080.1, read on the forward strand.
CAATAACCATAGCTGTCACTTAAGAAGTGGTTGAAAATATGCTCATATTTAAAGTGGGCATATGATTTTGTAACTGCTGGTCTACAAATTGGATGTGGACACAAGACCTGGCACTGACGTCATCTTGGCTACCATAGTTTTCATCTGAGTATGCACACCTCACTATAATTAATATCCACTACATACTGAGTCTTTAAGAAAATTTTCCTATATTCTCTTCTGGATTCATAGAGGGTAAAGGATATTCTGATTTTGACAAAGTATCACAAATTTAGCATTATCAATTTCCTACGCCTTTCTTATTTTAGGTATCTAAACTAACATTACTCATTAACTATTAAAACTAATGCATCTGAATTATTAAATTGCAACATATTTAAAGAAACACAGAAATAAATACATACACATATACATGGATGCATACATACATACACAGACATAAATACCTACACGCCACAGCACATTTAGCACACAAGAAGTAGTATTTTCTGGAAGGATGTGCTTTATAATTTATGTGATGAATTACATAAAAACAGAACTTAGCTTGGTATACGGGTTCCTAAAATGTACTGCTCAGACTACCTTCCTGTAACCATTCCTTGTTATCACTATGACAAAAATCACCAGCATGGTGGTTTGCTAGCAGTACCCACTGTTGTCTGGGTAACCCCAAGCCCGGGAGCTGGGAGGGTGACCTTGAAAAAAGTCAAAACACTCTGATCTCATCTGCATTCTTTGGTCATCAGAGAACCAAACAGTATCGAAAAAGCAGCAAAATTACTCTGCCACTTATGAGGGTAAGGAGTTGCTTGGCAGGGGTGCAGGAGAGGTACAGAGAAAAAAAAAAGAAAAAATTAGATTTAACTAAGAACGTATTCCCCTTGGGAAGGTTTTAATCCTATCTGACTTAAAAGTGAACTTGAATTTTTCTGTTGAGCATGGTGGGCTTTTGACCTTTTCATAAAATCATCGTTCAGCATAAAGGGAAGCCTGTAATTGTCTAGAAAGATGTAGACAACTAGAACTTGACCTCACAGAAATGCTAGGAGGTCTGTAACTTCTTGGTGCTGCTTTTATCAATCCACAGGGGACACAAGGGGCACCTCTGGGCTTTATACAGCTGGGGACCCCTGAAGAGACCCTATAATAGAGCCCCAGTGAGCTGCCTAGACAGGAAGAAATTGGCCCTCCCTCCTTTTCCCTGTGGCCAGGCTAAGTGAATTCTACCCTCATTTTGAGGAAGGTCAAGAGAGGAGGGGAGCGACAAAGGGAAGGAATTGATAAATACTGAGATTTCACTATGCGCCAGACATTGTCCTAGATGTTTTTTCTATGTATATCTTATTTCATCTCAGTATAGCCCTGTAATCTAGGTAATAGGGTTCCCATTTTACAGATCAGGAAAATGAGACCTTGAGGGGATAGGTAACTAGACTGTAAATAACAGAGCCAAAAAGTGTCAAATTTAGTATTCAAATCTGGCTCCCAAGGCTCAGGTTCTTTGACGGCCAAACTACCTTGCACATACACGTGAATAACTAAGACTCACAAATAACAAGGCTTCTAAGTAATGATTTTAAATGAGGTACCAGAACCTATGTCATTTGAAAAAAATGGCAAAATGCCTCCTCCACTGAGCTTGGTGTCTATTCCATTAGCATTGACTGCGTTCTCACGGAAACCATCAGCCAGGATCAAACTACTTATTCCATCAATATTCTATATGCCAAACCGGTTGTACTGTGGGAGGGCGGAGGGAAGCCCTGCTTCAAACTGGAACTGGCTCATCTGGCAATAGAAGTAGAATATATTATGCCTCAAATAAACATGTAGGAGAAAGTCAAGAGTCTATGAAAACTGCCAAAGATTTTCCTTCTTCATTTAAAAACCATCTTATCAGGTTGGCAATTTCAATCTTGCAAAACTATTTTGGACAAATTTAGAGCTTCCAGTGCTTTTGCCATATGCGGAACTAACCTGAATCCAAGTGAAGTTTGCAAAACTGTTATTTTTTATACATAGTTCTTTTAAAAATCTCACCCAAATGTATAGTGCCACATGTCTAAATCAAGTTGAATTCAATGCCGTAATGCATTACACTGTGCACAGGAAACAATGCAAGGACAAAAGAAATGTGAAGAAAGTTGAATGCTTCCTCTGTCTTAAAGGGTCAAGATCTCAGCCAGAAGGGTAGGGGAATGAAGGAGCCAATGAGAAATGACAGAACCAGAGAAAAGGTGAACAAAACAAATTCCATCTATTAATTTCCAATAGGAGGGAAAGTAAGATTCTAGGATAAATTCTCAAGTTCCACTCCCCAACCTGGAAGAAATTCTGAAATAATATGAACCCCTGACATAAGGACAAGAAAGGGGAAGTAAGGCACGGCCTGACACGAGACACGACCAGGTCTTTCTCCGCTGTCACCAGATAGCCCTGTGTAATAAGATGGGCTCCTTGCATTTTGGTTTCTAATGTTTCCCATTAGTTGCCCAATATATTTGTGAAGAGCAAATCATTATTGGTTTATGCAGTGGATGTGTTCCAAGACCCCCTAGTATATGCCTGAAACCTCGGATCGGACCAAACCCTAGATAAACTATGTTTTTTTCCATACACACCTCTGATAAAGTTTAATTTCTAAATTAGGAACAGTAAGAGATTAACAACTAATAATAAAATAGAACAACTAGAAAAATATACTGCATAAAAGTTATGTGAATGTGATTTCTCAAAATACCTTATTGTACTGTACTCACTTGTTCACTTCAAGGAAGCACTTTATAGCTCCTCTTTGTCATATCCAAATTGCCAGCATCATTACTCTTGTGTTTTGGGATCAATATTAAGTAAAAGAAGGGTTACTTGAACACAAGTACTGGGATACCTTGACAGTCAACCTGACAGCAGAGTTGGCTACTAAGTGACCAATACTTAGGTAACATATACAGTCTGGATTAACTGAACAAAGGGATGATTCATGTCCCAGGTGGCATGGAGTGGTCAAGTGTGAGAGTTCATCACACTACTCAGGATGGCATGTAATATAAAACGTATGATTTATTTATGGAATTTTCCATTTAATATTTTTGAACTGTGGTCGACTGTAACTGAAACCATGGAAAATGAAACCATGGAAAATGAAACCATGGATAATGGGGGACTACTGCATTGTGCTTGATGGGAATTAAAATCCCTCCAACTTAAAAGCAAATTCCTGTCATACCAAATGTCCTCAGTGCTAGACTCTAGCTAGCTATGACATGTTTTCTACTTTATTTCATCCTGTTACCTTGTGCCCATCATCCTAACAGGTAGCCCTCCCAACCAGTCATCACAGAGCTAGTACTCGAATACAAGTCTAACTTCCATTTGCTCATCACATTTTTTTTTCATATTTCATTTCAGGTAACAAAAATGTTGACCCAATCAGGATCAAGAGCAGAGTCCATTCACCTGGGTTTTAGTATAGATTTTCAAATAGCTAACACACAGCTTACATTTCTCCTCACTTGTCCCACAGATATGAGACATCATCAACAGTGTATTCAACGTTAAAATCTCTGTAAGAGCCTCCCTAATCTTTGAGTCTATGACTCTACAGAAGAAAATGTTTACATTGATACATTCTTCCTTTTTCATCTAACTTGCAGAATCTCTTTCCCAATTTTTGAAAACCCATATATTTGTCCACTCCAACTGAATTCATGTAAAATATATACATAGGCTCCCTTTCCACAGAAAAGTGTATCAAAAGAGGAAATTACATGCCAAATGTTGTATGTTAAGAATACAGACACACCATAATAGGTCATGGGTATTTACTGTATATCAGACTCTGTAAAGAGAATATGATGCTTGGTTCTTCCTTTGCTGTTTCTTTTCAGTCTTTTAGAAGAATCCGCACCGTACTCTCCAGATTTTCCTCTGTGTCTACAAGCTCCCCCTTAGTCTCCTTCACCAGCTTGTCTTTTTCTACCTCTTCCCACACATTCCAGTTCCATCTTCTTGGTGCACTGCATCTTGGAGACTGTATTTCTTCTCACAGTCTGATCATCCCTTGAGCTCGTCAGTATCAGACCTCTTGTACATTATCCTCTCAACTCCCATTTCCAACTGATTGGCAGTGCTTCCCATCCTACCATAGCTAAAGGGATCATTGACTGTCATCAGACTCAGCCATCCAAGTCCAGCACTAATTCTCCTACACAGGACTTACCTGATCGCCACAATCAGAATATTTTTAAAATTTTTTTTCCTGTATTGTGCTATATGGGATATTGTCTCTGTGTTGTATCATTTAACACACAACTATCTCCTGATCACAATTCTATGAGGTTATCGGCAGAGAAGGGTGGGTGTGAAGTGAGAGGAGCTGCTGAGGTCTAAAGTTTTCTTTCATTGATCCAGTTTAACTTCACAAAGGTTTGGGTTCTCCACCTGTGAAATGGAAATAGGATGCCCACTGATAGGGATATTGAAAAGACGATATGGAGAAAGCAGCCTGTATGTCAAAGGGACTGGGAAAGTGGAAACTGCAGGAGCAGTTGCGTATGTTTGCTGTGAATCCTTGAAGGCAGACATGTGACCTCCAGAGCACTCAGCCAGGACTTTCTTATGTTATTGACTAACATCTGCATGTTTCCATGCCTGTGGTTTCTACTCCTGCGTAATGTAAATATCTGTGTTTTCTGATGGTCTTAGGCTCTACAGCAGCGGTTCTCAACCTGTGGGTCGCGACAGGTTGAGAACCGCTAGCAGGGTCGCCTAAGACCACCGGAAAACACAGATATTTACATTACGATTCATTAACAGTAGCAAAATTACAGTTATGAAGTAGCAACGAAAATAATTTTATGGTTTGGGGTCACCACAACATGAGGAACTGTATTAAAGGGTCGTGGCATTAGAAAGGTTGAGAACCACTGCTTTAGAGGATGATTTTAGAGTAAGAGAACTATTAGAAGTCCCTGTCCAAATCTTGGCTTTTTAAAATTTATTGAGAAACCTTTCTTTAAAAAAAAATATTTTTATTAATTTCAGAGAGGAAAGGAGCGGGAGAGAAAGAGAGAAACATCAATAATGAAATAGAAGCATTGATCAGCTGCCTCTTACACACTCCCTACTGGGGATCAAGCCTGCAACCCAGGCATGTGTCCTGACTGGGAATCTAACCGTGACCTCCTAGTTCATAGGTCAGTGCTCAACCACTGAGCCATGCTGGCCTGGCTTGGCTTTTTCTTTTCTAAATGACACCTTTTGGGGTCCACAAGAAACAACGTAAATAAAATAACCCTCCTTTTTTATTTTATTTTTTTATTTATTGTTGACAATATTACAGATGTCACCCATTTCCTTGCATCCCCCCTCCACCCAGCCCCACCCCACCCCAGGCCTTCCTCACACTATTGTCTGTGTCCATGGACTATGCATATATGCATATATGTTCTTTGGTTAACCTCTTCCCGTCCCCTCCCTTCTTTCTGATTACTAGATATGCCTCGGAGAAATCTACTGACATCTCTACAGCTTTAGTAGGAATGTGAGAAAGAGGCAGCTTCTCAAAAGGTATTTACTGCATTGCAAAATTACTTAAGAAATAAACAGACTTTTCTTTGCCAGGGTCCTGGAATGAATGTCCCTTTGAGTTCCCATTTATGTTTTTGTTCCTTTGGAATTTGCAGTATTCTGTGGTGGCTTTAACTACCTAAAATCTTAAGAGGAATTTTTCATTGAAAGGTTCAGGATACTCTTTAAAAAAATAAATATATATATATATATAATAGATTTAGAGAGGAAGGGAGAGGGAGAGAGAGATAGAAACATTAATGATGAGAGAATCATTGATTGGCTGCCTCCTGCACACCCCCTACTGGGGATGGAGCCCGCAACCCAGGCATGTGCCCTTGACTGGAATCGAACCCGGGACCCTTTAGTCCCCCCGCCGATACTCTATCCACTGAGCCAAACAATTTAGGATACTCTGTTTTCTGACCAACTTTTTATTCCACCTATTCCTTCAACTGACATTTTCTATACTTTCTAGTCCTATGCCCAAAACAAAAATGAAGCCAGGAACATAAGATGTTTAAACTATAAATGCTTTTGTTTCACCCGATTGAAACATTCCTATTTTGGAGCACTTCATGATCTTTTATATTCTCTGAAATACAATATAAAGGACCAAGGAACCCTCACAAACAAACTTGGACCTGTTTATTGAAGGAATGATGAGGAACATTTTTAGAGATTTTAATATCAAAATCAGAAAACTCTTTTTTAAAAAAAATATATTTTATTGATTTTTTACATAGAGGAAGGGAGAGGGATAGAGAGCTAGAAACATCGATCAGCTGCCTCCTGCACACTCCCTACTGAGTATGTGCCCGCAACCAAGGTACATGCCCTTGACCGGAATCAAACCTGGGACCCTTGAGTCCACAGGCCGACACTCTATCCACTGAGCCAAACCGGGTACGGCAATCAGAAAACTCTTAATCACTCTTATAATGATGGATGTATTTGTTAGAGAAAAATAGTATGAATGAGACCTAGTAGTTATGGATTGATTGCAAACTGGCAGGCCATAGGCCACATGTGGCCTAGATACATTTATAACGTGGTCCTTATAGTTTTTAAAATTAAGGACATATTACATAAAAACATCTGGAAACTTTGGTTTTCTGTGAAAAAGAATTTTTAGAACTGTGGCAACAATCAGCTACAGTAGGAGCTGCCCCATTTATAGTGGTTTTCTCTTTCCAGAAGCCAAAATCCACATCTCCCTCCCTCCCATGTGTCTCCTACCAGGATGCTCCACTCCTTCATCTCACCTGTCAGAGCTCTGCACACACTGGAAATGCAGGTACAGGAAAGTTTTAAAGGCAAAGAGCCTGGATCTAAAAAAAAAAAAAAAAAAGCTTCCCCTTCACTAGCTCTGTAGCCTTCAGCAAGCTGTGAGTTTTCAGGCCCTGCAGCTTTAAAATGAAGATAGTTCCTTGACCTCACAAGGTTGTTATGGGGATTAAAAAGGGAGTATACAGAAAGTACTTTGTAAACTGTAATGTAAAATGTTTGTCATCGTTCTTCATTTCCCAGCCCCCTTTCAGTTGCATAAATCCCCTCTACCTACCTCAGTTACATTGGCTTCCTTGATTTTCACATTATTACATTCTGTGTGACACAGTTTAAAGTCTAAATAAAAAGAATGCTATATATTTACTTACATCATTTAATAAAAGATAGAAAAGATGGACAACTATTACAGGAAAACAAAATGAATTGTTGAATGCCATTGGATCTTTACTAGGTCATTTCTGTTCGTGACGAAGGTATGAAATTAGTGCAAAGTGTAATTACCAGACGGCTGACCCTTTCAAATGCTGTGTGATAAGTTCATCCACTAGGCACCTGAGGCCTTAAGGTAAGACTGGCAGCCAGTGATTCGGAGATCCTCTAAGATTAGAACACTGGCCTCCTCCTTGGGTCTCACCCAGTGCTCCAGCAAAGGGCTCAATCCATCAGGAAAAACAACAACATGGTCTGAAAAGCTTGCTCTGTGTATCCTTCCTATGTTTTAACAGGAGCTCCAAAAACTTAGAACCTGGAGTAGTAAGACATGGCACACATTTTATATCTACACCTACCTGCATATGTCAAATAATCAATAAGAGACTGGAATAATCTCAGAAATGGACGAGGTGCAGAAAACTGCACGGAAACAATAATGCAGTGGATATAGAAATGTTAGCAAAGATGTGTGTTATGGATGCTATCTCCTTACATTAGGGATCTCACATATGTATTCCTGTTCTGGTCAATTTACAACAGAAGATCATCCTTGTGTGAAAAATTTATTTATCTTCTGCTTTCAATGTTAAGATAATCACGTCTGAATGAACTGCAAAATACAATGAAATAGAGAAGAAAGGATTTTAACTGGAATCAGCTTTCTTTATAAGATCACCAAAATGAGAGTAATTTATGATTCAAGACACACCCGTTGAAAAATTCATCTGACGAATCTTCTTTAAAGCATACCATATAGTGCAATTACCGCTTTTCCTAAAGTTGAATGAAATCATCGCCTGAATACAGATTAACGAATGCCAAATTACCACATGGCCCTCAGTGTATATTTTTTATTTAAAAAAACAAAACACAAAAAACAACAGCACCATTGAAGAAATCAGTTCTTTCAACAGATGTCCCAAGGCTGATGTTTCAGGAAGTCTCCTTGGCAACCAAGGAGCACAGTATACCTTGGGTTGGGGGGAGGGGAGAAAGGCGATGGCAACTCCAGGGCTGGGAGAATAAGTAACAGGGAGTAGTACTTGCTCTAGCCAGAGGACGCTGCGTGCCCCTGAAATTTAAATCAACTCTGGTCTCACCCCCACTGGCGCACGGGCAGCTTCCCACCTCCTCCCTCCAGCCTGCAGCCACCAAGCCCGAACAGGTTACAGGGAGAGAGACTGACTTACCCGACGTGGTGAGCGTTCTGCTGGGTTCTGTACCCGACGCGGCAGCGCAGGCACCGGGCTTTCCCTGATGCACAATGGCCCTGCTTCGTCCCACGATGAGAAATCGCAGTAGCTTCGCTCTGCCGGTTTGGAGATGCAGTTGTGAAGAAGGAGCGAGCGGGCGCGGGTGTGTGCGTGAGTGTGTGTGTGTGTGTGTGTGTGTGTGTGTGTGTGTGTGCGTGCGTGTGCGCGCGCGCGCGTGTGTCAATGAGTGAGTGTGCGTGTGCCTGCGTGTGTGCGCGCGCGTCCCTGCGCGCTCTGGGGCTCTCCCGCGGGGAAACCGTGTCTCCCAGTAAAGACACAGCAGCCGCCAGGACTGCAGGTGGCACGTCCGGCTCGCTGTGCCCCGGGCGGCGCGTCAGCTCACAGACGCACCTCGGCGGAGCCCGGGGCGGCCTCAGACAGCCCGGCGGCTCCGCCCCCTCCCGCCTCCGGCGACCCAGCACACACGCGCGCCCCGCGCCCTCCGCCGCGAGCACGCGCACAGGCCCCCGCCTCCCCTGCCCCGGGAGCGCGCACGCCGCGCACCCCCTCACCCCCACCCGGTGCCGAAGGCGAGCCTGGCGCGCGCCCGCTCCCCCCGGAAGTCCCCTTCCCCTGTGCACCCTGGCCCTCGGGGCATCTGCGCTGCGGGGTGCGGGGTCACAGGCAGCCTCCGCTGCGGCCCCTCTGGCGACCACCGATACCCAGGAAACCAGCCTGCTTGCTTCCCTCTCCCTTCCCCAGGGCTGGCAAGCTACCTGCGGGAACGGACGCTGTGAACCCAACTTGGTGTGTCTGGAATCACTGGCCCTGTTTCCCTCTCCAGGACCCAACTAACGTGTCAAGTTCAAAATGCCCCTGTTTCAACCGGCCGCTTTGCGGGAGCTGAATAGTGGCCCTCCTTAGGATAGTAGACTTTATGGTGCTGAAGAGAACGACATCACAGTGACTTTAAGAAATGATAGGGGATCACCAGGGATGGATGGAAGCCTTGAACCTTAGGAATGAGGAAGGGTGTGTGGTTACAGCCACTTCAGCATTAAAACTGCCAACACCAACCCCAGACACCACTATTAAATTCCAGGGCCTGGCCCATTCTTGTGCCACTTGTGGGTCTTTCATATTCCTATGTAAAATATGCTCAGAAATGCACACTTGGGCATAGTGGGTTGTTTTACTAGGTAAAAACATACCATATTCCACTTTTGAAATGAAAACCTTGGTCCTACGTGGAGTTAAGCTACCAGTAGATACAACTCTAAATTAGAGTAAACTATTTAGTCGAAGTTCAGGGTTTAAACTACTGCAAAAAATGGAATTTCACAGAATGTTAAGTCCCATGTCTTGGAGGTTGGTGTTCTTCCATACTTGGGCTAGGAACAGTACCCTGATCTATTTTGAGATGACCTTAACATTCTCATTAGTCTCAAATCAGTGGTTCAGCAATTTTTCCACTCTCAGACCTACAGGTTTTCTGAAGCTGTTTGCACCACACCTCACCCCTTGTGGCCTGTCTGGCTGGCTCCCAGGGCTTGATTCACATGGTCTTGATATTTGAACTTTAGGATTCTGGGGACCTACTTTATCTGGCAGTCCTGGACACCAAGGTGGGAGCAGGAGTATGAATGACAACTGATGGCAAACATTAGGTGCAATGCAATTCTCTAGAATTTTTCATATGCAACTTGACATTTTTCATTGGATGCTGTGTTATGTTACAAGTGTTAAAGCATATTTGAACCCAAAATACTGACGATTGGTGTCAATAAAACACTCCTTTAAGATTTATAAAGTATTTGTCACTAAGGTGGCTGTCCTTAAAACCTGAAACCCATTTATATTGACTGGATTATCTATTTGTTTAGAATAAATAGAAGCTGTGTATTATTAAATACAACTAAATAGAAAGAGCAAAGATATAGCTATTTACACAGAAATATAATCCTTATTCCACCAACTCACCATCTGTGTGACTGCAGAATGGTCTCTTTCTGCCCTAGCTGAGTCTGTTTGTTCATTATTGTATTCCTATGTGTAAGCACAATGTCTGTCACATATCAGCGGCTCAAGAAATTTTGCTGACTAACACATATGTGTTGAGGATTAAATAAGAAAATGTATGTTAAATGCCTAGTAAATGTCTAGTTCAGAGAGTGCGATTTTTTCCTAAATGACTTCATAAGATTGATTTATTGTGTTGTTGTTTTTAATTGAAAAAAAAAAGTTTACTTCTCTAAAGTACGTGACTCCATAGTTTGTTAACTAGCCTTCAAAACTCAACACAAGTGTGTTTTCTGGTATACTGTTACTAGAGGAACGAATAGGTTTTAGGCACTATTTCTCTCTTGAGTACCATTATATAAGGTCTTTCTTTATTAAGGACATAGCTTAAAACGATGCTTCCCAAAAGCTCTGCTTTGGAACACTAGTAATTTGTTCAACAAAAATGTTCTGAGCTCTTAGGATGTGTTAGGCAGTGTTATTAGTATAGGGCTTTCAGTTGTCAAAAAAATAGACATTGTCCCTGTTTCGATCTAGTGTTATTGACAAGTAAGCTAAGGAAGAAAATGTGCGGGTCCTTTGGTTGCAAAGCAACAGAAAACTCCACCCAGTGTAAATAAAAAGGACTTCGATGGAAGAATAACAGGAACTCTGATAACTGATGGACATCCTACCTAGATACCCAAGCTAGGAAGCTGCAGGAGTGAGAGCAACTCCAGAGAGCACAATGGCCGTGACAGCAGGATGACATAGGGGCAGAAATGTCATGACCAGGTATCTCCCATGCTGGAATAAGTGGACCCCAACCTGTTGTTCTTTGATACTCCCAATTCAAATTCCAGCTTTCAGGTGTCTTAACTTAGAGCACTACCCAGTCCCTTAGCTGGGGGAGGTTAGGCCTCCTGAGCAGAGCCCCATGAGATTTAAGAAAGAAAAGTGGATCCTGGGGATGGCTGGAAAACATAGGAACTTTCACCATAGGAAATTGGTGCTGGGGTCAAAGGGGTTGGGGAAACACTGAAAACTGGCTCCCAGTCACACTGTGGCATTAAAGACCCTGGGATCTCAAAGTAAAGAAAGCTTGTTCACTTTCCTAAACAACTATTTTGGAGTTTGGCTGAATATGGAGCACTTTTTTCCCCAGCTTACCTCCTAAATCAATTTGAGAAGCATTTTTGGAACATGCTAGTATTTGTAGCATTTTTTCTATCTGTCATCAGCTTGTCCATGGACCAAGATGTGAAGGCATAGCATAAATCCAGTGTTACCAAAGCTTTTATAAAATTTTCATTTTTAACAGCTCTGTGACAGAGTTGAAATAGTCTCTAGATTGATAGGATTTTAACTTAAAACTACATCATAAAAGAGCCATATCATAGCTCCTTCTTCAACTCCAGAATAAACACCTGTCACAGTTGCTTTGTCCCATAGCATTTGAGGAGGTGTCATTCTTGATGCCAGTGTCGTGGTTTCCTGTCACAAACCAGTAGTGACATTAGAAGTCACTGAGCAGATTTCTAATTATTGTACTTCCAGGGAGAACAGATCATTATTAATTGTGCCAAAAAATTATTTTTGGCTGGTAATATCCAATTTTCAAGTGCAAAATACAAAATAACTCTAGCTAACGAAGCACTTATTCAATTAAGGGTATATTTTGTAGCTAATTCATTCTATTAATTAGGAGCCACTGCCACTCAAAACCAATTCTGCTGTGGGAAAATCTTTTACTATTAATATTTTTTCTTTTGTTATTGTTAATCCTCACCCAAGGATATTTTTTTCCATTGATTTTTCAGAGAGAGTGAAAGGGAGTGGGGGGGGGGTGCCAAAGAGAGAGAGAGAGAGAGAGAAACATTGATGTGAGAGAGATTGGTTGCCTCCCACAAGCACCCAAACCTGGGCTCGGGGAAGAACCTGCAATCCAGGTATGTACCCCTTGACTGGAAATCTGACTGGTGATCCTTCTGTGCTCGGGTCGATGCGCTAACCACTTACCAACAGGGGTCAGGGCTACTGTTAACATTTTTAATGTTTATATTCTCTGTTATGTTCTATGGTATTAAATGCTATTATAGTTTATATTGTTTCGGTATAATTTAGTACAACTAGACACATAAGTATTTATTGCATTGAATAGAAAATAGTCCCTATCCTCAAGACAGAATATTTTGATTGCACTGCTAAATAGGTACAAATAAAATACAGAAGGGATTGTTAGTCATTATGAAGGTAAGACAAATTTTTAAATAAATTATATATTTTTCATGTATCAGATAAGCAAAGATGTGAACAGATGATAATACCCAGTGTTAGAGAGAATATGGACAAATAACTTATGAGATTCAAGTGGATACAAACATTTTAGATGACAACTTATTAATATTTATGTTTGCTTTTGTTCAAATGCACATACTTTTTGGTGTAGCAACTCTATGTCTAAGAACGTATCCTAGAATTCTCTCAAACAAAAGTGCAAAACAGTGATACCCAAAAGAAAGAGAGAGAAAAGTAAGGGGAGGAGGATAGGGAGGGAGAGACAAGTAGAGAGCTACAGTGCATCACTTGGGGACCAGTCAAATTATTAAGATACTAAGTGGTCAGTTAAAAAATTAAGTAGATCTTTATACATTGACAAGAGGCCTGGTGCACAAAATTTGTGCACTCGGGGGGTGGGAGGAGTCCTTCAGCCTGGCCTGCGCCCTCTCGCAGTCCAGGAGCCCTAGGGGGATGTCCAACTGATGGCTTCTGGAGCGGGCCTAAGCCGTCAGTCAGACATTCTTAGCACTGCCGCGGAGGCGGGAGAGGATCCTGCCACTGCCACTGCACTCACCAGCCGTGAGCCCAGCTTCTAGCTGAGCAGCGCTCCGCCTGTAGGAGCGCACTGACCACCAAGGGCTAGCTCCTGCGTTGAACGTCTGCCCCCTGGTGGTCAGTGCACATCATAGTGACCGGTTGTTCCGCCATTTGGTCGATTTGCATATTAGCCTTTTATTATATAGGATGGCAAAGATATACCACTAGGTGAAAAAAAAAGCAAGTTGAAGATCCATATGTATAATATAATATAGTTTATGTGAAAGTAGAGGAAAACAGGGATGGAAAGCAGTAGATGTGTGAGTAATAGTGTATTTTTTCCATTTTACTGGCTCAGAAGGAAAGGGGTGAATCTCAAGATGATTTCATTCAATAAGATGCTGGGGCCTTCCCTGTCACACCACTGCCATGGACCCTATGATCCAGGGGGTTGTCATATGTCTTAGGCCAGTGGTTGGCAAACTCATTAGTCAACAGAGCCAAATATCAACAGTATGAGGATTGAAATTTCTTTTGAGAGCCAACTTTTTAAAACTTAAACTTCTCCTAATGCCACTTCTTCAAAATAGACTCACCCAGGTCATGGTATTTTGTGGAAGAGCCACACTCAAGGGGCCAAAGAGCCGCATGTGGCTCGCGAGCCGCAGTTTGCCGACCACAGTCTTAGGCCATCAACAGCGTCCAAATAGGCCTTTCTCAGGACACAGATGGGATCCTCTCTTGCTGGATGTTGGACGGTGGTGTGACACCAATGAAAAGGAAAATTAACACACTCTCAAGCACAGGTGGCAGTTGTATTAGGCTCAGTTGAATGAAAGCTGGGTGACAGGCAGTGCTCACAGTGGTGAAGGATGGTGTCTCTGGATACCCGCTCTGCTCCTGTCTAAGGCTTCTTCTTGACCAGTCCTTTATGTCCCCATCAACCCAACTCAGGGAAGCCTACCCAGTATCCTAAACTAGGAAGCTCCACTCTCATCATGTTCTTCCCCTAAACTGTCTGGGTACACAAGACCCTGCTTTTCCTCTGAGGCCTTTCGAAACTCATAAACTTAGGAAGCAAATCTGGTTTGTTTGTTTCCCAAGCTTCGTCTCCACCATCATCCCTCCTCTGAGGCAAGCTTTATAATATGCCTACCTGTTGGAATGGTGGTGAGTAGGCCAAAGTACTAGGAAATACCAGGAACTAGAAGTGTATCAGTAACATCTAAAAGTATCCTAGATAAAAAATGTATTCTCTTTGGGAAAGGGAGTGATATGGATCTTTCATCATTCATTTTATACCTTTACTGTTGATGTTTCTTATGAGGAACATGAGGAACATTTATAATATTAAAATGCATTGGTAAATAAAAAGTATCACTTTTTAGAACTGACCTATAAAAATGGGTATTATAATATTTGTAACTGCATTACTGAAAAATAGTAGGCATTATAGTTAGAAAAAAGTTAAATATTTTGGGAGTCCTGAAATTAATCAGGCCAATTGGCAACTATACAACTGTACCTGCGTGTAAGTAAGGTGTGGGTGAAAGATTAAAAATCAAACAACAGAAAACACAAATAAATGGACCCCATGCTTCAAACACTTGGTCAACATAGACCCAAGATTTCTACCTTTCAGCTCAGACTCCGTACTCTTTCCTGATCCTCTCCCTGTCTCTTTAGCCATAGTGACCAACTAGTTACAGTATTTTGGTCAGAGTCTCCTTTAACAGTCATAGATCTTTGGCTTCTGTTTTAAGCATCAGAAACTGATTCTGGATTACTTCAGCAAGAATGTGCCTTATTGGAAAGATACTGGTGGCTCAGAGATTCAAAGGACTGAGGGAAAACCTGAATAGTCAAGCTTTGAGAAGGACCAAGAAGCCAAATAATATCCCTCTATCCAAGATTCAAAGTCCCTAGAGAGTATAATGGGCTCAGTCTTGGTCCTGAGCTTATCGCTATGCTGGAAGGAGGAGCGGGAGCAACAGGACCATATGGAATGGAATAAGGAACGAATATTTCCCAAAAGGAGCAGTGACATTCTCTTGCCTCAATAAGAGGTGAGGGATTCAGTACAGGCAAAATAAATAAAAGATAGCTGTTCATTACCTCCATCTTTTGAAGGGAGATTTTACTAAATAATTGTATTATTGTTTCCTTTCATTATCTCCTCTCCTGCCCTGTTACTGCTCCAAAACACATTTCAGATGGAATCAAAATTATTTTGTAACAAATAATTAAAGTTCTTTGTCATGATAAGAACTATCTTAAAAAGCAATGAATAACCACTAAAGATGATATCGCAGTGACCTTGTTTGGAAAATTCTCTTTTACGTTTAGGCCACCTATCATAGAATTCAAACTGAACACTTGATGATACATCAAAATCTTAGTTTCTAATCTTAGAACTCTGTGTGGGATCAATTTTCACAGAAATTTCATCACTATTTTACAACAGTATAATGTAGATTAATGTACCTGATGCTTCTAAAATTCTAATTCCACAGCAGTAATATATGAATTTAACCATGTCATTAAGAAAACCACACTGTTAACTTCATTCATTAAAACCACTTTTTCATTCAAACTTAACTAATGTTTCCCAGGTTACATCAGGCTAAAGGTAAAATAGGTCATAATAACTGTCAAATACAACAAAAATATTTCCCCAGCTTCACCCACTTCAAGTTGTTTCAACGATGTTTTACCAGGAGCTTTGTTGACTCACCCAACACACCCTCGGAAACCAGGAGATGGTCCTTTGGTTGCATACACAGTAATTGCTGCTTCCATTGGTGCCTTGTAAACCAGCTCTTTCCTTTTCACTTACCTTTAAAAAAATAGCTCCTTTCTTTCAAACCAATGGTTCTAAGACAATGCAATCGTGCCTCCCAGGGGACATAATGTCTAGAGCAGTGGTTCCCAACCTGGGGCACACTCCACAGGGGGGCAATTTGATTTTTAAGGGGGGAAATTTGAGAATGAATTATTAACAGTGAAGTTTTTTGCATTTCTTATGGTTCTAGGGGCCTCACATACAGTATATAAATATATATTGTGACATATTTATGCATTTCAGTTCTCTATTATGTTTTGAAACTTTATTTGGTATTTTTTCATATCGCTTCATATTATTATTAATTTTAGCAATTTCTTAGTGAT
Organism: Cnephaeus nilssonii; assembly: GCF_951640355.1. Lineage (NCBI taxonomy): Eukaryota > Metazoa > Chordata > Mammalia > Chiroptera > Vespertilionidae > Cnephaeus > Cnephaeus nilssonii. Next base: position 46,584,899 of record NC_137080.1, read on the forward strand.
TTCTTCCTCAATACTTAAACTGTCCTTTTGTTCTTTTACTTTTCTCTTTCATGGATGCCATGTTCTTTGGAAACTTGTTTAGACCAAGTTAATGGCCTTTTAGGCTTCCTCCACGTGAATAGGAGTTCACTTTTTGAATAGTAAGAATTATATGTCACAGGGGGAGGGGGCATCAGGATTTTAGAGATGCTTAGGTGGGGCATGGACAAAAAAAAAAAAAAGATTAGGAACCACTGGTCTAGTGATATTATTGTTTTTCATGACTGGAAATGAGGATTCGACTGGCATCTAGAGGGTAGATCCAGGGATGCGGCTAGGACATTCTGAAATACACAGAACAGCCCCCTGCACAACAAGGCATTTCTGGTCCCAAACGTCAATAGTGGCAAGTTTTAATCTGTTGTGAGTAAACTTGGAATCATATACACATAGTAATTTTAAGATTTCAGGGCATTATTAATGCTCACTCTTACTACTGACAATTCTATAATTATTATCCATCTCTTTTTTTTTTTTTCCTTCATGAACGAATGCTCAGAAATTCACCACAAAATTAATTGCAGAACTTGGGTGTGAAACCCAGGTTTTCAGCTCCCAAGCTCAGTGCCTTTCTTCTTCCGAGTGGAGGAAAGCATCACAAAGAAGACAGGCTAGGCCACTGCTTCCACTGAGCTCCCAGGGTACCTGGCATGTACCCCTATCCTCCATAGTCATATTTTACTGAACTGTTTTTAAAAATATATTTTATTGATTTTTTTACATAGAGGAAGGGAGAGGGATAGAGAGTTAGAAACATCGATAAGCTGCCTCCTGCACACTCCCTACTGGGGATGTGCCCGCAACCAAGGTACATGCCCTTGTCCGGAATCGAACCCGGGACCCTTCAGTCTGCAGGCTGATGCTCTCTCCACTGAGCCAAACCGGTTTCGGCTTTACTGAACTTTTTATGCATAAATCCTCCATTAGTTTGTGAGTTCTTCAATAGCATAGCCATTGTTTCACTCTTTTGGTCTTACTTTTTTGTGCCTTTTACCAGGCCAAGCACAGGTATTACAAAAGTACTCAGTAAATTTGTTAGGTGATAGATGGATAGGTGAATGGATGGATAGGAGTTAAGAAGCAGTGAAATGCAAACAGTATTAGGCAACATTGTGATGAAATTATACACCTCAGTAGGGGAATATTGAGGGGCCCAGTGCATGAATTCGTGCACCTTAAAAGGAACTGTAGGCCGTGAGGTTGCAGTGGGCACAGGGGCGGGTCTCAGCCCATCCTCTGCGCCCCCGCCCGGCCCCTCCCCCCACGGCCCCTGGTCCCCTTTCTGCTGGCAGCCCCGTTTCCGCTGCCGCTGCTCCCATGCACTGACGGCGCCGAGAGATTGGGGCCAGCGCCAGCAGCGGGTACGAGCAGTGGCTGCTGCCCCAATCTCCACTCAGGATCAGGGGTAGGTGGAGAAGCCCTCAGGGGCGAGCAGGGCCGCCACTCGCACCCACTGATGGTGCCAAGCGATCAGGACTGGCGCCAGGCGCTGGAAATGAGTGCAAGCTGCGGCTCCAGCACCAGCTGCGGGTGCGAGCGGGGCCAGCGCCAGCAGGAGGTACAAGTGCTGGGCGGGACCGTGGCATGCAGGAGCAAAGAATTTTCAGCAACCACCAGAGGCTAACCCCAATGACAGCAACCAGTGCCCTGCCTTGGTCTGGTGCCCCTGCTCACCTGCTCCACCATCCCTCCACGGCTAATGCCCACCATGTTCTGTGCTCTGCCTACGTCGGCCATGTTCCGTGCACGCCCCCTGGTAATCAGCGCATGTCATAGCAACCGGTTGTTCAGTTGTTCTGCAGTTCAGTCTATTTGCATATTAGGGTTTTATCCTCTCTAATAAAATGGTAATATGCAAATTAACCATCACTCCGCTACATAAGCCACGCCCACCAGCCAAGCCATGCCCACCAGCCAATCAGGGCGAATATGCAAATTAACCCCAATCCAAGATGGCTGCAGCCATAGAGAGCAAGGTTTCCCAGGTAACAGGAAGCCAAGCATTCCATAGCCGTTGTAGGCCTAAGCCTCCACTCAAGCTAAAAAGTTTCAATTATAGAAGGTAAACAAATTCAAACAAATGGTGGCAGAATGGAGCTTGAGAGAGCAGGCCAGGGTTGCTGGCGGCAACAGGGGAAGCAAAGCTTTCCGCACACCCTGGCCGGGCTCACCCGCTTAAGGCTACAAAGTTTCAATTGTAGAAGGTGAATTAACTGCCACAGAAATGGCTGCCGCCCCAGAAATGGCTGCTGCCCCAGGCTACAAAGTTTCAACTGTAGAAGGAAAATAAATTCCAGATACCAGGGCCTCCCCTTGGGTTGCCTGGAGGTGTGGCCGGCCTGAAAACCACCACAGGCCCCTCGCTCAGGCCGCCCCACACCCCAAGGGAACCCCCACCCTTATCTGTGACACCCTTCAGGGCAAACCAGCTGGTCCCCACTCCTGTACCAGGCCTCTATCCTATCTAATAAAAGAGTAATATACAGATTGATCATCACTGCAACACACAATATAGCTGCCCCCATGTGGTCAAAGATCCTGCCCCCATGTGGACACAAGATGGCCACTACAAGATGGCCAGCAGGAGAGGGGCAGTTGGGAGGCACCCGGCCTACAAGGGAGGGCAGTTGTGAGGGACCAGGCCTGCAAGGGAGGGCACTTGAGAGGGACCAGGCTTGCAAGGGAGGGCAGTTGGAGGTGATCAACCCTGCAGGAGAGTGCAGTTAGGGGTAACCAGGCTGGCAGAGGAGGGAAGTTGGGGGCAAACAGGCTGGCAGGGGAGCAGTTAAGCATCAACCAGACTGGCAGCGGAGTGGTTAGGGGGTGATCAGGCTGGCAGGCAGAAGCGGTTAGGGGCAATCAGGAAGGCAGGCAGGCAAGCAGTTGGGAGCCAGCAGTCCTGGATTGTGAGAGGGATGTCCGACTGCCCGTTTAGGCCCGATCCCACCAGGATCGGGCCTAAACGGGCAGTCGGACATCCCTCCAGGAGTCCCAGATTGGAGAGGGTACAGGCTGGGCTGAGGGACAACCCCCCGCCGTGCACGAATTTCGTGCACCGGGCTTCTAGTATATATATATATATATATATATATATATATATATATATATATAGATATAGATAGATAGATAGATAGATATAGATACCTTCAGTAAAGTAGAGTGGGACAAAATGGTGAATGCCAACCTAAGGCATTTGTACTTAGTCGGGGGCACAAGTGACATTCATTCTTTCTCTTTGGGAGAGTTACTTCCTAATGGTTTGGAGGAAGGATTATTGTAATTGTCTAGGATTTAGGTGCTAGGAGCATGGCACACAGTGGGGGCTGAGGAAGTAGAAAGGAGAGGAACAGTGTTGAGGCTATGATGATCTCAATCTCCTTCTCCCTCAGGAGGGGTGTGATGCAGGGTGACTGGGCTGGGTACCTGCTAAATAGGCAGTGGTACAGGGAGTTAAAGAAATCATTCTATTTGGGAAAGCCACATTTCAAATGCCAGCAAAGCCAAGGACAATCAAGTATAAGACCAAAGGGCCACTAGTAGAATCACAGTGAAGTTTCAGAGCCAAGGATTTGGAGTCCACTGGATAAGGAGCCAAAGGTCCTTAGCAAGTACAGAGGGACCTTGGTAGTGCTTAATAGTGATACCCCTTTGTATTAGTTTCTTATTGCTGTATAACAGATTGTCACCGATACAGAGGCTTAGAGCAGCACAAATTTATTATATTACAGTTCTGTAGCTTGGAAGTCCAGCATGGGTCTCTGGTCTACTCTAAAGATGTCAGCAGAGCTGAGTTCCTTTCCGGAGGCACTAGGAGGGCACCTGTTTCCTTGCCTCTCTGCTGGCTTCGAGATGCAGTCCACATTCCTTTGCTCATGGCCCCTTCCACTATCTTCACATCTAGCAACATTAGTCCAAATCCTTTTCATGCTGCCATTTTCTGGCTCATGCTCTCTCTCTCTCTCTCTATTACTTTTAAAAACCCTTGTAATTACATTGAGCAACCCCTCCCCCCGCTGCAATCCCAAATAATGCAGAATATTCTCCCTATTTTAAAGTCAGTTAATTAGCACCCTTAATTCCATCTATACTCTTAATTCCCTTTTGTCATGCAAGATAACAGAGATTGTAAAAATTAGGACGTGGATACCTTTAGAGGCCATTATCCTGCCTACCACACCCTTCCCCTAGGGGACAGGGTTGGGCCTGGCCTCCTAAGAAACCTAGATGCTAAAGTGCACAGACGCCAAGGAAAAGCCTGGAGATAATACAAGCCAGGCTACTCTCAAAATCATCACTTTCAGAATTTTTCCCCAGTCATGAACAGTTAACTCTGATGTACTTAAAGTGAACAATTATTCATGAAAATAAAGTTCACATAAGTTCCCATACCCACCCATCCAGAATGTGCTGTGCTGGAACCAGCCTGTACCACTTGCAAAAAGTTATTGTTACATTTTCAGGAAGTTTGCAATATCAGATTTACATCAGCCAAGGTAGAACTATTTACACCATGGGAATGAGCAAACATTAAAAATCAGAGTCCCCTTCTACCCGCCAGGGGAGACCCCGGTATTATACATTTGCTATGCCACTGGGCATATATAAATTTAAAAGTAAGTACTAGCAACAGTCAGGCTGGGACCCACATTACATTTCAAAGACAGTGACTAGCTACTGCAATTAGTCTGCCTCTCCCAGACAAATGCCAAGACCAAATAGATCACAATTTTGTCTAATTAGCTTCTGCTGTCCAGGAGAACATGCAGGATTCAATTTATTAGTTGCTGAGGTACTGCCAAGGCTAATGGGAATTATGATGTATCTAAATAGGGCAGGCATGTCAGGAAGGTGCACTTCATTAATAATACTTCCTAATCTTAGCAAGATAATGGATAGCTACAAATTCATACTTGATGAGGGCTCAAGCACTTCAGAGTTGGTCCCAGAAGTGGAGAATTAGCAGAAGCAGAAAGCAATAACACATTGAGATTATGTTGCATCCATATTCTTTCAGTCAACAGAAAATTTTGAGTTTCTGCTAAGAAAACAAAATACTACAGTAAAAATGACAGTATGGTTTCTGCTCCCACAAGCCTCACATGCTACCTTGGTGGGAGGTGTGTGTGTGTGTGTGTGTGTGTGTGTGTGTGTGTGTGTGTGTGCACGCGTGCCTCTTGCACGACCAGGTGGTGGAGAAAAGAGACAAGTGAATAGGCAATTACAATGCAGGGTGACTGGTTTGTAGTAGTTAGGAGGTTATCTCACTGAGATTTCCCGGATCAGGCAAGAAATCCCAGATGAAGTAAAATATAAACTGAGTCCAGCAAGTAATACTAGGTAGCTAATATTTATTGGGTACCTTCTATGGTTCAGTTGATGTCCTAAGCACCTAAACTTATTTTATTTCATTTAGTTCTCCTGACACCCACGGTGTAGGTATAATTATTACCTCCGTTTTACAAATGGGGAAACTGAAACACAGCTAAGTTACATAAACTGGCCCATGGTCTCACAGTGAGAGGTATAGCTAGGAGGGCAGGAGTTAGCCATTTTAAGGGATAATGGAGATAAGAGTATTCCAATAAAGGAAACAGCATATGAAAATCATAGTGGGCTCCAGGAAAAGATTATTTGAATAAAGATTCAAGTGGAGGGTGATAATTCTCTCTCATCATTGATGTTTTTATCTTTCTCTCCCTCTCCCTTACTCTCTGAAATCAATAAAAATATATTTTAATAAAAGGGGGGTGGGGGACTTGGACATAGACATGCACACAGGAGAAAGCCATGTGTAGAAGAAGGCAGAGATGTGGTGCCCAAAGAACACAAAAAATTGCCAGCAAACCACCAGCAACTAGGTGAGAGGCCTAGAGCAGAGGTTCTCTCGAAGCCTCAGCAGGACTCAACTCTGTCAACACCTTGACCTCAGACTTCCAGCCTCCAGAACTGTAAGACAATGAATTTCTATTGTTTAAGCCAGCTTGTGGCACTTCGTTATGGCAGCCCTAGCAAACTAACCCAGAATGTCAAAGTAGTATCTGTACTGCTTTAAAAAAAAACTTAACATATAGTTGTGTATTATTTTCTATTTATAGACTTAACCATAATACAGATTCACATAGAATTAACCATATATAAGGTAAAAATAACTAATTTTAGTAAATAGTAGTATTTTAAGTAAAATAAGCAATTATTTATCTAGGACAGTGTCAGCTTGAGAATCAAAACTTGAGTCTCTTCTAGCTCTGTCTCCAATTTATGAAAAAACAATGTGCCAAATCTAATTGCTGCATGGTAATCCAGATTAAAATCATATTCCCATTAATACTGAGGATTTACCTAAATGGCTTAAGGGATTACATGTGGAAATGCAGCAAAGATTGAGGAATAAATCAGTAACTTCCATTATGATACATTGTTTTAGAAAATAAACAAAAATTACAAACTTGCATTCTATTGTCAGCAACAAACATTGATTAAGCATGCACTGTTTGCAAATCACCCTATAAAGTGCTGTAGATATAAAGAGGCAAGTTATCACAATACTTTCCCAGAGTTGGGGAAGCCTGGGCAAAGTCAAAACAATAAGCAACACAAGTTAGCATATTCACACAAAATGCTGTAGCTTATGTACAGTACTGTTGACGTTTTCTCTCATAAACAAGGGAGCCAATCTTCACTGTCATATAAATGCATCCTTGTATATTCTCATTTGAGTAACCTTTCTGACTTAGGCACAGAAGAGGAAATTTTTGTTTACTTCTTGCATTATCTTCTATTGGAATGTTTCTCTTTCCCACTCGGACCAAGGTTACTAAAAACAGGGTAGTCCTAAGTTTGGGACTCCTCAGATGCTACTGCCTGGTTCAAAAGGAGGGAGACTCTATGGAAGGGATGTGCTGTGGATAGTGAAGAGGTGGGTTATGGATGCAGGATCCTGGTATAGCTCTTCACTCCCAAAGTCAGGGGCTGTTGTCACTGGGTCTAGAGAAAGTGCCAAGTTGCAGTAAATGGTAACCTAGCTCCCCTCCAAAACTGGCTCCATGTGCGTTGTCTCTGAACTCCTGGCACATACATCCAGTCCTGCTCCTGCCCCTTCTTCTTTCCCACCTGTATGGAAACGTACCAAGTCCTCTAAATCTTTCCATTTTCTTAATTATACAACCCCAGCAGGACAACACTGTTGACATTCTCTTTCTAACTTTTAATGTGTCCAAAGCACAATTCCAGTCCTACATATAAAAGGCACAGCACTTTCAATCTCTTCTGAATATGCTGATGTCCTGGAAATAACTCTATTCTCCTTTTCTGGTTCACTCTCAAATGCTGGACTGGAAATAATTCCATGCAGTAAGAAAGAACACTGGATGGTGAATGAGCATACCCGTATTCCAGTTCTGAACATGCCTCTAACCATTTTTAGGGTCTCAGGCTAGTCACCCATCTCTCCTGCTTCGGTTTCCTCTCAGCTTGTTCACGATGAAGCTAAGAGATGAGACTGTCTGAGCTAAAGAGTGACCCAGAACAAGGTAAGCAGGGTAGCAATAGATTTGCTCTTTTTAAAACTGTGAGTTAATCTGGTTTGTAAAGCATAGGCCAAAACCAAAATCAACACAAGGGTGTTTGATTTTTCTACAATGCACTTATTAGCATATATCAATATTTAGACATATTCATATATTTATTATCTTTACCTATCAGAACATAAGCTCCATGAAGGCAGGGATGTTTATCTTTTTTTTTTATCAGTACTAGATCTCCATTTGGCTAGCATAATGCCTGGCACATAATAGACCCTCAATACATGTTTATCAAATGACTTAATGAATTCAAATACATAAGACAGGGCTCTCCTTCCCTCTTTGAAGCTTTGGATTCTAAAGATGCATGAACAGCCTCGACCTCAAGTAGGCAGAATTCATTCCACCAAGACATTTGAGAACATACATCAGGCCCCCTTGCCCAGGGTATATCCATCCCTTCAGGCTCTTACAAGCTGAAATTCCATTATGAGAAACTTATCACTTGATTTAAAATCTCCTGTCCATTGGGGATAGAGTTTTTATCACTAGCAGCTAAGGGTGAGCGCTCAGATGCTTGCCTCCAAGCCTGCCCCTGAGGACCAAGGAAGGCTCTGGGAAGATTTTAGCTACTTGGAGAGCCTGTGACCCTTCCAGGTGGCAGGCCTCGCCAAGGTGTCAGTGGAAGACCACACTTGGACGTGGCACAGACTGGGGCAAGGGAAAGAGCGGCAGAGTAGTCTGAGAGGGAAGGTGAAGCTATGGTAGATTAGCCTGATCCTCATGATTTTCTTTCATCCTCGCTCAATAGAGGCTACTCTGTAGCAAAAGAATCGATAAAGTCAATCTGTGAGCATCAAGAAACTTAACAAGGTTAATGAGTAAAAATACTTGGGAATTTGACAACAAGGATATTAAAGCCACTGTCCAGTCTGAAGCTATTCCTAGTGTTAGGGACAGAAATAGAATATTGGGGACCAGCTATAATTATAAGAAATATTAGTCATGCTTTGTTAGCTGTGATTTTGTTCTGATTAAAGAAAGTGCAGTCTAACCTGGCTGGGAGTTGTACCCGGGACCTGGGCATTTACCTGAAATGTCCATCCTCTATATCCGGGAGTTGCCTATTATTATGGAAAGATTAATAACCTTATTGCAGAAATCAGAGGCACCAGGCCTTTGCATACCATCAGGCCTTTGCAAACCCCCAGCCTGCATTACCTGCAAACTGCCCATTTTCTATATTCATTTTTATTCCTTTTGTCTACTTTCCTATGTAATTTTTGTCCTTCTATTTAATACTAGAGGCCCAGTGCACGAAATTCATGTGTGGGTATGGTCCCTACACCTGGCCTGCGATAAGGCCCATCTTCCCCGGCTAACGGCAGCCGGCCCCTGCTGCCACCCACCCCCAGTTCCCCGTTCGCCATTGATTGATCGGAGCCTGTCGGCCAGGGGAGGAACCAAGAGGTCGGCTGTTCCACCCGCTCACCGGCCCCACCCCCGCCACAGGTTGCCCTCTGTGTGTGGGGCGACTGGTGGGGTGGGGGCCTTGGCCTGGTGCCACCAGAGTCCCCTGCCACTCACCCCCGGTTCCCCATTCACTATTGGGCAATCGGAGCCTGCCGGCCGGGGAAAGGGACAAAGAGGTGGTCAGTACGCCTCATAGTGCTCATAGTGACTGGTCAAGCAGTTGTTTTGGTCATTCCGACATCAGGGTAAATTTGCATATTACCCTTTTATTACTAGTATATAGGATAGAGGCCTGGTGCACAGGTCGGGGCTGACCCGCCTTCCCTGATGGGGGCCCCAGATTGGGGTGGAGGGTACCCACTGGGGGGGGGGGGTGGCCAGGGCAAGGGGCCGCTGGGCAGTTTGCAGGCCAGCCATGCCCCCAATCGGGGTGGTGGTCCCCGCTGGGGGTTGGGGCTGGCTGAAGCAAGGGGCCGCGGGCAGTTTGCAGGCTGCCCACACCCCTGATTGGGGTGGGGGTCCCTGCTGGGGGCAGGGCCGGCCGGGGTGAGGGGCTGTGGGTGGTTTGCAGGCCAGCCATGCCCCCGATTGGGGTGCGGGTCCCCACTGGGGGGCGGGCCAGGCCGGGACAAGGGGCGGCAGTCATTCTGGTCTCTGGTTGTTCCGCTGTTTCGGTCGCTGGGCTTTTATTATATAGGATAAGTAATTGGCTTATAAGTGGGGTGTAGAGCAGATTTTTGTGGATGACCTGCTGCTCTTCCATACTGCCGGCATTAAATGTTCATATAGGATTCAACCCTGTCTCTGCTGAATTGGCTCAAGTAGTGACAGGCAGCCCAAACCCACTGATAGTCCAGTTACACTAGGAGCTGGGAGAGGTGGGAAGAAGTTGAACATAAACTCTGGGTCACAAGTTGTAAACACCAGGCTGTTGAGAACGCCCTGTTATTAATGTGTAGTTATTACCTTTTCTTATTTGTGTGTCCTTTGTGAAAACTCCCTATCTCTCATCCTGCTTTTCACAAACAAGACTTGAGATGGTTTAGAAGGCATTAGAATAGTGGAGTGGTGACCTTTTTCCCTTAACCCTTTGTACGCCATAAGCATCTATAGACGCAAGCAATGGTTTCCGGTTTGGACGCGTGGCAGTTAACTGATTAAAACCAGGAGTCAAAAGACATGGGATCTAGTGCAGCTATACCTCACCTTGGCCACTGTCTTGGGCAGGACAGTGAAGACCTTCTGTACTAATTTCCTATGGTTGTTGCACCAAATTACAACAAACTTGGTGGCTTAACACTACACAGATCTATTTTCTTACAGCTCTGGAGGTCAGCGTCTGAAATAGTTTAACTGGCCCAAAATTAAGGCGTCTTCAGGGCCATGTTCCATATGGAGTATGTAGGGGAGAATCTGTTTCCTTGCCTGTTTCAGCATTTCTTCACTCATAGCCTCTTCCTCCACCTTTAAAGCCAGCCAAGTAGCATCTTGCTTCCGTGATCACACAGTCCTTTTCTGTGTCAAACCTTCCTCTGCCTCCTTCAGGAGGAAACTTGTGGCTGCATTTAGGGCCCACGAGGATAATCTCCTCATCTCAAGAGTCTTCACTTATTCACACCTGCAAAGTCTCTTTTGCCCTGTGAGGTACTTCCACCGACTTGGCTGTCTTTGGGGCCGCTATTCAGCCCACTATTCCTCTAGATCTCAGTTGTCTTATGTGTTGAATTTAGGAATTTTGCTGCATGGTCTACTCTTCATGAGTATATGAATCTTCTTTCTGTTCTATCGATTCTGAGTTGGAAGATGGAAAATTAGTCACTTGCATGCAAAGTAGAGCTATTAGTTGAACATCTTGGGCACTCACCAGAACCCTTGATTGGGGAGGGGGATGGAGGTGGGGGGCTGGCAAGGGAGCAGGAATAGAATGTTATTATTCACATGAATCATATTTCACTTGTCATCTGGCTCAACCAAGCAGTTAAAAACAAAAATGGCCTTGTAGCAGGAATTGGTACAGAAATGAGCTCTGTTCTGGCATCATGAGATTAGAGTCATTCTTCTGGTGAACAGCAAACTCCCAGCCTTTTAGAGGGAGGAAAGCCGGTGAGAGGGAAGCCTGTGGGCAGTGAAGTGTGCAGAGAGGGCGAGACACCCCTTCAAGAGCTTCTTGTGCATGAAGTGTTTAACTGCCATATTATGACAACATTGCTCAAGTTCATTGAAAACAATTAACAACAAATTACCAGATATAAACCTATCCAAAGCCTGTGACTTCTCCCATTCATGGCTCTTTAAAAATGAGTACCATTATTTTATGGTTATATTTTAAAAAACAGTCCTGTCTTTGCGTATATGCCCTTAGAATGGTATAGGATTTTCTTCAAAATAACAGGGGAGGTAGGAAAATGGGAAGTAGAGTATACAGAAAAAAATGGATTGGCCATGAATTGATAATCATTAATACCAGATAAAGGGTACATGGTGATTCATTATACTAAACTCTGTACATATAAATGTGTTTGAGCCCTAGCTGGCTTGGCTCAGTGGATAGAGTGTCAGCCTGCGGACTGAAGGGTCCCAGGTTCGATTCCAGCCAAGGGCCCATGCCTGGGTTGCGGGCTTGATCCCCAGTGGGAGGTGTGCAGGAGGCAGCCGATCAAGATTTTCTCTCATCATTGATGTTTCTCTCTCTCTCTTCTTCTCCCTCCCTCTCTGAAATCAATAAAGAAATATATTTAAACGTGTTTGAAAATTTCAGAATCAAAAGTTATTTTTAAAAGGGCTACCACTAGTTTTCTAACAAAGCTACAATGCTTAAAAAACCCCCACAAAACAACATTCTCTCTTACTTGCAAAAACATTTATAATTTCTTACAGAAAACATATTCAAACTCCTTATGAAAATAAAGCTAGCTAGGTACATGAATTATGTATTTTTTGACAAAAACAGAAACCTCATCTACAGGTTTACTAAGTCACACTGCTGAGATCTTTTGAAAGAACTGATACTTTTAGCTTTCCCTGGAAGTATAAGTGCTACTAAGCCTATGGCCATGGGTTAGGAACCTGCGAAGTCCACAGGATCACAGTGAAACAGCTCTGAAAAACATGAACTACACTGAGTCACATGAGAATATTAAAATAGATGACCACATTTCATGCTTCAGCCTCTGAATCCCAAATCCCACTGTCTGGGTAGTTATTTATTCATCCAGCTTAAGTGCAAGCTATATCTAAACAGCGGCCTTCCAAAGATCTCTTATTAAATAGGCATCCCTAAGAGAATTGGACAAAAAAGCTTACCTCCCACATGGACAATAGTAACAGCATCCTACCTGGTCTCTCCTTCTCTTCCAAACCATCCTTTATGTAGATGTCAATCATTTTTCTAAAACAGGTTTATGACTGTCTAACTTCCATTCAAGAGGCCTTCACACATAGAGAATAATGACCAAATTCTATATTTCATCATTTAAAGATCTCTACCAGCTGACCTAGAATGACTTCAACAATAGCTTCATTTCATTCTCCCTGCCTTTTTCCCTCTCCCTCTCTCTCTCCCTCTCCCTCTCCCTCTCTCCTTTCTGATGGTGTGGTTTTTTTTTTTTTATTCTTTTAACTGGTTGTTAATCTTACTGGTTCCCTCATTTATTTTAAGTTAAGCAAAATCACTGGCACATTTTTATATTTGTACTAGAGGCCTGATGCATGAAATTCATGCAAGAGTAGGCCTTCTTTCCCCCTGGCTGCTGGCACCAGCTTCCCTCTGACACCTGGCATCCAGGCTTCCCTCACAGCCCCGGCTTTGTCCGGAAGGTTGTCCAGAAGGATGTCTATTCTAATTAGCATATTATGCTTTTATTATTATAGAGGAGTCATATTTTTCCCTTTTTAGTGGAAAAATCTTTGTGTAACTTCATGTATGTTTGCCTCTACCCTCTTGTGCTTTTTGTTCCTGGGAAGTTTTTTCTGTTAATAGTCCCATGTGATAGCATTGCATTGCAGTATTGTCACTCCTGGACACAAGGATTTGACTTCATCTTTGCTCCTAGTGCTCCAGACAGTGCTTTGGCATGTTGTCATGCACTTGATATGTAGAGTGAGCTGCGAAGGGAGGATGCAATTCTTGGGCTCTCTCCTTGGTTGGTGGGTTCAGGGTCAGGGGCATACCTTCCTCGGGCTTTATGACTGCCTGGATCCCCTGCCACCCACTTCATCCCCAACCGTACTCTCAGACTACCTGCTCTAGTCACTCTCTATTGCTGCATAACTAGTCACCACAAACTTAGAGGCTTCAAACAATATCCATTTATTACCTCTTACTTCTGTAGGTCAAAAATCCAGGCAGGCCTCTCTGGGTTCTCTGCTTAGGGTCACTGGGCCACAGAAATCCGCCTACCACACCTGCCTCCCGACTTGGCTAACAGTGCCACATCCAACAGAAATGAGACTCGGCAGGAGGTTGTGTGTACTAAAGTTCAGGGGAGGAGTGCAATTCCTAGAGATAAAGGGAGAAACTAGCAAAAGAGGACACGGTTTGGATAAAAAGGCAGGGTTGACCTGACAATAAGAAACTGCTCCTGAAAGTCCACGGGCAAGGGTACTTCATATACTTCCTAGACACCATTAAAAAACAATACCAGGCAGCTGTATGAATCTTCTGAAATATCCAAAATATGATCAAAATACTAAAGAGTATTGCAACAATGTATTAATGAAATAACACATCTGAAAATACTAATTTATAAATTATAAAGTGCTAAGCAAACCTACATTATTACTATTAAAATATTTCATATTACATTAATATTTTGTTACATATAAGAAAATAACTACTAGTAATAGTTTAAATGTATACTTCATGCCAAGTCCTATGCCTTCACATGGATTATGTCTCACAGCAACAAGTCTCCCCCCCCCCCCCCATTAGGTAGATAGTATTGTTATTCCCATTTTACAGATGAGGAAACTAAGTACCAAAAAATTTAAGGGACTTACTCAAAAGTCATGCAGTCAGGAAGATAAAACTAGGTTCAGTGCAGGTCTGTCTGGTGCCCAACCTATTTGTAGGTCACTGTGTGATACTATGGCTGTTAAGGAAAGAGCCAGAGAGACAGTTACAATCAGGGAGAAAGGGTCATACCTGCAGATGGACAGACAGATGGAGAGAACAAACATGGACATTAGTTCCAAAGTACTGAATTGGGTGCACTAGCTAAGGTATACTGCTCTAGTTGCAATTCGCTGTTCACAGCTTTTCTGGAATAGCTGTTTCATATCCCCTGTCTTCATAATATTTGAAATTAAAATGAGTTCTTGAGCACTTGCTTATTCTTTTATTTATTTATTTACTTATTATTATTATTACTAGAGGCCCGGTGCATGAAAATTTATGCACTGGAGAGGGGAATCCCTCAGCCCAGCCTGCCCCCTCTCACAGTCTGGGAGCCCTCAGGGGCAGGAGGTGGCCTGACGATCAGGGGAAGGCGATGCCCCATCACACCTCTGCTGCTGCCACTGCCAGCAGAGCAAGCCTCAGCCGGCCCTGGTGACCTGAGCCTCAGGCGTCAGCTGGGCAGCCGACATCTGAGGCTTGCCTGCACCTCGGGCCAGCCTTAGGCAGCTGGGCAGCCACCATCCGAGGCTTGCCTGTGCCTCGGGCCAGCCCTGGGCAGTTGGGGGTTTGAGGACGAGTCTGGCTGCACCACGTGCCTGCCACTGCCTCCCCCTCCCCCAGCAGGGCTGAAAGGACTGGGCGCCGCCATTTTGTGCCTATGGGCACCACCATCTTTGTCATGGTGTGATGGTCAATTTGCATATTCCCTCTTTATTAGATAGGATTATTATTTTTTTAATCCTCACCTGAGTATATTTTTTTCCCATTGATTTTTAGAGACAATGGAAGGGAGGGGAAGAGACACAAAGAGAAAAACATCGATGTGAGAGGGACACATTGATTGGTTGCCTCCCACATGCTCTCTGACCTGGATGGGGATGGGGAATCATTGAGCCTGCAACTGAGGTATATGCCCTTGACTGGAATCAAACCCTCAACCCTTCAATCTGTGGGCTGACGCTCTAACCACTTAGCAAAACCGGCTAGAGTGCATTTGCTTGTTCTTTAGGACTTTTCACTTGTTTTCCTTGCCAAATCATCAGAAGTACCTTCTCTAGCCAGGGCCAAGATAAAGAATTATTGTACTGATTAAATTGCTAAGGACAGAATGAAATTACCTCATTGGAATCAAATCAAAGGCATGACAAAATGTTCCCTACTTCCATAAAAACCAAGACTGTGTGTGCGGTGTGGAAGGGTAGATACATTATGAAAGCTAAGTTATGCAGGGAAAAGTGGAGAGAAGAAAAGAGACAAGGAACCAGGTGACAAATGGGAATGGAGAGCAAGGGGATATGGCAGATTGGTAAACAAATGTAGTTGGAAATTTGGCTTTCTGTTTGGGGAGAGGAGGTAAAGTTAGCTCCCTACATCACAGAGTGATTTTAAATGTCACTTTATACATAATTAGATCTGTCCTGTCACTATTATATTTACTGATTTATTTACCTATTCTGATTTCAATATTACACAGTAAGGTTTTATATTGTGTTCTAATATCTTACGTCCTTGATCATTGCTGTTTTTCAAAAATTAACTGCCTATTTTTTCACAGTTTATCTTCCAGGTGAACTCTAGTATCAGTTTTCATGTTTAACTTCACAATTTCCACTGGAATCATATCAAACTCATAGATTAATTTGTGGAAGCGTTGACACTTTTGAACTCTTTGGACCATCATCAAGGAACCTGGTATAGCCCAAATGGAGTGGCTGAGTTGATTAGAGCATCGTCCTGTGCACCTACATGCTATTGCTTTGATTCCCAGTCAGGGCAGGTTTGATTTCCTGGGTTGCAGGTTTGGTCCCTGGTTGGAGCAAATAAGGAGGGTGACCAATCAATATTTTCCCCTCACAACGATGTTTCTCTCTCTTTGAGGTGAGGATTAAAAAAAGAAAAGAAAAGAAAAGAAACCTGATACATCTATCTAGTCATGTGTTCCTTTTTGTATTTTCTTAATTCTTGTGGTTTACTTAATTTGGGTTTTGCACAGTTTTGGAAACTTATTTTAAGAGGCATAATAGTTTTTGTGGTCATCATCAATGGGATGTTTTGGCCATACGTTTTCTAACTAATGTGTAGGACAGCTAGCTTATTGAATTCTTTTATAAGACCTAATAGTGCTTTCAATGATTTTCCTGAATTTTCTAGGAAGACCAAGGTACTGATTTTGCAAAAGAACAAATTATTCTTACTTCCTATTCTTGTTCTTATTAGCTAGGACCTTCAGCAAAAGGTTGAATAAGGCCAATAGTAGAGTACACTGACTTTACTGGGGTTGCTCCTAACATTTCACCATTTAATATGATATTTTCTATAATTTTTAATGTGTACTCTTTGTCAAGTAAATAGTTTTGTTCTAGTCTTAGCTGGTTAAATTTATTATTAATAATGGGTGCTGAATGTAACCAAATATATTTAGTGAATAAGTTGAAATGATTCTACAGTATTGACTGGGGCTGTGTTAAGTTCTGGAGCTTGGAGACCTCTTCCAGGCTCATGTGATTGTTGGCAAAACTCAGTCGCTTGTGGTTGTGAGACTAAGATACCTGTTTCTTTTTGGCTGTCACTTGGGGGCTGCCTTCATCTCCTAAAGGCCCCTGAAATTCCTTGCCACGTGGCTTTTCTGAAAGACGTGTAACAACATGATGGTTTGCTTCATCAAGGCCAACAGGAGAATCGCTCACTCCTATCTCCTAGGATGGAGTTTTATCTAACAGCCTATCTAATAAAGAAGGAATATGCAAACTGACCATCACGCTGTCACAAAGATGGAAGCGCCCAGTCCCCTCAGCCCCGCCAGAGTCCCACAGTCCTTTCAGCCCAGCCGGGAGGGCGGCAGGAGCAAGGTGCGGCTGGACCCGCCCTCAGCCCCCCAGCTGCCCAGGGCCGCCCAAGGCTCAGGTAACCAGGGCCAGCTGAGGCTTGCACTGCCGGTAGTGGCAGCAGCAGAGGTGTGATGGGGGCATTGCCTTCCCCTGATCGCCGGGTCGCCTCCCGCCCCTGAGAGCTCCTGGACTGTGAGAGGGGGCAGGCCGGGCTGAGGGACCCCCCTCCAGTGCATGAATTTTCATGCACCGGGCCTCTAGTAAGCTAATAATGAACATGACTATAGTCTACTCTAGTCTGTGCTATATCTATCCCTAGTCTATTCTGTTCTACTCAACTCTGTTCACATTTGCCACATTCTATCAGTTAGAAATAAGTAACTGAAGGGGAGGAGATATATATCAAAGTTGTATACAAACCTGTACATGTCATTTTCTCTCAATTAAAAATAAGTCTTTATATTTGTGATCATATGCCTACCAACAAAATTTCTAAGGGCTTTTATTTGTGCCATTATTTTTACTTAAATTTGTCAGAGTGTATATTTTAAAAGAACTGTGTTTTTCTATAAAATTAAGTTCTGATTTATCATCAGTCCTTATAATTTTTTAAAGTTTATTTTTATATTCTTTTTCTTATATTTTGACTTAGATGTTTAATTCATACTTATTTACCTCCACTCTTTCTAGTGTTCTAAGAAGTGTATTCAATAGAAACCCACACATTTTCTTCCAATACTGCTTTGACTCATTCCACAGGTTTTGATAATTCTTTCTTTCAATGTTGTTCATTTCTAAATAGTTTGTACGAGGAGAATCACAAGAGAAGCTGCAGGAGAGGAGCCTCCTTGGCCATGTGAAGAGTTGTAGATGCTCCTTTCTGCCTCAGACTACTTTTTGTTCCTTTCTTTCTCATTTTCTATGTTTTTTTTTCCCAGTAGCCTGTCTCTACTCTCCTTCTCTCTCCCCCTGCTTTTCAGACAGCTATCTTCTTCCAGTCTGAGAGTTCAGAGAACTGATAAACTCTTCCACAAATGGCCTGCCGTCCCCACGAGTACCTGCCTTTTAAAAGTGTATACAGGCAGAAAAGAGGAGAAAAGTATCAATGCAATGAAAGAAATGGGTGGGTGAAATTGTAAAATTCTAAACCAAGATGGAAATAATGGAGTGAGAAGGAGGGTAAGACAAGTGGTGGACTTCTGGCATCTCTAAGATGCTATAACTAGGGAAACGGGTCATGTTGCTTTATTTATTTTTCCATTTTTTTAATTAAGGTATATTATATGTGTACATATCTTACCATTGCCCCCCCACCCCCACCCCACTCCCATACATGCCCTCACCCTCATGTTGCTTTATATACAAGGCAGATTCATACTCTTGCTCACTGAGGCTTCTCAGATACAGGTGCTCCAGAGAAGATGAGAGGTTGGGGACATAAGAATTCCCTCCCTGTGCAGTGTCGACCTGGCACATTAGTGTCAAATTTACTAATGAGCTACCATGGTTCTTAGGCAAACGTGAGAGAGAGTACTACTACCCAAACAGGTTGATTTTATTCTTTCAACAATTAGGTAATTTCATTGGAATATAAGCTCCGTGGAGTTTAATGAAGAATACTGGGCATTTTCTCCATCATTCTGTCTTTTACTACATGATCATAGCTACATCGGTATATATGAATATTCTGAAGATGATGACTATGGTGGGCAGAACAATGCCCGTTCCCTCCCCTGACTCCACCACCATACACACACACCAAAGATGTCTATCTCTTAATCCCAAGAACTTGCAAAAGGTACTTTGCAGATGTGATTAAGGCTCTTGAGTTAGGGAGATTATTCTGGATTTATTCATGTTAGATCCATGTAATCACAAGAATATTACAAAGGAAAGAGGGAGACAACGGAGTCATAGTCAAAGAAGATATGAGGATGAAATTATGCAATTACTGGCTACCAAGAAATGTTGGAAGTCTCTAGAAGCTAAAAAAATAAAACAACAACAACAAAAAACAAAAATAAGGAATTTTCTCCTAGAGTTTCTAGGAGGAAGTCAACTTCACTGACATTTTGATTTTATCCCTCCAAGATCCATTTTGGACTTTTAACCTCCAGAAACATAAAACAAGAATTTTGTTCTGTTTTAAGGCATGATTTTGTGGTAATTTGTTACCACTAATAGGAAACTCATACAATGACAATAGTCATGAGTGCAGTAGCCATCGGGTGTAACTGCTGGTTGATAATTCTAAACCTGAGACCCAGTGTTCCTCAATATGAATACTGGATCTGCCCAAAACCTAGTTGGTTTTTGTTTGGGGTTCAAACCCGCCCCCCCAAAAAAAAAAAAAATTCAAGGTTCAATAACCTACAACACTTATACATCACTATGGAACTGGCCCAGCTTGGGAACTTGGTAAATGACCCTGGTTGGATTCTCACTAATTCCCTGGTGCCTGAGCTGGAGTCCAGGCCCCGGAGAGGTTCTCTCTGCCAGGATGAGTCTTTCTTCTGTGAGGCCCACTAGCAGTTCGGGTGTGGTCAGTGAAATCCCTGAGAGCTATCCTGAGCTCCTTGAGTCACCAGTCATCTGGGTTTAGTGACCGCAATTCTTTGGAGAATACAGAATACTGTTGAGTTATATTTAAAGGAAGGGTGCACAAAGGTAAGAGTCTAGGCAGAGAGAGAAAGATTGAGGGGGAAGGAAAGCAAGGAGGGGACTGGCTTGAGACTATTTCTACTGCGAATGCCAGACAAAGATAGGTGGCATTCTGTGCTCCTGAGCTAATGATTGCCACCCAAATTCCACCCTTAGTGAGCCCAGCAGCAATGCAATGACACTACGTGTGCAGAGCACATGAATCAGAATATAAAAACGAAATTTAGCATGCCATTTTGAAAATTAAATTCTTGAAGCACATGGGTCTTACTTTACTTTCAGATATTTTAGTTATTTTACCCCTTTTTTCACCGATAGACCAGGGCTTCAGAATATGTCTGGTTCTTTTTCAAACTTCTCCTTGCTCCTCTGGAAAATGAAAATATTGCAAATACTGAACATCATGCACCTTGTCCTGGGCTGGGGAACCTGCAACCAAGGTACGTATGTGCCCTTGACAGGAATCGAACCCAGGACCCTTCAGTCTGCTAGCTGACGCTCTATCCAATGAGCCAAACCGGTTAGGGCGACACTTTACATTTTGTAAACAGTATGAAACCCATCAGAAATAACCATCATCCCAATTTCAAGGTGAGGATTGTAGGTTCAACCAGAGTTAGTGACTTTTACAAGGACTCACTTTTGAAAGCAAAGGGGCAAATATTCAGGCAGAGATAACCTGTTTAGGGTCTGGATTCCAGCTCAGGGGACTTGCTTGTCTTTGGGTTCATTTGAGATTTACTTGACATTTAGTTCCTATTGTGTACCAAGCACTGTTCAATGTGATGAATACAGCTGTAAACAAAACGGATAAAAAATCCTTTCCTGATAGAATTTACATTCTAATGTGTTGGCAAGACCCTGGATCTATTTTATCTGTATCCTAAGGTATTCAGCAAAATGCACCTATCATAACACTCCTCTCAGACAGATACTTAATTCTGAGTGGCAAGCTAGTTGGAGACCTGACTTTGACCCTTGACATAAGCCCAGGGGGGATTCTGAATTCAGACTTCCTCTTAATTTATGCGTTGACAAGAAGAGCTGGATTTATGTATACGTTGTTCAAGTTTTAATTCCATGATGATTCCCACGGGGTGAGAGCCAATTGTGCATTTCTGGTGGAGTACCTCTGCCTAGTCTTTGTTCTTTGCAGGCTTGAGCAGCACCAGGCCAGAACCAGGCAAAGCAGCTGGCATCGGTTGGCAGTTCCATCAATATTTAATCCGAACTCTACCTAAATGTGGGAATTCAAGGAATTCTTTATGTGGTAATCCCCACAGCAACCTACACTTCCTGTAACTTTTGTCTAACATTATTTTTCATGCTGCCAGAAATGTGGTGGGATTTCCATGAAAATCGTTCTTCACTTTTAAAATATTTTAACAGACAATGAGTAGAATTGCTACCATAATTTTTGAAGCTCATAGACATAATGGGGTAGATGAAAAGTTCTCGGCACCTGTGGAAATACGAATACCTGGGCTAAAAAGCAGTTAGGCGCATGCTTACTTATGTCGCAAAGATGGAAATCCTGGAGTAGCCTGCCACCTTCAGGATAACTTACCAACTAACCGTATACCAATCCCAGTAAAAACTCTTCATAATGATCAATGGTGGGAGCTAGGGTCCTTGTAATACATTTGTTATGATTAAATATATTTAATAATTGCAGTAGTTTTCTTTAAATAAAACTGCCCTTTTTTTACTGTAATTCTTTTCTTAAAAATTATTATTATTTCAATTAAGATCATCTTTACCTGGACTCTTTTCTTGTGTTTACGCGATTAAAAAACAAAACAAACAAAAAACACACAACCAACTTCATTTTGCCGAGCATATCTGGGAACACCAAAAACAGCTTTGCAGCCACAGTCTGTGAAACATATTGTAGCTTTGGAAATCCTGCTACTTGCTGGTAGGTTCTTTAATATGGATTAATGGCAATATTTAATAAATAAAACCAGCAATAATAATCCATTCAGAAATGGAAGGAAGGGGGAGGGAGAGAACACAACACCCGTGTATTTTTTTTCTTCTCATGTTTAATTGGCTGTTCCTTCCATTAAGTTGCACGGTTTCCCTGGCTTAAAAAGAAATGAGTAATGCAGGGAAAAACGGGAATGACGCGGTGACTCAGCACTTAATAGTATGGACAAATAATACAAATTAATAAAAGAAAGGGCAGCATAAGTGAAATTAATAAAATTAGGTCAAAGGAATTACAACAGCGGGATGTAAAAAAATCAAGAAAAAGAGAACACGGTGGCTCAGAAATGCACCAGGTAAGGGGACAGAAAAGTAAGGGGTATTTAAATAAGCGTGACAGAGAACACATATTCATCCAAAATGAATACACGTTCATTACGTCCCTTTCACAAAGCCAGGAAAGGGCCCTTTTCGAACCTTCCTTTACCGGGTGCAACCAATTCCTCCTTGACTGGCTCCTCTCTCGCTGCCTAGACCTGTGAAAGGACTTCAAGGTCAACTTCCTCTGCCTTCCTCTACTTGTCCTGCAACTTGGGAATCACGTGGGAAGCTTGAGCCAATGCCGGGCCTCGCTCCGGGGAAGGAAATCAGAAAGCGTGCGGGGCCTGGAACTGTTTTAAAGCTTCCCGGTGTCTCCAGGCGCCTCCACAGCCCGGAATCGACGAGCGTCTGAGCCCGAAGCCCCGCCCCTCCCCTCCCCGCCCCGCCCCTCCGCCCGTTAGCCCCGCCCCGGAGAGCGGCGCTCCTTCTGCCTCATTGCGGGCGGCGACGCGGCGTGAGCCCTCCCGAACGCTAGGGGGCAGACCGCGCGCACTCAGCTCCCGCTCTCCGCTCTCCAGCGCGCGGCCGGGTCTCTCTCCCTGCCTTGCGCATGCTCGATGTGTCCCGAGGTCGCCCTTGCCGGGTTCCCCACGTGCCGCGTGAACCTGAGGGCATCATGTTGTAAAGAGATGGGGGCCGCGGTGGTTCGCGCGATCAAGAACTTCAACCTGGAGAACCGGGCGGCCCGGGAAATCGGCAAGGTGAAGCCCTCTGCCGCCCCCAGGCACCCCTCCACCAGCCGCCTCCTGCGGGAGCAGATGAGCGGTAAGTGGTGCCGGGGCGCGTGGGGCCGGCTCGCGGCTCCCCGAGCGGGGGGTGGGCGGGGCCGCGCGGGTGGACGGGGGTGCCGGGCCGGGGTGGCCGCGGTGGCCGCGGTGGGCCGCGGTGGCTGGGGCCGCCGGGCGCGGGGCGGTGCAGGCGCCAGGCCGGTGACAGGGAGCCGGTCCCTTCGGCCCGCCTTGGAGTGGCGGCCCCGCACCTCGGAGTCCCGGGGGTGACGTCCCGCGAGTGCCCCCCGCCGCCGCGGTCCTCGCCGGCTTTCGGGCTGCCCGGTGGGCCACTTGCTACAGGGAATCAAACCCCGAAGGAATCCTGTGCAGCGGGAAGTTTTCCGTAGGTGTCTTCCCAGGACGACCTGGCATTTTCGTTTAGCTTTAAAATACTTTTCCAACTGCCCAAGTGACTGTTTCTTAACACACAGAGTGACTGACTGTCGTGTGTTAAGTGTTTAGGGGCCCACAGGTAATTCTTATTTGGTTTTAATGTTGCTGACATTCTTTTTCTTTCCTTAGACCAAGCGGACATCAAGGGAGAAATTGGTAGAAAAGATGACAAATTGCTGTCATTACTGAGAGATGTGTACGTGAATTCCAGAGATCCCGTGTCTGCTGCGCAGGTAGTGTGTGTTTTAATTCAGTAAAGAATGTAACCTGTTTGGACTCCGGGAAAATTATCGGAAAAGTGTGGCAGGCGGTAAAAGAGAGTGAGGCGCTCTGCAAGTGGAACCTGTCAGTGCGGTCGTGACCAGAATGCAGTGCATCGGCGAAGTTCAAACCCCCGTGGGCTAAGCAAGACACACAGGCCTCAGGGCATTGGATATTTACCAAAACTCCCAAAGATTTGTGAAACTGCCGATGGAATGCAACGGTGTGAATTATTTTCTATTGTTTCAGAATTTGTAAGATTTGGCAAGGTACTTCTACTGGTTGTCATTTGAATGACCAAAGGAGAGCTTTATTACGGTTTTCTTGCCCAGCTCACGTGGCTCAGTGGTTGAGCCTTGACCTATGAACCAAGAGGTCACAGTTGAATTCCCCATCAGGGCACCCGCCTGGGTTTTGGCCTCTATCCCCTGTAGGAGGTGTGCAGGAGGCAGCCGATCAATGATTCTTAGCATTGATGTTTCTATCTCTCTCCCTCTCCCTTCCTCTCTGAAATCAATAAAAATATGTTTATTGATTTACCCTTCAGTGTATTGAGATATGTTCTAATTTCAGGGATTCTTTTAGTGGTGGATTGGTGGTGTTTGTTTGATTTTTAAGAATATGTTCAGGTAGGATACACAGAAGAATACATTGAGAATGGGAACCTATGTGTAAATCCATATATAAATGCCAGATATAAGTGCTTTGTATATAGTGATGAACAAAATAGACCTAGTCCTTGTTCTCACGGTGCTCATCGTAGGAGGAACACAGGCATTAAACAGATGAGCAACTATAGTACATAATTACTGATAGGAAGGAGAAATATGGCACTGTGAGTGTATCAGGAGGACTTGTTTGAGACTGGAGGATCAGGGATGGTTTCTGAGGAAGTGACGTGCAGACTGAGGCCTGAGAGATGCATGGGAGTTAACCAGAAGAGTTTGTGGGGGCAGGAAGGTTCTAAGTAAGGGGAAGAGTTTGAGTAAAGAAGTGGCAAATGCCAATGACAACTTCCAGATTTTTTCCCATTCTAAAATTCTCTTGTTCTGTCTCTCTCTCTCTCTGGATAGGTAATAGACTGACAAAGATATAGTTATTAGTATAATTTTCAATAGAAAAGAAAAATAAAGCTCATGTGTAAAATAAAGTTTGTACATTATTACATGTAGTAGAAGTTACTGGGTTTAGGTATCACCAAATGCTCACATAAAAAAGTAATAGGAGTTGATGTTCATGTTCTTTGTTATTTTTAGGCAGGTATTGAATAATACTTCCATAAACGTTGTTTCTCTCATGTTAAATCATACATTTGAAAATTGGCTTTTGGAGAGCAAAAAAAAAGATTTTACATATAAAACACGATATATAGATACAATGCATAAAGAGATATATAGTGGTATTAAAATTTAAAGGGGTTATTAGGAAAGTCAAAAGGTTCAAGGGAGAGATTTAAAAAAAAAGGTTGAAGGTACCTATTTATGTTCTTTGTCCCTTTTTTCTTTTCGGCAATTCATTTGTGATGTCTCTAGACATCAATGATACTGTGCCTATAATATATCAAATAATTATTTTTAAATTAATTATTTAATTGTTTCATTGTTTTACAGAGAGAGGAAGGGAGAGGGAGAAACACTGATGTGAGAGAGAAACATAGATGGGCCTCCAGGGTTTAATAGGGACAGTTTTGAGAGTGGGTTAGGAGAGAACAAAATGCGTTTTATTGTTAGAGAATACCAGTTAAAAGGCTTTTGCAGTAATTTCTTCCAGAGACATTGGCTTGGACTAAGGTGATTTAGTAACTAGGAGAGAAGTGAATGGCTTTGAGAGGGATTTCGGAGGCAGTATCAATAGGATTTGGTCACTGATTGGATATTTATGAGTGGGGGAGAGGGAGGTGTCAGGTATAACATGACATAAGAGAAGCTTTGAATTTTGGGATGGGATACGGGATATAGGTGGTGTTAGTCAATGAGACAGAGAATATGGGGCTAGAATTAGGTTTTCAGAGGAAAGGGATAAATTCAGTTTTATACATGTTGATTTTGAGGTGCTTGTAGATTATCTAAGTAAAGATGCCCATTAGGCATTTGGGAATTTGGATCTGGAAGTAAGGAGAAAGTCTAGGTTAGAGGTCACATTTGAAAGTAATTAACATGTAGGTGGTAATGAAACTGAAGGTGGCATGTGGGATTACATAGGAAGAGTAATAGAGTATAGGGTGAAAAGAGGGCCCAGGCCAGACCTGGGGGCACACTAACATTTAAGGGGCAGCTGAAGGGAAGGAGTCCACAAAGAAAACAAAGAAGGAACCACTGGAGAGAAAGATGGGAAACCAGGAGAAGGGTGGCATGGACACCAAGCTTCAGGTGCCAGAGTGAGTTCACATAAAGCCTGAAAAGTGTCTTATGGATTAGAAATTTAAAAAAAAAAATCATTATTTTTGTAAAGCTTAACTAAAAGGAAAGAAACTGGTCATAAAGGATATATTGGGTTTGGGTTTGTGGATGTTTTTAAAGGTGACTACAGCATTTTTACATTTAGACCAAACAGCAGCATTAGGCAGGATACAGGTGAAAGCAAGAGGAAAAGAGGGAATGGACGATTGGCATAGTAGGTAACAGGAATGAAATACAGAGCACTAATTCAAGGATTAAGCTTGGATGATACAGTAAACCCTTGATTTTTTGAGCCTCGACTTAATGGACTAAATTTCTAGTCCATAAGTCATGTGAAGATTAATATCCTGTTAACTTTAAAATGCTTTTAACTAAGATTTACTTATAATTAAATTAATAGGCTATTTTGTTGTTATGAATTCACTGTTATTTTTAACAAATTTTAATGAAAAGGCCATATGCTGGAAAAAGCACCATAGTAATTTCACTGACATAAATAAATATTACATATCTGCAACTATAGTCTACATATTTAAATCCAAGAGTCACAGCTCGGTAAATGATCACACTTCATCACTGGAGGTATACAGTGTGGTTCCGTAGACTGGCATGACTATCTGCAGCAGTTTTAAGGAGTGAAGGCCGATGTTCCCATGTGAGCTAAACCACACCCCAGCTCTGAGCATTTGTTTACTCAAGGTGACTGGTTAATGCACACATTTACTAGACCTATTCAGTATAAATTTAAAATTATAGTAGTACATATAAAAAACTTTGCTGTGAAATTAAACTTTTCATACATACTTAATTTAAATTACACATGTCTACATAAGTAAAAATAGGTAAACTAATTTGTCAATTTTTTAACATACGTATTCAGAAAACCTACTTTACTATATAATGGACTTTCAGCTTTAACAGACACCTCCTCGCCCAAATTAGTCTGTTATATCGAGGTTTTACTGTACAGACAGGTGAAAAGATGGGTGTGCATATAACGTTTTATTTATGTTTGTTGGAGTATTAGAAGCGTTTGTTTATTTTCTCTGAAGAGAGAAAATATCTAGCAATATTTAAATTCATTCCTGGTTTTTGAGGCATTGATTTTGAAATGCAAAACTTAGAATCAGAATGGAGATCATCAAATAAACTTAGGGCAGTGTCAGAGTCCTGCCCTTCTAAAGCAGTCTTAACCTAATCCAATTGTTGTTCTTTTAATATACAAATGAAATATTGGGAATAGATGGTATACATTCGAGTATTATTTTCTAGAATTTCTTCATGATGGTTGAGCTATAGTGATTAAATGGTGATGTGATTGCCATTGAACTGTGGCTCATCATAATGAGAAAATGTAGTTTGGAGAAGCATGTGTAGTACTTATTTGAAGAAGAATAGTGGAGACTTGAGAAGCATGTCTGTCAATTTCAAATCTTTTCTGTCATCTTGAAAGCCTTTTTGTTGTTTTTGTCTTTTGATACTAGGACAAAGATGCTGGAACACCTCAAGAGCCAAAGGAGTTCAGATTGCCGAAAGGCAATCATGTTAACATGAATATTGAGAACATTCCCAAAGGCAAAGTTTCCATTGTAGAGGCTTTGACACTTCTCAATAATCATAAACTTGATCCAGATACATGGACTGCTGAGAAAATAGCAGAAGAATACCATCTAGAACAGAAAGATGTAAATTCCGTTCTCAAATATTTCGTTACTTTTGAAGTCAAAATCTTCCCTTCTAAAGACATGAAAGCAATTCAATCAAAATGAAGGAACTCTTGGAATTACTTTTCCTGTCCCCATGCCCTGTTTATTTTCTCATTTTTAGCATATTAAATTGTATAAATTTCTGAATGTTTAAAGCTCCCTCCTTATGAGTGCATCCTATTTATTGACCTCTGCTGATAGAATAAATTTTGTTTTCAACTTTAATTTGGTTTAGGCATGTATTCGGGTGTAATATCAGCATGACTAACTAGCAGGTGTATAAATTTATTTCAAATAAAAGAGTTAATTTTAAGTGTTATTTTAAGCATATCAGCATTTAAGTTGGTCATATGACCTCTTAGGAAATGTCCTGAATCCCTTATTTGACACTTAAAGTTTAACTTTCCAGTTTAGGTGGTTAGTTTATTCTTCCTATGGAATAGTGAAAGTAAGCTTTCCTGACTCTTACGACTGACATTTTCTTGTTAGGAAAAGGGAGACTTGACAGTGAGGTAGAACAGTATTTCCCAACTAAAGGCAGACAGGAAACTGGATACAAAACCAATAGAAAATACATTTTTATTACTACAGGGAATAAGGATTAGTAAGGTCTTTTTAAAATTTTGTTTTGAAATACCTTAAAATTATAAAAAAGAATTGGTGTTTTAAAATTTTAGCAAATCTGTATTTGGACAAGCAAACAGGTAAGTGCAAGAGCTTTCATAGAGGCAGGCAGTAGTGGAAGCTATCTGAAAAAAATAACTTTATCTAGATTTACTGTAAAAATGCAAGAAAATTTTAAAGAGTGGTTAAATCAAAGAACCATGATAAATTTGGTGACCAAATATACATATTTTCTAATTTAAATGCTGGTTGAAAGAAAATAGCAAGTAGAAGCATAAAATGTGGTCATTGGAAGGGACCTGGGAAATTGTTGCTGCATTTAACAAATTTATGAGCACAACAGTACTAGGGTCTTCAGCAAAACTGTATAAGTCCAACTCTGTTGTGTTACTACCAGTGAGATTTTGGCTGGATTGTATAACCTCTTTGAGAACGAATTTCCTCTATAAATTATTGTAATGCTGTCTTAACTCTATAAGGGTTACTGTGAAGATAAAAATAATAAAAGGTAACAAATATGACTTTCTTTTGCAGTTGAGAACAGAGGCCTAAGGAAGTTTCATGACCTATTTACAATTCTGACATAGGCTTAGAATTTAGGTTTCCAAAATCATACTGTTATATTGTTCTGCTGTGCCAATAAGAAGCATATCTCAAAAGGGCAGAGGTGTATATGGGGGAATATGGTAAGAAAAATTCCAGATTATCACTGTCTTTCTGAAGGAAGATAGACATTCATTACTTCCCAGGAAGTTCCTTGGAAATAGTATAAGAGACGCTGAGGCCTTCAGCATGATGATGGAATTAGGCGTTTTTAATACTAAGAGCAAAATTGACTGAGATGGGAATTTTAAGCATGTTTTCAAATGCAATTTCATTACGTGACTATATCTAGTTTATATTTAATTAAAACTCGTCTCGTTCTTTTTAAGAAAAGAATTCAGTATAAAATTACATTTTAAAACTCTGGTAAATCAATCATCAAAACTGCTATCCTTTATCAAATAAAGATCAATACCTGAATCACTAATACTGCTTTTTCTGAGCCATTTTTCCTATTCAAATCTATACTGTGGTTGGGCAGCTGTAAAAATGTGGTTGTTATGTGGTGTCACATTATAAAATAAAGTACTTCCCATATAATTAATTGGCCTATTCCTGTTTTTTATTACATACTAGTAGCCCTGCGCATGAATCTGTGAGCCAGTAGCTCGCTGCTGCCCTCCAGTAGCTCTCCACCTGCTGCCCCGTCCTCCTGTAGCTCCCCCCGCCCCTGCCCATAGCTTGCTGCCCTGTCCCTCCTGTAGCTCTCCGCTGCCTACTTGTAGCTTGCTGCCCCACCCTCCTGCTGATCTGTGATCCAGTCGATACTTGGTCGGTCATTATGCTTCACAGCGTAATGACCATTTGCATATTACATCTTTATTATATAGGATAGGAGAGTGTTTGGGTATCACAAAGAGTGGAGTTAGATCCAAAAAACCTGCCTATAGATCTCAGCAACACCACTAGCCATGTGATGGTGGAAATGTCCTTGACTGTAAAACAGGTAATACTTGCTAACATCTTGAAAGCAATTCTTGTGCTAGGCACTGATCTAGGTACTTTATATGTATTAGCTTGCTTAATATTTACCACAGGTTGAGGATAAGTACTGTTAACCACATTTTATAGGGAAAATTGAAACATGGAGATCTAAAGTAACCTTTCAAAGCTACCCTCATAAGTGTTGGAACCTGCATTTAAACTCTAGTATGATGATTTTCAACTCTTTTTATCTCATGGCACACATAAACTAATTATTAAATTCTGTGGCAAACCCCAAAAATATATTTCTTCCTGATCAGACAAGAAAAATTGGTTTAATTTTGGTTGATTTACAAAAACAAGAGTAATTACCTACCCTTTTTGCTCCAAAGTGACTTTAAAAATCAGGTGCCAACTTACACCATACACAAAAAATATACTCAAAATGGATAAAGGACTTTAACATAAGACGGAAAACCATAAAAATCTTAGAGAAATCCATAGGCAGCAAAATCTCAGACATATGCCAAAGCAATATCTTTACCTATACAGCTCCTAGGGCAATGGAAACTAAAGAGAGAAAAAACAAATGGGAATACATCAAAATAAAAAACTTTTGCACAGCAAAAGAAACCATCAACAAAACAAGAAAGCCCACTGCATGGGAGAACATATTTGCCAATGTGTTATCTCCGATAAGGGCTTAATCTCCAACATTTACAGGGAACTCCTACAACTTAACAAAAGGAAGATAAACAATCCAATAAAAAAATGAGTAACAGATCTAAATAAATACTTTTTGAAAGAAGACATACAGAAGTTCAAGAGACATATAAAAACATGCTCAAAGTCACTAATCATCCGAGAGATGCAAATCAAAACAACAATGAGTTACCATCTCACACCTGTCAGAATGGCTATCAACAAATCAACAAATGACAGGTGCTGGCGAGGATGCGGAGAAAAAGGAACCCTTGTGCACTGCTGGTAGGAATGCAGACTGGTGCAGCAACTATGGAGAACAGTATGGAGTTTCCTCAAAAAAATAAAAATGGACTCCCATTTGACCCAGTGATCCCACTTCTAAGAATATATCCCAAGAAACTGGAAACATCAATCAGAAAGGATATATGCACCCCTATGTTCATAACAGCACAATATACAATAGTTAAGATTTGGAAACAGTTTAAGTGCCCATCAGCAGATGAGTGGATTAAAAAACTGTGGTACATCTACACAATGGAATACTACACTGCTGTAAATAGAAACTCCTACCATTTGCAACAGCATGGATGGACCTGGAGAGCATTATGCTAAGCGAAATAAGTCAGTCAGAAAAAGATAAATATCACATGATCTCACTCATTTGTGGAATATAATGAACAACATAAACTGATGAACAAAAACAGACAGAGAAGCATCAATCAGACCATCAAACCTCAGAGGGAAGGCAGGGGAGGGTGGGGGTAAGGGGGAGAGATCAACCAAAGGACTTGTATGCATGCATATAAGCATAACCAATGGACACAGACACTAGGGGGGTGAGGGCATCAACAGGGGGGTGGGGGGGAACAATGGGAGGTTAAGGACACATATGTATTACCTTAATCAATAAAGAAAAAATTAATAAAGCATTTTAACACAGTATTCAAACATTTTTTAAAAAAGCAGGTGCCTATACTTGTATATGAAAATTTCTGATACCAAGAATTAATCAGATGGCAACCTTATTATGCGATGTGACCAGTAAGATGCAGCTCTATTATATCACCTATATATTTATGGTTCAAGACAGGGCATTCACACTGGATGGCTATTGTATTGGCTGTTGTCACATTTTTATTTGACAATCTAAAGGAAGAGTTTAGTGCCCCTGACAAAATAGTCAGGTATTACATGTTTTAAAAATTCTTGCAGCATACTGGTTGAAAAATTGTAACCTTAGTAGGTTATTTTTAAAAGCTTGTGTTCCTAACTACTACACACTATTTTGCCTCCCTGGGATTATAATGATTAAGTGAGATGACATGTGAGGTGCCTGGTACGTATGGAGCCAGAACTACACAGTGACTCCTGTGAGAATCACCTGTGGAGCTCTGGAAAAGTACATGATGGAGCCCTGTCTGCCATGATAGACTGATTTGGTAAGTCTGAGAGACTCCTTTGTTGATGGGCTCTGGGTCAGGGATGGTTTTAGAATAATTAATTACGATGGCACCAGACTACCCAAACGATGTACGCTGACCCTCTGTGCAGGTTGCATTTCAGTATTTCCTGGGTCTAAAGTTTACTTTCTGCATCATGAAGAGAAGAAGAAAAGAATTCCTGGAGATGAAGTTTGGGGTCAGCAAGGTCCGGAGAGGAGGAAACGAGGTTAATCATAAAGTAGGCAGAACAGGGATCCAGGAAACTGATAAAAGAAAAACAGCCCAAGTGGGTGGATTTGGCAAAGTTCTACCATAAACAGGGCCACCATATTATGTATTGCCCAAACAGGGACACTTGCGAGTGATAAGGGCACCAATTATATTAGGACAACAGGGACAATCGCATGAACTGGAATGTCTTGAACAAAACAGGCAGTACGGTCATCCTAACCACAAAGACAATAACGGAGGTCTTGAAGGCCTTTTGAGATCTGGATGCAGCCCTCTTATCTCCATCAACACTGAACACTCAGCAATGAGCCATCTGTCCCAACTAACACTTGTGAATGGATATCCCCTCCTCCATATTTCTCCATGCCCTTAAACACCAAGAAAAGGAGGTTGAGGCCCTGGACAATCGGTGGTGTGATGAGAAAGCTTCTGTACTTGTACCAAGACGGTTTGAACTGAAGTGGCTCAAAGCATGCTGAATTGGGATTATGCCTAAAGACAGCTTGTGTACAAGCTGAAAATGTATAGAAATGAGCATGTTAAAAGGATTAAAATGGTTTGATGCATCTGAAATAGCTATCACTTATTGCTTGATAGCTGCTCTTAACTTACTAACAGGATTGGATTACTTGTTAGGAGAAATGATGAAATATTAGATCTAAATTCCTATATAAAAACCAAAGCTTTGCGTTCAGAGCTTTTGGGTCACTAATTCCAGGGCTCTTCTCTGTTTGCCATGGTCACTGCTCTAGCAATAGAACTATGTCTTGGGAGCACATATGCATAGAATTGGAGAAGAGGGGCTCACCAGTTAGAAGAACAGGATTCTGAGCAGAGATGAAGTTGTGTAATTTTTAATGTAATGATGATAAGTAGGTAATCTTAAAGTTGCTTCCTGTGAGGAAAAAGGCAACACATTGGTCACTATAAAGATTAATAATTTTGGGACAAGAGTTTAGTCAAAATAGGTTAGCTAGTACTTGGGACTTGAGAAGTAATCCCTGAGACGAAAGGAAATAGATAACAGTGTACAGTCTTGATGAGCAGGAACATTTCTTGGTTGCATGAGAGACCATAGCCCTTAGAGAGTTGTCTGATTTTGCGAAAGGAAAGCCACAACAATGCCATCTGACTGACAATGAACTCTGCTTATGGTTCTGAAGCAAGTAAAATAAAAAGATTTATGTGTGGGATTGATTACTGACATTCACATCTGGAAATAGAAGGGACACTGAAGTAAATATAAACAATATTCATTTCTAAAATAAAATCTCAGGCCATTTTCTTATTCTAGAAGGATAATTATTGATTAAGTTTAATGCATATATATTTGGTAGTAATAATTCCATTTAGAGATAATGATTTTGAGCAATTTGGTAGTAATAATTCCATTTAGAGATAATGATTTTTCCAATTCGATAAGGAAAAATCACTAAATTTTGCCTTATCGAAGGAAACATTGAGAGAGAATGAGAGAGAGGCAGAGACAGAAAGAATGGGAGGGAAGGAGGAAGAAAAGAAATTACTTGTTGCTTTACAGACATCACAGAATTACATCACCAAAGCAAATGAGTAAATGGCCTCTTAGGTTATTCTTTTTCCTTATGTTGCTGGCCATGGTGCTTCTGGAGGAACAGCAAAAGGTAAGATAAAAGGTTTCCAAAGGTCCAGATTTAAGAAATGCTGAAGCCTCAAATTGACATTCTTATCAAGGCCTTTAAATATAGGGTGTCCCCCAAAATGTATACACACTTTGAATAATTGTAAAGGCAGTGTTTATTAAAATACATTTCACTTTCAAAATCAAGCTATCAGCTGTTAAAGTGTATATACATTTTTGGGGACATCTGTATTTAGGTTGCCACATTCTGTTTTTTAAGAGACCCACTTTTAAGTAGGTCAAATATGTGACCCACTTTCAAATGTAGATATAAGATTAATGTCATGATTTTGTAAAACTTTCTCTGCTTACAAGTAATTTATTAAGCAAAAAGAATGCAAACATTTAAACTTGGCTTAATAAATTATAAAAGAGAAGTGGCTTTTGAAATCACTTCCTCAAATTGTTAATTATTTATTTATTCATTCATTCACCACAATTTTTTACTGATCTATTTACTGTGTGCCAGGCACTATTCCAGAAGCTGGGGATACAGCCAGGTAGATGACAAAATCTCATGGAGCTTGCAGTTGTACAATGTTAGCTGCCTTTTCAGCTATCTTTCGCTCCATAACAAACCATCTCAAAACCTAGAAATTTAAAACAACAACTCATTATTACCACTCATGGTTTTGTAGATTGTTGGAGCTCAGCGGGGTGGTATTCCCTTAGGCTCTCTCATATAGTTGGGATTGGGGTTGGTGTTATCTGAAGGCTAAATTCATCTCATCACCCCTTAGAATAATATCTAAGTTCCATGCTGCTTAATCTCTCCAAACTAATCTCTCATGACTTTATCAATGTGAATTCTAGCCTTCCTAACTGAGGTATGTATTTATGACCCAAAATGCAAAAAAAAAAAAAAAAAAAGACAAAAAAAGAAAAAGAAAAAAGAAAGAAAGCTGTCTGTGGTTTATTGAATGGCAATTTAGTTCCATTCTGTTTAATGAATTTTACTGAGTATTTATTGAGTGTAAGTCTTTGAGCTAGGACCAGAGGTAAGAGTTATGATAAGGAATAAGCATAATTCTTACTTCCTGTTGGGATAAGAGAAGTGTATAAATTATCCGATGTCAGGGTGGCATTTAAGTGCCATAAGAAGTATAAACTATGCAATGGGAAATCAAAGAAGGGAAAAAAAGATAGCCCCCTGAGAAGGGTTTATTTGCCTTAATTAATGCTGCTGTCACAAGGAGAATGAAGCTGCCATTTACAGGGGAAATCATTTACACTAATAAAAGAGAAATACACAAATTGACTATCACTTCATGATGCCCACCAGCCAATCAGGAGTGAGTATGCAAATTAACCCAACAAAGATGGCTGCAGCCCT
Organism: Cnephaeus nilssonii; assembly: GCF_951640355.1. Classification (NCBI taxonomy): domain Eukaryota; kingdom Metazoa; phylum Chordata; class Mammalia; order Chiroptera; family Vespertilionidae; genus Cnephaeus; species Cnephaeus nilssonii. Next base: position 46,619,897 of record NC_137080.1, read on the forward strand.
GCCCCCCATCTACTCTGGGCCTCTGGGCAGCAGGCATGCAGGTGCAGAGCAGCCGGGCGGGGTGGGACACCTGCTATGAGGGGGAGGGTGGGGAGGCAGGGGGAGCGGGGCGGAGGGAGCTACAGGAGCAGTGCTCCTGCTGCAGCGAAGACTGAAGGCTCTGGCTGGAGTGAAGAAGGAAGGCAGTGGCCAGAGCAAAGGCCTGGGTCCCGGGTGCCAGAAGAAAACCGGTGCTGGCAGCCAGGGGAAGGAGGGCCTATTGAACGAATCTTTGTACAACAGGCCTCTAGTATAAAAGTAATTAGTTTAGAATTAAGGTTCTGGAGAGTCCACTCCCTTTATGTGGCTGGTATATTTGGTGACTGCATGCAGGTCTTCCACTCCTTGTGAACACACTTCTGATGCTGGAGGAATTAATGGGCCAAACTTTTCAGACATGAGTGGGAATGAGACTTTTACGATATCTTCAGAAAGTGAATTTTCTGAGACTTGCATGGGAGGATGGAATGTAGAAGAAGGCTTTATTTGTGTAAAGTGACATTTCTCGGTTCCAAAGCCCCTGCCCCTTAGGCCGGTCCTGGAAGAGGGACAGCTGGGAGTTCAGCAGAGCCAGAAGCAGGGCCAGTGTCCAGAGTTTCTGTTCCATGTTGCAGCCAAGTATTGTTCGGCATTCAGGCCAGATTGAAGTCTATTAGTCCATGTGTGGAGTCCCACATGGTCCTACTCATGTGGGCACAGCGTAGCCACCTGCAGCAGGAGTCCCAAGAGGGCCAGAGCTGGAGTGCCGAGAGAGAGAGAGAGAGAGAGAGAGAGAAAGAGAGAGAGAGAGAGGGAGAGGGAGAGAGAGAGAGAGGGAGAGAGAGAGAGAGAGAGAGAGAGAGAGAGAGAGAGAGAGAGAGAACTTCCTTTGTTTGGAAGTTTATATATTTAGATTTCTGGCCTGCCCATCCTGGCCACTGACTTGCTCCCAGGTGTGACTGATGGTCAAGTACCTTCCCCTGTCACTCAGACCTTACTGGGCATGTGTCTAAACTGCCTTTGTCCAGTCCCTTCCCCCATCAATGAGCAGGAAACAGACTTGGAGTGTTACATGCAGCTTTTGGCAAAGCTGAACAAGTGGTATTTGGTCTCCTCTTTTACTCCTTTCCAGGTTACTACAACAGTATCACGTCCACATTTCTTGAGAGGCTACTGCCTTCTGCGTGGCTTTGATTTTCCCACACTGGTGGCCACTGCTTCCATTTCTCCTGGCTGTGCTGGTGCAGCGCAGGCTGAGACTCACTGTGACACTCACTATGGGGCTTTGGTGCAGAGTGTGCTATCTATCCTGAGAGAGCCCTCTTTAATGTTATGGAGAAGGTGTGACCTCTGGCAAAGTCTCAGATCTTCATATTTTATTAGGTACCAAATGTCCCTTTTACACCTAGCATTTACATTTATGTACATTCATCTTCTCCGATTATAAAGTTGCCAGAGAAGAGCCAATGGAATTAGGTTGCTGAGGCTGCCATGACAAAGGAACACAGGCTCGGTGGCTTACACAGCAGAAATTTACTTTCTTACAGTTCTGGAGTCTAGAAGTCTGAGATCAAGGCGTCAGCAGGGCTATTTCTTCTGAGGCCGCTCTCCTCGGCTTGAAGATAGCTATTCTCTCTCTCTCTCTCTCTCTCTCTCTCTCTCTCTCTCTCTCTCTCTCTCTCTCAGATATTTTTATTGATTTCAGAAAGGTAGTGAGGAGAGAGAGAGAGAAATATCAATGATGAGAGAGAATTACTGATCAGCTGCCTCCTGCACGCCCCACACTGGAGACCAAGCCCGCAGCCCATGCATGTGCCCCAACCGGAACTGAATCTATGAACTCCCGGTTTATAGGTTGACACTCAACCACCGTGCCACACCAGCAGGGCTTCTCCCTGTCTCTTCACAAGGTTTTTTCCTCTGTCCCTGTCTGTGTCCGAATCATCTCTTCTCATATGGACACCAGTCATACTGGATTAGGGCCCACCCTAATGACCTAACTTCATCACCTCTTTAAAGGCTCTATCTATCTCTAAATACAGTTACCGTCTAAGATGCTGGCGTTAGGAGTTCAACTTATGAATTTTGAAGGAACACAACTTAATCCATATTACTAATCTTTGTCAGAATTTAGCTGCATGTAATTGTTTTTTAAGGACATAATTTGATCTTGGTGCTTTCTGCATCTCATAGAGTTCAAGTTGGTTTATGCTGCAGTTTAAACTGAACATTTCTATTAATGATAATTGGGACTTCTACCCACTGAGGCACTTTATAGCATTGGATGGTATCTTGGTCAGGATCAGGTCAAACTCGTTTATTTTGGAAGTTCAGTTATGGTGACTAAAGTCAATAATTAAAAGCAGAGTTTAGATCTCAGGGTTCTGATTTCTGATTCACCATGCAATGTTATACCTGCCTCATAATACCACATAATTTGCTAAAGATGACATGGAAACACTGCAAAATTTTGGTCTCTCTTTAGCCATCAGAAATAAAATTAATAATAGGTCTAGTGTTAGGTTTAAGGCTTCTAATTGTATTCTAGTGCTTTGAAAATATTTGCAACCCATAGGTAATACCTATGATAATTTTTCCTAAGTGAATTGGATGTTAAAGAGCATAAAAGCAAGGCACACCTGCATTCAAATATCAGCTTCCCCCACCTATTGGGAACTTACTCAAACATTTTCAGTTTCATTCCTCCACTAATGAAGTTCCCCCACTATTTATTTAGCTGTGAGGATATATCAAAATAACAAGAAATAAATGTCTGATCTTCTTGAACTTCATAATAAACAAAAAAGCACATCATAGCAATGTACCATTTTTATGCCTTTTCCCAACATAGCTGTGATAATAATTTAGAAATTGGTTTCTGGGTCTAATGAAAATTTTTCTTTTCTGCTATTTTCCTTATGGCTTTGTAAATTTAAATCCTATCTACTTCAGATGTGCTGTCATATTTATAAATATTTATTGCAATTAATGAATTTTTTGGAATTTATAGTACAGTTTATGAGTATAAAATAATGTAGTATCACTATCTGAGAGTTCAATTAAAAGGAAAGAGAATTCTATAAAAGAGTCTTAATTTAAGAAGAGTGTCAATCTTGATTGACTAGAGATAGTATGAGGTATAAAATATTGGGGAGAAGATTAATTCTTAATTATTTAACCTGATACATAGTGTAATATAGTCAGACTCCATCACTTCGATTTTTATTATTTGACAATACTAAAAGACCATTTAAATAAAAGCAACCTCCAAGAATAAAGTAAATAATAGTTTGCTAAGCAAACTATTAGTTTGAGACAAGTACTGGGAACATATTTAACTTGTTCTAAAGAATAAATTGCTTTTAAACCCCAAAGTTACTATAAAGACTTAATATATTGCTATGTATTTGAGGAAATTATGCTAATTACAAATGTGTGATTACCTATTCTTTCCCCAACTGGACTTCCATTAAAAAAGATGTTTATGTTTACATGCCTTTGCTTATCCTGTGACTTTACAAAGGACAAAACCGCACTCCTTTAAAAATATTGTCATTAGTGCAGTTTTCATTTTTGTTAGCTTGACTTGGGAGATTTCAATCCAACTCCAATGATGGTAAATTTTTATGAAATAAATAATCTGTGGGAAACCCTAAAGTAAGACATTTTATTTATTTATAGAGTACTATAAATATATGAAGCATTGCATTTATAATGATAACTAGTGGCCTGGTGCACAAAATTTGTGCATGGGTGGGGGGGGGGTCCCTCAGTCTGGCCTGCACCCTCTCCAATCTGGGACCCCCTTGGGGGATGTCCTACTGCCGGTTCTATGGGATCGGGCCTAAACCGGCAGTAGGACATCCCTCTCGCAATCCGGGACCGCTGGCTCCTAACCGCTCACCTGCCTGCCTGCCTGATCACCCCTACCACTCTGACTGCCGGCCTGCTCACCCCCAACTGCCCCCCCCCTTGCTGGCCTGATTGCCCCTAACCGCCTCTGCCTTGGCCCCACCACCATGGCTTTGTCCAGAAGGATGTCCAGAAGGTCTCCTGGTCTAATTAGCGTATTACCCTTGTATTAGTATAGATGGTGATAATAATGATGTTTTTGTCATGGCATATACTTACAGTGTTTATTATTTACTGGGTAGGGTGGCGAGTGCTTTCCATTCCTAATTTCATTTTATCCTCACCATTATCCTTACTTATATGGTAACTTCTTTTATTGTCCCCAATTTACAGGTGAGAAAGCTGAAAATATAAGTGCCGAGTACTAGTTTGACCTGTCCTGTTGCTAGTCAGTGAGGGAGAGGCTATCCCAGGGACACTTTTTCTCCAAAGCCAGGTCTGACCACAGTGGTGGTGGGCTATTTCCATCACCACACCTATAGTCTACTTGTAATTCTCAGTGCCAAGCAAGCAAGACTCTTTGGGGCTAGAAACAAATATGACTAATGCCTATATCAAAGATTCCCAGAAAAATAAATTGTCTAAGGTCAGTGATATGCCACAATGAATCTTACAGGGGAGGTGGTACTGGGCTGGACATAAAAGGAGAGATAAGAGTTCACTGTGGAGAAAAGTTTAGTATAGAGAGAGGGAACGACGTATGTCAAGACTTAGAGGTGAGAGAAGTTGGAAATGCTCAGTTGTCTTACTCAGATCTGGGTTAATAGTTTGCCTTGCATTTTTTTATCCCTCATGCTTCTGCCCTCAACCAAGGATTATGCCTTTTGTTTCTTTACTTTCACAGGTGTAGGGGACCTAGACTATCTTGTATTGCTTGAGCCTGTTTTACATCATATTCTATCTTGAGACTCTTTGCAGTCTTGCAGTTGGCCTTATCTTTGATGAATCAATGCTGGCCTTTGAGGTGTACATGTATGGTTCTGAATAACATCCTTGGTGATGGCCTGCTGATAGAGGCTTTGAAAGGCTGATTAATTAGACCTTCATACCTCAGGCAATTCAAGAGCTCAGAGAAGAAAGGTCAGCTCTCTAAATGAGACTCGCAAAGACAAGCACCAAAAGCTTTCTCCTCTTTGGACCATATCTTACTACTAGAGGCCTGTTGCACAAAGAGATTCGTGCAATAGGCCTTACTTCCCTTGGCTTCCAGCACTGGTTTTCCTCTGGCACCTGGGACCCAGGCCCTCACTCCAGCTGTAGTGTGCTGCCTTTGCTGCCGACTCTGGCCAGAGTCTGCCACCTTCGTCTTCACTGCAGACTCTGGCTGGAGTCTGTCATCTTTGTCTTTGCTGCTTCGCTGCAGACTCCGGCCTGAGTCTGCCGTCTTTGTGTTCGCTGCAGACTCCGGAGTCTGCAGTCTTCATCTTCACTGTGGCCAGAGTGCCACTCCTGTAGATCCCTTAGCCCACCCCCCCCCCCTCCATCCTCCCTCTCATAGCAGGCATCCTGCCTGGCCATTCCACACCTGGAGCAGCTGGGCAGCCACCATCTTTCTCCTTCTAATTTGTATATTCCCTCCTGATTGGCTGGTGAGCATAGCCGAGTGATGGTTAATTTGCATGTTTCTCTTTTATTAGTGTAGATATTTACTATGGCATATTAGTTGGTTGTTCTGATGACAGTAAGGGAGAGAAGGCTGAACAAGGACGGGTGGGGAAAGGTTTTGTTTTGAGGGAAGGGTTGTAGGCTCTAGTCTCTTTTGCCAAATTTCACTCATTAAATGGTCTTGGCTCTCATGTCACCTACATCTGTGATGCTGATAGATTTTTCATAGATAAGAAATACATCTATGAATCAAGTAAATATTACCATTCTTCAAGGCTCAGCTATTGACTTCTACTTGAGACAAAACTAATTAATCCTAATGGTTAAATCTCATACATAGACCTAAGATTCCAGCAATTGTGTCCCCTCCTTCCCTTATCTAACAGTTTGGACTGATAGGGCTTTGAATGGCCAGATATCATAGTGGACATTTCCTGGGCTTCTCTCCTCCCAGCTCACTGATAGGGTGTCTTTTTAAACAGACACCCTATCAATCAGAATTTGGAGACCATATAGTGCCCTCCAAACAATTACGGGTATGGGGAATAGTCTCCCTCCACATTGTCTGCTATATTAATTTAGGATTTGGGAGGTGGGAGTTGGTCTAGATTTTGTTTTGGCCTCCTTGAAACATCAAAGAATGAGACAAAGCAATTGGACACCACAGTATTAGAAACCTTTTTGAAGGAAGAGCAGCAAACTAATTTTTCCTTTATCCCTTGAACACATTGCTTCCCCATTGTCCATTAGGAGAGAAGTCAGGTCTCCTGTTAAGTTGGCAAGAATTAGGAGAAGATGTTTTTAAGTGTGTTTCCCCCTGTATTTTCAAGAATAGTATTTGCACATGTAAAAGGGAAAGAGAAAAATGCCAATTTTTGAAGAGGTTGCCAGCAAGCTAGAGATGAGAGTGCAATTGTGAAGGTTCTAAAAGAATGCAAATACCCACAGCAGCCGTGATTTACTTTCATTGATATGGCTGAGGGAACAGAGAAAAGAGATTAAGTCACTTTCTTCTAGGACTCAAACTCCTTCCTTTCTTTCCCAGAAGTTTATTTCTTTTTTTTCTTTACTTTTTTTTTTTTTTTGCAAAATCCCAAATCCATGTTTATTTTTTCAACGTAGTGTACAATTTAACATATCATTTATCTTCATTCATTATGTCGTATACCTAGGACTTCATAAACATATTGTCCTCAGAAGAATTCCAGAAGAAACCGCAGTCACCCAGGCTTATTCCCCACTTTACCTCAGAGCAACACAGTATTATCCAGGTAATCCTATTTTTACCCGCTAATGAGGGCACTCAATCTAAACTTGCACACAGCCCAGAGCCGGTGCATTTCTGGTTCATTTTAACCTGAATTAGGGCTTCAGATTCTCCTGAAAACGGATGCCTACCGTGCCTGCTTCAAGGCAGTTCATGGCTTCTTCCGGTCAGAACTCAATGTTCATTTCTCATTACCATGAAAAAAGCCCTCCGGCTGTCCAACCAGCTGGAATTTTTCACCAGCTCTGAATAAACATTTCAACCCATAATGAGGCATTGTTAGGTTTGATGAAGAATGTGGAATAAGGGACAGAGTAATTTACATCTATGCTAGCCACCCATTAAAGTTTTTCAGTAAATGTGAGGCAAAAAAAAAAAAAAAAAAAAATGGCTGTGGTTTTCAAAATGTGGAGGAACAGTTGAAAAAGATTGCTGTTACCCAATGTACTGCCCCACGAAAGGAACCGGAAAAGCTGTTGTCCTTGCTGGTGTGGCTGACTGGTGTGCAGACCCGCTCTGCACAAGAAAACCTTCCATGGAGATGAAGTCGGATCCCCAAGAGCAGGCCTTAAATGTCCACTGTAGGAGCTGCCCCCACAGGATTCATCACTGCTCTGCATTCCTGGAGGTGGGAGCTTGGGTCTGGAAAGAGGGCAAGCCGAGGTAGATGGTTCCAATGTCAGAGCAGCCTGGGTCAGCCTCCTCTCTAACCTGCGATGCTCCCCAAGGCCCCAGAATTGGTGCCCTCCTGAGCGAGTCAGAATATTTGGGGCAGAACTCCTTTGGACAGCACCAGTAAATTCAGAACTTTCCCTGGGGTCTTTAAGGAATTCTCGGAATCCAATCTATACTGCTTGGGGTAGCCTGCCTGAGGCCCCCGCAGTTCCCTCTTACCCCCTCACACCACCAGGTGCATTTCCCTCAAATACAGCCGTGAAGGGAACATTCAACACGTTAGCCAAAATGAGTCAACTTGTACATCTTTAGCTTTTGAGTTTCCCAGGCTTTTAAAGCTCTGGCCTTGGTGCCAACTAATGTCCTCCTTGGTATGAAGTGTATTGAAAGATGAGACAGAGGGCCGAAAACCAGGACTACAGGCTTTATTAGAGGAGAAGGACCCTGCTGGGCTGCCTTGCAAAGGAAGAGAGCACACGTGCAGGAGTGAAGACGCCTTTTGAGGGGAGGAATGGGAAGGGATGGGGCTTAGGGTACTCAGCTTGCGCTGATTGGTGGTTTCATTTAAGGCACATGATTAGGCACTTAGGTACTTAGGAATCGGGGGCTTAGGGTATTTGGCAGGTGCTGATTGGTGGTTCAATATATAGTCCATATAAGGTGCCTGGTTAGATGCTCAGGAATGTTCAGGCCGCAGGTGCAGTTTACATCATACTCCGTCCATCAGTTGGGGGAAGGGAGGCTCTATCATGTATATTTGACTTATAGTAGACTTTTGGGAAAGATCAAGGAGCCTTGGACCGATCCATAATGGCCTAGCTAAGAGGGCTACCCACGGAGGGGAAAAGGAAAGCTTGAGAATCCAGGGAGGAAGCATAGGCCGTAGGGGGCAAAAGCTGCTCCGCATTCAGCACTCCCCCTTGCAGCAAGGCACCCACACCTTCTGAGTTGCCAGTTTCCCTGCAGCCTCCATGCGCTCCCAGCAGAGACAATTGCATTTAATTTCGTATTCACTGGCTGAGGTTCTTTAAGCCACTTTAAATATCAGCGAAGCATTCTTACCATAAACAGAAATGTTGTTCTGAACTGATTACTTAAATGAGTTTGTCACTTTCATAGACTGGAGATCTTTTAGAGGATTTTGTTTCCAAAAGAACTTCAGAAAATACTAGCAAAGATCTTTTATGAAAGTGAGACAAGTGATAAAGAACTGAATCTTTCTAAAATTACCGATTATGAATCACCAGCAAAACTGATGGCTTATGCATATCAAATCTGTGCTTGAAAACATCATATTGCCAGAAGGCTGTGCCTGGAATGTAGAGTAGAAAAATAAGATGTAAAACGTCAGTGGCAAATGTATAAAAATGATCAGCCAGATGATATTTTTTAAAAAACATAACAAAAAACAAACCTGGTAATTGTATTTTTGCTTCTCTAGTAGACAATATTACCCACTTTAAATGCTAATAAAAAAAACTCTTGTGTGATGGTTCCTAGCAAAAGAAAAATCAGATTACAGTATTTTAAAAGATACTGACATTTACATCAGAGGTTGTTTTTGCTTATGATGGCAATTTCTTGTTTTTAAATAGTGATGTTGGGCTCTTGTAAATGGTTTTATACTTATATCTGAAGGCATGATGATTATAAAATTGGACATAATGAGAGAAGGAAATATCTACCCTCAAAGGCCCGTGGGTGAGACAAACAGATCAACCATTTCAAATTTTTGCTTTCTTTCTTTATTTTTTAAACATTTTGTAAAGGAAGAGAATCCCCTCAAACATCCCACTTAATGCATTCTCTTTGGGAAATTATGTGCTTGCTCCTGTAGGGGAGAAGGATTTTATGAAGTTATAAAAGAAAAAGTATGAGCTTTAGATAGATGTTGGTCTTTTCTTCTTTGAAAGTAGAGCAGTCTTTTATATTTCTACATGTCCTCTCAGATGGAACAGATAAAATGATCAGTAAATGACTTTTGAATGAAGAAAGGGACAGATTCAGACTAGAGCAGATTTCTATATAGATAGACACCAGCATGTATCATATCTAGAACTGATATAACTCATTTTTAAAAAAAATCAACTCAAATTTCTCCTTTAAAATAAAAGTTTTGAAGGAAATGCAAGCTAAGAATTGTCATTTTCTCATGTGTCTTCATAGTAACATTACTACTTAGTGGATGTTGCCTTTTCTGGAGTAATGACTATAGAGGGCTTTATAAGCCACACCGAAGTTCACACGTGGTGCCTTAGCCCTGGGGAGCCACTGAAGGATTCTGATAGAACAGGACAATTGGGGCTGGGAAGCAGGGATACTAGGTAGGATTCTGCTATGACTTGTCCAGGTTTTTCAGGAAAGATAACTAGTTTTAGATAGTATGAGTAGAAATGCAATAGAGATAGATATAAGAGGTATTTAGAAAAATTACAAACTCTTTGAAAGCCAGAATTTTGTTTCACTTATCTCTGTGCTTGCTTCAGCACCCCAGTGTAAGGGACACTCAGATCCAAAGGACATGTTAGAGTAGAATGAAGATGACAGGACATGACGAATGAAATACAAAGCAAATCGTGCCTGCAATGCCTATGGTGGGTTGTTTGGGAAGAATACTCAATTATATTTTTAAAAATGATCCTAATATGCCAGTAAATAGGAAAATGGTGATATCCCTGAGAGAGACTTCCCCAGGCTAAAGTTCATAATCAAACACAAGGTCCATACTTGCTTCTGGTGCCTTTGTGTGGAGAAGCCCAGGACTTGGTTAGATTGTCTGCAAGGAGGATTCTCCGAAAGGTCGGGGCCTCTGAGGGGACCTTGCCGAAGGCGGCAGCCCCTACTTTGACTTTTCCAAACAAGTCCGATCCCCCCGGGGTGTTCTGCTAGAATCTCTATTTTTAGTCTTTAAAGACCCGACCTTGTAGAAGCATATACTTTCTCAAGGATACTTACCCTGCTGATTGTATCTAGAGGTTAATTTGAGTTCAAGCTGTTGTTACAATAAAAAGCCAACGAGGCAGGCGAACAGGACTGCTTTGACTACTAAAGTAAAAGAGGCCCTTAGCCCTCTCTTTCACAGAAGCCTGTGTCGGAGTAATCTGTTCATCTGTCGCTCAGGGTCTTCTGGTCAGCCCCGGCACCTTTGAGCTTTCCCCAGAAAGAATTCCTTGATTCCTCCTGTAAGGTCCATGGATGCTCTTCACTAAGTACGTTGTTGCTTTTATCACATTGTATTACTATTAGTTCTCTCCTATTAAAACTTCATGAGGGTAGAGATCTAATCATGTTAATTTTTAAAAATTGAGGCATAATTGTCATGTGCTAAGATGCACACACCTGGGAATGTAGAGTTCAGTTACTTTCTACTTATGGATGCACTCATATAACCCCTACCTTCACCAAGATGGAGAACATTTCCATCAGCTCAGAAAGTCCTCTCTGCTCCTTCTCAGTCAGTAGTCAATAAATGCCCCTGCTCCTGCCCCAGGTAACCACTATTGTGACTTCTATTGTATGGATTACTTTTGCCTGTTCTTTTTGTTAATCCTCACCCCAGGATATTTTTCCCCCATTGATTTTTAGAGAGAGCGGAAGGGAGGGGTGGAGGGAGGGAGAGAGAGAGGAGCGGGTGGAGAGAGAGAGAGAGAGAGAGAGAGAGAGAGAGAGAGAGAGAAACATCTATGTGAGAGACACATAGATTGGTTGCCTCCTGCACAGGTCCTGACTGGGGCCAGGGATCAACCTGCAACCAAGGTAGGTGCCATTGATTGGAATCAAACCCAGTACCCTGCAGTCTGCGAGCTGATGCTCTAACAGCTGAGCCAAACCGACTAGGGCAGTTTTGCCTGTTCTCAAACTTCATATAAATGGAATCATTCAGTGTGTACTCTTTCTGCTCGACAGAATTTTGTTTTCTCTCTCTTCTTCAACAGAGTATTTTTGAGGTTCATTTGTGTCATTGTATCAGTTGTTGTTCTTATTGTTATTTAGTATTCCATTGTATGAATGTATTATTTTCCTGTTTAAAATGGTTCCGTTTTGATCTATTATAAATAAAGCTGATCTTAAAATTCTTCTACATGTCTTTTTGGGGACACATGCACTCATTTCTCTTGGGTATGTACCTAGGGGTGGAATTGCTGAGTCATAGGGTAGGCATATATTTTGCTATATTAGAAACTGCCTAATCATTTTCCAAGGTGGTTTACCATTCTACTCTCCCACCATTAATGAGCCTTGAAGTTGCTTCACATGCTCACCAAGACTTGGATTGGCCGGCCTTCTAATTTTAGTCATGTGGGTAGATTTGTAATGCAGTTTTAATTTATATTTCTCTGATTAGTAATGATGCTGACCACCTATTCATTTGCATATTGACCACTTGGAAAAAAATTTTAAATGTCTCATCAAGTGTTTCACACATTTAAAAAACCATATTGCCTGTCTTTTCTTATTAATTAATCATGTTACTTTTTGAATTCCCAATATTCAGCATAGTGACTGATAATTAAAAATATTTTAAAAGGCTTGTTGAGTAAGACAATGGAGTAAATAAAACTGGCTTTTTCTCTGTTACTGGCCACAGGAAAAGAGTTTTGAAAGTAATTAGCTTCTATGGTGCATTTAAATGTGTTGGTTTTTTAAAATATCAAGACATAAATTCTAAACACAGCTGGTTTTATTTGTGATAGAAACACTGATTTTATGTTAAAATTTGGTTCATTTGTGCATTTAAAACACTCATCATCAGTGTCTGGAAGCCCAGAAAGATTTTAGACTAGAATACAAATTGTAACATTACTTTCCGTTCTTCCTTCATTGTGTTAATATGGTAGATTAGACATGATGTCCAAAATGCAGGATTTATTCCACTAGTTACATTTTTCATTTGATTTCTAGATTAGAAATGTGCTTTTAGATTTTTTGAAGCTAAATGAGCATAAAAAATAAAAAATTAAAGTCCATATATTTTGTATTTTAATAACTATTTTTCTAATTCTAAGTAAAAGCCACTCAATTTTGAATGTTTACAAAATATGGCAAAGAGAAAGACAATTTTAATTTGACCCCATCGGTCTTCTTTTTGAGTTTTGTAAACATGCCTCTGTGTGTGTGTATACATACATGTGTATTCTGTGTGGCCATATGTTTACTTTTGTAGTTCCACTCAACTTTCTTCTATGTTAGACAAGAGGACTGTGTATTGGTATGAGATGTATATTTGTATAGAAAAGAACCTGGTTGGTGTGACTCAGATGACTGAGCATCAACCTATGAATCCAGAGGTCACAGTTCCATTCCCAGTCAGGCACATGCCTGGGTTTTGGACACGATCCCCAGTAGGGGGCGTGCAGGAAGCAGCTGATCAATTATTCTCTCTCACCATTGATGTTTCTATCTATTTTTTCCTCCCCCTTCCTCTCTGAAATCAATAAAAATGTATTTTTTAAAAATAAATTTGGTTGTTTTATGTCTCTGGTATCTTTTGTATAGCTTTTTGCTTCATGTAGCCAACAAGAAAATAGGTATTTATTAATCCTCTCCCACTATTTGTACTTTCAGGATGAGACCTGTGTCCATCTTTCCTGCCCTTCAACACCTAACATTATGCCTTGCATATGTAGCAGTTGCTCATCAAGTGTTCATTTATTAACAGGCCTTAAGAGCTGCTGGCTGTAATAGAGATGTCCTCGTGGTGAGGAGGAGGCCAGATTCTGAATAAGAATAGGCTGCTCTATGTGATTCCAAATAGGGGTGTGAAATTCATGGCTTGCTTCTAATGCTGAGTTTTTCTAGACTCTAGAGCTCAAAGGAATCCTTCACAATCTTCTTATTCAATTCCATGCATCCAGGCGAACGAATTGCTGAACTCTGCTACAGCCGTGAATTTTCCTGAAGCTCTTTAAAGGTGGAGACTACTGAAATATTTTATCAGGTGCAGTCTCCTCCAAATAGTATTCCTGGGTACATTAACTCAGTAATTTAGTTATGTTCGAAATCGCTCGATTTCAACTTGGACTTTTCTAACCTTAAAAAAGGTAATTATATTCCACATTTAGGTGGTAAAAAGGAAAAGGTAGCAAAAGCAGTATGCTGAATTTATAAATCTTAAATATACAAAGTTGTAGCCCTGCAAATTAATGTGACATATAGTTTTAAAACATAAAAATTAAATGTGATTTTATAATTTCTCACTTATACAGATATAAACCCAAAGGAAACAGATAAGTATAATATAAACAGTGATCTCAGATTTGCATATATTTTTCTTTAGACATTTTAGTATTAATAAATGCTTTATGTGTAATATACCTTCAAACTGCACCCATTCTACACACTTTCTAGGTGTTATGATGTTCAGGCTGTAGAATATTTCAGCAGCAATGCTAATGAGCAGCTGACCTCAGATACACTGTGGGATAAGAATGCAAATCTGCACCCTATTGACCCCTTACAGGGTAAAGGGATTCTGCTTTTCCTTGTTCTCCCCTGTCCTTTCTATAAGGGTTTCACTCCTCAACAGGAAGAATTAAGCTTCTGAGTATGATCAGAGGGCATCAGTTGTAATTTTTGCAATTGATTATTGGTTAGTAAGTAGGCAAATATTTTATCAGTACTCAATGTGGTGCTGAAATCCTGCTATCAAAGCTGCTTATAAATCTAGTTCTTCTTACATCTGAAATAGCAATATAACTGAGTCTAAGAAAACCCAAAAATTGGATAAGGTTAATGAATTTACGTTCCTTGAGCAGTTCCATATCAAATCATTTAGTGGGGTTAAAAGCATTTCAAACAATCTATATTGCAACTTATTTCATACTAAGTGTAAGACATTAAAATATAGTTTGTGCTTTTTGTGAGCAAAAAAGAGTCTTTACATGGTTTACTCTTTTAAATGCATCCCTTTAAAAATATAATAAAATAGACACATTCTGCTATTAATTCCCAATGTTTCCATTCCCGTAAGACACCAGGTCTGTTGATCACTGCTCAGGAGACCTTGTTGGCCCCACGTGTCTTTAAAATTGCCAATTAGCAGCCCTGCCCAGATGCAGCTTGTTACCAGCCACAAAAAGGGGTATTATTTAAAAACAGGCAACTTGTTTCTCCCATAATTGGGCTAAAAACATGTGCATAGGGCTATCTGAGACAATGGATGGCATAAAGTTTGTTTAAATCGTTCTAACCCTGAGAACCATCACTGCGGATTTTACTGTCTGCTTCAGTGCTCTGAGTGTGAGCACCCTGGGGAACGGAGGCGTTGTTTTGCTTCACTCAGTTCAAACTGCTTTGAGACTCTCTGACATCATTAAGTCAAATTTTAGCCCAGACATTTTGTTCAGACTGAAACTCTGAATGACACTTGCTCAGTTGACTAAGAGGGAAGTGCAATACCTGGGAACTGCCCATAATGTGCTACAAATGCCAAAGGGTTCAACGTGGGCCGATAAACACATACATTTCAGCTCGCAATGTTTTATATTCTGCTGTGAAGGTGGTATCTTGTTGTTTGCCTGCTTAATAACGTCCCAGGTCTGGGGCGTGTTTCGTTGAGAAGCGTGTGTATTCTTTTTCTTCCACATGTTCCCTCCTACTTCAACATTCCACCTCCTATCTCCAAAGAAGGTTGTGCCTTTTCACTTGTGTCAAAGGAACAGAGAGGTTGGGCACATAATAGTTGAATGTGAAGAAAAATAATCCTTTCTGAGTTTTTGCCCAGAGCTCCCCAGGCTATTCCCTCCTGCTCCCTGCATCTCCTTCTTCCCCTCACTTGGCTATAGTTCAGAGGGAGGAGGCTTACTTTTAATGGAGACTTGGTTTTTCTTTGATTCAGCTGTTTGGATACCTGGAACTAACTCAGCAATGCCACTCAAGGCTATACTCCATTCTACCTAGTTAGGATCATTTCATTTCTTTATGTACTTTTATAATGGTGAAATGTCACCTCTGTTTAAGCACTGTGGAGTTGACCTGAGCAATCCAATATTGTTTGCTTAAAACTCAGTACCAGTGGAAGAAGTAATCCAAACTTATTGCTACTGCATTTAAGGGTTTGGATTTTGTTTTTTTGTTTTAAAAATCTTAACAGGTGAAAAAATGAAACAAATTATTTAAGATTCCAAATATGGATTCTACTTGGTTTTATAAGCCAAATGCTGCCGAATAATGTGAAAATTGAGCAAGAATCTTAAAAATATAATCATTTAGATTCTGCTAGTGAAAACAATAACAACAGCAGCAAAGAAGGAAACCCCTCTTTCCTGTAAACAAGGGCAGCTCTATGTCTGAAAAAATGGAAACCCAGGCTTTACCAAGACAGAGGAAGCCAGTAGGTACACTGACAATGCTGAGAAGAGAATGACAGAGATTCAGGAGTGCTTGCTGATTCTTGGCTTCTGTCCTGACCTTGAGTTGTTTTCTGTCACTCACAGCTAAAATTGTCTTCACAAATACTGTGAATAATATGAAAAGCTAGAAAGTCTTAAAAATGTAACTGATGACATACCTTTTGCAGAAAGGAGTGTATTAGAAACACTCAAATGCTGAGACTTGTTTGTCTCTCCAGGTCTAACAGTGAATGTCTCATAGGTGTGCAGGATGGTAAGAAGCAAGGAAAATTCCCGAGCAAGTGGAATGGAGAAACTGAGACAAGAAAATTAAACAAGGCCAAACAATTTGAGCAGCTTGCAGCCAGTTTGTGAATTACAAGACTTGATCTTCCCCAACCAAAGACACTTGATTGCAAATGGTTTATACCTCTCCTTCTTAACCAAAGAATACATAGTTTAAATCACTCTGGCCTGGGAAAATAGAGAACACAGACCCAATTAATGCCATTTGTGCCAGCTAAACCCAAGGACAGATGTAGTCTGGGGAACAGATAACAAACACCCAAAACGCATTTGGATGGTATCACTTGCGGGGCGGGGGGGGGGGGGGGGGGCGGGTGTTAGGCAGGATAAATAGCTGGTAGGGCAGGAGGAGGGGGAGCAGAAAAAAAGGGGGGTTATCTCATCCACTGAACAAAGAAGTCAGCAGTTAGAACTTGTCAAAATAAAGTCAGCAGATATTCTCATAAATTCTGGAAAAAGTTGCAACAGTGTAAAAGAGGGACCTTGACATCTAGTCTATCTGGCAGACAAACCTCAAAACCTATAGGAGAAAAATATA
The DNA here is from genome assembly GCF_951640355.1 of Cnephaeus nilssonii. Classification (NCBI taxonomy): domain Eukaryota; kingdom Metazoa; phylum Chordata; class Mammalia; order Chiroptera; family Vespertilionidae; genus Cnephaeus; species Cnephaeus nilssonii. Next base: position 46,636,548 of record NC_137080.1, read on the forward strand.
AAACCCTTGAACCCCCACCAGGCTGAGCACTCAGTCTAGCTGATTTGCTCGCTTATGCTTTATGCCAAGTATATTCTTAATAAATTCACTTGCTTTGCTTCAACACCACTTTCTGTCACTTATCTGAATTCTTTCTTCTGAGCGTGACTAAGTCAGTTCTCTGGTAACATAGGAATGGAAAAGCAGCTACTACAGGATTTCTCAGGTGAGACCTCCAGGTCCAGAGGAGAAGGAAAGTAATCTGAAGTAGGAAGTAGTCACAGAGTTACTATAGGGAGGCAAAACCCTGTCAGGGTATGAGAGAGTGCAAAGGCCCATTGCTACCTTTGACTCAGGGAGTTGATCCCCTATGTACAGCACAATTCTGAGGCATTTCAGGAAGGGCTTATGGGACAGGGAGATGTCATATCTACTCTAATCCTGACAGCACTTCTTAATTCTATGCTGTTCTAAAGAAACCAGAAGCATACCATGGAATACTATGCAGCAGTAAAAAAGAAGAATCTCTTACTTTTGAGAAAGCATGGAAGGACCTGGAGAGTATCATCCTAAGTGAAATAAGTAACTCAGAGAAAGGTAAGTATCACATGATTTCACTCATGTGGAATCTAATTAACAAAATCAACTGATGAACAGAATGTATCTAGAGATATGGAAGCATGGAAGAGAGTGTGGAATCTCAGAGGGAAGGCAGGGGAAGGTGGGTATTTGGGAGATAATCAACCAAAGATCTTACATGCATAACCCATGGACACAGCCAGTAGGGTGGTGAAGGCCTGAGGTGAGTGGTGGGAGTGGGCTGGAGGAGGTCAAAGGGGAAAAAATGGGACATATGTAATACTTTCAACAATAAAGATTCAAAAAAAAAAAGAAACCAGAAGTAGAGAATGGAAAGAGAAAAAAAATCAAGAATCCTATATAATAAAAGGGTAATATGCAAATTGACCCTAATGGCAGAACAACTGGGAAAAACCGGTCACTATGATGTGCACTGACCACCAGGGGGCAGATGATTAATGCAGGAGCTGCCCCCTAGTGGTCAGTGTTCTCCCACAGGGGGAGTGCCACTCAGCCAGAAGCCACGTTGATGTGTTAGTGCAGCTACTGTGGCGGGAGCCTCTCCTGCCTCCTCAGCAGCTCTAAGGATGTCCAACTGCAGTCCCGGGCTGCCAGAGGGATGTCTGACTGCCAGCTTAGGCCCAATCCCCCAGGGAGTGGGCCTAAGGCGGCAGGTGGACATCCCCCGAGGGATCCCAGACTGCAAGAGGGTGCAGGCTGGGCTGAGGGACCCGCCCCCCTCCAAGTGCACAAATTTTCGTGCACCGGGCCTCTAGTTTAGAATAACTTTAAAAGAAATTATGTAAGATTGATATGGGTAAAATATCAATGAATATCCCTTCCCGAAGAAGTTGCTTCAATTGATAAACAGAGAAGAGATATGAAGGTGCATATACTTCAGGCACCTGAAAAAGGGTTGAGAAAGGGAAGTGAGTGAGTGGATGAAAATAATGTGGAACTAGTGTACTGTGATTGTAAGCCATACAAGAATATATTAACTTGAGAAAATAAACATGGAAAGGGCAGGATGTAAATGTTCAGACTTGTTCACTTTAAGACACTTCATATTTTGTTTTTTGTTCTCTTTGATGCCCTAAATATATAAATTGAAATATTTTCTCATCATCCAGGAGAGCTTGAAGAGTCAACCCTTCCTTCCTTCAAGAAAAGAGAAACTGGTTATAAGATTTAGGTGATAGGTATAATGGGCCTTCTCAGCTCATTGTGAAAGAATGGGGGGAATATAGGGCTGTGGAAAGAAGCAGAGTGGCAGGGAGAAGCTGAGACAAGCAGGGACTTCCTCAGAGTACCCTGGGAGAAGAGAGTAAAAGGGGCTTGGAACATTAGCTGAGTTTCTTACCAGTGATAGCAAATCCAAAAGTGGGGCAAGAAGGAGAGACTTGATTCAGGTAACAATTTGCAAAATGGGAAATGCAGCCTTCACCAGAAACAAAAAGTGTGCTCTGACTATACAAAGTGGGGAGACCACCTTTTATACTAGTAGAGAAAGTTCCCACCCATGTTCCCAGTTAGTATCCAAATTTGTATGGTTTTGATTGGCTTGAATCCCAATATTCTGATTGGTTGGCATTATGTGTCCCAATTAGTTGTTATGGAGCAGTTCTTATTGGTCAGTTTAGATACAAATGAGAAAATAACTACGCAATTATGCAATTCTGATTGCATGGAGTAGGTCTTAGTCCATTGCTTCAAAAGATGAAATCAGCAACTCCCTTAAAACACTTGACTCAGATGGCATAACGGAGCAGGGTACAGTGTGGGAAGCCAAGAGTGCAGTCTGAGGTTCCTCCCAGTATACAGAGTACAAGAAAAGCCCCATGTCAGCAGATGGCCACTAGACTCATTATTTACAACATTTTGGCCCTCAGTTAACCATGGGGAGTTCATCTCAGCAAATAAATTCACATCAAATGAATCTCTCTCCTTGGGGTCCCCACCAGTTACATAGTTTTACCCCACATTGGCCTTTGTCCAAACACTAAGAATGCATCTGCTATTGCCCTGGATTTTCAGGATTCCCAAAATACATAGAATTTTCCCCTACTCATTATTAAAAAATTCTGGTTATAAAAATGAGGTATTAATATATGTGATGAGGGTTTATTTGTAGGGTCAGGGCTTCAGCAAATTTGGTCATAGATTTCAGGTATCTCTTCTAAGTAGATTGTGTAGGGAGCGGCTATAGGGTCAAGCCTTGGACTAACCTGTGGCAGGGCCACAAACAAGTCCCAGCTTGGAGGGCAAAGCCCTCTTAGCATAATTAAGCTTGACCTTATAGTCCTCCCTAGTTCCTTCCTAGGTAGCTAATGGGCTGTGGGAGGTGCAGCAAGTGCTTCCAAAAAAAAGGTGAAACTCACAAGAATATTGTAAACATGTTGACCACTACCCTTGTTTTGCTTTGTGTGCTCTGACTATAAAATAAAAACTCAGCTTGCAGGCCGTGGCGCTGTCTCTCCATCAGAGAAGCAGCATCCCACCGAGCCCCAGCTGTATTCTCTTGTCTGTCTTCTTTAATCCTTTGCCGCCCCTCCTCAGGCTCACTGAACCTGCCCGTGCTGGACTCGGCAGATTGAATATAGGAAATGGAGATATATAAAGGCAACTGACCTGTTTTGTATAAATGAAACCTGGAATTTAGAGAAAAAAGTTTTGGGTAGAGCTAATTCCTAGTTAAAAAGAAATATCAAAGCCCCATATTCTCTGTTTGTGTGTGTTAATTCTCAGATGAAAGGTCTAAACTCTAGGGCAGTGGCCGGCAAACTCATTAGTCAACAGAGCCAAATATCAACAGTACAACAATTAAAATTTCTTTTGAGAGCCAATTTTTTTAAACTTAAACTTCTTCTAACGCCACTTCTTCAAAATAGACTCGCCCAGGCCATGGTATTTTGTGGAAGAGCCACACTCAAGGGGCCAAAGAGCCGCATGTGGATCGTGAGCCGCAGTTTGCCGACCACTGCTCTAGGGTATGGAGCAGTAAAGTCTTAAATGTCTGATGATAACTTAGGGGTCTTGCCTTGAGAGAAATTTCTATGAAGTAGAGCAGCAGAGGGCAGATTTGGATTTGATTTAGGCAAATGCTACAAAGAGCTGAAAGCTTTGCAAAGGAAACGTGAATTTTGAGGTGGAGAGCACACTATCAGGGGTATGTGGTTCTGTTTGTAAAATTCGTTGGGCTCAGTTGTGAAGGGGGAAGGATGGAAAGATACTAAATTTGTCTAAAGAGTTATCTTTTTCTAATGATAAAAGTATATGCTCAAGTGAACAAAAAGCAGAAAATAAAATATAGAGAAGAAAGCAAATCTAATTTCATCCAGAGATAACTACTGTAAATATTTTGGTAGTATTTTTCTATAATCTTTATATATATTCTAATATATATCCTGGGAATATACTGCAGATACTGCTTGTATCCTGTTTTATTCACTCAATAGTGAATCACTAGCTATTTTTCATGTCTTTAAAAATTATTTCTGAACATAATTTTGAGTGACTGATATTCCCTCAGAAATGTATAGCATAACCTATTTAACCATTCTGCTTTGTAAAGGATATTTTTATGGTGAAATTGCAAATAAACCTTAGACATACTGCAATTATTTCCTCATGACAGATTTTTAGATGGTGGATCATGTGGGTTGGGGAGGGGGAGCAAAAATATGAACTTTTCTGTGGATTTTGATTTATATTATCAAATTGTTATCTAGAAAGATTGTACCAGTTTATGCAAGAATATCCATTTTATTATACCTTGAAGGTCCTGAATAGTAACTACTAAAACTCTTTGCTGCCCTAGCTGGTTTGGCTCAGTGGATAGAGCATCAGCCTGAGGACTAAAGGGTCCCGGGTTTGATTTCAGTCAAGGGCACATGCCTGGGTTGTGGGCTGGGATCCCCAGTGGGGGTGGAAGGGATGCAGGAGGCAGCTGATCAATGCTTCTCTCTCATCATTGGTGTTTCTATCTCTCTCTCCCTCTCTGAAATCAATAAAAGTATATTTAAAAAATAAATAAATAAAACTTTGCAATTTGAAATGCTTAAAAATTTATCATTGTTTGAGTTTGCATTTCTTTGAGCATAAGTGTATTAGTTACATACATTTTCTCTTTTGTAAAAATGTCTTGGACTTGCTTTTCTACTGAGGGTTTTAGTGTTTTCCTTAACACATATATTGCTATGTATATTGAGGATAGAAATCCTTTGTTATATTTGTAATATACATTATGAATGATATGGTATATATGGTATGGTGCTTCTATACTAAGACTATTAATTCTGTCTTTGTTGAAATGTATTTTTGTTCCCCTTTACATGTCATCCTCTGAAGTTTTAATCAATTCTTCAAGGACCAAATCAAATCTTACTTCCTCCTAAAAGGCTCCCCAAATCCATGAAGCTTCCCCCTTCCACACTTCCCCCCCATTGGTTTCAGTGCGCTATGGCCCTTGCTTCCATCTGCTTTAGAAGCTTTCCTCTTTTGAAAGCAGCCATTCTGTTTTACTCACTTTGGTATCCCTTACGTACTCACACAATCCTTTGCACAAAATAAGTGTGCAACCAATGCTTGTTGTGTTAACTGAATCAAAACCACATAAGCTTAACTTTCAAAGATAAGAGATGCTTATCGTTTTGCAATTGCATGTACAGTAGACTTGGCAAAATCAGATACAACCTGGATGAATTAAAAACAACAACAGCAACTCACTATAATTTCCACCCCTCATAATCTAAGCACAGGCTGTAGGGATTTATGACTTCATAGTAGTTGGGTTGAAGTTAGTCACTCATATGAGATTTTTCTAAACTATAACCTTGAGTCCATATAATTAAATTTCACTGGGAAAAATACATCAGAAAAACCATTCTAAGTGACACAGTTATAAAAACAAGAACTAGAAGCTAGACAGGCACACTTAATCACAACTTCTAATGGGATTAGAAATATGAAAACAACAAAACATCCAAAATACTGAATTAAAATTGCCAGGAGTGATTCAGAACGGTATAATTTTATTTTATTGGTACTTGGGGCCTTTAAGGAAATAAAATAGAGTGATAAACATAGCCAATAAATAGGGTAGTGCATGGTGTAGTGACGGGCTATCCCCCAGGAAGACAGATGTAAAAGGCTTTGACTACTCCATTCTAAAACTAAAGCCCTCCATTTTCTTTGAAAAGTAAAAATTGTCCTTTTTAAAAAAAAGGAAAATGCATATGAATCTGAATTCTAAAAGATGGGCGGTAAGTGGAGCCTGCGTAATGTGAAGGTGCCAGTTCACAACATGATTACCTGTGCCCCAGTCCCTTTGGCTCAGCAAGGATGAGGATTCCTGGAGTCTGGGTGTGCTCCCTCCTCCAGGCGGACAGAATCTATTGCTGCCACCACTGCGCCTGTGGGGATAATGATTCCAGAGTGAGCAGATCCTCTAGAACTTAGAAGCCAAAAAGGAAGGACACCCTTCCTGTGGTAGGATGCGCCATTTTTTTTAAAGCTTTCAAGTCCACAGTGTACAGCCTAGGTGTGAAGCAGACGAGGTCTGGAACAGGCACTTCCATTGTTCTCCGGAGTCACAGAGATTGAAGGGAAGTAGAGTTCTGTGCAGCACTCTGCATCTCCAACCCTCCCCTCCTTCCTGTCTTCACTCCCTCCCCCCTGAACAAACCTTTTTACCTTTTTTTTTTTTTTTTTAAATCTAGGTGTACAACAGCAGGGATCTCAAAGGGAGGTGTCTCCTATTACTTTGGGGTGATCTCAATGTAAAGGAAACTTTCTCAGTAAATGGGCTGTCAGGCATGGAAAATCTAACAGAGATGGTGGTGAAGGGATATTGGGCCTGTGTTAGTGCTCACTAAGAGATAAAAATATTAACCAAAGAACTTATATGCATATATGCATAACCTATGGACACAGACAATAGGGTGGTGAAGGCCTGGGGTAGGGAGGGGCTAGAAGAAGTCAGTGGAGGGAGAAAGGAGGGGGGACATATATAATACTTTCAACAACAAAGATTTAAAAAAAGAGGTAATAATATTATGACCAAAAGTTAAATGTTGCACTGAAATTATAGTAAAAAAATTGAATTTTAAAATTGGAATGCTCTTTAATAATGACTTAGGCAAGGTCTCTCATTTCAAAGCTAAGGTGGTCTGACCTGAAAGTTTAATTACTTACCAAGGTAACACACCTGGTTGGTGGCAGAGTCCAGATTAGATTCGAAGCCTTCCATTGCCTGGGTGCTCCTGGATCTCCAGGTCCATGACTCCCCATCTCCCCAAGATTTCCAAACTGTGAACCCAAGCATTTCTTTTACAGCCTCACATGTTATAATCCTATCTAATAAAAGAGTAATATGCAAACTGACCATCACTCCATAACACAAGATGGCCACCCCCATGAGATCAAAGATGGCTGCCCCCATGTGGACACAAGATGGCCACCACAAGATGGCCAGCAGGGGAGGGCAGTTGTGGGCAGTTGGGGGTGACCAGGCCAGCAGAGGAGGGCAGTTGGGGGAGACCAGGCCAGCTAGGGGGGGAAGTTGGGGGGGACCCAAGCCTGCAGGGGAGGGCAGTTGGGGGGGGACCAGGCCTGCAGGGGAGGGCAGTTGGGGGGGGGGGACCAGGCCTGCAGGCGAGGGCAGTTGTGGGCAGTTGGGGGTGACCAGGCCAGCAGAGGAGAGAAGTTGGGGGTGACCAGGCTGGCAGAGAAGGGCAGTTGGGGGAGACCAGGCCAGCTAGAGAGGACAGTTGGGGGGTCCCAGGCCTGCAGGGGAGGGCAGTTGGGGGGGGGGACCGGGACTGCAGGGGAGGGCAGTTGGGGGGGACCAGGCCTGCAAGGGAGGGTAGTTGTGGGCAATCAGTCCAGCAGGGAGGGCAGTTAGGGGTGACTGGGCCAGCAGAGGAGGGAAGTTGGGGGAGACCAGGCCAGCAAAGGAGGACAGTTGGGGGGCACCCAGGCCTGCAGGGGAGGGCAGTTGGGGGGGACCAGGTCAGCAGGGGAGGGCAGTTGGGGGCAATTGGGCTGGCTGGGGAACAGTTAGGAGTTGATCAAGCTGGCAGGGGAGTGGTTAGGAGGTGATCAGGCTGGCAGGCAGAAGTGGTTAAGGGCAATCAAGCAGAGCTAGGCGAGTGGTTGGGAGCCAGCAGTCCTGGATTGTGAGAGGGATCCCAGATTGGAGAGGGTACAGGCTGGGCTGAGGGACCCGCCCTCCCCCCCCCCCACCCCGTGCAGGAATTTCCTGCACGGGGCCTCTAGTATTTTACATAATTAATGTATTTTATTAAGGTACATATATAAACAAAATTTTTTGTTTAAAAGAAAAATTAAACCATACCTAACAAAACGCACATAAAGACTGGGAAGAAAACTAACAAGCCCGGGTTCTACATTTCTTCTATCCCATGCTATATATGCAACTATATTAATTCTTTATTTTTTTTAAGATTGCCTTTTTATTAAAAAAAAAATCTTTATTGTTGAAAGTATTACATATGTCCCCCCTTTTTCCCCATTGACCTCTTCCAGCCCGCCCCTGCCACCTGCCTCAGGCCTTCACCACACTATTGTCTGTGTCCATGGGTTATGCATATATGCATACAAATTCTTTGGTTAATCTCTTCCCACCCACCCACCCACCTCTGCCTTCCCTCTGAAATTTGACATATGTTAATTCTTTTGGTTGTTTCTCTTACAGTCCTTTTGGTCTTTATCTCAAAATAAAATACAGTATATTTCTTGCTTAATTTTTTAATTTCAGATTTTACTTATAGACTTGATAAAAGAGAATTTAGTTCATTACACCCACCCTCCTCTTTCTTATGCCTTACACAATCTATCACCCTTTATTACCACAATTCTACCTCCCTGTGCAGACCATTGTGTATGTGACTCATTCGCTTTGCATTCCTGTGTAGAGCATAGTTATAAGCCTTTTTCCTTTATTGTTTTAAAATATATTATTTGATATGTAATTACATGTGGATTATATACTTCTTAATACAAGTTTAACACATATGTGTCCGATGCTTAAAAATACATTTTTCTGTTTTGAGTTCTAAAATATTTGTAGTAGCATATTGTCAGTAGTCTTCTTGGACTTGCTCTCTTCCTTCAACAGTATGTTTCCAAGAATAATAAATTGTGTTGCATTCTTCTGAGTTAATTTCAATACTTTCATGGCATTCTATTATGTGAATACACCACCATGTATTCATCCATTCTACTGCTGTCTCTGACATGTGTTCTGTCCCTTTCCCCCCCTCCTGTTATGAACATTGAGATGAAGAGCATTCTTGGGTCTCCCAGTGTTCATATGACAGTGTCTCTCCTAGGTACACAGTTAAGAGCCACAATGTTCACTTTTAGAGATAATGTCCAAGTGCTTTTCCCTCTTGCCAGTGACATGTTTCTGTTGATCCAACAGCTCTCCACAACCACTGTGAAATGGCATGCTAATGAGGTTGGACATTTTTGTGTGTGTTTTATTTGTTTATTGGCCATTAATTTTCTTCTATGAAAAGCCTAATTATATCTTATGTTGCTTTTTCTATTAGAGTGTTTGTCTTTTTCATATTGACTAGCTGGAGTCATTCATGTATTATGAATACTGCTCTTATGTTGGTTGTATGGTATAATCAGTCAGGATTTGATCAGGAAAAGAAACCACACCAATTACTTGAACATAGAAAATGTAATATAAAGAATTGTTAATTAATAGAAGTGGTAAAAGATGAACCTAAGAGATCTAGAATAGCAGGCACAACGCCCCCCACCCTCCCCCTTCCAAGGCTGAGATTCAGACCTGTTTGGAGAGGAAAGGGCCTCCTCAGAAGCCAGCCAGTGGTGTGGTAGTGCTAGTCCGTTAGGAGCAGCCCTCCGTGCAAGGATGTAGTCTCCAGAGGTGGCTCACCAGAGCTGTAGAAGCAGTCTGAAAGACTGTGGAGGAACACATTGCAGATGATGTGGTGGACTGAGTCTTAAGGCTTGATTAGATTTGGGTTAAACATTGTTGTCAAGGCTACTTCATAGGTGGTAGTGTATACTTCTTAATTCGTACACACCAGGAAGCAACTAATGAAAGATAAGTTGCATCACTTGGTTAAAGTGATATGTCCTAGAAATCTCCACAATAAACCCACATTGTCTCCTTTGCTATTAGATGACCTGTGGAATGAAATTTTGCACTCTGAGAATATACTGTTCCTCGACAGTCTTTTATATAATGTTTTTAAAAAATTTTACCCTGAGAAATACTTCATGGATTGCAGAATAATGATAATTCCAATTCTACATGACTGTTTGCATTGGTTACCCTGCATTCTTTTGTAAATACTTTCATTTAATTTTTTTTCCTCTTTCTTGTTACAGAAAGCAAGCAAACACCCAAAGACTAATTGGATAATGTAAAAAAGATACAGAAGTCAGCCAGAAGAAGGTCTCATGGGCCAAATTTGGAACAATTTGAGCAACAAAAGGATGATGCTATAATGAATTATAATGTATTAAATAAATAAAATCCATAAATCAATAGTGATACAAAGAGCACACAAAGAAAGATGTTTTAACTAATCCATTTACACTTTTTATGATTATTGATATATTTAAACTTACTTTTACAATCTTACTTTTTGATATTACTTTTGTTATACTTTTTCTGTGCTTCTTGTTTTGTATATTTTTTGTTTGTTTTTGAGAGATTGAGTTTAGTTGTTAGTGTTCATTATTTTTGCTTTTTTCTTATTCCATTTCCCCCTCTACATATTCTGAATTTATACACTCTATTTTCATTTATTTAATGTTTGTCTTTGAAAAATTATCCTTTATAATTAACTTTACAAGTCTAAAGATAAACAAATCTGTGCTTCCCTCCTGGACACTCAAAGGCCTTAAAACAATAACTCCAGTTACCACCCACACCCCCAACCTGGTGTGCTATTATAGTCCAACATTCTAGTTCTGTTTCATAAAAATTTTTATTTTAAAGCATTTTACATTAGAAATGACCATAATTTTAATTTAATTTAATTTAAAAAAATATTTTTATTGATTTCGAAGAGGAAGGGAGAGGGAGAGGCAGAGAGAGAGAGAGAGAGAGAGAGAGAGAGAGAGAGAGAGAGAGAGAAACATCAATGATGAGAGAGAATCATTGAACGGCTGCCTCCTGCACGCCCTACTGGGAATCAAGCCCACAACCCGGGCATGTGCCCTGACCGGGAATCAAACTATAACCTCCAGGCTCATAGGTCGATACTCAACCATTGAGCCACGCTGGCCGGGCCCATCATTTTTATTTTATACTAGAGGCCCAATGTATGAAATTTGTGCATGGGGTGGGGGTGGGGGGTAGGTCCCCTTAGCCCAGCCTGGACCCTCTCCAATCCAGGACCCCTTGGGGGATGTCCAACTGCTGGTTTCCAATCCATGACCCCTCAGGGGATGTCCAACTGCTGGTTTCCAATCCATGACCCCTCGGGGGATGTCCGACTGCTGGTTTCCAATCCATGACCCCTCGGGGGATGTCCAACTGCTGGTTTCCAATCCATGACCCCTCGGGGGATGTCCGACTGCTGGTTTCCAATCCATGACCCCTCGGGGGATGTCCAACTGCTGGTTTCCAATCCAGGACCCCTCAGGGGATGTCCGACTGCCGGTTTCAGCCCGATCCCTGGCAGTCAGACATCCTTCTCACAATCCAGGACCGCTGGCTCCTAACTGCTCACTTGCCTGCCTGCCTGATTGCCCCTAACTGCCCCCCCTGCTGGCCTTGTCACCCCCAACTGCCCCCCTCTGCCGGCCTGGTTGCCCCTAACTGCCCCCCCCACCAGCCTGGTTGCCCCACACAGCCTGCTGGTCAGTTGTTTGGTCGTCCCTCGCTAACCCCCCTGCCGGCTTGGTGGCTCCACACAGCCCGCTCGTCAGTCGTTTGGTCATCCTTCGCTAATCCCCCTGCCGGCCTTGTCGCCCCACACAGCCTGCTGTTTGGTTGTTACTGTGAGGGCATCATGACCAATTTGCATATTACCCTTTTATTAGTATAGATAGAAGTTTTTGTTTGGGTTTATATTATGCTTACCACTTTATGAATTTAGCATTCTTTCTAGCATCTAAGACCTTCTGGAATCATTTTCCTTCCTCCTAAATTACATCTTCTAGTGGCTCCTTTTGTAACAATCTCTGGGTAGAAAACTTGGATTTTGTTTGTTTGCAAATTTCACTTCCTTTCATAAAAATATAGTTTTGCTAGGTACTCATTTCTAGGTTGATGATTATTTTCTCTAAATAATGTGGTGATAATATTCCACTGTCTTCAGAATCCATTGCTGCTATCGAGAAGTCTGTCTCATTCTAGTTGCTATTTCTTTGTGAATGAAGTCTTATTTCTGCAAGTTTTTAGGCTCTTCTTTTTGTTTTGGGTCTTCTGAAGCTCTACTACCACATGGCTATGCAAGGGTTTCTTTTGTTTATAATGCTGGAATCCCAGAAATCTGTATTTTAAAAACCCTCCTGAGAGTCTGCTGCATGCCAAAATTTGAGATCCTGTGCTACCAGCTCTGAAAGTATACCATGTAGGGAGTCCAGCCAACTGAGGTCACCACACTGGAAAGACTCTGTAGAAAAATAGAGAATGATGCCTAGGGAACTCCAGCTGATTCAGCTCCTGGCTGTTTGATGTTCACATCTAAAATTTTCTATGTATCTTTGAAAAGATATATAACTTTGAGAAGTATGCAGTGTTGTTTGTATATACACTGAATGGCTAGATTATTATGACCACCCATCAGTACTTCGTTGGGCCACCTTTTGCCTTCAATACTACGGCGATTCTTCTTGGCATTGACTCTATGAGATGTTGAAAGGTGATGCGAGGAATCTGACACCATGCCTGATGAATAGCACTGTCCAGTTCTGTAAGATTTGATGGTTGTGGAACCAGCTGCCTGATGGCTCTTTTAACTTCGTCCCACAAATGCTCAATTGGATTAAGATCTGGTGATTGTGGGGGCCACCTAAGCAAGGTAAAGTCTCCCTCATGTTCTTGAAACCACTCCTGCACAATGCGAACACCGTGGCATGGCGCATTGTCTTGTTGGAAGAAGCCATCTCCATTGGGATACACCATCAACATGATAGGATGAACTTGATCAGCAACGATACTTAGGTATGTTGTGCTATTCAGATGTTGTTTCACATGAATTAAAGGGCCCAAATCATGCCAGGAAAACATGCCCCAAACCATAACACTGCCCCCACCAGCTTGAAGGGTTGTACTCATGCATGTGGGGTGCATGCTTTCATGCTGTTTCCGCGAAATTCTCACTCTGCCATCTGCATGATGCAACTGGAAACGTGATTCATCGGACCACATGACTTTTTTCCAATGCTCGACTGTCCAATCCTTGTGTTCCTGTGCGAATTGGAGACGTTTTATCTTGGTAACTGCAGACAGCAAAGGTTCGAAGAGGCCTTTGGCTTCCATATCCCATATGATGCAGTGTACGGCTAATTTGCCTACAAACGTTAGGTGGTCATAATAATCTGGCCACTCAGTGTATATGCTTTTAATTTACATAAGCAGTATTGTCTTGTACTGTTTCTTACATTTTTCACTTCATAGCATGTTTTCATATATTTATCATCACTGCATGGTATTTAATTGTATTTAACATTCATTTTCCAAATGATAGGCATCCAGGTTGCCTTCAAGTCTCTGTTCCCAAAACAGTGATCAACATCCTCATCCATGCCATGCCACTTCATGAACCTATACAAACTTCTATGAAGGATATACTGATGGATGAAAACTTGCATTCCCATTTTTGTTTAAAAATAATTTTACTAGAGGACAAGGATTTTTATCAGAAATTCTTAAATACCAGTTGGGAGACATTCAATACAAATAGTCTTGATGCTTTTGTACACACACACACACACACACACACACACACACAACACACATATAAGTCCATATTCTTGGTTTGGGGGTTGAAACAAACAAAAAAGTCACCCAAGTGACACATTGTTAATAGCTATAATATTTTCTACTGAAGACTATACTAATTGATGCTTTTCTTATAAACTGTGTACACATGAAACCAGCTGAAGAGTGCAGTTCCCTGTGGGAATGTGAATTCCCTAGTTGGGTGTCAATGGCATAATCTTAGTAAATATATAAGTGAAGGAGCTATGGGTTAGCACTATGCACTTTAAGAATATTCATGGAGTTAACTGCTCTCTTATAACAGGTCATTCTTCAGAACTAGCATTGGCTTCTGTTTTTTATGAATTTCTTAATTATTTGTTTCTATTCAGAAGCAAATGTTGTTGTAATGTCCTTAGGCAGAATTTCAAAACTTTTAGTCTTATATGAAACACTATTGTGAATTTTTTGTCATATCCTCAAAATATCTGCATTTTTATTTACTTACTAGAGGCCTGGTGCATGAATTTGTGCACGGGTGGGGTCCCTTGGCCTGGCCTGCAATCAGGGCTGATCGGGACTGCAGGAGGTTGACTGGGTAGGGGGGGCATGGAGGTTGGCTGGCTGGGGGGAGGGACCACGGGAGGTTGGCTGTGGGAGCGCACTGACCTGGTGGTCAGTGTGTGTCATAGCAACTGGTTGACCGGTGGTTTGGTCATTCGGTCATTTGGTTGTTCGGTTGCTTAGGCTTTTTTAATTGACACATTTAAAGAATAAAACTTAGCCTCATTATAAGAAGAAACATCCATGAGATGGATCTGCTAGTTATATTTTCTATATCATAACTCATTAAATAGCCATATTAAAGGCTACTCTCTCCTAAAATTCAATTGTGCCAATAGCAACCCAATACCAGTGTTGGAGATACACAGACTAAGACATGGATTAAAAGCAGGGTAAATGGCTGCTCTCCATCTCTTTTTACCAGTCTTGGCAGCTGGATCTTACCACTGCAATGTTCATTGTGTGTGTATATGTACGTGTGTGTGTGTGTGTGTGTGTGTGTGTGTGTGTGTGTGTCTACTCTGGGGTCTGATGGATAAGGTTGGGGCAGAGAAAAGGCCAAGCTATCATATTTTCACTCAGGTTTGTAAAACGAATAGAAGCAACCAGCTAGTTAGTCCTTAGAAACATACTTACAGACTTTACCATGGACACTCTAAGGCGGACACTCAAAGTTAGTCATCGGAGATAGTCATTGGGGCATACTGGGAGATACTTGGAGAGTGGGCAACTGCGATACAGAGAGCCAGGTGTGGGGAGGTTGAGTTACTCTTCCCATAGAGAACCTCATTGATCACTCTTTTGGTCCAAACCTATGCCACTGAGGGGTTCCTTAACAAAGGGCTGGAAGTAGAGCTTTGTCCTCAGTGTATAGTAAGTTGAAAGATGCCTTGAATGTAACTACTAAATATTGGCCAAAAATATTCTGATAAAAGACTTTTGAGCCTAAAGCCTTGTTTATAAAGCTACTCTTGATGCAACCAGACCCAAGTCACAAATACTTATCACTGTCCTATTGGCAAAACCAAGAGAAATATTTCAATAAAACATCTTTAGAAACATCAAACTATAAGTTTTTTTAACATTGAAAATTATAGTGTTTTATTTCTTTATGAGCATCTGTTCTATGCCTTGGCAAATCCTCATACTCCTTTCTAAGTTTGGATCAGCTTCCAAAATTTTATCCTTTGTGCTTTCAATGGCAGAAAAAAAATCTGAGAGTTCTTTAAATGTGAAGATTTTCATCTGTATCACTTTCTCTGAGATGCATTCATCCTTTACAGAACGACCATTTTCCTCCTGTTTAACTATATGTTCGCCTCCACTAAGTTCCTCTGGCTGCATATCCAGAACTACTTCTTGAATGGAGGCAGTGTCAACTTCTTATGGTCATCCACGTCTCTATAACTCCATTTACCTTCATTCCATTTACATCTCGCGCTACTGTGCAAGCCAGGACTGCCTGTAATTCTTGGAATCTAGGTGCAAATTTCACAGTAGCTTGTAGTTTCACCAGATAGTTTAATGAATTCATGCAGACTTCTGAAACGATGAAACCAGCCTTTACTGACAATAAAATGTTCTTTTTGTCTCCTTAAAATAACCACTTCCTTCAGTGCAGCACTTCGACACTTTGGCCTGAATGCTAGCCAAACTGACTGGCATTTGTTTTTTATTACAGTCCTCAATCTAATGTAGACGTAAATGCTCCATTTCAACCATAAGCGGCTTTCTGTTCTGAGTGCAACTTAAGCTAGAAGATGTTGCAACAACTTTACCTTATTTTTTATATTCATCAGACTTTTAAAATATGGTTTGTACTGTAGCTTCTAGGCCTATGTCTTGTCGTCTTGTCTTTGGTTTGCTATCACCATTTTAAAATCTAACACATCCACTCCCAGTTCAAGTGTTCTCACTTGTTGTTTCTTTACTGCTGTCATCTTTGTTGACCCTCTTCTGATTATCCATGTTTGTAAAATGTCACTTAGGTTTATCACCTATTATATAAATCTTTTGAATTCTTGATCACATAAATCAGATAAATGTGGTTGTTGTTTTTTTTAAGAAAAACACTTTTCAATTTTATTTCTCCCTTCCATGTTTTGAATCATCTTCCCAAGACCCAGGAATCTTTTTCTAACATCTTCAAGAATGTAATTCCTTGAGTCTTTTTGGCTAGAAATTTGGACAAAGCAAACACAAAGGGGAAAAAGAAGCAATCTTGCTTGGAAGTCTTGTGAGCTATTTCCTTCTTAATTCCTGCATTGTTTTAAAGAGTCTTGCAAAAAAAGTGTTTGTTGAATTAAAAGTCAATGTAGTCTCATATTAGACTATTCAAGCTCCTCTGGGGTCATATACCTACACCCAGTCATACCAACAGCTCCTACATTATCTCCACATCACGAACCTACCAAATAAAATAAAAAAAAACCAACAACATGCCTCTCAGTAAACAATTTATTTTGGCCCAATTTGTCTTCAATATTTCTAGGGCACACACATTTCTCTCTCTCCCTCCTATCCCTTTTTCCCCACATATCCTCTGTTCTCTTTCATTTTGCCTCCTTCTGGTTTTCTTTCTTTTTTTTTTGTAGGATTATAAAATTATTCAGTATATAGCCCTGAAGACATTATTGATTCATATATAACTGTAATGCCACTATCACATCTAACAAAATTAACAATAATTCATTTATAGTATCTAATACTTAGTCTATGGCTGATATTCCTGATTGTCTCAAGGGTTCTTTTTACAGGTGGTTTGTTCAAAACAGGACAAACTCCACACATTGAATTGCATAATTATGACTCTTAGATCTCTTTTACTGTTTTACAATCTGCCCCTGTTTTTTCATGCCATTGATTTAGTTGAGGAACCAGGTCATTTTTCTTATTGAATGTTCGACATTCTGGATTTGATGGATTGCTTCCATGGGGTGTTTTTTAAAAATTTGATCTTCTGTCTCTATTATTTCCTACTAGAGGCCCAATGCACGAAATTTGTGCAAGGAGCTCAGCCCCCGCCACCGTGGCTTCTGGTCTAATTAGCATATTAACGCTTTTATTATTTTAAGAAGATTAGGTCTAGAGGCTTGATTAGATTCAGATTCTAAGACCTCATATTGGTTCTGGGTAATTCTGACTTTGTCATATCGTGATGCATATATATGTCTGGTTGTCAGATATTCAGGTTTTAGTTTTTTTCTTTTCCTTTCTTATCATAGTTGCCCTGTCTCTTTGGCAAGATTCAGAATTGTTACATTTATTGTCTTTGCCCAATCAAGTTAAAAACAAAAGTTGAAATTTACATAGACAAAATGACTAGGCAGAATAGCAGTGGTTCTGAGTCTCTTAGACAATTTGTGTTTGAAGAAGCTTCTGGTATAGACAAAGGGATCGACTGTAGAGGGGGAAATGTATAAGATATGAACCCTTAGGGGTTATTGGATGTAAAATTACAAAAAAAACATACTAATTACTATACTTATAAGCTATATTATTAAAAGTCAGCATGAAAACTGCTGAAATTATACTTATTCACTAATTAGCCTATGGATTTCCAATTCCATTTGCTTCTAGCCCTTTTTGTCTTCCTTAGGGAATTTTAGGTGCTATTTTACTGCTTTTTAACACCTCCAGAAACTACTGTATGCTTATAACTGACCATAAATTGTACATGTGGGGAGCACATAAGAGAATATGACTCAGGATCCATGCTGTGTTACTGACTGAGATGAACCATGAGCAGTTTGCACCACAGTTAAAGGTTTTCATAGCAGAAAGTAGTTAGAATTCTGCTGACTACCTCGCATGCTAACCATTTCTTGGTGAAGAAATAGAATCATAAATCATGAGGGTCAATGTGCCCACTGAGAGCCAGTGCAGCACCACGCTCCTCTGGTGCTAGATGTGCTCTGCTATGTCCAGCCCAGGGCCTTGCAGCCAGGGGAGCTTTTAAAGTCACTGATTCCTCCCCAGAACTGGGTCTGGGTCTCTGAGGGTGGAACCCAGGCACTGGTATTTTGAAAAAGCTCCTCAGATCATTCTCATATACAATCAGGACTAAATTATACCATCTGTACCAATTATAGGTCTTACTGTGCAGACAATCTCTCCCACATGAGGAAATTGATGCTTGGAGAGATGGTATGTGCTCAATGTCTTGCTACAAAGCAGCATTTCACACCCAGTCTGTATGGTTTCAAAACTAGGGGCTTCGAAATTTATTTTTGAAAATGACCCCAAGTAGGACATGTAATTTACATCATAACTTAAAGCACATAAAATAATGAAAACCTAGTTTAACAAATAATACTTAATCTTGTTACATATGATGCAGTCTGATATTTTTGTTTTAGTTAATTAAAAAATACTGATAAAAAACCCACTGAAATGAATTCATGACTTGCAGTTTGAAGCACTCTTTTGAACCATGACAGTATAGATTCCATATCTATTCCAAATACATGGCAAGATCTTTTCCTCATCAATGCCTTCTCATTTTGTTTTCTCATCTGGAAAGCCACACCCTCTTTTTCCCCCTCATTTTTTAAAGGTCATCAAGTTGGTTCCTGGCTAAAAAGCATTTCCCAGGCTACCTCAGTCCATAGTGTCTCTTATTTCAATGCGTATAGTTAACACAGAGAGCTCATCACACTTTTTAAAATACTAAATTACATATTTTGATACTCTGTAATTGTCTTATAACTTATACAATTATGTGTCCTTGATTAAACTTAACTTCTTTGAGGACACTGACAAGTTGTATGCTTTTGCTTCTTTACTTTTCAAAATGTCTAGCACATCACACATGCTAAAAACAGCTTTGTGACCCTAGACAAGTTAATCTCTGAGCTTTTACTATTTTTTAATTTCAATTAAATTTATAGGGATAACATTGGTTAATAACATTATATAAGTTTCAGGTGTACAACTTTATAATACAACATCTTTATATTCCATTGTGAGCTCACCACCAAAAGTCTAGTCTCCTTCTGTCACTACATACTTGACTTCCTTTACCCTTTTCATCCCACTCTATTAAGCTTCCTTTCTTCATCCCTAAAATGAAAGGGACTATTCCAGGTTAATTCTAAAGTCTCTTCCATGTTTTGTTTTATTTTTTAACATATATTTTTATTGATTTCAAAGAGGAAGGGAGAAGGAAAGAGAGAGAGATAGAAACATCACTGATGAGAGAGAATCATTGATTGGCTGCCTCCTGTATGCCCCACACTGGGGATCAAGCCCACAACCCAGGCATGCGCCCTGACTGGGAATTGAACCATGACCTCTTGGTTCATAGATCAACACTCAACCACTGAGCCATGCCGGCTGGGCATCTTCCAGGTTTTTAAGTTTATTTTTCTAAAATATATAAGAAATTCTTCCATAAAAGATAGAATAAAAACAATATATAAAACGTTTTTATGAACAACTGTCAGAAAAGTTCTTGTGTGGGAAGAAAAAGGCTCATATGGTTTGGCATTTTTAATACACAAAATATAAACTTGGTGCTATCTCTGAAAAGGTTAAGAACAACTTACTGGAGTTTGAAAATGAAGCTGGGCCCTATGTCACTTGGATATGAAATGTGATTATTCATAGGCTGCATTTGTACTCAAGTTGAATGAATATTTATGCAACAAGAAATTTCCATGGACTCTTATTAAGTCGAATTGATTACATAATAACACAAGGCTTAACAATGAGTGTGGGGTTGGGGGCATGTGAAGGCAGATGTATCATGATTTAGGAAAAAAATATTATTGAATACAATTACATTTTAGATACTATTTGTTTACAAGTGGTTTGTTAAACATTACTGAGGACCTTCCCAGTGGCTTCTGAAATCAAAGGATGTGTTGGCTGGTTCAGTTACTTGAAATCCCATGACCATCATCATTCTTCTTATTCTGAAGCTATCGACAGAGGAACCAGGGAGGTAGTCAGCCCCTTTGGTGGTGGTGTGCATGTGTGTGTTTGGGGAGTCGGGGGCTGTAGGCATAGGCCATCTATGGTCTTTACCTCCTCAACATTCATTTCCTCTTTGTTAACAACACTAATTTTCCCTCCGAGAACCTCCTCTCTCCCACTCAGTCCACGTGGTTTGGGTATGTATTGGGGGGAGAGTAGGCACTAAAGATGTGTCCTCTGACATTTTTCAGACATAGGTAAATAACCCCAACTTGGCTGTGTGTGTTCCAGCCCACAGTTATAATGGTTATAACCATGGTTATAGATGGGCACAGAACCCAAGTGAGTCCAGTGAGACCCATTCCTTGGGATCAATTGCTAAGGAAGTTGTAGGAGGAGGTGAGTCTGGGCCTATAGGTCTAGGTACATGTTAGAGAAAATAAAACCAGTGCAATGAAAGCACAGCCAGATATGGAGAGAAACTGAATCCTAACACTCTTTGAGTACCTGGAGAAAAAAAATTTTTTTAAAATTCCCCCTCCTCAATCCCCCGCCTCAGCTCTTGGAATTTATAAGCAAACTACAGGCCCAGTGCATGA
Organism: Cnephaeus nilssonii; assembly: GCF_951640355.1. NCBI lineage: Eukaryota > Metazoa > Chordata > Mammalia > Chiroptera > Vespertilionidae > Cnephaeus > Cnephaeus nilssonii. The sequence continues at coordinate 46,657,122 of NC_137080.1, forward strand.
ATTCGTGCATGGGTGAGGTCTGGCCCACCTGCCCTGATGGGGGCCCATTGGGCCGGGCTGACAAGGGAAATGGGCCGTGGGTGGTTGGCTGGCCGGCCCTGCCCCTGATTGGGGTGTTAGGGGCCCATCAGGGGCAGGTTGGTGGGGGGGGTGGCGATTGGGCCAGATTAGGCTGGTTGGCTGCTGCAGTGCATGTCATAGCATGTCGTTCTCGTCATTCTGGTTGTTCCGCCATTCCGGTGGCTGGGCTTTTATATATATAGACTAGAGGCCCGGTGCACGGATTCATGCACTGGTGGGGTCCCTCAGCCTGGCCTGCACCCTCTTGCAATCCGGGACCCCTCGGGGGATGTCGGATAGCCAGTTTCAGCCCGATCCCCACAGGCCCAATCCAGACAGGAGGGAGCCCGATCCCCATAGGCCTGATTCAGACAGGAGGGAGCCGGATCCTGTGCTTGGAGCGTCTGTCCCCTGGTGGTCAGTGTGCATCATTGTGACTGGTTGACCAGTCGTTTGGTCGTCTGGTTGCTTAGGCTTTTATATATATAGACTAGTGGCCCGGTGCACAAAATTCGTGCATGGGGCGGAGGGGGGTCCCTCAGCCCATCCTACACCCTCTCCAATCGGGGATCCCTTGAGGGATGTCTGACCGCCAGTTTAGGCCTGATACCTGTGGGATCAGGCCTAAAATGGTGGTCAGACATCCCTCTCACAATCTGAGACCATTGGCTCCTAACTGCTCACCTGCCTGCCTGCTTGATCACCCCTAACTGCCTCTGCCTGCCTGCCTGATTGCCCCTACCCCTCTGCCTGCCTGCCTGATCGCCCCTAACCTCTCTGCCTGCCTGCCTGATTGCCCCTGACTGCCTCTGTCTGCCTGCCTGATCGCCCCTAACTGCTCTCCCCTGCCGGCCTGATCTTGTCCCCAACTGCTTTTGCCTGCCTAATCAACCCTAACTGCCCTCCCTTGCTGGCCTGATCTCCCCTAACAGCCTCTGCCTTGGCCCCCACCACCATGGCTTTGTCCGGAAGGAAGTGGGACATCCGGAAGATGGCTGGTTGACCCGGTCTAATTAGCATATTACCCTTTTAGTAGTATAGATTATATAGGATAGGATTGCTTAATGGGGGGGGGGGAGAGCCTTTTTCATCAGGAGGAGATGCTCTTGGCAAACAAAAATACATAATCCCTATATCTGGACTGATAGCCAGCCATATGCACTATACTGCCAAATTGGTCATTAAAAAATTGAACTGCTTTCTTACACCTTACACCAAACAGCTGTTGCCCTTAAAACCCCTCCTTAGCTCCCACCTTAGGTTCTGCCTTCGCAGTTCACCCAGATTAGGTTCTGATTGGTTGGTTTCTATACCAGTCAGCATCAAAAGCTCCGCCTCCTAGGAAGCCATTGGCTCCTCGCACTTCACCCAGATTTGGTTCTGATTGGTCGGTTTCTAGGCCAGTCAGTGTCTCCGGGCCTATCAATGGGCCTGATAAGAGAGGCAAGGCTGATCAGCAGCCCCAGCAGAGGCCCAAGAGAAAGAGAGAGGCAAGGGCTGATTAACAGCTTCCACAGGGGCTATGGATCAGACCCTGCTTCTCTCTCCAGGCCTCTCTTCGGGCCTGATCCGCAGCCCCCTTAGCAGTCAGTGTTGGGTCCCAGCACCCGCAGCAGTGGGCAGTCAGTGCTGGGTCACCACGGCAACCCAGCACTGCCTTCCGGTTGGTTGAGCCTTTGGTCGTTTTGGATGTTATGGACTCTGGGTTTTTATATATTAGGATGAGCCAATACATTTCAATCTCCTGCACTGTAGGCTTTCTTGTCAGTTTGAGTTGGGTGCCTATAATATCAACTATCCTGACTATAAAGATTATCATAGAACCAGTGTATCTTCAGTCTTGCTCACTGCTAACTTTCTCCCTCTTCTTAACATTTGGTCCAGGCAGGACCACACCTCCTGGTTTTTTAGCGCCCAAGGCTTATTATCTCTCCATCTTATAACAGAAATCACTACAACCTTTTGCATGTTGTCTCCCTGCCCTCTCCCTCCACAAGTCCACATGTGCTTATTTCACAAGTGTAGGTGTCAGGAGAGGAAGATCTGACGTCCAGTCTCAGGGTACTGATGCAAGTGTCTGTGCAAATTAGAAAATAACCCTCCCTCTGAGCCTCATCCCCATGCCTTTGGAGCCCAGGCTGGATGTCCAACTCAATTGTCTGCCTACCTCCTCCTCCCCAGAGGACACTGCAGGATACAAATGGCACAACACTATGCTGAGGCCCTACAGTACTGAGAAGCAAGAGTGGGTGGGAGCCATGAGGTAGACAAGCAGGCTCTCTGCTGCTAACACCCACTTGACTGTGGTCTATTCCTGGGCCCATGCTTGCTGTTCATGCTGTGTCTCCTGGCATCCCCACAGTGGGCATACCCCACTGTAGTCTCAGCAGTCATCACACATGTTGATGATAGCTGGAAAAACAACATCTCTCGTCACTTGAAAGCAGCATTTCCCTGTGTCATTTACATCTTAAGATGGTATGGTTTCTGGAGGGCCTTCCTGAGTTCAGTTTATAGATCTTTGCGTCCAAACTTTGTTGATGTAAGTCAGTGGTTCAAGAAATCCAGATGGAGGCCACCTGGCCATTGGCCATTGGAAGAGAACAGGGCACAAGGTAAAGCAGGCATTTGGCAAGGCTCCCATGCCACACACCAGTGACACCTTCAGGGGCCAACCTAGGGACGCCAGCTGGTCTTTCGTCATTCAGTCTCCTGCGCTCCTGGGGGAGACCCTCACCACTGTACTGGGAATAGAGGGCCAATAAGCAGGAAACCAGAAAGGAAACGCAGTTCTACTGGCTTTGGGGGCGCGGGCCAGGGCAGCGTTGCGGGGTAGGTGTAGGTGTGTGTGTGTGGGGAGGGATGTAGAAGAAGAGACCCTAAAGAGGAGAGAACAGTTAGGAGAATGGGCGAGGTTTCTAGGACCTTTGGTGGGGAGCTCAAGCCATGGGCAAAGGTGGCCCCCCCGTGCCGGGTCCGAGCACTTACCCTACCTTTGTCCTGGCTAAGGGGCCACCAGACCTGGCGGGGAGTGGGGAAGCGGCTGGGAAAGGGCAAACGCAGAGGGCCCGAGGCTGGCCTCCGGAATTTCTGCGTCTGCTCCCCACGCTCTTAACTTGCCTCCCCCGCCCTTTTCTCTCCACCCCCTCACCTACGGGCTAAAACGCGCGGGCGCCTTTAAGAGCGAGCTTTGGTTACCCCGGGGGCGGGAACCCCGGCAGATCGCGAGGCGGCGGCTCCCAGCCGACGCTCCCCACTTTCTGCTCCAGCTCCGGCCACCGCCGCCTGCCAGCCACTACCTCCTCCTCCTCCACCTCCTCCTCCTCCTCCTCCTCCTCCTCCTCCTCCCCCCCCTCCCCTGCCCGGAGCGAGGCTCTCCGCGGCGGGGGAGAGAAGTGCTATGTCAGGAAAGTTCCGGGAGGCGCTGGAGGGGGCCGCGCTCCCCGCGCGCCGTGGGCGCCCGCGCGCGCAGCCCTTTGTACGAGGTGAGGCTCGGGTCCTCGGACCCGGGACCGGAGCGGCGGGCGGGAGCCCTGGATGCACCGCGTTGGGGCGGGTGTGCGGTCGGGCGGAGTGTGTGGCGATGAAGGAGGCTGCTTAGACCGAAGTTGTGCGGAAGAAGCTGGGTTTTTTGGGGAGATGTTTGCGGCTGGACTGGATTGCAGCTGCCAGCGCCGCACGGCGGGGCCCGGCGGGGACTCGGTTTCCCCGGGCGCCCCCGGCCCGGCCCGGCCTCCCGACGCCCCCGGCCCCGTCCCCTGCCGCCCGAGCAGCCAGGCCTTCCAGGAAAGGGGGGGGTGCGGGGAGGCTCCCAGAGCCCGATCGCCCCCGCAGGGCTCGCTCCCCGGAGGCGGCTAAGCGCCGGGAGTGAAGGAGGGGTGGAACCCTGGTGAACTTTTACGCTGCGGTCGCCTCGCTCTCTGGGGGTGCCAGTGCCCCGGTTTGCCCGAGTCGGGAGGCTCCTGGCGAGCTCCGGCAGTTCCGAGCTTGCCTCTTGCCTGTGGGTGAGCTTGGGCGCTGTGTGTCTTTTCTGTCTTGGTCGGTTTTCTGCGTCGCCCTGATTTTCTCGTCCTCCCTCCTCCGCCCCTTTTGCTTTTGGAATATATATATATTTTTAAAGGAAAAACATCCTGTAGGCTCAGGGTGCTTAAAAAGAAAGAAAGAAAGAAAACACCCAACAATATATCTTTATGAAATTTACCCCCCCTCCAGGGCTGACCCACATTTTCAAAGTGATTGTTTAGTCCCTGATTGAGTAGTTAGACTTGGTCTCCACACTTAGAAATTCAGGTAGCCCTGCAGAAGATAGGCGGTTTCTGTTTTTTAACCAGTGAGGTAAGATGAGTTTTTAACCATATCTTTTTGAAAGAGATTTTCTCTTTACTTGTTGATTTTCATGGTCTTAGATTAAAAGGCTCCAACTAATTTCAGGAGTACTATTTCTAAGAATCACATAAAACCTGATGTTTCTTGTATAATCTGACATCGCTTCTGACAGTTTTACCCTTCCTTGGATGAGGTATATAATACATGTAATTAGTTGGTGAAATCTAATATATAAGTGCATTTATTATTCAAATGGGTAAGTTGTGTGTGTTTTTAAATTTTTATTCGTGTGTCCTGTGGGTGAATGGAGCCCGTTTCCTCACAGATGTCTATTCCTGGTTCTGTCTTCTTCACTTATATTGTGCATGTCTGATGTCGGGTATAAATCAAAGGTTCTGATGAAAAGTCCCTGCATTTTGTGAAGTGTTTGTTGTATAGCCCAAATTTTAGTGACAGTTGATTACATCATCCAGATTATTTTGAAATATAAGAATAGAATGTGGGGACTTGTTTAAAGAAAAGAGTATCATGAAATATTTAATCAAGTACTTAATCAAGATGAGTATCTATGCTTTACATATAATTTTGTGTGTGGATGCATACTACCAAAATAGACAGGGAATATTGTAGGTAACATCTTGTTTGCAGTGGAGAAGTTTTGAAAGATAATTATTCCAGAATAACCATTAATATTATAGCATTTTATTGGGGATATAGGTTTTCATTTTGGAGCACAGTTTTGACACTCTGCTGTCAAATATACCAGAGCTGAAACTTTATGAAAATAACTCACAATCTCAAGCATTTGCTGAAAAATTTCAGCAAACTGAACATTCTTATTAAAAAAAAATTGCTTTGGAAAATCACATACTTAAAACCCCAGCTGCAGTTATCATTTACTTTAAGTTTGCTGGACTCCAGGCAAGTAAATATTGTACTTAATAAGAATTTGGGTTTCTAAGATAGATGTGATTTAGTTCCCAGAATTTATTGATTGATATGAGTGCCTTGATATTTTGTATGTGATTTATTTGATTTGAGATGATTGCTTTGTGAATGATTCTTTTTGAAACTAAATGTATATATATCACAATATGTATCCTAAAATCTCTTATCTATCTATATCTGTCTAATATATATAATAGAGAAATAATATATTATATTTATTGTGGATAATATATATATAAAATATATAACAACATCTATAATATATACTACTAGAAGCCCAATGCACAAAGATACATGCTAGAATGGGCCTTCCTTTCCCTGGCTGCCAGCACCGCCTTTCTGCTCCGGCCCCCTGGAGCCGCCTCTTTCTGCTCTGGCCCCGCCTTCCCACGCTGCCCAGAGGCCCTGAGAGACCGCCCCACCATACCCCGTCGCTCGGCACCTGTGTATGAACATTAACCGCCATCTTTGTTGGGTCAATTTGCATATCACTCCTGATTGGCTGGTGGGCGTAGTGGAGGTACGGTCAATATACGTGTTTGTCTATTATTAGGTAAGATACTAGATGTAAAATATATAACAACATCTATAATAATAAAAGTGTAATATGTAAATCGACTGAATGACCAAAGAGTGAATGACTGTTCGGATGACCTTCTGGACGAAGCCAGGGCTGCAAGGGCCAAGGTGGCCACTGCGGCCATGAGGCAGGGGGCGAGGCTGCCAGGGCTGTGAAGCGGCCGGGGCTGCGAAGGCCTACCCTTGCATGAATTTCATGCATCGGGCCTCTAGTCTATAATAATCTATAATAATAAAAAGTGTAATATGTTGATTAGACCAGATAGCCGAATGACCTTCTGGACAACCTTCCGGACGAAGCCAGGGCTGCGAGGGCTGAGGCTGCAAAGGGCCGAGGCAGCCACTGCGGCTGCGAGCCCCTTGCATGAATTTTCTGCTTTAGGCCTCTAGTCTATACTAATAAAAGGGTGATATGCTAATTAGACTGGGAGGCCTTCCAGGAGACCTTCCAGACAAAGCCATGGTGGCAGGGCCGAGACAGGTGGTTAGGGGCGATCAGGCCAGGAGGAGGGGCAGTTGGGGGCAAGTAGGCTGTTGGGGGGGGCACTTGGGGGTGAGCAGGCCAGCGGGGGGGGGGAGCAGATGGGGGCAAGCAGGCTGGCGGGGGCGGCAGTTGGGGGTGATCAGGCCAGCAGGGGGGGGCAGTTGGGAGCGAGCAGGCCAACGGGGGGGCAGTTGGGGGCGAGAAGGCTGGTGGGGGGGCAGTTGGGCGAGCAGGCTTACAGGCAGAGTGGTTAGGGGCGATCAGGCAGCCAGGCAGGTGAGTGGTTAGGAGCCAGCGGTCCCGGATTGTGAGAGGGATGTCTGACTGCTGGTTTAGGCCCTATGGGATTGGGCCTAAACCGGCAGTCGAATATCCCCCGAGGGGTCCCAGATTGGAGAGGGTGCAGGCTGGGCTGAGGGACACCCCCCACTCCCCTCCCATGCATGCATTTCGTGCACCGGGCCACCAGTATAATAAAAATATATAACAGGAGTAACTCTTCAGGTACTTGATCATACACATGCACTGAGAACAGCAGGTCTAAAAGATCAGAAGCTAAAAATAGAGCTTGTTATCTCTTCTGCATTTTCATCAATATCAGTTAAAAATATTACGTTTTCCAATATGTTCTTGTTCTTACACAAAGCTTGGACCAGGGAGCCATGTACCAACAATGCTAATCACAAACTTACTGAAATGGGTTGAATTATCCCATCAATGAAAGATTGAATCAGGACTTTCTTAACCTTCAGTAGAGGAATCCCTAGGTAAAATTTTGCTTGTCAATGTAGTTTTCTTCTTTTAACACTTCAAAAATGACCTTCAGGTCATTCCCTATTGGTCTGGACTTAGAGAATAGACCTCAGAGACATGCAAACCTTAGAAACATTTTGATTCCAGTTTTCGAAATGATGTCCTAATTAGTTGATTTGAAAGAGGTACCCATTAATGCTTGGAAAAATAATACCTATATTAAAATTTTAAGAAGTTTGGATGAGCATAGAAGGAGAAATTTAATGTTACATGGAAATACAGGGTCAAGAGAGGAGTTTTTGCCTGGAGGGTGTTAGGTAAGAAATTTGAAGTTGTGGGAAAATTGAGCATGTTTGTAAGTGATAGAGCAGTGAGAGTAGAGATTGGAAGATTGAAGATAAGGGAGGGATAACAGAATTTGTATCTCAAATATTGTAGTAATTTTGAATGTCCACAATTTCTTTGCTATTGTCTCATAAAGAGGTGGAGACTAATTATCTTCTTTTTTTCTAGGGGCTGAACTTAGTGATTTACTTCTAAAGAATAGAATGTGGTAGAAGGGATGCTATGTAATTTACATGGTAAGGTTAGAAAACAAGAAATAGCTTTTTCCTGGTTCTCTTCTGAATTTAGCTATTGAAACCCATTACCATGCTCTGAGGAAGCCCATCCCACACGGAGAGGACACCTGTAGGTATTCCCACTGAGACTGAACTAACAACCAGCATCAACTGCAAGACATCTGAATGTGTGAAACATCTGAAGTGTGTAAGATGACTCAGCCACCTCTTACTGAGTAGGAATCATCTAGTGACTATTCAACCCTCAGAATTATGAGTTGTTAATAATAATAAATAACTTGTTGTATCCCACTAAGTTAGGAGAGGTTTATTGTGTAGCAATAAATAGCTAGAACATTTTTTGAGTACTTACTCTATTAAAGACTGAACAATGTTCAATGTCAGATGTTTTCTCTGTCCTGAAAGAGGCTTAACTCCAATAAAAAACATTAATTGCATAATCCTATAATATATGTACAATTTCTACAATAAACTTGCTCAGTGGATGAGAAAAACAAACAAACCTATAATACAGGCTCCAATCACTACAATTCAAGCTTTGAGATATTTCTTACCACATCCCATAGCTGAAGCTGCTATATGTATGAAAATTAGAAATGAAATGAAATAATTTTTAGATTGATTTTTGCTTTCATTTGCTAAGTATTTAGCAGAAATGTGTGCATATTTGCTACAAATGCCAGTTACTTAATGCATGTAGCAATTTTTTTTTTGAAGCTATGATATGTATACATTTAGGTTGATTTCTTAGTTGTTTACTTGAAACAGTAACATGTTTCCCAGAGTTTATGTTGTGTCTCTTGGGCTCTCAAAAAATAACATGTGAAATGCTTTACTATGAGCCTGAGATCACAGACTTGCAGAACTGATGGGATCTTGGTCAATTACAGTTTCAAGTTTCCTGGGAATTTTCTGTTTAAGGTCAGATGTGTCCCTAATTTGAACTGGATAATCCACGAAATAGGTACTTTTGCAACCACAGAACATGGAGAACATTCCAAATAATTTGCAGTGTGGGCAGCCCAACATGGTTTAGTGTTTAGTTGGCTTGAGGCAGTGTGCCATGCTTGTAAAAAATGGTTTCTGAAGCTGACAGACAGCAAGCTGTTTCTGTCTTAGAGTTTGACACATAGGATAAAGCGCCGCTTAGTTTCTATGCCAGTAAGTATGGACAAGATTGGTAAAAGTAATTTGTTTCCATTTCTTTCTATATGACAGAAGATTCAGAAAACTCAAGCATGAAACTCTAGCTTAATATATTGGGAAAGGTCATTCATGTTAATTAAAAATATAGTCAAGAGTTGGAAAGTTGGATTTTATCATAGTTTTCAGGTCTTGGGCAAGAGTGTATGTTTATTTACAGGAGGATAATGTAGTGATCACCTATTGAAATTAATAATACACTGCTATTTTCAGTGTTTCCCAGGCCCAATTTAGATTAAAAAACATCTCCAGCCATATACTCTATCAATCACCTGGCATACATGTTAGTCGATTCTTAGATAATTTTCAGTTGAAACCATTATGTGTCATTATAGTCATAAGGTTTATATACCTTTTGAGGTTTTTTTTTAAATTTCTTTATTGGTTATGGTATCACATAATTGTCCTCATCCCCCTATTCCCATCCCAAACCCCTCCCACGTATGCCCTCCACCCCCCTGTTGTCCATGACCACTGGTTAGGCTTATACGTATGCATAGAAGTCCTTTGGTTGATCTCTCCCCCTTTCCCCCACCCTCCCTGCCTTCCCTCTGAGGTTTGACAGTCTGGTTGATGCTTCCCTGTCGCCGGGTCTGTTTTTGTTCTTCAGCTTATGTTGTTCATTATTTCCCTTAGATGTGTGAGATCATGTGATACAAGAAATACACTTATAAGAACCGAAAATGAGACAAGCCATAATGGTTATTTGCTGGGAGGCAAATGAATCAGTCTGTAGTGAGTTTCTTTCTGGGACAACAGTTCTTTTGAGTCCCAATTTCAATGTCGAACATTTCCTTATGTGTACATGGCTGGTGGACAAATTCTGGGTAAAATTATAATGACATTGTAGAATAACATCATGTAGGGATATTCTTTGCTTTAGGTCATGGCAATTCCATTTCAAACTGGCTGTCAATTTCTTTTTGTATAGACTAGGTCTTAGTTACATTTTCTGCACCTCTCCCAGGAGCAAGTAGTGGTAGTCCCTTCCTTTGGTGTCCACGCAAGCCAGAAACCTCTCTTTAACTTTACACACCAAGGAGCAGTGGTTTGATTTTGTGTCATACAAAGGGGAAACTCCTTTTGAGGTTTTGAGCAAAGCTTCTTAGTTAACTATTTTTCTCTCAATTGGCTTAGCCAAATTTATCTCTATCACTAGAACATTTGAAAAATATTGTAGGCAGTTTTTTAAAATGTGAAAACTTGTAAGGATTTGCCTTGGGGAGGTGTTACAAAAAAGAATTGATTCTTTATTCTAGCTGTTATCTTCCGAAGGGAGGTGCTGTCACCTCTTTCTATTTTTTTTTTAAACAAAAATAAATGTATGGGTAATAGAGAAAGAACATTTGTAGGCATTTAAAAGATGCTTGATGTTTGGGTCTGAATAAGGGTTTCAGCTGGAAGTTATGTAGGATTCAGTTAACATCTATGCCAGATGTTGGGACAGTATATGGTTGAGGGTGTCTGCTGCAGATTTTTCTTTGTTTGTTTTTTAATCTAAGTTACTCCTGGAAGGATGTAGATTCAAAGGGAGTTGATGTGGAAAGGGGCATATTCCAGGCATAGCATCCATTGCCTTCCAGAGGGGAAAATGCTTACCTATCTAATAAAATTACTTCTGCTAAAATTTATTCTTTTAATCATTTTAGCTTATTTTTTCCCATTTCCTCCAGTCTATTTTCCTGCTCTATTTTGATTACTTTTCTAACTTTTCCCAGTCCATGATGCCTTCTAAAGTTTCACATTATCCAGGACTAGCAGAAAGTCTGTTCTTTGATTCTTTCAGCTCATTCCCACCTTTTTCTTCTTTAAATATTCTCTCTTCTCTTGAATTTTCGAGTTCTTTAAGATACTATGAGTTTTGGATATGTTTGCCTTATTTTCCATGGTAGGCTTTGTGTAAATTTGCTCCTACTTAAAGGTATAATGATGTTTGGGACTTGTCATTTTTGTATCCATATTTCATGTATAATTGCTATTGTAAGGTTTCAAATCTTCATTATTTTCCTATATTAAATATTTATTCTTATTATGGAAGTAACATATGTTTATTATAGAAAATTTAGACAAGCAAAAAAAAGGAAACCAAAGGAACAAAAGGAGAATTATACCCAGAGATAATTATTGTTAACATTTTGGTATATTTTTAGATACATATAGAGAAATACTATAATATTTTAATTTCTAAAAATGACACTTTATTATATACTAGAGGCCCGGTGCATGAAATTCGTGCATGGAGGGGGGGGTGTTCCTCAGCCTGGCCTGCACCCCCTCCAATCTGGGACCCCATGGGGGATGTCCGACTGCCAGTTTAGGCCCGGTCCTGGCAATTGGACATCCCTCTCGCAATCCGGGACTGCTGGCTCCTAACCGCTCGCATGCCTGCCTGCCTGACTGCCCCTAACCCCTCTGCCTGCCTGCCTGATCGCCCCTAACCCCTCTGCCTGCCAGCCTGATCAACCCTAACTTGCCCCCCTACCAGCCTGAGTGCTCCTACCTTGCCTCCCTGCCAGCCTGATTGCCCCTACCTTGTCCCCCTGCTGGCCTGATCAACCCTAACTTGCCCCTCTGCCAGCCTGATCTCCCCTAACTCCTGTGCCTCGGCCCCCAGTCTGGCCTCCCTCTATGGGAGGTGACCTGGTAGATCAGGGGAAGATACCACCCCCATTACCTTGCTGCTGCTGCCACTCCTGGCCTGAGCCTCGGCCCTTCACAGCCGCCCACGACTGCCTGAGCCTTGGCCCTTGCAGCCGCTGCGGCTTTGTCTAGAAGGACATCCAGAAGACGACCACTCTAATTAGCATATTACCCTTTTATTAGTATAGATTTTTCTAATTTTCATAAAAAGATGAACCACATTTCATATAAACATTTTAATATAACATTTACATTTAACTATATCATAAAATGATCTTCTGTAACGTTTTGATACTGAATGGTATTTTATTTTATAGATGTATCATAATTTATTGGGAATATGCCAACATAACATCAGACAGATTTTCCTTTTTTCCCCCCCTCTCCTCTATAGTGGTAAGTATCTTACAGTTCAATTTTTATACACATCTATGGTTATCCCCTTTGAATAAAGCCCTAGAAGTAGAATTTATGAGTAGTGATAAAAGGCATTGATGTTTTGCATTGACTTCGGAGCAGTTCATTATGCTTACTATAAAATCTACACTCCTAATCATAGTCTTCTCTAATTACCTTCTGTAGTTTTGTGGGTCAGTATAATATGAAAGATTCAAGTTAGATAGGATTTAAACCCAGACATGATTGACTAGGGCTTCATGCAACTGAAGTAGCCCTAAATATTTACAAAGACTCAGCTGTAAGGTTCTGCCTCGGCACCTATTCATTCATGCCCAGTCATAGCTGTAAATGCTACTTCCACCTAAACAGGTACAGCAGGTGATAGTAAGCCCTGAGGATGTTCTCCCCTTTTCACTTTCAGTCTCCTTACTGTGCTGCCGTTTGACCTCCTGCCCACATGTACTGACCCTGATGCATACATAATTGCTGTATGGTTGAATGAATAAACATTGTTTCCCATATAGTCATATCTAAGATTTAAAAATATTCTGTTTCTGCCCTTTGCTGCCAACTCCTGGACTCTTAACATTTAGAAAAAAATATTGCTTTAATAATTTTGAGGTTTTGTGATTTTTTTAAGACATATTTTATTGATTTTTTATAGAGAGGAAGCAAGAGGGATAGAGAGTTAGAAACATCGATCAACTGCCTCCTGTACACTCCCTACTGGGTATGTGCCTGCAACCAAGGTACATGCCCTTGACTGGAATCGAACCTGGGACCCTTCAGTCTGTAGGCCGACGCTCTATCCACTGAGCCAAACCGGTTAGGGCTGATTTTTTTTTTTTTTAAATGATAAGCTGGTCACTTCCCTCAGAACTTTATGGTAATTTTTTCAGGTCTGGATGAAGGCAAATTTCTTAAGGGGAAAAATATTTTGCTTCTGCTACTAGTTTGGGTGCTCTACTGACCTGGGCACATTTTAAATCAAATTTGTGCTTGACATTTTTTTTTTTGGGGGGGGGGGGCTTGTTTTCTTAATCTCAGAGCTACTTTATGATTATACATTTTGGGAGGGAAATTCTTTTCCTAAAGGCCACATTTGCTATTAAATAAACTCCTGTGAGGAGTTTATTTCTTGTTCACCTTTAATAGCAAATGTGGCCCTTTAATGTCCTGGTTGCTGTTGGGTTCTTCTGACAAATATTATAATTCTGTAATCCTAACTCAAATGATTTACATTTAACTGTACTAAAGAAACTACTGTGTTTCTGAGATTACAAAAATAAGATACCTTTCTTACTCAGGTTAATGTGCATACCTTAGCTAACCACTCTAGGGTTTTTGCATTTGAAGAGAAAAAGCAGACATGTATGTGTCAAGATATGATGGCAAATGCTTACTTTTCTGTTCCCCTTTTAATTCTAATTTTATAATTTACCAATTTCCTCTGTTGATACATTTGAAATCTCTGTTAGGGTATTGGTATCAGCACTTGCTCTTCCTAAGCCCTAAGCATCGTCTTGTTTACACTCATTTAGTATTTGGCTTATATTTTGTTCTTTAGGGAGTTAGTACAGGCATCTTATTTTAAAGCATTCAGTTACACCTGTTTTTCTTTCTTCAGATTTCTGGGCTTTGCCTTTGAAATGGTAGTAGGGAAAGTGAAAAACCACCCATGGTCTTCACTGCCCTGATTTATACTCTCGAAAGTAAGTTAAAAGATGGCAGACTGCAGGGCTGTTCTGGGTAGGTTCATTTTTGAGGAGGAATTCTGTGCTTTTTTCAAATGGTGACATATTGGTAAACATCTTAAGAAACTTTTAGTTTTTTTCTTTTGTCATTGTGACATATTCAACTTCTTTCCTTTAACCCTACATGATTTTGATATACGGGATAGGCTAAGTTGTGATGATCAGTTAAAGCAGAACGAGTTTAAGAACTTCAGCATTTACAGCTCTCAGTACTTAGTTACTCTAGATTAGCTATAAAAACTTAGATACAGTGGTAAAATGAATCCAAATTAAAAAAAGACTAACTTGATACTTCTGTTTGTTTTTTTTCTCTTTCTCTCTCATACTTGTAGCAAGAATTACTATCAAACTCTACTCATTGGGCCAGAGACCCTTGTGGTGTTGGCAAAAATCTTGCCTCTCGTGTAGCACACTACCTACACTTGAGAGTCAACGGGCCACCAGTGGCCGCAACTCCAAGCTCTACCAATGTGTAACTTGTGATAATTATACATGTTATAAAATGAAGCCTTTACTATTTTCTGTGCTCTTTTTAGGAAATAGTGTTTCTTTTGCATTCTGAGTTTTCAAGTCTCTCTTTTTGTACTAACTATTTTTCTATATCTTTCATAGAGGGGCATCAGAATAGAAATGATCTCTGCAGCTCACATACTAGAATCTCATTCTGGTAAGGACTTTGTTCATATCTAGGTTCTAGGGTGGAATAAAGTTCCAGGAAAAGACCCTTCTGGTAATTATTATTTTTAGTGAATAGACGGAACACTCAGGAAAAGCCAGATTACATAAAGCATTCATTTAGTTTGTGCTGCTTATAGAAAGGGAATTTTCTCTTTATCTAATATAAACTTGAGACTTAAAGTGATCAGTTTACTAAATAGTGTCCCTTCCAGAATCTAAGTTAAATTCTGCTTATTCTACTCAATTCCAACATAATATTCTGCATATAAGAAGAATTTTCACATTTGTTTCATCAACCATTAGGCAAACTCTATGTTTGGGCCATTCTAATGCAATGATTCTTGCCATTATTGAATATATATTGAGTACATACACACACATACATGTGCATGTACACAGCATTTTCTGGTATCACTTTCTCATAGATTGTATCTTCAGGAGAAATCAAGTGAGAAGTGGTCATATGTAAAGTATAATAAAACTGGGAAAATTACCCATAAGTATAAGCAGTGATGTTTATATATCAGTATTTAGTGCTTCTCTTTTCCCCCTTTTTTGTGTAATAGGAAATCCAGGAATTGCAATTCTGACTATTGTGTGTATAGTTGACATTGGGGCAGTGAATTCTCTATGGGTACTTGGTCTTACCCGCTATATGTCAGTTACATCAGCACTTTGTGAACTTGCAAAGCTTTTACTGATGCTTTGACCTCTGAGCAGAGGCCCAATGGACTAGCAGCAGGTACCTTACTGAATGGCAGCATCATTGGGACACTATCAATGGGGAACCCAATTATGAATAAACAGCACAACCTCACTCCAAATCCTTTCTCCCTTGTGATTTTGTGATGCATGATGAGAAATTGTTCTTTGGTATTTACAATATAGCCATTTTTCATCTTGATTTTTTTCTTCATTTCTAAAGGTTCAAAGTGAATATTGCAGATTTTCTTTAAAACAGTTCTTTGCTAAAAAAACAAACACAAAAACAGCAACATTTCTTTGCTAAGGCATGATTTTTTGTGTGGGGAGGCAGGGTGACTATTGGGAGGTGATCTATGTAGTACTTTGAACAATTGTGTAACCCTTTTACTAGAATGAGCCTTCCCCATTGTTGCATGCACTGCAAACTTGATTGAAAATTAAAATTAGAAGTAATACAAATGGAAATAAGGTTGGCTTATAGGAGACAATCATTTTTATGTATGAATTCTCCTCTACGGCAGGATTTAGTAGAGAGTCCTTCAGCTAGTGAGTTTTTAAGAAACATTTTCTTGAATTTAAAATTATTTGTCAACAATTTCATTTTAGAAGATTTTCTTTAAGACCACTTACATTTTGTAAAATTTTACTTATTTTTGCAATGAAAGATTCCTTCTTTTTGTCATTATGACTTTATTTTACCTCTTACTCCTTATAATTTACTACTCCTACCTCTTTCTCACCAAAAAATAAAATAAAACAATACAAAATAAACTGTAACTTCAAAACCAAAATATATTACCTTTTAGCCTAGTACTTTAAGATTCATTTGAGTGGATCATATACAGTCATCAAACATGAGACTTAGAGAATGTTGCGAGAAAATATGGACACATATATGTGAGGAATTATGTTTCCTTTGTTTTCTATTCTTGGAGCATCCTGAGTTTTTTTTTTTTCACAGCACATACAACATGATGTATACCAATCGTTATTTCATGTTCCTAGGTATCTTTTTGTATGTTTGGTATGAGTTGGGGTTTTACAGAGAAATAAAGCCAATAGGAGATATATGTGAGTTTTTATAAGGAATTGGCTCACATGTTTATGGAGGTTGAAAAGTCCCATGACTTGCCATCTGCAAGCTGGAGACCCAGGAAAGTCTCTGGTGTATTTCTGAGAACTAGAGGACTGGTGGTGTAAGTACAGGTCGAGGTTAGCTGGGTTTGTGCCAGCTCAAAGTGCGAATTCTCCTTTCCTCCATCTTTTTGTTTTATTCAGGCTTTCAACAGAGTGGATGATGCCCATCCACATTGGAGGGGGCAGTCTGCTTTACTCAGTCTTCCAATTCAAATGCCAATCTCATCCAAAACACCCTCACAGACACACCCAGAAATAATGTTTAATCCAAGTGCCCTGTATTCCAGTCACGTCAACATGTGAAGTTAACCATCACAATGAGTATCTCTAGTAGAGTTGTGAGTTACATAAGATCAGGAGATATATCTGTTTTGTTCTTCATTGTATGCCTTGCTCAGTCAGAAGCTGGCTTAGAGCAGGTGCTTAATGAGTGTATAAGTCAAGTTTAAAAGTTTATGTCTAAGATTTAGATAATACCCATTGATAGTCTGGTTGAAGACTGAGGATCACAGCAAAATATGCAAGTGCCATCCCTTGGCACAGAATGACTGTTGACCTTTTCTCTGTATTATCTGGTGGCCATTTTGAATACTAAAAATAAAGTCTTATTCATAAATTTTTTGACTCTTAAGTATTTTAAATATGACCTTTAGATTTTTTCAGAATCTTTCCAATTTAACCAGAATTATTTTGACCATGGCAGTGAATCAAGGTCAAAACTGATTTGCCATTATTCCTGGATGAGTCAATGCTGCTCTTCAGCAAGTATGGTAAGAGCAGAAAGATCTTTAATTCTTTGCTGCTTCTCTGACATTATTTTTTAGCTTTTCACTCATGAGAACATTTGGTACAGTAGTTCCTCCTTACCTGCAGGGGATATGTTCCAAGACCCCCAATGGATGCCTGAAACTACAGATAGTTCTGAACCCTATATAAACCACGTATTTTTCTAAACATTCATACCTGTGATAGAGTTTAATAAATTGGCACAGTAAGATATTAACAACAATAATAATAACAGAACAATGATAACAATATACTGTAAGAAAAGTTATATGAATTGCCAGGGCTGACCAGCAGACCCTGAATGGCGGATGAATGATGACTCTGACACACGTTTCTGTGAAAGAGAAGGCTAAGGGACTGCTTGGCTATCGCCACCAAGTAGCCCTGTTCGCCTGCCTCCTTAGGCTTTTACTGTAACAATAGCTGGAACTAAAATTAACGGTTAGATGCTATCAGCAGGGTAAGCATCCTTGAGAAGACACATGCGTTCTTTAAGCAAGGATGTTTTGAAGTCTAAACATAAAATTCTAGCAAAATACCCCGGGGGGATCAGGCTTATTTAGAAAAGTCAAGGTAGGGGCTGCCTCAGAGCCCCTCAGAGGCCCCAGACCTTTCGGAGAATCCTCCTTGTAGACATTCCAACCAGGTCCTGTGCTTCCCCACAATGAATGTGGGCTTCTCTCCCCTCTCAAAATATCTTACTGTACTAACTCACTTTTTCACTTTCCTTTGGCTTCTCTTGGGCATTGCCAGCATCACTACTCTTGTGCTTTGTGGCCATTTTCAAGTAAAATAAGGATTATTTGAACATGAACACTGAGAGACCACAACAAATGATTTGACAACTGAGATGGCTACTAAGTGACTAATAGGCAGGTAGCAGATACAGCGAGGATATGCTTGACAAAGGAATGATTCATGTCCTGGGAAAGATGGAGCAGGAGGATGTGCGATTTCATCACATTACATGGAACAGTGTGCAATTTAAAATCACAGTGCGGAATCTTGAATTGTTTATTTCTGGAATATTCCATTTAATGTTTTTAGGGCACAATTGATTGTGGATAACTGAAACTGTAGAAAGCAAAACTGCGGATAAGAGGGGACTACTGTAATGCTATATATCTCTTATGTTTATTGGAATTTGCTATGTAATGATAGGATTTTAGCATCTTTATTATTATTTACTTTTATTGATTTGAGAGAGAGAGAGAGAGAGAGAGAGAGAGAGAGAGAGAGACATCCATTTGTTGTTCCACTTATTTATGCATTCATTGGTTGCTTCTTGTGTGTGGGATTGAACCTGCAACCTTGGCGTATCAGGACGACGCTCCAGCCAATGGAGCTACCCGGCCAGGGCTTAGCATCTTTTTTAAAAAATGATATGTATGTGGTTGACTATTGTATATCCAGGTTATTTGAGGTCTCCAGTAATCTATTAAGGTCTTCCGATTTCACATTCTGTGAAATTTCTATTATACCATACGAGAGGATGTGTCCTGTTAATGCCGGAGAGGTGAGGTAGTAAGGTTGTGGGGTAGGGAGTCTTACGCACTGTCTTTTGCCAAGAGATGATGCTTGAATCATCTCAGGCAGTGACATTGCCCAGATGTGTAGGAAGGAGGAGGACACCATGGTGTAAGCATATGTATCCCCCACTTGTTTTTAGCAGACAGATAGCATGTCATATGACGCCAACAACTAGCACAGTGCCTGGCCCATGTTGATACCCTAGCTATTTTTGTTGAATTAACTGGGCTGGAGCTCTCAGGGCAGTCGCAGTCAGGGACAAAAGGTGTTGTTATGAAAAACAAGTAAGCTGTAGTACCATTGCACTGGACACAGAGGACTAAACTGGGCATCGATGCAGCGGACTGTTTCTAGAAGGCCTAGGAGGGCATATGTAGACTTCCACCATGTTTGAATCACAGAAAGAGTCCAGAAGGCACATCTCTTTTGTTCTGAAAACAGACGATGGAAAGGCTCTTTTCTGAAATAAAGGGGGCAGAAGCTAGAGTGGACAAGATCAGAGGAAGAGAAACAAAGGTATGTCAACATCACAGTGTGGGATCAGGTTTAAATTCAACTTGGAGGAGGTATGGAAAACAGTCACGTGCAAGGGTGACGGGGTAGAATCCTCAGTGTCACGGAAGTGCTGGTGTGGTGGAGGACATGGTTTTCTTTTCTGGCTGCGCAGACCTGCTGGCTCACGTTTACTGAGCGCCGACTGTAAGTCAGGACTTCACCTTTGCTGTCTCATTTAACCCTCACAACACCTTCATGAACGAAGGCACACTGTGACCGCTTCCATTTTTCTGACGAGGAACTGAGAGATTAAGTAACCTGCCCAATGACATACAGTTTGAAAATGGCAACCAGGTGCCCTGACTACTGCTAAGGTGGACACAGTGGGCATCTGGAGAAGAGCATGGAAGTGCTCAGTGGGAAGTGTATTGTAGCCCTGAGTGACTTTTTAAAATATATATATATTTTTTATTGATTTCAGAGAGGAAAGGAGAGGGAGAGAGAGATAGAAACATCAATGATAGAGAGAATCATTGATCAGCTGCCTCCTGCACGTCCCCTACTGGGGATTGAGCCCACAAGCTGGGACATGTGCCCTTGACCTGAATCGAACTTGGGACCCTTCAGTCCACAGGCCAAAACCGGCTAGGGTGCCCTGACTTTATTTCCTCCAAAGGACATGCCAAAATCATTTCTGGTAAGAGGCAATGGAGAAAGGGTATCAGCATTTTTAGAAGCAATACCATTATGATGGTAAAAATTTTTAGATTTTATTAGATAAACTTACTTTAAGGCCTTGGAAACTTTCATTGTGATAACTTTATGACTATTAATTAAAAAGATTACATTTCTAATCCTCTTGGAGGTAGGCATATGGGATTAGATGGGTTATGGAGTTGCTAAAGGGAAGATGTTTAAAAAGTGGAGTGGCAAGCTGTGCTGTATGCAGAAATTTAGATGACTCTAAAGCTGGTTTAAAAAAATTTAAAAAACCCTCTTGCTGAATAGTAAAAAAACAAAAGTAGTTTTTTCCTTTTTAAAAAATTACATTGATTCTCAGGGGATGTTTGTGGGAACTAGAAAGGTAATCTAGAGATTAATATGAAAAGATAAGTACTGTACTGTTATTTTTTAGATTAGTAGGTAAATAATTGGAGGAAATATAGGGTACTTTTAAAGATAATGACTAGATAAATTATCATATTTAAATTTTGTGCTTTTGGGGATATGCTCTACTCATAAGGCTGTTATGCCTTTTGCCAAGGAGAGTACATTTCTTGCATAATAATAACTTGCCTAAAGGATAAGGTACATTTGAGTAAATCCTCCTGTTATCAGTTTCCACATTTATAAGTATTGTATTATGTTCTTCCCATGGACAATAGGCATGATGAGATAGGTAGAAAAATGCTTATTTTGCTTCCTTAACATCTTTTCTAAGGAGTAGAGATTGTTTTTTTTAAATGAATATGTCTTATGATCATTGAAAAGAAATAATACATATTTATAATATATGACAATGTTCTTTAAGAAGAGTATTTTCTTGAATTTAAGAAAACTACTCAATTTATAATATTTGGAAAATATAGAAAAGAAAAAGATACCAATGATAATCCTACTGGTCAGAAACATCTTTGAATATTTTGATGTGTTTCCTTCCAATCCCTTTAAAAATTTTAAAAAAACATAGCAAGAGTATACTGTATGCCCATACAGCTTTGTAGTCTGTTATCTTCACTCAACATGCTTGTGTAATATTTTCTTGTAATATTACTCTCCAGAAATAGCTCTAAAGGCTATACAACATTCTATTATATAAGTCACATAATTAATTCAATCTCCTTAATGTGAACTTTTAGGTTCCATATTTTTGCTTTCATGTACATTAAATTTTCAAACGCTTTATTGAGATACTAGTGCCCCAGTGCACGGATTTGTGCACATCGAAAGGAAACTAATTAGAAGGTGGCCAGTGGGGCGGGATTGGGTGAGACAGGCCAGACATGCCCTGGAGCCAACCTCCCACGGTCCCTCCCTGGCCGGCTGCATCTGGGGTGGCGCCTCGGCTCAAAAGGTGTCTGCGGAGTGAGTGGGGTACCTCTGGTAGGTGGGGTCCCTCAGCCTGGCCTGTGGGGATCGGGCCAAAACTGGCTCTCCGACATTCCCTGAGGGGTTCTGGGTTGTGAGAGGGTGGTTTTCGGGTAATGCACCCTGGAATTGGGCTCCCTCCTCTCTGGTTCTGAGGTGTGTCACCCGAGAACCACTGCTGCCAAGTCACCACAGCGCGGCAGCTCCTGTGTTGAGCATCTGGCCCCTGGTGGTCAGTGTGCATCATACCTACCGGATGGTCCGACGGTCACTTAGCCTTTTATATATATAGATATTTAACATAGTATAAAACTTAGCCATTTCAAGTGTACAGTTCAGTAATTTTACTAAGTGGTGCAATCATTACCATAATCAATTTAACATTTTCTTTCCTCCATAAGATCCCCTATGCATGTTTATAGTTATGCCCCCCTCTATCCCTAGTCCCAGGCAGCCACTAATCTACTTTCTGTCTCTAGACAATTGCCTTTTCTGAACATTTCATATGAGTGGAATTATATGTGGTTTCTTGTGATGGTTTTCTTTTGCTAACCATAATATATTTGAGATTCATTCATGATGTCGCTTGTATCTGGCCTTTATTTCTTTTTCTTGCCAGACAATATTCCATTGAAGAGATATAAACATTCTATATAATAAAAGGGTAATTAATGCAAATTGACCGAATGGTGGAACAACCAGTCGCTATGATGCGCACTGACGTCCAGGGGGCAGACGCTCAACACAGGAGCTGCCCCCTGGTGGTCAGTCTGCTCCCACAGGGGGAGCGCTGCTCAGCCACAAGCCAGGCTGATGGCTGGTGAGCGCAGCGGCCTGCCTGCGGCAGTGCTAAGGATGTCTGACTGCGGCTTAGACTGCTCCCCATGGGGCGCGGTAGCCATTAGTCGGACATCCCCGGAGGGCTCTCAGATTGTGAAAGGGCACAGGCCGGGCTGAGGGACTCCCCCCGCCTCCCAAGTGCACGGATGTCGTGCACCAGGCCTCTAGTTTTATATATCCATTTACCAGTTGATGGACATTTAGATTGTTTCAAGCTTTGTGCTATTAATAATAATGCTGCTGTGAACATTCATGTGCATACATTTTGTGGACGTACATTTTCATTTCTCTTGGCTCAATACCCATGAGTGGAATTGTTGAGTTTTATGGGAGATTTATGTTTAACTATTTGAGAAATTGCCAAACTGTTTTCCAAAGTGGCCCCACCATTTTACATTCCCACTAGCAATTTATGAAGGTTTCTATTTTTCCATATCCTCACCAAAATTTGTTATTGTCTGTCTTGATTATTAAAGCTATGCTAGTTGGTGTGAAATATTTCATTGTGGTTTTAATATGCATTTCCTTAATGAAGGATTTTGAACATCTTTTAATGTGCTTATTAGACATTTGTATATATTTGTTGAAATGCCTATTCATATATTTTGTCCATTTTATGATTGGGTTTGAATATTATCTATATACTAGAGACCCAGTGCACGGATTCGTGAACCGGTGAGGTCCCTCAGCCTGGCCTGCGCCCTCTCGCAATCTGGGACCCCTTGGGGGATGTTGGACTACCAGTTTCGACCTGATCCCTGCAGGCCATGCTGAGGGACCCGGGCCTCTAGTTAAGTTATAAGTGTTCTTTGCAATTTCTGGATACAGGCCTTTTATTTGATATGTGTTTGGCAAATACTTTCAGCCTGTTGCTTAGCTTTTTAATGTTCTTAATTAGGTCATCTGAAGCACAAAAACTTAGAATGTTGATGAGGTTCAGTTTGCCAGTTTTTTCTTCTATGGACTGCTCTTTCAGTGTGATATCTGTGAATTCTTTGCCTCACTCAAGGTCTGGAAGATTTTATATATAGTATTTTAATTATTTGAACTTTTAAAAGGATATTATAAAATATTTTTTAAGGATAGATCCTGAGAAGTAAACATTCTACAAATCTGTACTATACTTATTTTTAATTAGTTCTTTTGAAGTATTACATCAGAGAGGAAGATGTACACATAAGGGCAAAATTCAGGGAAATTTGAAAAGATGAAAACTGTGTATAACTACTGCAGAGATCAAGAGATTATCACCAGCTGTCAGGAGTCCCCAAACCTTCCAGAAGCCCCTTCCTAGTCATTACTCCTACTCTTCCCCAAAGGTAACCAGTAATATTAATACCAAAGGTTAATTTTTCCTGTGATTTGAATTTTGTATAAGTGGAATATCATATGTACATTTTTGTGTCTGTATCTTTTATGCAATATTATATTTGTGATATTCACCCATGTGGTGTCTTGCTGTAGTTTGTTCTTTGTCATGGCTGTTTATATTATTTCATTATGGGAATATATCACATTTATTTATCAATTCTACTATTGATGGGCATTTTTGCTTTTCTAGTATTTGGCCATTTTTAATGGCGCTGCTAGGAAAGTACTCGTACTTGACTTTTGATGCATAAATGTGAGCATTTTTGTTCAGTGTATATTCAGGAATGGCTTTGCTGGGTTATAGAGCAGGCATAACTACAAATTTCTTTGCTCATCTTTCACTGGCTTTGTTTGTGTTTTTCTTATTCATTTATTGGCATTAAAATATCGATATCTGTATCTATTCAGGGTATGAGTCTGTTGTCAATTATGCGGTTGCAACTGTGTCTGTCATTTGGCTTGCCTTTTCATTCTCATAATGATGCCTTTTTGTCAACTTATTCATCTCTCCTTTACATAGCTAATACTTTTAATGTTTTATTTGTCTCTCAAAAATAAACTTGATTTAGAAACTTAATTAAGATTAGGAAACCAGAGGCTGGTGTTTGGTGGTTATGAGGGCTCTTCAGTTTTCTGTTCCTGCCTATTCCAAGAGTGAAGTCCTTCAGAAGTCCTTTCCCCCTCCCGCCCATGAACCCTGGGCACTATCCTCCAGCCCCTTGAGACTGATAGACTGCGCTGCTCGGCTTCTCAGCATCCCAGCTGCCTTTCTTAACCCAACTTTAAGCTTCTCAGCTGCTTGAAAGCCTTTCAGCTGCCACTTTTCAGGCTTTCAGCTTCTCAGCTGCCTTGAGAAAACTTCCGAGCTGGCATTTTCGAATTGGCTCATACCTCCTGGGGAAAGGTATCATGGAATGCAGAGCTGCCTCACTTCTCCACACTTCCTTCTCCTTGAGATCACGGCCTCTGAGGCTCTCCTTGCTTGGTAGCTCTTAGATGCCTTCAAATCGGTGTTTTAAGAAGTATCCAGCTGTTTTGGTTGTTCTTGGTGGGAGTATTACTCTGCCACAAGCTTGTGGGTTTTTTTGGTTTGTTTGTTTTTGCCAGGGGAGGAATTCTCTAGAAATGTTTTCTAAGGCTGTGGCTAAAGCTTATTGAGTTACTGTGAGGTTGCATTTCTATTGATGGAGTACTAGTTTGCCAGGATTACTTTCATTTTTTTTTTAAAACCATTGAAAATTTTCAAGGTAAAAAGTAACATTGTAATTTTTTTCTTTTAATTTTTTATTTTTATTCTAGCGAGACTGAATACTATTTCAAACGATGGTTGGTATCTTTTCTTTATGACTTACCTACAATTCTTCATTATTTTAAATTGATTTTTAAGGATGGTGTAACATTACCTGTAATAATAAAAAAAGAACTGATTCTTCTGAAGATAAAGGATTGTTACCTTAATGAACTTAACAATAGCTTTTCTATTAATGTTTATAATGTTTGAAAAGGCAAGGGTTGTATCTCCTTTCCTTTTGTATTCTTTCTTGGTACCTGCTGCTTGGTATAGTCCATATTAACATAAAGCAGAGGTGGGAGCAATATGCTCATTAAAATTATTTCTTGGGAGAATAAGGACACATATGTAACACCTTAATCAATAAAGAAATTAAATTTAAAAAAAGAAAATTATTTCTTGTGTCATGCTATGTTCAGTGATTAACCACAGTGAACAATGTCTTTAGTTATTAATTTATATCATTTCATTTAGGAGCATGGTCCCAAGTCTACGAGGCATCATCCCATTTCTCATTATCTTTTTTCTTCCATCTATCCAAATCACTAATATGTAAGATCAAATTTTCCTTGATGATATACCACATTTATGGGGGATAAGTATCTGTTTGATAAATCTCCACAAATCTAAAAGGGAATTGAATATCTTACCTTCCTCACATGAAGTTAATGTCATTCCTAGAAATATCTTACAAATGCTGAATAGCAGTCTCATCAGCTCACTTTGAAGGATTTTAAGTGTAAGGCAGTTTTAGACTGATGTCAGAATTCTAAAGCATGCACATGAAAATTTTAAAAATTGAAAGCATTCTCCATTCACATAGTTTATCCAACTCTAACCAACTGTTTGGATTTCTAGAAATTATCCAGACAGTTTAATTTTTAGTGAACGTTATGAAAATAGTGTCTGAGGATGAGGGATAGTGGAATTTTCCTCAGCATGTTAGGCACACTCTGGCTCTTTTAATTGTGGGAAGTATAATTTTACTCCCACAAATGGCTTGTTTTAGTCACTCCTCTACCTTTTTTAGGTCATTTCATCAACTCAGCATAAAAAATAATGTCTGCTCTCATGCTGCCTCTAACCCTCAGGGAATGGTGTTCTGAAGAAAAAACAGAAACCTTTGGGGAAGGCTAGTCTAAAAATAGAGTCCTCAACATACTGGACCAGGGATGAGGCCATTTCTAGGGACAGCATTTTTCACGTGGTAGATTGCATTCTTAAATGGGGTAAAAGTTCCCTTCTCTCTCCTCAGGTGATGAGTACGGCAGCACAACATTTTGGGAAGAACAGGGACTTTGCAGCCCGGCTGTTCTGGGTTCCACCTCCAGCTCCCCCACCAGCTGTGTGATTGGAGGCAGGCCACAATCTGAGCCTCAGTTTACTTGTCTGATTCAAAATGGGGAAAATAACTGCTGTCTTTGGGGCTGCTTGCCAGGACTAGCAATAATGTATGTGAAGGTCAGATTCATGGTGGGTGTTTAAGAAATGGTAACTATAATTGCACATCTTAATTTTTTTCTCTCATTATGGAAGAAGACTTTTTTTCCGTCCTAACGTGATGATTCACAGGATAGAGCCAGGTTACCTGGGTGCAACTCCTAGCTCTGCTATGCATTCACTGTGTGACCTTGGGCAAGTTACCTAGTTTCTTCCTCATCTACAAGTGGGGATGGTTATGATGCCCACCTTCTAAAGTTGTTACAAATGTTAATATTTGTAAGTGTCTGGCTAATTTGTAAGCACTAGGTTAGCATTTGATATGTAAAAGTAAACACTCAATGCCAGCATTAGTTGGTTATCCTCCTATAAAATAAAAGATTAATATGCAAATTGACTGAACGGTGGAACAACCGGTCACTATGATGTGCACTGTCCACCAGGGGGCAGACATTCAATGCAGGACCTGCCCCCCTGGTGGTCAGTGTGCTCCCACAGGGGGAGCGCTGCTCAGCCGGGCTTATGGCTGGCGAGCGCAGCGGCGGTGGCGGGAGCCTCTCCCACCTTCACGTTAATTGGACATCCCCCAAGGGCTCCCAGACTGTGAGAGGGCACAGGCCGGGCTGAGGGACCCCCGCCCCCCCAGTACACGAATTTTGTGCACCAGGCCTCTAGTTGTTATTAGTAAAGGTAATAGGATTGGAATGGAATGGAA
This sequence comes from Cnephaeus nilssonii, assembly GCF_951640355.1. NCBI lineage: Eukaryota > Metazoa > Chordata > Mammalia > Chiroptera > Vespertilionidae > Cnephaeus > Cnephaeus nilssonii. The sequence continues at coordinate 46,683,925 of NC_137080.1, forward strand.
CTAGAGGCAGCATTCTGCATGATGAATGATAGCTTATGGGTAGGAGGAGAAACAGGCACAGAGAAGTTTAGTGGCAACTCTGGAGCTGGCACAAATTCAAGTGACTGCTTTTTATTAATGTTTATCTTATTTATTTTTTTAATTTAAATTCTTTATTGTTTAAAGTATTACATATATCTCCTTTTTCCCCCATTGACCTCTCCCCAGCCCCCCCCCCCCCCAGCCCCCATCTCTGTCCATTGGTTTTGCTCATATGCATGCATACAAGTCCTTTGGTTGATCTCTTACCCCTTTACCCCCCGCCTTCCCTCATAGGTTGGACAGTCTGTTTGCTGCTTCTATAACTCTGGTTCTATTTTTGTTCATCAGTTTAAGTTGTTCATTATATTCCACAAATGAGTGAGATCATGTGATATTTATCTTTCTCTGACAGGCTTATTTTGCTTAGTATAATGCTCTCCAGGTCCATCCATGCTGTTGCAAATATAAGAATTCCTTCTTTTTTACAGCAGCGTAGTATTCCATTATGTAGATGTACCACAGTTTTCTAATCCACTCATCTGCTGATGGGCACTTAGGTTGTTTCCAAATCATAGCTATTGTATATTGTGCTGCTATGAACATAGGGGTGCATATATTCTTTCTGATTGGTGTTTCTGTTTTCTTGGGATATATTCTTAGAAGTGGGATCACTGGGTCAAATGGAAGCTCCATTTTTAATTTTTTGAGGAAGTGCCGAAATTAAAATAATTCAATGGAAAATTTGAAAGATGACTATAAGGGAATTTCCTAGAACACTGGGCAAAAGGGAGACAGAAAACTTGAAAGTAGGTCAAAGAGACAGGCTCAGTCAAGTTGGTCTGATATTTAAATACTTGGAATTCCAGAAGATACAACAGAGTAAATATCAAATACATAAAGAAGCTCCTCTTCTGCTCTGGGAAATGATCTTCAGACTGACGAGTTCTGAGAGCCCAGCAAAATGGATGAAGGCAACTTTAAATGCAGACCAGTTCTTGTGAAATTTAAGAACATTCAGTTTATGGTTCCTAAAAGCTTCTAGAGAGAAAATGAGATTGTCAAGTTCCCATTAGTCCTTGAGCACCTCTTTACTTTCTGGTATAATAAGGTACTTCAACCTCATCTCATGCTTTTCCTATCCCAGACCTGGAGCCAGCCATTTTTCTGAGGAGCTTTGGTTTCTTTTAATGGTGTTTGGAAACCAAGACCTGGCTACTCATTGTATCTGGAGTATGGCTTCTGACCCTTTGGTGCACAGAATTGTATGGAGCGGGTATATAAATGTATACAAGCTTTATCTTATGATGCATACAAAATGGTTTTACCAAATATTAATATCACTACTAACAACAAATATGCTAAGTGAAGTTCAGAGTTTCTTCTTCTTTAATTTATCTTTATTGTTGAAAGTATTGCAGATGTCCCTCTTCCCCTCCTCCCCCCATTAACCCACTCCCTTCCCCTCCCCAGGCCTTCTCCGCATTATAGTCTGTCCATGGGCTAGGCATATATGCAGAGAAGTTCATCAGTTAATCTCTTCCCACTCCCCCTCCTTCCCTCTGAGATTCCACAGTCTGTTGCATGCTTCAATGTCTCTGATTGTTTTTGTCCATCAGTTTATTTTGTTCATTAGATTCCCCATATAAGTGAGATAATGTGATACTGTCTTTCTCTGACTGGTATGTGGCTCCATCATCACTGCTAGACTGGGAGTAATGAGTGTGCTTCTGATTTCCTGGTAAGGTGAAGGGCAGGCAATATCTCCACTCTCCTCAGGTTAGAACAGCATCAACTGTGTAAGCAGAGCTATAGAGGTTTGGCAACCGAAAACCACCTAGCCAGAGACACCTCAATCAGAGCTCCTCTTTAATGTGCCTTGGAATCTTTTTAAAATGTGCCCAGGATCTTTTTAAATGCAGATGCTGATTGAGTCGCTCTGGAGCGGGATATTCTGCATTTCTAACAAGCTCCCCGGTGATGCAGATGCAGATGGTCCACAGACCACACTTTGAGTAACAGGTTCCTAGATAATATTGCAGATTTGTGACTTTTTCATTTGGCATTCCACAGACAAGAAATAAGACAGCAACTGGCTTCATATTAAAGGCGTATCCTTTCAGAGTATGAGTGAAATGGTAGGAGATAGAAGACACAGGAAAAGAAGGAGGAAAGAGGAGCAGACAGCCAGTGCCTTGAAGTCCTGAGAACTTCAGCAGCCTGCCCTGCAGGAAGTCAGAGCACAGGTGAGGGTGGAGGTTGAGCACACTCCAAGCGAGAGGAGCAGTCAAAGCCAATGTTGAAATAGCTCTGCTGAGGTGGTGCAGGCTGGGCCGAATAGCCACTGCTCTTCTCTGCTTTGGCCAGAAGCCCAGGCATTGGGGACCTGCTGGAAATGTGTTCCGCAGTATGGGCTTCACATACAGCTCAGTAACCCCCAGGGACAACATGCATCCCATTGAGAAAAGCACACCTTTCAGAATCTGTCTTTCTGTAGTCTTTTGGGAGCTCTCAAGATGAACAGTAACTGACCAGTTAGGAGGCTGAGTACGTTAGCCCTGCGCCCTGCAGGTCTGATCTGCATCCTTACCGACATCCAGCACAACTAAGGAGGCTGGGAAAGTGAATGGTGCAGGTCCAAACAGGTCTTCCAGCAAGGCGGTGCAGTTCATTCACTCACCTGTGTTACCTGGGTCACTCAACTATCACGAATAATTCTTATAGAATGAGGTTTTACTATATTAGAATTTTAATGAGGCATGACTTCTTGCTTCCTTTCAAGTTCATTGAAAATATTTTTAGGATTCAAGTTAGTTACTTTTATTACAAAATATTAAAATGCAGAAAGGAAAGAAAAAAGCCCATATGTCTACCTCCATTGACATTACTTTCAGCATTGGGGTGATTATTTCCTTTGAGCGTGTGTGTGTGTGTGTGTGTGTGTGTGTGTGTGTGTGTGTGTAAAGCAGTTATACTTTATTTGCAAAATTCTATCCCATTTTTAAAGACTTTATAAGCATTTCTCCATTTTTATAGGCTTCATAAATAACAGTTAAAGTGTCTGAAAAATGTCTTATTCAGTTAAGTAGGCCCTTAAATATTGGTCATTTAGGTTGAAAGAGCCTTAAAGAGCAGTCAGTATTTTTAATATATGAAGGGAAATGGGAAGTAGAAGTAGATGGATAGAAAGGAAATGTGCTTTCTTTTGGTGTCTCTTCTTTCCTCTAAGTTTAAAGTTATCTCTAATCTTAAAGTTCTGTTACTTTATTAAAGGGGTTCAGAGATGGGCGTTTTACTTTGTGGGTACTTATATTTACAGAATGTATTTAATCCAGAGGAATCCCATAGTACTTTTTAAAATTAGTCTTCCTTACCACCTGGCCTTGCTTAAAGACCTAATAAAAACTTTTTAACAGGTGCCTTGCTGCTGGGGAGATGACGTCTTTGTAACACAGTGCTAACCTGGAGGTACACTGCATAGGGTACACTTGGAGCACAGAGAGAAGGTGCTTCGTCCAGTTTGCAGCCTTGAGAAGGATTCCTGGAGAGTGGTATCTTAAAGCAAGTCAGGGTGTGTAAAAGGGACCTGACAGAAATGTGGAAGGCCCTCTGGAGAGAGGGACCAGCAGGGGTCAGGGGCCCATTCCCAGGACAGTCACTGCATGGAGATGGAGTGCTTGACAGTCACATGACTGACTACCTCCATGGCCCAGTGACCCTGCCTTTACCCGATGACGGGAGAAGGAGCAAGAGTCAGAAAACAAAATAAAACAAAAAATAGGTGGATATATTATAACCAAGGAGAGTAGGATTTCCTTTAGAAATTGTGTTCACGTATTTTTGGTGACCATCCTTTCATAGCCCCTTGGCCCCTGAATTCCTATCAGTTCTGAGTATGTTGGATCCCTCAGGTTTGAGGTGAAAAATGGTCACCATAATTGTAGTTGATGGGACTCAATCTAGTGTTTAAATGATTAGGATTTAAAAAATTCATCTGGTTACAGTTTGATGGATGGATTTACGGGGGAAGAACAAGACTGAGGAAGAGAGACCATTTCGGAGGCTCCCACCTGGACTAGAGACATGGTCATAGGGGTAAGAGAAAGGGAAACAGTATAGGAAATGCTTAGGAGGTGAAATTGGCAGGCTAGAGTGACTGGTTGGGTGTGCTGGTAGAGGGACAATAAGAAATGGTGTTTTACTCCCAAGGTTGGGGTTGGAGTAAATAGATGGTGAAGTCATTAACTGCAATTAGGATATAGAAGAAAAGTAGTAGTAATAATTCCTTTTTAGATCAGTATCTCTTTTTCTGTGCTTTGGTGTTTCTTAGCTGGGGTTTTCTAGAAACCATAGCCTGAGGCAAAGCTAGCCTACTGGATGACTGTGTCTGGAAGTGCAGTCTCTGGGCAGCAAGAGTGAGGGGATAAAGGAAGGGAGGCAGGGAGGAAGGAGAAGCAAATGCAACGTAGTGTGTTACTGATCTGGCTACAACTTCATCAGGTGAGTTGTCTTCCAGATAGACTTTAAAGAACTCTCCACAGGCCTGGTGGTCAGTCAGGGATGTAAGGAGGCGACATCCTTTCTGTCCTCTACATCCTCCCAGGAGAAATTCCCACCAGGGAGGGTTGTTAGACCTTCACTCTTTGATTGGGATGAGGAGCCACTCTGGGCAGCCAGTGGAGAGGCGATCTCATGCCCAACAGTGTAACATGAGTTAAGAAGTGGTTGGAGGAGCTGCAACCTTGGTGGGTTGTGCGGGGTCAGATTTGGGCAATCAGCTGAGGTCCAGAGGATTTAGGGAGGCCCAGGTGGCAGGTGGAACTGGGTACATATAGAGAGGCATGCCAACAGGGGCCCAAGCATTTTCCCAACTTCTCTCAACATCGTTCTCATTTCCTAGTTTAGTTTTCCCTTTTATAGTCTGTAAGAGCTTTTTAGTGCTCTGATTTTTGTTATACTGTTTTATTTTTATTACTCTTCAGGTTTTAATATTAGATTCATATTTCCCTAGTTTCTGTGAATTTGATGCCTCCACTGACAGAATTTCTAGACTACAGGTTTATATAATTGTGTTCCTCTTTATTTATTTAGTCTGTTTGGGCTGTTGTAACAAAGTACCACAGATGGGGTGCTGGCTTGTATACAACAGACACTTACTTCTCACAGTCCTGGAGGCTGGGAGTCTGAGATCTGGGTGCCCACTTCCAGGTTGCTGACTTCTCACTGTATTCGCTCATGGCAGATGGGGCAAGGGAGCTTCCTCGTGCCTCCTTTAAAAGGGCACTGATTCCATTCTTGAGTGCTCTGCTCTCATGACATAATCATTTTCCGAAGAGCCCACCTCCTAATGCCGTCACATCAGGCCCTTAGGTTTTCGACATATGAATTTTGAGGGGACACAAGTATTCAGACTAGAGCGACTCTGTGGCTCAGTACGCAGAGGACAGAAACCTGTCCTGACGGTCATATCCCACCAGGTACTTGTTTCATCTATTTCCTGTGTTTGCTTCCCAAATAGACAAGATACACTACATGTTTCAGTAAAGAACTATGAAGGAAATACTGTACAATGAACTCTTATTTTAAGTGTTTCATAACTAAGGAATAAAGGGAGGCATTGGGTTATGAGTATAATAACAGAATTTTTTGTTAGTGATTTAGTAGCTTTTGAGTATATATTGTATGCCAGGCTATTAACTGGGTTTCAGAATACAGTGCTGAGCAAAGAAATGGCACATCTGTGCCTTCCTGGAGTTTGCTCTCCAGACGGGGTAGGGGCGGAGTGGGGTGGGCATAGGCACAGGCATGAGTCAGGGGATGCCATGGATACTGTAAAATGATTGTGGGTCGAGTATTATCACAGAGAAGTACATGTTAAAATGAGACAGTAGAATAGAGGTGGGGATTGTCTTGGTCAGGGGACCAGGGAAGATTCCTATAGTGATGGAAGAGTAAGAATTCACAAAGTGAACAGGGAATAGCATTGGGTGGACAGTAGCAGGAGGCAGTTTATCCACTTAAATGTTTGCTGAACATCAGCTGTGGCAGGCACAGTCATCGGTGCTGGGAATCCAGTTGTGAATAACCCAGGCAAAAGTTGCTGCCTTATGCAAGTTGTTGGTAGTTTGGACAGGATGGTGTAGATGCATTAGAGAGAAATGGCCTGATAGGAACAACATTTAAGAATTAAAATGTACAGTTTTGGGGGATGGAATAAATCATAACTGAGGGAGGAAGATGTGAACATGACTGTTAGGTTTCTGGCTTGTGTAACCAAATGGGTGGTAATCTAGTCTCTGAGCATGAGAACACTGGTGTGGGGTAGCTTAGAGGGGGGACGTGCAGAATTTGAGATATCCCAGTGGAGATGTTAAATGAGCAGTTGGGTGCATGAGGCTGGAACTCAGAAGTGAGCTTTGGACCATTAATACAGTATATCAGGTATTTGCATGCAGGTAATTGAGGGAGTAGGCAGGAGGAGGTTGCTTATGGCATGAGAAGAACAAAGCAAAGCTTTTAAACCTTAAAAAAATTTTTATGTGTGTTTCTAAAATAGACTAAATTATAATTGCTTTTAATTAGCATGTGTATTTCAGTCTGAGTGCCCATGTACACCCTTAGGCATAAAAAACAAAACTTTTCACCCTTGCCCTATGCAAATAGTTTATAGGTGATAACAGATATTCAAGTTTTAACATAGCAGTTATGGGTCTAGGCAGGCTCTTTTGTTTTAAGATTACAGGTTCATTATCTAATAATAAAACTTGGTATTTCACTCTAAATGTTGCATTTACAGACAAATATCATTGTGAGAAACATCCATGACAGGTAAGTAATATATCTGTGAACTACTCAAAAAGGTTGATGAAATTAAATTGGCCAGTATTTTCCCCAATAATAGTTTCAAGGCAGGTAAAGATTCTCAGCAGAACAACGACCTAATGAATGTGAGCTTGAGAATAAAAATAGAAATAGGAGACAAAAGGAATATTAATAAATCCTGTCACCCATGGGGCTCATAATTTTTTTTTGCCTTTTTGTATTTCTATAAAGATTCCAGAAGGTTAATCTTCTATTAGCCACTTAAAAAATACATTTTCCTAGTTTTTAATTATAATTAACATTCCTTTCTATTAAATGCTGACCTTTCTTGCCACTTGAGTTTCAGTTGTAATTGTCACCAGAAGTCACGTAGAATATTCTCCTTGAAACAGGGCCCTTGCTGACATTTAGTTTAGTTTCTACATAACATTTGTGGGGAAAAGTAACATGAATACAATAAATCCTCACGCTTAATAATCTAATTTTTTAAAATGTCCATGGAAGAACTAAATGTCCCATCATGATAATTTTTTTTTTTTGTGGTGACCGTTCTGGGTGGAATTAGAAAAATACCAGAAATAGAACAGAACACTGCTTATGGTTCATACTTAAAATGTTCACACAGCATTTTCCTCTTTAGTTTTATTGCATATAGGGTTTAAGTTAGATATACCTTGAAAGTAAGTGAAATTTTAGTGCAATAATGATATTCTCTGTATAAAAATAACTTTAAATAAATCCTCCCCTACCCCATCCACTGCACTTGAGTGTTACATATTCTCTTTTGGTTAGTTTGTTCAAAGCTTTCTATTGCTATACCTACAGGTAAACCAAAAAAAATAATAGAATTCAGTTCCCCAAAAGTAGACATTGCAATTGTGATAGAAATTTATTTATTGATTATTCTTTTTAATTTTAAAGCAGATTGCCCCCTGAACGGGGTTGCTTTTTGTTTTGTTTTTAATGAAATAAAGTTGGAATGTGAGTTACTTGTGAAGTGAACTGTGTGGCTCTTTACTTCCGGTCCCGCCCACCTCCTAAGAGAACAGGAGTATACTTGCCTCCATCCTGGTGTGTTCTTTGTGTATCATTCCATTTTCTAATTAGAATCTCTAGACATGTAATAAGGGCCTGTTATGGGCAAAGAATATGAATTTGTTTGTGATGCCTGTCGTATTTTAATTGGCATTTCTCAACCCAAAACTTCTCTGAGGATCGGGGTGTGCCTGATTCTTCTAAGCCTATTTCTCTGGAAGTATTGAGGATAAGGAGATCTCTGTTCTGGTCTGTCCAGTCAGTTACCACACCACCATCTGCTTTTTGCTTTTAAAAACCCCTGTCTAGAAAGCCCTAGCCGGTTTGGCCTGTGGACTGAAGGGTCCCAGGTTTGATTCCGGGTTGTGGGCTTGATCCCCAGTAGGGGGCGTGCAGGAGGCAGCCAATCAATGCTTCTCTGTCACCATTGATGTTTCTATCTCTCTCTCCCTCTTCCTTCCTCTCTGAAATCAATTTAAAAAATTAAAAATAAATAAAAATCCCTATCTATTTATGTGTCTTTCATTCACACCTCTTGTCCTTTGGGTTGTACCTTTTCTTTTAAATCCCTCTACTGTCATTTTGGTGTGATTTTGAGATGTGGATCTATGGTCACTCTGCCCCATTTAACCAGAAATCCAGGAACCATTTGTTCATTGCTGTCTCTCTAGTGCTTGGCACACACTAGATTCTTAAATAAATATTTGATGAATGAGTAATTGAATCAAATGAATTAGAAGTTTTTTTTTTAATAGTAATGGGATTATATATATATATATATATATATATATATATATATATATATATATATATATCAACCTAAAAAGTGTCTTTTTAAATGTGGTTTTGCTTTGGCTTCATTACAGCTTTTGTTTTTGTTTCTCAACCTGATAAAGTAAACTAAGTGTTTTGAAGTGTGTCCATCAACAAAATGAAAAGGCAATGTACTGAATGGGAGAAAATACTTGCAAATCATATATCTGATGAAGAATTGATATCCGAAATATATAAAGAACTCACACAACTCAATAGCAGCCCCCCAGCAATCCAATTTAAAATGGGCAGAAGATCTGAATAGACATTTTTCCAAAGAAGGCTAATAGGTACATCAGGGAAATGCAAATCAAAATCACAATGAGATATCACCTTATACTTGTTAGAATGACTATTATAAAAAAGACAAGATATAAGTATTGTCAAGGATGTGGAGAAAATGGGACCCTTATGCAATGTTGGTGGGAATTTAAATTGGAATAGCCACTATGGAAAACAGTATGGAGGTGCTTCCAAAAATTAAAAAGATTAACTACAATATGACTCACCAATTCCACTTCTGGATATTTATCCAAAGAAAATGGTATAACATAAAAAGATATCTGCTCCCATGTTCATTGCAACATTATTCACAACAGCCAAGATATGGAAACAACCTAAGTGTTCATTGATGGATGAATGAATAAAGAAAATGTATATACATACATTTCTATGTATGTATAAATGTATATGTATATATGAATACACATAATAGAATATTATTCAGCCATATAAAAGAATGAAATCTTGCTATTTGCAACAACATGGATGGATCATGAGGGCATTATGTTAACTGAAATAAGTGAGACAGAGAAAGACAAGTATAGTGTAATCTCAGTTATATGTGGACTCTAACAATGAAGCAAACAAAAACACACAAACTCATAGATACAGAGAATAGATTGGTGGTTTCCAAATGTGGGGGGTAGGGAGTGGCTGAAATGGGTCTAGGAGGTCAAAAGGTACAGACTTTCAGTTGTAAAATATATAAGTCATGTGATGTAATATACAGCATGGTGACTATAGTTAATACTATTGCATTGCATATTTGAGAGAATAGATCTTAAAAGTTTTCATCACAATGAAAACAATTTTAACTTTGTGTGATGACAGATGTTAACTAGTCTTATTGTGGTGATCATTTTACAGTGTATACAAATATCAAATCATTATGTTGTATACCTGAAATGAAATTAATGTTGTATGTCAATTATATTTTAATAAAAAAATAAAAAATGAAGTGTGTACTATTTCAGGATGGAGAGATGTTTGTTTACTTGGTCAAGCACAATTATAGCTGTTATTTTAGGCTGATGATACACATTTGTCTGTTTATATTTTCCTATAGATAGACTTGTATTGAGGCTGATTTATGTAGCAAGCACAGTCTTTATTCTTATATATTTAGTTAGTTCTAAAGAAAATATGGTGATTATGGTATGTAGCTTTCTAACTGCCATTGGCCCTTTGTGGTTAATAAAATTTTAGAGTCACCGGCTTAGTGTGGCATCTCAGTCAGGTATATTTTGCATTTGTGAAAGTGAGAGTAACTAGTAAAATTAATATTTTGAACTAGCAGATAAATACTCTCCTTACTCAGCCTTGACCACAGAGGGGACTGTAGAGAGAAACAAGTACGATAGAGAGCTAATGATTTGTCTACAATGCTGGATCTTGGGCCTGTCAAATGGGGTGCCTCCACCCTCCCTACCCCAAGAAATGAATAGGTGAACATTTGGCATTTACCCCTAAAATAAATGACTAATTCTAAGTCAAAATAACGAGCAAATTATAGTGTTATTTTAAGCTTCTGTGCATTTATTCCTCCCCCCCCCCAATCTTTGGTATTTATTAAAGGAATCTAGCCAGAAATCCAAAGAGGATTCTTCCTAATTAAAGAACTTATCTCTGCAATAAAGAAGGAACAATCCACATCACAAAAATGGGCTAGTAAGATGGTAGACTAATAAAGTCCCCTATTGAAAACTTCAGGGTTACAGAAGTTGGGGGTAAGGATAAGAGAAAGATGACTGGAAACTTGTTGGAGTAAGATAACCAAATATATGTAAGTTTTCTGGAATAGATTCTCTACTGCTGAATATTCTTATGGGCATCTCCTTTAGAAATTCCATCTTCATTATTTGGTTGACATCTATCAAATTTAGGGAAAATAAATTTTTCAATTTCTTTGATCTTTTCAGATAGAAGTATTTGTATCATCAAATAAAGGATGCAAGTTAGTGGTCATGGGAAAGAAGAGAGAATATGAGAATATAAAGAAAGCTTTGAAAAGAGAAAAGAAGTCTTGAAAATATGATCAAGACTTTTTACATATGATTTTTCTTGTCATTTTGAATAACTTCTCCAAGGTGGTGATGGTGAGATTTCTGGGAAAAAAACACACAAAGAAATAGAAAGCCAGGAAACTATTTCAGACCTTTCATAGAAAATAACCTAGTAGGTGTTATAATAAAAGTGGTAAGTAGAAAACTGAGTTCAGGTTTTTTTGCCATCTAGTTTTGTGCTCACGTAAACATAGAATATGAATCTGTACCAAAAAAGCTATTAAGGAAAACATTAGTACTCTCAGGAGAACCCGATAATAAAACCTGTATTAATAGTGCCTGTGGAAAGGCCAAGTTGCTACTGGAAATTTGAAAGAAAGTAAGTAAGGTTCTGACTTTTGACTTTGAAGTGGTAATACATTTTCATTCTTTTCACTTTCACATCGTACATGAGTGTCATGAAATTTCCGTCATGGCTGACTAAATATAAAACAACAGGACAACAATATCTTAGTGCTACTTGAGCTAGAGATGTAAATATTGTTGAAGGGTTAAAGAAAGCCAAACTGATCCTCCATGCTGAAAGGTAAGAAGTCAACTGTTATTTATGAAGCTCATTTCTCACGTACTTTTCGTATGTTGGGCTTATTTTCAGGCAAAAGGACTTCTGTGGGAGATGGAGCGCTGTCTGTTTTCCAGAACATGTTTCCAAGCCTGTCAGGGAAACGTGAAACTGCTGCTGGGTGTTGAGATGCTGGAAGAACGCCCGCTCAGCTGCTAGCGCCTTCCCTCCTGCTGAAGCCATGGTCTTCTCCGCAGGCCTGACTGCGTCCCAGACTGGGGCAACCAACACGACGTACGTCGTCTATGAAAACACGCACGTGAATATGACGGCCCCGCCACCAGTCCAGCACCCTGGCATTGGGCCGCTGCTTAGATACAGTTTTGACACCCTGGCTCCCACGGGGACGAGTTCCTTGACCGTGAATAGCACAGCTGTACCCCCAACACCAGCAGCTTATCAGAGCCTACACCTGCCTCAGCAAATCATCCTTTCTGCTATAATGATATTTATTCTGTTTGTGTCTTTTCTCGGGAACCTGGTGGTGTGCCTCATGGTTTACCAAAAGGCCGCCATGCGATCTGCCATTAACATCCTCCTGGCCAGCCTGGCGTTCGCAGACATGTTGCTTGCAGTGCTGAACATGCCCTTTGCCTTGGTAACTATTCTCACTACCAGATGGATTTTTGGGAAATTCTTCTGTAGGGTATCTGCCATGTTCTTCTGGCTGTTTGTGATTGAGGGAGTAGCCATCCTGCTCATCATTAGCATTGATAGGTTCCTTATCATAGTCCAGAGGCAGGACAAGCTAAACCCCTATAGGGCTAAGGTTCTGATTGCAGTTTCTTGGGCAGCTTCCTTTTGTATAGCTTTCCCTTTGGCTGTAGGCAACCCTGACCTGCAGGTACCTGCCCGAGCCCCCCAGTGCGTGTTTGGGTACACAACCAGCCCAGGTTACCAGGCTTACGTGATTCTGATTTCTCTTATTTCTTTCTTCATACCCTTCCTGGTGATACTGTATGCATTTATGGGTATACTCAACACTCTTCGGCACAATGCCTTGAGGATCCATAGCTACCCTGAGGGTATATGCCTCAGCCAGGCCAGCAAACTGGGTCTCATGAGTCTGCAGAGACCCTTCCAGATGAGCATCGACATGGGCTTTAAAACACGTGCCTTCACCACCATCTTGATCCTCTTTGCTGTCTTCATCGTCTGCTGGGCCCCGTTCACCACTTACAGCCTTGTGGCCACGTTCAATAAGCACTTTTACTACCAGCACAACTTTTTTGAGATTAGCACCTGGCTGCTTTGGCTCTGCTACCTCAAGTCTGCATTGAACCCCCTGATTTACTACTGGAGGATTAAGAAATTCCACGAGGCCTGCCTGGACATGATGCCCAAGTCCTTCAAGTTTTTGCCGCAGCTCCCTCGTCACACAAAGCGACGGATACGCCCCAGTGCTGTCTACGTGTGTGGGGAACATCGGACGGTGGTGTGAATATGGCAACTGCCTAAAATTTTGGGTGATGGTTGTTCTTTACTGGACTCTGAATTTTCTTTCACATGGCTTTTCCACTTACACTTTCCCATTTTTTATAGGTTTGTGTGTAAGTGTGTGTGTGTGTGTGTGTATGTGTGTGTGTGTGTGTGTGTGTGGTGCAGTATAAAGAAAGAATGGCGACTAGTTATAATTCTGTTACCAAGGATACACAATAGGGCAGTGATCACAGATGTTACCTCCAGGATTCAACAGAAATCCTCTATTTAGGGTGGGAAGATGGTTTTTGTATCTCTGGTTGATTTTGTTTTGGAAGTAGGAATCAGGATTGTGCTTTATTGAGCCTGCAGTCACACTGAATTGTCGGTGTTTGGGATGCTGCTCAGGTGTGCTTAGTTGAGTTTATTCTTTTTCTTCTGGAAAACACTGCTGCTTTTTGCCATTGTATTGGAGCCAAAAACCACATACATCTCAGTAGATAAATACTTACTTTTGTTTTAAGAAATAACCCAAGGAGGTTAGTGACATTTCAAAGGTCATTAATATTTACTTTGGTGCACTTTAGGAAATAATGTACAAACTAATTCAGTCATGTTTTTCAGAATTGTTTTTATACATGACATGTTATGCTTTAGGAGACATTGCATTATCATTTCTAGAAAGATCGTTTTAAAAAATGTTTTATCTGCATGTACAGTTTTAAAGGAGAGAACATAGGCATGTAGATATTTTTCTAAGCACAATAGAATTCTTTAGAGCAATAGGGCAAAGTCAAGAAGGCAGAACATTCTTGCAAATTTAAATGGGATGCAGTGAGGAGTGGCTGGTGTGGACTGTGGTGACGCCTTTTACTCAAGGATTCTCACTGAGTCCGGCAGGGAGAAGGACCTACCACTATTGTCCACCTACCATGTGCCAGGCACTGTGTATCCTTTTATCCTCACAGCATCCTGTGAGGTAGGTATTATTTCTTCCTTTTTCACAGATGAAGAAAGCAAGTCTCAGAGACTAAAATCCTGCCCAAGGTTAGTCCTAGAGCTGAGACCCCAAACGTCTGTGGGAGTCCCGAAGCTGTGCCGTCTCCCTGTGCCACACAGACACAAATTCGGGTTCAGATGTTTCATAGTCGAGAGGGGGCTTTGCATATCCTTTTTTTTTTTTTTTAAGACTATAAAACCTTTTAAAAAATAACTTCATCTTTTAAATTACCAAAAGACGTGAAACGAATGCAGAAAGTCTGGGAAGTATAAACATGAAATGAAATCACACAACCACCCTTTCACAGTGGAACTTTAAAATCGTAGATAAATAAGACGATCAGGGAATAAGGTGACACTTTGGTTTACAAAAAAAGGACTGACGGTTACGGAGAAGGTCGGTACAGCTGTGTGTCGGTCTTGGCTTTGTGGGTTTGGAGGCGTCCAGTGGTTCAGCTGTCTCTAAATGGTCCAGGGGTGCGAAGACAGCACTGTGATCCGAGCTTGCCCCTAGCAGAGCTGGGGTCGGTGAATATGCTCCGAAGCGAGTCTCCTACATAGAAGCAAAGGTAAGCCCTGGTCCAAGCGCAGAGCAAGTAGTAATAGGGCTGGTCTGGGGTTTCAAATTATTTTTCTCTTATTGGTGATCTGACCCCCTTGGTGCATCCAGACCCTTTGTTCCCCTTCTTCCTGGAGCCACTGATACACGTGATAAAAGAGCTGACAGGGCTGGGGCTGCAGACGAAGCTACAGGGGCTGAAAGTGCAGCCCCGTGGCTACACCATGGGCTTTATAAATAGGTAAGTAAACCATGAACGTTTTTTTATTTTTAGCATCTTTTTGGAATTTTAGTGTTTTGTGAACCTCTGTTTTTTCAGTTGTACAACCAGAGAGTTGGATTAGATGAATCTGAGGTCTGGCCCAACTGTAATGTGCTTCCCTCCATGTGAGAGTGGAGATGTTTGAAGCGCCCCGTTGACGTTGGCTTCACTCTTTGGTCCCCAGTATTACTTCTTTACATTTTGTTCCATTAGCTATTTCTTAACATTGACCATCTGAAGAGCACGTGGCACAGGATCAGGAGCTAGGACTTCCAAAGTTTGATGACACCATAAAAGATCTGGGAAACCCTGCTCTTGCAATTGTAACAGTGTTGGAACTCATTTTCCAGTTGAAGAACTTTTTTTTCAGATGCGAACATATTATTTAACATGTTGATTTGGGATCATCTGATGATGACAGTCACCTACCTCTTTGGTTTCTACTTCTATTACTCACAGGTAAAACTGTTGCATCCATAGGGACCTTATAGAATATAAACACTATAGTCGATACTAGTAGCACATTGAAGTGTATCATGCTTTCCATTTTCAACTGGATTTCAAGCAGATATTAATAAGTATATTTGAAATTAGACTTTCTCTAAGGAAAGTAAGCATGCTCTGTATTCATCTTACAATATATATTGGCAGTAGGTCTTGAGACTGCTTTTTGTTTGGAGTTGAGACTGAGTTTGGGCTTTCTTTGTCCTTTTTTATGAGCAATCCTTAGGTACTTTTGTGCTGCTTTGTTAGGCAGTGCATCATCTGGTGAGAGCTCTGGACTGCCTGCTGAGATGCTCGGTGTTTGTGGAAGAAGAAAGAAGAAAGAAAAAAAGGGGCCTTTGTGAGAATTGAGCAACACCGATCAGCAGTTCTCTTTACACTGGATAATCTTGATCAGATGACAGTTTACAAATCATTTTGAACGTTTTTATTATGTATACAATTTGAAAGCTTTAAAAAAACGTACTATGGAGTACCTTTGAAAAAATTAGGTGCAGACTCCTATGTTGCCTAGTCCCCTGTATTTTCTTGAGGGGAAAATAAATACCACTACTAATAATCACCACTGACTGACATAATCAGAAATGTTTTTGTTTTCATTTTCCTTCTGGCTAGAAAGTAAGAAGCATGAAAGACATAGTGAAATATGTGTGGTCAAAAGAAATCCCCTATAGTTTGGAGTAGTGATATTCAAGCTTTAATATGAATATGTGTCTAAGTATTCCCAGGGGGGCATTCACAGATGCCCAGGGCCTCCAGAGTGTCTGGCATTGGGCCCAGGGATGCACACTTTTATTTGGTTGAGTACCCTGCCCGATTCTGATGCAGGTGGTCCAAGGGGCATACTTCAGTAATCATTTCTGTCGAAAATATACCCATTTCAATATTGTCTGTTTTATTCAAAAATGCTTGTTTTGTGTTGGAAGCCATTATCTTCTCGTGCATGGGTAATCCGCATCCGGAGGAAAATGTACTCATCGTTGTGCCTAATTTGCTGCCACGTGTGTTAGTGCTGGATCTCACCAGTAATAGAGTTACCTTCTTTCAGCTGACACAATTCTGATAAACCATCTCATTTCACAGGAGAGCAGAAAGAGTGACTTAATATTTGAAAGTCATGACTTTCTGGAGCCTAATTCCTCTAATATCTTCTCCCGGAGAGGTGTCTATTGTATGAAACCTCCTGAAGAGGATGAGGAGAATGTAAAGTCCTCTGATACCCACTGCTCTCCTTCTGCCAGTCTCATTTAACGGAAGCATGAAGAAGAGAAAATAACCTTTTCAAATCCATGTATTTTGGTTGCTAACAAAGATATTTACATTTTTCTTGGTCTTTGCTTTTGTTTACATGAAAATATTTATGTATGTATCACAGAAACATTTTCCCTTGCTTGACATATTATTCTGCCATGATTTTTAGTTTAAAGGACTGCTTAATTCAAATTTATTTTCTCAATGACAGTCCATCTAAACTGCCTTCATTGAAAACTCAGTTTTTATAATAAAAATATCAAAACACATGTTTGTTATTACAGGTAAATGGTAATACATTTCTTAGATATATATTGGTACTAGGACTTTGTAATTAAAAATAATTTATTTTAAAACAGTACCTGACCTGTATGGGGGAAAAACACTTTGAATTTGGAACTGTTAATATTCAGAAATCAACAAGTATGGTTATTTGTGCATATTCTTATTACAACCAGGAAAAGTGCTCCCAATAAGAAAGTTAATAAATGTTTAACATTTCTAAAAGTGGAGTTTTTTTAAAGACTAGTTCTTTCTATCTTAGAAAACTTGTCATGAATAATACTTTCTGTTAAATTAAAATCTGAATTTAGTTTCAAATCTTGTTTTCTTTGGGTTCTTATTTTCATATTTGACCTCAAACCTGGTGTATACTCTAATTTTAGAAGTTCTTGGGATAGTTAAGGATGAAATGAAACTTGGCAGGAAAGCATTAGTATTAAACAGTTTTAAGAAATTCTGTCTGGAAGAGTTATGAAAATTTTACTGCTGAGTCATGTAAAATTATATTGTCACTTGGCAAATCAATGACAGCAGTTGCTCCTATTTTGACAAAATGATTTCAACTATGCTTCTAAAATCCACTTTTAGGTTTATCTAAAATCCTCTTTTAAATCCATAGGAAATAACTTTTGTATATAAGAGTTTTAATTTTTCCCAGTTAGACATGGGGTTTTATTTTATTTTTTTACTCACATGCAATAGCTAAATATATTTCTTTTAAGTTACAAAAGAAGGTTGATTTACAAAAGAAGGTTGTTGTTGAATCTACATTTGACAGTTTCTTTTGAAACGGAAAGGTAAGGAAGATATAGCAAAATAGAGGAAGATGTTAAACTAAAAGCATTTTCACATCTACCATGAAAATAATGAACCCCATTCAACTCATTCATAATACAAAGAACCTTTAGGAGCAATTTATACCTTAAGTATCAAGGTGCAGTAAGATTCAATGCAAAAAGAAAAAATAAATATTTCCTAGCTATATCAGTCAGCGTTTAACCAGAGAAGCAGAACCAACAGAAGATATTTATTAAGAGACTTATTTCAAGAATTGGCTTAAGTAATTGTGGGTTGGCTAGCCGCTAGGCCAATCGGAAATCTGAAGGGCAGGCCACCAGGAAGGGAGGCTGGGAATTGGAGGTGGGATTTCTTCTTTCTCAAGCCTCAGTTCTGCTTTGAAGGCCTTTCACCTGATTGAGTCAGGCCCGCCAGGTTATCTAGGATGATCTTTCTTAATGTGGACTGATTATGGACTCTAATCATATCCACGAAATACCTCCACAGCAACACTTAGGTTAGTGTTTGATGGAATAACGGGTATGTAGCCTACACAAATTGACACATCAAAAGATTATCCACTGCGGTGATATCCACATTTATGATAAAATTCTCCTGTGGTGCTGTGGTGGTGGTCTAAAAAATCAGTCCCATAAATCTCAGTGTTGAGGTTAAAACAATGACCAAGACTAACTTGTTCCAGAGGATTGGCTACACATTCTGACCACATAATGTTCAGATTCATGGAATCGCAGTTATAATATTTATCTTTGATTTTCACTGTATCTGTTTTGAAACTTCTTAAAAGGGAGTACTAATTGATGATTATGTAAACCAACTGCCTTTCCATGTGAGCTTTTATTATTTGTGATACTTGTCAAGGCTGATGCCTTTCTTTTAAGGAATTTGCAAGTATAACATTATTTAATATCAGCATAAAAGTATGCAAATCATAATAATGATGGGTGCTATTTTTGGCTGCTTACTGTAGTCAAAATACTACTTTATTTTAATTCAAAGCATTTTCTCCTTTTTCCAACTGAGGAAATTATGTTCCCAAGAGATTAAGTAACTTGTCAGGCATAGCTTGGATTCAAACGAGGCCTAATGCCAAAGTTCATATTTTTTAGGCTTCCTTGCTTTTATTATTCTCTGGTAACAGAACTGAGTCCCTAGTGGGAAGAACTTACTGAGCATCATACTGGATAATAAAAATGAGAACAGCAACACCTATTCACAAAGTTGTGGATATTAACGCAAATTGCATAATAAAAATGAGAACAGCAACACCTATTCACAAAGTTGTGGATATTAACGCAAAACCTAGGTGGGTTGGTTCTTGGTTTGAAGTCATTAGCTATATTTGGCTCAGTCAGGAGACTGTGAAACTCACTGGGCCCCTGAGCGCCTTGGATACCATCTCTAATGTCATAGAACTTTCATGGCACTTGCCGACTGTGGCTGACATTTTAAGGCCATGTCAACACCCAGACACTTACCTTAAATTGCATAAATCTCAGGGCCCCTTTTGGAAGGCCGTCACCTTGGTGCACAGTTGGGTTTTAATTATGTACTAATTTGTTTGAAGTACTGGGGTTTAGCTATAGTAGCCAAGACTACTCGGGAGAAGAGGTGGAGGTGATGAAGTCAGAAGCCATAGGGTCCTGGTCCTTGCTGTGTCACCGGAACTCTCAGTGTGACATAAAATGGCAGTATTTTTAAGATATCACCTCATGATTGGTACAGTAATTATAATTTCTTAATCAGTGAATCACTGTACTAAACAAGACCAAAACTGCACCCCAACACTGTTACTGTAGTTTATTATATATTTTTTGAAAATAACGAAAATAATTTTTTCATGGTGTACTTTTATCTTACTGACCTCTGTGGCAGTACCTGTTAGAAGTTTTCAAATACTTTATATCCTAATAAGCAGGTGAAGAAACAGTTTTGGAGCAATTAATGATTTGCCCAAATTCGCCCAGCAATTAGGAAGTAGAGCTGGGGTTTGAACACAGCTTGATGGCTCCCAGCTCTAGGTCTCTCTTCACTTCACGTTGAGAAGGTGAGATCTTCCTGTCAGAGAGAGAAGGGCTGGATAGTGAGGTGGCAACGTTTGGAAAAACCAGTAATCAAGTCATCAGAGACCAGATAAATGATCCCAGAAAGTATCTTAATCTAAGAGGTACATTGTTATTAGAAAAAATAAAATCATAGAATGTTTATACTTTTAAGGAAATAATATCTATTTTTGTAGTTTATCACCCAAGGTCAACCACGAAACCAGCCGAGCTCACAGACAAAGGAACATGGCAGATCGACGTGGGGAGGCCAGGACTTTCTGCTCCCCAGGGTGTGGCCAGCAGGTGGCTCTCCTTGGTCAGGACTTACACTCTGAGGGGACCCAAGCGGGGTGTGCACCCCCCACTTGCTTCGGTGAGTATTGCTGCCACTTTTGCCCTTCCGGACTTCACGCTGGAAGAGCTTTTCCCTCATGGATGCTGGGGACTCCTTGGGAACTGTCAGAGCCGGGGCATTTCTGCTCCCACCTCCTCTTCCAGGACTCATCTAATGAGCAAAGTAACTGCAAATGGCACGTTTCTCTCTGACAGGAAGAAAGGTGGAGTTCTCTTGTACGCCTTCCCCAAACGTCTTTATAGCCTCAAAAGCTATGATTACCTTAGATTGTGAGACATCACGATGTCTTATGTTCACCTGTGTGAAGGCGATTCTTGCCAAGCACCAGGTTTGATTTGATCTCTGTCAAGGGCAAAAGGCTTCTCATGAGAACAAATATGTAGTGAAACAAGATGCACACTGAAGGGGAATACAGCAATGGAATCCGATGAGAGATGTGATGACAACCCCCCTAAAACAAAACGACAACAATGGTCTTGTTGTCTAGACCCCCTCCTCCCTTGAGTTCACAGGTTTCTGCCCCTCTAGATACTTTGCTTCCTGATGGCCGGACACTGCGCTTGTTATTATTTCCTTATCATCTGGAACAGTGGCTCACAGAATGTGGTTCCCAAAAGTCTGGAAATGGACCTTTTGATGATAGAATGTTTGTTTGTTTAATCCTCACCCGAGGAAATGTTTCCATTGGTTTTTAGACAGAGTGGAAGAGAGAGGGAAAGACAGTGAGAAATATCGATGTGAGAGAAACACATCTATTGGTTGCCTCCTGCACGAGCCCCAACCAGGGCCCAGGCCGGGGAAGAGCCTGCAACTGAAGTATGTGCCCTTGACCGGGATGGAACCTGGGACCCTTCAGTCTGCAGGCCGACACTCTATCCACTGAGCCAATCTTGGTGGTAAAAATCCTAATGGACTCATCTAAAACAAGTGGGTTCTAAGTTGGCAATACCTGAGACAGGTCTTTAGTCCCCAAGTCCAGTGGCTGCCCACTGTACAATCCTGCATCCTTGATTTAGGGGAGAAGGTAATCTGGAAGGCTAGTTTGGGGGACAAGTGTGGAGAGCGGATAGTGCTGCTAAATTTTTATTTGCTAAACTTGGCACGCCTAAGAGTAGGGCGCTTATGTATAACTAGAGGCCCAGTACACGAAATTTATGCATGGGGGTAGGGGGCCCCTCAGCCCAGCCTGCACCCTCTCACAATCTGGGACCCCTCGGGGGATGTCCGACTGCCGGTTTAGGCCCAATCCCTCTCGCAATCAGGGACTGCTGGATTTAAACTAACCGCTCACCTGCCTGCCTGCCTGGTCACCCCTAACCACTCTTTCTGTCTTCCTAATTGCCCCTAACCACCTGCCTGCCTGCCTGATCTCCCCAACCACTCTGCCTGCCTGCCTGATTGCCCCTAGCCACTCATCTGCCTGCCTGATTGCCCCTAGCCACTCATCTGCCTGCCTGATCACCCCTAACCGCTCACCTGCCTGCCTTGCCCCTAACCACTCACTTGCCTGATCACCCCTAACCACTCTGCCTCCGCCCCCGCCACCACGGCTTCGTTCGGAAGGATGTCTGGAAGGTCGTTTGGCTGTCCAGTCTAATTAGCATATTGTGCTTTTATTATTATAGATGTTTTGATCCAATAATGTGCAAATCACGTTATGGAGGAGGCCCTCTGTTCCTTTTATTTGTAAGGTTGATCTATGACTACATCTGTGGTCTTGACTAAATATGCTTGGATTCAGGCTTTGGAGGATAAAGGAAGGAGATGACTCAGATACAGATGGACAGATAACAGCAAATAAAAGGTGTGTTTTTGTAATCGTTTTGTATAATCTCAGTTTGTTGATGAATGAGAACGGTGATATGGATGAAGCATATTCAATAAACACCTCCATCGGGGAGATTTTGGATGGGAAAAGTTTTCTGTCACTGGAATTAGATATCCATATGTTGAATGTCATTTGAACACTTGCAACAGCAATTCAGAGTTTAAATCACTCTCACCATGGTGTTGGCAGGACTGGGAACACATTTTTTTCAGCTGTGCTTCCTGATGGGGCCTATAAATAGCTTGGGGGAAGTATATAATTATCTCAAAGTAGAAGCTAAAGATAAAAAGCTGCTTGAGATTCTAAAAGCACATTTAATAATTATTATTATGTAACATTTATTAAGCATGCTCGCTGTGCTCATTGTCTTTGCCAGGGAGAAACTTGAAATAAAAAGCCAATCCTAGATGTCACATATTTAGACCGAAAGGTATATTAACATGGTGCCAGAACAAAGGGTTGATTCAATAAAAAGAGAAAACTTTGGAGAACAAAAAAGGCAGCCAAATCAGTGTAGTATTGTATAGAAGTGAATCAAACTTATATTTAGCAACAAATCTTTCAAATACTGGCAGTTTAAAATAAAGATGGATAGTCACATAAAAACACATAACGTTATAGTGTATGCATGGGGTACCGTGTTTTTGGCAGCTAGCTCAGACTTTTACATATTAAAGGAATTTACTTTGTTCAGTGAATGAATAGTAAGCTTTAAATACTAAAGAAAGATTCACTGTTGGCTGAAGCAAGGTGCTATGAATGATGATTTCAATCATCAGTTTCTGGCTAAGACTGTTATTACCTATAGGAAGTTCACAACCAATAATCATATTAATGGCAGTCATCTTTTATTTGATGCTTGCTAGGTGATGCAACTATTATACCTATATAAATATATAATCTCTAATTCTTATAATAACTCTAGGAGGTAGATAATCTAGTTTACAAATCCTCCAAAGCTCCAAGTGGTTAATTGAATTTTAAGAGGCCACAGGACTCACAAAGGAGATAAAAGAATTCAAACCTATATCTGAGTGGACACTGAAACTCAGGCTTTTTTTCAAATTATAGTATCATCTGTCCAACCTCTTACCTCTACTTTCTTATTTCCTTCACCTTATTTTTTTTCTCCATTCATGAAGGATTTTCCTTTAGAATCTGATTGTCCCACTCAACCTAGCTTGGACTTTGTGATTCACTCTGTTGCCTCCGGTCCTGCCCTCAGCTTGTCCTCAACTCTTCTATGTCTCCTCACCTGGAGCTTTGGTGATCCATCTACATTATTCATCACGTCTTCAACTTGGTGTAATACTAGGCTCAGCATTGCTAAACACTTCCCAGCACTGATAATTTGCACAGATGCTATCCCAGGAGATAAAACATGAGTACCCTCATTGTGGCTTGGAAATGAAGCACAGGAAATGAACCAAGGATCCTTATTAAACATTATTGGCCCTTGTATCCTGAGAGAACTTCTGAATATAGGGCAGAAATCCTGGAGGCTAGGCAGGTACACAGCTCCTGAGGCCAGGACCAACAGAAGACTTGAGATCTAAACAGTCCAAATGATGGTGGTTTCTTTGTGTTGGGGTTCTTCCGAGGAAGATGTTCAGACACGGTGACCACTAGAAAGGCAGGCACGATTTTGGTAGTAGAGGGGGACTCAGGTTGAAAAAGTTCCTATTCAGACCTTTAACCAAAAGCCATTACCTTTTCCCCCAGGAATGCTAGCTTGGCCAAGAGATCATGAAATACCTAAATGCTTATGACTCTTGTCACGAAGTCCTGAGTTCTTAGAAGCAGGACCTACCTTGTGGGAATTTGCCCCCTTTTGCAGCCTGAGTGTTCATCTGGGTGCTTTCCGTTTCATCTTAGAAGGGGCTGATAAACAGTAGTATTATGAAATCACAGGGCCAGAAATAACATTAGAGCAAAAACAGCAGTTCTTTCCTCTTCTGGATAAGGGCCAGTTTCCCACAGTAACATAACACAGCAACCACCAGCTTATGAGAAAAGTCAAATCTAGGCATGGATATGGTGAGAACGTGGAAGCGAAGTGTGACAACCCTGTCAGTGTCTGACAAGTGCAGAATAAGGCTAAATAAGAGAAAAGTGGAAATGAACACACCCTGAGGAGTGAGAGTTGCAGGAATGGGGCCAGTGGGCAGAGGCTCTGGAAGCTAATGAGATGCACAGCAGGCTATCAGGGAGGCAGGCAATCATCTAGATTTGCACTGTGCTTTCCCACATCCCTCTATTGACAGCTGAGGAAAATGGATCTTTGCTACACCTTGTGCTGTGATTGTCTTCATGCTCTGCCACCCAACTCGCTCACTGACCTTCTAGCTCCATTCCATTACTTACTCTCTTGTGAGCAGCTTCCTCCCTTCATCCTGACTTTTGGGATGCTTTTCTAGCAGTTGGTTTTTCTTCCTTCATACACTACAAGTAGAATTCTCTAGCCATGCTTCTTCAGGCAACCCTGCGTGATCATCTCCTCTGGTCCAACCATAACTCTGGGTAGTATTACCCTGGCCACTCAACTGTGACATGAACATCAATCTGTGTATTCGTAAAAGTAGTGCTAGCTTTTGTGACAACAAACCCCTCAAATGAGTGACTCAACACAAGAGTCATTAATTTCTCTTACATATAACAACGCAATTCTGATAGATGTTTCTAGTTGGCTCCCAAGTAATTGTTCAGGAATCCAGGATGATGGAAGTTCTAGGTTCAATATGTGGATTCCAGCCAATATGCAGCCAGTAGACCGGCTTAAAGAGGTACCATGGCTGGACAGCTCAGAGATTTTTATAGTCCAAGCCTGGAAGTGGCATTCATCACTTTCCCCTCATATTCCCCTGGGTAGAATGTCCTACAGTGGAGATCAGAAATGTGGTCTAATTGTGTGTCTCAGAGGAAGGAATGAGTTTGGTGGAAACTGTTTTCTGCTACAGTGGAGCTGGCAGTGCCCCCTTTGTTTCTGACTAGTGCCTCAGTTTCCTTTGCCACTGATGAACTCTGTACCCAGGCTGTGACATTTATGAGGAAGCAGAATGAGTAACAATCTTGGTATCCTGGCAGAGAAGAGAGACAAATAGATCAACAATCCCACTCTTCTAACCAGTCAGACTCCCCCTGGAGAGCACCATGCAGAATTTCTGGGAGTGTTTCAGGCCGTGTCAGGTCATCTGGCCTGGCAACCAGTGCCTCCACCACCATGTGTCACCTCTACTGGGGTGTCAGTCAGTGTGTTGCTGTGTCTTGGAGTTCTGGTTGCTAGCACAGGCTTTATTCAGGAACAATGAGAACCAGTGTCTGACACCAGGAAGGCTTTCTGGGCACTTACATAATTTATTTGTCTAGACCACAGAATGAGTTGTCTGCACATAGGAGGTCAGCTGGCAAGCTAACTGTATCATTTCAATGGCCAAGGAGGAGATGAGCTATGTGAGTGGAGGAAGCATGTTACTGCCATATAAAAGTGGTCAGTGGGTACATTTGCAGGTGTATCCCAGGAAACCTGGAACTTCTGTAAATATTCCCCTTCAGACTCCTGGAGCACCATGCAGGATTGGCACTATTGAGTCTAATCCCTTACGAGGGTGCTGTTCGGACAATGCCCAGAAGAGGGTGCTATTGAGGCCAATCCCTTACTAGGGTGCTATTCTCAGAATGCCCACAAGATGGCACTATTAAGCATTATCCCTTGCTAGGGTGTTGTTCTCAAAATACCCACAAGAGGGTGCCATTGAGCCTAATTCCTTACTAGGATGCTGTTCTGACAATGCCCACATGAGGGCGCTATTGACATTAATCTTCTACTAGGGGGCTGTTCTCAGAATGTCCACAAGAGGGCGCTATTGAGACTAATCCCTTTCAAGGGTGCTGCTCTCTTAATGTCCACTAGAAGGCACTATTGAGACTAATCACTTATTAGGGTGCTGTTCTTACAATGTCCACAAGAGGGTGCTATTGAGACGAATCCCCCTAATAGGGTGCTGTCCTTAGAATTCCCACAAGAGGGCGCTATTGAGCCTAATCTGTTACTCGGGTGCTGTTCCACGAATGCTCACAAGATGGTGCTATTGAGCATAATCCCTTGCGAGGGTGCTATTCTCTAAATGTCCAGAAGAGTTGCTACTCTCAGAATGCCCACAAGATGGTGCTATTGAGCCTAATTCCTTACTAGGATGGTGTTCCATGAATGCCCACAAGACAGCGCTATTGAGCATAATACCTTACTAGGATTCTGTTCTCAGAATGTCCAAAAGAAGGCAGATTAAAAATGGCCACAATGTAACCGGATGGTACACAGACATACTCCCTAGACCCG
Organism: Cnephaeus nilssonii; assembly: GCF_951640355.1. NCBI lineage: Eukaryota > Metazoa > Chordata > Mammalia > Chiroptera > Vespertilionidae > Cnephaeus > Cnephaeus nilssonii. Next base: position 46,710,158 of record NC_137080.1, read on the forward strand.
TGGTTGGCAAACTGTGGCTCATGAGCCACATGCAGCTCTTTGGCCCCTTGAGTGTGGCTCTTCCACAAAATACCACGGTCTGGGCAAGTCTATTTTGAAGAAGTGGCATTAGAAGAAGTTTAGGTTTAAAAAATTTGGCTCTCAAAAGAAATTTCAATCATTGTACTGTTGATATTTGGCTCTGTTGACTAATGAGTTTGCCGACCACTGCCCTAGACCAAACTGGAAGTTCAACTAAAATAAAAAAGACATCCTGAATAATCTGCTGAAGACTAGCTGGAGCTAACACTGATAACCAAGGACAGAAAATGGAGACCACATAGAGACTTAAAGGAAGGGCAGAATTGTGAAAGGGCTGGTGAGGCTCCACAGACGACAGCAGCTGAAGTTTCAGAGAGATATCTTAGCTGTGGAGGGTTCCCTCTGAGAACTCTAGGTTTTAATCACCCAGCTGGGCACCCCAGCAGACAGCAATAGAACTGAAAAAGGTGCCCACATAACATCTGACTGAAAAACAGCAGGGTTGCTGTCTGCCAGGAAGAGAGGGCTGGAAATGCAGCCCCCTCCGCCCCCCTTAAAGGGCCAACACACAAAATTTTGTGTGCAATAACTCACCTTGTGCTGTGGCAGAGGGAGGGCAGAATGGACCGGAGCTGTGTATGCAGAAGCCAGGGTTGTGGGCTCTGGGGTTAGAGCTCAGTTGTGCTGAGTCATTCCCTCACGCTGGGGAGGTCATCTTTCAGGGGAAGACTTTTGCTATCAAGGTGGTTTTTGCCTGGGGGAAGACAGTTTTCTCACCCTATTGGAAAACACCTTGCCCCACCTTGTGGAGTTTCTGAGGCCCATTAAGATACTGAGAATGACAATTAGCCTCCGGACTGAAGCAATTGCCCCAACCTGTTGGAAAACCTTTCTCCAGACCTGTGGACGATTGGCTGAGGGTTACTCAAGAGTTAATCCAAGCAGTCTGAAGGCAGAGGCAGGTCTCTGGAGGCTTTGAGTCTTTGCCTGATCTCATTAGTTAGAAACAGCATTTGACACTCTCCTGCACTAGAGACTGAGAGGTGTAGCAGATCTACCTAATACATATTCACAAATCCAAAAAGGCAGCCAAAACGGGGAGAGAAAAACAACCCCCAAGTGAAAGAACAAGAGAATTGTCCAGAAGAGTTAAATGACATGGAGATAAGACATTTACCTGATATAGAGTTCATAATAATGATGGTAAAGATGCTCAACAGCATGAGAAAAGTTATAGTAACTATGAAAAAGCTACAGAGCACCAACCAAAACCTACTGCGTAAGAATGGTTTATAAATAGTTTGATCCTTATTCTGTTTTCTAAGAGGTTCTCTCTTGTTCACTGCATTCTGTGGCGACAACTCAGATGGGTATTGGGGAGAATAAGCTATTGAATAGTATTGTTTTGGAGTAGTCTGCTTGTGGTTAGTAAAATTTCAGGATCATGGGAGTTAATTTAGCTCAAAAAAGCAACTCCCTTAACAGTTTATGATGCTTTCCATCCCACCCTCATTTTCATTCCTTGGGCTAATAACCCAAAGTTATACATCATATCAAGATATACTTTTTGACTTGTGAAACTGGGCATGAGGATTTCAGGCTCTTAGCTGCTGGCCTTGCCGTATTCTCAAACATTAGCTCATGTACTTGACTCTAAACTGAATGGCTTCCATTTTGGTCTTCGCCTGGGGATAAAGGTAAACAATAGCTGTGGTAGGAGTCATCAGAAATGTGCCTCTTGCTCCTAACCTCCATCCAAGTTTCTTCTTTGCAATTGGGTTAGTCGCTCCCTTTGTCAGTCACTCCTAGCGTGCATAGCAGCAGATAGTTGAGTCGGAATATATTCCAATTTTGTCTCCTCCCTGCCTGTCCTGGCATGAACCTTAACTGACAGCAAAACATTCCATTTTCAAAATCCTGGTTTCATTTTATTGTATTTTTAGCCACCTCAGCTTGCAGGCCACAGGCAGAAACGGTCTCCATGAGCACATTCATAATTTTCATCCCTTTCTGCTTTCAGTTGGGCCGATTTTAACCTAAGGGAATCTTTTTCTTTGTAGGACCTCAGAGAAGACCACAGCAAATAGTGCTCTCTGAACCTCACCTCTTTTCCTCCCAAGTCTTAGGAGGGAAGCTTTGTGGGAGGCACATAGTCCCAGTCCCAAATATAAATAGGAGACTTCTTTTTAATTACACCTTCCTGAGGCAGCCAATCTTAGCCGCTGGCTATGTATGTGTACTGATGCATTTTTCCTCTGTGCTTATAGAAGCTTATAACCTTCTATGGTGTTTAGTTTTGTTTGCTTATTTATTCATTTTACAAAAATAGGGTTATTCTGTAGACATTATTGTGCAATATATTTATTCTCTTAGTAGATCCCAGCTGTTTTTACAGGCCAGTCTACATAGATATAACTCATCCTACCTAATAATAGGCAAATATGCAAATTGACCATACCTCCGCTACACACAAGCCATGCCCACCAGCCCAAGCCACACCCACCAGCCAATCAGGGTGAGTATGCAAATAAACCGAACCAAGATGGCTACAGCCACCGAGAGCAAGGTTTCCCAGGCAACAGAGGGAAACAAGCTTTCCGCCTGCCCTTGACAGGCCTAAGCCTCCACTCAAGCTACAAAGTTTCAATTATAGAAGGTAAACAAATTCAAACAGAATGGCGGCAGCCACGGAGCTGGAGAGACCAGGCCAGGGCTGCCCGCGGTAACGGAGAAAGCAAAGCTTTCCACACACCCTGGCTGGGCTCAGGCCTCTGCTTAAGGCTACAAAGTTTCAATTATAGAAGGTGAATTAACTCAAACAGAAATGGCTGCCGGTGGAGCATGCAGGAGGCTTGGCTCCGCTCCAGGCTACAAAGTTTCAATTGTAGAAGGTAAATAAATTCCAGATACCAGTGCCTCTGCTTGGGTCACCAGGGGGCATGGCTGGCCTGCAAACCACCACAGGCCCCTTGCTCAGGCTGCCCCATGCCCCAAGGGAACCCCCACCCTTATCTGGGACACCCTTCAGGGCAAACCAGCTGGCCCCCACTCCTGCAGCAGGCCTCTATCCTATCTAATAAAAGAGTAATATGCATATTGACCACCACTCCAACACACAATATGTCTGCTCCCATGTGGTCAAAGATCCTGCCCCCATGTGGACACAAGATGGCCACCACAAGATGGCCAGCAGGGGAGGACAGTTGGGAGGCACCCGGCCTGCAAGGGAGGGAAGTTGGAGGTGATCAACCCTGCAGGGGAGGGCAGTTAGGGGTGACCGGGCCGGCAGAGGAGGGAAGTTGGGGGCAAACAGGCTGGCAGGGGAGCAATTAGGCATCAATCAGGCTGGCAGCAGAGTGGTTAGGGGGTGATCAGGCTGGCAGGCAGAAGAGGTTAGGGGCAATCAGGAAGGCAGGCAGGCAAGCAGTTGGGAGCCAGCAGTTCTGGATTGTGAGAGGGATAACCAACTGCCCATTTAGGCCCGATCCCAGTGGGATCGGGCCTAAATGGGCAGTCGGACATCCCTCGAGGGGTCCCAGATTGGAGAGGGTACAGGCTGGGCTGAGGGACACCCCCCCCTCCGTGCACGAATTTTGTGCACCGGGCCTCTAGTTTTTCTTAATAACTGAACACCGACATCCCTCGAGGGGTCCCAGATTGGAGAGGGTACAGGCTGGGCTGAGGGACACCCCCCCCTCTCCGTGCACGAATTTCATGCACCGGGCCTCTAGTTTTTCTTAATAACTGAACACCGTGATTGCATCTTTGCTCTGCTTAATCTTTCTCATGGAGTTTTATTCCAATTCTTGTCTTTAACTGTAACCGAGCCTTTAACTATTTCCTCTTTGGCTGTACTACTTGAATTATTTCTCCAAATTTGAAGCATTAGAAGGAAACAGTGGTTGATGGAGTGACTTAGGTAATGTGAAGGATATGTAAACTTCACAAGCATTACGGTATCCAGTTTACTATTTTTGAAATTTGATTTTTTTCCTGTTTTTAAAAGCAGGTGGTCCTTTTCCCCCCCTTACTATAATAACTGGACATTCTTTCTCTGTGCCCTTTGCAAGAAACCACACCTGGGGAACAGCTTGAGGGAGACTTTTCAGCAGCAAAAAATGAAGTAATGGTCTTATGAGGGATCAAGAAACTCAATGAAAACCCAAAAGATTAAGATTTGAACCATAACCCAGCAAATAATGACTTGTGCTCTTCCTTTGATATGAAAATTTAACTCTTTGGCATATTAATTTATTTTTTATCAGTAACATTTTATTTTTTAATAGCTCTATTAAATATTAATTCTTGTTGGTTGAGAGTTTAATGTCTTGTTAGCAGATACGCTATAGTTGAAAGTGAGTAGTAAATGGCTTTATAATGATCAAGTCTCCCCACCTCCCTTTCAAGACGTGGAAGAAGAGAAAACAATGGTTTTAAACTGAGGGAAATCTACAGTTACCTGTCACACTTATCCTCAAGGTGGCACACAATCAGGACTTTTCCTGCTTTCCCCAAGGAACAATTCATACTTGATAACAACAAAATCTGATTTCAGAGAGAGAGAGAGAGAGAGAGAGAGAGAGAGAGAGAGAGAGAGGATGATATGAACCTAATCTGACAATATAATAAGGGCATGACACAGGCAGTCACAGTATTTCCAAGCAGTATTTATCAGCTAAATGACACCAAAGAGAATCAAGACAGAACACCCTGCAGTAAATTAGCCTGTAAGCCAGAGGGACACCGGCAGCTATGAACAGTGCGTTTGGGAAGCTTGGGTGAGCAAGGGACGTTTTCAGAAATGAACAGGCTGGGGATTTGGCTGGAGCTGAGAATCCACAGCCCAGAAAACCACCAACTGTGTGAAATCCTTAACTTATTCAAACTCTTCCTAGAAGTCTGTTGAAAATTTCCCAGAAGCCATGTGAATAAGAGTGATGGTTATGACTTTGGAGCTTTTTAATATCCACATATTTAACACTTCCAAGTAAAAGTCATTGTACATAAGAATGTGTATAACAGAGCAATGCAATTTTTGTACACTATTAGCATTGAAATTATTGAAGGGATATCTGCAACAATCCTTGATCTACACCAAAGGTTGATATTCTATGTGAATAAGCTTCCTCAAGAAACCTGGAAATTAACTTAAGTGTATATGTCCCTTTACAATTATAGAGCAGCTGCCTAAGCATACAGTGAGCCAAACATGAAGAGAGGGATACGGAGGGTTCATGAGAAGAATTGTGAACTCATAACATATCCAAACACAGTACACTGCTTTGTTACATTTTTAAACTTCATCTACAAACTATTTTAAAGTTTGCTCATTCACTGGCAATTTTAATTTTAGTGTATTTGCTTTTTTTTTTTTTTTTTTTTTTTTTTTTACTAAACCTTCTCTCCAAAATGCCCTCAAATAAAGCAGATTTTATCATAGTTAAATCATTACAGGTAACTTCCCTGGATAAATTAAAAATATATGATGTAGCCCTGGCTGGTATTGCTCAGTTGGTTGGAGCATTGTCCCGTACAGCAATTTATATTGGTACTAGAGGCCCAGTGCACGAGGTTCGAATACTGTGGCGGGGGGGGGGGGGGGGGCCCTCAGCCCGACCTGCAGTCTGGAACCCCTTACTTCTTACTGCTTGCCTGAAGCGGAGGCAGGAGAGGCTCCCACCACCGCCACTGTGCTCGCCAGCCATGAGCTTGGCTTCTGGCTGAGTGGCGCTCCCCCTGTGGGAGCGCACTGACCACGAGGGGGCAGCTCCTGCGCTGAATGTCTGCCCCCTGGTGGTCAGTGCATGTCATAGTGACCGGTCTTTCCACCGTTCGGTCAATTTGCGTATTAGGCTTTTATTATATAAGACTAGGGGCCCAGTGCATGAATTTGTGTATCTTGAAAGGAACTGTGGGCCACGAGGCTGTGGTGGGTACAGGGGCGGGTCTCGGCCCATCCTCCACACCCCCACCTGGCCCCTCCCACCCCGGCCCCCAGTCCCCTGTCTGCCGGAGCCCCGCTCCCACCACACTGCTCCCACATGCTGAGGGTTCTGGCCCCGCTCGCACCCACTGACAGCGTTGAGTGAAAGGGGCTGGTGCCAGCAGCGGGTGCAAGCGGGGTTGGCACCATCAGTCATCAGTGGGTCCGAGTCGTAGCTGCTGCCCCAATTGCCCCTCAGGAGCAGGGGAAAGTGAAGAAGCCTGCAGGGGTGATAGGGAGCTGCCACTTTCACCTGCTGACAGCACCGAGAGATCAGGACTGGCGCTGGACGCCAGTAGCGGGTGCGAGTGGCAGCTCCAGCGCTGGCAGTGGGTGTGTGTGGGGCTGACACCGGCAGCAGGTGCAAGCGCTGGGCAGGACTGTGGTGCACAGGAGCAAAGAATTTTCAGTAACCACCAGAGGCTCGCCCCAATGACAGCAACAAGCGCCCCGCCTTGGTCTGGTGCCCCCACTCACTTGCTCCACCATCCTGCTGTGGCCGATGCCCACCATGTTCTGTGCTCTACCACCTGCTGCCAATGCCCGCATGTTTCGCACGCACCCCCTGGTAGTCAGCACACGTAATAGCGACTGGTTGTTCAGTTGGTCCGCTGTTTGGCCTATTTGCATGTTAGGGTTTTATATATATAGATAGATGATCTGTGACTTGTAATTGAAGAGTGATTAAAGGGTTCGATTCTCAGTCAGGGCACATACCCAGGTTGCTGGTTTGATCCCCATTTGAGGCACGTGCAGGAGGCAACCAACTGATGTTTCTCTTTCATATCAAATTTCTCTCTCCTCCTTTCTCTCTCTAAAGAAAAGTAATTGTATGATGTAAAAATGAGAGGAGTGTATCTTATTGCTGTGGCAATAAACCAGGTGAAGAGCAAAAGTAGCTATTGAGATCATGGATAGGATTAAATGAAACAATAAAAAACAAATCCTTGGATGGGTAAAAATCATTTTAAAGAACACGGTTGCGCCTGGTTGGGTGTGGCTCAGTGGTTGAGCATCAACCTATGAATCATGGTTCGATTCCTGGCCAGTGCATGTGGTCTGGCCACAAGCCCGGGTTACAGGGTCAGTCCCCAGTAAGGGGCATGCAGTGATCAGTGATTCTCTCTCATCATTGATGTTCTCCCCTCTTCCTCTCTGAAATAAATAAAAACATATTTTTTAAAAAAATAAAACTATTGTGTTGGAGCCCATTTGATCTCCCTTGCTCAATTGATGCCTTCTAAAACATTTGATTCATTTTCAGAAGTGAATTTGAAATGTTTAAAAATGTTTTCTTTCAAAATTGCTTTTCGTATTCCCAAATAAATTGAGCATAATGACTACTGTGATTGCATTATGGATATAATCACTGTAATTTGTTCTTGTATTTATTCTCTGAGAAATAGTTACACTACAGTTAAAGAATTGTGGTGGGTAATTAATTAATACACAGGAAATGAGTCTGTGGTTACTTCATCAAGAAGTGATATTTTTTACCTGTGTAAAAGGCAGTTCCTCCCACTCAATCATCTTGTTTTTTTCCAAGTTTAGCTAATCTTTATAATTGAGAAATCAGATATTCAGAGTGTGGATTAGGGGTCCTTGTATTACTTTCCCCCCTTTATCCCTTTGACAGGTGGCATTTGAGTGATGGTCAAGCATTGTCTACGTATGTCACCCGTGCTATGTATGCCCAGCATTCCCATTTAGTATATTAAATAAACGTAAATGATATTTTCTTAAAACATTTAATGAGAATTTGTATTATGTAACATTCTGCTAGACATTTCGAACTAAATTATTTCATTAAATTTTTACAGTACACTTGTGAGTTAAATGGGAGGGGTGTTCATATTTGTGAGATATTGCAGAATGGCTCGGGGCTAGTTCAATGTGCAGACAGCCTATTCCACTTATCCAAGTATATGTTTCGATAATTATGCTCTTTGAACACCAGACCCCAGAAGAGAGGAAAAAAAGACCTCTGCTTGCTGGCTCCTCATGCTGCAGACTTTCTGATCTGGACTTTCTTTCCCTGGACGAACAGTGCCAGAGCTGGGCCAGGCGCCAGTGGCCCCTGCAGGACACCACTGGCTTTCGTGGGCCCCATTTGCAGTTAATTCGTTTATTCTTGGGGCAGCCAGAAATTGAGTTTCAAAATTCTGCCGTCCTGCACAGCACTCCACTGAGCAACTGTCCCCCTGAGCATTTATATGACAATATATGAGGAATGAGTGATTACTCTTTATTGATTTACTAGTAGCCCGTTTGCACGAAGATTCGTGCAATAGACCTTCATTCACCTGGCTGCCTGCACCAGTTTTCTGCCGGCACCAGGGACCCAGGCCTTGGCTGTGGCCACCGCCTTCTGCCTTTTTCAGGGTCGGGGCTTGGCCCCGGGCGGTGGCCTTGGGCTCGGCGGCACCCAACATCCTTGCTAAGGATCACAGGAGCCGACCCCCAGTGGTTTCCTGCGATCCGTGCAGGCTGCCCACTGGTGCCCAAGGCCGGGAAAGCCTCCGCCCCAGGCTTTCCTGGCCTTGGGCTCGCCGCACCCAGCGTCCCTGCTACCGATCACAGGAGCCGACCCCCAGTGGTTTCCTGCGATCGGTGCAGGCTCCCCGCTGGTGCCCAAGGCCCGGAAAGCCTCGGCCCCTGGGACCCCCAGGAGGGGCGGGAGGGGCCGGGCCACGCCCCCCTAGGTGGCCGATCGCCCTAGGCACCCCCCGGGAGCGGTGGCATGGGCCCAGCCAGACCCCCCGGGGTGCCGATGGGCCCGGCCACGCCCCCCCGGGGTGCTGATTGCCCCAGGCACCCCCGGGAGCGGCGGCATGGGCCCGGCCACGCCCCCCCGGGGTGCCGATAGGCCAGGCCACGCCCCCGGGGTGCCGATTGCTTCAGGCACCTCCGGGAGCAGCATCATGGGTCCGGCCACGCCCCCCGGGGTGCCAATGGGCCCGGCCACGCCCCCCGGGGTGCCCATCGCCCCAGGCACCCCGGGGAGTGGCGGCATGGGCCCGGCCACGCCCCCCGGGTTGCCGATGGCCCCAGGCACCCCCGGGAGCAGCGGCATGGGTCCGGCCACGCCCCCCCGGGGTGCCGATGGGCCCGGCCACACCCCCCCGGGGTGCCGATCGCCCCAGGCACCCCCGGGAGCGGCGGCATGGGCCCGGCCACTTGGCACCGCCATCTTGAACTTCTCAACAGCGGATATGCCACCCGGAGTCCCGCCCCCAGCCTTCTGCCGGCCCAATCGTGGGCATAGCGGAGGTGTGGTCAATTTGCATGTTTCTCTATTATAAGGTAAGATTTCTTCCTCCACATCCAGTTGGAGGAATGAGGGTGCAATGATGTTTGGTTCCACGATGCCAATCTAACTTTGAGATTAGTTTAGCAATAGTAAAACCCAAAACATTTCTTTGCCAGGACATTTTGAATAGTTTAAAAATTATCTCTGATGCATGATACATTTTGAACCAAAATGTATTATCAACCCTGAATATTAGTATAGTCTGAGCTTCTATTTTTCAGAGGGAAGAAAAAAACCCAGTAATTTTCTGTGAAGGAAAAGCCTTATTATACAAACTAATATCAGTTTTAACCTTTGATCCAAACTAAGGAAAGTTAATCACAAACTTGAGAGATATCCAGAATCAAGACAAAACTTAAATTGGTCCATTGAGGTCTAGTGCGCATGCAGCTAAACCACCCAGTTCTTGGTGCCTCCAGTGAAAATGCGGATCAGCAGCTATTGCCAGGAGGAAGGGAGAGGAGTGTTTAGCTAGGATACAATATAATAGCATAGTTAAGCTAGATTCCCACCAGAATATGGCCTCCATGTGAGCAAGAACTTTAGTTTGTTTACTGCTGTATCCCAGTGCCCAGGCCCTCAGTAAATATTTGTTAAATTTAACGAATGACTCTCATAGTATACAATTTGCATTTAGACAGGCCACTTATTAGCCTCCAAGAAATACAACTCATTTTGTAGGCTGATGTTGCTTAATGGCCAGTGAGCACTTAAAATATAATTGACTTCTCTAATAGTCCAAGAAATGTAAAAACAAATCATTTCTTTTACTTGCCTTATTGGGTATAAATGACATATGATAAACTGAATGTATGTGAGGTATATAACTGATGAGTTTTGACGTGTATATACCTGTAAAAGAACAGTATAATAAAGAAAATGATTAGAACTCAACAAAGGAAAAAAAAAAAAAGAAAGAAAATGACATACCAATTATCCCCCAAATCTCCTCTTTGCAATTCCTTCCTAAATTTTTAAAAACCAAACTAGTGTGTCAAAAATTAAAAATAATGATAAGAACTGGTGTTTTTGAGAGTGTCAGGAAATAGGCCATTTTATATACTATTAATGAGACTCTAAATTGACATAACTATTTTGGGAAAAAATTCTAGAAATATTTGACCTACATCCCTTTGATCCAGCAATTGCCAATGTAGGAATTTATTAATAAAGTACATGACAGTATAGTAAGAATTTTTATTAGAATATTTTTATAATTAGCAAAATATGTGTAAAGAATGTAATTAAAATATGGATTGGTTAAAGAAAAATACATCATTGAAAATATTTATACCTTAGAGAAAATAGAATATATGTATAGATACCAAAATACCATATTAATAGTGTAATAATTAAATAAGATAAGGGACATTATTTAGAAATTATTCAGTTTTTGTAAAAAAAAATCTGTATTTAATGTAAAGTCTGAAATATATAAAGGAAAATATTAGTGGTTATTTCTAGTTGGAGACATTAAGGGTAACTACATATTTCTGTGTTGTATGAATATTTTAAAAAGTTTACTATTTTATAATCTGAAAAGAGATAAAATTATTTTTATATTGAAAGAGATCATCTTAATAGTCAATCTAAGGATTTTGAAGGACCATTACAATCCATGAGCTATTTTATTGATTTCAGGGAGGAAGGAAGAGGGAGAGAGAGATAGAAACATCGATGATGAGAGAGAATCATTGATTGGCTACCTCTTGCAAGCCCCCATTGGGGATCAAGCCCACAACCCGGGCATGTGCCCTTGACCAGAATCAAACCTGGGAACTTTCAGTTTGCAGGCTGATGCTCTATCCACTGAGCAAACTGGCTAGGGCTATATATATTTTTTTAAGTATATATTTATTGATTTCAGAGAGGAAAGGAGAGGGAGAGATACAAACATCAATGATGAGAGAGAACCATTGATTGGCTGCCTCCTGCATGCCCCACACTGGGGATCGAGCCACAACCCAGGCATGTGCCCTTGACTGGTATCAAACCAGGGACCCTTCAGTCTGCAGACCTCCATTTTATCCACTGAGCCAAACCAGCTAGGGCTATTTTAGTATATTTGCATGGATTTAAATTTCTTCTGATTTCATTGCTTAATAGTTCTGTTGGTGGATAACCTGGTGTTGGATTATTTTATTCCTCAACATATGTATCTAATTACAAAGTTACTGACAACCCAGCTATAGCAGGCAGCCTATTTAGATTAGGCAATTACAGAATTAAAATGATTAGTTGCAATTATACCTAAATTTCCAACTTAAGGATTAATTTCCATGTAATATGTAATGTCAGCACATACTAATATTTAACTTTAAAAGCTCAACTAAATAACTTCCAATTTACCATTATCTGCCACTTAGCATGTATTTACAGTGGCCTAGAATAAAAGAATACTTACTTTACATAACTTCTAGCCAATAAACTAAATACATTTTAGTTGAATTTATCATTCTTCTAAGTGGAAAAATAAATTATTCTCCTTCCACTGAGTTTCTTCTGCTGGAAATGTCTATTGCGTTTGTTACCAGAGATCCGCCCCAATTAGAAGGGGTTCTCTCCCCCTCAGCTCTTGTCACACTGGCATGAAAGAGTTCAGACGAGTAACAGAAAGTGGTGTTGAAGCAAAGAAAGCAAATTTATTAAGGATACACTTGGCATAAAGCATAAGCAGGCAACTCAGCTATTCTGAGCTCCCCACCTGGTGGGGGTTCAAGGGTGTTATACTTTTTCCCCTATAGATTTCAAGGTTCCCCTTTTACTTTGTTGTGGCTTTTCCCAGAATTTATGAGAACACCTGGTGATTTTATCTTGGCAAGTCCCAAGACTGCTGACTTCTTTGTTCAGTGGGTGAGATAAACTTCCCTTTTTCCTCCCTTTCCCTCCTCCTGCCCTAACAGCTATCTATCATGTCTAACATTCCCCCTTCAAGTGATACCATGTGAATGTTTTGGGGGTTTTTGTTATTTGACCCCCAGACTTTATCCACCCTTGGGTTACCTGGCACAAATGGCATTAATTGGGTCTTTGGTCTCTATTTTTCCAGGCCAGGGTGATCATCTGCTTTCTTGTGTGATTTTTCCTAATACATTGTAATTTCCATGACAATAGCAATTGCCATGGTCTTGTTTACATGGGACAGTGACAGATATATAATAAGCTGTAAGTAAATGTGGCAGGTCTGAATAGTACCACAGATTGTGTGGGACTATTACATTTCATTATTAAAAATTAAAATAAAAAAAGATAATTCTGCTTTGAGTTTCTTTCCATTCCTGGTTCACAAGAAATTTAATCTGAGTCATGAATGAACAGTTTCTCCCCTTTTACCTACAGTTATTCAATGATAGTAAGAATGTTAAAATTATACCAAACGTTTAGGAAGGAGCACAACACTCTCCAGTCTTCACCGGTCACATTTGATACGCTCATTTTCCAAGCTCTCCAAATCCGTCAAAGGCATGTGAGTACACTACTTCTTTGGCAAACGTGGGCATGGGGTTCTTTGTGAACTCTCAGGTCCAGCATCCCTAGATGTACCACATAGGCTCCTCCCTCCCAAGTTGCTTCACCTTCTTGCGGAAGGTACAACACTAAATAAGCCTCCTTCCAGTCTCGCAGGTTAGGGATGTTCCTTCAAGGACCTGAAAGCCATCTCCATGAAATGTAATTATCAAGAAAGCTTACATCCCATCTCCCAGTCTCCTGGGAGGTTAGGAGCCTAACCTCAGCTGTCACCTGACTCCAAATTGCAAACTCTACCTCCAGTCATAAAGATAGAGGAAAGTTGGTAATTTTATCTTGAAAACATGAAGGTCACGGGTGGCATCCACTTAGCTATATAAAATACTAAGGTTGTTTTCCATCTCTGCACTCTCTTTCGTGGATTGCCTGTGATGAGCATGACATGCAAGTTAAAGCTTCAGTAAGAACATTCTTTTCTTTTTTGTGGAGAGGTATTGTGAGTTGGGAAGAGATTTTAATTAAATTTCCCCAACACTTAGAGTAAGTACTCTATGGCTCCAACTGCATGTGAGGCATTCCAACAACCCATCTTTGGCCCAGTCTCTGAGTAAATGAGGATGTTATCCTCCTTCCTATTGGCAGCTGCTAACTGCTGGGTTTTGCCAGGCAGCATAAAGGCCCCAAGGCAATGAGAGTGCACATGTTTGAATGGGAAGGGCTGAAGGCATGTGACTTTGAGAACAAAATTTAGATTTATGTGACAATAAGAAGACTCTGGAAGCAGTTGGAGTTTGTGTTGAGAACTGCTCTTTTAAGGACAAATAAAATTAAAAACAATAAGCATAATTCTATTGAAAATAGGGAAAGAAACTTCTCCTTCCTATTTTTTCTTAGAACATTTACTTTAGAAAATTGTAATTGCACAATAAACTAGAACATTTAAATTCTTTTTCCGCTCTTTGGAATGAATATATGTCCTTTGAAGACTAGATAGGCCTTTGTTCAGCTGTTACCCAAGAATGATCGTCAAGGCTCCAAGAGCCATCCCTCCTTAAAATGTAACATCGAGGGAGATGGCTCCTCCCCAGTCCCTGTGAGAGGGTGGGAGCTGAACTTCAGCAGGCACCTTGCCTCAAGTTGCAAAACTACTCTCTGATATAAAGATTTATTTTCTGGATAGTGTTTTCTTTGTTTACTTTGTGGAGACATTTCTGGGTTGGAAGATTTGGTTTTTAGTCTGTTTCCCCAACGTTCTCAAATATAGCCTAGAAACCCATATATGATGGGCCCTGAGTAAATATCTGTTTTTTATTTTTGTAACTTCCAACTGTATTCGACCTTCTAAACATCCTCTCTGGTCATTTCTACACATTTTGGACATCGGAGTCACCTGCTGTCTAATCAACTATTTGTCTTATTCTGTAAAGTAATTATGTCACTGCTAATAATCAACCCCAAACCAGATGGTGACAGGAAATTCTTTCCTTTGGGAAAGGTCAGATTCTCTGCCTGGACAGCGTGTGCCAGGCTGCTGGAGTCTCTGTGAGCCCAGCGGCATCAGAGGACAGGTGGGCTATGCAATCAACTTTCAGGGGGTTCGAAGCTACTTATTCTGCCTATAGTTAGGGCTCTTCACTCCGTCTTAACTCTTCAGCCTCCTCTTCTTTAAACATGCAGTTACTGTAACGGGGTTTGTGGAAGGAACATCTGGGAAGGCATTCAGGACATGTCTTCCACAAGAAGGCCTACACTAAAACTACAGTGACAACATTTAGTTATCACATTTAAAGAGAATACCGGTTATTTGTTACAACATCCTGATTTTACATATCAAGTAACCGAAGTGCAGAAACTTTATGATTTGCTGAGTTAAGAGTAACCCAGACTCAGAGAATTCTAGGATGTTTGTTTTATCTTATGGAATGGCAAATAGAGATGTGGCAAAGAGGAAATATGAAGCACAGAAATAAAATGATAAACAATATGAGTATGAAGAACACTGAACTCCAGGTACATAAGCTTAAATATTTTTCATGACCTTTAGCTTTTATATTAAAGGAAGCTTCTGCTCATGGGAGGCCTGAAAACAATGCCCCTATTGGTATAAGGTGATTTTATTGAAACCTTATATATCAGAATATAGTTAAGTACAATACAGCATTGGGGAAAAATAACATTTGCAGTGTTTTTTTATATACATTTGAGCTAGTTTTAGTTACCTTACTTCATAGGTCCATACCATTGAGTTCATTTTGTGTGATGTTTCCTGGTATATATGCAGGAAAAAAAGTGTGGCAATAAAAAGGAGTGTAGGAAAAATTGGCAACATACAGGTTTTGTGGGTGGTGTGGTCATGTTTTGAAACAGATGGAAAACTAAATATTTAAAGTCATGTTTTCCATCAAACCACAGGGATTGGGCCTAAACCAGCAGTCGGACATCCCTCTCACAATCTGGGATCGCTGGCTCCTAACCGCTCACCTGCCTGCCTGCCTGATCACCCCTAACTGCCCTCTCCTACTGGCCTGGTTGCCCCCAACTGCCCTCCCCTGCCGGCCAATTTGGTTCTGATTGGTCTGTTTCTATGCCAGTCAGTGTCAAAAGCTCCACCTCCTAGGCAGCCATTGGTTCCTCACAGTTCACCCAGATTTGGTTCTGATTGGTTGGTTTCTATGCCAGTCAGCATCTCTGGCCTATCTCTGGGCCTGATCAGAGAGGCAGGGCATATCAGCAGCCCCTGCAGAGGCCTGGAGAGAAACAGAGGCATGGCTGCTGGCAAAACCCAGAGAGAAAGAGAGAGGCAACGGCTGATCAACAGCTGCCACAGAGGCTGCAGACAAGTCCCTGCCTCTCTCTACAGGCGTCTCTCTGGGCCTGATCCGCAGCCCCCTTGACAGTCAGTGCTGGGTCGCTGTGCCCACACTGGCGGCAGTCAGTGTTGGGTGCCCTCAGCAACCCAGCACTGACTGCAAGACTAACTTCCGGTGTTCAGTCGAGCCTTCGGTCAGTCATTACGGAACCTGGGTTTTTATATATTAGGATATGCATAACCCTTGGACACAGACAATAGTGTGGTAGTGTGGTAAAGACCAGGGGCAGGGGGAGTGGGGTGAAGGGGGTCAATGAGGAAAAAAAGGGGGACATATGTAATACTTTCAGCAATAAAGATAAATTAAAAAATAAAGTCATGTTTTCTAAGTCAATATTTAAGAATATGACAATTATATTTTGAAAATTATGATAAACACATTATTTCTAAAGATTTGAATTGCTCAGATAAATCTGGTTTTTGAAAACCTGTGGAAAGAAATGTTCTGCAACACAGGAAGTTTTGTCACTTTGGTATCTCAATGATAGCTTCCCTGAGAGACAGCTCTTTGTACTTTGCTAAATACATAAGCATCTTGCTGACACAACCTCAGGTTCAAGGCTCTGGACATCATCAACACTAAGTAAATGTTGCCGGACTGACAGAGAATAAGAGGTGTGGTAGGGAAGTTTGAAAGGAATGTTTTCAATAGCAAGTTTTTGACTTAGAAATTAGCATACAGAGTTCCTAAGTGAAAGTATAAATTATAACATAGTTATGTAGAGAGATTTTTTTGTTTTGCCGCTTTTCCATGTTAATTGTATCACGTCTATGGGGACACCTACACCAAACATATTTAGGGAGTTTTTCCTCTCAATTCTAAGATAGCTCAGAGTCTGCCGTCACAGCTCAGCAATTATAGTAAGAAGACACTTATGCACAATATGTCCGTGCACATTACTGCCAGCAGTCTCAGGGACCAAGAGCGCGCGTGTTCGGAATTGACTCAACAAAGGCATGGTTTCTCTGTGGGTAAATTTTAGCTGTAGCCAAGATCACTCAAAGCCGTTTACTATTACTAGTTTGCAGGCAGAAAGTGCTATTTTTTGTTTCATCCAGCATTCATTTAAAAAAATGTCTGACTTATGATGGCATAAAAATGGAAGCAGCCTTAAAACTCTCTGGATATCCATGGAAGACCTCCAGAGCTGGCACAGAGCAGAGTCGGTGGGGCTAAATCCTGTGCTTATATCTGTCAGAGGACATTCTAAACACTTGGTGACCTTCAGGCTGGAGGCGGGTTTTCATTCTCCATGTCCCACCCTTTCCTTTGGTCTTTCCGACACCTATCCTGGCCTTCCCAGTGTGTGATTTCCTTGAAAGGAATATCCAACTTTAATAACAATTTCTCTACTTTGTACCAAACTGTGTTCCGTGGATGGCACATGTGTCCAGAAAGATGTTAATAGGCATTCTGGGAAGGAAGGAGTTTTAGCCCAACTCTATCAGTTTGGGCATGCGCTGGCTGAGTCCCAGCTCGGAGGGTCGTGACATGAGGGCCTCTTTGGCGTGCAGCCCTCACTGCTGCAGCCAGGTTGGCACAGGCATCACGCTGACAGACATCCTCGCTCTCTCTGACACTTTCACGTGCGATCGGAAAGGCCAGCGGGTTAGCCCCTCACAGGCCCACACGGGACCCCGAGGACAAGGGCTCCCCTCTGCGGCCTCGCGGGTGGGGTGTGTGCTGCCGAGGCACAGTTTGCACAGCTCATCAGAGGCGTCCAGGCGATGGAGCCCAGCTTCCCCCGTGGCTGGCCTGGAAACACACCCTTGTATTGATTTCCTCCTTTCCTGTGTTACTCTGCCCATCCCCTCCTCAGGTTCTCTGGGATCACTTCCCAAAATCAAAGCCCTTGTCTCACAGATTCTGCTTTTGGTGGAGGGAGGGGAAGGCTGAAGCAGTCACTATGCATGTTAGCTTATTGAGTTTCTTGAGAGTTCCTGCATTTAAAAAAGCAAATAGCAGTGTTATTTACAATAGCGAACATCTGGAAACAGCCCAAGTGCCCATCAGTAGATGAATGGATAAAAAAGCAGTAGTATATTTACACCATGGAATACTATCCTATCTAATAAAAGAGTAATATGCAAATTGACCATCACTTCAACACACAAGATGGCCACCCCCATGTGGTCAAAGATGGGTGCCCCGATGTGGACACAAATGGCCGCCAGAAGATGGCTGGCAGGGGAAGGCAGTTGTGGGCAATCAGGCCAGCAGGGGAGGGCAGTTGAGGGGACCAGGCCAGTAGGGGAGAGCAATTAGGGGCAACCAGACCAGCAGGGGAGGGGAGTTGGGGGTGACCAGGCCTGCAAGGGTGGGCAGTTAGGGGTGAAAAGGGTGGCAAGGGAGGGCAGTTAGGTGTGACCAGGCCTGCAGGGGAGGGCAGTTAGGGGCATTCGGGCCAGCAGGGGAACAGTTAGGTGTTGATCAGGCTGGTAGGGGAGTGGTTAGGGGGTGATCAGACTGGCAGGCAGTAGAGGTTAGGGGCAATCAGGCAGGCAGGCAGGCGAGCGGTTGGGAGCCATCAGTCCTGGATCATGATAGGGATGTCCGACTGAAGATGGCTGGCAGGGGAAGGCAGTTGTGGGCGATCAGGCCAGCAGGGGAGGGCAGTTGAGGTGACCAGGCCAGTAGAGGAGAGCAGTTAGGGGCAACCAGGCCGGCAGGGGAGGGGAGTTGGTATCATGACAAGTATCACATGATCGCACGCATGTGGAATCTAATTAACAAAATAAACTGATAAACAGAGAATGGATCCAGAGACATGGAAGCATGGAACAGAGTGTGGAATCTCAGAGAGAAAGGGGTGGGGTGGGGAGAGATCAACCAAAGAACTTACACTGAGTGGCCAGATTATTATGATCTCTGAATGCATAATAATCTGGCCACTCAGTGTATATCCTATATAATAAAAGGCTAATATGCAAATTTTCCCCTTAACCAGGAGTTCGACCAGCCGGCAGGCTGGCCAACCGCCATGTCCCCTCCCCCTGGCCAGGCTGGCTGGACCCCACCCATGCATGAATTCATGCACCGGGACTCTAATATATATATATGTATGTACACACACACACACACACACACACACACACACACACACACACACTGAATTTCCAGATAACCCATGGACACAGACAACAGTGGAGTGAAGGCCTGGGATGGGGATGGGGGTGGGGAGAAGGACGTCAAAGGGGAACAAAAGGGGACATCTGTAATATTTTCAACAAATAAAGATACTGTGTTGTTGTTTTTTTAAATTTTGGAGAGGAAGGGAAAGGGAGAGAGAGAGATAGAAACATCAATGATGAGAGAGAATCATTGATCGGCTGCCTCCTGCACACCCCACACTGGGAATAGACCCCACAACCCAAGCATATGCCCTGACCGAGAATCGAACTGTGACTTTGTGGTTCATAGGTCGACACCCAAACACTGAGCCACGCTGGTTGGGCAATAAAGATAATTTTTAAAAAAACAGAAAGAAAATAAACAAGCACTGGGAAAACAAAACCAAAGACTTGTTCAGTACTATTTCCCAATTTATCTCTGTGAAGTCTTTCAAGAAAATTTTTTTAGCTAACATATTGTCCCTGAACACAGAATATCTTCAAAATCCGGGCCAAGGTCGGCCTCATGGCTGTGTGTGTTCTGCGCAGTAACATCAGGCCTTGTCCTTAGAAGGGCCTTGCGCTTGATTTAAATCTCTGATCCAACTTTTTGAAGTTCTTATGAAAAGGAGGCTTCACATTTTTATTGTGCACTGGGCTCTGCAAATTCCACGACCTGAGCTGAATTGAAAGAAATTAAGAACATAGACTATGGTCCTCAGGAAACCTTTTGCAATCCTATAGTCCTTGTAGTTGAAAGAACCCTCCATTAAAGAATGTGGGTCTCTAACCCTTTTCTTGCTGCTTTTCGCTTTATGCACTTGGGTTAGGGATTGAACCTATAAGAGCTGCGCCCCCTGTGGCTGCACAGGGAAAGGATCTGAGGAGCTTTGAGATCTATCAGGTCGGATGGGCCTGCGTCTGCACTGATTTAAAGCTGAGCCGGGCGGTTAGGATGTTGAGCCAGGGCTGAGGGGCCCGATGGGACGAGGCTTCCATCCAGTCAGATTCTGTGTGTGAGATATGAGTTATAGGCTCAGACTACACAGGCTTCCGTAGATCTCATTTTATAACGCAGAATAAATGATCAAGAGAACATGGAAAACGAAACCAAAGACTTGTTTAGCACTGTTTCCCAATTTAGCTCTGGGAAGTCTTTCTAAAAATATATATATTTTGCCGAAACCGGTTTGGCTCAGTGGATAGAGCGTCGGCCTGCGGACTGAAAGGTACCAGGTTCGATTCCAGTCAAGGGCATGTACCTTGGTTGCGGGCACATCCCCAGTAGGGGGTGTGCAGGAGGCAGCTGATCGATGTTTCTCTCTCATCGATGTTTCTAACTCTCTATCCCTCTCTCTCTTCCTCTCTGTAAAAAATCAATAAAATATATATATAAATATATATATATATATTTTACTAACATATTGTAGTGCAGTAGTGTTATGTATGTAGAAAAGTTAAAACTTCCATAGGATGTTACTGTTGGAAAATATCTGGGAAGTTTATAGTCCATTCTCACACCTAATATAACAGTATTTATAATACTTCAACTACACACACACACACACACACACACACACACACACTAGAGAGTTGTAGGAATAGGAAGCAGAGGTCAGAAGTGAGGGGAAGTCTAGACTTTGGTATGAAGAATCAGTCCCACATAGTATGACAACATACATGTCATACTATGTTGTCCCACATAGTATGACAAACAAGCCAACGAACAAAACCAATGGTTGGGCCTCTCTTCATTTCAAGGACAAAACATAGTTTCGCCGAGAAGCATCACTGCGCCCATCGGGAGGTTTGCAGAGCTTTGGGAGAATAGAATGTTCTTATTTGGGAGAGAATAACTCTGAAGAGAAAAGGGAAGCAACTTTGTAAAAATATTAATTAACTAGTTGCCTCCATCCAGAATGTGGCAAAGACATAACCGATACACAAAATAGACTCATGAATATGTTTTGATGGATAGAAAATGTACATCTGAATTCTTTCCCAGAGTTTTCTCTGATAATGCAGAAGGGAATGATGAATAATTTGCTGTCTGGTGGAAGCTGGATTCTTTTAAAAAGCTAGCTTTTACATCATTAATATGTGCATTATTGTGTTTTTCCCCATATACCAGTTGTATTTTGGGGAAGGAGACAGTTAGTGGCCTGCCATTTTTCAAACAAAATATGTTGCTGATTTCTGCCCTGGACACTCAATGAAAGGAAAACCACTTTTATTTATTACCACCCACTAATGTTTCTCTACATAAGTTTCAAGAACATCAATGGGAAGTTATTAAAATAAGTTTCCATTTTCTTTCTTTTTAAGAATCCTAATGTAAGGTCAACACTGTGCCTGCACTTGCTGGTTTCTGCGTGAAGTGTGGTTTTGCAGGACGGGCGTGCCACTGTGCAGAGACGTTTACTCAGAGCATGCACGCCCTCACCAGCTGTCACGGGCTCCTGCCTGCATTGCCGAATATATTTTTATGATGAAAAACTTAACTGAAAAAGTACAATTATTAGTGAATTTTATAGGTCTCAAAGTCACTTTTGTGAAAAACTATTACCTATTAATCTTATTCCTGTGACTCTGAAACTTTGATTGCTTTTTTACTTTATGGTGACATTTTTGTGTGTAGACTCAGAAGGTTGGGTCTATTAAACAATTGAAATGAATAAACAGGTTCAATTTGCTGATGCTTTTTGGTTTTTAACCGAATTTGCATTTTCGCATAATTCATACTATCTTTCACCAAGTGTCTCTCTTCCCAGGAAGTTATAATGACTCTATGATGCATAAAATGCTTATCTCTTTGAGGGCTGATGGCCATAGCTAATGAGGGGAAAAACAAACAATAACAAAAAAACCAACAAGTGAAAAACCATTCCATTGATACAACAGAAGAATCTGTTAAACATCAACCTGAAATGGTTTCTAATATCCAAACTTTTGTTTGAGAACTTGGCCTTACAATCTGCTAATAAACTGAAACTTCTTTCTGTTTTCAAAATATACATTGTAATGAGCATAAGGAAGCAAGTTTAATCATTAACAGGTAGATAACCATGGCAACACCATAGTTACGCTGCTGTAACCAGCATCATTTTTTATCTGAGCTAAGAATAGCATATCATGTTGCAAGTTTGCTTTAAATATGATTTCTAAGACTGGAGGTGGGTAGCTGAGAAGGACTAAATGCCATATTATAATTGTTCATCCAAAATTCTGCATTTTCTCACAGATCACGGGAGCAAGTTATTGAGATGTCAGTGATATCTGTATCAAAAGTTAGTATATTTCTATAGCAGGTTACATTTTAAAGAGATGTGTAAAGTTTTTCATGAATAATTTTTCTACCAGTGTTTAGGGAAGTAGCCACTCAGAAAATGGAAAAGAAATGAAAAAAGATGAGAATTGGGGAAAAATGGAAACTTACTTTTTGATGTATTTGGCAGAGCCTGCGTCGATGGAGGTGGGACTGTGGGACTAGTTCTAGACCAGTGGAATATGAGAAATTGCAAGTGCTAAGAGGGTGCAACCAGGTATCCCCTTCTTTCTCTTATCACTTGTCAGCTGTGTGGGTAGAGAGGCTCTAACAAAAGAAAGATGGGGAGTTACCAGGATCTGCAGTCCTGGCGTCATTGCACAAAGTGGAGCCCATCACCCACCCTCCTTGCACTATTACATGAACAAGAAATACTGGGTTAAGTGCTGCAATTTAGCTGTTTGTTTCAGGGATCATCCTGCTTAATATGGATGGAGAACTTTGAAAGTCAAGGAAATCTCACCTTTTGTTGACTCAGGAAGTAATGTTGGCACATGCATCAGCATGTGTTCATAGGAACTCATCACTTTTTTCTTTGTCCAGGGAGCCGTGGCCGGGGCTGTGGATGTCATGCCCCTCCCTGTAACTTCATCTCTGCTTCTGAGGTGGCTGCCTTCAACAAACCAAGGCCACACCACATGCCCTGCCTTGAATGCATGACATCGAGCTGACCTTGGTTGAAGTGCATTTTCAAAACCATTACATGTTGACAAAGTAATTAAGTTTAGTTAAGCTGCTACTTAAAAAAAAAAAAAAAAAGAGCTCTGTATTTTTGCTAGTAAATAAAATACCAGTAAAGTAGCTTTATTTCTTATTTGAGACTGTTTGAACCCCTGTATTTCCTTTTTATATGGTGTAGAGGTATTGATAAACTTCTTTGTGAAACATGGATTATTTTTATATAACTTCTTTTCTGGTATACCTCATATTCATGAAGGAAAGCAATCAACAACTTTTAAATTAGAGTGCACATTTTTTGATATCTGGTAGTTCTAAGTAAACCTTAGAAATATTTATCCTATGTGTGAATGTTTTATTAACCAAAAGATCTTTGTTTTACTGTTAAATTATTTATTTAAGAAATAGAACATGGAAAAGGGAAGTCATATTGAAAGGAGTTTTTAGGAGCGAAATAAGCAGGTTTAGGAAATTTTAGGAATTAGGGGGTCCATGAGAAAACTACAGGGCTGCAAAGCTGGGAGCTGCAGAAGGTATACATTTCCATAGGATAAGGGAGCTGGGAGCTGCAGAAGGTATACATTTCCATAGGATAAGGGAGCTGGGAGCTGCAGAAGGTATACATTTCCATAGGATAAGGGAGCTGGGAGCTGCAGAAGGTATATATGCACAGAGTAGGGGAGCTGCCAGAAGGTATACATTTCCATAGGATAAGGGAGCTGGGAGCTGCAGAAGGTATACATTTACAGAATAAGGGGAAGGAAGCCACTCATTCAGAGAAGGAAGAGGAAGACCAAAGGGAATAGGAAAACAATAAGGGAGAAGAAGAGGAGAACCTCACGTGGGGTTTGAGCTCTGACGCTGCTACAGGGACCAATCAGAGGGGATATCAAGACACAAAGAACTGCAGCCTTTATAAACCTTAGAAAAAAGGGACCTAGTGGGACTCTCCCCACCTCCCCACGTGGGAGTCAGTGCTTGTTTCTCAATAAATTTCCATCTTTTCCTATACCACCTTTTGTCTGTGGTTTTATTCCCCGAACCCACATAGACAAGGACCCGAGAATCATCCTGCCCGGAGGAACACCACGCGTTCCAGTTCAATTTTTGCGTTTCAATATAATCATCTGGGTTTTGGATCACCTATTTTGGGCTTAGATTAAAAAAGGAAAAATTCATTCAGCTTTCTCTTAAAAATTCACCTATGGAGATGTTGCTGAGAAAATAAGAAAGTGACCCGCAGGAAGATGACATAAGGAGCATTTAAAAGTAGCCTTTCTACATAATAGCCATTTCCCATCTAGTTTTTGGATTTATGTATAACGTCTGCTTGGTCCACAGTAAGAAGGATCTGCCCTCCGAATCCAGGCATCAGACCTGGGTGCATCCTGCCTGTTGCAGCACTAGGAGTGACAGATGCTCTTTGACCAGGCTACTGTGGGGCAGAAAAGAGCAGGGCAAGGGCGACAGTGTGTGGGTGCTTTCTCCCATCTTTTAGTGGTTTAAATGATATACTCTTTTAATTTAACCTTTGGGTATGATGATAGCAAGCCCAAAACATGTCTACTTTGAATGAATATTATATATTAGAATATTATATTATACTAGATGCCTGGTGCACTAAATTCGTGCATGGGGGGTCCCCTCAGCCCAGCCTGCACCCTCTCCAATCCGGGACCCCTTGGGGGATGTTTGACTGCTGGTTTAGGGATCGGGCCTAAACTGGCAGTCGGACATCCCTCTCACAATTCAGGACTGCTGGCTCCTAACTGCTAACCTGCCTGCCTGCCAGATTGCCCCTAACTGCCTCCCCCGCTACCCCGCCAGCCTGATCACCCCTAACTGCTTCTGCCTGCCGGCCTGATTGCCCCCAACTGCCCTCCCTGCTGGCCTGGTTGACTCCAACTGCCCTCCCCCCTCACTGGCCTGGTTGCCCCTTACTGCCCCCCCCCCCCCCCCCGCCAGCCTGGTTGCCCCTTACTGCCCTCACTGCTGGCCTGGTCGCCTCCAACTGCCCCCCTCCCCTGCCCCCCTCGGCCTGGTCGCCCCATGCAGCCTGCTATTCAGTCGTTTGGTTATCCCTCACTAACCCCCCCTGCTGACCTTGTCGCCCCACGCAGCCATCTGTTCGGTTGTTTCGGTTGTGACGGCCCCTGGGTTTTTATATATTAGGATATTAGAATATTATATATTTTCTTTTAAAATTTTCATTTATTTATTTTAAAAAGTCTTTATTGTTAAAAGTATTACATATATCCCCGTTTTTCTCCTATTGACCTCTTATAACCAGCTCCTCCCCTGCCCAGGCCTCCACCACCTTATTGTCTGTGTCCATGGGTTATGCATATATGCATACAAGTTTTCTGAAGGGATGATTGTCCTTAAAACTCCTAAGTAGTTTCTCATAACAACAACAGCCACAGAGGAGGTATAGAGGATACTCAGCAAAAACAACCTTTTCTTTTATTTTCTCTTCAGAAGAACAGGCAGATAATGAACGTGTGTGTGCCTGCGTGTATGTGCAGCTTGGGGAGGCAGGGTGAATAAATAGCATTTTACTACACAAGAGTATTGGGAATTGTTCTAGTTATTTCTTTTTATATAGCAAATCACTCCAATCCCCAACTTAGTGGATTAAAGCAACCACCATTTTATTTTGCTCACACTTTCTATGGGTCAGGAATTCAAACAGGGCATTGTCTCTGTCTCTGCCCTGGATGGTTGGGACCTCAGCTGGGATGACTCCAATGCAGTTTCTCTCCTGGGATGGCTCAGCTTCTGGGTCTGTTGACCTCTCTGCGGTGGCAGCTGGACTTCTCACCTGGCAGGACATGGCTCTATAGTGAGGCAAACCAGGCCAAGTGGCCTGGCCTTTTATGCCTTTTCCTCAAAGCCACATTGTGTCCCTTTCTTTTCCCTTTTGTCAAAGAAACCACAACCTACCAGATTCAAGGGGAGGGACAGAGACCATTGCCTCTTGATGGGAGAAGGATGACAGAGTCTGTGGCCATATTTTTAAATAGCCACAGGAGGATTAGATGCAGATGGAGTCTGAAATCCAACAAGTCCCTGATATAGATTTCCCATTTTTCAGGAAACCAAGAGTTTGGGTTGGTTAGTCCTTTTGCCACCCCAACCGCACATACCCCTATATTTTGGGTTCCCGAGAGTGTAACTTTTTTCCTGTAATTTTCTTAGCTTTAGCAAATATCTACAAAGTAACATTAAACATGGTTTCCTCTGTGTTTAACTGGTGCCAAGTATCCTTACCAAGATTAGAGGCAGTCTTGCCCATGGAGTGGGACATAGCATTGATACAGCATTATAAATCTCCTGGGAGAAAGGGAACTACTACAGTGATCTAACTCGGGAAACCTCAGTGAGAAATGAAGTGTGACTCCTTCCCTTTACCAGCTTAGCTGCAGAGCTGACTGCTTGCTCCTCATGCTTGCTTCTGTAGGGATTGCTTCCCTTATTTAGACAGTAATGCATTGGATGGTGGCCTCCACCTCCAAGAAATTGAGTTGATGTGCTTTTCCATTCATCCCCGTCTTTGTCTTCTTTGATTTCATACCTCCTGGTTTCTGTCTAGTCTTCTAGAAATAGTCTCTAGGCCTGATCATCGGTTACATCCTTCAGAGGCGTCAGATGTGCTCGCTTTCCCTGACTGTGTTCGCACTTACAACCCTCCTTGTGTAGGAGATGAGTCGGCCACCTCCTGGATCCTGGCGTCTCTCTCTTGTCCTGTCACAAACCATGACTTCTCCCTGTCTGACACCTACGGAGGCTAACCCTTCCTACAGTTCAACGTGACAGAAAAGAACAGAATGCTGACCTATGGGGAGAATCTTTCCACCTGAAACCTGACCAGATGGAAGGAAAAAGATAGAGTAGGAGGATTTTTTGACAAATCAAAACCATCAGTTTTAGTGAGTGCTTATAAATTTTGTTTTATTGTATGAGAGGGCCACATGGTCCTGTGAGAGAAGCACCATCTTTCTAAGAAAAGAAAAAAAGGCTCAGTCCTACTTTATTTTTATTTACATGGGAAATGTAAGATTTGTTTGATTGTTGCTATCAAATTGGTTTAAATCAGTTGTACTTGTTATTGTAATTATATAATTAAACTAGAGGCCCGGTGCACGAAATTTGTGCACGGGGGGGTGTCCCTCAGCCCAGCCTAACCCTCTTCAATCTGGGATCCCTCTCACAATACAGGACTACTGGTTCCCAACTGCTCGCCTGCCTGCCTTCCTGATTGCCCTTAACCGCTTCTGCCTGCCAGCCTGATCACCCCCTAACCACTCCCCTGCCAGCCTGATTGATGTCTAACTCCTCCCCTGCCAGCCTGTTTGCCCCCAACTTCCCTCCTCTGCCGGCCTGGTCACCCCTAACTTCCATCCCCTGCAGGCTTGACCGCCCCCAACTGCCCTCCCTTGCAGGCCTGGTGCCTCCCAACTGCCCTCCCCTGCTGGCCTGATCGCCCACAACTGCCCTCCCTTGCAGACCTGGTCCCTCCCAACTGCCCTCCCCTGCTGGCCATCTTGTGTCCACATGGGGGCACCTATCTTTGACCACATGGAGGCAGCCATCTTGTGTGTTGGAGTGATGGTCAATCTGCATATTACTCTTTTATTAGATAGGATAGAGGCCTGGTGCATGGGCGGGGGCCAGCTGGTTTGCCCTGAAGGGTGTCCCGGATCAGGTTGGGGGCTCCATTGGGGCATGGGGCGTCCTGGGTGAGGGACCTGTGGTGGTTTGCAGGCCAGCCTCGCCCCCCAGCAACCCAAGCGGAGGCCCTGGTATCTGGAATTTATTTATCTTCTACAATTGAAACTTTGTAGCCTGGAGTGGAGCCAAGCCTCCTGCTCGCTCCGAGGTGGCAGCCATTTCTGTTGGAATTTATTTACCTTCTATAATTGAAACTTTGTAGCCTTAAGTGGAGGCCTGGGCCCGCCAGGGTGTGTGGAAAGCTTGGCTTCCTCCATTGCCAGGGAAACCCAAGCCTCCCTCCTGCTCTCTGTGACCAGAGCCATCTTGGTTGGGGTTAATTTGCATACTCGCTCTGATTGGCTGGTGGGTGAGGCTGGTGGGTGTAGTGGAGTGATGGTTAATTTGCATATTACTCTTTTTTTAGATAGGATGCTATGGAAAGTGAATGAGATGTGAATGCAAAAAGAGAGTTGTGTTTTTTTGGCAAAAATAAATTGAATGCATTAATTACTTTATTAAATGCTGTACTGAGTGAAATTTTTGTAAAATTAAGGGAGAAAGAGGTAAGTTTGAAAGGTTGTAAACTAATTGTGAAAATGTAGAAGTGTTCTGCATTAACTTTGCTACCAGATCTGACATTCACCATATCCTTAATAAATGATAGTTATTATGTATTGTTTTTAAGACTTAATATTCAGGTAGACAACGTTGGTACATATTAGGTTTCTTTTCTTTTGTTGTTGGACTGACACTTGAAATGGAACTTGGGTGAGAGGGAAGAGATTGTGTCTAACTTTCAAGGCATCGAAGAAATTGTGTCTAACAAACATCTTCTAATTACCTTCTTAGGAGACTGTGTTAATCCTTTTAAGCTTTGATATACACAAACTGATAGATGGTGAATTATATATCTCCTCAAATGATGATGTATCAAAAAATTTTTGTAATCTAAAATTGAACAGCAAGTTTTCACATGATACAGCTTCATTTCTATAGGTAAAATTGTTAATCCATAGGGTATAAGTGATTAAGTGGCATGTAATGATGAGAATTGCACAGAACAGTGGTTTTTTCCCCAACCACACTACTCAAAATTGGAACCCTTAATCCACTCCTTGTCCATGGTTCTCCCTACCCCCTTTCCTTTTGCCATAGTAATTATTGTTGGGAAGCCCCAGGCCTCTCACGTTGGGCTGCCCTTTTAAAACAAAACAAAAACAAAACCAAAAAAACACACAAAAAACTTATGCTCCTCACTGTTTCTATAATGGAACGATGGGACGTTGGAGGAAGAGTGAAGCTGCACTTGCCTTGTTCCTCATCTTAAACTCATCAAGGGGTCATCCCTCATTCCTAGGGGTAGAAGGAGTGTGTGTGGTATGGAGGTATTGAAGGATCAGGAGTGCTAGGCAGTGGACCTCTGTTCACAGAAGGTGCTATTGTGGTCTGAATTCAACTTGTGAAATATGTCAAAATCTTAATGTCCAAGATGCTGGCATTGTGGAGTAGGGGCTTTGGGAGATGATAAGGTCGTGAGGGTGGATACCTCATGATTGAAATTAGTCCCTGTATGAAAGAGACCCCATGGAGGCCTGAGCCCCTTCTGCCATGTGAGAATGGATACAAGGAAAAGTTTGACTCGAAAGAGGACCCTCCTGCCAGCAACCAATTCCAGCACGTAATAATTACAAGAGTTTCACCAAAAGGTTGGTGAAGCTTGGGCGGCTCAACAAGGGTGAGTCACATATGTAGTTTACCTGTTGGAAATGGCCAAATGGCACTTCCCCCAAACCTGAATAGGATAATTGTTAACTGCCAGACAGCTCAGGGCATTTTATTGCCTCCTGTTGGCCAAACACCTGGACAGCTGTAGGCTATTCCCCAAACTGATAATGCCTCTGTATTCTACCCTTTGATACCCTACCCTTTGAAGTGTATATATCCACCTTGCCTTAGGACAAATTTTGTTAAATATATAGCACGGGGGGGGGGGTGGGGGGGTCCTAGACAAGAAAGAGTCTTTAGCTCCTTCAGCTGGAGATCCTCTGACCCCCAATGCCTTTCAAAATTATCTTTCGTCCTTGGACTCCTTCTTGAATCTACATGCAGCCCCTTTCTCCAGAATGCTGAACCCTTTGTAAGGCTGGGAAAAGAACCCCAACACCCTCCTTCAACCATGCTGGTATCCTAGTCTTGGAATTCCAGCCTCCAGAGTATGGGCAACAAATGTATGTTGTTTATAAGCCACCCAGTGTGTAGTATTGGTTCTAGCAGTCCAAATGGACTAAGACAGAGACAGCAGGAATAAAAAGGTTCATTCCTCTACTTATAATTCAATAAGGAAAACCTTAACAATAGTGCTAATTAGGCAAACAACAACAAAAAATAGATAATTTGGTATAGAAAATTAGCCAAAAGACATAGACATTTTACAGAAGAAATCCAAAGTAAAAATAAGTAGCTTAAAAACTGTCCAATTCCACTTGTAGTCAAATAATCCAAATTTAAAATAAGAATAAGATACTGTTTTTCCACCAGAGAAGTAAAAAGAAATGACAGAATTTCCAAAAAGTTTTTCAACCAAGAGCTGAATGTGTTTTGATGTAAAAATGTCAGTTCTCAAAATATAGCCTAAGTAAATAGATAAATATTTAAGCACAAAGATGTTTCTTACCATATAATTTATACAATCAAAAAATGGGATAATAACCTCAATACTCAACTGTGGGAGATTGGTGAATTAATGAGGCATGATGGAATATTATGTAGCCATTAACATTAATTTTAAATAAAAATTTAAAACTTGGAGAAATGCTCATGATTAAAGCTTAAATGAAAAGCAAAATGACAGCCCATTATTCTTCCTAATTAAAATAAATTAATTACAGCAACTTGCTGTCAGAAATAATACCATACAAGACAGGTGAATATAAACTATTTAAATAGCTTATTGATTAAAAGAAATTTAGGTCATATGAGATTTCATTCAGGAGCACTACATACTTAAAGTCATTGTCACGACTGACAGTTGCATACGGTGCTTTCATACTAATTTATGTTTTTTAAAATATTTTGCTTTAGTAAAAATTATAGGGTTTCAGTGTTATAAATGCAATCTGGGGACAAACTCTTGTACTGCATCTAACCCCCATCCACCCACCACTACCACATCCCTATTCACGGTGTGAACTCTCAGTCATTCAAAGAAAGAAAATAATTTTCATGATGCATTGTATGGTCCCCTTCCCAATCTAGTAGCCTGTTATTGAATAAACAGGTTATTGGGAAACTTTAATTTTGAAGATATTGTCTGAGACAACTTGCAAATGGAAATTAGGGAGGATGCAGCAGTGGGATGGATGGATTTGATTAAATATCAGCCTGGAACAAATCCATTCTACCAGACCCCGATATGGAGAGATGATGGTATTGAGGACCAGCTGGTGCCTCCCTCTCACCCCACACTCCATCAGAACACAGATGCAACTGTGGGGAAATTGAGATTAAGTTTCTGCTACTTTGAAGACTGGAGGCTAAAAAAAGCAGTTTCAGAAAAAATAAAAGTTACATTTCTTTTGTATGTAAGTTTGCAGACAAGTAAGGGAAAGCAAGACAGTAACAGTTTTTCACACACAAACACACACACACATACATACACACACATACGGGTATAATGCCTCAGAATTTCTAGAGACATCTTCAAATTACATAAGCAAGATAGGCCTGTCAGAGAAGGTGATATTTAAGCCAAAACTTGAAGGATGCATTGAAATAGATCATAAAAATATGTGGAATTATAAAAAGCCAAAGTCATAGGAATGGAAAGTAGAATGGTAGTCATAGGAATGGAAAGTAGAATGGTAGTCATAGGAATGGAAAGTAGAATGGTAGTCACCTGGGCCTGGGGGAATGATGGGGACTCATGGGGAGATGTTGGTCAAAGGCTACAAAATCCCCGTTTTAGGATGAATGTGTTCCGGGATGTGATGTGCAGCATGGTGGCTATAGTTAACAATACTGTATTACATCCTTGAAAGTTGCTATTAGAGTAGATCTTAATTGTTCTTAACACACACACACACACACACACACACACACACAAGTGATAATTATGTGAGGGGATGGAAGGTGTTAACTAACCCTATTGTGGTAACCATCTAGAAATATATACATGTATTAAACTATCATATTGTACACCTTCAACTTACATATTATGTCACTTATCTATATGAATAAAAGCCTAGGTGAACCTCGCATGTGACATTGTCACAAGATGGCCACCACAAGATGGCCACGTGCACAGCAAAGGCAGGGCCTGGTGGCCACTCCACGTGGTGAGGCCTGGGGGTCCCGCAGCTCCACGCGTTGTGGAGGAGGTTCGTCCCAACATCTCTGCCACCTCACATGGAGAAGGCGGGTCTCGGCAGAGGAGGCAGGTTGCGCGGCAGGGGAGGGCAGTTGGGGGCAATCAGGCCAGCGGGGGAGGGCAGTTGGGCATGATCAGGCTGGCAGGGGAGCAGTTAGGTGTCAATCAGGCCGGTAGGGGAGCGGTTAGGGGCAATCAGGCTGGCAGGCAGGCGAGCAGTTAGGAGCCAGTGGTACCGGATTGTGAGAGGGATGTCTGACTGCCGGTTTAGGCCCGATTCCACAGGACATCTCCTGAAGGGTCCCACATTGGAGAGGGTGCAGGCCAGGCTGAGGGACTCCTCCACCCCCCATGCAGAATTTCATGAATCAGGCCTCTAGTATCTCAATAAAGCTGAGAAAAAGCAAATAAAAAACGGTGTCAAAAAGAGCATTCAAGGCAGAGGCCGCAGCACAGAAGAGCCCTGAGGCAGGAAAGAGCTTGTGCTTGGAGGACCTGGAAGATGTCAAGGTGTGTGTGTGTGTGTGTGTGTGTGTGTGTGTGTGTGTGTGTGTGTATCATAGCGAAAGAGGATGTGAGTTAGTCAAGGTCAAGCAGAACAAGTAGACACGGAACTCGTTGCTCTTTCAAAATGCACCACCCACCTACAGTGGCCCCCACAAGATGCACAACTTTGAAGTCTCAAAACCTAACGAAGGGAATAAGCTACAACTCTCTCCACTAAAGCGTGTGTCTGCAATCTGAATCGGGCACTCACGGAAGCACATTTGGGCGCTAATGACCTCAGAGGATTCGTTCTAAGCTCTCCTGTAAATGACTCACTGCATATGGGCACAGAACAGGAACACACCGACTTGACTATTTCTTTAAAGCAGCCTGGCCAGTAAGCTTTAATCCATTTTTCTTCTGTTATCCCCGACCCCAAACCTCCCCGAACTTCATACTCCCAACGGTATATTTGAAAAACTAATAAAAATTAAAGATCTCCTTTCTTCTGACACATATTTTCCTCATGTAAGTCAGATGCTGCTTTCCTGATTGCTTCCCAGCAGTGCCACCAAATGGAGGTGAGGGGGCAGTTGCAAGCCCTGCAGAGTGAGAGGATGTGGATGTGGCAAGAAATCCCCAGAGGAGTCTTTTGGCACCTAATACAGTGTCCGGTGAGATCCAGGCTCACATTTAGGCAGCTCAGGCACTTCTATTTTTATTCTTGTGCCATTCCCTAGTGAAACTTGCAAAGCCACACTTACATGCAAACTAGGGATACGGATCCAATAAATGAGCCTCCAGACTAAAGACAAAGTGTGAAATTTTAGACTTGGGTTGAAACAGCTATATTGGGCCTAATAGCTGAGATATCCTGAGCGGTTCTACAGAGCAAAATTGTTATGTGCTCTGACCACTCTACAGAAGCTATAAATGTAGATGCCAGTCACTGGAAATATTTGGGAAGAAGAATGTAGCTGATTAATAGTGATAACTGGAATGGTGAGCTGAGGGTTTTTCTCCGGTGTCGTGTCTCGTGAAGCCGAAGAATGAGCTCTGTCGACCACAAGATTTAAGCAGAAGTGCAGAAAAGGTATTACAAGCAGATTCAGACTCCCCGCAAGGGAAGAGGGGGTGGTAATAATGGGCTGCCTGTTAAAGCCTTGTAGTCCAGGGTATGTATTTGCTACAAGCCTACTCTATGTCTACCTGTGTTGTCACCTGATTGATACCCTCCATTGTTCTTGCCCAGCAACAGACCTGAACTTTCCCTGCTTCTGTGTGTTCTTTCTCCGTTCCTATGCTGAACTTCCTGTTTCTATGTGTCAGGACACCTTATTGTTGCAGGCCTTCCCTTGGTTTCTCATTTTGAGTCCAGAAACATTTTATTATTTCTGGTCGGTTGGTTTCTGTGATTAGGCTGCTCAGACTGCCGCGTCTGCCCCTGCCTATGGTCCACCTGCCTTTGTTTTCTACTGGACCCCTGCCCTGTCTGCCAACGTTTCAAACTAACTTCTCTCAATAGCACTTGGGGTACAAATCTTCAGAGTCTGCAACAACCCAATATCCATAGACACCCATTCTCCAATCAAGCCTATGAATTCTTCTCCCAGTCTTTCCCTGGATCTCACATCCTCATCATAACCAACACCTCTATCCGAAGACAGCCACACACGTACATATTACTCCTTGATGAATCTGTCCATTGATGTGGTAGACTCGGTAGGAGGTAGATGTGAGTAGGGCGATCCAATTCTTGGGAACTTATTAATAAATTAGGTAAAAGAAAACCCTTTTCCTATTTATGAAACAGGTTTCTCAAAAGAAGTCTTTCCCAGAGCAGCATGCATTAGACTCTCTTGGGATGCGTGCTAAATGCTGAATCTGTACCAGACACACTGCATGTGCAGGGGAGGAGATATGGAACTACACTATGAGAAACTCGCTAGGCAATTTAGTTAGACGCTAGCGTTTGAGAACCATTGCTAAGGCAAAGAAATAAAACTACCCTCTTTTCTCTCTCCAATTGCCTTCCAATGAACATTCTTTTTTTTTTTTTTCACCAGTGTTTCCTTTGTATGTGTCTTACTCCCTTTGGGTGGCTGTAACAGAATGTTTATATACAGCAGACATTTATTTCTCACGGTTCTGGAGTCTGGGAAGTTCAAGAATAAGGCAGATGTAGTGTCTTGTGGGTTTTTACTTCCTGATTCATAGACAGTTGGCTTTTTGCTGTGTCCTCACATGAATGAAAAAGGGACAAGGGTGCTTTTTAAAAGGGCACTAATCCCATTCATGAAGGCTCTGTCCCCATGACCTAATCACCTCCCATAGACTCCACCATCACACTGGGGATTGGGTTTCAATGTATAAATTTGGGGAAGCACACAATTTACAACCAGCTGTGACTGTGGAGGAAGGTGTGTGTGGGAGAGGTATGTGGCAGGGAAAGAACAAGAGTTTGATGGAAATAGAAAAAATTCAAGACCCCTTTCTCATTATATTCTGACACCTGCAACTTCAAGCATTTTGATGCTGCCATGGATATTTTTGAAATGAATATTCTTAACACAGAATTATAGTTATCACAATTTTGATTCCTCTGATCCTGGAAATAAATTTATTATGAGCTGGGGATGAAGAAAGTGGGATGAAAGCTGTAGTTCATTAAAAACTATTATATTTCTTTAAAATAAAATTTAGGATATAGCTGATTGATTGCATGTGTTATGTATAATTTAGGGAATATCAGGATTCTCTGCATATATACAGTACATTAATAGCCATTTTATTCATTTATGTATCAGTTAAGTACTTATCCAATTGTGAATAACAGGTGTTCAATAATTTAGTGAATGCATGCTCTTATGGTTATCATTTATTTGATGCTGAGTAGTTGATCATGAATATAACCTCAATTATGTTGCTGAAAAGATGGTGTGGTATTGTTAACCTAAAAGTAAAAGGTCTTTCAAAGTGAGAGGCAACAGGCATTTATTGAGATCAGTAAGAATAGCTATTTGGGATCCTTAATTCAGGCAGAAGCCCAAATAATGTTTCGACTAGGAGACAAAGGCAATGGATATATTTGAGAAAGGGAAGGTAAACAATTATATCAATAGAAGGAAGGCATTTCTATTGGTGCAGGTAACATAACATAGTGACGTCAATTCTAAACAATGCTTTTAATTTTTAGATCAATAGTCATCAGTCCTATAGTCATAACTGCTTTCTTGTTACCTTTGCAAACAGTTATTTTGGGGCACAATGTTGTCCTAGGCCCAGTCCAAAGGTTATGTTGCCCTGTTTTAACATTCAAAGATTTAAAACATAAAATGTGCAAGGCAGTCCCTCTTTTAAATTTGCTCTGTTTATATTATTGCTTACAGTATAATGGGTGGGGGGGACTCAAACTCTGTAGGTAGAGGATTGTGGTTAACAAGAAACAAGAGAGCCTTCTCTATGTAGCACAGTGCTGGGAGCATAATCAGTGAAAAATAAAGTTTGGGTTTCTTTAGCCTATTCAAGAAAAAATATGATACCCATGATCACATATGTTTCTGAAAAGCATCGGATAGGAAGCAGAGAGTTTAGACAGATTGCGATGAGTTGATAAAACTTCTGTGGATAATGAGACTACTACTGGATCTAGAGGCAGCATGAGGCACAAAGGCCTCTACCAACAAGTGCAAAAGAAAGCCAGCCAGCCCTGAACAACAGTTTCCACCTCTCTTGGATGCACAGAGATGAAAAATAGAACTGACCACACAAATACCGAGCAAAGGATTTGCACTTTAGAGACTATGTAGATAGTTTTCTTTTTTTTCAAAAAAAAAATATTTTTTTAAATTTATTTCAGAGAGGAAGGGAGAGGGAGAGAGAGATAGAAACATCAATGATGAGAGAGTACCATAGATCAGCTGCCTGGGTATTGAGCTCACAACCCAGGCATGTGCCCTTGACCAGAATCTAACCCGGAACCCTTCAGTCTGCAGGCTGAAGCTCTATGCTCTGAGCCAAACCAGCTAGGGTGATAGTTTTCATTTTAATTGTTCACTCCAGATGACCTTTATGCATAATTCCTTTTCCACTGATTCTTGGATAAAAGCCAAAGTGTAAATATCTAGTAGCAAAGTTATATAGACAAACTGATAATAGCATCTAAAAATAACTGCAAAGTAAAAACCATTTAGTAAGAGAAAGAACTATTCACCTGCTATCTGACCCTAGGCAATTTACTCAGCTTCCTCTTAAGCCTTAGTTTACATATGTGTAAAAATGGGAATAATAACACCCAACGGGATTATGTAACCATTAAATAAGAAAATGTATATAAAGTGCTTAACACAAAACTAATGCTCAATGAAGAGGAACTGTTTATGTTAAATAGAATAATATGGAATGACTAACGGTTAATCAGAAATGTTATTAAAACGTGGCCCTGAAAATAAAAATTGGGAGGATGTTGAGTCTAAAACTGAATTTATTTTGACAACACTGTAGATATTTCTACTGCAGTATGTGCTAATGTCAATCAATTTTCCTTCTGCTGACACACAATATTTTAAATGCTGAAGTAGATTTTAAAAATGTTTCAAGGGTGGATGCTTAGCTACTAGTATCTTTCTGAAGTTACTACAATAATACCCATGAACCCCTCCAGCCAGCAATGTTCTTTTATCTGAGGAAATTGCGTTAGTGAGTCATGTGCAAATTCTCAGCAGCAAGCTGCACAGAAATTTTGATCAATATATTTTATGGGGAAAATTACATTTTTAGATAATGATTTTTCCGCTCATAGGTACACAACTTGCAATCAAGTTTCAGATCATGCTTAGAACGATACAATTATCAATTAAACTAACAGAGATGAAGAAATGAGTGTTGTTGTTGTTTTTCTTTCTTTGTTCTTTCCTTGCTTTCTTTTTCTTTTCTTAAAATGCTGCTGCTTTTTCAATGAATACAGTATAAGAGTTAGGAAAAATTTTTTAAGGCTTTAGAAATTCTTATACATTCTTGCATATTATAGTTTGGAAAGGCTTAATGTGATGAAATGAGCCAACGTGTTTGCTGCATTGGCTAAGATATAAGGATAAAACCTAATTCCAACTCTCAAGGAGTTTGTATAAAGGAATGAAAGTGATATAATTAATATTTTTATTAAAAAGAAAAAGAGATGTACAAAGTGCTATGTTAAAGTACACAGGCACATCTGACCTGTGCTTTGGAGGCTCAGAAGAATCTGCATTCTAGAAATGGGCATCCCACTCATCAGCAAAGGCATCGGCAAAGTCGCAGAGAGAAGAAAATACGTGGTAGATTAGGGGAACAAAAAAAATAGCCAATTTTGGCTAGAGCAAGCGGGGTACCAGGAATCATACGTAGTAAGTGATAACGGTAGGCTAAGGACATACATGAGGCATCATAACTTCAGGAGTTGTAAGCAAATGAATCATTGTATTGAGAGGTAATCCTGATGGAAAAATTGTTCATCTGAATAGAGGTGGAGACAATAGACAGGTTGGGAACAACTGCTCTAGTCACTGGAAATAGTTGCTTTAGTCAACAGAAAAGCTGACTGTTTCTAAGCAGAGAATTGACATGATCAGGGAGTACGGAGACTCTAGTAACTTACCACACAAGAGGAAATGAAAGCAAGTATCTAGTTATACATTGCAGTTCAACACATTAATTGAACCTCTGCTCTCTCTTCCAAACTGCGTTACAGTGACAGTAAAGAGATTTTAGTTTTTAAACCTAAAATGACAAAGGGCAATGGAGAGGAGCCAATAGTGACAATTTTGAAGCTGGTAAAGGAGATAGATGAACAAAAAATGAATTAGCAGACCTGAGAAATATGAGGTGAAAAATAACCAAGTTACATTACACAATTCTCAAGAGAGATTGGTGGCATCAGGTGACTCTGTGAATGTAAGTGAATTGGGGGCTATAAATAGAAAAATTAATTGAAAGTTTTTTTAGGTAGAAGACTGTCCTATATGAGAGGCAAATTTTTTTTTACCTCTACCCATCTTAGGTTTTCAGCAGGGACTCTAACAAAAAGACAGATTAAAAAGAGAAAAACAACAGTTTATTAACATGGGCTGTGTGCATCGCACAGGAGAAACCTAAACCCAAAGTCATTCATAGTGGCAGCTTAGAAGTCCAGCCCATATAGCATTTTCAACAAAGAACAATACATTTTTGGAGAAAATTTAGAAGAACTGAAAATAGTTGGCTCTGGGGATCAGGAAAAGGAAGTGGGAGGAAGTCTAAAATTAGCTGAATGTGAGTTGAGGTAAGAGCAGCGAAGAAAGGAGATTTAGACTAGAGGAGAGCTGTAAAATTAAATGTATAGGACTGGGCCAGTGGTCGGCAAACTCATTAGTCAACAGAGCCAAATATCAACAGTACAACGATTGAAATTTCTTTTGAGAGCCAAATTTTTTAAACTTAAACTTCTTCTAACGCCACTTCTTCAAAATAGACTCGCCCAGGCCGTGGTATTTTGTGGAAGAGCCACACTCAAGGGGCCAAAGAGCCGCATGTGGCTCACGAGCTGCAGTTTGCCGACCACGGGACTGGGCAACTGGTTGGATAAGGAAAGAGTAGGAAAAGGATGTCAGGGGTTTCAGCCAGGGTAACAGAGGACAATAAAGTTACCAACAGAATTAGGAAATCCAGAGAGACAGGAGTTATAATGGGGGCAGATAAAGGGAGCTAATGGAACATAGCAGAAATATAATGACTTGTAAAGACCCTGACTCTGCCTCTTTGTATCTGTGGTCTTGAGCAGACCACCTAACCTTCACGGGTTGCTGTGTCCTTACCTTTAAAGCGGGGGAAGCAGTGGAGCTTAGTGGTGAAGAACCCAGACTCTGGAGCTGTGTCACTCAGGTTCAAATACCAGCAAACCCCATTCTCCCAGCCCATTTACTAGCTATGTAGAGGTTGGCTGCAAAAAAGGAGGAAAGACAGGAGTTCAATAAACATGTTCTGATTTGTTGAATGCCCATTCTCTCTACAAGCCAAAGCATTGGTCTATGTGCTTGAGGGGAAAAAAAAAAATTTAGATGACAAAAAATAAATACAAATACAACAGAGTCCTTGAGATAGATTGACACAGTGATAACTAACCAGAAGTTAGACTTACACTAGTTTTATGGCATATCCGTGGTCCCATCCTAATCAACATCTTAGCCATTCCTTCATTTTTGAGTATTTCATGTTTCATTGAAATGTTATGTGTATTACTTCATCATTAAAAAATGTACATGCAAGAAATTGAGCACAATTCACAGAATATCTATTGCACCCTCCAAAATGCCCATGTAATCAGAATTCTGGGCGTTGACATTGTGCCTTTGCAGAAGTGGAAAGACACTCCCCTCCCCCACTCCCCCCACAAATCCTTCATGTCCTACAGATGTGTCACATTAAAGGGGCCAATCTTAGACCAAGAGAGGCAGACAAAGTGAGGCACTTAAAGTTTCGTTGCCCACCAAAAAACCAAGTTCTGCATGTTTCTGCTTCCAGTGAACCATGGTATAATTCCAAGGTGTGGTATTTATGCTCTATTTATGCTCTAGACTTATTGCTACTGGCAAGGATTCATCTGGTTCTAGGTAAACTGTGAAACCAAGACTCCACACTAATGATACCACACTAATCATTAAATGTTCCAAAGAGATGTGGCCCACTCTAAGCTAGTAAACAGGATAGACAATATTTTGGTCATCATGCAAAGTTTTTTTTTGCAGCAAAGC
This sequence comes from Cnephaeus nilssonii, assembly GCF_951640355.1. Classification (NCBI taxonomy): domain Eukaryota; kingdom Metazoa; phylum Chordata; class Mammalia; order Chiroptera; family Vespertilionidae; genus Cnephaeus; species Cnephaeus nilssonii. The sequence goes on from NC_137080.1 coordinate 46,750,254, forward strand.
ATAAATTTTTTTAGGCCCAAAAAGACACATGCAGCATGGTGGGGTGGGAGGCATCAGCTTTGCAGGTAGAGAATTCCTCTGTGGTATGTATTTTTGGCCCATACTTAAATCATCAGTTCCCTCATCTGCAAAATGAGGATAATAATACTTTTCAGGGTTATTGTGAAGGCTAAGTGATTAAACATAAATATGGGCCCAACTCAGAGTCTGACATATTTAGAATGCAATTTTTTTAAGTTATTTTGTTTATTTATCTGTGAATAATAATAATAAAAAAGAAACGCTCCTGGATAAATGACAACATTGATCTTTTGTATTCTGCTCTTTTTCATTCTATTATGGCCAGAGAGGTGATGGTCTGTTGGCCCTGCCAGCTTTAATCTCCATAATCATTTTCAGTGGGGGAGGGCTGAGAAACACAGTCTTGGTAAAATGCCAGACACTCTTGGTTGTTCCGTTGATATTAATTCATCCTCAGTAGCAGCATTTTGGCAACAGACTGACTCGTGTGACCTCTCATGCTGGATTATTCTGACATGATTCCTTTTTCTCAGCCAAGCCCTTTAAAACCTTCGTGGGCTGTTGGCAGAATTCCACGAGCACTACAGTTTCCTGAGAAGTCTGAAGTTGGCACCTTAAATGTGTTATTGCTAAATAAGTGAAATGTGAGACATCACAATTCTGGTGATGGAAGATGCCCAAATCATCATTGTAATATGCAAAAATTCCCACTCTGAGCTCTTCGTATTTGCGGGGGCTCAGGAGGCTGATTCAGGAAATATGCTCCTACCTGCTGCCTCCATCGTCCAGAAGGCCTGTGGCTGCTCAGCATGTCCACTCACCGTGATAAGGGTGATTGCTGGCAAAACAACTGTTTCTCTCAGAGGATAAGCAGCTTAAGTTTATTGCCTTGGGTAGCATCGGCTTTACATTAGCTTTAGCTCCCCCTTCACTTTCCCCCTGCTGTTTATGAAAAGGTTTCTTATGGGATTTTATTCTGTATTTGAAATGAAGACAGCAGGAGTCACAAAGCTGAGACAAAGGGAAGGCGCTTCTAACCTTACCCGGGCCCCTTCCTGTCTGAGATGACAGTGCCCACGCACCAACCGAGGCAGGGAAGGACATGTAATGTTCTAATCATCATTTGCATCCCTGCGACTGCGTGCTCTCGTGTAAGGTGTTTAATGCAACTTAAAAATCTACGGTGAGGATGATTCTCAAGAACTTGGTAATAATAGTTATTACTCTGTAATTGGTGATGCTGTTACTACTATTAAGTCTATCTTTTTCTTAGAATTACACAGCACTTATTACAGTGGGTTGAAATGGTCATTTTACTTTATCTCCTCCACCATATTTTAAGATTTGTTTCTTAAGTGATTTTATTCTGTATTTGAAATGAAATGTATCCCAAGCACCTGCAACTATGACCCATACAGAGTGTACTATTCAATAAATATTTGCTGAATGAGTGAATGATGAGGTCTTAAGTAAGTCATGAGGTCATCTGTGGAACACCAATGATAGTGAGGTAACCAAAAATTTACAGACTTAGTCTGATGAAAATTAGTATTTTCTAAGCTCTGTGTATGTTCTCCTCACCTCCAACCTGTTCGGTTAACTCTGACTTATCCTTCAGGAAAGGGAGTTTTTCAAGGAAGCCTTTTTCATGCTACTTATGTTTTAAGCTTTATATGTGCAGAGGTCATGGTTATTTTTGCCCAATATTCTATTGAGAGCCTGGCATGTTATAGACACTCAACTGTTTGTGGAAAACTACTCTGCTCTGACTGCTCCTCTTTTCTCTGCATCCTACCCCACTGTCTGAGCACTCATCATGCTTCATTTAGACCACTTCAGTCATCTTTGGCTGAAGTTCCTACATCCACCCATCACCCCTTAGAATTGGTACTGGACACAGCTGCCAAAATAATCCTCACCAAGCTGTGGTTAGGCCGTAAACGTTCTGTTCTCAAATTGCTTTCAATTTACTTCTATTTATTAACTTGCAAACAGGTACTTTGAAGTTGTACACCAGTTGCTCTTCACAATATTTTGAAATCTCATTTCTCCGGAGTTTGTTGTGTTATTCAACCCATTTTTGCTTTGTCTTTAAATATATACATGCTTCTTTCTCTCTCACTATACCCAGTTTTTTGTCTTTCCCTCAGTCATGAAGGAAAGGTCTTCCGAGTCATGTTTATATTGCATCTCCCATGTGCCTTACTAGTACATGTGTGAAAAAGACCCAGGAAATATTTTAGCTCTGTGGAAGATGAGCTCTCAACATAGAACAGCAGATAACAGGAGAAATGAACCCCATACACAGAGAGACTTTAAAGTACTGAATAATCTGAATGAAACTATAAACTATAAAATAAGTATAAGCTGATCCTAGAAATAAATAGCCTTCCCTTCCAGCAGGGGAAGGGGAGAGAAGGAAGCAGCAGGGAGTGGAGGTCCCACCACACTCTGTCACTGCCACCTCACTGGTTCTCTGAGCCGCAGGAGAGTGGGGCGGAGGTGTAGGCTTTGGAGGTGAGTGGGATCACGTCGGGGTGGGGTGGTAGATAGGTAGGTATTGGCAGAGAAGGACAAACTGCAATGTTGGCAGCAGCATCGATGGGCTGCTGGAATGAAGAGGCAGCTCCAGACGAGAACACCCGACCGTAGTAGAAATAAGTCAGAGGTCTGTCTTTGAAGTCGCGGGAAATCTCTCAGTCAGCTATCGTGCTAGGAATTGAATGCACTTAAAATATGAGATGATGTTCATGGTCTATACATTTTTTTGCTTTTTTGGAATGTTGTACCTTGCCTTTCAAAAAGAACTACTGTTTCTTGAGACTTTAAGATGGGGAAGTACACATTTCATTCACTGGGGACTGTAAGTGTACTATTGGCCTACAAAATCAACTATCCAGATAGTCTTTTTTTTCCTTAAAGGAAATTATAAATATTGATAGAATTTATGGATTTTATGATGAATGTAAAAATATAATATTGAACCATAAAAAATTCTGAATAGCTGTTTTTAAGTGTAGCTAACATTAATGAGAAAAAATTCCAATATTGTGATTTTTTAATTACCAAATATTTACAAATCTATGGAATAGATTCAACAAAATATAGATCCAACTAACTTATGTACCAGATCAAATTATTTTTAGTGTTTTTTATTCATTCTCCTGATAAGATAGGATGATTGACTCAGGATTTGGAGATTCTCAGTTTTGTCTGAATGGAGCCAGATATCCCATTAGCCGGTTCAAGGCCCTATTCCTCACCAAATAGTGCCATAAATTTTACACAAGAAAGTTGGCAAAGCTTCAAATTCCACTTTTGTAACCAGATATTACATTTTGTATTTAATTTTAGTTAATTATTTAAATTAAATTTTTCCAGTTCAGATGATTACTGGTGTGATCTCTGTCTCCTAACCAGATTCTGACTATTACAGAACCTTAATTACAAAACCATTTATTAAAACACTGACTCAAAGTTGATGTCGAAGTTAAAGGAGCAATGTAAGGACATGATGGTGGTAATGATGATAAACAACGCGGACTCAGGTGTGTGACAGATTCTGTTGAGTCCACTTGAGGTTTTGCATAAAGAAAATGACAAGCTCAACTCAAGTCACAGACTGAGGACCAAAGAGTTCCATAGCATTTCTAAAAAAATCTTTAATTTCTTGAAGTTATGTGGCAGATATTGCTGGAAAACAAGTCTTCTTCTCTAGTCTCGTCTCCTCCAACACCCACTATTGGCAGAGCCTGACATGAAGTTAGCTGGCAAAGAAGAAAAGTAGTTTGCAGAGTTCTGATCCAGCATTATAAAGTACGGAAGAGACAGGTGGATTTGGCTCTGAGAGGCAACAAGATAAAGGCTTATAAGGCGAACCAATAGCAGGCACAGATAAGCAGCTTGGAATTGAAATGAGTAAATCCATTTCTAACTGGGAAAAAAAAGCATAGATTGCTCTGTGATTCATAAGAAGAACTTGAACATTTCTGTGGAAAGAGATAAAAAAAGGAATTTATGATTTAACCATTCATTTTATAATCATTTTTCTTAGTATAAAAATTGTACCTTTAAAGTAGCAAGGTATGCAGATCCCCACTCTATGGAATTTCAGAAACAGAAAATGTTTTTTAGTTTTCTGGTCTATTTTCTTGTCTTTGGCATGTCTGGATTACAGAGTACTGATATTAGTCCACCGCTTTAAAGCCAAAACTAATTGCTGTTTTGAGATAATATACCCACATGGAGTAAGGTGGAATAAGGAACTAATGAAAGGTTAATTAAATCAAGGCAGTTTTTTGTTAATGGTTAGCCATCTGTTTTTTGTTGGGCAAGTGTAATGACGTCTCTGGCTCTTGGTTTCTTTATCTGTGAAATGAAATTTTTGCAGTCTGGTACCTTTACGACTCCGTACCCATGACAGTATCTCAGAGGATGTCCTTACTTTCCACTGGGATTAGAGGAGGCACCTCTAACAATGATGAGTCAGAACCACATTCCCAGTTACCTGGTTCACCAGTTATGTGGTAAAGAGGCGGAGACGCTTTCCATTCTGAGAATGAGAATGTACAGATGCACCAGTGTTGGTGGATTTTATGGTAATGAGTCAGATGATCATTAGTTGGGAATTTTCAGCTGCCATTTTTAAATGTATGAGAAATGTTACTATAGCAGAATTGAAGAGTATTTAGCTCATTAAAAGACAGAAGTAGCAAAATACTAAATTTCTTTCTTTCTTTCTTTCTTTCTTTCTTTCTTTCTTTCTTTCTTTCTTTCTTTCTTTCTTTCTTTCTTTCTGTTTAAGGTTTGACTGTAGCACTGGTGAAATTCTAAGGTTTCAAATGTGCCTGTCCATCCATATTCATGATGCTGTATTTTATCTGTAAGTGCGACCCACTAGGTTTATTTTAGATGATCTTTTTAGCACCCTGACAAGCAGCGAACCTCTCATCTTTAGGACTCAGGAATGTGGAACAAACGATTTGACACGGCAGGGAGGGTGATAAAAGGAAGAACTGGGATAAAAGATCTATTAATGTTCAAATATCAGCATGAAAAGATTTCAGTGGTCAGAAATGAGTCTGAAATTTGGGGAGAAAAATGTATAAAATGCTATAGCAATTGGAGTACAAAACATTTATTTCAGTATGTTAAGTTACTTAGTTATTTCAGAGTGAAGAAATATTTTCAGTTATATTTCTTATTGTTTTGTAACTTAAAGGTTATATTTGACTATTTCAAAAGAAATGAATCTTAGCTACTGAAGCATCAGTTTCTACCCTTTGTTTTTTTAAAAAAATATATTTTATTGATTTTTCACAGAGAGGAAGGGAGAGGGATAGAGAGCTAGAAACATCGATGAGAGAGAAACATTGATCAGCTGCCTCCTGCACACCTCCTACTGGGGATATGCCTGCAACCAATGTATATGCCCTTGACCGGAATCGAACCTGGGACCTTCCAGTCCGCAGACCAACACTCTATCCACTGAGCCAAACCGGTTTTGACAATTTCTACCCTTTGGACCAAGGACTTCAGTTTTGTTTAGGTTATTTTCTACCATTCTTGTAAAAAGAAAAACATTTTAATAAAAAAATAATAACACAGAAACCATGTTTTGGTGACTTTTAAGGTAATCTCTTCAGAAATTCACAGTAATAATAAGAGGCTTGCAGCAAAGTTCCTACATTTATTAATTTAATTTCCATTTCCGATGTCTAGTCATCTTTCTTTTTTTTCTCTTTCAAAATGCTGGATTCTGGGATAGATGTGTGTGTTGGTTTAAGGAAGAGGAGAAAAAGAAAATCCATTTTTAAATATGATCATAATCTGTAAAATAATTAGTTCCTTTTTACAATTCAATAATATTAGTAATATACTTTTTAAAAAATACACTAAAATGTATCTAATATGTCAGTAAAAAGCCAGTTAGGGATTACATCATCACATTGCTTATTACCTGGAGGGAAGGAGGAGTTTGGGTCATTCTTCCACTTTATATCATGTCTGACAGAATGAGTGCATGTGGAAACTATCTCTGTTCAGCTTGAAGAGTTCAGTGCCTGTTTGGCTGAGCTACTTCTGAGCACTTCGGGTTCCATTTTGAGAGTGAAACTGTAGAGCTCTTGCGAAAATAAATGAGTGGAAACTTGGTGTAGAGACTTCTCATCTCAATATCTGTCATTCAAAGCACCCCTTATTCTCACCAATGTAAAATAAAAAGACCACACCCCCATTTATTCTGCGAATCATTTTCTCCATTGAGCCAAAAGAATCTCACAGAAAAGAAAATGTTATGGTAGCCTCCAGAGATACGGCAGTGGCAATGATACCTGCATCCTAGATAAGGACGTCTGTTCCTGGCAAAATGAGTTAGTCTGACTAAAGCCTCAAATGAATCTTATTTCTGCCTCCTCACTGCCTGCAGTACTTATCTCATTTTATGGCTATTGCTTGTTTAACTCTCTGCCTCCAACGGGTAAGCTGGGGAGGGCAGGGCTTATACACACAAGGAGAGAGAGAGGCATGGAAGAGAGGCAGTGCCACACGTGGTGAAGACCCTGTCTCTGGGGCTGCGGTCCGAGTCTGTCACTCCATGTTTGACTTTGACGAGGTTCTGTGATGATGCTGTGCTTCTCATTCCCCAGGTATTAAATGGGCGTAATAATAGCACCTACTTCTTAGAGTTGTAGTGAACATTATATGCAAGAGCACAGAATGGAGAACTTAGCAATCTTCCCAGTGCAGACTGGAATGGAAGCTATGATGATCACTCTAGGCTGATACATTCACAGAGAAGAGGAAGATCAGGGGAAGTCTCAGAGCAGGGAGTGGGAAGATCTTACATTCTGCTCTGGAATGTGGAGTTTGAGCTACCAGCTCTAAGTAATTTGTCCAATAAAGAGGGTTCATAAGAGAGAAACTGGGCTGCAAACAGGAGTCATTGGTATCCAGGTGGAATTTGAAGCTATGGGAATTAATTAGAACTACATGTAAGATTAATGTATTGAGACGGGAGAAAGGGGAAAAAAGGAGGAACACCAATATTTATGAAAAGGGGCAGCTTCAAAAAAATGAAGAATGAGAAATCAGAAATTTGGGAGGAAAACTAGTTGGGAACATAGGGAAGTATCTATTTCGAGGAGCGGATCCAGCATGCTCACGCAGAACACAGCTGTTAGACATGCCCATGGGCTTTAGCACCTAAGGGACTGATGCCAACCTTAGTTCACGAAGCACAGGAGCCAAAGGGCCAGAAGCAGAGGGGCTGCACCATGCGGAAGCAAACGGGGCCCCTGGGTGTGGGCCACTGTTTCTAGAAGCTTGCTTGGGACTGGGGGAACGGGGAGAGATTTGGGAATGTTTATACATTCACATAAATTAGATTTCAGAAAGGAAGAGAGATAAGATAGAGGAGAAAGAATACATATGAAAAAGCAGGTCTCTGAGGATCTGTTCCCCTTTGATTTCTCTATTTTGATGTCTCAGATAAGTAGGAATTGTAAATCCAAAAATTGTAAATCCAAATAATAATGAATTATTATTCTTGGCACTTTCTTACATAAAATCTACTTTCATGCCTCCATGAGGGAATGTGTTTTGTCCTGCTGTGCACACCTTTTCTGTATTTTTTCTTTAAATAAATAATGACATATGCAAGGGAACACTGAGATAGAAACATCACATGTCTAGGGATCATTCTCTATGCCAAACAGAAATAGCTCTTTTTGATAGCTTTCCCTATTAACATACCACCTCTAGGAAGAACAGGAAAGTGCTGTGCCTCACAGTGAGAAAACTGTTTTCTATGTTAAAGTCTCCGAAAAGAAGGTAATTGAGTGATTTCATCTGTCTGTAAAGGGAGCAGTCTCTCTCTCTCTCTCTCTCTCTCTCTCTCTCTCTCTCTCTCTCTGTTTAAAGAGTCTTGGGGGTTGAAATAAAACTCAAATAATTAAAGATATACTTTTCAAACTTCCAGTGAAAATAATCACAAATTCACTAAGATGCAGCATTTGATCTGAGGATGTGACCCAGGCCTTTCTCAGAACCAGCAGTAAATGCAGGAGCCCCTGGCAGGTGGCTCCCGCACTGAGCGCTGCTCCCGCAGTCCTGTGTCACAGCCTGCACTGAGCATAGGAACAGCGCCCTTAGGACAACCAATATGCTTTTCTGCTCCAGCATCCGACTGATCCCAGGAAATGAACGTCCCTTAAAGCCGAGGACAAGAATTCGATGATTATCTTTTAATTATTTTGAATAAGTTTTCAATGCATATGTAGCTTGACATGTAAGGAAAGGGTTATTTACATATATCACTCAGAGAGAACGAATTAAAAGGTCAATAAAAAAATGGACTTCATGATTACTAAGCACATGTCCTTCTAGGCAAAAATACTATGATTTGGGTTCCTCATGTAAATTCTGATTATTGCTCAGGCATTGTGCTTCTTACTTCAAAAGCATTTAAAAAGGCTTAATAATTACAATCCCTTGCCATAGACTCTAGTTTCTTTAGAAGAGAAGGAATTTAAATCTCAACTAAATGACTATCCTACATCTTGAGACTTGTTGTATAGGATTTAAAGCTCCGAGTGGAGAACCAGTCTTTCTAGCAGTTTAAAAATTGTGTGATATTTTGGAGCAACTAAGATAGGAGGAAAATATCATCATTTAGGGGAGGCTGTTTATGTCTAAGAAATTTTCATCTTATCAAAACATCATGATATACAATTTAAGAATCTTACAATTTAGTTCAATAAAATAAAAAAATACTTCCTCAAAACATGGAATTTGATTATTAAATATATACAAAATCAATAGTGACTAATCAATGTCTTGGAAGGCAGCCCAAATAAGGGATTCTGCTGCGTGGAGAAGTATTTTCTACAGAAACTCTAAGTCCTTATTTGGTTCTGTGATAATTTTAGAAAACAGCCTTGACTCTATTTGAAGGAGGTTTACTTGAATCTACTTTAGATGATGAATGCCGCACTGATATAGAACTTCACCTTACATATGGTGGTGTGGGGCACCTAGTTTTAATCATATTTAGATCTTTCTCATGGAGAATAGTTCTTGTGGGTTTGCCTTTAATTTCAGAGGGATCTATTGGAAATGATGATGGTTGGAAACACAGCACCCTACAGTAGGTTCCCGCGGTGGTGCATAGAAAATGAGTTCAGATGACCTCCATCTGTCTCCAGATGCTACGCTTCCATTCTTCCCTCACGGAGACAAACAATCTAAAAAAATAAATCAAGTTTCAGTAAGTGAAAGCTGCCACTCTGGGCTGAGGGTGCATAATGGCTTTCCTGTTCAGCCCAGCAAAGCTGGCTGTGGATCAGTGATTTCACATCAGCTCTGCACCAGCAGGCTTCCGTATGAGGATGACAGATCCCGGCACGTTGCTCACACTCATTTTAATGAGAGGGCTTTTGCCTGTATACCATTGCTGTCATCCTTTTTCTTTGCAAGAATTTACTCACAATTTACTCACAATGGTTTGGTCAGGGACAAAGCATCAGGTAAGTAGGCGATTGTTTTTATATTACAGGCTGTGAGTCAGTTATTTCCTCATTTTTATGACCAATTGATGACTACTTTCAAGATAGAAGCAAGTGTTGATTGATAATAGACATTAAATACTTGCAAATGCTAAGTGCGATATAAAACACATGGGAGCCGTGTTTCCTGTCATCTAACAGCTCCTACTCTAAGACAATAAGATAGTTGTGCCTACTGACCCACTGGAGCCAATGGAGAGTGACAGTTAGGCTGTGAACTAAACAATACATTCGCTAGTCATTCTTAAGTAAGATTTTTAAAAAAATAGATGATATTTGAAAATGTTTTGAGGAGGAACAATTGATTATAAATGGGCCCAAGGGACTTTCTGGGTGTTGTAATGTCCTATATGTTGATTGTGCTGGTGGCTACATGAGTGAATACATTTGTCAAAACAAATCACAGATGTGTTTTTTATATATTTAAATCATACCTTGCCCTTAATTTATAAAGACATTAATGTAAAACCCAGCTAACTGATAGACTGGTCTTTAAAGAATATGAGCAATCAATTCACAAAAAAGGAAATACAAGTGATGCTGAAAAAACTATAGCAATGCTAGACTTCTTTTAAAATAAAGGAAAGGCAAATTAAAACAACTTGACATAGTTTTGTCACCTATAAATCTGGGCCAAATAATTGATAACAAACACATTGTATGGGAAAACCGGTACTCTCATACATAACAGGTTGAAGTGTAAATTGGTACCATTCCTATGGAGGGTAGTTGGGCAATAACTAACAAAATTACAAATGCATATACCCTTTGAACCTAATAATTCTACTTTTAGGGAACTTGTCCAACAGATATATGTTGTGTGCATGCAAAATAACACATATATAATGTATTACTTGTAGAATTGTTAATGATTGTAGATGATTGCTAAAAGGTTCAAAAATTAGGGCTGAATGAATTCTGGTACTTGCAAAAGAATAGCGTATAGCTGTAAAACTGAGGAAATCTTTATGTACTGGCATAGATATCTCTTGATATTTAAATGAGAAGTTAAGGTACACTTTCCAGAAAGATAGTATAGATGTAATTTTTTCCTATTCATCTCTTAAATACAAACAAAAATCCTGGACATTATATATGTAGGCAAACAAATACACAAGAAGAGTCTGGAGGGTGGACAGAAGGCGCAGCAGACCATTGAAGAATCTATGACCCGGAAACAAAGGTGGTGGGTGTCCTGTGTTTTCTTTGCGCCTCCTCTATTCCAGCCTTGTGGCTGAAAAAGCTGGCATACTTGGAAAGAAAAGTACAGTGCAGAATAAAGATTAAGAAAACCAGACTCCCAACATAGACAAAAAGCTGAGGAGAGAGAAATGACCGTAACTCAGTTTGGTGATAGACTGATAGATTGAAATAGGTCTTTGAAAGAAAATATCAGATGTGTTTTGTATATCTGTTTGTGAAGAACGTTCCCCTGTGCTTGCTGAATTATATCAGTGCCTAATTTTCAGTTAATTTTAGGCGGAAAGAAATATCGCTTTCACGTAGCCTGCTCTGTTTCGCTTCTCCTCATATTTGGATTTCTGCTGAGAGTGCACTCCGGGAACCGGGGCATAATTAGTGCTAAGTCCCATTCTAACTCTGGAATAACTGTTATGGCCCTTTGGGAACCTCAAAGATAGAGTCTTCAATTGTAAATTGTCTCATTTCCTCCCTGCACCTCTTCACTTAATGAGGCCTGAATTTATACCTGGCTCTCCCAGATAAGGGTTGGGTGGCTGCCAGTCTGAGCCAAGACGATGGTTTAGAAAAAGACTCTCTCCCATTGATTTCAAGGAGTTTGAACATACCATGGGAGATATACTCCCTGCTGTGACCTATGCTCAGGACTTTGAGGACCACGTGATTGCACATAAGAAGTTCTGTCTGGGAAGACGCCCATGTTGTCTTCGAGGGAGAAAGTCTGTGCCCAAAGGGCTGTTGTCAAGATCCATGTCCTTGTTGAGAGAGCTTCTTGTGAAGTCAGCCCCACTTCATTGCACTGTCCAGTCATAATAGAAGTCTCTCCATGGCTTAAAAATTATCACCCAATCCTCAGTTTGGGGGACATTCAGTAGACTTCTGTGGTTTGTTAAATCACCATGTCCCAGTATTTCACACAATTTATGCTACTGATATTTAACCCATAGAAATGATTTTTTTGAGGTAATCCCATACTGCTTTCTACAATGGCAGTGTGGAGTTACCTCAGAAAAATTAAAAATGGAACTGCCTTATGACCCAGCTGTTCCATTTCTGGGAATTTATTTGAAGAAACTCAAAACACTAATTTGAAATAATATATACATCCCTATGTTCATCACAGCATTATTTATAATAGCCAAGATTTGAAAGCAGGCCAAGTGTCCATCAGTAGATGAGTAGATAAAAAAGCTGTAATATGTTTACACAATGAAAAACTACTTAGCCATAAAAAGGAAGAAAATGTTACCTTTTGCAACAGCATGGATGGATCTGGAGAGTATTATATTAAGTGAAATGAACCAGTCAGAGAAAGACAAGTACCCTATGTTTTCACTCATATATAGAATCTAATAAACAAACTGAACTAATAAGAAGAGACAGACTCATAGATAAAAGAGCAGACATCATCAACAAATCAAAAAACTACAAGTGCTTGTGAGGATGTGGAGAAAAGGGAACCCTTGTGCATTGCTGGTGGGAATGCAGACTGGTGCAAGCACTATAGAAAACAGTATGGAGTTTCCTCAAAAAGTTAAAAATGGAACTCCCATTTGATCCAGTAATCCCACTTCTAGGACTATATCACAAGAAACCAGAAACACCAATCAGAAAAGTTATATGCACCCCTATGTTCATAGCAGCACAATTTACAATAGCTAAGATTTGGAAACAACCTAAGTGCCCATCAGCAGATGAGTGGATTAAAAAACAGTGGTACATCTACACAATGGAATACTATGCCGCTATAAAAAGAAGGAACTTTTACCATTTGCAACAGCATGGATGGAACTGGAGAGCACTATGCTAAGTGAAATAAGCCAATGGGATAAAGATAAATATCACATGATCTCACTCATATGTGGGATATAATGATCAACATAATTTGATGAACAAGAATAGATCCAGAGACAAATGGCAGGGGAGGGGCAGTTAGAGAGCAACCAAAGGACTTGTATGCATGCATATTAGCATAACTAATGGACACAGACACTGGGATGGTGGGGGCTTGCCCAGGGTGGGAATGGCTGGGAGAAGGGGTCAATTGGGGAAAAAGGAAACATATGTAAAACTTTAGACAATGAAAACACACACACACACACACACACACACACACACACACACACACACAAAGAGAGCAGGCAGACAGCTCTGGTAGGGGGTGTGGGTGTTGGGGGTGGGTGGAGGGATTGAGCAAAAAAGAAAAAAGGAAGAGAAAGAACCGATGGACACAGACAACAGTGTGGTGATTGTGGGGTTAGGGGGTTGGTGGAGGTGGAAGCGGGTATAGGGGGAATAAGTGGTGATGGAGCCCAGCTGGTGTGGCTCAGTGGTTGAGCAGAAACCTATTTACCAGGATGTCATAGTTCGATTCCCGGTCAGGGTACATGTCTGCATTTCAGCCTCCATCCCAGTGGGCGCATGCGGGAGGCAGCCAATCAATGATTCTCTCTCATCCATTGATGTTTCTATCTCTCCTTCTCCCTTCTTTTCTGCAATCAATAAAAATATATTTAAAAATAAATTTAAAAAAATGGTGATGGAAACAAAAGAAAAAAATGAAACAATTTTTTTCTAAAGTAAATGGTTACTAAGGAAATTACAACTGTTTGAGAAGAACCAAACATAGTGTAAAGTCTGGACAAAGTGCTAGGGAAAAATAAGGTAATCTTTGGTGCAGTACTGAGGCCCTTAATATTTTTCTGGGTTAAAATTGGCCCGATGAACTACTTCCTGGGAATAAAAATTTAATTCCTCAATATTCACCTACTCTCCTCAGGGCCAGGGCATTTAATAAAGAATGAAATCTAGATAAAATAGGCTCTAAAATTTAATTATTACTTTAAAGATTATATAATGGTCATGTTTTCTTTAAAACACCCTTTTCTTTAAGAGATTCATACTAAATATTTACAGATGAAGTATTATGGTGTCTGGGATTTGTTTCAAAATAATCCATGTGTGAGGAGAAGGGACTAGGTAGAGGTACAGATAAAAGGTTGGCCGGGAGTTAATAATTGTTGAATTTGGGTGATGGGTATGTGAGTGCTTACTATACTTTTGCATATGTTTATAATGATCACCCTTAAAGGCATTAAGTTCTTGTGAACATGATTACTCTCCTCAGAGACAAATCATCCAGAAGTTCATCGCCACTGTCCTTCAGGCTCACACTGTGCTCTGTCCCCTAGGTCTTTATTTAGCCAGCAATGCTGATAAAATGTATTACTGACTTTTCAGAGAGAAGCCCCAGGAAATTCAGCTTGATCTTTCGTGTGTGGAAGAATCTATACCACATCCGCCTATTTTTCTAAAGCTGTCCCTGCTGGGTCAGGAGACCTACCTGCTCAGATTCCAGAAAAAACACAAGAAACCAAAAAATGAAGTTCTAAAATAGGAGGACAGAGTGTGGACAGAATCCAGTTTTTATTAGTCTCCATGAGCCCTGGAGTCGAACCCATGTCAATCAATGCTTATAAGATTTGCTCAATTAGTTTTCCTGAAAATTCTAATAAGTGCATTTCAAATGCTCTTCTTTTGCAGAGTTACTGAATTCAATTACATTTTCATCCAGAAAAACAACAGCTCTCCCAAAGGTACTGACTTAAAAAAAAAAAAAGAATTGGCCTTTGCTATAGCTGTTCCCAGAATATGCTATGCTTATTTTCTAACCCAGCTGGCAGCAATGGCTTAAATAACAATGTAGAAACCATTATGTTAGTGCAGGAAAAATTAGATATAGGTAGAAAATTAGACAGGGAGATGGATGTAGTTCTTTCATTAATCAACTATTAATGAGGGAATTATGGCCTCATGTGATATACTCAGACTCTAGAGACAGACTCTGGGTTGAGTCTCAACTTTCCTTCTTACTGGGTGGCCTTGGGCAAGTTGTGCCTCACCTTCCCCCAGCTCTGTCCTAGTGTTGTGGATTAACTAAGTGAATAGTCATCAAGGATCTAGAGCAGAATTATCTCTTTCTCTCATAAAGCTTATAGTAACAGGTTAGCTGTTAGACTTCAATACTAGAATGTTAGCTCTGGAAAAAAGACTAGGATGTCCAGTCTAATCATTTTATTTTATCGCTGAGTAGGTTTGAAGAAATGCCAATGTCTAGGTTCTATCATCAGAGGACTGAGGTTTGGGGGAGGGCCCCCAGGTGAGTCTAATGTGCGGCCAGGGATGAGAACTGTGACTTGAAAGTGACTGAAATCTGTTCTCTAATATCTGACATCTGAATGGAACATTTTCCCCTCTCAACCCTTCTCCCAGCATGTCTGTACAGTTGTCAAGAAAATTGTTCCTACTATGTTAAAGTAGAGCAACACAAACATATAATTAGCTTACTGATACCTACTATTTATTCCTGTGAAAACCTGATTTTTCTTTCCCAGCTTAAAAAATAGTCATTTGTTTTAAAATGGCTTGTGGGAAAAGGCCAGCATTGCTAGAGGTTGAGGTGAAAGTAATTTGCATCAATCTGAACCTTAGAGAACCTGGACTAATCCAGTAATGTTACTTTGGACAGTAACAATTTCCTGCCATCTAGTGGAGGATTCAAAGAATAATCCATGTCTTTTAAGAAACTAACATTATCACAACACTATGACTTTTAAGTCTCCTGCTACTGAAAGGAAATGTTTTTGTGTTAGTAAGTGTCAGAGCACGCAGCAGGAGCCCTGCCCGAGCTCTGGTGCTCTGAGTGGCTGCGAGTCCATGTATTCTTCTAAATTCTCCCATTCCACGACGCCAGGGCTGGTTCCTGCCGAATCCTGCCCCCTGTACTAACTGTGGGGAACTTAGTCCAAGTTCCTCCTTTATCCTCTGCTCACTAGTAACAGGTGTTGGGTTCGAGCCCCCCTGCCTGGGGCTGGACCTCCTAGGATGCCGGGTCTTAGACCGAGAAGCCATGAGAGGCTGTAGGTGTATAAGAATGAGTCTTTATTGCAGAAGCCAGTGGCCATATAGCCACCAGGCAGGGACAGTCCTCACAGCAAAGTCCATACAGGCAGGCAGCTGGACACCGGCTGGTGAACATACTGTATATCTTTCCCATAAAGCAGCATCAGTCTCTGTACCCACAGCTATTATCTGAACAGCCACATGCTGCCTCCTTGACTCACTGCCTCACATTGTAGCAGTACCTAAGCTCTCCGGCCCAGCTGCTTTCTCTAGCAGACTTCCTTACACACTCCATCCTAGCTTCTCTTTCTCCATACTCCAGCAGACTTCTTCTCACTCCCGCCTCAGCCAACTAGACTGGTCGGTACCTACTTTTATACCATCTAGACAAAGAAGGCTTCATGCCAATAGTTACATCAATCATATTGGCTACAGAAGGGCACAGTGTACCGTGTGTCCTTACACCCACCCACTCATGGTATCTTGGCCTGATTAGGATTCCCAGGCTCATAGTCCTTGAACATCCCATTTAGGTACATGCCCAGAGCGGCCTTTGGCCATTCTGGTGTACTGATAACAAGGCCTCTGTGCTCCCACCGACCTTGACTATCCAGGGACCTGGCATGGTTCCCACAGTAAGACAACTAGTATTCCACAAGCAATGTCTCAAATATACTCTTTCTTTTATTTCTTTTGAATTCATTATTGTTGAAAGTATTACAGATGTCCCCTTTTTCCTCCATTGACTCCCTCCATGCCCCCCCTCTCCCCCAGGCCTTCACTGCACTGTTGTCTGTGTCCATAGGCTATGTATATATGCATATAAATTCTTTGGTTCATCTCTTCCCACTGTCCTTCCCCCCTTCCCTCTGAGATTTATCAGTCTGTTCCATGTTTTTATGTCTTTGAATCTATTTTTTTATGTTTACTTTGTTCATTAGATTCCACATATGAGTGAGATCATGTGATACTTGTCTTTCTCTGACCAGCCTTTTTTGCTTAGCATAATAATCTCCAGGTCCTTCCATGCTGCCTCAAAGGGTGAAAGGTCCTTCTTTTCAAATGTACTCTTCCTTTTTTTTTCTTTATTATAAATCTTTACTGTTCAGATTATTACAGGTGTTCCTCTCCCCCCCATACTTCCCCTCCACCTGATTCCCCACCCCACCCATGCCCTCACTCCCCGCCACTGTCTTTATCCATAGGTGTTAGACCTTTATACCTTTGTCCAATCTCTTCCCACACCCTTCAGACCACCTTCCCCCTGAGAATTGTCAGTCCACTCTCTTTCTATGTCCCTGATTCCATTATATTCACCAGTCCATTCTGTTCTTCAGACTTTTTATTCACTTAATTTTTAGATTCACTTGTTGGTAGGTATGTATTTGATGTCTTTTTGTTGTTCATAATTTTTATCTTTACCTTTTTCTTCTTCTTCCTCTTCTTAAAGAATACCCTTCAGCATTTCATGTAATCCTGGTTTGGTGGTGATGAACTCCTTTAGTTTTTTTTCTTGTCTGTGAAGCTCTTTATCTGACCTTCAATTCTGAATGATAGCTTTGCTGGGTAGAGTAATCTTGGTTGTAGGTTCTTGTTGTTCATCATTTTGAATATTTCTTGCCACTCCCTTCTGGCCTGCATAGTTTCTGTTGAGAAATCAGCTGACAGTCGTATGGGTATTCCCTTGTATGTAACTAACTGTTTTTCTCTTGCTGCTTTCAAGGTTCTCTCTTTGTCTTTTGCCCTTGGCATTTTGATTATGATGTGTCTTGGTGTGGTCCTCTTTGGATTCCTCTTGTTTGGGGTTCTGTGCACTTCCTGAACCTGTAAGTCTATTTCTTTCACCAGGTGGGGAAAGCTTTCTGTCATTATTTCTTCTATTAGGTTTTCAATATTCTGCTCTCTCTCTTCTTCTGGCACCCCCATAATTCAGATGCTGGTACGCTTAAAGTTGTCCCAGAGGCTCCTTACATTATCTTCATATTTTTGGGTCCTTTTTTCTTTTTGCTTGGGTATTTTTTGTTTTCTCTGGTTGGGTGTTTTTTGTTTCCTCATATTTCAGATCTTTGGTTTGATTCTCGGGGTACGTTGATCTACAGTTGAATTTCTGTATATTCTTTATTTCAGACAGTGTATGCTTAATTTCTGACTGGTCCTTTTCATTATTTTGACATTCTCATTGAGGTCCTTGAAGTCCTCATCAAGTTTCTCCACAGTTTTTAGAAGACTCTTGAGTAACCTTATAAATGTGGTTTTGAACTCTATATCATCCCGTAGTTTACTTTCCTCCATTCCTTTCATTTGTGACATGTTTCTGTGTCTCCACATTTTGGCTGCTTCCCTGTGTTAATGGAGTGGCTTTGTTTTGTAGGTGACCTATAGGGCCAGTAGCTCAGCCTCCCCAATCACCTGAGGTGGACGGTCTTGGTGCACCCCTTTATGAGCTTAGTGAAAAGTCTTGGTGTAGTTAAGCTTTGATTGCTGTTGGTACACTGGGAGGAATTGTCCTCCAGGCCAATTGGCTGTGGGGACCCTCTGTGTTTATAACTGCTGCGCTGGAGACACACTTATGGTGTAGGACTTGTTTCAGTGGGGCTTTGGTGTTCTCTGAGTCCGCCTCCTGAATGTGTCACTTATGGATGTGAGGATTTGAAGTCTGTGTCTCACACTGACCACTAGGTACACTGGCTTCTAGATCTCCAATGGGGTGCAGGTCAGCTACTGTCTGAGGCCACCCTGCAGGAGCTATAGGAGAATTCCAGTCTTCTCCTCCCTTCTTGGGATTTGGAGATTTTGGAGCTGTCTGAACTGGTTGCTAGGTTAAGCGGCGATCCATTCATATGCAAAAGCCGCTGCTTGGAGCTTGGGTGAGTTTGTAGGTTGTGCGGGGCGGGGTCTCAGGGTGTCACTAGGCTAGGGCGTGGCAAACAGCAATGGCTGACCGTGACCTTGCGTCTCGCGCCCCAGCGCAGCAAACAATTATTCCTCCACACAGCTCTGAAAGCAAGCCACCCTCACTTTCCGACCCGATGGCAAACAGTCCAGAAACAGAGAAGCATTGAGGATGCTTCTCCCTGTAGGAGTTTGGGTCCCGCGCATCTCCCCTTCAGGTTGAAGAAACAAATGCCTGCTGCCAGCTGGGATCCGCCGCCAGCCCGTATCATGTGCGTGCCCCGGTACCTCAGCTTTTCAGCGTTTGTACCCTGAACACTCCTCTCTCTTTCCGTCTAGTTGTGGAGCTTCCATTCAGCCAGTCCTCCCGTGGCTCTGTGTGATAGAGGTTTTGTCTTTTAGTTGTAGTTTTGAAGTTGTTGTGCACGGCCGCAGTTTAGGTGTTTACCTACGCTGCCATCTTGGGTTCTCCTGTACTCTTCCTTTTTTGATTTAACTTATTTTTTTTTTGTAAAAATGTCATTGTATTCTGTTATTTTTCTTAAAGTTGTCAAGAAATTTGTGAACCCTCAAAGTATAAATGCAAATGTGATCAATTCCTAAAAGTTTGCATACATATAGGTCTGTGATATACATAAATCTGTTTATATTTGGCTCTTTTAAAAATGTTTTATTTGAAATGCTGGAGACACTAGTATCCAAGGTTAAGAGTGTGAACAGCAAAGCCAAACCTTGGATTTTTCCTTGTACTACGTGTGGGAACTTGGAGAACTTAGCCTTTCCCCCCATTTGATAATGATAAAACCTGCCTCATAGGGCTGTGGGAGGAATTAAATCCTGGCAAAGCACTTAGCATTTAATGTATTATTATTTTTATCATTGTTGTTGTTTACATGTGTATCAGTATATACTAATTATGAGGAAGGAGTTCAGAAGTGGCTTCTGAGATTCAATTCAATTTAAAAATCAACAAGCATTTATTTAAGCTAATTTTATACTCAACATCATGGGAAATTCAAAGCTGAATAAGACATTGCCCTGTTTTTGAGTAACTGTTCTTGTAAACTAATGGGGGAGAATTCACTATAATTCAAAGCAAAGATAATGTGTGAGAACAGAGTTATCATAAACAAAGTGCAGATAAGGGCAAGACTGTTTTTACCTGGAGTAATTGACTTATGAGTTGTAACTGAAATAATGGATAAATTTTCATGGAAATTAAATTGTGTAAGTGAAGATGGTAGGGAGGACTCCACCAGGAGGTATTTTAAGCAAAGGAATTAGGTTGGAAACAATCTAGGATTTATTTATTTTGGATGCAATGAGTAATAAGATCTTGCTAAAGCATACAATTTCTTCATTCTTTCACCTAACATTATCTAAACATCTGCTCTGTGCCAAGCTCCATTCTATGTAGTACATATATGATGGTGAGTAGAATAGACAAAGACTCTATTCCCAAGGATGTCTATTCCAGTACGGGAGGAATATGGAGAGAGATGACTGGGAAGAGAGGGCAGGGCTAGATTTTGGAGGGGACCTAATGGAGAACCCACCAGAGGCTGCTGACTAAGATGGAGCTATGATCAGGCACTACCTAAGAAATATTTATCTGGTGGAGGAAGTGTGAAGTATAGATAAAAGGATCCTGGCCTTGGAGGGATAGAAAATATTTCAATAGGAGGTAATGAATCCAGGTGAGAGCTAATGAAGCCTTAAACTGTGAAAGTGAAAAGGGAGAAACTGACTTAAAACACATCCAACAGGCGTAGAGCAGTGCTTGGTGCCAGCAGGAAGTGGGCATGTGGGAAATGATGATGCTACGCTTGCTGCACAGACAGGAAGCAAGTGGATCCAGTGAATTGTTAGCAAAGCTGGCAGCATAGGCTCCTGAGTCAGACCCACCTTTATGGTAATGACTCAAAGCAACCATTTTATCTCTTTAAACCTCAATTTCCTCATTAGTACAATGGGAATAATTAAAAGTACCACTTTATTAGGCTGGTGTGGAAAATAAGGACAAATGCTCGTTCTTATATTACTAGGGACGTGGTGAGCTCTCAACCCTTGAGGCTGAGCTTTGAGGCTGTATTGGGGAATGTAAAGAAGGTAAGACAGAGTCACATACACTACCTGCATTTAGAGTTAGATGTATTTGGAGGAGAGGTGGCTCCCACCTTAAGGTTGGCAATTATTCACAATAAGATAATTAGCTGAGAATTTTTCAACAATTACTTCACATTAGAAAATTAACCACAAGCCTTAGCTGGTTTGGCTCAGTGGCTAGAGTGTTGGCATGTGGAGTGAAGGGTCCCAGGTTCGATTTCAGTCAAGGGCACAAGCCCGGGTTGTGGGCTCAATCCCCAGTGGGAAGCGTGCAGGAGGGGCAGCTGATCAATGATTCTCTCATCACTGATGTTTCTCTCTCTCTCTCCCTCTTCCTTCCTCTCTGAAATCAATAAAAATATATTTTAAAAAAGAAAATGAACCTCAAATTGCCAGTTATAAAAATCGTCATGGGGATATAAAGTACAGCATAGTGAATATAGTCAATAATATTGTAATAACTATGTATGGTGGCAGATGGGTACTAGACTTATTGAAATGATCACTTTGTAAGGTATATAAATGTCTAATGACTATGTTGTACACCAGAGACTAATAAAATATTGTATGCCAACTGTAATTGAAAAATAAATTCAAAAATATTTACAATTAAAAAGAAAGAAAAGAGACCACAAATTAAAGAACCATATGTTGCATTTGGGAGTCAAAATAGTGCTGCGTTTTGCTATTATTCTCCTCATAAACTGGCAAAGGCTTCACTTCAGGAGATAGAAATGTACCTCTTAGGAGGGATAAAGAGAGATTTTATGAAGAACCTAAAAATGCGAATTAGGCTGACGTTTCAATACCCAGGTGTTTTATTTCCCTGATCTCAGGACCTGTCTCTGAATATATGCTAGCTGTAGATGTTTATCCCATCCTGAGAAGCCACACAGAGAGTTTAGTATAGAGTCACCAGGCAGCAGAATTGTGGGTGCTGGTTAGGACCAGGCTATGTAGATTTAAAGCATGTGCCTAGATGTTTACTTTTTGGAATTCCTTCTAAAGTAATTATGTGAATAGTCTGAATTTATGTCCAGAGGGAATTAATGCAAATTAAGAGAAAGAGGACACCTAAGTAGGAGAAGTAAAATTGTCAAGAAAAAGGGAAGCTTAATAAGGAGGAACAGAGAAATGCTGCACCCTGGAAGGACTGAGGCAGCCATGGATGCTGTTCCAGTATGATAAGAGAATTTAAGATGCCCAAAGCTACACATATTCAGCAATAGGTTAAAGGGAAATTGTCTGCATTTTTGAGAGACAGAGAGGATGTATTTTTCAGTTTAAGAAAAGTAAGTACAATTACATTTCTAATGTAAGTACAAGATAAAACATTGGTAGGACAGATTGACTCCAAATTTGGCAGGCACATTTTGAGATGGCCTGGCTTAACTCAAGAGGTACTGGTATGAATGCATGCAAAAATCCACTTTGGGGGCCCAAGAGGAGAAACTTCAGTATAGGCAATTATTCCCCAGAGAACCTGAAAATCAAGTGTCTCAAGACATCCATCTGAATGCTGGTTGAGAGAAGCACACTCTACACATTAGTAGTCTATGGACAGAGAAAACAGTGATTTCAAATTCCAAACTTCAAAGCAGATGCTTGAAATTGCAGGTGTTGATTTGCCATCTAGTTGTTTCTTGCATGGGCAATTCCATATAACACGGTCAAGGTGAGTAGCAAAAGGGACTTATATATTTATCATGGTTATTGGCAACCAATATAGGGAGGGTATTATTATAGCAAGAATACTTTCACAACGAGAATTTAATTCAGCAAGTATTTTACTGGTTGTCTACCAAGTGCCAGACATTTTGGTAGGAGTTGGATTTATAAAAGATGAATAAATGCATTATCTAGAGGTTGAGTAAGGGTGCGAAGAAAGGTAAGGTAATCGGCATTTAATAACGTTTTAATAAGTTAATATGTTCTAGGTAGATGTGAGGTAAATTGCTTTTATTTCATTTACTATTCACAGGAGCTTTTTGAAATGTATAATATAGACCCCAATTAAAGGTTGGAACACTGAGGCTCAGATAGTTTAGTAACCACCAAATGTCACACACCAAAAAAAGTGGCACACCTTGGAACTGAACCCAGTTTTTCTGGCTCTAAATACCATCATCCTCTAATTAGATTGTCTCCCCATTCACAGCTGTAATAGACATCAAGTTGTTTAAACTGCTCACAGAATTGTAAAAAAAAGTGGAAGAAAATGATCAACTTTTTTCTAAGGGATATTAGTAAAGATTTCACACAGAAGGTAACTGATCTGGACTTTAGAGGTTGATTAAAAATTTGACAGGCAGGTAAGAGGAGAATCCTAGTTACAGAAAAATGAAAAGGAATGGTATTTTTGGGAAACAAAAAAAGCTTGCAAGGCAAAATTTTAAAATTACGGCTTTTAGAATAGGATTTAGATATAAGGGATTGGGGAGAGAGGGGAACCAGGACAGATTAAAAACACACTCAACTTTATTAAGATTCACTATACGTATCATATAATTCACTAATTTCAATTTATACAATGCAACGATTTTTAGTAATTTTACCTAGTCGTGCAACTATCACCATCAACCAGTTGCAGACAATTGTCATCCCCTCTGTAAAGGGCCCTCATGCCCATTTACAATGCATCCCCCTTTCCACTCAGCCCCAGGAAACCACAAATCTTTCTGTCTATAAATTTGCCTCTTTTGAACATTTCAGGTAAGTGGAATTATACAAGATGTGGCCTTTTTTCTTCTGGCTTTTTTTGCTTAGCATATTTTTAAAGTTCATCCATGTGGTGGCACACAGCAGTACTTCATTCTCTTTTATGAGTGAATCATATTCCATTGTGTGTTTTGTATACCTATTCATCAACTGATCACTTGGGTTGTCCATCTTTTGGTGATTATGAATAATGCTGACATGAATATTTATGTGGACATGTGTTTTCATTTCACGCCGTTGGGTAGATACATAGGAGTGGAAATGCTGGATTGCATGGTAGTTTTATATTTAACTTTTTGAGAAACTGCCAAACTGTTTTCTAAAGTGGAGGCCTCATGCCAGTAATTTATGAGGGTTACTATTTCTCTACATCTTAACAGCACTTGTTATTGCTTGCCTTATATATTATAGCCATTATAATTGGTGTGAAATGCTATCTTGTGGTGGTGGTAATTTGCATTTCCCTAATAACTAATGGACGGTGTTGAGGATCTTTTTATGTGCCCAGGACATAAATTCTAAAGGTTCCGTTTGGATCATGCTTTAACTACGATGGAGTACATAAGGAGATAAGTGGAATTCGTAGGAAAAATAATACAGTTGTTGTGAGCTGTCCACATTATTCTGAGTTGCAGTTGTCCAGGAAACAGAGAAACTTGCGTCTGAAACTCAGAAAAGAATTTAAGGCAGAACACAAAGATTTAGACCCAGCTACATAAAAAGGCAGTTGAAATCATGAAACTAGATGAGTTCACTGGCAGGGAAAATGTAGAGCAAGAAGCTTGAGGAGAGAATATTTAGGAATATCTGTATCAAAGAAATAGGTAAATGATGGTGTACTTCAGGAGACAAAGAGAGACTGGTATTATGGATGCCATTGGGGGCAATTTTTTTTGTTTAGCTAATGCTAATATTTTATTGTACTTTTTTGCAGTTTTTCTTCACAAATTATTGTAATAAATTTAGCCACATTGGATATCATACATGTTGTTTTCTAACATTATATTTCCACTCAACCTTATATCATTTATATTTTTTTTCATGCCACTAAGTAGTCTCAAAAATTTTTAAAAATATATTTTTATTAATTTCAGAGAAGAGGATAGAGGAAGATAGAGATAGAAACATCAATGATGAGAGAGAATCATTGATTGGCTGCCTCCTGCACACCCCACACTGGGGATGGAACCTGCAACCAGGCATGTGCCCTTGACTGGAATCGAACCCGGCACCCTTCAGTCCGCAGGCCAACGCTCCATCTACTGAGTAAACCGAGTAAGGCCAAAAAAATTTAATGGCTGCTTTTAAAGTATTCCATTGTAAATAGGTACCAGAATGAATTTATTTTCTTTTATTTTGGATCTTTAAGTTGGTTTCTTGTTTGGGGCTTTAAACACACACACAATACTTCAATAAACATTCCAGTACTGAAATAAGTTGTATCGCTTATCAATGATTTTCCCAGTATAAATTCCTAGAAATTGAATTTTCTTGGTCAAAGTGTAGGAAAAAAATTTAAGGCTCTCAAATTGCCTTTTAGAAATACTTTTCTCTACCCAGCAGTGTATGAAAATAATGAGACATATATATTGAACATAATTTTTTTAATAAATGTAAGGAAAATATTGAACATCATAACTCTCAGAGAGGATCTGTTTTTTAAGATTGCTCTGACTACCACCTGATGGTAATTGCCTGTGAGCATTTTTCTATTTTTAATTTTAAAATTATTTTATTTTTAAAAATGAAAATTGTGTATACTTACGGTGTATAACATGATGATTTGATATATGTATCCATAGTAAAATGATTAATATAGTCAAATTTTGAAGGAATGAGGGAAAGTCAACAATAGCAAAATACCTCACAACAGCATAGGAAGTTGGAGATTATTGACTCTGGTGACTACATATCCATTGGTGGCTGAAAAGTAATTTTCCTTAAGGGGAGGTAACAGATACCAAGTTATAGTTCTTAAATACAGAATTTTATCAAATTTTTTCTTTTGTCCATTTATTTTGCCTCCTTTGAAAAACCCTGTAGTTTTGAAAAAAATATATAGGGAAAAAATTTAAAAATCAATTTGTTTCTACTTTTTCAGCAATGTCAATTTTTGTTATCACCACTCTTTTTTAATTTTTAGAAAATTTATTTGAAAGAGAGAGACAGAGAGAGAGAGAGAGAGGGAGAGAGAGAGAGAGAGAGAGATGGATTTGTTGTCCCACTTATTTCTGCATTCTTTGGTTGATTCTTGTATGTGCCCTGACCAGGGACTAAACCCGTGCTCTAACGAACTGAGCTATCTATCCAGGGCTTATCATCACTCTTTTTTTCTTTCATTTTTTCCTTTATCCATTCTCCCTCAATTATTTCCTGTTTGAAAGCTTGGGTTGGAATTTTTAGATAGACAGCTGCATAAATGATGCTACAGAGACAAATCAGGGATAGGCTGTCATTTTTATAAAGAAAGAATAAGCCTTTGGATTCAGTGTGTGGACTTCCATAAATATCAAAGTTGATTTTTTGTTTTTGCGTGCGGTGGGAATAGCATTTAATGTCACTGTTTGAGTCATTGAATGGATGTCTGTTGAGCTCATTAATGTCTCTCATTCAGAGAACCCTTTATGGACATCTACTTCATAAGTTTATTACCATTCGTGGGAAAATATTTGACCCAAATACTCTCTGCTCCCTGTGACATGGATCATAATTCTATCACAATGAGCTGTTCCTTTTCTCAACCACAGAGATATATAATCCAGTCATTCCAAAGACACATAAATCCTGTTATTTCTTTTATAGACCCAAACTTGCGCATGAATCTTTTTTGTTTCTTTTTCCTCTTTTTTATTTCCCCATTTGAGAAATATTTTCCCCGACCCCATTTTTAACAGGATATCTGGTCCTAAAGCTTAGTCATCTGGGAAAGTTTAGATTGTTCATAATTCTGAAAAAGAACTTCTCTAATTCTCTTGGGATGATGCATTTTTAGGAACATCTAGGAAGCCACATGGATGACTGAGTGGATGGGCTGATTTCTTAAGTTCTCTTGAATTGGATGGTTCAAAGGAAGACTCCTGGTATCCTTGTATGTTATGATGTTGGGATAATAAAGTCCATATACATTGACTTTGTAGAAGTTGTAAGGTAAATTTACCTTATGACATTTCCCCCAAATATTGATAGATCTCCTTTATCTCTCCCTGGAAGAAGGATCTCAAGTTCCTCCAACATTTCTTTACACTTATCCCCAGTGACTCTTGAAATGTTTCTGGTAGAATCATGATCCAAAGGTCTGATGCTTCCAGTGGAAAAGGTTTAGGATAAAAGTACTATCTTAGCAAGTATAATTTCTATTGATTTTCTGACTCCTTCATTGAAGAAACATAATTCCAAGACATAAAGTACCCATTAGAATTTCATTATATGTCAAAGCCATGTGATTTTAAAAATAAACTATAAATGTTTGGTGATATATGTTCTTCCAAATATTTCTTCATGAAACATGTTCTGACATTCAATGAATTCATAATCTATGCAACTCTTCAGAGAACCTACCAAATGTGGATTAGCTAAAGTTTCACAAAGACTTGTGTTGCAGACACAAATTTTACTTTAGATTAAATAAGACTTTTAACAATCCCCCCAATATAGAAATAATAAGAAATTAACTAAGACTATCTCAGTCAAAACAGGAAAATTCAATTGAAGTGAGCTACTTGTGATATATTTAGAATCATAGGAATGATAATTAGGAATAAAATAATTCTTCTTAGTTTAGAATATCTAGATAGTTGATTGCTATAAGAAAGAGCATAGATGAGGTTCACAGGACAAGCATTACTGTTTGGGTCAGACAGAATTCAATTATGTCTTTTTTTTAAATTAATGCCCTGAAATAATATCTAAACAGGAAGTTAATTTGTGTGTTGTAAAAATGTCTCAGTGATTGAGCAGCAACCTATGAACCAGGAGGTTATGGTTTGATTTCTGGTCAGGACACATGCCAGGGTTGTGGGCTCGATCCCCGGTGGGGGGTGTTCAGGAGGCAGCCGATCAATGATTCTCTCTCATCATTGATGTTTCTATCTTTCTCTCCCTCTCCCTTCCTCTCTGAAATCAATAAAAAATTATATTTAAAAAAATGGCTTGGACAAGAAGGTAAAAGTCATCATGCTCCCTTATGTAAGAGAAGTACAAACACTAAGTTATTTCATAATTTTCCTGTTTACTGCACAGATAATGTAAAAAACATAGATCAAAAAACAACTTGAGAAATATGTATTATGCAAATTTATTTAGCATAAATAGTCTGAAAACCACAATATGTAAAGTAAGTAAAAACTGTATTATTGCAATAACAAACATCTCCTGATAAATGTATTTGAGAATAATTTATGTGCTCAATTTAAATATATCTAAAACATACTGTAACCATCATTTTCTTATTTAAAATATGAAGTACTATTACTATGCCAGTTAGAATAATAAGTATTTTTTCCTTAAATTAAAAAATGGTGTCACTAACATCAGACATATCTTTGGGTTGATTTTTCATTTGTGGTACTAAATTTTGTGATGATTTTTAGCCAAGACCATTGTGATCAGTATCTCCAATGCACAACAGACTTTGAAGGTTTTTTTACAGTTACAGTGACTATGTAAGTTTTGAACTGATGACGGTAGCATTATCATACTTCATTTAACCAATGGGCCTGGATTGTTCCAATGTCCATTGGTTGAGTGAAAATTGAACCCGTGGGCACCCTACCTGTTATCATGGAAGCAGAAATTCTTTTCTGCACTTTTTGTCATCTTTAATTTCAACTTGACAACATAAAATATTTCGATTTGTTGTCTTGCATACACATTTATACTGACAGAGAGAGCCCTTTGGCCTGCATTACTTATTGTTTTTATTTTTTCACTTATTTTGCCACTAACCACACATATTATTGCATTAAGAGGCCTAGCCTTTGGACCTTGTCCTCTTCAGTTCCAGGCCACACAGAATCATCAGCATGATCTTTCTCAAATACTGTTGTGATGCTTTCTCCTCTATTTAAGAATAGTTAGTAACTTTCTATTGCATGTTATATCCGAACTCAATGATAGTATAAAGGTTTTACTATTACCATTGTATGCATATCAGTCTAATGAGGCCTTCTTTCTTGGTTGTTTTGCATATGTGTGTTGTGCCTACATGGCACCTTTTATAAGCTGTAGGGAAGGATCTTTATATCTGACATTCCCACATTTCCATGACCCGACCTCCCTACCCCTCATCCCAGAACCACAACAGCTCAAACTCTACCTTTGTGCACAGACAAGCCTAATACATATTTGATGACTAAACTACATTCTAAATATGGAATTACTTATATGCAGAAGTATATACACCAGAGAATGATAACATCTCTGCCTCAGCAATGGTTCTGTGAATTTTAATTGTACAGATAGAATACAAGCCTGATCACGTGCACTCACCAATCCCACACACACACAGCAAAATGCCTTCATATTACCAATTGTTTAACCAAGAAAACATTACATTTTGTATATTTATATGTAATTGGTTAACTGAGACAATGTTACAATGCTGTATTTCTCCAGACTTAGAATGACTTGGTTTTCTAAATATGTAATGTACTATTATTTTCTAGACCCTAGAACAAATTGGCATATTTGGTTCCTTACCTGTTATGTGAAATTTTAAACAAATCAGGAAAAATATGGATGGGTTTTTCTACATTTTATAAAGTAAAAGTAAGCAAATATCTTGGCATTGTTAATATAAAAAGAGACAATTATTACTTTCATACAGCCTATGCAGCTTGACCTTTTATTAGTATCTCTAAGTTGTTAGCATCTCAAATGTCCTTGCATTTTAAACTCTTTCAAAACTTGTGTTTCCATAACAATTTTAATTGAATCTCCTGGGATGCTATTTTAATCATGGTAATCAGCCACAGCATATAATTAGATTTCAATCAGAAACGTTAATGCTATGTAATAATCTGAGAGTAGATGCATAAAAGTTACATCTAGGTGGGTTTCTTCTCCTGACCTCCCCCTTTCCCATGCAAGTGCACTTAAAAAGGTTGGTAATTAATCATAGAGAGCAGAGGTTGCTTTCACTTGTCCCACATAATGTGGAAAGTGTTTTCCAGGGCAGCTAGACTTTTCACTAAGGCCGTTACTTCCCTTGTGACCAATAAAAACAGACTTATTTGTAGAATGACTGCTTAGGGGTGAGAGTGCACACCTGGGTCATGCCAGAGACTGAAGCTCTGGGGTGTGGTTGGTATGGGTAAGGTGGATGGCACAGGTGAGGAGGAACAGTGGGAGGACTCATCTATAGCCCACATTGCTCGACTCTACTGCGTTACAGGTCCTGAATTACCAGCAGTGAATTATTCCTTTTCAGTTATTAATATTAGATTTCTTTAAAGCCTGCTTTTATGTCTTTCCATTAATCATCTATGTAATTTTAGAAGTCAAAATGCATGAGGCTCGGAGCTAATTATGCATTCTATTATGCCTTTAGATATCTGGATGAAAGTCATGTTCCAACACTCAATCCCTTCCCTAAAACTAATTTCCACAAGTGATGATTTAATGATCTATTTACTTTAAAGGTTTGCCTTGGGGACAATGATTATTCTGGTTAGCTAGCTTGAAAGAACAGACATTTTCTCTCATGAAATATGTAAGTCTTTAGAAAAATTATGTGGGCTTTGAAAATACATTTAATAAAACATGTTTTGACTCTCCCCAGGTAGAGAGAACCCATTATATTTATATAGTGTATCAGAGCCATTGATTAACCATGGGAACCAATGAGCTGTGGAAGCAGTGTGGATGAGGGCAAATTGCAGTTTTGTTTTTCAAAGCCAGTATGTGTGAGTGAAAAAAGAATGATAAAAATGACAGAATTCTTAAATGTGCTGATTGCTGATCAGTTTTCCCAGATCACTGTTTTATTATTCACATCACCGTATGTATCACTAGCTTGCTAGGAGCACAAACATTAGTCTTATGTAGGCCTTTTAATTTGATCTCTTAATTTCCTTTTTATTCTGCAGTTTTGAACGACATCTGTCTTCAGTACTAACATCCATGACTTCTATGTATAGGTGCTCTACTTGGTTACAATAAAGAGATATTTTCCTATTACTTCTAACAGCAGAGTGCAGTATTTTGCAAGCAGAGGTTCCTTTGTGATTTAGTATATATTCATTTCTGTTAGACTGTGCTTTTTTTGAGCTCTTATAATACAGTTCAATCAGAATGTGTGCAAAACCCTTCTGCTATGAAGTTTACATTAATATTTTCTAAAACTCAAGTCAGAAATATGACTTCAACCAAGTTCCGGATTTAGTGAGAACAAAAGCAAGGTGGATGTTAGGTAGGGAAGGACCGTGCCCATCTAGATGTCAGTCTCCACCCCGGAGCCACATTTACGGCAGAAGATTTCCTTGTCCTGGGTCAGGAAGCCTTCTCCCACCAAGGAGACTGAGCACTTCCCACAGTTAAAGCATTCGCTGTGCCACTGACGGTCTTGAAAGCAGATAAACTTGGCACCTCTGAGACCTGTGAAAAATAGGAGAAAAAGAATAATCTATTCTTTCAATGAATAGGTTGAACATTCAATCAGGATCTCTCTTAGGAACTGGAGGTGCAGAAAGATTACACTGAGGCAAGTAACCTCAAAAGGAATGCTGCCCCATTGCTCTGTATCCATCTGGGAATGTCACCCAAACAACACATCCCTCTGATGAGATCCAGTCTGATTCCCAGTGAAAATTTTCCATTATCTACACAAGTAGGTAGAATTTGGATATAAAAAGCACATAATTTTGGAAGCAGATAAGGACTGCTAAGACAGATAAGGAAATACAGTGTAGTGCACTGGGAATAAATATTCAAATACAGACATCTTGCTCTTTTCTCTTGTTGTGCCCTTGTTTTCTTAGAGGCAACATTTATATAAAATAAAATAAAATTGTACTTCATAGCCTGATGTCTGGTGTTTTGATGACTTTTAGTTCTCCTCCTTCTTTTTCCACGTTTAAATTTTACTTAGGATAAAGTTCTATGCTTATATTGTGGTTTGGGATACAATTTCCAAACGCCCCAAATCTAGAACTTTATCCAGATTATCATGTAGCTAGCCTAACATGATGACCTCATTACCTTGCCCAGAGACAACTTCAGCTTGTGACAAAGATCTGTGGATCTGATCACTCTGAAACCATGCTATCCCATGATTAACTTCTAAGAAGTGCCTTGTCAGCCTTCACCACTTGGGCCTCACTTGACCCATAGTATTTGAAGAAAGGTAGAATTTGAGTCTTCAGTGGACACTATCTCTATATCCCTAATATGAATCCAAGGCACAGTTCAAGGAATTGGTTTTGAGAAGTTGTAGAAAAGGAGAAAGGTCTAGGAATTGGAATATCCCTAAGCTTGGGTCTTTATTTATTTGCCAAGTTTTTTTCAAGTGATCTTAGTACTGTGAACTTCCTGTCATTTGTACTATAGAATGAGGTTAAAACAGTTCCATGTGCTCATTCACATATAATTTCCAAATAGTCCATTTGGAATGGTGAAGCAGAAAGAGTGAATAAGCATTCTATTTCAGATAAACTCTCCTTAATATTATAATGAACTTCTTTTCCACCCTAGAAACATTATTTGATGTCTTTACATATAATTTACTAATTCATAGATACATTTATATAAAATTATTCTACTTTCCTTGATTAAATAAATTTATAGCTTGCTATTTTTGGTGCTATCATCACTTTCTAATAAGAGTAAATCAATAATGAACCAATTAATTCCTTTAATGTTATTCAAAACATTGATAAGCTGATTGCAAGAATGATGTTCTCTATAAATGTAAATCATCTCTGTTCATAAAACTAAGTATTACACATCTAGAATTGCGATGCTCATGAGTTTATTAGTAAGCCTGTACAGTGGCAAATGTAAAAACAATTCTAGAATTTTACAAAGAGGGAAAAAACAGGAGCATCTGGTAGCAGGAACTTAAGAAAGGCCTGACTGATCCTGTGATGTTTATAAATTGTTTCAATTTTAGATATGCTTACGCCCTCAGGTCATGAGGGTTGTCTGCAGTCAGAGAGTCATACAGGAAACAGGTCTCCAGCACTTGTTTTTATCTGGCTTCATTTACTCCCAAAAATTCAGTAAAATAAGAACTAACATTGATTGAACACTTAAAGATGAACCCATCAATATTCTAAGCCCTTTACATGTATTACTTCATATAACTCTCACCTCACCTTCATGGGGAAGATGTTATCACCAACCCTACTTTGCATACAGAAATTGACAGAGAGGTTCAACTCTTTGGCCAAATCGCCCAGCTGGTAAGTGGCAGATCTGGATTTAACCCAAGGCCCTCTGGTTTCAGAGCCTATGTATGCTCTTAAGTCCACTAAATTAAGCCTGATTTTATCTTTTGTAAAAAAACATAACCTGAAACATTAGCATCCCTTTCTGAAAAAATCATAATATTTGAAACCCCTTTTTGTTAAAATAGAAATGAAAGAAAGCTAAGATGTAATCCTGCTCACCTCCTTATTTTGAAAATAAGGCCAATGAGGACCTCAGAGGTGAATTGTTTACCCACTTTCACACAATAGTCAGGAGCAGAGGCAAGACTAAGGTATGTAATTTACTGTCTAGTCCAAAGTACTTTGCACTACATCAAGCTGCTTCATTTATCCCCAAAAGTTTGAAAGGCTAGTCTTATCTTAAAGGAAGAAAAAATATATTTTTACCTTGGGTTTGTTCAGATGGCTCAAATTCATTGTGATGGAATTAAAAATTTTTACCAGATGCCTTAGAGATTTAGTTAATATAAAATAGTATTTTTAAAACATTCTAACATAGTTCCTTACAGTGACATAGTGTTTGCTTGAATGTGAAACTTTCAGAAGATATGATAGTATAAGAATTCTCTATGGAATGTTAGTTCAAATAGCTCAATTTAAAAGAAGCACTACTCTAGGACATATATAATAAGTATAAGAATTAGATAAAAAATATTAAAGCAAGTTGGAAGTTTAGTACCTAGTATCTCTCAGTCACAGAGCCAAAAGGAGATTAAGATAATTATCAAAAGATGAGTTATTCTAAATTAAATAGATAATCTTGGATTACTTTTAGGTCAAATCTCTGGTTCCTGATCATCCTTATGTGATATCCAGAACACTGTGGTTTGTCTGTCTGAACCTTAAAAAGCTGAGCTCAGTGACCAACTTGCTACAATTCATCAGAAAAAAATTTCCTAGACACATGAATCTGTTATGGGTCAGAACTGAAACTCAAGTTCAGGGCTTGTGTAGGCTCTTTACAAACTAGTATTGGCCAGTTGGGCTCCCCAAAAGTTTTCAAATCTATTTTGAGTCGTGTAATTTTCTAATTTTCTCATGGAAGCACCCCCCCCCTTTTTTTTCTGACTAGTTCAAGAAAAGTGTCCTAGAATAAGTCAACTGAATCTGTTGGGTTTCGATGGCAGACTCCACTAAGGAGATTTTGGAGCTCCAGATACTATTGCATTTCTGTAAGACCCATTTTCTAGATAAAATCAGGGAAGATAATGGCTTTTTCTCTTGACTTCAGGAGTTGTCAGATGTGTAAAAGATTCATGAAGATTCAATTTTTATTTTGTGAAACATCTGAAGATGGAGGAGAAGGAGAGGGATACAATAATCTTTAATTCCATGTTACATAAACTGAGCTAAAATATGAAATATTATCTAAGAATACTAGGCATGCAGTGACTATAAATTACCTAGCAGAGTGATGGTGGGGCTTCTCAGGGGCCATGCTAGCTTTAGTTCTTTTACTACAGGGTAAGCATTTTAGAAGGGTCTATGAGGAAAAGGCAATGCTTTGTTTGTTTGTTGCCTTGAAAATCTACTTAACACAGATTGATTTACCACTTATGTTATTTTCAAATCATGCCATGTATACTTTTGTTTCTGCAGCAGAACACTATCTGGTTTTATTTCATCTATTCATGATTAAAACTTAATGCATGGGAAAAGAGAATAATACACTTGTTAGAAACATTTTAAAATGAAGTATAATTAATTCGTAACCTATGCTACCCTAATTAGTACAGCTTTGGACTTCCGTATAATACTTACATTTAATTAAAACTTTTTCCATTTTTAAGGCCCTTTCATCCTTGTTTGGAATTAATCAGGATTTTTATTTTCAAATATCCCTTCCTTCCACTCGAATCCTTAAAGGTCCACCTCAGACCAGGCCTCCTCATGAAGGTCAGCTCATCCTGTTCTCCTCTTCCTCTGAACTTTTCTTTTATTGAGAGTTAGTACCATTACATTTAGCATTAATAATCCTCTAGAGCAGGGGTGGGGAACCTTTTTTTCTGCCAAGAGCCATTTGGATATTTATAACATCATTCACAGGCCATACAAAATTATCAACTTAAATATAAGCCTGCTATATTTGGTCAAACATATACTTAACTCACCCCTAATGCCTTGACAGGGCCAAACCAAATGATTTCATTGGCCTTATACCAAACAATTTCACAGGCCTCTAGAGCATAGCTACCCTAATTATAATCTATATTTGCCTGGAAGGGTCTGTGTAATAATTATGCTTATATATTTTGTGTTTATCTAGAAAAAGAAACATAAGGAAAAGATTACCCCCGCCCCTTTTCCCCCCAGAGTGAACTATATAGCATTTACGTAGCCATAACTGTCTCATGGAAGGACTGTATTCAACTAAAGAACTCACCAGTAATGGGTTTGGCGCAGGCTACACACTTTTTGGCATAAAGATGGTTGTAGCAGTCCAAGCAGAATGGATAATCATCTCTGGACATAAACTCTTCATCACAGAGCTCTTTCCTGCAGCCGCTACACAGAAAACACTCTTTATGCCATGGCTGGTCATGAAATGTTATCCAACCTGAAGTTATCACCTGCCAAAGGATCACAAAAAAAGGTAATGACCGTGGGAGCTGTAAGAATTTTGTGATTCTTTGGGCTACTTGATCATCTTGTGTCAGGCTGTCCTTTTCCGAAGATTTTTTTGGATGGATGTGAGAAGCAAAAGGCTAGAGAGATATGAACTGGGGATACACATCCTAATTTTTCTCCCATAATGTAACAGAAAGGAAACAGGACTATAATGGAGCCATAAAAAATAAAAAGAAGTCGGCTGTTGATTTCTTTTCTTATCTTTCTATGACTTTCTTGTTGGTCTTCAAAGATCTGCCATTAGATCTAAAATATTTTCTATGCTCTGTTCTTATTTCCATGTTTGCCTTTTAAGGATGCTGAATAGAAAGCTTTTTTTCCCTGAAGGCTTTCCTCCAGGCTCTAGAATATCCAGCAATAACAGCCCTGAATGGAATGGATAAGTACCATCATCTGTTAGTAACGAGCTAAACTTGTGAAGTGGTTTTTTTTTGGTCTTCAGCCCTGCGCTAAGGGATGGCCTCTTCTTACTATTCTCAACATACCTACGCAGTAGGGACTATTATCTTTCCCCCTTATGAGATGAGTAAGTACTTGGGGTTAGAGTGGTTGTTCCTTGCCAGGGTCACACAGAGCTAGAGCTAGCATTCAAACCTGCACAGTCTGATCCCAGAACCCATGTGCTTAAACATTAATACAATACTCAGGCAAGATAACATTGCAATGGTAAACTGTTGATAAGTCCTTGTTGAATGAGTGAATAAACACCAAGGGGAAGAGTGTTTGGAAAGCAATTCCAATATTGTATCTAGCACAAATGGGATACTGTGGGCAACAGTGAAAGTTTTCAGCTTTTAGACTCTAAGAGCACTGGTTGTACATTGACGTGTGATGTGCTAGAGTTTTGTCAGAGATGGTTATTACTCCTCCATAATGTGTTTTTTTTATACCAGTTTAATCCTTGGGTTCTACTTTTTAAAAGGCAGAGACATCTTTCTTTGGGATAATAGAGGTAAAAACGTGTGTAACAATTTTTAAGTCATAGCACCTTTCAGAACCATGGCTATTGACCTGCAGTAGCTGTGGAACTTGGCATGTGTTCATGTAAATGTCTTAAAATGACTGAAGCAATGTTGTAGCTGAGATGGTTCTTGTAACCTTTGTATTTCAATGAAGTAGATAAGCCATTAAAATGTTATTTGACTGTGATATAGGTTTTTTTTATTTCTTTATTGATTAAGGTATTACATATGTGTCCTTATTCCCCCATTACCCCCCCGACCTCCCATTCATGCCTCCACTCCCCTGTTGTCTGTGTCCATTGATTAGGCTTATATGAATGCAAATAAGTCCTTTGGTTGATCTCTCCCCCTTACCCCCACTGTCCCCTACCTTCCCTGAGGTTTGACGTTCTGATTGATGTTTCTCTGTCTCTGAATCTATTTTGTTCATCAGTTTATGTTGTTCATTATATTCCACAAATGAGTGAGATTTAAAATGATTATTCTAAAGATATTTTTAAAAATAACAAAAAATATCTTAAAAATTAAAGGTATTATGAAAAAAAGTTATTTTTCCTAAAGGGAAAAAAGTACACTATTCTAAATAAGTAAATGGGAAACATGATGGTGTGTGTGAACACAAGCAATTTAAAATACTCCCTACTGACTTTAAATGCCTTACAGCAGGCACAGCAGAATCCAAGATTCCTTTGATTTGTTTGGTCAAATGATTAGCAGGCAATGCTTGAAAGATTCAAACTTGAAAAAAATGTGTTCACAACAAAGTAAAACTTGATATGTACAGCAAAGACTGTTTAATTAGGGAGAAGACACTCTGGGACATTAAAACAGATTGCTTGTTATCATGTTTCTTTTGAAGAGGCAGGTGGGCTAAGATAAAGTCTAATATCTAAGCTTAGTTTTTACTACCGATTGATGCCAGGATTTAGATCAAGTTTCTTCTCTGACAAAGTGGAGGCAATAATGATTTTACATTCAGTAGATGACAGCTGATAAATTGCAGAATACTCTATTTGAACCTTGACATGTTTGAATTCAAAGCACTTGTAGTTTGAGGTTACTTGCTGTTGGGTAGAAAATAAAATTTAGTTTCACAAAATAAAATTTATGAAAAAACTTCTAAGTGCCTGATTGCCAAGTAGTTTTGCCTAATTTTTAAAAAAATATTTGATATTTGGTTAGATTGAAACAAATAGTTTTTCTTCAGATTGGATCATTTTGATGAGAAACATTTATATCCAACTTTCCTTAAAAAATTTATGGCTTAAAAATTAAATAGAAAATAATGTGGTGTGTCATGATCTGTCTATTATCCAATATAAACATTTCATAAATTTTTAGTGACTTCAAGCCATGTCCTAAATATAGGATAGGTTCCTACAACCTGGGAAATGCCAGGGTTTGGCCCCAGACAGTGCTCAGCAGCTGATATACTAGAGAAGTTCCCTTCTTGAATCTTTACAGTATTTGAATAAACTTTATATTGTGTGCCCAATAAGTGACATTAAGATAATTCCCTTAAGTCTCATTACTATTTTAAAGTAAATCTTTAAGAAACAGTAAAAAAAAAAAAATGGCCAACTTCATTGCCCCTCAAAATAGTGAGATAAATCTCTTCATTTTTATTTCCAGCATCTGTTTCTAAATGTATGTCATTGCCTCTGATAATTCTTTGGAGCTTCACATGTTACAGGGTCATTGGGTCTGACTATTTCTTTGAAGTCATTTTCCAAGTCAGTGTTTCTGGTAGAGTAATGGAAGTCTTTGGGTATAAGATGTCATGTTCTATCATTTGTAGGTTTCAGCCATCATTATAGTGTAATTTAAGAATTATAACTTAGAGGTTTATTGATGCCATTTCAAATGCAGTAGTAGCATTTTAAATATGCCTAGAAAATTACTGTGTGTGTTTGTATGCACGTGTGTTTATTTATGCATTTGTAGAAAGTGGTAATGAGACCTCTAGCTTTCCAGATGCAAGAATACAAAAGGTCTTAAGAGATCTGCCAAAGTAGCCCATATATCAAAAGTGTTGAGAAATCACTGTAGTAATCCAATGTATTTTCATGATTCAGCTTTCTCATCACAATTTATAGTGCTATTTTAAACTTATGATGCCTCAGGGTCAAGGATTTCTTCGAGAACATCAATATATATT
The DNA here is from genome assembly GCF_951640355.1 of Cnephaeus nilssonii. Lineage (NCBI taxonomy): Eukaryota > Metazoa > Chordata > Mammalia > Chiroptera > Vespertilionidae > Cnephaeus > Cnephaeus nilssonii. The sequence goes on from NC_137080.1 coordinate 46,788,829, forward strand.
TTATAGACTATAGACAGGTTTTATAAAGGTGACAAAGATGAGCAACTTTTTCACAAAATAAGCTTAGAGAATAAAAAAGAATTGGGCAAATTTTACTCAAAAAAATGACTTTTTTTTCTATTGGAAAATATGTTTGGAATGAATATCAAAGTTAAAGGAAGTGAAGGAAGCCACTCAAAGATCTTAGTCTTCTGTCTTTGTGTTTAATGAATTTCCCTAATGATCTCCCTCGAGCCTCCCTATCTACTCTTTAGAAACATAAAAGCTTCAAGCCAGAAGACATTTGTATTGCTGAGACATAATGTGAGGAGTTAAACATCTTGTTTAAATTGGTTCACTTTACCACTCTGTGAGACAAATCCATATTTCTCTGAAATGAAGTGGGTCAAAAGTTATTTTCTTTGCAATATTTTCTTCAAAGGGAGGTGTGTGTTCTCTACTAGAATACATGAAATTAGTGAAAAGCAGTGAATGGAACCAGAATATCAAGTCACTTGAGATGTTGGAATATTAAATTAATGTTCTGGGTGGAATTTTATGGTGAGAAAAATAGATGGCCATCCTCAATGTGACAGGTAATGCTTTGGACATGTTGGAATTCACACTAAACACAAATGTAACCTGGTAGTATCTGTTCACTTCCACTATATAGTACAGCTAAAAGGCAGTGGTCTGGAAGATTCCACAAACTTTATCCTCTTTAGATAATTACCTTCTTACAAAAGTTGCAGTAGTGAGCAAACTCCTTCTGAAAACACCGCACACAGTAATTGCCACTCTCTTTGGAAATCAAAGGTTTAGTTCCTATTGGCTGTCGGCAATGCTCACACACAAAACAGGTTTCATGCCAGTAGTTTCCCTTAAATTCCATTTTGCGGGAACCTGTACCCCAAAAGTAATAACCTGTTAGTACAAATCAAGCATAACTTTATAGCCTTTTAAGAGAAGATATGTCAAATTACTTAAAATATATATTTTAAAGTTAAGGTGATAAATTAATTATCCTTATAAAAATAATGTTTTGTTGGCTTCCAAAATATTTATCTGGGGGGAAAAAAGTAAAGAGTTCAGACATGATGACAGTTCATCACTCTTTCACTGAAAAGTGTTGTGCATTGGAAGTTACAATTTTGAAATGTGCAAGTGTTATAAGTAGAGACTCCAAAAAGCTGCACGTAGTTTAGATAAATTGGGCCATAATCATCATTACAGGACTATTAGGAATGCCAAGGGTACAAACTCATAAGACTGATGCTGTGAAGTTATGATCAACTAGAAAATATTGAATCCATAATAAGAGAATAAGAAAGTCATGTTCTTATGCTGCTGTCTATACAGATTGAGAAGAGGATCAAAATCATAGAGAATTAGTGTTTGCCTAAAAGTGTAATGATTACATGGATCCTTGTCTTCCCTACGAGAGAACAAAACGGCCACTGGTTATATCTAGGACAGGGTGTGTAATGCAATGTTAGCATTATTGTTATAGATTTTTATCTTTAACCTATGGCTCACATTCTCATTCAAAATGTTTCTATGACCTAGGTTTAATTTACCCATTCAAGACAGAAATAATAATGGCTTATTTCTAAGTATACTAAGTGAGATCAAGGGGTAGCAGGAAAGGCATTTTTCTCAGAAGCATGTTTTTGTTGTTAGCTAGTGTACTCTTCTGTGCTTGGGCTTAATTGAAAGCACGGTTACTTCGGTTAGTGACCAGCACTCCCCGTGGATCTTACCAGGCATGATGGTCTTCTTGCAGTGGAAGCACTTGGAGGAGCACTCATTAGAATAGCACTCCGAGCATAGCAGGCGCTCATCCTTGGCAGCAAAAGGCTTTTCCACCAAAGAGTGATTGCATTTGGCACAGTTGAAGCATATTTCATGCCAGTGCCGGCCTTTGTAACAAAGATCCTCGGAGACAGTGAATAAAAGTTAATTAAATGTGTTTCAACAAAACAAGCCATTTTATAAGACAAAACTGAACACTCCTGGGACTCTGGTGCCAGTAGGTTGTGTTGGTAGCTTGAGGGAAAGTTGTTATTGATACTATTACCCATTGAGAGGAGACTGGGGCAATTAAGAGCTAGAGCCTGGGGCTTTGTTGGTTGGAAAATAAGTGGGCCCTCTCCTATTTCTTCAAATTTCCTCTACCTTCCTTTTATAAATAAGAGAGGCTTGTCATGGAATAATCTTTACTTTTATTTTATTTTTAAATATTTTTATTGTTTTTTAGAGAGAGAAGAATGGAGAAAAAGAGAAACATCAATGTGAGAGTGAAACATTGATCATTGCCTCCTGCACACCCCCTACCAGAGATCAAGCCCAAAACCTGGGCCTGTGCCCTGACCTGGAATCAAACCAGCAACCTCTCGGTGCATAGACGATGCCCAACCATTGAGCTACACTGGCTAGAGACAGTCTTTACTTTTAGGGTGTTATATCTTACTAGAGGCCCAATGCACAAAATTCGTGCAAGAGTAGGCCTTCCTTCCTGTGGCTGCCGGCGCCGGCTTCCCTCTGGCACACGGACCGGGGCTTCCCTTGCAGCCCTGGCTTCGTCCGGAAGAATGTTTGGTCTAATTAGCATATTATGCTTTTATTGTTATAGATTATTATTTGAGATTTAACTAAACAAAGTCTCAATACCACCTAGCTAAAATAAAGCCAAAATAAATGAAAAAGAAAAAAATGCAATAATTTGCTTTGTAGGAGGAATGAGCTATACATGAGAAAGGTATCGGCGCACAATGGGTGTGGAGATGAGGCTGATTTGAAGCCAGAAAATAGATTCTTGAATCTTTACACATCCTATTATCTATATATTTATTCATTTATACTCTTGTGATTTCAGAAATAACACAACATTTTATTGGTGTAACTTTGGACAACAATATTTAGCATCCTAAACTACCTCCTAAAATCATTGCAAGGATTAAAGTATATGTTATATTTAATAGTGCTGAGCATGGTGCCTGGAACTTGATTGATGGTAACTTTGAAGATCCTTATACCCAGTAGCAGAGCAGTAGAGTATTAACAGTTAACTAAAGGAAAAGAGGCGTTCCAAAGCATTTGTCTGCTCATATGCAATAATCCTGTGATCTGAGAGAAGACCTACCTTGGAACCTGATTCAATTGCTTCTTTGCACTCCTCACAATAGTTACAAAAGACGCGATCATAACATTTGAGGCAGTATGGATTGCCATCCTTCAGCATAAATTTCTTCCCAAGAAGTGATACTGAGCAGTATTGACAGTCAAATTGAGAAGCTGTCATTTTGCTTCAATCCTGTAAATAAGAAAATGATCCATGTATATAAAAGCAAATTTTGTTGATGAGAGAGATTAAAAAGCCTCAATACAATGTGAGTCAAGCACTGAAATGAATGTGTTTTCTTAAGAGCAAATTCACCAATTTAGGAATATATGCGGCAGCCATGCTGACACGGAGGGATTTGGGAAAGGCTCCTCTCCGGTCCTGGCAGTTCCTGTGTGTTTTGCTGACGAAGTGCATCAAGCGGGCAGCCAGTTTGTGGAAAACCTCTTGCATTCATCATTCACTAAAGGTGGAATTCAATGAGAATGTGCTATGTGTTGAAATAGGATGGTTCCACCTCAGGGATATAAATATGAACTGTTGATAGGGCTTTCACTAGCTGTCATCACTTACTTTTTTGCTGGAGAGGTCTAGAGGCGGAATTCCGTGGAAATAAGAAGTCTTTTTTACTCAAACTGCAATAGAAGTCATTAATCAAGTACAGGACATTTTCTAGGCCATTCTTTTAGTTCTTAAATCTTTGTTGGGTACCTAATGATTTGGACACATTAGTCCTAAGATCTTCCTGTACCATATACTCTCCTTTGGGACATGCTACCTACTTGTGGCTTCAAATATTCCATTGACTCCAAACTCTATAGCTTTAGCCTGTTTATGACTTGCTTCCTGGACATCTCATTTAAATGGCCCACCCCAATACCAAGATGACCAAATAAAACCCCTCAGCTGGTAAGATGCAGTCAAAGCACCAGGTCTTTGTGACTGCTGTTGAGCAATTGCCCAGATGCAGAAGTGCAGATAAAAGCATCAGTGATAGGAAGAGCCATAGCCTTCTTTAGGCTTTAGGGCTAAACTAACATGTATATAGAACAAATAGCAGCAGCAGCATCTTACAGGATGAAACTCTGATATGAAATATAAAGCCAAAGCCAGAATAAGAATTCGAGTTATTTTATAAATCTAGGAAAACATTAAAGAACAAAACATAAAGATGTCAAAGGATTTAATTAGGCCTTGAACATGTGTTTCTCATTGTCATCAAAAGCAGTAGCTCTGATTTTATTCTTAAGTGAGATTTGTCATTTCTGGATTTACTAGAATATATTAAGAGCTATGAATATTTTTTAAATTTCCATCTCAGAATTTTTTTTTAATTTTAGCTAAATCAGAAGGTAAATTAATTAGTATAATGCATTTTACAGCATTATACATGCTAGTTTTTATTTGCTACATTTGAATTGTATTCCAACACATTTTTCCTTCTTTCATTTTAATGACATTTCCAGCAGAGTGTCTTGCTGCATATACATTGATTTTGTATATAGTAGTTTTGCTATAGTGTTCTTCACTAATAGAGGAAACACCGAGGATTTGGAACATGTGAGTCTTTCCCCAAGGAATATGAAAATTCAGACTAGAAAGTTCCCAATGGAACATCCCAAAATTATCTATCTGCAAGGAACATTGAATTCTGTATTTGATTAATTTTCCAGAAATTCCCCTTCCTTGTGAGTACAAGTACACTCAATATGTTACTGAGGGAGTGGAGACAGGAGGAAATAGAGTTGATTCCCTTGAAAGACTTTAAAATGCAAGTTTTATTCTCATTTACAGTGATGAAGTGTTTATCTCTTAATAGTGAAATAGGGCATATACTTCTAACTTTTATCACTTAATATGAAAAATGTCATTTTCATCATGATACTTATTTAACTTTAGATGTATAGAATAGCACCCTGAAGATAGCCCCTCAGAACTGGGAACTCCCTAAGTAATTCCACTTTGCAAGGTTTTTAGTATATTATAAAGTGAAGAAACAACAAAAAAGATTACAAAATTGGTAGATAGCTTCAAATATATAGGAAGTGTTTAACTTCTTAAGTCAAATTGTAATTTCTTATACTTTACATATATTAGAGATATTCTTTTCTACATGTCATGTTTTAATTTCTAAAGGGTTTTTAAAATAAGAGGATGATAAATAAGTAGAAGTAATATGTCCTTTCCTTATGTTTGTCAACAGAGAAATAATCCGGATGGGTGTAGCATGACCAGAGAAGGGTTTTGGGAGTTGATGGTAGGCATGGAAGTTGTCCAGATAAGGAAGATCCAGGACGTTGTAGGCTGATGCAAAGGGTTGACTGCTGAGGGGGACCATTTGAGATGCAAGAGGGGGAGGAGACAATAAAGTTCTCCCTCTCTGTCTCTCAGTACTCAGTTACCATGGAAATGTGCAAAGCAAGGACATGGTTCCAATATACATGAGCTTCATACATGAGCATCGCACAAGTTAAGAACAACCTGTACATGTCCTATTAGTTTCATGCTGTAGATTGCAAGTTTCAAAAATGAGAGGGCTCTTCCATCTTATGATGGAGTTGAAATGTACGAGATAATAATGTGGGCATTCTGGTTTCCAATGTGTCTATGTGGGTGTGCTTTATAGGAATTTTATTTACTTGAGGGAATTAAATGACCATATATCCTTCATTGTAAATATCCTACCTAATAATAGACAAATATGCAAATTGTCCATACCTCCAACACACCCACTAGCCACGCCCACAAACCACACCCACCATCCGATCAGAGCAAGTATGCAAATTAACCCAACCAAGATGGCTATAGACACAGAGAGCAAGGTTTCCTAGGTAACAGAGGAAGCCAAGCTTTTCGCCTGCCCTTGCCAGGCCTAAGCCTCCACTCAAACTACAAAGTTTCAATTATAGAAGGTAAACAAATTCAAACAGAAATGGCGGCAGAATGGAGCTTGAGAGAGCAGGCCAGGGTTGCCACCAGCAACAGGGGAAGCAAAGCTTTCCGCACACCCTGGCTGAGCCCACCCGCTTAAGGCAATAAAGTTTCAATTATAACCCCAACAGAAATGGCTGCCGGCTGTGGAGGGAGCCCCAGGCTTGGCTCCGCTCCAGGCTACAAAATTTCAATTGTAGAAGGAAAATAAATTCCAGATACCAGGGCCTCCACTTGGGTCGCCAGGGGGCGTGGCCAGCCTGCAAACCACCACAGGCCCCTCGCTCAGGCCGCCCCACACCCCAAGGGAATCCCACCCTGATCAGGGACACCCTTCAGGGCAAACCAGCTGGCCCCCACCCCTGTACCAGGCCTCTATCCTAGCTAATAAAAGAGTAATATGCAGATTGATCATCACTGCAACACACAATATAGCTGCCCCCATGTGGTCAAAGATCCTGCCCCCATGTGGACACAAGATGGCCACCACAAGATGGCCAGCAGGGGAGGGCAGTTAAGTGGCACCTGGCCTGCAAGGGAGGGCAGTTGAGAAGGACCAGGCCTGCAAGGGAAGGCAGTTGAGAGGGACCAGGCCTGCAAGGGAGGGCAGTTGGAGGTGATCAACCCTGCAGGAGAGGGCAGTTGGGGGTGACCAGGCCAGCAGAGGAGGGAAGTTGGGGGCAAACAGGCTGGCAGGGGAGTGGTTAGGGGGTGATCAGGCTGGCAGGCAGAAGCGGTTAGGGGCAATCAGGAAGGCAGGCAGGCAAGCAGTTGGGAGCCAAGCAGTCCTGGATTGTGAGAGGGATGTCCACCGGGATCGGGCCTAAATGGGCAGTCGGACATCCCTCTAGGGGTCCCAGATTGGAGAGGGTACAGGCTGGGCTGAGGGACAACCTCCCTCCGTGCACGAATTTCGTGCACCGGGCCTCTGGTCCATTATAAATTACTACATTGATTTGATTACAGCCTTTTGTTTCCCATTAAGGCAGATAATACTATGTAAAATCATCACATTGTTTACATGTATTAAAATAGAGGATATACAGTGAGTGATAACTAAGATTACTTCTATCTCTGTAAGTTTTGCTAAATAGATGCAAGTGATGCCATAACCACTACTTTTGCACATATGCCCAAGTGCACTGTTCTGTACAGTTTGACTTCTGGCTTAATTTTCATCTGGTTATTCACAGTAGCTGCACTCTGCCTGCATAAATACAGCTATGCTCATCTGAAAGTGCCACAGGACTATTTCAATTGCCCATTCAGGTCTTTCCTTGATTTTGTAAAGCAAATTTGATTTTGTTTTTCTTTAGGAAAGAACTTGAAAGAATTTAAATATAAATGGCATAAGGAATATTAAATTGCTCTTGGGAAATGTTACTACAAAATGTTGAAGTCTTTGAAGCGTATCTGATTGATATACCAAACTTGGATGGAGACAGAAACTGGATGCAGAATCTTAATTTGAACTATACTTAACTGAATACTTAACTGAATTTACCCGTGGTCATTTTCCCATTTAGGATTATAATTAGAATTACTGCTCTGAGGGTAGGCAGGGGGTTGATGGCCAGTCAAGAGCATTTTGGAAGCCTCACTGAACAAGGTATAGTGCTCTATGCTTTATACAGAGTTACAGAAACCATTGATAGTGCTTAGTTATCCAAGCCAGGCATTACGCTTACCCAGAAGTTTTGACTTCAGGTTCAGGACATTAGTACATTATTAAAATGTTTTTTTTTTAAGTGTTTTTCCCTAAGGCAGTGGTCGGCAAACTCATTAGCAAACCGTGGCTCGCAAGCCACATGTGACTCACGAACCGCAGTTTGCCGACCACTGACCTAGTCTCCTAAGGCAACTGTTCAATCATTCTCTTCTCCTCCTTCACTGCCTGCACCCCTACATGTTTATTGGGTATTACACATCCTATTGATTCCATTTCAGAAGCATTCCTTAAATCTTTTCTTTTTTATCTTAACATTTGTTATTGATGTCAGAGAGGAAGGGAGAGAGAGAGGTAAAAACATCAATGATGAGAAAGAACCATTGATTGGCTGCTTCCTGCCTGTCCCACACTGGGGATCAAGCTTAAAACCCAGGCATGTGCCCTGACTGGAGATCGAACTGTGACCTCCTGGTTCATAGGTCGATGCTCAACCACTGAGCATGCCAGCAGGGCAACACACTTAAATCTTAATTTAGGCTCTTCACATATCTCTGATGGATTACAGTGGTTTATATCAAACTGAAGATATTATTAAAGATGTCTTACTCTCTTGAGTGGAACCAAGCACATTACTACATGACTTCTGTTCTCTGATGATAAGCTCAATATCCCCAGGGAGTTCCAGAATGTCCTCCACAATGCTCAAGAAAAATCTTTCTCAGACTCATTTGGTCTCTCTTCCCTGGTGGAAAACCTCCCAATGGCTCTTCTTTGTGAAAGTCTAAACCCTATTACTTATCTTAGAGACCCTGTACTAGCTTTTCTCCTTTTCCTGCTATTTCTCTATTCCTTTCCTAACCCTACACTGTGCAACACATTCACACACCCCGCCTATGCTTTAGCCACTTCTCATGACTTCTTATTCTTTAAAAACATTATGTCCTTTTATGCCTTCGAGCCTTCGCATGTAACTTTCTTTGATCTCTAATGCCCTCCTCCTTGTCCTCCACTGAGTTTGTCCACCTGATGATTTTCCTCATTAGTCAAAGTCCAGTTAAAAATCCTTCCCTCAGTAACTTTCTCATATCTCCCAGGATGGAGTAGCTGTTCTCATTAGTTCATACAGATGCCCATTTTCTCTTGCACCAGGCTTTGTGTTAGTTGCTTGGCCCTGTGTGTGTCTTCCTCACTTGTTAGCTCCTCGAGAGTAAGGATGTTGCTTATTTCATCTGTGTGTCTCAGGTCTGAGCATAGCAGGTCTTCAGAACATGCTTTATGAATGAGGAAACAAATGAATGTAATAACTAGTTAAGAAGTTCTACTTTTACTACACTTTTCTCTCATCTCTTTTCCTAATGAAAATACATGCAAAGAAGATTCAGTCAACAGAATGAAGGATAAAGGCTCAAGTATAAGAGAGTTAAGAATGTGTATGCTATATGATTACTTGAGTTGTGAATTAATTTGTATCTATTGTATCTGTGGCAGATATGTTAAAGGACTGAGAATAAAGATTAGAGAACAGAGGGTAAAGCCCTAAGGTCTTGCCCATGGCAAGGAGAATCCTTTTACTTTCCTTGTGAGAACAGCAGTAGAAGACAGCTAGAATGCCTTTGAAAGCCAGCTGAGGAGGATATCAAAGAAACAGCAGAAGTAGATGCTTATTCTGTTGACATTATTAAAGGGTTCTACTTGAAACTAGTGGCGCCAAAAAGCTTTCACTAACAGTTTTGCAACTGTTTGATCACATACTTCAGTTCTCTGCTGGAAGCTATACCAGCCCTTCTGGGTCTGTGTACATGACACTTTGAGACAAACCATTTCTTTACCAAGATTGCAAGGTCTTTGTCTGCTGAGATCTATGCTCTTACCTGAAGTGTTGTTTGACTGAAGTTTTGTTTGATTGACTGAATTTGACAAAATGTAGAGGAGTTAAGATATATGAAAAAATAAGTTGTTCAAGTCTTCATAAACTAGACCAGATGGGATAAGTATATGTTCTATAGCATAAACATTAAAAAATTCACATATTTTGAAAATATCAAGGAGTTAGAATAACTAGTAAAGAAGTTCTACTTTTATTACATTTTCTTTCATTTCTTTTCCTGGTTCTGAGGGTGGAGTTGAGCAGACCTTTGGGTACTTCCTTATCTGTTGTTTGCTTGTAACCCAAGACATAACAGATGAGAAGAGTGTTGGGTTAGAAATCAGAGCTATAGATTGTTGCACTGGTCGCTTTAGCACCAGTTAGCATATAACTAAGCCACTATATAACTTGTTTAACCTTTATGGCCCTTACTTTCCTTAACTGTGAAATGAGAACAATATCAGCTGCTTATGACCCTACTCTAGGGTCAAGGGAGATGCACGAATGGAGATGCACGAATGGAAAAGTCGGCTGTTGGTGTACTGGACTTGATGAGGGCATGTGCAATTAAAACTGTAGTTCCCATTTTAAAGAAGGAGGCTATTCTCTACCCCCGTCTCCCCTCCCCCCCAAAAAAAAAACCAACACCCACAAACAAACCCACACATGATATTTTAAAAACTCAACAATGTTAAAAATAAGTAAAGCCATAACTTCAGGCCATCAATCAAAAATAACCTAAAACAAGCACTGTAGAATTGTGATGGAATGTTTGGTATTCATCTCTAGGGACACATTCATAAGCCCTGTTTGTTGGAAGCTGGATGTCTTGTGTGGAGAGGTCAAATATGAATCCTCCTGAGAGCTGATGAATTATTCTCCCATGAAACAGAAACAGCTGACTAGAGCTTTCCATGTGGTTAATTTGTTCTGTAGATGCTAAGCAAAGAAAAAAGTGCTTTGTATGATTTTCTTGGAGGGATTACATTCAGAACCATGTAATTTTGGCAGCTAGTACTGAAATAGGTATGGTTCATGGTAATGTGTAAGTATTACCATATTTTATCAAACATGGTATACTTTATGACATTTTTAAAAAGCAGGACTCTTAAAATATATGTAGGTTTAATACCATCCTGGTGTGTTTTTTTTCATCATTGGGATATATGAAAACGTACAAGACAAAAAGAGTATTGCCTTTTAAGATAAAATTTTTTAAAATCCATTTTTTTTGGCTTGCCTCTATAACTTGATTCCAAAGGAACCACCCTCATTTCAGTAGGTATAAGTCGACTCTTCCCTTATATCCTTAAAAACTTCTTATATCTGTAAAAGGTATCCTGGAAGAACAAATGTAGTTCCTATGTTGCCTCAGAGTCTCCTCAAGGTCTTATTTGAGGCTCTGATTTAGTGCTAGGGTTTGGTACATATAAGGACTGAACTAAAAGAGAAAAATTATCTAAAACTATTTAGCATAGGTCCAGCTCATGGTAGGGGCAGGGTAAGTGTTTCTTGTATATGAATACCCCAAATCAACCCCATTTCCTAGAGATGGAGTCTATGAGGTCACTGGAGATCTAATATAAATATCAAAAAGTATTTCCCCTGACTCTGGATTCTTGGAAAATCCAACAAGTGCCCTATGGAATCTTAAGGGTAGTAATTGTGTAATTTGTTGCTTGTTTTCAGTTTTCCTTTGTATTTGAAGATCACCTTATTCATCATGCTCCTTAACTACTATCAGTATTGGAACCCTAGTAGTTATTCTTAACAGGGAGAGGGAGCTCCATGGATCCATCTGTGTAACACTGTTTCAACCTGCTTTCCCTTGTGTCTAATAGCAAACTCAAGTTTATTTAGTCATTGTGAAAACTAAGTCTAGTGAGGAAGGACTAAATCTGCAACCTGGGACACATCTATAACACATGCTAATCAGCTGAAAACCCCCAAGGGTCAGGTATCTGAGTGCACAAGATCACAAGAAAAATATGCTGTCTGGGAGAATATTCTAGGCAGATATACTTTATCAGAGAGGAAAGACAACATCTTTTGTAACTTTTTTTCCATTTTTGAGTTCAATATCCTGCAATATGAGATTATAACTTGATCACTGTAATCACCTTATTTTATTGTCCAATTTTCTTCCATAAGGAGTGAATAGAAAACTCAATCCTTAATTAATTTACTTTAAGAGGATGACAAACATTTTCAAACAATGGCTTGAGAGCATGTCAGGTTAACCATGGATCTGGGAATTTAGAGGTGCTGTGCTCCAACCATCATGGTACCGTAGATTTATCTTAACCCTACATAATCGTGAAATACTAAAAGTACATGCTCTTCACAATGCAGGGGAATCAAGAAAAAAATATTTTCTATAATTTTCTCTTAAACAAGCACATTTTCAAATATAAGGAACAAATCAATTGCAATCTGAAAACACATAGATTGTATTAGAAACTGTCCAATAAAATGAAGCGTGTGCTTTATTTGGCAGGTAACCAATATAAACTGATAGATGTACTCTTTATCTAATGGAATCTATCCAGTAGTTTTTTAAATCCATGACTAGCCTAATGACAACTCCAGTTAAACAAATTCATTAGAAAGACCTTTCAAGCATTCAACGTAGAGCAATAAATAAGATTCCACAGTCAACCACATCCTCTTTTCCTGAGACGAAGCCAAGTCTAACCATGTAATATATTGCCTTTCTTGTGTTCTGACGTTAATGGGTATTATAGATTCTGTTGGTTTATAATCTTCTTCAAAGTCATAAAACACAATAATGAAAGAAGAGCTCATTTCTAGGCTTTCTGAACTAAGGCGAGTCTGTCAACAAGTTCTATTTCACCTTTAAAAGTTTTTTTTTTTTTAATTTTAAGGTATCTGAGGGCATGTTTATAAGTTGTGTTATGATGTATTATAAATGTTTTGGGGATTTCTTGTATTCCTTATTATCATAATGTAAGCTCACTGAGAGCCACCTTTGTGACTTACTTAACTTCTGTACTTCAATTGAAGCCTGAAAGTGCCCAACACTTACTGGGTGACCTTGAAAACTGGCTCAAATAAAACTGATGATAATTTTCAAAGGATTTATATTTCATTGAAAGTGATGATAGCTCAAGACCAGGAAAATAAGCGGAAGCACCTCCAGTCTTGGGATTTCCTGTTGGGAGACATCATTATGATTCCTTACGTGACTGGAAGCCACTTAGCATGCTCCATGTGACCATTCTTTCCTTGAATTCTAGGGAGGATGCTCCAGATCCTCTTTCTTTTCCTCTGAACTGGAAGGCCAAGTCAAATGATAACAAGTATCCTTTCTCTTTGCAAGTTTACCAGCAGAGTGCATTTGGATGCAGGTGTGAAGTAGGTATTTGCTACCTATCTCTTTGGACCTTTCTATTTTATTTTCAAAACTAGTTGTCATTGGCCCTGGCCAGGTAGCTCAGTTGGTTAGATGTGGTCCCCATATACCAAGGTTGTGGGTTTGATCCCCGGTCAGGGAACATACAAGAATCAACCAATGAATGCATAAATAAGTGGAACAACAAATCAACTCTTCTCTCTCTCTCTCTCTGTTTCTCCCCTCTCTAAAATCAATTAAAAAATAGTAGTGTTCATTGCAGCTTTTAGACACCTGCTGAGCCTGTAGAGGGCTAGAGAGGGAAGAGCTGGACTTTTAAATATATATATTTAAAGGCCCGGTGCTCAAAATTCGTGCACGGGGGTGTGTGTCCCTCAGCCCAGCCTGCACCCTCTCCAATCTGGGACCCCTCGAGGAATGTCTGACTGCACTCTCACAATCCAGGACTGCTGGCTCCCAACCACTCACCTGCCTGCCTTCCTGATTGCCCCTAACTGCTTCTGCCTGCCAGCCTGATCACCCCCTAACCACTCCCCTGCCAGCCTGTTTGCCCCCAACTGCTCTCCCCTGCAGGCCTGGGTCCCCCCCAACTACCCTCCCCTGCTGGCCATCTTGTGGTGGCCATTTTGTGTCCACATGGGAGCAGCCATCTTGTGTGTTGGAGTGATAGTCAATTTGCATATTACTCTTTTATTAGATAGGGTGTGTGTGTGTGTGTGTGTGTGTGTGTATATATATATATATATATATATATATATATATATATATATATATATAATTGATTTCAGAGAGGAAGGGAGAGGGAGAGAGATAGAAACATCAATGATGTTGATCATTGATCAACCATCCCCCACACAATCCCCACTGGGGATCAAGCCCGCAACCCAGGCATGTACCTGGACCAGGAATCAAACTGAGACCTCTGGTTCACAGGCTGATGTTCAACCACTGAGCCACACTGGCTGAGTTGGACTTTTGATAGAAGGAGCATTCCCTGGCCCATCACAGACCTGGGGGTGGGGAGGGCAATCCCAGGAACTTCTGTGAGGTCCAGCAGCTTATCACTAATGGCTGGTCATAAGGCATATGTACCCCTGTCATACACATCAATTTATAATCAGACTCCAAATTCTTATGTCTGTTGGTCATTTTCATGCTTTTTGGGGACAGGTCACAGTAACACTTTATAAAACCACTCCATTATCAGCATCCCATTAAGCATTTTGGCAGCATCTAAATATATATATTGTAAAACAAAACAAAAAAAAAAAACAAAAAAAAACCATGACATTTATATTCTGCCTTGCAAGGTAGAATATTTTAAATTATCTCTATAGATGGTGCTTTAGAGCAAATGAGATGATGCATATCGAAATACCTTAAAAACTATTATGAGTTACTTAAATATAAACATTGCTGAGGAGGAGAGTATACAGGAATTAAAGTAATGGTACATGGATAGTGATGAAAATTTTAAAAAATATATAGTTTTTATCTTTTTTTTAAAATATATTTTATTGATTTTTTACAGAGAGGAAGGGAGAGGGACAGAGAGTTAGAAACATCGATCAGCTGCCTCCCGCACACCCCCTACTGGGAATGTGCCCGCAACCAAGGTACATGCCCTCGACCGGAATCGAACCTGGGAACTTTCAGTCCGCAGACCGACGCTCTATCCATTGAGCCAAACCGGTTTTGGCTATAATTTTTATCTTAACAGTGCTGTAATATTTGGTACTGATCAAAACTAAACTGGGCTTCTCATGAACTGACATTGAGCTTAAAACCTCCTGGTCCCTCTTGCAGAGCATGTGATGAAGGGACAGGGAAGGGAGTGGGACTGTGTGTCCTTTTATAGCTTTTGAATTTTGCATGAAATGAATGTGTGGCCTATTTTTTAAGTTAAACAAAATCAACACAAATCAAAAGACTAAATTTATTTCTCCTGAATCTCTTGTATTTGATCATAGCACATAAGAAGTAGAAGAGATGTATCAGTGTCAACTCTTCATTTTACACAGATTGAAACTAAATTCCCAAGAGGGTATTAATCAGCTAATATTCCTTGCCTAAAAAATTCAGAAAAGTGGAATCTATCTTCTAAATAAAATTTTGTAAATACTTAATAGAAAATACCCACATTGGTAATCAAAAGAAACTGTGACAAGCTCTTTTTAGACTAGATTACTAGTTTGTAAATGGTGATCTATTTAGGACCAGAATGTTAAATAAAAGTGATCTTTTCTTTAAGATTGGCCAAAGTGGATGTCAGTTTGGTGAATCATTGAAATAATCTTACATTTACCATAATTTTGAATAATTTGTTTCTCAGGTTTGCTCTGTGTGACCTCATTTTCTCAAGGAGAAAGAAGGAACTGACTTTTTTGCACTTCAATATATTGGTGGCACAGTCAGTCTTTTCTGTAATAGGTTACTAAAAAAATTAAATCTTAAGGAAGATGAGAGAAAGGAGGTAGAAGGGGAAGCACAGAAGAAACTTGTAGGGAAAATCAGAAAAAGGAATCTCCTATGAATACAGGAAGCTATTTAGAAATAAAGCCTCCTGGTCCCACTGTCATTTTGATCATTTTTCTTTGCTATAAAAGGATGCTTCTGCCCGGCTGGGCTGGAATGGTTCAGTGGTTCAATGGCAACCTATGAACCAGGAGGTCATGGTTCAATTTCCAGTCAAGGCACATGCCCTGGCTGCAGGCTTGATCCCTAATATGGGGCGTGCAGGAGGCAGCTGATCAATGATTCTCTCTCATCATTGATGTTTCTACCTCTCTCTCCCTCTCCCTTTCTCTTTGAAATCAATAAAAATATATTTTAAAAAATAAAACATGCTTCTGATCTAGGTCCACTCTCACAGAATCACTAAATGTAGGAGCTGGGAGGGACTTTTGAAATTGTCTTGTTTCTCTCATCTAAGAAGTGAGAAAAATTGAAGGGCAAATTGAGTTGTTGCTTTTCTTTTAAGCTGATAAAGTGGTTAGTGAAAAAAACTTCACCCCAAATTCAGATTTCCAGGCTCCTAACAGGGGCCTTTTCTTGATGTTGTTTTCATATATTTAAATGGGCAAAAAACTTGTATGGGATGACCGCTTAAGTTCCTGCTGTGATTTTTCAAAAAAAAAAAAAAGAAAGAAGAAAGAAAGAAAGAAAGAAAGAAAGAAAGAAAGAAAGAAAGAAGAAAGAAAGAAAGAAAGAAAGAAAGAAAGAAAGAAAGAAAGAAAGAAAGAAAGAAAGAAAGAAAGAAATAGATAGAAACCCTCTCCTTATTGCTATCTGGCACTCCAGGTTTTAATTGCTGACCAGGTAACAGCCTCACATGCATGAACAGAGAGATTCCTTCCATGCCTGAAGCCGGGCTGCCACTAGCTGTAAAAATGAACCAAGTATCCTCAAAAGCAGGGGTCCTCAAACTTTTTAAACAGGGGGCCAGTTCACTGTCCCTCAGACCATTGGAGGGCCGGACTATAGTTAAAAAAAAAAAAACTATGAACAAATTCCTATGCACACTGCTAAGTCGGTTGTTAAGCTGGACAGGCAGCGGCGGCAAAAACACCCAGCGAGCTGGATAAATGTCCTCGGCGGGCCGCATGTGGCCCGCGGGCCGTAGTTTGAGGACCCCTGCTCAAAAGCAAGAACACGGCCCCTGCGACATTCAAGGCTACTCAATTTCTATAGGGTTTTGTTTACTGTAGTTATTCTTGGTTTACCGTGGATTGGGGAAGAAAAGCCACATATGAAACACAATATTTTACCTGTCAGAGCTTTAAAAACTCAGCTACACATTGCTATGGATATATTTAGATCACATTTGTTGTGATGGAGAGTGACCATTTAAAGCGTCACATGGTGATATTTAAAAACAGCTTTAATTTTTATCAGTTCCCAGTCCCAGAGATTCAGACAAAGTTGGTTCTCAGCATCCGTCAAAGGAAAGTGATTGTAGTGAGTACTCACAGCTTTCACTCAGCAGTTGTGTTTTTATAGTTGTGTTTTATTGGGAAACACAATGTGTCGATCTCGGGTTGTTTGTGCTAGCTTGGCGTGTAAAGGAAAGGGGACAATCTGTTATTCTCTTGGAAACCAAATGTTCACAGTGTGCGCTGACAAATACGTTTTAGTGTTTTTTAAATGTTCACCCTAAGCATCACTCCATGTGTGGATTTTTAAGGCATAGGAACATGTCACACACACGGGAGCAGAGACCTTTCCGGCCTTGTTCAGGGCTGTGTCCCTGGCACCTAAAACAGAGCCTGGCACAAGTGAATATTGAGTGAATGCAGGAAGAAGAAGGTCAGATGTCTGGTGATAGGATATTAAAGGTTTAGAGCCAAACAGTCGCTTCCTTTCCATTTTATAAATAGAGGCCCACCCTGCCTTTGAATCATGCCACTTTCTGTGACGCACATGCTCCAAGCTCTTGAGCTTTCACAAGCTGTCATCGGCCTGGGCCTGGCTCTTTTTTTACCTTTAATCTTAACAGCATAAGCAGCTAGCGCTCTGAACACAGTGGACCGTGGTTCTGTGGGTTTCACAAAAGAGCTCTCAAATGCCAGCTTTGGGCCATCCATGGGGCTTGGCAGGTGAGACCAGTTATCTTCCCATGGGAAGCGCTCATGCCAGCACGGGAGAGACTCACAAGTAATTTTTTCACTCAGTCGCTCTTCCACCAGATTAGGACCCTGGCTGTAAACTCTTGTGGCCCTTGGTACTTGAGCACACATACAGCCCATTAGCCCTAAATAATCGTTCCCGCTCAACAATAAGCTTCCACAGGCACTCAGTAAATATTGTGGGTGGAAGGGGGTGAGGGAAGAAAGGGAGAGGACATACGGACATGTATGAACATATGCATAGGGTGCTCTGGAAATTTTAGAAAATTTCTAGAAAACTTCAGGTAAAGCTTCCTCTGGAGCTATAACTTGAAAAAAAGTCTCTAAGGAAGGAGGGGGGAGGTTCCTAAGCATTGGGGAGTCCACAGACCTGTGCAAGTGGTCAAACAGCATGACAAGGGGGGTGGGCCACAGCAGAGAGCACTGCTGGTGGGGTCGGAGGGGCCACACCGGGAGGGCAGCATTTCGTACATGAATAATAGGAAGGCCACATATGAAACACAATACTTTTACCTGTCAGAGCCTTAGAAACTCAGCTACACATTGCTATGGTTATATTTAGTTCACTGTGTTTTCTTCTTGGCCAACTGAAGGGCACACTGTAAAAGTAGGTCTGAGATGTACGCTGTCAACTAAAATCTCTCCTACTTGGCATTTCAACAATTTATATTGATGTTAAATTTATAAGAAAGCAGGAATTTTTTTTAAATTAAAAATTATATGAAATAGCAGGGGAAACACTTTGTAAAGTGTGTGATTGTCTAACCACTGTGCTGTACACTGAAACTAATACAAAATAATATTGAATATAAACTGTAATTGAAAAAAAATAATTAAAAATATTTTAAAAGATGAATACTTAAACTAATTATATGAGAGAACCTCTCATTTCCCCCAGATTTCTATACTTGTCATTAAAAAAAACTCTCTCTCTTTTGAAAGTATTGGGGACACAATATCCCTCCTTTGGGCTCACTGATTCTACTCCACTGAGGAGTGATAAGTAACTGGGCAAAGTGTTACTCCCCCTCACTTCAGTGGAAATGGTAGTGCAGGGGCCCAAAACTCTGCTCCCCTCCCTGGAGGGAGCCCCCTGCAGCTGCCCACCCCCACCAGGAGTGCTGCAGGGGTCCAAGTTGTTCTAACTGCCCCCTCTCCACACACACACACACACACACACACACACACACACACACACACACACCTGGGAATAAGTTGTTGGGATCAGGCTGGGTGGTGCAGTCTTTAGAAAAGGCTTTGTTTTCCAATCCAGCTTTAACAATAATACAATTGATGACAAATTGATCCAGATATGACACCTGTGCCTATTTTGCAATTGTCTTAGAACTCTGAAAGGAGGGGGCACATGATTTAATTGAAAATTTCAAAACCACACACCTGTTCCAATAAAGGTGGTTTTATTCTTTAATCTGTTGTACTGTATAAGTGGGGGGAAGGGAGAAGAAAGAGAAACTGGTATACGTATATAGATAGATAAGCTTTTATTAACCATGATGTTAAATGATTCTCTGATTGTGCTAGCTCTGTAGTTTAAAACTTAATAAGAATAAAATGAAGGAATGAACAGCATCATTCCTAAGCTCTTGGTTAATAAAACAAGACAAAACAATAAATATTCTAATTATGTTTATCAGAATAACCATTAATTCTTGTTTTAAATGCCTTTGGGAATTTACCTTGTTATCTATTTTTTCTTTAGGTTATAGTTTATAAGATTTTTGGATTTCATGTATCAATTTTCCAGGTGGATTTTTGATAATGGCATGCATTTATTTCTATTAATTAGTAGACTGTGTGTGTGTGTGTGTGGCTTGGAGAAGGATGTAGAGGCTAAATTACTCAAGATCTTAACTAGTGAAAAGCAGTTTGGGAGAAAACAAGATGGCGGCATAGGTAAACACCTAAACTGCTGCCTCGCCCAACAATTTCAAAACTACAACTAAAAGACAAAACGGACATCATCCAGAACCACAGGAAAGCTGGCTGAGTGGAAATTCTACAACTAGAAGAAAAGAGAAAAGCACATTGAAACTCAGAGGAGCTGCAAAAGGCTGAGGTATGGAGATGTGCACATGGAGAGGGCAGGCAATTGAGTGCATGGCTGCCTTTTTCAAGTGGAAGAGAGATGGAAGCTCCCGACTGTGCTGAACTCCAGTTCCAGGGGAGACTCTGGGAACCCAGACTCATTTGGGGAGAAACTGGACTGTCTGATAGCGGGAAAAACTCAAGGGCGGCTTTCTCTCAGAGGTGCTTGCAGCAATTACCGAGGGACACTGAGACCCAGGGGCCTTATAGGACAGGGCTGACTGGAAGCCAAGGCTGTCTGCTCTGCCCAGAGACTCCGCCCCATCCAAGCTGAGCACAGAGGCTTTTGCAATTTTGCAAGTCTTGTCTCATAAGGGTGTCTCCAGCATAGAAGTTCTCCCAACGTAGACATAGCTGATCCTCACAGCCAATTGGCCTGGGGGTCAATTCCTCCCAGTGATACCAACAACAATCAAGGCTTAACTACAACAAGGCAGTGCACACAGTCCACAAAGGGGTGCACCAAGAGTGTCCACCTCAGGTAACTGGGGAGGCTGAGCCACTGGGCCCTATAGGACACCTAGCACACAAAGCTACTCTACCAACTCAAGGAAGCAGCGAAAATGCGGAGACAAAGAAACATCACAAATGAAAGAAATGGAGGAAAGCAAATGACTGGATATAGAGTTCAAAACCACAGTTATAAGGTTTTTCAAGAATTTCCTAGAAAAGGCCGATAAATTTAGCGAGACCCTTGAGGATATGAAAAAGGACCAACTAGAAATTAAACATACACTGACTAAAATAAAAAATATTATACAGAGACCTAACAGCTGACTAGAGGCCCACAAGAACCAAGTCAAAGATTTGAAATACAAAGAAGCAAAAAACGCTCAACTGGAAAAGCAAAAAGAAAAGAATCCAAAAATTTGAAGATAGTGTAAGGAGCCTCTGGGACAACTTTAAGCGTACCAGCATCTGAATTATGGGGGTGCCAGAAGAAGAGAGAGAGCAAGATACTGAAAACCTATTTGAAGAAATAATGACCGAAAACTTCCCCTACCTGGTGAAAGAAATAGACTTACAAGTCCAGGAAGTGCACAGAACCCCAAACAAAAGGAATCCAAAGAGGACCACACCAAGACACATCATAATTAAAATGCCAAGAGCAAAAGACAAAGAGAGAATATTAAAAGCAGCAAGAGAAAAACAGTTAGTTACCTACAAGGGAGCACCCATACAATAGTCAGCTGATTTCTCAACAGAAACTATGCAGGCCAGACGGAGTGGCAAGAAATATTCAAAGTGATGAATAGCAAGAACCTACAACCAAGACTACTCTACCCAGCAAAGTTATCATTCAGAATTGAAGGGCAGATAAAGAGCTTCACAGATAAGAAAAAGCTAAAGGAGTTCATCAACACCAAACCAGTATTATATGAAATGCTGAAAGGTATTCTTTAAGAAGAGGAAAAAGAAAAAGGTAAAGATAAAAATTATGAACAACAAATACATATCTCTCAACAAGTGAACCTAAAAATCAAGTGAATAAAAAATCTGAGGAACAGAATAAACTGGTGAATATAATAGAATTAGGGGCATAGAAAGGGAGTGGACTGACAATTCTTTGGGGGAAAGGGGTGTGGGGGGTGCAGGAAAAGACTGGGCAAAAATCGTACAACTATGGATGAGGACAGTGGGGGGGGGTGAGGGCAGAGGGTGGGGTGGGAACCGGGTGGAGGGGAGCTATGGGGGAAAAAGAGGAACAATTGTAATAATCTGAACAATAAAGATTTATTAAATAAAAAAATAAAATAAAGTAAAGCAGTTTGTGCTTAAAAAATATCTTAACTAGTAATAATAACTAGTACTTAACACTTATTCTGTTGCAGGTAATTTTAATATAACATGTTTATTTTTCAAAACAAACCTAAGAAGGTACACCATTATGATCACTTTATAAACAAGGAAAACTAGACACAGAGGCTAGTGACCTTTCTAAGTTCCCAGACCTAGTGAGTGACACAATTGAGATCTGAGCTTCAACCAATTTGGCATAAAAAGTATGGTCCAGCCCTAACAGATTTGGCTCAGTGGATAGAGCATTGGCCTGCAGACTGAAGGGTCCCAGGTTCAATTCCAGTCAAGGGTATGTGCCTTGGTTGCGGGCACATTCCCAATAAGGGGTGTGTGGGAGGCAGCTGATCGATGTTTCTCTCTCATTGATGTTTCTAACTCTCTATCCTTCTCCCTCTCCGTAAAAAATCAATAAAATATATATTTTTAAAAAGTATGGCCCATTATCAGCATCATCTGGGAGCTTATTACAAATGTAAAAACATCGGTGCCAGCCCAACCCAGATCTACAGAACCAGAATCTGCATTTTTACAAAGACCCTGAGCTGGTTCCTGAGCCCCTTCAAAGTAGAAGAGATCGGCTATAACCCACTGTGCTACTTCTCCTTAACCTGGAGAAGGAATCTGGTTATTATCAGAAGGCCTGTGGAGAGTCAGGGAAAGATTTGAAGTAAGAGGTTGGCAAAATCAAGTGGTTTTAGACCAGTTGTTTTAGGTCAATCACTCTGGCTTCAATACTTGGAATGCAGAAGAGGGCAATTCTGGATGCAGGGAGGCCAGTGAAAAGCTACTCCTAGACAAGTAAAGGGAAATGGCAGCCCGAAATAGGGCGGTGGCAGTGACAAAGGAGAGAAGTAGGTGAATGTACAAGGGTGCCCACAGAACTCAGAGATTCTTTGGATATATGATTGAAGGAGAAGAGTTAGTCACCCTAAGTTTCTGGTTGCATCGTGGTGTCATTTACTATCCAAGAATATACTTGAAAGAAGTAGAGTGGGAATAAGAGAGGGAAATAATAAAATTACTTTTAGATTTAAAAAAGGATCACATTTGAGAGGACTGAGGGACAGCCAAGCAGAGCTGACCAGCTGGGAGTTAAAGAGATGGGGCAGAGAAACCATATAAGTTACTTGGGCATTTTGGAAGGGGTCCTATGGCAAATCCCATGTCAAAAATGTTCCCTGGCCCGTCCAGGGTAGCTCAGTGCTTGCGTGTTGACCTATAAACCAGAAGGTTACGGTTCGATTCCCAGTCAGGGCATATGCCTGGGTTGTGGGCTCGATCCCCAGTGTGGGGTCAATACCCAGTGTAGGACATGCAGGAGGCAGCTGATCGATGATTCTCTCTCATCATTGATGTTTCTATCTCTCTCTCTCCCTCTCTGAAATCAATAAAAACATTTTCCTGGCTTGTCTCTGATGTCCCCGACCCCCCTTCCTCATTGTATTCACTGGGGTCCAAGCCTGCTCTGGGCAGTCCTGTACTCAGCAGAATTAGATCTGTAGCTCAGAAAAGATAGAGATAAAAATGTTGGATTCATAAGCATATGGAATGGATGATAAGTGAAGCAATGCAATTGCCAAGAAAGAGAAAGGGAGTCTAGAAAGTTGGGGAAAAGGGGACTCTGCAAAACAGACTGAGAATAGTGGTCCAAGAGGTGGAGGAAACCTGGGAGTTTGTTATCATGGATATCCTGGGTAAAGGGTGTTTCAAGATGGGGAAAGTAGAGAATAGGGTAAAATGCTTTTGAGACACCAAGTAGATAGAGAATGAGAAATGGCTGCTGGATTTAGCAATGCACTAGTAATTGATGACCTCAATGAGCATCGAGGGAAACTGATGAGGACTAAAGCCAGAATGCAGTAGATTGAGAAGTGCCGGCTGAGGAAGTGGAGGTTCTTTAAGAGATTCATCTGTGAGGCTGAGGAATGAGGGTCACTGGAGAAGCTCAATAATGAAGACGCTTTTCAAGATAGGAAATTTTGAACATGGTTAAATGCTGATGATGGAAGGAGACAATAAAGAAGGAAAAATGAGAGATTGCGATCCCTGAAGTGGAGGGTATAAGATAATGGGCATTAGTTTAGATATTCCCTTTTGTCTTCCAAACCACTATTCGGTGGGCACAGGGATTCAGGAGGATGGCCAGAGAAACAGGGAGGTCCGCTACAGCCATCCTTTTCACTTTCTGAGGTCTTTAGAGGCACAACACTCTCACCTTCCATTCTAAGCCTTGTTTCCACAAAAGAAACTGTTCTGCTATTTGAATCTTCCACTGTCCTTTCCATGACATGCCCAGAACAAGGGTGACCGTGAATTAAATAAGAACCAGCTTTGAAGTTGTTAACCTTTGAACTTCATCTTCAGCTATAATTCTGGCCTAAACCTTACCTGTCCTCAGGTGAGGGAAGTGTAGAGAAACAGTTTAGGCATACTTCCTCCCCAAGCCTTTTGGCAAGTTGGTGAACCCACTGCCCCAGGATGTGTTTGAAGCTGAGTTGTATGGCTTCATGGAGAATAGTGGTTCATGATAAGGACTGCAGAGAATACTCAAGGACAGATTTCAGGAGTCTCTCAATCCCAGAAATGTCAATGAAATACCTATTTGCAATGGACTTTTCTGAGAAGAGGGTCCATTGATCCTACCTAATAAAAGAGTAATATGCAAATTGACCCTAACTCCGCTACACCACAAGCCACGCCCACCAGCCAATCAGGAGCAAATATGCAAATTAACCCAACCAAGATGGCTACAGCCATGGAGAAAGTAGGAGGGAGGCTTGGGTTTCCAAGGCAATAGAAGAAGCCAAGCTTTCCCCTGCCCTGGCCGGTCTAAGCCTCCACTTAAGGCTACAAAGTTTCATTAAACAAATCCAAACAGAAATGGCTGCTGGCCATGGAGAGAGCAGGAGGCTTGGCTATGCTCCATGATACAAAGTTTCAATTGTAGAAGGTAAATAAATTCCAGATACCAGGGCCTCGGCTTGGGTCACCAGGGGGCATGGCTGGCCTGCAAACCACCACAGGCCCTTCGCTCAGGCTGCCCCATGCCTCAAGGGAACCCCCACCCTGATCCGGGACACCAGGGCAAACAAGCTGGCCCCCACCCGTGCACCAGACTAATAAAAGAATAATATGCAGATTGACCATCACTCCAACACACAATATAGCTGCCCCCATGTGGTCAAAGATCCTGCCCCCATGTGGACACAAGATGGCCACCACAAGATGGCCAGCAGGGGAGGGCAGTTGGGAGGCACCAGTCCTGCAAGGGAGGGCAGTTGAGAGGGACCAGGCCTGCAATGGAGGGCAGTTAGAGGCGATCAACCCTGCAGGGGAGGGCAGTTAGGGGTGACAAGGCTGGCAGAGGAGGGAAGTTAGGGGCAAACAGGCTGGCATGGGAGTGGTTAGGGGGTGATCAGGCTGGCAGGCAGGCGAGCAGTTGGGAGCCAGCAGTCCTGGATTGTGAGAGGGATGTCCGACTGCCCGTTTAGGCCCGATCCCAGTGGATCGGGCCTAAACGGGCAGTTGGACATCCCTCAAAGGGTCCCAGATTGGAGAGGGTGCAGGCTGGGCTGAGGGACACCCCCACACACACCCGTGCACGAATTTCGTGCACCGGGCCTCTAGTCCTATTATTTTAAGAAGATCTATAATCCCAAAGATGTAGGATAGATAAAATGCTCAAGATGATCATTTTGGAGGAATTCAAGGTATTATGGCAGGAAGAGGTTTCCCCCCTCTTTCCTCTTCCCCTTCCTCCAGCCCTCTGAGGGTACCAAAAGGTAAAGAAAAATGATGACAATAGGACAGGAAAAAGACAATTTACAAGAACATAGAAATGCAAGATTGTTTAACTGACATCTGACTCAGAGCTTCCCATGTGAACCCAAGTATCTGGTTTTCAATTCTAAAGAGATCACATTTCCTAGATTGAAAACAAAAAAACAAATCAAGATTTCTCTAACATATTCTAGAAAACCATTTATTTTCAATATTATATAGTAGAAAGTTATTAGGCTTGTCTAAGGAACCCAAATTAATCCAGCTTTACTCAAAATGTTGTTGGCAAGTATAATAAAAATAAGAGGTAAACTTGTCAGTGAGGTGATGTTACATTAAAACACAAGCCTGCTGCTCTTGTTTAGGTAGAACGGCCCCAGAATTGGCAACTAATGATAACATGTGGGAATAAATAGAACAAGCGTAGAAAACAGACATCAGAGTTTACCTTCCCCATCAAGCAATTTGGATTATGGATTTAGGCATAAATCACAATAAATATGTTAAGAACTCTCTTGTATGACATATGTTTGCAATATTTGTGTTGTATTTTAATCCATATACTTTGCTAATAAAAATGCTAGAATGCCATATTATGGATGTGAAATGAAGGCTAAAATGACTTGAGGGTTTTCTTACACATTTTACTTATGAGAATTACGCATTTTATTAATGACTTTTTTTTATAGTTTCCACAATCCTGAAACCCAAATTGATAACTGAGACGTTGCATTTGGTTTTCAAATGGGTGATAGACACAAAAGAGGGTCTAAAATAGTGAAGGAGGAAGCATAAACATGGGATACATGCTTTTGCTTAAGTAACACTACCTCAGTTTCAGGAAGCAATGCTTTAGATACATGAAGCATATTATATTTGTGTGGGCTAGACAAACAGACATTTTAATTTAATCTTAGAACACCTAAAATTAGGAATTGTCTCTATGCCTGCTACTGGAAAGTAGGCGGATTTTTCTTGAAAATAGGAATCATACTTAAAATATGTAAAACACTTCTAAGTGTGCTCTGGATACATAAATCCACCATAAACCTCAGTGATAAAATTAGTCATTCAAGTAAATTAAGTCAAATGAAACCCGCCACCCCTTTACGACAATGAAACTATGCCTCGTGAATAAAGACTATTTTCAGAATTCAGGAGGCAGCTCCAGAGTTAGCTGGACACTATATTGCTTCCACATGCATATCATCAAAATGAGAAATCTGGACAGCTCAGCATATAAAGTTTGATAACTGTTGGCTCAAATGGCTTTTAAAAAGTTTCTAAGAAACTTCAAGATCTATACTTATCTGCCAAGTATAAGTTTCCTCATATGCAGTCACTAGAAAGTTTACAAGAATTTCTTGTACTCAAGAAGCCAAAACACCACATAAAAAAACATGTAGGAAACATTAAGGGAAAGAAAACAAAACTTACTTTCTCTTAAAGCTGCTTCTTCCTGTGATTTAAACAGTTTGAAAGGAGACAATATGATGATTTTTTTTTTTCTTCCAACACATTCATAGGTCAACTCCAAAAGGAACAGAATGAGCCACCAGAGCTATCTGAAGAGTCCCTCCCAAATGCAGCTTTTTCAACTTTGTAGAAGAAAATAGGAGGGTTAAATGGGTTTCCTCCAAGTCTGGTGACGTGCACATAGCTGACTCCTACTGGGCTGAAAAAGCATTCCTTGTCAATTTTTACTTGAAATTACGAGTAATAAGTTCTGTGCAGGACATCCTTAAAGGGCAATCCTGGATTTGTATGTGAAGTAGGATCTGGATAAGCTCCAAAAAGTTTAAAATGCAAACCGCACATACACACTCAAGAAATTCTCACTGCCTAGGCTAAATTAAGGGCACATTCAAATTTTAAGAATTTCTAAAAGGATAATGTATTTTCTGTTTCTTTGATTAATCTGTTTTGTTGGTTCTGTTTCCTGGTGACTAACAGAACCCTTGTTTTACATTAGAAATGGCTGAACCACAGAGCTTTCCTGTTCTCACCTGCAGAGTTGGTAACTTGAGATGAGCCTTTGGTTGTGGCCTCTATCACTGTCTTCTTGGGAAATCTGGGAACTCCAAGCCTTGAAATTTGATAGAGTAACTCAAGGTTGTTACCTGCTTCCTGCACCTGCAGTGTGGACTGAGCTTTCCCTGTTTCTGCCTATGTCCCTATGAGCTGGCAGCGATTGTTATGTCATGTCCATTAAGCACAGGCTCATTTGGCTTTTTGAAATCTTCAATTCAAAACACGAAAAGTGGCAAGAAATTTCAAGAATTGAATTTAAAGAAATGTTTGAATATTGAAGTAATCCATAACAGCAATTCTTAGTAGGTCAAACTGACTCAGAAAGCAAGTGGCATTTGCTCCTAGAATCTCCATTGGAGGCCATTTCTTTAGTTTGTAAGGTGGGGTAGGAAATATTTTGCCTTCATTACATTAATTCCCAGACCAAACTTAAACTGTCCTTGTTCTAAGTGCTAAAGGAATGGTTAGTATTTCCTGAGGTCAAACTCAGGTATGTACAAAAACAAAACAAAACAGAAAAACAACATAAAAAAAAAACCCAAAAAAACTTGAGCTAGGAAAAGGACACAAGAGCATTCAATTAGTAATAAATTTTAATCCTCATGATAATACTAACCAGGCATTATTTTTCTCCTTTCATAAATGAGGAAGCGGAGTCTGGGATATAAAAAATGCCTAAGTCCCCATCTAGTTATGGGGCCATTACCCTCTTTGTTTACACTATGCTTTCTGAGAGGGTAATCTACATTCACTGATTCCACTTCTGATCTTCCTGTTGCTCCTCAAGCTATTGCAATCTATCTTCCAATTGAACCACTTCACCAAAAAAAAAAACAAAAAAACAAAAAACAAACTTCATTAAGCTCATAAATGATATTAACAACCCCAAAGAGCACTGTTTTTCATCTAGCCAGAAATTTCTCATCTCTGGCTGTTTCTTTTTGAAATTCTCTTTCCTTGGTTTACTAAGTTATATATTTTTTATTTCCTCCTAGCTCTTAGATACTCAGGCTCCTCCCCCTTTATTCACCTCATCATTGCCCAGAGCTTCATCCTCAGTTCAGAATGCTTCTTTGTACGCCCTCCATGGGTTATAACAACAAACAATTATGTATTATGACTCCCAAACTGTTATTACTCTTTGTTCTCAACTGTTACCACTCTCAAAGATTCTAGGCTTGTATCCTGTTGTCTATTGGACATCTTTGTTTAGAGATTCCCAGGCATCTCAAACTCAGTCCCAGATAAACCTCTTCATCTTCTCCCCACTTGTAACCTGTTAGTCTGATGCTGAAATCTAGCTCAATGAAAAGGCTTACTAAGGTGAAATGGTTCACGAATGGCAAAGTTTCAAGGAATGAAGGACACTGAGGACTAAGAAACTATTTTTATATAAGAAAAATAGAGTAAACTACTTTTAAAATGTTCAGAATAACAGTTAAAAATATAAATACATATAATATATGCATTAATTAAGCTAGTAATAATGAAAATAATAGAAGCTTCAAAGTTCCATAATATTTAACAGAAACAACAGGCAACTTTATTTTAAATAAGATTCTTCAATTTCCCCATGAAGATCATAGTAAACATTTAACAATTTAATTTTATTAACAAATTAGATTTTTACATAAAAAATCAGCCATATAATTTATTTACAAAAACAAAGTTGTTCTTATTTACTATGAAAAAATAAGATTTTGATAAATGAAAAATATTTAATGCCAACAAAATAAGAATGATTTTTTTTATTTGCTTCATTATCTCTTTCATTTTTATTTTCACAAATTAAGATATTTTATTTTCACAAACTACTCTCTGGTTTGACAAAAACAAAGATTACTTTGGTATCTGCTGAAACAAATGATAAAGTCCTTAAGCAAAGACTTAATAAAAAATTATGTTGTGTGTTCAATATTTTGAAAGCTTAATAAGCACATAAAACTAACTGGAGTTTGTGGTGAGAGGATTTTCATTTTTCTGAAAATACATTAATAAAAAAATGTCAATGGAAAAACATTTTAAAATTTACATTACATTCCTATCAACTTTAATAATAATAATTAGTTTGTAAATATATAATTCCTTTCACTCAGTTACTATTACTTTATCTAGAATTAGAGTAGAGGTAGGTAGACTGATCTTTGCATTCAAACATTTTAAAACTTAGAATTTTAAATGCCACACAAGGAATTATATACAACAGTATTTTTTAATATTTGAATTTAATTTACTATTATATTCAAAATAAATTCCTTTTGATATATAATAAATTGTTGCTTAGATTGAAATGATTACTCCAAGGAACTATTTTAGTTTTAATTAGCTTGATTAATTTAATTAGTTTTAACAAGAATACCTACTTTTTTTAATAAGGGTTTTTATTTTTATTTTTTAAAAAGCTTGCAATGATGTAAATGCACTTAGAAATCTCTCCATAACAAAATATTAGTTGCTAGAGTGACTACTGATTAAATAAATGACATTTAGAAATGCAAAATGGATTAATGCCATAGGGAAAAATATTTGCATAACACTTTGTTATTCCATTGGTAAATTATAACATACCTATTAGCAGCAAATTTTATTCTTTCTTACTCTTGTTAGCATCTTGTTTTAGAATAGAACACAGGAACGCATGGGTCACTCAGATGTTCTGCAGCTGTAAAAGCATCCCTAAAGATTCCAACTGCATAATAGTTGACTCCTGTGGGGAAGATGGAAGAAACTCTATCTGCCAGAAATAAGAGCAAGGGCTCAGCAATAAAAAAATATTTTGCAAATTTCTGTATGTTAGTTTTGAAGCATTTTATATTGACTTTAAAATAAAATACACAATTTTCATTTGTGAAAGCAGAAGGATATTTTTCTTTTTTAAAAAACATGACCACATCTTAAATTTCTGCCTATAATGTAAAAATATGATGTCACTCGAACTATAACAACACAACAAAATGAGCTCTTTCCTAGAAATGAAAGACATCAGAAAATTTATTCTTCATTCGGTACATGGAAAGAAAATAAATGTATAATTTTTAGAATTATAATGTTTAAAGAAATCGTCCATGGAGAACTCAATTTACAAAAATTCACATATTTATAAAATTTACAATGAATACAATACTACTGTTTTAACTAAATTGTGGGCTAATGGGTAGTTGGAGATTGTGAAATAAACATTATTTATAACTCAGCAATAACTTGGGGGAAAAATGTTTACTACATGGCAAAAGTAAATTAAGTTCATTACTCTTCTGTCATAGATGATTTCCTGGATTTGAGAACAAGGTCTTTAATGGATGAAGAAAGTTCTTGAAGCTCTTTACGAGTAGTACTGGTGCTATCTTCTTCTTCATTGTCTAATTCATCACTCAAGGGATCCTCTTCCTGCCCAGTCTTCTTATTCTGATGAACTAAATGCTTTACAACCAATCCTTGATACTTTACCAAAAGTGTATGCTGGTCCTGTGAAGAGAGAAAGGAGAAGAAAAGTTAACAAACATGATTTAATTTTTGTGGAACAAACTAGGATTTGTTCAACCAATACACACTGAAGGTCTTCATCTTTACAAATCACTGGCCATGTAAATAGAAAGCTGAATGTATCAAGGTCCTTGCTCTCAAGGAGTTTACATTTTAGGAGACAGAAAACATGAATGCAGGTTATTTTAATAGTTGATTTAGCTAGGTTCTATCACCAAAGATATAGTCAAAGTGATATGGAAGTTCAAAGAAGCCAAAATTACTTTTAGTTGAGGAGTTTCTCTGAAGAATTGATGCAGAGTTTATGAAGAATTTTAAGGGGCCCTTGAAGGACAGGTTAAACCTGAATAAGCTGAGATGAAAGACTGAACATTATTATAACTTTTCCAATAGCTTAATTTCCAAATTCAGAATATTCTTTACCATGGATCAGATAGGATCCTAAAAGAGTATCCTTAAAATCAATCTCCTAATTCATTGTTTGCATTTGTGGAAACAGGAAGATGATGTTAATATGTCTTGGTGTTCACAATGATTCACATCTATCCATTAAAAATATTTGCAATCTAAAAGCTTTAAAAGTTCCAAGTGCACTGAAAATGTAATACCTCTGGAATTTTACTCTTAAGAAGAGCGATGATCTGTGGGACACATCTTCCAGGTGCATGGAGCATGCTGTGGGTTGAGGACTGAAACAACAGGACTGATGTGAGGTGCAGGATAAGAGCAGGGTCTTCTGTGACTTTTAGCTGTTCAGCCAGTGCTTGTCGATGCTGGAACAGAATCTGTCTAATAAAAACACACAAATTCTCACCAATTTCAGTTCTTCCCTTCTGTATTCGTTTTTAACTTCTCTAGTTTAATTATCTAGTTAAATAAATATTTAAAGGGTTCTTTTAAATATGGGATTCAGATACTCATAACTCTAAATAGCATGAATAAACTAATGTGCTAGAAAAAGATAGAAAAAAAAACAATATAGCAGGGATATTCAAAGTATGCCTTTTGAGTTGTAGGGGATCAAACAGAAGAGCACTGATTTTAAATAGGTTTCCTGTAAAGAAAGTCACAAAGCTAATAAAAAGTTGCCAGGCTTGATCAACTATGGGATTAGACAACTTTGCTACCTTATTAAGATGAGTCAGAGAGGAACACTGAAGTTTATTAAGACCAAAATGCTTCAAGGTGTACAATGATTTAGACACAACAGTTCTCAATATAAGGCTCAGATAGTCAAATTCCAATTTCACATATAACACATCTAAGAATCATATATAATAAAAGCCTAATATGCTAAGTGTCTGGTCATCTGGTGACGGGTCAACTGTTTAAACCAATCAAAGCGTAATATGCTAATGATATGCTAAGGCTGCTCAACCACTCCCTATGATGTGCACTGACCACCAGAAGGCAGTCAACTGGTCGACCAGTCGCTATGACATGCACTGACCACCAGGGGGAAGACGCTCCGACCAGTAGGTTAGCTTGCTGCTGGGTTCTGGCTGATTGGGACTGAGCAAGATGGGCCGGACACGCTCTGGAGCCCTCCTTTGGTCCCTCCCCGGCTGGCTGGCCCCAATCGGCCCTGAGCGAGGCGGGGCAGGACATGCCCTGGGGCCCTCCCGCAGTCCCTCCCCAGCCCCGATCGTGCACTGATGGGGTCCCTCAGCCTGGCCTGCACCTTCTTGCAATCTGGGACCCTTTGGGGAATGTCGGAGAGCCAGTTTC
This sequence comes from Cnephaeus nilssonii, assembly GCF_951640355.1. NCBI lineage: Eukaryota > Metazoa > Chordata > Mammalia > Chiroptera > Vespertilionidae > Cnephaeus > Cnephaeus nilssonii. The sequence continues at coordinate 46,821,322 of NC_137080.1, forward strand.
GGCCTGATCCCGCAGGCCACTCCCCTTGACAGGGTGTCAAATGTAGGCCTCATGGCTGGTGAGGACTGCTGTGGCGGCGTGAGCCTCTCCCGATTGGGACTGATTGGGCACGAGCCCACAGCAGGCTCAGTGGGGCCGGGATGAGTGGGAGCAGCAGGTAGGAGCTGCAGGTGGTGTTGGACTGCAGATTTCGGCCTGATCCCCACAGGCTACCCGGAAGGACCCTACCCATGCAAAATTTGTGCACCAGGCCTCTAGTTTATTAATAAGAGATTAATTCAGTGTTACCTTTCCCTTTTTTTGTCTCCCCTTTTCACCATAATATCACAAGTTTCTGCTGCAGAATCCAGACAAGAAAGAAAGTCTTCTATGCTCTGAAAAGGTGTTAAGTACCACAATTAACTTTTATATAAAGTTACCTAAAGAAAATACAGCCATTTAATACTGTTTTATAATTTTACACCGTAAATACAATTTTTAAAAAAGGTTATTTTGTCATTAAATGTGAAATTGTGATTTAGCACTTTAAAGAGGGTAAATCGCCCCTAGCTTGATCTCCCCCTTCACCTCCCAAAAAGGTATCTGAATGCAAAATACTAGTTTCAGACTTAATTCACAATTATTTTTATAAAAATCTACTCAAAAGATCACAAATGCTAGCTCCAATATATATCTAAATAGAATCAAACCTTACTTACCTTTTCATTCAAGGAGCTATGGAGTTTTGTGAGGACTACTTTAGTTTCTTCTGATAATTTACTCAAAATTTTTTTTCTTACCTATGGGGGAAAAATTATTTCAGCATTATGTTTTAACAGGTGGTAGATATAAGATCAAACAAAATGAAAAAAAAAAGTACATTTATTACTATAACAGAATGTTAAAAGGAATTTATCTTTGTTCTTGAGTTTTATAGCTCAAACTAGGGACAATAATATGCTAAAAACATTCTCAAATCAGAGAGCTATCCAATAGTGGTCAGCCAAAGAGAACAGCTACAGCCTTACTCCTCCCATCTGTCAGCAGTATAAGAGAAAGGAGAGAAAGACAGAGAGAGATTTGGGGTAGGGGGTTGAGTGAGTACATACACTTTCTTTAGAGACTCTAATATTCTCTTCAGAATTAGTGTAAATATTGAAATATGTGATGTCCCTAAATGAAAATGACTGCAAATTTATGGAATCTAATATGAACATTATTAAGAAACTTGTAACTCAGCAGGAAAAAGGGATGTGACATAACAATAACTAGGAAAAAATAAAACGCTGGTTCCCAAGTAATTAAGCAGCATTACTTTTAATAGACTGGTTATATTGCCAATCCTGAACTGTATACACTGTACTGAACTGGACCTAAAAACATCAGCAATTTTTTTTCTAAACAATTTTCCTGTATTTTATTATCTTTTTAAATTATTTCAGATATGAGCAAATAAAATATGCTCAGATTTCAAAACAAAACACATCAAGAGTGGCAAGAAAATCACTAACATACTTCACTTGTAATGGCTGCAGGATCGTCAACTGCCATCATTAAATCCGAAGCTAAGAAGTTGAAAATGAGATTAGTGACATCAGTACAGACTGTCTTTAGCAAGTGCTTGGTAAGGGCAGTCTGGGTATCATCTGAAAAATAAAGGTGTTTTATTAAAATGAATGTACAAGAAAAATTATGAGAATCAATGAATGAAAAAATAGCATTAAGTATACCTGTAAAGAACTTCATCCCTTTTTCAAATAATCGAATATTATTGTATAGGTTTGAAACCTCTTCTTGCAAGTCCTTGATTGTGCGCTTTCTGCCAGTTCCAGAGGCAGTTGTTGAAGACATGAATACTGAACGTACCACCTCAAGGTAAATTTTATTAAGAGGTCTGTGAATTTAAGATAAATATATTTAGTTTCTTAAAAATGTACTGGGTTTACATGGACACAATTTTTGATTCTATGGAAATAAGGTTTATGAAAACATCTCTATTTTTTTTAAACAAGATTAATTTGGAGAATAGTTCATAAGAATCTGTCCTCCATCCCAGAAATTATAACTTAAATGGTTTGTTTTTCTCAGTTTTTAAGTGTTCAAAGTCATTGTGTTAAGGACAACAAAAACAACAAAAGATTCAATTCAAATTAAATTCAGAGCAGCTTCTCAAATTTAATTTGGAGAATAGTAGATTCTAAATCTGTTCCCCATTCTTAGAGATAATACCTTAAAGTCTCCAATTTATTAGTGTACTAAAAAAAAAACTTTTGATGTTCAATTCAGAAAAGATTATTTAAAGAATGGGAAATAATTAGTAACTATTTCAGCTTTTTACATAAAAATAAGATTATGTAATAAATTCATGAACAAAAAAAATTCATTACAAAAGCTAAATTTCTAAATTCAAAAAGTTAGATGCACTGGGCTCCTGGAGTGTATTTATACAACCTTACACATTGGGACTACCAATTTGAGGAAAGATCACATTAGTTATTAATGGTCAAGTAGGCCTCAATTTCTTTGACTTCTATAACAATATAAATTTAGCCTGGTTCATTTTAAGTTAGTGTGGTCAAATTTATTCTTTTTTAAAAATATTTTTTTCATTGATTTTAGAGAGAGGGAAGGAGGGAGAGGGAGAGAAACATCAATATGAGAGAGAAACATTGGCTGTTCGAACCAGTGACTCTTCACAGCACGGGACAATGTTCAACCAATGAGCCACACCAGCCAGGGCTAAATTTATTCTCTTTGAAGGCAGTTTGTTACTTTATTTTCTCCCTTATAGTGCACTATGTACTTCCTGTCAAATCTAGATAGAAAATGGTCCTTTCTTCCTTTTAGATGTTACCTTTCATACCATGGAAGAGACCAATGATTAGTGCTGGTGGTTTCCACCCAAATAGGACTGACTATAAGATCAGTGCACAAGGACACCTCCACGTTCATGTCTTTTATTTCCCACTGCCTTGCCCAAAGCATTTAAATGTTTATTGAATTGCCTCTGCAGGCAAAGTCTGAAATTTGATGACGAGATTAAATTCTAAGCTTTGGGAAAAAACCCCACCCAAGATATATGTTTTCTATCATCTTGGTAAAAATTTAATTTAATAACTCAATTTCTATCATCAAACAGAAAAAATGTGTTTTATACTTGCTTTATTAAGTACTCAGCTAGTTCAGAAAGAAACTCCTCAGGCGCATCTTGTATGCGCTTTCTTAAAAAATCTTCAATCTCATCTTGGAACATAAAAGTGATCTCTGGCTTCTTCTTTCCTATGAGCAATAAGGAAAAGAATAACAACAAAACAAACAAATGAGCAACATAAAGGAAATTATTTTCATTAACATATTTAATAAGGTGGTAATTAATTCATTGCCCACTACAGACTCTGATATTAATTTTTTTGTCACCAATTGCCAATGTCGAATACAATAACTTACAAAAGTAACTTTAAAAATAGGCTATATAGTGGCATTTCTTTTGAATTATATTTTACTAACTTCATTTAATGACTGTTTTCTACAAGTCAGTCAGAAAATAATAAAGATAATTTCGCCTTGACCTAAAAAATAGTTAGAAATCCAATCAATAAATGGATGGAAATCTTTTAGGAAAGGATAAATTCTCTTTGTTGAACAATGGATATTGAGCAAAATTTCCTTCTTTATAAAAATGAATATTTACTAAAAGTCAAATCATCCTTATAATTTACCTAAGATCTTCAGAAAAAACTCTTTATAATCATGTGAACCACAGCTGAAGTCGAATTAAGCTAAAAATTGTCTTTTTTTGCAAAGGCATAAATTAAAAAGAAACCTCATAACTTTACACCCATAATTTATTTTTGATCTCAAAAATAATTATTTGCCAAGGAAAATTTATATGTAGCTACTGTAATGGAAATAATTGTTAATTGTGGAAATATCATGCTTATTCATTTACTTGGAAAAGTATAGGCTGTAGACAAAGAAAGCTAATAATATTTCCCTTATTAATTAAAAAAAGTATAAGAGTGACTACTTTCAGCTAAATTAGGTACTGATTCTAAAAATAAAATCTTAGCAAAAAATAAAATAGCTCAAAAATCAATTTTTACTATGCATCAAGATATAAGTAGTTGAGATCACAACTTTAAAATAGATGATTACTATCCTTTCTTTCTAAGATCTGCTATTTGCTTTTTCACACCAAATAGTGTCTAATTTCTTCATTTGCTTCCTGCAGGCATTTAAAGTTATTAAATTGTATTTCCTTCTAATAATCTTTCACATTAAGTTGACTATATATTAGATGAGAACCTAATCATATCCTGATTTCAGAGATTACAATATAACCCTTTTCCAAAAGCAATAAAAGTACTTTTTTTTTTTTTAGGTAGAATGATTTATCTATACTTTTATAGCCCCTCTTCATAATCCTATCTAATAATAGACAAATATGCAAATTGACCACACAACCGACACACCCACAAGCCACGCCCACCATCCAATCAGAGCGAGTATGCAAATTAACCCAAACCAAGATGGCTACAGCCACAGAGAGCAAGGTTTCCTAGGTAACAGAGGAAGCCAAGCTTTCCGCCTGCCCTTGCCAGGCCTAAGCCTCCACTCAAGCTACAAAGTTTCAATTATAGAAGGTAAACAAATTCAAAGAGAAATGGCGGCAGAATGGAGCTTGAGAGAGCAGGCCAGGGTTGCCGCCGGCAACAGGGGAAGCAAAGCTTTCCGCACACCCTGGCCGGGCCCACCCGCTTAAGGCAACAAAGTTTCAATTATAACGCCAACACAAATGGCTGCCGGCCGCGGAGGGAGCCCCAGGCTTGGCTCCGCTCCAGGCTACAAAGTTTCAATTGTAGAAGGAAAATAAATTCCAGATACCAGGGCCTCTGCTTGCATTGCCAGGGGGCGTGGCCGGCCTGCACACCACCACAGACCCCTCGCTCAGGCTGCCCCACACCCCAAGGGAACCCCCACCTGATCTGGGACGCCCTTCAGGGCAAACCAGCTGGCCCCCACCCCTGTACCAGGCCTCTATCCTATCTAATAAAAGAGTAATATGCAGATTGATCATCACTGCAACACACAATATAGCTGCCCCCATGTGGTCAAAGATCCTGCCCCCATGTGGACACAAGATGGCCACCACAAAATGGCCAGCAGGAGAGGGCAGTTGGGAGGCACCCGGCCTGCAAGGGAGGGCAGTTGAGAGGGACCAAGCCTGCAAGGGAGGGCAGTTGGAGGTGATCAACCCTGAAGGAGAGGGCAGTTAGGGGTGACCAGGCCGGCAGAGGAGGGAAGTTGGGAGCAAACAGGCTGGCAGGGGAGTGGTTAGGGGGTGATCAGGCTGGCAGGCACAAGTGGTTGGGGCAATCAGAAAGGCAGGCAGGCAAGTAGTTGGGAGCCAGCAGTCCTGGATTGTGAGAGGGATGTCCGACTGCCCGTTTAGGCTCGATCCCGGTGGGATCGAGCCTAAACGGGCAGTCGGACATCCTTCCAGGGGTCCCATATTGGACCCATATTGGAGAGGGTACAGGCTGGGCTGAGGGACAACCCCCCGCCGTGCACGAATTTCGTGCACCGGGCCTCTAGTCTACATATAAAAGGCGTATGACATGCCTCATTTAATAATTACTTAAGGCCACAGATATTAAATTTTTTTCTTAAATGCACTTTCACTCCTACTCCTACTGTATCTGGGGAAAAAGGTAATCTATTTTTCAATGAAAATTAAAAATCCACATAGGACAGTCTCAATAACATCTAAAATAAGGGTAGAGCTAGTAGTTTCTATGAAAATACTTTTCCTTTAATTAACACTGTTTTATGCAACAAGGCCAGTAGCTATTTTTTACCTATCTTAGGATACTTTAAAGACAGAGTTTAAGCAACTGTTTGTTACAAGTAGTAGCACATTAAATAGCTGAAGCCATGTCACTTGATGTCTACATCTCCCAGCTCTAGCCCATACATAATGAACTCTGTGGAAGAGGTAAAATAAAAATCTCAAATTACTATTCAATTATTTTTCTCTTTTTACTTGGAAAGAGAAGATGTGCGGTATCAGTTTATTTTTTAAACAGAAACAAAGTATCTTAATTTTATTTAGAAAAATAAAGTAAGATGTCTCTTGCTAACTTAACCACATCAAACACTAACAAGTGTAGGGAAAGAAAGATACATATACTTAATTCTCCTCCTTAGGTAGAAGCAACTAACCAACTAGGTTCTTACTTAAATTTGTAGAAATACATTTTCCACAAAATAGTATAATTTGTTTTGCAAAGCAGTGCAAGACATAAAAATGACTATGCAAGCGGAAACTATGCAAAGTGTTCTTAATAAAAAATGGGAAAATTTACAATTGTTCTGTGACCTTTCAAAAATGTTTGTGAAAACATTAAAACTTCTTACTGGTGTATAGGGAAGAGAAAAACAAAACTATTATTTATAATTTAGTAGATTGTAATTTAACTCATCACAAACATTGAGAATGAAAGTTTTATTTCTCTGCAAAAAAACAAATCAAGAATAGTTTAAACATTTGCTCCCTCTCATCTGTAATTTATAATACCAAGCAAATATCTTTCTATGCCTTGGCAAGTTGCCCTATTCCATTTTTAACTCTACAACATTTTATCCTTTGCCCATTCAACATTGTGAAACATCTGAGAATTCCTTTAATGTAAAGTTTTTTCCACTTTCCTCATTTATGTCAAGTGCACCTTTACCAAGTTCCTCTGGCTGCATAGCTGGAGTCCCTTGAACAGTGGCAATGTCAATTCCCACAGTCAGCTACTTTTTCTACAACTCCATGTATTCTTGATTCATAGTTTATTTCCAGTGTTATCACTTTTTATTTATTTGCTGCACTTTCATCTTTGACAGCCAATTCTCTTTTGATTATCCATTTTTGAAAAATGTCACATGGATTTATCACTGGGAAACAATGAGGCAACACAACTACATGCTTTGTGCATAAAGTGAATAGAGACGCATAGTAATCAATCGCTGACAAACTGAAATGTGATGTGATTGTCATAGATCATGACACATCTGCTATTTATGTGCTGATCTGTGGGCTCAGGAGCTAGTGGTAAAGTTAGTACTTTATGCAATTACTCAGTTAATATAACTTGGCCACTGAACCATGTTGATTTTTCATACCTTGAACCATGTTGTTGGGGGACCAATGTCATTTTACTAAACTGTGGTAACTGAAATTTAGGACCACTGACATTGTGCATAGCAAGGACTTCCTGTATAAGCATATACACCTAACTGTATGCACCTTAAGAAAATGTTAAAAAAAAGCATGCATATACAAAGAAAGAGTGAAACAATGCTACAAACCAGTGTGAGATGACTCATCGTCACTATCATCATCTTTTCTTCCTTTCTTCTTGGTTTTTTTAATTTTGTACTCTCTGGCATTGCTCCCACCTCCTCCTCTCACACTTCCACTGCCCTCTGGTGGAAAATGACATTAGTTAGTATTCCCTAATAACTTAATTAACATTTTAAGAAAATAATGACACTATGTTGTCATACTTTACAGCAGAAAAATAAAAGTCAAATAATTAAACTTTTAGTCACTTTTTAATGTCCAAGTATCTTTATTAAAACAAAAGTTTTATAAATTCAATAAATAAAAATGTAAAATTTCTTGAATTCGAGCAATTCAGATATTGGAGTGTCCCCGTGCTCTAAATGTAGTCTCTTCCTCCTTCTCTAATGACACTTTTCTGTAGCTTTACCTTTGCCAAACCCATTCATTTACCTCCTTTCTTATCATCCCCAAAAGAAATGTGCCCTCATTTTGACCTTCTGTTACCACAGCCTTATGAATATTCCCTATTCCAGTACTTCACAAATTTAATTATACTTGGTCTTGTCTTCTTAGTTAAAAAATCATTATCCATGTTTACAGGAGACATTCTGATTCTTCCACAATCCAACAAGATAAACTTCTTGAAGTATCTCTCACTAATATTTGTATCTTGGGGTTAAAGCAATATTTCAAATATAACTACTCAATAAAACAGCAGTTGGGAAACGTAGGTTTACAATTGTGAGTGTGCAAACTGCAGAGTGTACTCTTATATTATTACTAGAGGCTCAGTGCACGAAGTTCGTGCACTCGGAGGTGGGAGGGGTCCCTCAGCCCGGACTGCATCCTCTCGCAGTCTGGGAGCCATCAGTCGGACATCCTTAGCGCTGCCACAGAGGTGGGAGAGGCTCCCACCACTGCTGCTGTGCTAGCCACCCATGAGCCGGGCTTCTGGCTGAGCAGCACTCCTGCATTAAGCATCTGCCACCTGGTGGTCAGTGAGTGTCATAGTGACCGGTAGTTCTGCTGTTCGGTAGATTTGCATATTAGCGTTTTATTATACAGGATTTATCATTGTATTATTTATTTATAATATATCTGTAAACCTACTTTTGCCCACTCCTGTATTTATTGAGCACCTAAAAATGTGGACCATTAATATTAAATTGGTTTAGTATAAAAATACAGATTCCAATCATCTACTGGTTAAATGAAGACTAAAAAAACACACAAATTATGAAATAAACTAAAATACTGTAAATAAAAGTAAAAAATGTTATTGAGGTGTTTCTCTATTAGATATTTACATTCAAAATATTTATTCAACAAAATGTAATACTTATATAATAGTGGGACTGAAACATTGAAAACTACTGAAAATATATTTCTTCATAAAAATTTATTTTTCAATAAAATTAAATAATTTATATAAAGATTTTTTTAATTCTAAGTAAAATTACCTTAAATTTCATCATATAAGATACTTCTAAGTTGTAATTTATTTTTCCTTACTTTTATGATAGAAAAATACAATTTTTTAAAAAGTACCAGTCTAAAGTGAATGTACTTTTTATTGCATTGGTAATAAGTTTTTTTTATGGGAAGACATTCATATCTGGCATTATTCCATGCACTGTAATTCAACTATTATAATACATAGTACTACCAGAGAGAAAACACCAAAAGACTGAGTTTTTAGGAGAAAAATAGACTACTTATATTGACATAATACAATCATTAAGGTGAATTTATAACTATATCTTCAAATATGATAAAATATCCATGGCTGTGAATACTACTATGATTTATTGGAGTAATTTACTATACATAGATTTCCTAGAAGAATAGAGAAAAATTTCAAAATATCATTATTGAAAGACTGTAGAAAAAGGCTTTTGAAGAGGAAAGAAAACCTCAAAGAAATACGAGTGAATTTCCACAGCAAATAAAAGTTGTTCCTACTATAAAAATTATAGAAAATACATGTTAGTTTCCAAAAGCAAGTTACTAGTATAGCAGTGCTACCTATTATAATTTTCAGTGACTCTAAATTAAAAAAAAAAATCTAAAAAAGTAGTATCTCCTTGGAAAATACATTCATTCAATAAGTATTTACAGACCACCTAAAATATGTCAAGGAGGGCTCTAAGTACTAGGGATAAAAACAAAAAAATGAGATGGACAAGTTTCCCAAACAATAAAACACATCACAATGATAAAAGTGATAGGGGAAAAATGGCAAGATAATAGGATAGAGAGTGACTGTGTCCACTATTCTGGGTGATTAGGGAGGCCTCTCTTAGGAACTGACATTTAAAGTTGATCTCTAAATGACAAAAAGGAACCTGTTACTTAAAATTCAGGAGAGAACATTCCAGATAGAAAGAATAACTAGTGCAAAGGCCTTGAGGTAAACATGAACTTGCCAACTCAGAATAAAAAGAAAGGCTACTGGGCTGGAACATAAAAGATGAGGGGAGAACAGGAGATGGGCCAAGCATAAAATAACTTAGCTCTCACAAATAAAACACAGAATAAATCATCACCAATATTTCCATTTTTATAATCAATATTTAATTCATTAGCAAAAGACTTGGTTAGTATTAGCAATCAAAGATGAACTGAACAAATAAAAGGCATTTCAATGTGCCTAGCAAATGCAGAGTTCACTGCAACAAATAAAAAACTCATCTTTGAATCTTCTGTTAATAATTTATTACCTGTTGCTTTCCTTCTTCGTTCATCTTTTTTATCCTTTTTACTTGTATTACTACTTTCTAAAATGGAGACTTGTTTCAGATCTTCTTCAGTGATTAAATGAACTGGATTATTTTTCATTTCCTAAAATAAAACATGCTTTCTTTGGTAGGCAAAAATATACAGTATAGCATTACAAAAAGCACAAAATAAAAGTTGTTTATATACTCAAAATTATTCTTGTTTGGTTTCATTTCTACAGACTACAGAGATCTGTCTGACAGTTGCCACTAAGACTGTTTCTCTTTGTCAAAAATCAGTCTCTTTCTTTGCTATTCTTGGATTTTTGTATCTATTACCAGCTAATGAGAAATCGTATCTGGTCTCTGAACAACTGATCACACAGCATCAAATACAATCTTCTTCAGCTGTTATTGACTCTTACTCCCTTTCTTTTTGAGACTCCCAAGTCCAATCCCATACTTGGAGACCTAGGATTACTAGAAAGATTTTAAAAATCTCCCCCTACTCCCCTCCACCATAATGAATGAGCATATATAAATGAATTGCACACTTAGCATATAAACTCCTCCTGGACTCATTCTTGATTTCTGCTTTTAAAATTTTTATGTTAAGAAAAATGAACTATTCCAATGAACTGATTCTTTACTATGGAAAAGGATGGTAAATCTGTAGTGACAAAAGTCCATTTTCATGTTAAAAATATTTCCCTTTTGGTTTTCCAAAGAAAAATGTCTAGATGCTGACAGTTCAATTGATAGAATCACCATTTTTTCTGAATTTGTGTTTAGAGGCAGGAACACAAGGAAAACAGTGATGACCACATTAAGTGCTTATTTTAGCAAAAGTTCACAAATAAAAATAATAAAATAGGCATTTAGTAGCTGGTAGCTAACATGTAGCAAACATTTTATATAGCATCCTTCCTTTATTTACATTTATCCTTTTTTTTTTTTTAAATTCTCACCCAAGGATGTTTTTATTGACTTGAGAGAGAGAGAGAAACATCGATGTGAGAGAAACATTGATCAGTTGCCTCCTGTAAAAGCCCTAACTGGGGAATGAACTCCTAACCTAGGTATGTACTCTGACTGGGATTGAACCCAGAACCTTCTGATGTATGGGATACTCCAACTGATTCAGCCACCCAGCCATTTATCCTTTTGAGAGTAGGTATCACCATCCTTTTTTTGAAGATAAGGAAACTGGAGGTCTATTGTTCCAAAGTCAAAGAGAGAGTAAATAAATTGAGAACAGAACTCAGGTTTACTGATATCAATCCTGTGTTATTTTTACTCCTTTCTAATGCTTAGCTGGCCAAATGTAGAAAATTATCTCATTTTTTTAGATTATTAAAGAGTTTAAAAGGAATATAGATAAACACAAATTATTTAAATATTTAATAAGCTCTCATAAATTTATTAACAGTCTAAGATAAATGGACTTGTTCTACCTATTTGTGAGTAGGTTTTATAGGTAGATGGTGCTGACTAGAAACATGAATTGAATTTAAAACAGCCTTGGCATGACCTCTATTTCTAAACACTTTGACAGCAATTGCTCTGAGGAACTAATCAATTTTGATAATAACAAACACTTTCTTTCCTCAGTTAACTTATCCAGTTTGTGTACCGAAATAGGTAAAATTAATGAGGCTCTAACAGATTTAGTAAATATACTGTGTAGTAATAGATAAAAACCACTATATATTTATGGATTCTAATGTTGGACCCATACCCTCATATAATTTAATTGTGAAGTGTATAATTTCATTTATATGATTTTAATTCATAAAATCAGCTCCCTAAGTTCTAATTTCTATGTGCTGATGGGAATAAAGAAGGAGAAAAACAAATCCAGAAGAGAAATAAAAAGAAATGACCCAATAAAAGGAAATACTATCTAATAAAGAGGGAATATGCTAATTGACCCTCATGCTGTCACAAAGATGGTGGCGCCCTCGGCCAATAAGGAGGGAATATGCTAATTGACTGTCACACCCTCAAAGATGGCGGCACCCACAGCCAATAAGGAGGGAATATGCTACTTGACTGCCACGCCCTCAAAGATGGTGGTGCCCACAGCCATAAGGAGAGACTACGCTAATTCACTGCCATGCCCTCAAAGATGGCGGCACTCAGTCCCCTCAGCCCCCCAGCTGCCCAGGGTCGCCAGAGGCTCAGATAACCAGGGCCGGCCAAGGCTTGCACTGCTGGCAGTGGCAGCAGCAGAGGTGTGATGGGGACGTCGCCTTCCCAATTGCCAGGTTGCCTTCCGCCCCTGAGGGCTCCCGGAATGTGAGAAGGGGCAGGCCAGGCTGAAGGACCCCCCCTCCAGTGCATGAATTTTCATGCACCGGGCTTCTAGTAATGTATAAAACAGTGTTCCTTTTTGGGTATACAACTTACTCCACTTTTTAAAAAGATAACCAGATGATTCTAATGTGAAATACTATTAAGGCTACTAGGTGAAAGGAAACCGGGCATACCTTTTCAGCTTTCTGGTGCATCAGTTCACTGAAGAGTTCTGTACAGTCATTTATAAATTTTTCACTGACTGCAACAGTGTCACTAAAGACTACAGCTGAAGGCTGTTTGCTGAATCTTCTCATCACTTGTTGAAGCAACATTGCAGCATCTTCAACTGATAAAGAACTGGGTAGCAGAGGCTGGAATTACAAACAAAATGAACAATGCATAAACGTAATATAATACAGATAAACCATTTCTTTTATATGTGCTCTCCCTAGATCTCATTAAGTGTAATGGCTTTGGAGCCATCTATATGCTGATAACCTCCCAAATTACATTTCTGCTTTCATCATCCCTCTGAGTTCTGGAATTATATATCCTACCGCTTCCCTAACCTTCCCATTCCTATGCCTAAAAGGCATCGCTAATTTCACATGTCCAAACAATACTGACTTGCAGCACCGGTTCCCAGACTCCCAGCTCCATCTACCCCTCCCCACTGCTTCCCCAAATTAATGAATGGCACCATTCTCCACTCAGTTGATCAGGTCTCAAACCTACAAGTCACACTCAGTTCCTCTTGTAAACCTACAAACAATCCTCTATCAAGTCTTGATAACTTTACCTCCAAAATATATTTCTTTTTAGCTCTTTTTAGTATCTGAAAATATCATTTTCATTAACTATTTACCCCGAATGAAAGTACCCCTCCCTGAGAGCAGGAAAATGATCTGAATACCACATTCCAGGCAAGTAAAATGGTGCCTGGCACACAGAAGGCACTTAATAAAATTTGTTCAATAAACAAATACTTATATCTAGAATCTCTGGGAGCTCATGTATCTAAAACAAGGAATTTTCTGCTGTATAATGGATTGGCCTTGTGTTTCATTCTTTACACCCACACCCACCTTCTTGGCATGATAAAGGCAAGTCAATATTGAAAATTTAAGTAAAAGACTATCAGTGCTAAAGCAGCTTGTGTTAACATATTAGCAGAGATTAACGGATAAGGGATAAACAAAAGCAACATGATTCCTGATGCCAGTGAAGTTGTAAATGCTCAGATAAGAGTGTGAGAAGTCTTATTAGTTTCTGTATGGCAGGACTTATATGAGGATTATATTGTTGGTTTGAGATTTACAGAATTCTGGATGTTGACTATCCATATAAAAAAGTTACCTTACTTCAAAAGCTAGAAAATCTTTAAGCATAAAATAATTAAGATTATTTTTACTGAAACAATTACTGTTATAATTTGGCTCTAAAGCAAAGACCTTTATGTATCCTAATTCTTAAAATGGCCATATACTAGTGAAATATCAGTGTCATTGGTATAAAGAAAAATTAAGAAAAAAATAAAAACATACTGCAATATCAACCCATGTTCCAGAGCTGATGGCTTCCTCTACCGATGCTTCCACCTGATCCACAAGTCCTTGACCAACACAAGCTGCTTTCAAAAATAAGAGTTGTGTAGTCCTGTATCTTTTCCTTATGTAGCTCACAGCATCTGGGATTCCCAGTCTGGACAAAGCATCAAATTCTGGAAATACATCCCAAAGTTGGAACAGAACTGTCAATCTTCACACTTTTCAGAAATCTTAGAAAAAGTTAACTTCTACCAAACCCTATTCTTTGTGAATACACTGTATTCTTATATCTTTTTTTGTAAAGAATAAAGCACAAATATGTACCACAGCCTATTCCCTGCTTATGTCACTTTCCCAAATCATTACTACTAAACATATTTGTAGAAAAATGAGTTCAAGTACTTCCCCAATTCCAGCTGCTTTACTCCCTCTTCAACTGAGGGGGTCAAAGGGAAACATGAGAACTATAGAGAAATTAAAGTAGAAAGGGTGGATAAAGGAAAATGTAATGATTTAAGTAAAGAAACAAACACTGGAATTTCTTTTGCTTATTATAGTTAAATAAAGGAGTGGAATATATTTTTCAAATGTTTCATTAGACAAATTAGGACAGAGTAATTCTCCAGTCTAATTTAAACTAGTATGAGAGTTAACATATAAAAAAAAAAGTAAAAAATGAAGACTTAAACCATTAAAGATTAGTGAAAGTATCTACCATCCTTTCTCCATCCCCAAGTAATGATGTTTAAGAAAACTAATTATAACAAAGTTCTAATCCAAGTCCATGGTTGAAGAAACTGGGAAGTATATTACAGAAAGTCAAGAAAACATAAGCTAAACCCTATTTCTAGAATGCAGTTAAAGTGTTTGAAAACTAATGACTTACATACAAGTTTATTACTGAGAAAGAAACTGATCTCTTATGTGGTTTGACTTGGGTTATAAAATTAAAGTAAATGATATATATATATATTTTTTGTTAATTGCTTTAATGACTAAATTTAATCAATCTACTTTATCAAAATGACATAACCTCAGAAACCAAATTTAGAATAACGTCTATGTTTCTGAAGTATTAAAAAAACTAATAAAAATGAACATTATAAAGTTAATAGCCAATGAAAATATTTCTAATATTATCAGGTATAATAACCTGAAAAACTGGGCAACTTCATACAAAATAATATATTTCCTTTTTATGTATTAAAAAATATTTGAAGCTATAATAATATATCACTGGAAGGTTGGTAATAAGAAGTGCCAGCTTTTGGTCTTTCTACAATAGTTCAATACTATGGAATTAAACTCAGTTTCTAAGACCCACACACGCTGTATTGGCTCTGGGTCCCTGTCTCTCCATCAGAGGACAGTGGTCCCACACGGTCCCAGCTTTCCCTAGTGTATCTGTGTCTGTCTCTTTCTTTCATTTTCTCAATCCCCCGTCGCCCCTACTCAGGAACCAGATCGCCTTCTATCCATGCTGGACACGGAAAAGGGATCCCCCTCTACAGTGGATAGTATTAGAAAGAAGTTACAGTTTCAAAGAAAAAAAATGTTACCTAGATAGCCATTCTGCCTGAAAAAGGAATCCACCCAAGTACTCTGTGTTCTGGAATAAATGTCAGGTAGAAATACTGCCTTATCTTGTCTCCCACCAACCACAGTGCCTCGTAAGCGTCCACTATTAACAAGTTCTTCAAGGACAGCTTAAAACAAAACAAAACAAACAGAAATAAATGAGAGCAGGTATAAATCTCAATAAAACCCCAAAACTTTACTTTTTACAATTTCGTTATTCTTACCCTTTAAAAATGCAATTTAAAGTTTAAATTGACTAAATGAAGACATTCTGTTTCAGACAAAATTTTCCTGACATTTATGAGATTACTCAGGTCATAAATTCAGAAAATTTTGCAACTAGGTAAAGATGCACAACTTGTAAAAACTAGTTAATAACACTAAGTTTTTAGTTTGAGCAATTTTTTTTGGAAAAAACATGCCATTATTTAATCTCATGATTTGCTTAAAAGGAGATGACTAAATACTTTGAGAATAGATGTTACCAAATTCAATTTTCTCATATTTAGAAAAGTCAAGATACCTAGATCATATTAGAAACAACAGTGTAAAATTAAGCCATAAACATTTTTATAAGTGCCCTGGCCAGTGTGGCTCAGTTGGTTGAGGTGTTGTCCGCTCCCTCAAGGAGTTGCTGGTTGGATTCCCAGGTGGGTGTATTGGCTCCCTGGTGTGGAATGTGCAGGAGACAGCCAATTTGTGTTTCGCTATCACATCGATGTTTCTCTCCCTCTCTCTCTCCCTTCCCTCTCTTAAAAAAAAATTATATTACATTTTCAGTGTTTAAATTGAAGCAACACATTTTAACCCTAGCTATAAAGAGAAGTATAATGCCATGGTTAAGAGGATGGATCCAGATGCAGACAGCTTAAGTCCAAATCTCAATTCTGACACCTACTAGCTGACAAAAACTGGGCAAGTCTTTTTACTGTTTTCATTTTCTCATCTGTGAAATGGGGATAATAATAATAATACCTATTTCGCCGAAACCGGTTTGGCTCAGTGGATAGAGTGTCGGCCTGCGGACTCAAGGGTCCCAGGTTCGATTCCAGTCAAGGGCATGTACCTTGGTTGCGGGCACATCCCTAGTAGGGGGTGTGCAAGAGGCAGCTGATCAATGTTTCTCTCTCATCGATGTTTCTAACTCTCTATCCCTCTCTCTTCCTCTCTGTAAAAAATCAATAAAATATATTTAAAAAATAATAAAAATAATACCTATTTCATAGGGTGGTTGTATTCACATAAAATGCTTGGATCCCTAACTAGTCCTATCTAATAAAGAGAGGATATGCTAATTGACCATCATGCCCTCACAAAGATGGTGGTGCCCACAGCCAATAAGAAGGGAATATGCTACTTGACTGCCACACCCTCAAAGATGGTGGCGCCCACAGCCACAAGATGGAGGCATCCAGTCCCCTCAGCCCCGCTGGGGCGGCAGGCGTGCAGCAGGGCCAGGCCTGCCCCCAGGCGGGTCTGACAGCTCCATGCGCCTGCCTCTGGAGTCCCCCATTCCCCTCAGCCCCCCAGATGCCCAGGACCGGCCAGAGGCGCAGGCAAGCCTCAGATGTCAGCTGCCCAGCCGCCTAGGGCCGGCTCGAGGTTCAGGCAAGCCTTGGATGTTAGCTGCCCAGCTGCCCAGGGTGGGCCCGAGGCTAAGGTAACCAGGGCCGGCTGAGGCTTGCACTGCTGGCAGTGGCAGCAGCAGAGGTGTGATGGGGGCATCGCCTTCCCCTGATCACCGGGTCGCCTCCTGCCTCTGAGGGCTCCCGGACTGTGAGGGGGGCAGGCCTGACTGAGGGACCACCCCCTCCAGTGCATGAATTTTCATGCACCAGGCCTCTAATATATTATAAGCACTCAATAAATGTTAACTGTATATAATTACCCCCATCCCCACCATCACAATCATCAACATCAAAAGACTGATGCCAGTCTGAGAAGTGGGTAGTGCTGTAACTAACACCAACTTTATAGTTTTTACTTAAATAATAACATTTAACTAGGCTAAATATCAAAATTCCCTAAAAAAAAAGCAGATATGAAGGAATTATTTCTAAGTGAATCAGCAAGCACATTCAAAAGATGCCTTGCACAAAGGTATATGAAAATTAGCCTTTAACAAAAATAAACATCAGTTTACATATGAATTCAGAATTTTAAACTGAATAAACTAGAATTCATCAGAAAAGTCTAGACTTCTCAATAGACTGCAGCACATAATTTTAAATGCTAAATTCAGACCAAAGTTATCTAACTGCCAAGAATTACTTCAAGAGCTGTATATTATAATTAAACCCCACCAATCCCCATTTATGTAGATTCCAAAGTATGTCATTTTAACTTTAAATAAATATTTAAAAATTTAAATTTAACTCCATATTCTGAAAAATATAGGGAATAAAAATTAATTTTTGGTGCTATACTTGATTTTCCTTTCTTCAGTTTAATTCTTATATTTGCACAGATATCTCAAAAGATCAAGCCATTGCTTTTTAAAATTATTCCAGCAGAGCTTTAAAAAAACCCTCCCAAAGCTTCATAAACACACAGAAAATAGATAATGAACCACAATGATTTTGGAGATATTTCTAGTCTGTTTGAATGCTAAGAATGTATTTTTTACCACTATAAAATCTTTGTAAAATTTTTAGACAAACACTATTTACTTCCATATTAGAAAATGTATCAAAAATCTATAAGAAACAAAGTAAAAATTATTCTTAATACTACAATTCGAAATCTCTCTCTCTATATATATGTATACCAGAGTATACATACACACACACACACACACACACATTTTTTTTCATCCCTCTCTCCTGGTGGTTGCCAACAATAAATGTTTCGTGGATGTAACAGACACATACATGAAAATTGGTACAAAGAAATTTTTCAACCAGATATAGTATTTTAGTTACATAAGTTTTAAGATTAAAAGAGGTAAAATTATAATTAGTAAGTTTTATATTAATGGTCTATTCAGCAGCTAATTAAGTGACAAAATTTAAACAAAACTTACAGTAAAGAAGCTGCTCCTGAAATCCATATTTTGATATCAAAGAATTCACTGCTGTAGGCCTTTAGGGAAAGAAAGCAAACAAAAAAAAGTCTTACTTGATATACATATTTATAAATTAAAAATAACTACGATAGTTTATGAAAAACATCAATTAATTTAAAATAAATAAATGAGGGCAAAAACTGCATCAAGTTGTACATCCTTAATAAGAATTATACTACTGAAATACCAGGGGAATGGTTCTGCCTCCCCAATCCAGGATCAATTTACGTTCCCACCAAAAGTCTTACCTCAGATTTAGTGATACTTAACTATCTGCCCTGCCTGTATTGTGTTTGATGCAAACCATGATTAAAGAAATATTCAGACTTTATACATGCTTACCGGGTAATAGCACTGAACAGTCCACGGATGCGTGCTTTATGTCGAGCTACAAAAGCTTCAGTAAATATTACTCCTCTGTTATCAAGATCAATGTGTCCATTAATAATTCTACCTAGTCGCTGAGTTAGTGCCTGAGGATAAATATGCAAATTTTTATAAATTTGAGAGAAAAAATCACACATACACATTTTTATAGTCTTACTAAAGTCATGCTGCATGCTGATGTTGTATTAATCATATAATTGAGAAATTCCAACAAGCATAAATAGATAAATAAGTCAAAGTCAAGATTTAGGCTCTAGGAAATATCATAATTTCATGGCAGAGCCAAGAAGTGAATGAGTCAAATAGCTGATATGTTGAAAGGCTTAGTTACCTGCTAATAAGGGCTATTTCTAATGTAACATAAAAATAATTAACCACTTTTCCTAGATATAGGCAATGTGAAACATACAGACAGCCAAGATAAATACATGAGTCTTAGAAAAGACCCTCTCTGCAGCATCTAACACTAACAGAGAAAGAGAGAAATATTATAATAAAAATTTACAAGCTAGGCAAACACAAGACCTGAACAGTTATCTTCTTTGACGCAAGTATTAACAACTTATGTGCGCCCAGAAATCTCCACTGGCAGGAACCCTGATTTCTTAGTACCCTGCAGAGAGTATTTTTCCACAGCTAACATATGACTGGAGTCTGGAAATAAGTCTGGATATATTTCACATCCCAAGATAAGTTAAATCTACTCAAGTCAGCCTATCTGATACTTTTATGGCATAGAAAAATACTTCTCAATCAACTTCTTAACGAGCTTTCATAATACTGTTTGAGATATTCAGAAAAATTAGAACTGAAAAACATTAAGATTCTTTGTTTATTTTTCTAAAGACACATTTTACTATTAAGAAAAAAATACCTGTGTGAGAAAGTTTCCAGGAAGATCATAGGTTTTACACAGTTCTGATATGGTTATCTGACCACTTTCTTGCAATTTATCATTTACCTCTTCTGCTAACCGATCCAAATAGTTTCTAAACAATAAAAACAAACAAGCAAAAAAATAAAAATAAAAAAACAATTAGGAATAATGAAATGGTTTTCCTCTATCTTTTATGTTTAATTTCTGTTGCAATAATGTATGCACCAAATTAATAGAGTATGTTTAGGTAAACACTATTCATTACTCACATTTGAAAATTCTTTTTTTTTTTCTTATCAATGTAGCTAAATATAAGGTTAATCAAATGATAAATGCTGGGATTTCTTTAAACAATGGAAATTCTGCAGTCATTTTTCATTAATATTTTTGGAACAAATTTGCTTTACATACAGGAAGATTGTAAAAATTATGTTTTGTGTTGCTTTAATAGAAAAAAAAATTAAGGTTTATCTTGATTCCAAGTACTCCACACTATTAAGCACTTACTTTTTAAGTACAATAATCCTTACAGTGAAAATGAGCATTATAAGAGTTCTAAACAAAATACTGAATTAGCTACAACTGTTCCAAATTTAAATATTAACACTATTAAAAACACACAAACACAACAGAGTGCTCTTAAATATTGTACTTACTCATCTATCAGCTGACCCAACACTAGCTGAACATGCTTTTCTGATTTAACAATGTCACTAATTCTATTTTCAATATGAGTCAGATCCACATTAATTACCTGAAAAATATAAATTCTATTAGTGGTAAGTTCATATTGTTTCTTAAGTTCAAAATTATATATTTAGAACTACCTTTTTAAAAACTTAGTCTTAGCTAGATTTTAAATTTGAAATATTGTAAAAGTCTTAGTCAAATAAAAAAGCAGAGGCTTATGGCTTCTTTATTTTCATTTCTGAACAATTACACTTATACTTGCTAGGAAAGTCTGTGTTAAGAAATTACATTTTCATATAATAGGCACCATTTCATACAAGATTCATCAGCTTTTTGTATATAGTATACCTTGGTGGTGACATGTGCACTTACATTTTCTAAAAATATCTTCTACTTTTTTATATGTCTACTACTTCCACATACTAAAAACAAGTGAACATGAAACTGGTAAGTTTTTCTCCCCAAATTACATAAATTCTGTAATTATATAAAATGACAATTTTGAGGTTTTTTTTTGTAAAAATAAAGAATAAGTAAGTCAACTGAGAAAGAACTTATTAAATTGATTAAATATATCTGGACTTATTAAACTGATTCCATGTATTAGTGAGAAATATAATTACTTCTTCACAAACATTATACAAAATCTGATACCTGTAACTTTAGTAGACATTGAAAAAATTCACAGTATCAAGAAATGGACAAGTCATAGGAAAAAATTTTATGAATTAAAAATTTACCTGTTGCAGATCAACAATGTTTACCCGACCTTTAAAAAAAACAACACATTCATTTATTCTTAATTATGTATAAGTATACACTAGACAGAAACTGTAAATTCTAACAGATTTACATTTTGGACAGTCGAAGTCCTCCTTCTACAAAAGACATATGGTTGCAATAATAATAAACCATTAGCTGTGTAAGTCTTCATGCTTATAATTTATTTTCAATGTATCATTTGTCACATGAGGCCAATTACGAACATCAACTGATACATAAGTTGACCAGACCTATGGAAGCTATTTATCTCCCTTCACAATTATCTACTGTGACCAAAGAGATATTGACAACTAAATTCAGATGAACTTTTTTTAATTACTTAAAATTACTCTTGCACGAATTTTCGTGCATCGGGCCTCTAGTTCTAAACAATAACTAATACTTTATGAGTACTATGCAGGAAAATAAAACAAACAAGGAGGGTATATTTTATAATATCTAATGAAAAGCTTTTTTCTATTTTAATCAGCATTCAAATTAGCTCTGTAGTTTGTTCAAATTTTTAAGACAAAGGAAAACAAAAACTTTCTGTGTGTGCTTGTAAAAGCATTTCCTACAATACAATATGTGTAGCATCATATTGAATTGTTTCCTAATTTGCAACTACTTAAAGGTAAGTTTTAATAAAAAGGCATGGTAGCACAGCTTTGGTTTTCAACAATCTATAATCCTTTAAAATCTGTTTCCCCTTCATAATTATCACTCTACTAGGCAGCTAAGTACCCTCCCCTGAGTCATGCAATAAATTCAGGAACTGTGAAAAGAAACAACTGATTAAGTCACATACAGACATATAACTCAAAATATTGCTATTTTGTAAAATGACATTATCTGACTTATTTAAATTATATGATCATGTTTACCTGAATCAGTTAAAATATTAAAGATGTTACCACATTGACTATTGAGATGGGTGTCTTAAAACCTCGGAATAATTTATTATTCATGGTTTTAAGGTTTTGTTTTATTTTTTCTCTCTTCCAAAAAACCAAAAAGAAAGAAAAAAAAAACAAAAAACAACACTAAGGAATTACTTACCACCTCGGATATGTAGCTCATCTCTCATTTCTTTACTAATTTGGGCTGGAGTAACATATTCCTTCCCATCAAGTGTATGAACTACTTCTAGCTGTTTCTGAGCAATCAATTTAGTCACAATCTCAATGCAGTTCCGCTCTGACAACCTGAGGGAAAGAAGAAGTTTTTAAAATTCACTTGTTACAGTTGGTGCTCAATAAAATAATGTATGAATGGGGGCTTTTTAAAAGTAAAAAACAAAACAAAACTAACGTTTGGGTAAAGAATCATTAGGCTCTATGTTATATCTCTACCTTTTATTAGTATAATAATACTAATTCAATGAGTTAAAAAAACAACAACACTTGGGAGTAAGCACGTTCACATGCACTTAAATCATGTACTTAATCGGTACAAATCACTCTTATTATGGATTTCAAGTTTGCTCTCTCCTAGGCCAGCTTCTAATGTGCAAATCTGAATAGGAAGGTGAGGACACATAATTTAGGTAGAAAAAACCGTGGCACTTCCTACAATTAATTGGTCTGCAGGCAGATCTGGCCTAGGGAAACCACAACTGCAACCCTTTGCTGCCCAAGCACTGAATGAAGCACAGTAGGTGCACTCATTCGCTTTGTGCTACAAAATACAGCATCAAGGGATTTTGTTCCCCAGAAGGAACAAAAACATCAATGGCAAGAAACAGACAATGGGTAAACAAGGATTCTATTAGCATTATATGTGTTCTGCTCAACAAGCAGAGTTAGGGAGCTCTGGCCATATCCCCCCAAATGAGTGGCTTGGTAGGAAATGTCAGTATCCAGGAGTCCCTCAAAATGACAGATGGGACCCTGGGTCTGGCCTAGCACGTCTGGTCTGGTGGACAGAAGAGCAAAATGGTTTTTTTTTAAGAGTCAACACAGTATTTGCAAAGTCCTGTACGAGGGGGTTACCCTCGCCTCTCACGCTCATTCTAGGTGGGGAACCGCACAAAAGGCAACGATGCCACCGTGACCGGATGGCGGGGAGGGATGAAAGGGACACGAAGAAAGCTCCCAGTCAGCAGCCCGGCCACCGTGGGGGCGGGGCGCGCTAGCACTAGGCTGGGGTGTGTACGGGGGAATCCGGAGCACAGGTTTTGGGTTTTCGGGCCAAGAACTACCCTCGGAACCACAATCCCGGCTGGAGGAGTGGGGGTGAGACAGGGATGGCGACAGAGACTGGGGCGGTCCGGGGACCAGTGGCCTGGGATCTTGGGGGTGGCCGCCCAGGGGCTATTTGGGACGCCCCCAAGGAGAGGGAGGGTCGGGCACCTCTGCGTGGCCTCGGCGAACTGCGCCCGCTGGAAGTCGGCCGCCAACCGCCTGATCTCTTCCCAGGCATCCGCCATCACGGCCCTACTGGTCGAGCCGCCGAGAAACAGCGGACACGTCAGCCCACGGGCGGCGGGAGCCAGGCACGACGGGCCGCGCGGAGGGACAACAGACTCCACCGCCCAAGCAATTCCCGAACGCGCGCACCAGCGAGGGCGGGACTGGCCCCGAGCCGCAGCCCCGCCCACCCCGCGCGGGAGGTGTGTCCGCCCGGGCAGCCGGGCCGGGAGTTCTGGGCCGAGGCGGGATGAAGGCGGGGCCAAGGTAGGTAGGTAGGTGTTACTTTAGTCTGTGTTTGCATTGTCCCTAATAGTCCCGCGCAGTGATAATCAAATTAACCACTTTTCTTGTTCTTCTGCCCGGCGCCCGTATTAGCATCCCCTCTATAGGGAGTCGTGTTTAATTTTCACATGGGCTCAGAGAAGATATATATATTTTTAGGAGACACTACTGAAGGTAATTTGTTTGCACAAGGATGAATAATTCGGATACCATAAAGGCTGGGGATTACTTTCATGCATTCTAGAGCCTTTCCTATTTCTCCTATAGAGTTGATTAGTCCCATTAAATGATGAAGAAATATAAACATAAGGTAATAAGTGTACATGGCCCTAGCTGGTTTGGCTCAGTGGATAGAGCCTCCACTTGCGCCCTGAAGGGACCCAGGTTCGATTAGGGTCAAGGGCACATGTCCAGGTTGTGGGCTCATCCCCAGTAGGGGGCGTGCAGGAGGCAGCTGATAAATGATTCTCACTCATCATTGATGTTTCTATCTCTCTCTACCTCTCCCTTCCTCTCTGATATAAATAAAAATATATTAAACATTTCTGAGAATTAAACAAAATAAGTGTATATGGCTATGGTTGAGATGGAGGAAGCAAGGGGCATGTTTTATGTGCTTTCCTTTACACCAAAATCAATAAATAGATACTTACTTCACAGTACCTTTCTCATTCTCTTTTACTTTTAGACCTGACTCTTCACTAAAAAAAAAAAAAAAAAAAAAAAAAAAATCCTTTTAACCCTATGCCCTATAGAGTTCGTGAAGAGGGTTATTTCAGGTCCTTTTCCATCGAAATATCTTTTTCTGGATGACTGTAATCCAATACCACAAATGCACTTTCCAGGTAAAGTTCCCAGCTTTATTTAAAATGCAAAGGACATAGTCATAAAACCTGTAACTAAGGACTGCCACCAAACAGCCACACTGTCAGGCAATGTGATTGCCAACCAGGAGGGGGAACACCAGAAATCAAGTCAAAGAGGTAATTTGGTTGGAGGCAGGTGGTGTGGTTCCAAAGGGTATCCTTAGGTATATTTTAAATTCAAAGGTTAATATTCTAACATCTATAATGTGGGTTGATGGTTTCACTGATATAAGATGTGTGATCCTGTAAAGTTCCTCCAAGATAAACCTTTCTTTTAATAAAATTTGAAGTATTTTCTCTTGTTTACCAGGAAAATTAAACAATAAAATTTGAAGTACTTTTTTTTCAACTCAGCTGGGAATATAAAACTAAACGACTGTAAAATGGGTATTGTCCAACAAGTCAGTACAGTAGTCCTCCTTATCTGCAGTTTTGCTTTCTGTGGTTTCAGTTACAGAGGTCATCTGCAGAACGAAAACATTAAATGGGAAATTCCAGAAAGAAACAATTTATAAGTTTTAAATTGCGGGTTGTTATGAGGAAGAAGCGTGATGAAATCTTGCATTTTCCCGCCATCTCAAGATGGAGCTTGCATCACTTAATAGCCTTCAGATCACCTGATGGACGGTTGGGCTATCACAGTGCTTGTGTTCAGGTAACCTTACTTTACTTAAAATGGCCCCAGAGCACAAGAGTAGTTGTGCTGCAGTTCAGATATGTCAAAGAAAAGCCATAAATTCTTTCTTCAAGTGAAAAGGTGGAACGTTCTCAACTTGATGTGGAAAAAAAATTTATGCTGAGGTTGCTAAGATCTAAGGTAAGAAAGAATCCTTTATCCGTGAAATTGTAAAAAAGGAAAAATAAATTCAGTTTTGCTGTTTCACCTCAACCTGCAAAAATTATAGCCACGGTGCATGGTAAGTACTTAGTTAAAATGGAAAAGGCATTATATTTGTGGGTGGAAAACATCAACAGAAAATGTGTCCTGATTGATGACAATGTGTTGGACCAGAAAGCATTGAGCATATACAGAAGACTTCAGCAAGGGATTTTCTGAAACGAGTGACACCAAACCATTTACTGCAAGTAAGGGATGGTTACACAGATTTAGGAATAGGTTTGGACTAAAAAATATAAAAATTACTGAAGAACTGCATCTGCTAATGAAGAAGCTGTCACATTTCCAGGAGAGTTGAAGTTGATCAAGGAGAAAAGATACCATTCAAAGCAAGTCTTCAGTTACCAGGAAACCAGGCTCTTCTGGAAGAAAATGCCCAATAGAACCTACATTCATAAGTGCAAAGGAGGCACCAGGGCATAAAACATGGAAGGACAGATGAATTCTGGCACTATGTGGCAATGCTGTAGGGCACATAATAAAGCCAAGTGTAGTGCACAGAATGAGGAGACCATGTGCTCTCAAAAATAAAAAAAATTATTTGCCTGTGCTCTGGCAACATAGTCAGAAACCATGGATGACAGCCATCTTATTTACGGAATGGTTCCACCAACACACCACAAGAAGAAAGGTGAGTACAGTATATAAGATAATTTTAGAAAGAGATCACATTCATAACTTTTATTACAGTGTGTTATTACTGGTCTATTTTATCATTTGTTATTGTTATTAATCTCTTACTGTGCATTGTTTATAAATTAAACTTGTCATAGGTATGCATGTATAGGAAAAAACATAGTATATGTAAGGTCAGGTACTATCCATGGTTTCAAGCATCAACTGGAAGTATTGGAACGTATATACCACAGATAAGTGGGGGAATTCTTTACTATTTGCAATTGTATTTACTATTTGTCATTGTAGAGAAATTACAAATCAGAGACCATGTAAATTATATTGCTCATATTATCTTATTGTGGTAAGAGATTTAACAGTACCTTAATTCCACCGTCAAAAAATGGCCGTAAATCCTATACATAGAAAACATCAATTCCTTAAGAAATCACTATTATTCGTGGGTGGAAGAAGAGAAAAAAAGAACACTAAAGAAAATGATGAAATTAAAAAAAAATAGAAATAAAGGATGCAAGAAGGTAAAGAGGATGGAATAGTTAACAATACTTCAACAGAGTCAAAGAGAATGAAAATAAATTAAGCCCATTGGCTATTAGAGCAAAGATGTTGTGATTTTAAGAAGTGATTTCTCCTCTATCTTTGCAAAGGAAGTCAGATTGTAAGACTACCTCCTGAATAAGTAAGAATAATGATAGATGGTACAAAGAGAGACCTGATAAGGTATTAAATAAAAGGAAGGTAGTCAGTGAAAAGGGAGATTATGATAATGTTGAAGAGGTAGGCAGCAAATCACACAGAACATCAACTCAGGAAAGCCTCTTCAGATCATTCATGCTAATATCCATCCACAGCAATAATTTTTCTGCAAGGTCCTGGTAGACTATACTTTTTGCTTGAACACTTAAAATGATGAAGTGTTCCCTTCCTTGCAAGGTAGATTAATTTGTTTTTGGACAGATCTGTTAGAAATTTCTTCTTTATACTAAAGCAAGATCTGGTTCCCTGTGGCTTTCATATTCTTTCCTTGGGTGATCCACAGAATGACTCTAATATATCTTTCTCATGACAACTCTCCAAATATTCAAAGCACATCTCTCCTGTTTTCCTTTTCCACATTAAACATCTCAGATCCTTCAATTATATCTTCTGACAAGATTCCCGGACCTCTAAAGAGCCTGGCTATCCTCTCTCATTGAACTCTAGTTTACCAAGGTCAGCCTTAGAAAGTGATGCCCAGAAGGAATTTAGTATTTTACACATAGCCTGACTAGAGCAGATGACAGTGAGATTAATTTCCCTAGGTATTATACTTCTGTTAATTGGACTCTTGGCTTAAATTGAGCTGGTAATGAACTGTATCTGACTGGTATTTATCTAAATTGCTATCAAACCAGGTTTAGTCTATTCTGTACCTGAACAAATTAATTTTATTTGATAAATTTCACCTTGTTAGTTTGACCCATTTATTCATTTATTCATTATTCTTTCAGCAAATAGTGTTTGAGGTCTACTATATGCCAGCCTTTGTGATATGCCCTGAGGATACCAAGAAGAACAAAATGTCCTAACCAGTTGAGATTATTTAAGAGATTATTAAATGCGTCATTCAACAATGTTATTTCTGCCATTACCTGTCATCTATCAGTTTGAAAAATATGGTTAAGACTTTATTTCTCTAACCAGTTTGGCTCAGTGGGTAGAGGGGCCGCCCATGGACTGAAGGGTCCCAGGTTTGATTCCAGTCAAAAGCATGTACCTTGGTTGCAGGCTCCATCCTAGGCCCTGGCAGGAGTGTGTGCAGGAGGCAACCAATCAAGGTGTCTCTCTCTCATCAATGTTTCTCTCTCTCTCTCTCTCTCTCTCTCTCTCTCTCTCTCTCTCTCTCTCTTCCTACTTCTCTCCCTTCCTCCCTTCCATTCTCTCTAAAAATCAATGGAAAAATATTCTCAGGTGAGGATTAACAAAACAAAACAAACAAGATTTTATCCAAGTTAACAAAATTGATTAAGAGAGAATAAAGGTTATAAGCTGGTGACAATGATCCATTAGGATCCTAGTTTTAAAATATTTTAGAGCTAGAGGGGACTTTAGGGACATCTATGTCTAATTCATTTATTTTATAAAAGAGGCTTAACGTACCTTTGAATATGATTGGCTTAAATACCATATTTCTCCACGTGTTTAAGAGGAAGATTATGGAATGCTACCTTATTTATGGAATTTCAGAATTCAAATTTATTGCTCTTAGAAGAAGTAAATTTTTTCAAGACTTACTCTTAAGGAACTCATGCTATTTCCTAATAATCACCATCTTCTTTATTTAAATCCTACAGGTCCATCTATTTATTATCTATTTTGTAATGTTTCTGTTTTCATATATACTGTGTATGTATATATATATATATATTTCTTTTTATTCCAAAATGAGGTTTAAAACTCCATTTTGATATTATTTGTATGTTTTGTTGGAAGTTGAAGGAGCAAATTTCTACTTATTGTGACCTTCCACATTCATCAGTAAAGTAATAACTGGCATTGCTTCTGGTTCACATCACTTTATCTTTGGTACATAATCTCTGTAGTCTGACCTATGGAGTCAATGCATACAAATGTAAACTATAAAATTATGTATATGTTTTGACCCCAATTTATTTCTCACTGGTGTACTTTGTGATTTTATTGTCAGAAATTCATTATAGAGCCAAATCATTGGGAAAATTGTGTTACAAATATATGTATTTTTTTCTAAAGCAATAAGTATTCTTGTTTCCAAGGGAACAAATTCTACATTAGTCTTTTCAGGTTTTGCCCTCCCCCTCCCCAATTTCTTTACAATGCTATATTTAGAGCCAGATTTATTAGCTCCAGGCTTCACTTGCTTCCCTGTGTATACTTCTTCACAGTATAATCCCCAGGCAAAATGACAAGAAGGCAAATCCGCAAAGGAGTAAGTTAGTGTTCTTGTCAGTGCTTGGGCCTTGTTCTCAAAGAAGCTGAAAATTCTTCTATTTTATCAACAGAATATGAATTAAAAGAATATATTGCCAGCTTGTATCACCGCTAAGGCAGTGGTGTGTAGAGTTAATACTCATAGGAACATATTCTAAAGAAATATATAGTTATCTGTGCTTCCTTCCAAGCAAGGAAAAAGCCAGACTGGCTCAAATATCCAGCAACAACTTGTGTCTTTCTTTTTCCTCTTCTTTTGTTTTCTTTTTGTATCTTTCGCCTACCTTCACCCATTTTGCCCACCCACACCCCCTCACCTCTGGTCACCACCAGCCTGTTCTCTGTAAGTATGAGGTTTTTGTTCTCCACGTATTAATTATTAATTACACCAACAAGATGATACAGTGTAAAGAAAGGAAGAGCTTGTAGCACGTGCCGCACTATAGCAGCAGCAGTCACAACATCTGGAAGTTGTGAAGAGCCACAGCTGGCATCTCTGAAATTCACCTTCTGAAATTTCATTCTGAGGAGATTGTTTCTGAATATAAGTTCTGGTCAAAGTTGTAAAAGTGCCAAAGTCAAGGGTAGTTGGCATCTATCCTAATAGAAAGGTTAAAAAAAATTCTGTTATATAGATGCACAGGATATGTTATTGCAAACCTTTAAGGCAATTCTTATGTTCTTTTAAATTTGTTTCTTTGAATCTTAAAATCTATGCATATATTTTAAGTGGATTGAGTTTGTTTATGCGGGTGACATTATTGGTTTTACCTGGTCATAATAACTATATGTCTGTGTAATTTTTACTTGGACTAAAAATTGTCTCACTCTACATCTGTTTGACCATAGCAATTCCAATTGATTTCACACGGTAAGTAAATACACAGCACATAAGTTAACACTCTTTTTTCTAGCACCCACAGTCTACCCAGAGTAATCAATTATGGTATTTGTCTTGCTAAGCCTGGAAATGCCTCAGAATCCTTTTCAAACAATGTTTCAGCTAACCACTAATAGTATATCCGAGTTGGCATTTCTAGAAAATATATTTGTCATTCCAGAGAAAGGCCATGCCGCTAAGAAATAAGCTGTATGTTAAAAGATCTCTGGGCCTGGCCACAGTGGCTCAGTGGTTGAGCATCGACTTATGAACCAGAAGGTCATAGTTCCACTCCTGGTCAGGGCACATGGCTCGGTTGCAGGCTCGATCCCCAGTGAGGGGTGTGCAGGAAGCAGCCGATCAATAACTCTTTCTCATCATTGATGTTTTTCTCTCTCTCTCCCTCTCCCTTCTTCTCCAAAATCAATAAAAATATATTAACAATAAAAAATATCTCTGGGTAGTGGCATCAGAAATATAAGGTTCACAAAGCAGTATGTCAGAAACCTTTTTGAATAGGGAATTGTACTAGGAGAATCAGGTAAATATTTTAATTTCTCAGGAATTGAGAGAAGAAAATTCTGGTTTAAATTTGGAGTACATGTAGGGTGGAAGTGAAAATAAAAAACACTTTGGGGTGTATCTGTAGACCCATCTATTGTCTATTGTGTAGCCCTCACTTAGATTCCTCTCGTTTCAAGATGTTGCCTTTTTGTGACATCATAGGCGTTCCATGGAGGTAGTGGTCCAAAGGAGGAGTGAAAGAGGAAACTTGTTTTTTGTTTTGTTTTCCTACAACATCGAGGAAGGAGCTCCTTCTTTTAACTTGGTGGTCCTCATGTCTTGGTCTCAGGAAACTTTGTGGTCTTAAACATTT
This sequence comes from Cnephaeus nilssonii, assembly GCF_951640355.1. Taxonomy (NCBI): domain Eukaryota; kingdom Metazoa; phylum Chordata; class Mammalia; order Chiroptera; family Vespertilionidae; genus Cnephaeus; species Cnephaeus nilssonii. The sequence goes on from NC_137080.1 coordinate 46,852,353, forward strand.
TGAGGATCTCCCAAAGAGCTTTTGTATATAGGTTATATCTATCAATGTTTACCATGTTAAAAATTAAAACGAATAAATTAAAATAGCTATTGAAAATGACTATAGTAAAAGCCTGTTAACATAAATAACATATTTTTTGTTAAATTAATCTAGAACAAAAATATTTTAGTGAGAAGACTGGCATTGTTTCAGGTTTTTGCAAATCTTTTTAACAATAGGTTTGTCGAAAGGAAACACAGAGAACTTTCCTTGATATGAATATTTTATTCAGCAAGAAAGAAACTATTCACGAACAGGGAGACTTCAAAACTGAAAGTGATGGAAGCTGGGCTTTCAGCAGTTAAGGCTTAGCTTATAAAGCATGAATGCAGAAGTGATTGTTACAGCAGTGGCACTGGATAAACTGAATTGTTTGTAAATACCCGTACTTGATTGGCAAGGAAGCTATAAGGTCATGCTAATATGGAGAAAGCTTAAGTTTTGTTTAAGGACAGAGCATTTCATAAAAATCAGGACAATTTTAAAATGTAATTATGTGTCACTAAGTGTTTGGTTTAGGGGCACATTCAAATTGTGCGTTTCATCTTGATTTTTTTTTTCCACAGGCTTAATAGAATAGAGTTACCTTCTTGATTCAACTTATTATGATATCACACATAATGTAGTCTCTGGAAAACTTCACTATATACTCAGGAGAAAATAAGTGTGAAAAAGGCAAATAATGTCTTAGTACTATTTTAAAAATAGTTTTGATCTCACAGTCCCCCTTGGAAGATTTTGGGGAGGTTTCTGACTGACACTTTCAGAACCTCTTCCTTAACCCATTCTGGGATGTCTGCTGTACAATGAATGCAGAAAGTCTCTTCCTGGGACTATCCTCAGCATTGCATCATTCAAAAAGTATCCAGTTTGTGGAAATAATATATATCAAACCATTAAATGTTTCAGTCAATTAAATGTTTATTAAATATATTTGATAACATTTGCAATAAATACATTCATAATTGAAAGAAAGTACATGCCAGAATTATTGATACAGAAATCATTATTGTATCAAGGATACACAAAATAATTATGTGCCGAGAAATACAAGTAAGAATAGAAAGTGCACATCTGGCCTGGCCATTGTTGCTTAGTGGTTGAGCGTCAACCTATGAACCAGGAGGTCAGGGTTCTATTCCTGGTCAGGGCATATGCCCAGGTTGTGGCTCAATCCCCTCAATCCCCAGTGTGGGGAGAGCAGGAGGCAGCTGATCAATGATTCTCTCTCATCATTGATGTTTCTATCTCTCTCTCCCTCTCCCTTCCTCTCTGAAATCAATACAAAGGTATTTTAAAAAAGAATCTCTCTCACTCTAAAAAAAAAAAAAGTGCAGATTTGGGGACAAAATAACTGCAGATATTGAGACCACATCGCCTTATAAAGTTGGCTCGTTCCTTTATTTAATAAATGTTTATTGAGCACCTGTCTAGGCACTGGGGATGCATGAATGGCCAAGACAGCCCTAGTTGTTACCCTCCTTGAACGTACATTCTATAACTGGCATCCCAAATGTGGCTTTTAAGCAAAACAAAGACAAACAAACATACAAACAAAAAATAAACAAATGCCCCATTTACAAAGGCTACCATTGACCAAAAGTAGAAAAGGGACCCTCAGGGGCAGCAAAGAATTTTGCAGATGCACTAAATAGTTTTCCCATAGTAAATGGCATAATGGATCTCATAAGACTGTTTCTTATAGCCTCCATTGAGAAAAACTGAAGACATGAGAACAAAATGCAACTGAGAATATCACAGAAATGGTTTTTGTGAAGCAAACATTAGAATCCATTTGCTTCCAGTCTTACAAGACTGTGACTCTAGAATGAAATTACTTTTCTTTTTTACAGCCACATTTTCATAGCCCAGGCCCCTATGGTCCATTAGAACTGTAGTACTTCCTCCTGAAAATTAGTCCCAAGGCTCCTCCTGACAGCAGGAGGAACAGGGAGTGTGGAGGAGCATAGCAGATTTGATGGGAAGTAAATGCCTGCTACAGCTGGTACTTAGAGGGAGTAGTTCTTTAGGTGGAAGACTTTTGGTTTTCTCAGAACGGGAAGGGATGGTCTGTGTCTGGGGTAAACTGTGTTCCTCAAATATATATGTGAAAGTCCTGATCCCCAGGATCTCAGAATGTGACGTCCTTGGAGGTAGGGTCTTTAAAGAGGTAGTTAAGATAAAATGAGGTCAGTAGGGTGGACCTTCACCCAGTATAACTGGTGTCCTTATAAGAAAAGGAAATTGGGGGCAAACATGTACAGAGAGAAGACCATATGAGTGCAGAGAAAAGCCGGCCATCCACAAGCCAAGGGGAGAGGCCGCAAAAGAACCAAGCCTGCCAACACTTTGATCTCAGACTTTTAGCCTCCAGAATTGTGAGAAAATAAATATCTGTTTCTTAAACCACCCAGATCTCTGGTACTGTGTTAGGGCAACTCTAGAAAATGAATACATTATGATTATAGGATGAGAGGAAGGAATCACTGAATAAGGTGTAATAAAAGAGGGAGAGGGAGGAGGCAGGGAGAAGGATGGGTATCAGAGGGAGAAAAATCTCAGAAGTGGCAGAAAAATATGAGATTAAAATCACAGATGATGTGTGCTGGGCTGAAAAATAGCACCAAAGGTAGACATGTCAGTTTCCTGGAACCTGTGAATATTACTTTACATGATAAAAGATGTGATAAAAATAAAGCTCTTGAGATGAAAAGTTTACGTTGGGGGGCCCTAACCACAATCCCATGTATCCTTATTAAGAGAGGTAGAAGCACATTTTGGGACTGACTCAAAGAAAAGAAGGTAATGTGATACAGCCTCAAGTCAAGGGATGCCTGGAGCTACCAGACCTTGGAAGAGGCTGGGGAAAACCAATTGCTGTTCCTGTAAGCCACAGATTAGTGCTGGCTTGTTAAAGCAGCCACAGAAAACTAATAAAGATGGTAAACTTGGAATCAAAGCGGGTGTTTTCAGACATGAGTTACAAAAGTAAGGCTGTTTACGCACTGATTATCTTGGAGGTGCTGGTGATGCAGTATGTGAAGCAATTAGAGACTCTCCCATTTGTACTGATATTTTTATTTGGTAGAGAACCCAGAAATTAGATCAAACCCCAAATATAATAAAAAACATATAATGGAGGCTTTTTTCAAATGTTTTAATCTTTTACACTGACAAACAGTAAAGCTTAATTTTCTTCTGTAAGTACTTAATTATAAGTAAACAAAAGCAAACAATAAAACAAGGGTCAGAAATGAAATACCCAACTCAGCAAGGTATGCATAATGTCTCATACGTTAAGTTAGAGACTTCCTATTGCTTCCCTGAGGCCAAAACAACTTTCATAACAAGATTGCTTCTTTGAAATACTGTAGCAGTACAATGTTCTAGATTAGGAGATACTGCAACATATTAAAGTAATGGATTTTCCTCATAAAAAATCTATAGTATTGCTATGATTGAACATTGCTCCAGAACTTGGTAAATACATGTTTTTCTAAAATATTATATTTGTTACAATATGTATTCTGGCACATGGGGAAAAATTTGGGTGAATGTTTGTTGTTCACAGAAGAATACGTTAGTTTTTCAGTATGAGTTGGTATTCTGTAAAATCCATTCCCAAACTGATTGCATACTGGAGTTTTTCATCATTATATCCTAGAAGGAGAGGCACATCTGTGCTCCTTGCAATATGAGATCTTTATCTTTCACACAAATGATACACACTAGAATAGATGGAGATATGGGAGGAAAAAAGATTCAGTAGTTCTACTCGAGACCACGATTCTAACACTAAAGGCAGAATTGAGATCCAACTCTATAGCTATACTTTGAAAAGCCAGAATAGCCATATGGAGGCATTGCACATTTTACTTCTGTCTATGATAGCTTTCTTTTGGATAATTGGTAGAAAAACAACAACATAAAAAACATGTTAAGAAGTCCATAAGGTATTACTAGTTATGTATGGGGCTTGGTTTCAGAAATTTGATATGTTGCCATCTTAAACAAGTAAATATTCTAAACATACACTATGACATATGTTCTAAACCCATCAAGGTAAAGTGGCCCCAAATGCAGAGCTCTTCTTGTCTATGTCATCCTAGGTCTTGTCATTTAAGTCATTCCTGTCTCTTTAATCCTCAAATGAAATCAAGCAGATTTAAAAAAATATTTGCCAGCTTTAAAAGTTATTTTTAGAATGAGTTAAGAACTTTGCTTGGAGTTATTGAATATGAAAACCAGAAGCAATTACTGGGTTTTTCATTTTTATGAGTTCTATTTTATTCGTTGTAAAATTTGGCTACATTTAAAAATTTTCTATAAAGACTTTTTAGTATGTCATATTGCTTTTATTTTTATTCTAGAGATAGTTTTACAGTGTTTACTCAATTACTGCATTATTAGAAGTTCTTATGATGTAATCTTTTTGCTCATTATGTGTTTTTAAAAGAGGCGCTCTGGATTGGCATACTAGACTTATTTCTTAATTGTTGTGTGACCTGAGGCACTTTGCTAATTTTTAAGGTTTCATTTTCTCTTATCTGTTTGAGGTGGAAATTATGTCAAATACAATTTCCATGGTTAGTAGTGCAATGTAGATTTTTAGTTTTACCTGTCCTGGTAATATAAAGGTGAGGAAGCTTGGACTAACGTTTTGCTTTCTATTAAAAAATGTTATAATATAAATGTTTTGTTTTGTAGGTATATCTAATTTGGTATTTTGGAGCTTCCTGTAATCACAATGATTCAGTCTAGCATCACCTTGACAAACAGGACTCAAATCTTTACTGCTAAAGAAACTTGAGGATTTTTGCTTCCAGCAAAGTAGAAGGCTAGATCACCACTAACAGAAGGAGCTGGATATAATGTAACAACTTTTAAAAGTTCACAAGAAGGAATTCCTCATTTTCCAAAAATAAAGAAATATCAGAAATCTTGTGTGGTAAGCCAACACCAGATTTGTGGGTGCGTGAAGGTATTTTCTGATACAAGGAGACTTGCATTTTCAAGGCTCAACAATACCTTGTTCCTGTGCAAAGTGATTTCTACTACCAGTTTCTTCAGTGGTGTTTTCTCAGTGAAAAGACATGCTAAGGGGGAAAAAAAGTTTTTCCACCAGCAAAGATACATGCCGAGGTTACTTGTTTGTCCTTGGCTTTGACCCCAGGCAAGGCAAAAATAATGTATTTCTTAAGAAATCCTAAATATAACCCTGGCTTCATATGGAATTGGTACTTGGATTTATATAATCCCAATTTTAGAGATTAAAATAATGCTCCGGGGTGTGTGGCAGAAGCAAATAAAATTACTCTAGAAAAACCCATATTTAACTCAGATCCTCTTACTATTTTCATAAATTTAAATTAACTGGGGTCAAAATTAAAAATTACAGAATACTCAAGAAATAAGCCACCATGAGTGAGTCAGTATGAACACCAAACAATAGAATTTAAAATGTGCATCAATGGGAGTTTTTATTTTGCTTTGTTGGTTTGTTTTATTCATTTTCAAGATGGAATAGACTTAAGTATGTTTCTAGGTCAAGAGGAAAAGCAGATCTAAGTTGGAAGGGTAAGGGAATGTAACTGATGGAAATTATGTAGTACATCAGAAGGAAGATCAAGAGCAGAGGTTGAGCCTGGCATGGCCCAGTGGTTGAGAGTTGACCTATGAACCAGGAGGTCATGGTTCAATTCCTGGTCAGGACACATGCCTGGGTTTCAGGCTCGATACCCAGTGTGGGGCATGCAGGAGGCAGTTAATCAATGATTTTCTCTCATCATTAATGTTTCTATCTCTCTCTGTCTCCCTCTCCTTTCCTCTGAAATCAATAAAAATATATTTTAACAACAACAATAACAACAACAAAAAAGAACAGAGGTTGAGGGGAAAGGCCCATTTATCCCCTGAGGAAGGAAAGCTGATGTTGAAATGTTGAATTAGGAATGGACAAGATTGTGACAAATTCATGGTTCAATTTTTTCATTGTAATAGGAAGACCAAAGAGGTAAGAAGAGTAGGTAGTGAAATTGGAAGTTGAGGACGTGGATAAAACTTTAGATTCTGCATGGAAAAAGAGAGGAAGGTGATCAAGAAAAACAAGGATTGCTGATCAGTGTTGAGAGCCTTAGTGTGGATGACAGTGTGAACCATATTTATTTTGTGGGGTTGTGGCATTTTCTTTCAGCCATAGAAAGATGGAAAAACTGTAAAAATCACAATTAAAACTAAAGGCACATTTAGAGCATGGGCAAATGAGTAATTGGAATCTTTCATCAAGAAAAAGATGAAATTCTATTCAACGTTCAAATCTTAAGAAAGAAAGGAATTGTGTATAGGCATTTTGAAAGCTTTCATTGAAGTTGAAATGATTATAAATTTTAAAATTTTTGTGCTAGAACGAGTAAACATTAGCTACATAGAAAATTTCCTTACATAGACAAATACTGGACAAATAACTCTGCTGAATTTCTTTACCTTTTTACCTAATTAAATTGATTGCCAAAATATTTAAATAGCTTTTCCTCTTCCTCTAAATGTGTATAGCAAGGCATGGAACACGAAAATCAACATTAAAACGCCTTCAAATAATATATGCAGAAACTGCACACTAAGTTTGAAATCTTGACAACCAAAGAACAGTGCCTGTGTGAATTTTAGGTGGTTTCCTGTATCATCATTTCAGTGCTGCCACTGGAGTCATTTACTGTGCTAGATGTTCTAATCATTTATTGATCTTGTGGTAACTAGCATGGCAGCTGCCACAAAAGCCTTACCACATTTCTATGCAGAATGCTCTCCACCATAGCACCTGCTGTGAAGAAAATGAGGCATGGATGACAGATCCTTGTTGATTTCACTCCTAGCATGTTCCGCATGAAAACACCAACAACAACAAAAAAACACACCCCAAAAAACAACACAACAAAGAACAGAATCAAAACTTTGGTTCCGGAGATTCTGAAATAACATAAAATAAGGAAAAATGAGGGGATCTGAAACAATAAAAGGAAAAATGAGTTGAAAAAAGTGAACAAGATAAAACAGTTTTTTAAAAATGTAAAATTCAAAGACAATAAGAAGAAAGAGCCTCTCCAATATGATTTGGCGAAGGAGTTAAACATAGATGTACCCAGAGTGAAAGGAAGGAAGGAAGGATGGAAGGAAGGAAGGAAGGAAGGAAGGAAGGAAGGAAGGAAGGAAGGAAGGAAGGAAGGAAGGAAGGAAGGAAGGAATTGATCTAATACCAGTGGTTTTGGCAACTCACAGCTCTTGGCAAGCAAGTCTCTGGAGGTTCATGAAAAACATTAGGTAATACAGAGTCCTGTATAACTGAGTAGCTGCAATCAGTTTTGGTACTAGGGATTTCATAGGTTGCCATTATTTTCTTTTTGTTATTTTAACATTGTGATGTTTGTTTTAAAAGACAGGGAGAATTAGAATGAGATGTATTTCAGGCCTGACTAAAATATTTTCAGGATTAATACACTTCTTACCAAAAATCTCTGAAACTCATTATTTTGACTCAAAAAAGGAAGCTCAAGGAAGGTAGTAATTCCAACCCACCCAGTTGTTACGTGCTAATCCCTTGAGCACATGCTGCTTCAGTTCATCTATCCCCTGCTTCTGTTTCTGCCTTGGGCAAAGGAAGCACCTAGTGCCAGGTAACAAAATCAACAGAAACCTGCTCCCTGAAAATATGGCTAAAAAAGGTTTTTAATTTATGAATGTGACAAATGTTACTGCTTCTTACAAAATGATAATGGTATAAAATAAAAATAGAGACTCTGAAGAGAAAAGAAAATAAGCAGTTCAGGGTTTAAACTTTATGTCATAAAGCTCCTGTGCTTTATTTTCTAGGAAATCCTCTCGGGCTCTCATTCAGAAGCTACTTGCTGCATTTTATATAACATTCCTACATGCCTGACTATCTACTTTTTCAATTTACAAGTGGTATTTGGAATAGGCAAATGTAGAGAACCCTGAGAAATCCACTAGACTGCAATCTCCACAAGGGCAGAGACCATGTTGATCTTTTTAAATTTTCATTCCCAGTGCCCAGCATATGCTACCATATGGGAGAAGCACAGGAAATGTTTGTTGAGTAAATGAGTGAATGAAAATTAATTAGGGTTATCAGAAAACCTAGATCTTTTTTCTAGGAACCAGATGTGTAATATCCCGAGAGACCTGAAAATCCCAGTTGTGATGCTGTGTTGTCTTTTAGAGATAATTGAAGTTAGAAACTATTTCACTTTTATTCTGAGGTCTGTTAGCTTTGTCTTGAATGACTTGAACTGTGAAATTTATTACTGAGAAAGTTATCAACTACTTGGATTGAAAACAATCTCAGCCATATGAAAAATATGAACTCCAAGTAGAAAATTGATATCCTTTATTTGCTTGCTTTTTTTTTAAGCCAGGCTTATTTTTAATGTGTTCACATGTTTAAAACATAGCCCTTATTAAACTTAACTCTAAATTATTATGCATATAATCTAAATATTGTCTCAACCAAGAAAATTTTGATCAAAGTAGCAAAGTACTTATTGGCTTAATTCAACATAGGGAAGCTGGTGTTTCTGCACTCCAGTGGCTAATCCCATGCAGCAATAGTCCTTGAGAAGATTCCTCTGCTTCTATTTCTGAAGAAAAATGAAAAAATATCAAGGCAACTGAAAACAATAGAAACCTACTCCCTTAAAATGTGGTTTAAAATGAATTTGAAAACATGTCAGAATATTATTTTTTATGTGTTATAATCAGGAATGTGACAGGGAATAACCCATTTACCTAGAATGAGAGGGCTATCCATCAAACATATCGACTAGGAGCACAAACTCTGGAGCCAGACTAAGGTGCTTAATGCCAGGCTATTTAGCATCTGTATGACTTTAGTAATACTTAATCTTTCTTGGCTTTAGATTGTTCATCTGTAAAATGGTGGTAATAATATTATCTATTTAATACAGTTGTTGGGAAGATCAAATGAATTAATGTAAAGTTCATAAAAAAGTGCTTGGGATATAATTAGTGCTATCCTTTCTAACACTAGTAAGCAACACAGAACTTTAATCATTATTTTCAAACTGCAGAGTCTCTAATTGCTTCAAATACTGCATCACCAACACATCCAAGATTACCAGCACCTTGGCTGTATTTTCTGTGCAATTGGCAATCGTTTAACTGCTGGTCCTGTCCTAAGTGGACTTGGAAGATATTTAATGTTGCTTCCCCCAACACACCCAATAATTTAGTGGATTCTTTGAAGACAAAGTTTTTGGTGTGGCTCTCTCTTGGTTTAGACTAATGAATATATTGCATTCGAGCTGTCACACCCTCAAATAAAACAGTCAACCTCTAGGGGTTTAACTATCCATCCCCAACTTCTCTTCTGCTGAGGCCTGTTTTTCCTCTTAGAAAACATTTTTGTACAGTACCTAGGATAGCTCCTAAGCTTGTTTATTTCTAATATGTGGCCACATCTGTCCAAAGAAATCAGACATGATCTTTATGAAGCTAAGCCTAAAGCAGTTGTATTTCTCCTTCTGGCCACCTCCAAAGCAACCTGCCAGCATGCCCTGGCTCCAGAGTTCCTGGGGCAAGAGTCAGTCAATAGCCACTGGGTCCTCCTAATTCTGGGACAGAGATCAGGTTTTCTTAGTGCTTCTACTGAAGATCCTCTGTATCCCCAGCAACTATGCCCAGAATAACCCTCCTCCCAAATCCTTTCTCTGTTAACCCATTAATACTCTCTGTGTGGATTGCAGAGTTGTCTAATTCTCAACCATACCCCTTTAAAATGTTTAAATTTTACTGGATGTTGTCTTTCAACTCCTTTTAATATTCAGTATTCACCCTGTATTTGTGCCTCAGTTAAAATTTCTATTAAATACTGTTATAGAAGTGTAGCTTAGATCTATGAGGATATTAATTATAGAGGTTTTAAAAAGTTTAAAAAAAATAAATCTAGAATTCTTGTTTCCTGCAAATTCCTTTTTACAGGGTGTGTTGCTCTCTTTCCTTCATTCCTGGCCTGTTTGTCAACAGTCTGGTGGTCCCTGATCATCTCACATTTCAGAGTAAGATGCTGAAAGCTGACTAAAACAGTCAGAATCTTATTGGCTTGAGAAATGAGAGGATGGAGTTCAAGGATGCCAGAGTGACTGAAAATTTAGGACACCCCATAAAGGAGGATTCATAGAAAGAGAAATGAAAACCAAGATTCAAAATATGAAGATGAATTCTATTTAAATCCTTGGCTGACTTCTTATTATGTATGGGGGAAACTCCAAAACATCCTTTAAAAAGTAATAATTGAAAGGATGGAAAATTGAATAGGGTTTTAGATGCTTCACAAGGCAAAGAAGGCTGTTTGGAGTTTGAGTCCTTTTAAACTGGGGAGCTTGGTAAACCTCATGGGTTTTCCACTCATGCACCCTATCAAGCCTCCACAAGTTTTGGTGATTTAACTCCCTTCCAGAACAAAAATCACCACTTTTATGGGGAAGATAATAGATTCCAGCATTTCTACAATAAAACACAGTATCTGACATATAATGCAAATTTCTAGACATGCAAAATCAAAAGAATGTGGTCCATAATTAAGTAAAAAAAGATGAATCAGATATCAAAAATAGCATATAAGAACTTTAAATTTAATTTTATAAATATGTTAAATGACTTAAATGAAATAATGGTTATAAAGAGTAAACAGATGAGAAATCTCAGTAAATGTTAGTTCTCAACCTAGCAAGTTCCTCAGATGAAATTCAAAATGAGCTCTTGTCTGTGGAAGGCAAGGTGAGTCCAAAGTAAGAGGCAGACCACTCTGGATTGGTAGGTGTCAGTTTTAATAAGCAAGGAAAATTACCTATGAGTTGATAAGTGTTGGGTGGCCGCAACACACCTAGATTTATATACCTACTTGCCAGAATCTTACATGGAGGCCTTAATGGAATTCAGTCACATACACTGAGTGGCCAGATTATTATGATCTCTGAACGCATAATAATCTGGCCCCTCAGTGTATATCCTATATAATAAAAGGCTAATATGCAAACTGTCCCCTCGACCAGAAGTTCAACCAGCAGGCAGGCCGGCCAACCGCCCATGTCCCCTCCCCCTGGCCAGGCTGGCTGTATCCCGCCCAGTGCATGAATTTGTGCATTGGCGGGTTCCAGCCAGCCTGTATATATATATATATATATATATATATATATATATATATATATATATATATATGTATATATATATACATATGTATGTGTATATATATATGTATGTATGTGTATATATATATGTATGTGTGTGTATATATATATATATATCCTATCTAATAAAAGAGTAATATGCAAATTGACTGTCACACCAAGACACAAGATGGCCACCCCCATGTGTCAAAGATGGCTGCCCCCATGTGGACACAAGGTGGCCACCACAAGATGGCCTGCAGGGGAGGGCAGTTGTGGGAAGTTAGGGGTGACCAGGCCAGCAGAGGAGGGCAGTTGGGGGTGACCAGGCCAACAATGGAGGGTAGTTGTGGGGGACCCAGGCATGCAGGGGAGGGCAGTTGTGGGAGACACAGGCATGCAGGGGAGGGAAGTTCAGGGGTCCAGGCCATCAGGGGAGGGAAGTTGGTGGGGACCCAGGCGTACAGGGGAGGGCAGTTCAGGGGACCAGGCCTGCAGTGAAGGACAGTTGGGGGGGACCCAGGCTTGCAGGGGAGGGCAGTTGGGGGGGACAAGGCCTGCAGGGGAGGACAGTTGGGGGGGACACAGGCCTGCAGGGAAGGGCAGTTGGGGGGGGGACCAGGCCAGCAGGGGAGGGCAGTTGGGGGGGGGGACCAGGCAAGCAGGGGAGGGCAGTTGGGAGCCAGCAGTCCTGGATTGTGAGAGGGATGTCCAACCGCCCGTTTAGGCCCGATCTCAGTGGAATCGGGCCTAAACAGGTGGTTGGACATCCCTCAAGGGGTCCCAGATTGGAGAGGGTGCAGGCTGAGCTGAGGGACAGCCCTCCCCCCGCCCCATGCACGAATTTTGTGCACCGGGCCTCTAGTATATAAATTTACTATATATATATAGTATAAATATATATATATACACACTCTGAGTGGCCAGATTATTATGCATTCAGAGATCATAATAATCTGGCCACTCAGTGTATACAGTTCAGATGGTCTCAGCAATACATTGCTCTCAGAAGGCTGCATCCTTGAAAGGGCTCCTAGTGCAGAATGGTGGGTGGAAGATGTATTCTAAGGACAGGGAAGGGATAAGAACCACTGATTGCTTGTGTCCAGTTGGCAGGTCAACTGGCAGTCATGTCCTCTTGGTAACCTCCTGCAATAGTAAAGAAAGGAAATCTACAGAAAAACTATAAATTGTAGAATTGAAAAGTGCAGTGTCTCAAATGATAAAAATCACTGAATGGGCTGAATAGCAGATTAAATGAAGCAGGAGACAGGGCAATGAAAATTATCCAGTCTAAAGGAGAGAGAAAAATTAAGACTGGGGAAAAAAATTAGCACGGCTTCAATGGCCCATGGGATGATATCAAGTGGTATAACATATGTCTAATTTAAATTCCAAAAAAAAAAAAAAAAAAGACGAATGGGAAATAAAAATATTTAAAGAAGCAATGGCCTAAATTAAGTGGAAAACATCTATTTACAGATCCAGGAAGCTCAGTATATTCCAAACAGGATAAATACGAAGAAAACCACACCTTTGGCACCTCTCTGTGATGTTGGAAAGAAAACATAAGTTTAAATTTTGGAAGTAGTCAGAGAAACAAGACATATGACATACACGGGACTAGGGATATGAAATGTTCATCAGAAACATGGGCGGACTGAAGACAGTAGAATGGCATCATCAAGGTATTGGAAAAAGCCCCCAAACAATCGTAAATCTGGGATTCTATAGTCAGTGAAAATATCCTTTAAAAATGAGGGCAAAAGAAAGATAATTTCAGATAAATGGAAGCTGAGAGTATTAGTTATCATCGAACCTGTGCTTTCAAGAAATACTCCAGGGTGTTCTTCAGGCCGGAGAGAAATAGCACCTGCTGAAAACCGGAGCTACTGAAAAAAAAAAAGCACAGGAAATGGCAAAACATGCACACAAACATAAAATGTTATTTTTCTTTCTTGTCTTTTTTTTTAAACAAAGCAACTGACTAAGGTTTATAGAACATTTATAACACAAGTAAAACATATGACAATAGTAACAAATAAGAGGTAGTTAAATGGAATTTTACTATTGCAAGATTCTTGATTTTACATGAATTAATACATTATTAAGTCTAACTACCCTGTGGTAAATTAATCCATAGAATGGCCACCCAAAACAATTCAAAAAAGTATAGCTCAAAAGGAAACATATGAATTAAAATGAAATTCTAAAACTTATTTGGTTAACCTTCTCCCCCCAAGTAAAGGCAGGGAAGGAGGAATGAGAATAAAAAAAACAGGACAAATAAATCCAAGCAGCAAACTGATGTATTTAAAAGGATCCTAATCAATAATGACATTAAATTTAAATGGTCTAGCTGATCAATCAAAAGGCAAGGTTGATGACGACAGAGATGGATTTAAAAGGATGAAACAGAGATGCATTGATAGTAGATTCTGACTAATGTTATTCAGTAGAAGCTATATATTGTGAAAATTATCTTATATAATGTGATATTGCTATATGGCGTATTCTAGAACTTTCATAGATTTACCAGGCTTAACTTTAGAATCAAAAATAGGACTCACCATCAAAGGGTTACTGCATTTTCCCCATCCACTGGGGACTACAGCACCTATCCAGGCACTAAATTATCTCTTTTGGATGTTTACAGTCTGGAAGGCATTGAAATATCTAAAAAATAATGAAACAAGAGAACTGGGGCCGATACACCCTGGTTATTTTTTTCCCAAGTTATTACTTTCCTCTATATCATTCAGCACAATAGTGTGCATCTATTTTTAATGACACCCAGGAGATAAGATTCTTCTCAGCAACTTAGAGCAATGTTTAGCAGGTTTCTCTGGAAAGGAATGTTATTTATGTAGCATGACTCACTTGTGCTGCTTTTAGTGTTTATCCAAATCAATTCAAAATTTGTTGGACACTTGCTATGTGCAGTACACTGGAGGAGGATAATTAAAGGCAAAACAACATTAAAGAAGTGTCTATCCTTGTTAAATTTAAATGTGTGGAAAGAGATAAATAACAATTCAAGTAGTTAATAAAAAACACAGGGATTATGATACATATTAATTAGCTAGCAAAGACCATAAATGCAATACAAGCCCCTAGGAAGTATAGACAACTGTGAGATGGACTGATTAGGAACAACTCTACAGAGAACGTGAGACTTTCCCTGACCTTGTAATCATAGCTAAGGCTCAGATTGGTAGAGAAATGGATGAGACCCCCTTCCAAGTGAAGAAAACTGGGGGACACTGCTGTGCCACAGTAAATTTATTGTGCTGAAAAACGAAGGGCTGACGAGCCCAACCAGCGCAGAGGGTTTGAGTGGCCACACACCAGTGCCTAAGACAGGAAAAGCAGGCGGGGCCAAGATTACCGGAGGCCCTGAATTCAGGGTTGTTTCAGCTATCATCAAGAAGCCCTTGATGGGATTGAGGAGAAAAGTAACATTGTGAGGATATGCTATAAAAATTAAACCGGCGCCAAAACCGGTTTGGCTCAGTGGATAGAGCTTCGGCATGCGGACTCATGGGTCCCAGGTTCGATTCCAGTCAAGGGCATGTACCTTGGTTGTGGGCACATCCCCAGTAGGGGGTGTGCAAGAGGCAGCTGATCAATGTTTCTAACTCTCTATCCCTCTCTCTTCCTCTCTGTAAAAAATCAATAAAATATATTTAAAAAAAAATTAAACCGGCTTTGCCCTGGCTGGTTTGGCTCAATGGATAGAGCGTCAGCCTGCGGACTGAAGGGTCCCAGGTTCGATTCTGGCCAAGGGCACATGCCTGGGTTGTGGGCTCAATCCCCAGTAGGGGGCATGCAGGAGGCAGCCAATCAATGATTCTCTCTCATCATTGATGTTTCTATCTCTCTATCCCTCTTCCTTCCTCTCTAAAAAAATCAATAAAATATATTTAAAAAAAAAAAAATTAAACCGGCTTTGAAGAGTTCCCTGAATTGGAAGAGAGGTGATTCCTCTCATTTTGCCTTTAGAACAGCCAGAGAAGGACTTGAGGAAAGCAGAGTTGTATGTGAGAAAGAAGGAGCATATTTACTTTAGTTCACCTTTATAAAGCAGATAAATGCTAATCTTATTAATTGTGAAACTGTTTCAATGAGAACATTACACATTACTGAGCATCTGTGAAATGCTGCTCAAGAAAATGTATGTGACCCCAGTTGTGACATTTTAGTAATCATATAGTTATTTTTCCTAATAGATTAGAACTCAAATTGGATGAACAGCTATGGGTCCCCAGGAGGAGTGGCTCAGAATTTAAAAGTGAATCTTGGCATGACTTTATTAGCTCTCCTTTGCTCTTGGGGATAGAAGCTTTCTATAAAAACTTACTCTTTTATTAATAAAAATGAATTAATAATGCATCCATAGAGGCTTTCATTCTGCATTTCATTTTAGCTTCAGGCTTATTTCAATCCTCTTTCTGATAAAGTGGAAGCACATTTTTATCTTTACTTATTTGCTATGAAAGATGTATGTAACTCAGGCACCAAAATATCTAGAGCACCTGCATGAGTCTGGAAACTTTATATACTAGTTGGCAAAATGGTACACCACCAGATAAGCACATCAGGTGGAACCTTTGTAAAAAAGTATCTCAGGTGCTTTTTTTCTTTATTATAAAATGTTGGAAATTGAGTTAGGGACTGAATTGGGAGGGAATTGGAGAATATATTTTAATGTGGAAAAAAACTTTAGAGAAAAATTTATTCTTTTGAACTATTTTTGTGTGATACTAGCATCTGCACCCATGATGTTGGTGGGCAGCAAAGTCAATGAAATTTCCTTCAATTATACTTTGCCTTGATTATGTCACCCCGGTATATGAAGGAAGCTATATTTATCAAAGGAGGGCCTGGGAGCAAGATGGAATAGGACTTCTCGATTTGATAACATAATGACACTACATATTAGGTTATTTCAGGAAAAATTTGGTAATAATTAGGCTGGATATGATTTGTTGTTTATTATGGAAGAAAATACTAGGAAAACAGTGAATTTTGACTTATTTTAGTTTTTAGCATTTATATATTGTTTTGAATCACATGTGTCATTAGGATTTGGTGATCATTTAATTTATCCAGAATTCTACAAACCAAATACATTAGATTCATTGTAGATGGTCAGAATCCCTGACTGTTAAACGAACAAATCATTGTATGCTTCAAAGTGCTTTTACCTGAAGAACATTCACTAATTTTCAAGCATAGCTTTTGCATTATTTTCCAGCTCCTAAGACCTAGTTTTAAAAGAACAGTTAAAATAAATCAGGAAAAAAATCTGTCACAAGAGTATCCTTCTTGTTAGAATATGGACAAATACTTGGCCAGGCCATTCTCACTATTAATAAACTCTGGGATAATTAATATCTACTAACCTTTAAGGAGTGTGGAGAGGAAAACGTTTTACTTCATCCTCTAATCTCTTCTTGTTCTGAGATTTCAATCAATAAAGTATTAATTTCCACAAAATAGAAGCCTCTCACTTAGGAATATGCGGAGTGAATATGCCAAGTATCACATGTTGACTTTTATCTGCATTTCTCAGTGGCTTAGAGATGTCTTACCCTCATACCTCTCTATTTCTGATTACTTTCACTTGTATTTTTGGGAGTTGAGTTAGAGTGAGAGTAAGAGTAAGAGAGAGTGTTTATGTGTCTGGGTGTTTTTTTTTATTTTTTATCTCAGGAATGCTTTGCTGTGCTTTCATATGTTTTCTCCCTTTTTGTAATTTCCATGGCTTACGAATCCTTTCCTCATGCATTTTGTCTACATATTAGAAGTAGAATATTAACAAAAGGCATTCAAAAGCATTACTTATAAAAGATATTATAAAGTAGCTTCAAATACTCAATTCAGCGTGGAGTTTGCAGGGAAACCAGAACCTAATTTGCATTCTCTTCAAAAGAGTGGAATAGTTTCAAGATTGACTGTAACAAGCAAAACCATGATAAGATTGGTAGAAAAAAATTAGCCGAACCTCTCATTACATACATTTTTTTTATCCTTGATCTAGGATTCCAGACAAATGTGATATAGCATCTTATTGTGATGCCTGTTCCCAACTGATCTATAATTTTTATTGTGGCTGCATTAAGATGTGTAAACAAATTCCATCCTGTGTACACAGTGAAATCTAAGTTTATATCTCACATCTGAATGCATTATGTATTATATGAGATTTTAGCCACTAAGCAGTGGGTATGGATAATTGAGAAATTTGGTTGCTACTTGGCCAAGTGTCTAATAAAAGGCATGCTGGCTTTTATTCTTTCAGTATCTGTTGGACTATAGTTAGAACATTGCTTGGGAGTTCAAATTATTCATATATTTTTCTAACTGTGACATTTTCTATGTAATGATCTAAAAATACCTCTGATATCTCCATGATTCTGTTTTATTCAATTCTTATTATTGGGTGGACAATTGTGTGTGGTTGTGGAACGATTCTACTCCTGGAGTTTGTACAGGAATGGCAACAATAATTTTTAAAAATGAAGTCTGCTTAACAACAATCAAAGACAGTAATACTTTACAAAAGCAACATGTCAGCAAGAGAGATTTGAGGCTGGAAAGGAGGCACTGGACATATAGTAATGAAAAATGTGGAAAACTTTGATATATTTTTGGTTGCATTTTTTTCCTTTGCGTAATGGCTACTATTCACAAAAACATTTATTTGGGATTGAAATTTCTGATCCTCATGAAATTTCTAATTGTAACCGAAGAGCTTAACTAGTTATTTAGGTCCTATATTCCACTGTGTAATTTCAATCCCAGGTCTAAAAATGGTTCACTCAAAGATGTGTGCACCCAAAGACTTGTAGAGAGATGTAGAAAACTGTAAATGAGGCTCTAGGCAATAGCCCATGCACCCATCATCTGGTTCCTGTTCTCCTGACAAAGTATAGGGTCTATCAGGGCACAGCAGGTGGGACTTCGACACCTAGGCATGGGTGATAGGCTGGAAGGCAAAATGTTTTAACTCCCATACATTCCCATTATGCTCTGAGTGAAGGATTATTCTAGTCATAAATACAAAAATAGTATAGTGCTGGTAAGACAACTGGTTTAAAAATCTTAATTATGAAGGATGCTATTTATTTCTACTTTATTATTTTTTAAAATATATTTTTATTGATTTCAGAGAGAAAGGGAGAGGGAGAGATAGAAACATCAATGATGAGAGAAGATTATTGATTGGCTGCCTCCCGCATGCCCCTTGCTGGGGATCAAGCCCACAGCCAGGCACATGCCCTTGACCAGAATTGAATCTGGGACCCTTCAGTCCACAGGCTGACACCCTATCCACTGAGCCAAACCAGCTAGGGCTCTACTTTAAATTATTTTCACTTGATCTTATTTATTTATTTTTAAAATTTTATTTTTAATTATAGTTGACATACAATATTGTCTTAGTTTCAGGTATACAACATGGTGACTCAACATTTATATACCTTATAAAATAATTATCACAATAGGTGTAGTAACCATCTGACTGGATCCTATTTATTTTATATAAAACAGGTAAATTACCAGTTTGCATTATAGAATTTTAAAATGACAGTTACAATGCATGTCTAAGTTATATTTTAGCAGTCTTTCACTGCCTTGATTTTCTTTTTGAAATAGTTGTCTGTAGGTGGCAGCATTTCAAGCCTTTATGGTATGTATAAAAATACACAAAACAAGGTGTCCTACTTGAATGTGACTAGTAATGATTTGGGGGAAGCTTGATAAGACTCCCTAATATGCTGAGAAAAATCAAGGACTTGTTGAATTTTCAAGACACATTTGGCATTAATTGAAATAGTGCAGGAAGGAAAGTATCTGCCCACAAAATAAAATAAGACTGTGTTTTTACTCATAGCTGGGCTTTCCAAGGGTCATCAGTGTGATTCTCCATCCATCATGCTCACTAGAGCTCTGGTGGGAAGGAAATTCTCCCTAGCCATCCTTCTCAGAATGTGGGAGTGCAAAGAGCAGTCTCTGCTGCAGCATCTGTGTGGCTCCCTGACCAGTCTAGCAAAGGGGAGGAATTAGGGCGGGCACCAGACAATACCAGACTGGATGCCTATCGTTACAACGAACATTTATTGACTGTTTATGTGCCAGTTTGAATCTATTTACATAACATATGCTTATGGATTTATTCCTCACAACAACCCTAACAGATAGGCACCGCTATTCTCCATTTTGCATATGTAGTACTGATTCAGAGAGGGTAAGTGATGTGGTCCAAGGTAACAGAACTAGAAAAGTGGCAGAACTGCGATTTGAACTCACCCATCGTGCTCCCGAGATTTTGCACTTATCTGCTAGTCTATAGTGTATAGTCCTAGCCAGAGAAAAGGCTGGAGAGAGTGAGATAAGTCCAGCAGAAGGTCTAGTGCAGCTTTATGGGGCTGAGGGGGAAACATCACTTCTTTGTGCTTAAGGCTTTGTAGGGTATTCTTCTGAAGCTTTTGAGTCTACTTTTTGCCTGGTACTTGAATTCAGGTCAGCAATATTTATTGAGTACTTCCTATTATCTAGATATCATATAAGGTGCAGGGACAGAAAGACAGGCAGGAGACAGTAACACTCTACACTAAATCGTAGACAGATGTTCTTTATTTTATAAATGTCCTCAGAGAGCAAGTCCTCGCTGCTGATGTCCTTGAAGAAGTGGAATGACACAGTTTGGACCATCTTTGTTTAGGCTCCTGACTTCACTTGTTCTCTCAAATAGCATAACTAGCATGTACAGAAGGGCATCACCTGATAAAATAGTCATGCAAACACTGATGTGGCAATACTGCCTCTCTAGCAATGAAGGCATCATCTGAAGTTATATTTACTATCATCTAATTCCATGAATTACATACAATAAATTTGTGGAAACCTCATTCTTCAGCTGTTTAGCAACAACTGCAATTCTTGATCCCATGATTATTTTCTACAAGTGACTTTGAACAATTAATTAGGAATTAGAAAATGTGAAGATTCTTAAACTAACAAACAATATGTCCAGAAAGACTTCAGAGAGTTATTATTTCCATGTCTCTGAAATCCATGGGTTGCTGGAAACAAATCAGTTTCACTAAAAGAGAGATGTTGACAGGAAGCCAGGAAGGCTGGTCAACAACCTTAATTGCTCTAACCACTCACCCTTTAGTTGTTTACATTGTTAGCTGAAGCAGCCTCCACCTTTGTTTGTCCCATGTAAGTTTCTGTTATTTCCTGCCTAAGGGCTACATGTAAGTTTCTGTTATTTTGCCTAAGATGTTTTCCCCAAAACCTCAATAAAAGGGATGGCAGAGCCAGAGCAGTCGTCAGTTCTCCCACTAGAGGTGGACTACCGCCTGGCCCCCCATTTCGCCAAATTGAATTTCTTCAAGTCTCCATTCATTTGTGTGCGGCCCTTCTCCAGAAACTCGAACCCTGAACCGGAACCCTGGACCACGCTGGACGTGGAAAGGGATTCCTACAATGGGTTACATAGCAACTTTATAGGTAGAGATAATTTGGGGCCATGCTATTGGTGGCACCCCAAGTATTTCATGATATTAACAAAAATAACCAACATTTATTAAGTCTGGTACTATGCTAAGTTTTTAACACGCATCACCTCAGTTTGTCCTCTAAAACACCCATTTTTTTCACACATGGAAACAGATTCAGAGAGATTACTTGTCCAAGGTCTCATAGCTAATTGTGGTGGAGTGGGAATAGCAACCTGGGAGATTTGTCTAATAAGTGCATGTTCATGGCTACCTTCACGTACTCTCTAACCAAGTCATTTTACTTAAAGAATTCAGTTGGTGCCCAGTCATTCAGCATATCACAGATGTAAGCCCTTCCTGACTCCCTGAATTTTTAAAATTTATTGTGAGAAATAAATTCATCCCTCAACCTTACATTTTCACCTTTTCATTTTATAACTCACCATAGTCATCACTTTGCACTCATTTGTGTTGTGGCTTAATTAGTGTCAGTGTTAGCTATCTATTGATGTAACAAATTACTTCAAAGCTCCGTGGCTTAATGTGGCAGTCATAACTTATTATCTCTCGTGGTTTCCGTGGGACAGGAATTAAGATAGGGCTCCAGGTTGCCTTAAGCCTCAGTTGGGCTGCAATTATCGCCCGGCTTACTCATTCTCTGGCAGTTGATGTTGGCTGTCAGCTGAGGGCCTATCTGGGGCTGTGGTTGGGCCATCTATACGTAGCCTCTCCATCAGTCTGGGGCTTTCTTACAATATGGTGGCTGGCTCCTAAGGCACATAGTCCAAAGACAGACACCAACACAAAAGCTGCATTACCTTTTCAGAGGGTGGGAGGTACAGTTTTATAAAGTTACAACTTACACACCATATAATTCGCTCATTGCAAGTGTATTAAATATTTTTCAAAGTCTATACCTTTAGTACTCGTGAATGGATGCACAGTTAAATAAAATATATGCTAATGGTTAATGACACAATAAAGGTAATTAGGTATTTTTGAATTGGTAAGTTATCTGAACATCTCTGACTATGGTGCTTTATTTAAAAATGGGGTCCTTGCCCTAGTTGGTTTGGGTAGAGCGTCGGCCTGCGGATTGAAGGGTCCCAGGTTCGATTCCCAGTCAGGGCACATGCCCAGGTTGCTGGCTCGATCCTCACTAGGGGGTGTGCGGGAGGCAGCGGAGCAATGATTCTCTCTCATCATTGATGTTTCTCTCCCTCTCCCTTCCTCTCTGAAATAAAAATGGGGTCCTTGATTGGCAAAAAAGTATGTTGAGTGCCTGAGCACCACCCCACTATACATATATACTCTGTATGTTTATTGGGAACTTTCTGTACATATATGAGTACCCCAAGAGAATTCACACAAATTAACTGATAATGTGGCATTAGAGCAAGAAGTTCCAGCTAGAGACATTACTGACTGGCTGCCCTAGGTTCCTTCTTCCCACTTCATTGAAAGCAAAACTATGAGTTTGTTTAGGTATATGACTGAAATGCGAGCAGGTAAGATTAAATTTTATTCATGCCCATTAGCTCTGGAAAATAAATTATAATGTGAAGCCCACAATCTTCTTTCATGCATTGGGAGACGTGGTGTGAGAGCAAGAGGGTTGGAGGTGCTGCAGCCATTTGTCACCATGAGGCAAGTGCCAACCCAGATCCCTGACATGTTTCAGCAGCTAAAGTAGCCAACTTTGAAACTTCAAGGAGTCTTGATAAGTGAGATACTAAAATGTCCTTAAAGTACAAGCCATATTAATTCATATGTTTTGTTACTTGAAGCAGAACTTTTTCTAAATGACAAATTCCTGTGAAAAGAAAAAATGTTTATTGCTATTGGCAACAAAATAAAAATATGCAACTGCTCACTAAATAGTAGTGCTATAAATTAAATTAGTCTTAAGATTATTATAATTGATCATTTTTCTTTTGGAAAGATAGTTCCAGTAACAGTGTTTGAACTTTGTAGGCACTTGAGGCCATGGAGACTGTGTAGTAAATATTAAATTAAGATTAAAAGTGGTTTGCCCACGTTTTGAACTTTATGCTTTATGATATTAGAGTAGTTAGGGAGAAAACTCTGAAGATCTGAGCAAATGATTCAGAAAATAAAAACTTAGGAATGGAAACTATAAAATACCTCTATGGGAGAGACTGCTAAGTGAGGGATCATGTTATACCACTGCATTGTGTGCAAGACTTCAACTGGAGTCAATCAGAGTTACACAAAAATCGATGTCAGGATCTTTCCCTGAAACTGTAAATGAGGCAAGCTGAAAATCTGAATCATTTCTTGGTAAATGTCTGGGACTGCACCAGCCCGTCAGGGAGGTTAGGCGTTTGATGGGAATGAATGTGCCCGAGACTCTAATTGCTGGATAAATTAACAAAAAAGAGAGAAGTTTGTTTACTATCTTTCTATAAACGTGAAATAATTTTTAATTGCCCTCAGAACTTGTTCAGTTATTATTTTTCCAGATGGTTGAGTATTTTAATGAAAAATACTCACTTCTTGAAAAAAATGGTATCAGACTGAACTCTTTCTTTCCAATAATTTTAGAAAAAAAAAACTTTCCTGTTAGGCTTACATTTAACCTGCGTGTCAGAGGTTAACTTCTGGGCATTCCTGTTTCTGGAGTACGAGGAGTAGTTTAACAAGCACTACACCAACCACTGTACTACTCTCCATGACTCTTAGAAAGAGGGTGAGGAAGGGAGGTGAAACATTTGGCAATGTCAAGCCTTTGAAAACCATTTGCAAAGTATTTTTACATGAAGGGACAAGGAGTAATTAAAAATCATCTTCTAAGTCTTGAGATAGTCATAGAATTTAAGCAGAAGTTGTGATTTTAAAGAAATGCTTTAATTGATTGGATATTTGAAGAACCAGTACATAGTATTTACTTGAAGTTAGTGTTGATTTAGAAGCTTTTCTTATCAGTTATAATTACAGAGAGAATTACTTTTTTATTATTTTTAATCTTTAGTTATAAAAATTTTCATAGGCTTTTATCAGGCCAGTTCTATAATTTACAAGCTCATCATTCATAGGGATACGTGGTTACTGTATTTTTGTTGTTGTCTCTTTTTTGTGGGACACATTTTATCATTTTTCTTAGAATTTTATCATTCTAGTATTTAAGTTGGTGTCAGATATTTGCACTATGCATCGTTTTAGGATATGTTATAGGAGACCAAGGCAATTTTAATAAAAAGGAATAGCACTGATCTATTGATTGAATGATATGTTTTTTGTTTATGTGGGATTCATAAGAGATTCATAGTGAATAAAAGCAAAGGTGTAGACAGTCTAGTATTTCCTGACACAGTCTTTAAGAAATTTTCAGAAGGTGTGATTTTCATAGTATTGTGTGGAATTTGGGCTTTACAGATCATGTATTCCTCCTTCTCTCTTACACTTGAGTGACTGGAGGAGCCCCTAAGAGGTCCATTATCTTGTTGAGGACCATATAGTGGGTGAGTGGAATAGGAAGAGAGTGCATATCTTCTCACCTCTGTCCAGAGGTCTTTAGACTATATCATAATAGCACCAAAGTTTCCTAAGAATCCGCTGGAGGTCTATTCTTTTATAGTTATGTAAACCCTGTTTTCCGAAGACATTTGCATGATTACAGGTTCAATTAAATTAATGTACCACTACACAAAATTTGCATTTTTGTTTTTGTCTTAGAACAATCTCTTTAACACTTCAAGCTTATTTCTAGTTCCAGTGGTTTGGAATTTACTACATTATTGTGAGATCTACTTATACTGTTCATAATATAACTTCTCTGAGTTCCAGTAGGCTTGTTATACAATTGAGGATGTTGCTATAATTAATCTCTATGGTCCGGCCTTAAAATGCTATTAATCTACATACAATTTCCACTTATTTTTCTGATGAACTCTTCTGGGTATTTGCATTTCATTGTATTTCTCTCATTGTGGAATAAAGGCTTTCTCTGTGTATGTAAAATAATCCTGGGCATGAGTGGTTAGAAATATTTTTTGGCAAGTGGCCTCTTTATCCTTAAATTAAATTATGTTTAAGAATGAGCCTGAAGGTAAAGCCTCTGTCGTCTTTTAGAATGCCCTAGGGTCTGCATTAGAAGTAAGGCTCCTGGGCTACCCTGTCTTTCATGTTCTTTAATGCAAGTCTCTTGTTTCTGATCTCTCAGTCTTCAGATTTGTAGGTGCCAGAGATGGAGAGCTATTCCTCATTCTATCTTCTCCCCCCCCCCACACACACCTCCCTGAACTGATACTCTGGATAATCTACAGGCTCATTCTCCAACTTTGGTGCCATTATGATTTAATCAGAAGTGGTTGGATAATCTACAGGCTCAAAGTCCCTAGGGCCTTAAAGTTCCATGTTGTTCTTGGGTATGTCAGGGGCGGTACAGTTCCTAGCTGCCCAAAGACTTCTCAGATTGTGGTGATGAGCCTGGGAGTGCACTGATGGGGTTTGAGATGGGAGCCAGTAGGGCTGGATTCCCAGGTCCAGACTTTCCTAATGTGTCATGTTAGTGCAGTGTAAGGGTAATCATACTGACGATGATGGTGAAGAGAACTAAGCAGTAAACACCATTGGGGAAAACTGTAAATCTGTACTCATAGAGACAACATAAGGAGGGAAATTTCAAATTTTAGTTTGTCTATGAAAAAAAAACCTCCAACCTGATTTACAATACTTTTGTGATCTATTTTTAACTTAGTTTTATTTATTGCACACCAAAATAACAACTATGCATCACATAAACTATATTTTAAGTTTTATTGATTCTAGTATTTCATTTTACTAATGTACTCACCATTGTTCATATAATCTAGTCCTATACTCATGCGATGGGATTGTTGCTTCAGATGTAAAATAAATAAATAAATTGCATCCTGACCAAGGTGATTTTGAGCTAAAGAATTTGTGACTGCTAATGAATGCCCACCTGAAAATTGTCAGGTCTCCAGAGGCAGATCTTGAGAAGTTTGGAACAGAGGGCTTTTAATCACACGTTAGTTCTTTGGAAAACATTTTAAAAATAACATTTCTTGTTTGTTCCTACTTGTTCATTGTGAAAGTAATGAAAATAGAGGAAAACTTAATATATGAAATAATATTTACTTATACTTATACCACAGGTAGATAAATTTCAATAACATTTTGACATACACTTTCATAATTCTTTTATACACACAAACATTTTTTTTCTGGATTCAAAATCGCTCTCATCTATTTCTTTGGTTTCTACTTTAAAATATTAACTTTTTGGGGTTTCAGTAGATTCATAAAAAATGAGGGTGTTGCTGTAATTGATCTCTGAGGTCTGGCTCCCTTAAATCTTTGAAATTTTATAAAATTTCACTTATTCTTTGTATGAAAACTCATGCATACCAATATAAAAATTATTTTGAAACCCCTATTTTATACCTAACAATGTTTTTTGAACATTTCTATGTCATTTAAATATTATTCAATAATATGTTTTTAATGGTATATATTATCCTATTACATGATTAAAGATTTTACCAATTTTTTAAAAATTAAGGCTTTTTTCTAATTTTATGTTATTTTTTATGCTCATTTATTATCTTTGTAAATAAACTCTTCTTCCTATGTCTGATGGTGCATGTATAATAAATTTCCTAAATGTATAATTAATAGGTCAAATGAATCTCCAAATTTAACTGTTTTATAAATGCAGTGAAAATTACCTCCAGACATGATTGTGGCAGTTTATATACTCCTGAATTTTAGCTAAGCATATTATTATTTTAAAATATATATTAATCAAGCTTAATATGATAGCACATTGTTTTCATTTGCTCCTTTGTTTACTAGATTTTTCATATATTTATTAATCACCTCTACTCCTTTGCACATTTTTGCATGCATATTCATATACTTTATTAATTCCTTCTACATAATAACATTTTGCCACAGATATTACAAATATATTTTCCTGAGTTTATTGCTTGACACTAGATGTGTGATCTTGGACAAGATGTTTATCTTGCCTGTGTCTCAGTTTCTTTAAAGTTGAAGTGACCCAGTTCATCTGTTTAGTTAATGTGTTCTGAGTCTGAAAAATGGCTTATATTTGGGGACTGAGTGGGATTGTGACTTCTTATTGAAGTGACCACCCTCACCTTCCTACTTTTTGCCTTTTGAGTTATTACCTGGTTGAACAGGTTAAGTAGCATCATAGTTGGCTGCATTTCTGTTTGACCCCTAGAAGTGTCAAGCTCTATTAACTCCCAGCAAGTCAAAGCTCTTGGGTTGCCCATCTGGCCTTGCCAGTTGTTGAGGTAATGTTGGCTCTTGGCTTCTGGTGCTAAGCAACACCACTAGCACTCTCATCTCTGTTGATATTAACACACTCAGCACTGTGGTCACCTCTCCCATAGTCAGCCCTGGCCTGAGAAAAAGGCCACTATAGAACTTCTCAGTGATGCTAGTGCTCCTCTCTCCTGACCATGCTGAATGGGACCTTAATTGTTGCCCTCTTCTTCCGGTGGAGCATAATCTGATGGGTATTCCAGCCTAGGTCAATAAATCCTTGTTCATCAAATTGTATATTCTTGTCTCTTTGATGAAGTTCTCTCTAAATCCAGTACACTTTCCCAGCTCCTGTAAGGTAGCTATTTGTGCAACTCCTTGGGTATGTAGTCTCCTTCCTCCTTTGTTGGGCACAGCACAGCCCCATGCAGTTTATGCTGGGATTTAACCCTGGTCATCAGGCTGACAACCCGGAGAGGAACTGCAGCAGCTTCTGAGAGGGGTGTCTTGCTTTACATAGGAAAGGTCTCTGCAACATCTTCCAGCGCGGGAATGTATGGGTCAGGGTCCCTGCGTTTTCCTCCCAGGGCTCTGACCTTAGGACAACAGACCTTCCTTGACTAAGTATTGAATCATCTGGAACTCTGCAACTTTAACTTTCAGGTCTTTCATTTGCTGCTCAGCTGTGTCTTTTCCACTTTGTAAGCTATTAAACTTCCCAATGCTCTCACACTGAACCTTTAATAGCTTTTTAGTAGCACTGGGTTTCTTGTTATTCCTTTGTAGTTAGCAATACAATTTATCGGTAACCAGCCAACTCTGCTGTCTTTGTAGGCATTGTTCCTTTTTGCCTTTCAAATGCTTTCCCGGTCACCATTGATGACCTTAGCAAGTGGGCTGCCTTGTGATGTACGGAGCAAGGACTATCCATGCCTCATACGCCACTCAGAATGGGATCATCCTAGTCTGCTGGAGTGAACGCATTCCCAAACCTATCTCATTGCCTCTTTTCTTAGGCAAGTGTCACCATTTGTGTTACTGCAGGTTCTAAGGTTGCTCTAACAAATTACCATAAATTTAGTAGTTTCAAACATAAACACACATTTTTTCTCTTGAAGATCTAGAGGCCAGTAGGTCCAAAATCGGTTTCAATGGGCTGAAATCAAGCTGTTGGCAGGACCTCACCCCTCTAGAGGCAAATCTGTTATTTGCCTCTTCCAGCTTCTGGGGGCTGCTGGCTTACCTTCACATTACCACCTTCAAATGTCTCTCTCACTGCTAGTTTTCACACTGCCCTCTCCTCTGCTTGTGTTTATGTCAAATTTTGCTCAGCCTATCATAAGGGCATTAATGATAGCATTTAGGGCAAGCCTAGGTAATCCAGGATAATCTCTTCATCCCCATATCCTTAACCAATTACAGCTGAAAACACCCTTTGTCCAAATAAGGTACATTTACAGATTTTAGGGATTATGACCTGATATCATTGTATATTAAAATATAGCCTCCCACAACATGTACAAGCTTTATTGGGGGAATACCTGTGAAGAAAAATGGGGAGTGAACGAGAGATGGTGAGGAAAGCCTTCAATGTAGTTCTGACATCTTTGAAAGAGAGTGAGAGAGAAGGGCAATGTATGAAGTGTTTCAGGCTGCAATGCAATTACAGGATAGTTTGCCCAGGCTGACGGGAACTCCTCAAGTCAAAATATTCTACTGAAAAAGTCTGTGTCTGCAGGAATGGATTTGCATCCATAAATTCATTTGCAAAGTCATTGGCTTGGTGCAGCCCATTGGACGTGTGGCCTCGACAAAAATATGGTGGTGGATCCAGAAGACCAATAGGTTGACTGCTCAATCAACTATTTCCTAAAGCAGGAGAGCTCAGGAATGCATTTTCATGGCCACCACATCCATCCATGTACCTTTTCCTCAGGTATTGTTGTCAATCTTTACATCTCTAAAGATCCCTGACTAGATAGGCAGTCCATTAACCATTAACCAAGAATTAATTTAGACTTGTGCCAAACTCTCCTTTTACAAAAAGTGGAGCGAATATTATTTCATAAATTTCTGCTCAGAGGGAGCATTTCCCTTCACTACTCTCTTTCAGGGACACCCTAAGTGGGTTGTAATAAAGCAGTGATCTCTCATCAATCTTCAGAGGGAAGGCAGGGGAAGGTGGGGTGGGGGGTAAGAGGTGAACCAAAGGACTTGTATGCATGCATATATGCATAACCAATGGACACAGACACTAGGGATGTGGGGGCATGTGCTGGGGGTGGGAGTGGCCAATGGGGAAAAAAGGAGACATATGTAATACTATATGTATTACTTTAAACAATAAAGAATTTTAAAAAAGAAAAGAAAAAGAGCTTAGCTGATGACATAATACCTTGTAGACATATTCCTAAAAAAATCTGTGCTTTTCCTCCTCTATCAGCTAGTCATAAAGCTAGCTGTGTACTAGTAGGTCAGGGAGAGGCACCAAGGCAGTGGGGTAGGTCCTATGCAGTCTGATTTACCAACGCATCAAATTTACTTATGCTGTTTAGATGGTCTAGACTAGACCATGTTGAGCCTGATCTTGAGTGTGCCATTTTAATTTTAGTGTGGAATACTGTTGCACGTGTCTAAGTTCATAATTTGGCACATAAAATAAAGCCTCATTCATGATGGACAGCTCTGATCACATAGTCACATGGTGTTGTGTGCCTCAGCCAGACTTAGTTCCAAGCCAAGATGTACTTTACAAATGAAGACTGGTACTTGGAAGGTAATAGCATATTCTTAGTCCCAAACCCTAAAATCTGTGTTGTGATTCTTCTATTGAGCCTTCTGTCTGCTAAAGTCACTTCAAGGATCATTTACTATGCTTGGACATAAAACATAAATGGCAGGGCCACTCACACCACACCTTGTACCCAATGTTGAGGCTTTTCTTACACTGGAACACACTTAAAACGGGCAGCTTTATGTATTACCTTGTGAGTGAGTTGGGAAGCACATCTAAATATGGTTTATATTCTCCCCAAAATCTAAAAAAAAGGCCTACTAAGCACTGTGCCTCTTTCTTCATAGTAGGAATGCTAAGGTTAGGCAATTTTTCTAATTTTAGAGAGGCTATCTTGACCTGCCACAGGCCACCACTCCTCTAGAAACTTCATCTATGTGGCAGGTCTCTGAATTTTCAAGGTGTTTATCTCACCTCCATCTGGCATCCACATGCCTTTCAAAAAACATCTTCTATTACCACTTCCTGATCACCTGATCTAATTAACACATTGCCACCAATGTAATGAACCAACATGACATTCTGTGGAATATCAAGGGAATCAAGGTTCCTCTAGTACATAAGACTGAGAGTCAGAGCTGGCATAGCCTTAAAGTAAAAGAGTGAAGGTTAATCACGTCTAATTTTCTCTATTACCTGTGATAGAAAAGAAAATGTTTGCTGGGTCAATGACTGCATAAAAGATGCCAAGAGCTGTGATAATTTGCTCCATTGATGATACCACATTGGGAACAGCAGCTGCAGTTGGTGTCACGACCTGATTAATTTAATGACAATACATTGGTATCCCTGAATATACATGAGGCTTTTGCACCAGATAAATAGGGAGTAAAAAGAGGATATGCTAGGAATCATCACCTCTACAGCTTTCATGTCTTTGATCATGGCACCAATCTCCACAACACCGAGGGATATACTATTCTTTCAATAACAGGGTAGAAAGTAAAGGAGGCTTCTTCTTCTTCTTTTTTAAATATATTTTTACTGATTTCAGAGAGGAAGGGAGAGGGAGAGAGACAAACATCAATGATGAGAAAGAATCATTGATTGACTTCCTCCTGCATGACCCCTACTGGGGATTAAGCCCACAACCCAGGCATGTGCCCTTGATCAGAATTGAACCCGGGACTCTTCAGCCCGCAGGCTGATGCTCTATCCACTGAGCAAACCAGCTAGGGCTAAAGGAGGTGTCTTACATAATGACCCTTGCACCATGAATTACAGAACCAATGTGCAGACACCTCCAGTTTGGGAGGGAGATAAATAAAAAATGGGTCTGTAGTCACAGTGGATCCACTATGCGGAAGGCTTGGGCCAAGAGTCCATCTATCACCTTACCTCCACAAGTCTCTTTGACAATCTGACTTTGGTGGCATTTCAGCTCTTTGGGGATGAGCATCAGTTCAGTGTAGTACCTGTTAACCTCTGAATGAGTGTTTCCCTTTTTTCTGTGCATAGTCAACCTGATGCACGACCACATGTGCCTCTGTGGAAGGCTTGGAGGAAGGGTTTTAGTAAACATTTGTGGCCATGTGAAGGGTCTGCTCCAGGCCCCAATCAAAGGACTGTGGGTTTGAGAATTGGCTTCAGTTGAAGATCCAGTTAAGTTCTCTTTTATCACAATGATTCACATCAAGTTTCTGCCACTAGATCTGGAATACTATTACTTTTATGTGTCCAGGAGTATTTTAATGGCTGCCCATTTTTTCATTCCTCAGCATCTTCATACTCCATTAGCCACCACCAGAGATCATTTTACGTTAAAAGACTTTGATTACTGCTTCACCCCATTGACTTATTAGGGTAATTGCACACAGCAAGTCTCTAATGATTACACAGTGCCACCTGGTCTCTATCCATATGCAAATGAAGCAGGGAGCCCAATGTTAGAATGGCAGCTGCAACCATCATCTCTAGCCTATAGAGAACAGCTACTGTAGAGTTTTTCCAGGATGTTGGTCTTCCCCACACCAATGCATTTGTTAATACCTTTGTGGAGGAGATGTCCTCTGGGTCCTACCAAGAGGAATGGTTAGAGGTAGCTAAGCAGATTACACATAGTAGTTATATTCCAATGTTATCTCCCTAAATCTTCATACTCCTATTTGATGCCACATATGACATCTTATACTCATTGTCTTTAAGCCACTAATGAACCCATACTTTAAATTTTATACATTTCTAGGTGTTTAGTATTTGGAATTTTTTATGGTGATATAGTGTGCCAGATTGTAAGAAATGTGTTAGTTTGTGGTGTAAGATTAATATTTGCATTAGTTAGAATATCATCTACATTTATTCATTATTTTATATTCCTTTTGACTACAAAATCTTTTGATGCTTTAATTATCAGTTAAATACTTCTTATATTATTAACTAGAGGCCCGGTGCACAAAATTCATGTGTGTGTGTGGGGGGGTGTCAGTCCCTCTCGCAATCAGGGACCTCTCTTGCAATCTGGGACCCTTCAGGGGATGCTGGGCCTAAACCGGCAGTCAGACATCCCTCTCGCAATCTGGGACGCTGCATGCACCAGTAACCATACTTTTCATACAGGTAAAAAGCATCTTGCTGTTGTATGGGCTACATTTTTTTTGCCCTAATTATAAAAATAGTACATAACATGATCCTTCTGAGGCAGTAGTAACATTTTCCCCATCTTATGGGTGGAAAAACTGAAGCAGAAATTAGTTAAGTAATTGGCTTTGTCACACAGTTATAAGTGTCAGAATCAGGGCTGACCACAAAATGTGCAAGCCAGAGTCTGTGCACGTCATCCTGTTTTTTCAGTGTTAGAGTAGCCTTGCCAGGTTTTAATTTTTAAATCTAAGAGACTGTTCCCAATATATAGGGTAGGGTCCTTAGGCCTGGCCTGCAATCAAGGCCATCTGCAGGGCGACCGGTGGGCGAGGCGATCGGGGGGGGGGGGGGGGGGGCTGCTAGCACCTGCCTTGGCTGGTGGCCTGGCACTGCCCGCTGGCAGGCCCTGCACCCAATCGCTGCCACCGGTCATCTCCCACTGCGGGGGGGCAGACATTCAATGCAAGAGCTTCCCCTGACCAGCATCTGCCCCCTCGTGGTCAGTGAACATCATAGCAACCGGCCGTTCCACGCGTTGTTCTGCTGTTCGGTCAATTTGCATATTAGGGTTTTATTATATAGGACTAGGGGCCTGGTGCACAGAATTCGTGCACAGGGGTGTGTGTATCCCTCAGCCCAGCCTACACCCTCTCCAACCGCTCGCCTGCCTACCTGCCTGATTGCTCCTAACTGCTTCTGCCTGCCAGCCTGATCACCCCTAACCACTCCCCTGCCAGCTTGATCGATGCCTAACTGCTCCCCTGCCAGCCTGATTGCCCCTAACTGCCCTCTCATGCCAGCCTGGTCACCCTTAACTGTCCTCCCCTGCTGGCCTGGTCCCTCCCAACTGCCCTTCCCTGCAGGCCTGGTGCCCCCCAACTGCCCTCTCCTGCTGGCCTGATGGCCCACAACTGCCCTCCCCTGCCAGCCATCTTGTGGCGTCCATCTTGTGTTCACACGGGGGTGGCCATCTTGTGTGTTGGAGTGATGGTCAATTTGCTTATTACCTCTTTATTATATAGGATATTATTTAATGTTTTTTAGTATCAGCCTCTATTATCAACTCACAACTAAGTTTTCATCTTAGTTTCTTTCGTGTTTTTATAAATCTCTGTGATTATCCTCTGCATTCTATTGAGTTTCTTAGTACTGTCTTCCTACTTATTAATTCTCAATTTGACTGTGTACACTATACAGTTTATCTGCTTCATTTCATTTCTCATTTTAATTGCTTTATTTTATATTTCCAACATCTTAACTTAAAAGCTTGTCTTTTTTTTCCTTTTACTATGTCTCATTCTTTTCTTGTTTATTTTTCAAATTGAAGTGATACCTTTGTTTTTCACATTGGAAATTTGTAATATATTTATTTTAAAGTTTTTAGATGTTTTTATGAGATGGATTTCATCTGGAATGAATTGCTGTACCAATTATTAATTTTGTTGCTTGCCTTTCTTAACATTGGAATTTCTATTAGCATTTTAATTGCTGTATAACAAGTCCCCACAAACTTAGTTGCTTAAAACAACATCCATTTATTATCTCACACTTTTCATATTTCTGAAGTCTAGGGACAGCTTAGATGAGTCCTAAGATCTAGGGCTAACAGGCTGCAATTAAGGTGTCAGCCAGGGCTGAGGCCTCATCTGAGGCATGAAGTCTTCTCTCAAGTTATGTGGTTGCTAGCATAATTTATTTCCTTGCAGTTGTAGAACTCATGGTGGCTTGCTTCAGAGGAAATATCTCTGACCTTTTTTGTAGAGCTCACTTAATTAAGTTAGGCCCATTTAAGATAATCTCGCTTCTTATTATCTCAAAGTCAATTGATTAGGAACCTTAATTACATCTCCAAAATCCCTTCTCTTTTGCCATATAAGGTAACATAATCCCTGGAGTGACATTCATTATAGTCACAGGTTCTGCCCACTCTGAAGGAGAGAGGATTGCACAGGCATGTACACCAAGGGATGGGAATCTTGAGGGTCATTTCAGAATTCTGCTCATCACTTGTTTTATAGATTATTTGGGTGAGGGAGGTGCATCCACTCTCAGTGGAAGTTTTATACCCTACTTGCTTTACTCATCTCTGAGGAGTGGTTTTGCTGCCTCCCTTCAGCCCAATGGTCCCCAATCCAAAACCAGGTCTTACAATTTTTTAAATGCTAGTTTCCCACAATGATGC
Organism: Cnephaeus nilssonii; assembly: GCF_951640355.1. Taxonomy (NCBI): domain Eukaryota; kingdom Metazoa; phylum Chordata; class Mammalia; order Chiroptera; family Vespertilionidae; genus Cnephaeus; species Cnephaeus nilssonii. The sequence goes on from NC_137080.1 coordinate 46,886,937, forward strand.
TGAGGATGCTGAATACAGACTCTGGCTAGTGGGGAAGAGAAATGTAGCTGGCCTTAGGTCCTGGTCTAGAGGCTGTTTTAAGTCTTCTGCCTCCCTAATTTGGACTATAATCTTGGGCGACATTCTACAAGAATATATATTTTAAATTATTTATTATTTTTTAAGCTTCATTTTAGGACTTGGAATGGCCAGAACCTAGAACCAGACTTCAAAAAGTGAACATGGTACTGGCTTTACGTGAAACTCTGGGTTTCCTTTGTCCCCACTGTCAGCTTTTGGCCCAAAGCCCAGCTATTCTATGGTTCTAGTTCCCACTGACCATTTTGCTTTTCTGCCCATTTCTAGTCCATCATTACATTTAACTCTTAAGTTCTTTAGTATTCTCATTTTATATTACTTTTTTGTCATTTATTTATCTCTAAAACAGAAAATTTTCAAGAATAAATTGATTAGGCCACTTTTTATTTATAAATTATATTAAATTTATTGTTTCTAATCTCAAATTAAGCATTTTTGTGCTTTAATGAGAGAACTTAACCCATTTACATTTATTGCTTTGCAGATAGATTTGGTCTTTCTGTTATACTGGCCATGCCTGAAAGTCCTGTTAGTGGGCATGAAATGGCAATGAGAGAGTCCATTCATGAACAGAATCTGGTGAGTAGTTCTGTCCCTTTGGATCACTGTGTTGATTTGTCCCATTAAAAATATTTGAATATAATTAAAAATATTGTAACTGTCTCTATTACTAGAAGAAAGTTGATTAATTTTATAAAACTGTTATTAATAAAATGTCAGAGATTTAAGTGCAGACTAAGTCTTGGTCTTTCTCACAAGAGCTTGCCTGAAGAGCTGCCACTGCTCCTCCAAAGGCTTTTGGTGCACATAATGCAGTGGCTTATTTCAGCTATTTCCTCCAGTGGCTCTGAAGGGCATCAACTACTTACTTCTTGGACCTCATGAATAAAGAAGAATTTTTAAAATTAACTTTTAATTTAAAATAATTTCAAATTTACAGAAAAATTAAATATAAGATGATGCAGAGAGTTCCTGTATACCCCTCACCCAGTTAAGGTTAACACCTGGTATAAAACATGGTACACTTATCAAAAGACTAATGGTAATTCACTTTGACGGAATTCTAGAGTTCATTCAGATTTTACCAACATGTTCACTAATGTCCTTTATCTATTTCAGGATCCACTCCAGAATAACAGATTGCATTTAGTCATGATGAGTAGATTTTTAATAACTAAATAACACAGATCCAAAAACATTTGATTTGACAACTCTAGAACAAACTGTAGCTGTGTCTAGGATATGAGTTTTGAAGCTAAGATTCATAGGGTCTACTGGTATTGCCTTCTGCGAAGAGCCTTATGATTAGGGCCCAAGATAGCATCACACATAAGGAGGCATTATTTTTATTGGTTGCCTTGACAATGTGGAGAGGAATGAAAGTGGAGAAAAGTAAAAACATCAAGGCATTGATGTCATGTTTAGTTGCGCCTTCTTATGGATAGGAATTTGTCACTAATACAGAAAAAAAAAAGTCAGGAATTCAGAACAGGTCAAGCTGAACCAAAGGAGAGTCTCAAAATGGATAGCGGACCATTTAACACCCCAGAGAGCTGGACTTGCTAAGCTGGTTTCCCTGGATACTGGAATACTCCCTACCCAGTGGAGTTGAATGACCAATTGTTGAACATTTGAATAAGTGTTAGAGAATGTACTGTGTGTCTTATAGGGGTGTAGAGTTACTAAGAAGGCAAACTGTCTTTAGAGGTCATTGAAAGAAGATATTCTTTACAAAGATACAGACTTATTATCAGGAAAAGCTTACCTTTGTGCACTTTTGATATGCTTGTACTTCTACTAGTAGCTAGGAGGGTTGAAACATTGCAATATAAATGCCCTACTCTTGACTATAATATTGACTATATTCAATAATATTGTAATCACAATGCATGGTGCCCAATGTGTACTTGAAATATTAGAAGGATCACTTTGTAAAGTATAGGGTTGTCTAACTACTATGTAGTACACCTAAAGCTAATGCAAAGTAATCCTATCTAATAAAAGGGTAATATGCAAATTAACCATCACTCCATCACAGAAATGGCAACGCCCATAGCCACAAGATGGCGGTGCCCAGTCCTCTCAGCCCAGATGGAGTCCTCCAGTCCCAGGGGGGTGGCCGCTGAGAGTGGGCAGCATGAGCAGCCCAATCCCTGGTTGCAGAGGTCCTCTGGGTAGCAGGCACGGAGCAGCCGGGGTGAGGGGGGAAATGCTTTGTCGTCGCGCTGGCGATGAGGCAAGCATTCCGCGCCCAGCTGCAGATGGGCCTCTGGGCCTCAGAGAGCCTCTGGGAAGCGGGCACAGAGCGGCCAGGCCCCGCAGAGAGCTACTGGCGCACAGATTTGTGCGCAGGGCTACTAGTATTGATATAAAGTGTAATTGAAAAATAGAATTGTTTTAATATATATATATATATATATATATATATATATATATATATACACTAGAGGCCCGGTGCATGAAATTCGTGCACGGGGGGGGGGGGCAGCGGGGAGTGTGTCCCTCAGCCTGGCCTGCACCCTCTCCAATCTGGGACCCCTCATGGGATAACCAGCAGTTGGACATCCCTCTCACAATTCAGAACTGCTGGCTCCTAACAGCTCACCTGCCTGCCTGATTGCCCCTAACTGCTTCTGCCTACCAGCCTGATTGTCCCTAACTGCTCCCCTGCTGGCTTGATTGCCCCTAACTACCTCTGCCTCGGCCCACACCTGGTACCCAGGATTCCCTCCTCCAGCTGACCACAGGCACCCAGGATCCGGGCTTCTCTCCCTCTGGTCAGCCATAGGCGCCCAGGCTGGCTGCAGCCTTAGGGGATGGTGGACAGGGGGCTTCGCCTGTGCTGCAGCTGCAAGTGCTGGCGCCCAGGACTGCAGGGTGGGCGGCTTCTTTGTCTCCCAGGCCACAGCCAGCCACAGGTTCTGGTGCCCGGGACTGCAGGGTGGGCGGATTCTCCATCTACCATGCTGTAGCCAGCTGCAGGTGCTGGCACCTGGACCACAGGGTGAGCGGCTTCTCTGTCTCCCAGGCCACAGCCAGCCACAGTTACTGGTGCCCAGGTCTGCAGGGTGGGTGGCTTCTCTGTCTCCCAGGCCACAGCCAGCCGCAGGTGCTGGTGCCCAGGACCGCAGGGTGGGTGGCTTCTCTGTCTCCCAGGCCACAGCCAGCCGCAGGTGCTGGTGCCCGGGACTGCAGGGTGGGCGGCTTCTCTGTCTCCCAGGCCACAGCCAGCCGCAGTTACTGATGCCCAGGACCGCAGGGTGGGCGGCTTCTCTGTCTCCCAGGCCACAGCCATCCACAGGTACTGGGGCCCAGGACCGCAGGGTGGGTGGCTTCTCTGTCTCCCAGGCCACAGCCAGCCACAGGTACTGGTGCCCAGGACCGCAGGGTGGGCGGCTTCTCCATCTCCCGGGCTGCAGCCAGCCACAGGTACTGGTGCCGGTTTCTCCATCTCTCCCAGGACGTGGGGCGGGTGGACATGGGGTGGGCAGCTTCTCAGCTGGCTGTAGCCTGGGATCATAGGGCAAGTGGCTTCTTCATCTCCCAGATCGCATCCACCCTCAGGTACTGGCACCCGGTTTCTTGTCTCCCCCAGGACGTGGGGAGGGCGGCTTCTCCAGCTGGCTGCGGCTTGGGATCACGGGGCAGGCGGCTTCTTCATCTCCCAGGTCGCAGCCAGCCTCAGGCGCTGAGGCCGGGTTTCTCAGTCTCCCCCAGGAGGTGGGGCAGGCGGACCTGAGGCTTCTGAGGCTGGCTGCAGCTTGGGATCATGGGACGGGCAGCTTCTTGGTCTCCGTGGCTGCAGCCAGCCTCAGGCGCTGGGGCCGGTTTCTCCGTCTCCCCAGGACGTTGGGCAGGCGGACCTGAGGCTTCTGAGGCTGGCTGCAGCTTGGGATCATGGGGCAGGCGGCTTCTTGGTCTCTGTGGCTGCAGCCAGCCTCAGGCGCTGGCACCTGACTTCTCCAACTCCCAGAGACCTGGAGAGGCTGGGGGGCGGGGCTGCCGCCATGTTTTCAGTTTAACTGCATACTCACTCAGATTGAATGGTGGGCGTGGCTGGGGCGTGGCTGGTGGGCGTGGCTTGTGAGTGTAGCGGAGTGATGATTTGCATACTACTCTATTATTATATATATATATATATATTTCAGAGAGAGAGAGAGAGAGATAGAAACATCAGTGATGAGAGAGAACATTGATCGTCTGCCCCGCACTGGAAATTGAGCCCGTGACCTAGACATGTGCCCTGACTGGGAATCAAACCTGACCTCCTGGTTCATAAGTCAATGCTCAGCCACTGAGCCACACTGGCTGGGCAGAAAAATAAAATAAAATAAATTCCCTACTCTTAGATGATCAAATGCTCACAGGATTCAGGGGAATGCAAAAGTAGCATCTCAGTCTTGAGTCAGATGCTCCAACTACACAGTGTCCAGTGGAATTTAGGAATGCCTTCTTGGCCCTACGCATCTCAGGCTTCCAGATCTTCAGGCTCAGTTCTTGAGCTCCCTTACATAGCCTCTCACAGTTAGGAAACTCAAAATCCCTGCATCTTTTGACTTCTCTGCTTTCTCTTCACACCTCCCAGCTACAACTGGCCCCAGTTTCTCCTCAGCCTCAGGAGAATTATTATTCATTTCCATCTGTTTCTATTTTAGATAGGGTTGGAATTGTGTGGGGTGGCTGCATTTTGGATTGTGTGGGAGGGGAAGCTGCAAAGCAATCAGACACATTACTCAGACATATTACAGTGCAGATGTCCTGTGCACTGTTATGCTAAGAGGTTTCTTTCTCTAGCGTCAGTTGCAATGCCAAATGTCTACTTTTTCTCTCCTTGCTTAGGTGTGTAACAGGAAACCAGAAGGGAGTTGGCATTTTCAGGAATCAGGAAGGGAAGGTGGGAGAGTGGGACAAAGATGAGGAAATATCTGTTCTGCTTTACTTTTTATATACTTTTGAGTTCTTTAGATTTGCCAGTTTCTCTCTCTCCCTCTCCTGCATTTCTATTTGGACTCAGTGTGTGGGCTTGTTTTTCTCCTCTGGTGCATTGGGAAGTCTACATTCTATTTTTATTGTACTAGAGGTTATTTTTTCCTTCTTGTACCAAATTTGAAGCTCTTTCTCTCTACTGAGCAATGCCAAAAGTGAGAGAATGTTTATTGCAAAGCTGAAATTCAAACCTAAGCAGTTTTATTCCAGCATTGTTATTCTTCATTAATAAGCTCTTAAACTATACGATGATGTTTCAATCATCTTCTCATTTAGTCTTTATTTTTAGCATTATTTCCTAGTCTTTTTAACAAAAAATATTTAGAGCAAGAGTTTTTGAACTAGGGTTACATACTTCTGGGTTATTCCTTGTCTAAGTTTATCTCAGCCAGTAAAGCATGGGTTATTTTACTAGAATGGCATTTATCTGAAGACTTGGGAGAGCATTGTTGACTCTTTGTCATCATATATATTTACAAAGGAATCTAGTTTTGTATGTATTTTCTGTGTATACTGTGTGTGTGTGTGTGTGTGTGTGTGTGTGTGTGTGAGAGAGAGAGAGAGAGAGAGAGAGAGAGAGAGAGAGAGAGATTACCTAGAAAAAAGAAAATATGCAGAGTATATGGAAAATTCAGCATATTATGTACTCCATGAAACAATTAGTATTATGTTAGTATGGTAGATGAAGCAAAGTGGGGTATGCCATGATGTTAAAACATATGCTCATGTCACCCGCTCCAGGCTTTTGCAAGTCTGTCAGATAGAGGAGCAGGGCTGTGTGATTACTAAGTCTCTGGGGGACCATGTAGCTTTTTTTATTACCACTTTATAAATCATTGTTTTATTTCTCAACTTTAATAAGTTGCTAACCATCCAAACTAAGTTCCATCGGTTCAATCAATTCAAATTTGTACTGTAAATGTGCTTTATTAATTGTTAATTTATAGACATATGACTTTGCTTCCTTCCATTTCCAACCAAAGTGATTCTTTTTACAAAAATATCCTCAGATGTTACCTTTTATTATTTGTTTGTCTTCAACTACCTTACTTAAATGTCCTCATTTACCTTTTTAAAGATTTAAAAATTATATTTCTCTTTGGAACCTGGATCTGTGAAGCATAATCATGAACAGAGTAAAGTACTAAGTATGAAAAGGAAATTGAGAACAATATGAAATCATCATAGATTTCAGTAGATAAAGGCATTATGCCTAAGCTTCCCACAATGGACTTGACAACAAAGAAGATGATAGCTCTTCCAAACCACACCACTAAATTGATACCAAGCAGTACTTACCAATCTAGAGAAACTTTGAGTGTACTTAAATGACAATTTAAAAGTATAAGCTTTTATTATTGTAGAGATGCAAATGAACCTAAATTTTTGGTGTGTTTATGTAAGAAAACAATGAGGAATAACTTCATTAAAAAACCATTCTTTCCATACTATTTAAAAGGAACTGTGTTCACTCTCTTTGTACATATAAAGTTATTCTTCTTCTTTGCTTCCAATTCCCAAGTTCAGACATAGCTCAGGTTCTTCTTCAGTGGAAAAAAAAAAAAAAAAACTCCCCTTGATTAACTTTTAGCTTTTTAATTCTTCCTCTTTCATTCATCTTATCTTGGAATTCCTATTATGTATAGGTTAAATATTTCATATTTGTCTTTTAAGTATCATTATTTGGGTCTCTTAAACTTCTCTTCCTTTTATATGTGATTTTATTAACTTTTTATCTTCTCCTTAATATATTGAGGTATTTTTAGAGAACACTTATTACATTTTGGGAGGGGGGGAAGGAAACAAAAATAATTATTTTTAATTATTTTGATTATTTTTGTTTCCTTTGAACAATATCCTATTTGAGAGAGTTTTGATTCCAGAAATAGTAAGTTTGCTATTTGGATAACTGAAGAGCAATTAAACAGAGTTGTGAAAATCTGATTGAAGATATTACAGAGCTACCTAGGTAGAGAAGACTTACAAGACAAAAATGTGATGAGAAGGGAAGATCAGGGAAGTGTATGTCAGATATTTGGTCCTGTGTTGTTGTTTTTTAAACCAGAAATTACAATAAATACTCGTAAATGGAGAGCACTTCCCACTAGCCAGAATTTCTTCCATTTTGATATATTATGACTTATTTTATGGGAATCTTGGAAAGGAGGGTTTGATTTTTGTGATAGCACTAACAACTTCCCTCTGGATGTCCCAGTAGATGATTATGAGATTCATAGGATTAAGAGGGTACAAAGAAGAAAAGATATGGCTCCCTCTGACTCCCAAGAGCTCACAATAGTTGTCCTTATGAGAGACAATCCTTTACACAATTCTGCCTGTAGAAAGCAGATTACTAACATTTGACATGTGAAGAATTGGGCTAAGAGCAGAAATATATTTAACAACACATGTTCTTTGCCTTTGAGTGTTTCAGAGTCTAGATCTATGGGGCCAGTAGAAATATTTGGATTCTCCCAGAAGCAGACCTGAGACAAGGATTTGACAACTCATTTATCTGTGTTTCTATTTTTAGAAATTTTAGTTTCTATGGAGAAGAAAATTTAGTTTCATTGACATTCAATCCTCTGATTTTATACTTGAGAATAGATAATTTAAATATATTTTTAATATTTCGTCAGGTATGGGTAGTTACTGTGTGTGTGTGTGTGTGTGTGTGTGTGTGTGTGTGTAAAAGGTGGATGTATTGCTATCATATGTCACTTCTGCTAGAGTAAACTTGTGGTAGTTTTAGCTTGAGAAACATTATTGGCTATTATCATCTTCTTTTCAATAGTAGGGGCCAAAATAGGATTGTATCCCAGTGGAAAAGAAAGATGTTTTGAATCAGTGTAGGGAGAGTTGCAGCATTCCTTTATAATTAATGATTTTTCTGGTTATTGAATTAAGAGGCATTTATTGCCCTCCGCTATAAGCTGGCATCCTCAATGATGAATTCACTTTGAACTGTAAAACAAAGAGAATTTTAAAGTATAGATTACAAAGAGATGACAGTCTCTAGGAGGGTGACCAGTACGAGGAAATATTTCCATTTATCATGTAGATTTATATTTTATCCTGTGGGATTAAGAAAGAGAAAGGTACTCTTTTTGCACAAGGATCAGTGAAGTAAATCTTAGTAATAAATGCAAAGTTCAATTTTATAATTCCAAATTATTTAATACTGAAATAATAAAAAGTAGCTCAAAGTCTATATTGATCAAACATGTAAAGTAATTTAAACCATGAGTAACAGTAATACCATCATATGGATCTTGCCAGAACTATTTAAGAGATTCTAGTGGGCCAGGTGATAGGTGGATCAGGAAATACGGCAGTATTTGTAAGAGATGGCAACCCCAGAAACCATGCTCGAGTACTGGTCACTGTGGGGTTCCTCAATCTTATGGTTTCATCCAGTCAGTTCCAACATCTTTACTTGTCAATACCTAAAGAGATCTCTTTATCTTGGAATTTTCTGAGATGCACTGAGTCCACAATATGGCATAAAGTATATAGAGTTCACCAAAAGTTAAATGAAAAGTAAAACAACAGCATATTCAAGGCTTAGGTAGAAAATCCTTCTCCTATTGATTTACCCATCCTCGCATGAGGCATAAACATTTTGAAGTCATGGAAATGGAGGGAAGACAGAGAAGCCTGGTATTGAATAATATATAGTATTAGAAGCCTAGGGTAAGCATGTGTGGGAAGGAGCCAAGGTTGACTGCCAGGAATAAACGTTTAGTAGAGAGCTGAGCCAGGGCAGCACTGAAGATTTTGCCAAAACAGAAACCTGGAAAGCAGCTGAGATAGCAGGAGGCAGTGTCACTGAGTCATCTAAGTGTATCAGATAACTTGCATCTCTTTCTGGCCTGGGACTGTTTACAATAGACTGGTTGGATGTGTGTCAGGAAAAGTGCTGACTAGTACCCAAATACTAGAATACTGCCGAGACCACAGATAGGGTTGAGGCCAACAGTGCCTCTGAGGCAATTCTTTCTGCATTCATCTTCTGGCTTACCTTCTTCTCTGCTAGTGCCTCTACTCCTAAGGTCCATACGTCATGCTCATCTGGTGCCTCTGATATCTGCATGAACTGCTGCATTTTTTTTTAGTACAGAAGTTGAGGTTTGCTTTAGAATTGGCAAATTTTGAAGGGGTAAAAATTAAGTGGAGCTCAAGAGAAAACACCCAGAATATGAGTCCTATTAGTAAGTGTCTTGTGGGAACAATAGCATTCTGATTGACTGAGGACATAAAGAGAGGGAGATCCTAAAGCTGGATAGAGTGAATGCCAAGGCAAACTCCCTATTCCTTAGTGTTCCTCAGGACATCACTGTTCAATATTATGTGAGTCCTTGAAATCACATACTAGAGTGTGTGAAAAGTATATCGAAGATGCATTATGGTCTAGAAATGTTTCCCAATGCTGGGATTTGCAAGTTCATATTTTGGCTGGGAAATAGTAATTTTATTTATTAGTGTGTATATGAAGAGCTCATGAGAGAGGGAGAGGGAGGGGAGGGCATGCAGAAACAGAGAGAGAGAGAAGACTTCAAAGATAATAATGAGGAAAATCAGATGAGACTTCCCAAAAGGGTTGTTGCCAGGTGGAGTCCTGACAGCTGAGTGGGAGGTATCCAGGGAGAAAAGGTGTGAGTGGGTAGAGATGTGCAGAGAGGGCTTTCCAAGCAGAGGGAAAAACCTGCAGATGAGAAAGTGGGAGACATTAAAGAAACTGCAAATAGTTAGATGTGGTGCAAGTGGGAGAAGGAGGACAGACAGTGAGAGATAAAGTGGGAGGCATAAGAAAGGATGACATATGTAGGACTTTTTTTTTTTATTGCTCTGCTAGGGAATTTGAACTTTTTCCTAATAAGCATGGGGGAGCCCAAAAAGATTTAAGTGGTAAATATCATGATCAGATTTGTGTCTAGAAGTCCTTCTGATAGCACTGTGAAGGATTGATTAGAGGTAGGTAAAACTGGAGAGAGGAAAGCCATGTAAGAGGCATTTGAGAAGTCTAGGAGAGACTTGATGGTGGCCTAAAATATGGTAGTGAGTTCCTAGCTGGTATACTCAGTGGTTAGCACATTGGCCCACAGACTGAAGGGTCACGAATTCAATTCCAGTTGCAGGCTCAGTTGCAGGCTCGATCCTTGGCCCCAGTCAGTGCTCATGAGGGAGGCAACCAATCCATGTGTCTGTCTCACATTCTCTCTCTCCCCCCTGTTTTTTTTTTTTACTCTCTCTAAAAATCAATGGAAAAATATCATCAGGTGAGGATTAAATATATATATATATGGTAATGAGAGCAGAACTCAAGGTAAGTGAGTAGAGTGGAGAAATATTAAAAAGGTAGAATCAAGGGAAGGGTGGGGGTAAAGGGGAGAGATCAACCAAAGGACTTGTGTGCAAGCATATGAGCCTAACCAGCGGTTAAGGACAACAGGGGGGGGGAGCGGCATGTGTGGGGAGGGGTGTGGGATGGGAATGGTGGGATGAGGACAAATATGTGATACCTTAATCAATAAAGAAATTAAAAAAAATAAGGTAGAATCAGTTTCCAACTACTCTGGTTATTACTTCTTTTTTTTAAATTTTAAATTTAAACATCAGCTTTTCTGAGGTATATTTGACAAATAAAATTGTACAAAGTGATGAATTGATATACAAATTCACTGTGAAAAGATTCCTCCCATCAACTCAACAAATTAATTCACACTTCTACCACCTCACATGTTTACCTCTTCCTCCTTCTCCTCCTTCTTCTTCTTTCTTCTTGGTGAAAACTTGTAAGTTCTACTTTCTAAGCAAATTTCAATTATGTTATACAGTGTTACCAACTATGTTCACTACATTATACATTAGATCCTCAGACCTTATTCATTTTATAACTGAATTTTGCACCCTTTTACCAAACTCTCCCTCTTTCTCCTACCTCCCAGCCCCTGTCAACCACTTTTCCATGTTTATTTTTTGTTTTGTTTTTAGATGCCACATATAAGTGATACCATGAAGTATTTGCTTTTCTCTGTCTGGCTTATTTCACCTAGCATTATACCCTCCAGATTCATCCATGTTGTAGCAAAGGGCAGAATTTTCTTGTTTTTTAAGACATTTGATATATATTCGGTATTATATACACACATCACATATTCTTTATTCATCTGTTGACAGACACTCAGGTTGTTTCTATACCTTGGTTGTTATGAATTATGCTGTAAAGAACATTGGTGTATAGATATCTCTTCAAGATAATCATTATGTTTCCTTCGGACATATACCCAGAAGTAGGTTTGCTGCATCATATGGTAGTTTCTTTTTTAACGTTTTGAGGAACCTCCATAATGTTTTCCATAGTAGTTATACCAACATCCCCATCAGCAATGCATTTGGGTTATCTTTTCTCCACTTCTTGCCAATGTTTTTTTATCTTTTGTCGTTTTGATAATAGACACCCTAACAAGTGTGAGGTGGTATCTCATTGTGGTTTTGATTAACATTTCTCTGATTATGGGTGATATTGAGCACCCTTTCAGTACCTGCTGGCCATTTGTATGTCTTATTTCTTAACTATATGCTACTGCTTAGGTCTGTAATGTGGGGGGGAAAAAGGATGTGACTTTATTGGTTTCTTCTCAATATGAACATCTCTGCTAGTCCCTTCTGCAAAAGGCTTTCTATAGAACAGTGCCTTTTATAACTACATGGGTGAATTTATATACTTGCCAGAATTTGGGTGGGAAAACATCTTTCAAACACGGTGTCCAATAGAAGGATTCCATTATTTAGATTCTTTTTCTGGGGGCAATTACTTGCTATCTCATGCCATTAACGATCCACTGGTAACTACAAGTGGATTTCAAGCTTTTGTCTGCAGTATTAAGGAGGTCGTTCCAGCTGTCTGTTTCATGCTCAGTCATGCTGAAAAATATTCTCCTTTGTCTGAGCTAGTGTCTCTGATGACACTTCAACAAGATCAATGATTAGCAAACATTTAAGTTCATAAGAATCCCCTGGGGAGCTGGTTAAATAATAGGAGACCTAGGTCATGCCTTCAGGTACACTGACTCAGTGCATATTGGATGGGACCCAGAATCTCCATTTTTAATATGTGCTCTAGGCGATTCTGAAAAAAACAAAAAATCAGGCAATTATATTGCCCCCTTTATCAATAGGGATAAAGCCCTTTTCTATAATTTGGTTGTTTATGTTGTACTTGATCTGAAGTGGAACTTGAAATAAATCCATTATAGTAAGTAATAAAAACATGATTCTGCTTTATATTCATTTCACTATTTTAATAAGCTATAATCAATTGAAAATAATGAAGCTTGTTAGGTGAATGGTAAGGTATTCCAGGATGTTAAAAGTGGCCTTGCATGACATTTAGAAATGAGGCTAACCTGATGATAGGACAAGGGCAGTTGTATCCTGCTGAGCGGCTTACAGAATATGCATGTGTTAGAAGTACAGGTGTGTCCTGGGGGGTCTGTTCTATAGTCAGGCAGCATCAGCATCAGAAATGCAAATTCTCAGCCCCACCGTGACCTGCTGAATCAGATATTTTGGTTTTGGGTCCAGCAACCTGTGTTTTAACAAGCCCTCAGGTGATTCTTATGGACATGAAAGTTGGGGATAATTGGTCTAGTGCACTTATGTCCTTCTGGAGATTGTACGTTTGGGTTTTTAAAGTTTAGTAGTTTCTCTTAAACGGTGGAGATGTTGCTCTTCTCATTTCTCTTGAATAAATTCACATTTTAGAGAGTGTACTTAATTGGGATTTAGTTTACCCTAAAGGGATAACCAAACCAAACCAAATAACAGTGGATTTAAACTGTAAAATTGTTTTCTCTCTTAAAGTACAAGTTAGGCAGAACAATCCGGGACTGGTTTGACCCGCCCCAGTATTAGAGACCCAGGCGCCTTTTATTTTTATTGGTCAGTATTGCAGATTCTGCATCCTCAAGTTCCCCCTTTATCTCAAAAGGCTGCTCTGGTCAGAGCACATACATCTACATTCCAGTCGGTAGAAAAGAGAGAGGAGAGGATGCATACTTCTCAGACGTCACTGCCACTTACATTCCACTGACCAGGGCCAAGCTATTGGTCAGTATTAGGATATGTAGTCTTGATGCTAAAAGGTGATATGCCCAGCTAAAATTCAAGGGTTTTATTATTAAGGAGAAAAAAATAAATTGGGTAATGAGTAGAGGGTGAATCAGTTGTTTCCGTTGCAGTGGGAATATACAATTATCTGGGAAGTATACATTTCTGACATGTTCCTTTTTAATACATCTTTACTTTCTTTACAGATAGCTTTTAATTCATGTTTCCATCTTTCCACTTCAGATTTTAATCCAGTTTTTATTCATTCTCAATAAGTTGGGGAAAATAATAATTAATTCTACTGAAGTTAAAGTGATGAAATTATTCTTATTATATTTATCTATTCCTCTATGTTTCTATTTCTATGTCTCTCTGAATGTGTACATAATGTTCCCATGACAAACTTCTGCTTTTCTTAAACATCATTATTTGCCACTGTATGTTATGTATGTGAATATAAAAGGGAATTCCTATGTTTTAGGATAATGGCCCACTTTAACAGAGTTTATGAGTATTGCCATGTCAGAGAATGATTCCAGAACCTTAAGGGAAATATAAAGTATATATGATAATATCAATGACTTATTTTAGACAACTTTAAATAATTCCATTTTCCAACTTAATATTTCCTGAAGTTTGAACCAGACAATGGCTGAATACAAATGTTTTATATGCTATTTAGTGGAGACATCTACTGTTATTGAAAATCCCTTTCTGTAAAATATTCAGTTCTCCAAGCTGATTGCTATTAGCTGTTCATATCATTTTAATTAGAAGAAAACATGGCTGCTGAAAATCAGCCGATGGTTCTATAAATACACACATCCATCCTGCAGAGTCCAATTTTAATTAACCTTTTATCATGCCAACCTTCCACTAGAATCTTTCAGGGCTTCCAGCCATTCATTTTGTTCAAAAGCCACCTGGGCTATTTTTCATCCGTATGCAATCCAGAGCTATGAGAAAGTGCTCATGGAATACAAGCACACTGTTCATCAGCTGTCACCTACATCCCTTTATCTAAATGAAAAGATGCCCAGATGTAATACAGTGGGATATGGTGGAGGGGGAAAATCAACAAGACAGAATAAACCCCCTCTTCTTTTTTCCCCTTTTATCTCCTCATTTGGGCCACAGTTTGTATTGTGGCCTGCTTTGGGCATGTTAGGTTTCTTAACAATAGACTACTTACTGGTAATTAAAGCAACACCCTGCTGTAAAGACTGGAAATCAGTCTCCTTTTTACCTGAAAGGTGTTTGCATAAACTATTTGTTGCAAAATCCATATTTGATATAAAAATGCATATTCTGCAGATTGATTTTTGTATGTTGCTATGACCCTGTCTGTGGAAGAAATGGCCAGATCAAAGTACAAAAGGTGGCTGGACCTGAATTTACTTCAGTCCCTGGTTACCTGAAAAATCAGTTTTCAGGAAAATGTTTCTCATTGTTATGCAGTCAATGGAAACCAGCAAGCACAACCATAGCAACCACTGCTGGCAACTGACCTTAGTAAGCAAAGAGGCCCGATATTAATTCAGTTTCTATGGTTATATTAAAAATTATGGGGGTTTTTGTACTTAAAATTTACAACTCTCACAACTCAACATGCTTAATACAGTAATCAAACATCAACTACATTAAATTTACTAAGCTTACTAAAATAGCTGAATGATAAAACTCTGTCATTTGCAGATCATACCCTAGATCTATAGTGGTGATTCAGGGAATCTAGTTTTAAGTGGGGAACACAAGCCTCTTAATGGCTGACCATTGAATACTTGAAACTCTTCATTGCTATGATCCTGCACTATCTGATTGTTTCTACTTATCTGACCACCTTTTCTGTCTTTCTGTTATATCTTTTCCTGAAACTCAATTCCTTAGGGAAATACTTTGTAATCTATATGCATATTAATATATAAATGTTAGTTATTGCTATTGGGCAAGACAGAAAATTAGGCAACCAGGAAAATGGTTAAAACCAAGGGTTCAGACTTTAGGATAAGGACAAAGTCAGATAGGTATTGGGTCAAAGTAGAAAGAAAAGGACAGATGTGAATCTGGAATGGGTGAGCTATCCAGCTAGGGCAGCAGGCAGCTCTGACATGACCCCATACCTCAGCCCTCTCCTCCATCCTGTCCAAACACTCCCCTCACTCTACTCATGCTTGGTAGGCCTTGTCTGAAATGGCCCCCAACGAGCCCCACTTCTTGGTATTCTCATCTGTGGATAATCCCTTCTCCTCAAATGGATTTAGTGATTTGCATTTGATGAACTAATTACAACAAAATTAATTGGATGTCACTTATGTGATTTCATCACAAAAGACAATGACTTCATCTTGCTGGCACTCTCTCTCTTGCTGGCTCTCTCTCACTTTAAAGCTTTTTCACTCTCACGGAGCAAGCTGCAGTGTTGTGAGCTTTTCTATAGAGAGATCCACATATTTGAGCTGGGAGTTAAGCCATGCCTGGAATCCTGACCCAAAGAAACTGTAAAATTGCTGTTGTTATTTTAAGCCACCAGGATTTTAGGATAATTTGTTCCACAGCAATAGATAAATAATGGAGCCAGATTGTGAAACAGCTATCCAGAGGGCAGGGAAAAGGATTGGAGTGTGGAAGGGAAGGGTCCTTTCAGCATGCAGACGGGTCAGTATCCAGAGACACAGATCAGGAAGAGTGGAAGGGACAGAGGGAGAGAACCGAGAGAGAGACACAAAAAATATAACCTCCCCCAAAGGTTTGTGTTTAAACTGGAAACAAGACAAGAGCAACATGAACATTTAATAGTAAAAGGGCAGAAGCGTTGTAGCACAGCGCAACCAGAGAAACCCTCGGCTCTCAGGGTGGAGCACATTGCATGACCCCCTGCTCCTCCTCACAGGTCACTACACACCCAGTTAGAGAAATCATTGGCAGCTCCATGGCAGCTCCTCGCAAAATCCTTGGTTAAAGAACTTACACTATGTATACTGTCGCAGGAAAGCATAACTCAGACTTCTGGATCACAAATTATGGACCGTATATCATGTTTTATATTTCACGTTTGATTATGGAGTGGCCTGATTTATGCAGATGTTATGGAATGGGGTGTGTGAGCGTGTGTGTGTGGAGTGTGTGTGTGTGTGTGTGTGTGTGTGTGTGTGAGAGAGAGAGAGAGAGAGAGAGAGAGAGAGAGAGAGAGAGAAGAGAGAGAGAGAGAGAGAAAGAGATAATGTGAGAAAAAAATACACTTGATGTGCTATCTAAGCCACTTACTGTAGCCATCCTGCTGAGATGCCTCTCGCTCACAAACCTTGGTGTTTGCAGGATATGCCACTGAGAAAAAAAAACATGTTTCTGCAGACATCTGTGGCTGAGCTGATAATAGCAAAGAACTTTCTGCAGTTGTCATCCAAGTTGGGGTTCAGAGAATGCTCACAGTTCCACCAGGGACTGCTGGGAGAACAGCTTCAGGAATGTTGTGAGTGATAAACCTAGATCTCAGATATAAAAATTCCCCTTTGGTCTTTTGAACTAGAATTTTTCCCAGAAAGACTTCCTTTAGCAGTTTGTGCCTAGGACCACTGAACAAGTAGCTTCACCTAATTGATTGGTAGGCTCTCAGCACATGACACTTTTTATGTCTCAGATTTTCCAAAAGAGATTTGGCTGCAGTGTAGGTGGAAATGGCACCTATAATCAGAATCAGCTATCCTTTTCTTTGCTCCAGCTACTGATTTGTGCCTTCTGAAGAGAAAGACATGGCTGATACATCCCCTCCGATGTGCCACTGGGCCTGCCCCTGTGTGGAGCTGAACCATGCTTAGTGTCATGTGCTTAAGTGTTAGCATTTCCCTCAGTATTTATGGTTGTTGTTCTGCCTTGCTCATGACTCTCTATAGCCGACGGGTAAGCTATATTTTCTCCTATGTCCTGCTTGAGCTGATTCACTGGCAGCCAGGGATCCTTGTGATCCACTTCAGGTGCAGACTCTACTACCTCTGGAACCACGACCTGCTCCAGTATGAAAGTCAAGGCGCTGAATGAGCACCTCTGACAACTCACTGCAATTAGAAAAAAATCTCTCTTGATCTGCTCATCTTAGAATTTGGCTTCCATGGGAAGGTGGGGAAGAGGCGGTGTCTTCAGGTATGTCATTGCAGATCCAAACCTCAGTTATAGGCATATGAACATATGTTCACAAAACTATTTTCTCAAATTTTTAATTGAACTTATTGGGGTGACTTTGGTTAATAAAATTACATAGGTTTCAGGTATAGAATTCTACAATACATCATCTGTATATTGTGTCTTGACCTTCCCTAGTCAACTCTCCTTCCATCACCATTTATGCCCCCTTTATCTTCTGATTCCCCTCACCTCTCCCTTCCCTCTGGCAATCACCACACTGTTGTCTGTGTCCATGAGTCTTTTTTTTTTTCTTTGCTTAATCACTTCACCCTTCTCACCCAGCTCCCAACACCCTCCACTGTGACAGCTGTCAGTCTGTTCTTTGTATCCATGAGTCTGTCTCCATTTTGTTACTTTATTTTGTTCATTAGATTCCACATATAAGTGAAATCATATGGCACTTGTCTTTCTCTGACTGGCTTATTTCACTTAGCATAATACTCTCCAGGTCTGTACATGCTGTTACAAAAGGTAAGAATCTTCTTTTTTACAGCTGAGTAGTATTCCATTTGTATGTGTACCACAGCTTTTTTATCCACTCATCTACCGATGGGCACTTGGGCTACTTCCAAATTTTGGCTTTTATAAGTAAGGCTGCATTGAACATAGAGGTGCATATATTCTTTCCAATTAATATTTCGGGTTTCTTTGGATATATTCCCAGAAGTGGAAAAGTGGAATTATATAAGGCAGTTCCATTTTTTTTTTTTGAGGAAACTCCATTCTACTTTCCACAGTGGCTGTATCAATCTGCATTCCCACCAACATTACAGTGCATGAGGGTCCCCTTTTCTCCACATCCTCCCCAACACTTGTTTGTGGATTCATTGATGATAGCCATTTTGACAGGTGTGAGATGATATCTCATTTTGGTTTTAATTTGTATTTCTTTGATGTTGAGCATCTTTTCATATGCCTATTGGCCATCTGTCCTCTTTAGAGAAGTGTTTACTCAGGTTCTTGGCCCATTTTTAAAATTTAATTGTTGTGGTTTTTTTTTGGTTGTTTTTGTTTTTTTGGTGTTGAGCTTTATAAGTTCCTTATAAATTTTGGATATTAAGCCCTTATTAGATGTATTATTGGTGAATATGTTCTCCTTTTCAACACATAGTCTTTTAATTTTGTTGATGATTTCCTTTGCTGTGCAAAAACATTTTAGTTTGATGTACTCCAATTTATTTTTTATTTTTCTTTTGTTTCTTTTGCCCAAGGTGACACTCCTATTTTTCCTTCTAGAGTTTTTATGGTTTCAAGTCTACATTTAAGTCTTTAATCCATTTTGAGTTTATGCTTATCTTTCATGCCAAGTACTAACTTGTGTTAATGGTAAGACTATGTGCATGTCTTCCTATGATAAGTTTACATATTACGCATTTTATATCTAGTAAATGACAGAACATATCACTTCTAGTAAATATTACAAATTTGGAAAGGAAAGGATAATTTATCATTATGGATTTCTTCAAAGTTACCTGAGGGCATATCTGAAAGATTCATATCCTTTCTGATATGACTTTACCATAAAGATTACCTTTAATCAGGGTTCATTAGTGGGTAAAAAACTATGTTGTAACTTATCACATAAAGTCTACAGACCACAAGATATCAATAAATAGAAGAAGAAATATTTCATCAAGGAAATGATGCCCAGGTCCTGGGATCTTACTCCCAGTAAATTCAGTTCTTTTTCTTCTTAAACAAAAATAATTTGGATCTCACTAAACAGAATGCTTAAACCTTGCAGAGTTAATGATAGACAGTGCTCAAGCTGCTGTGTATATTCAAGTCTTCAGAATAGCTGTAGGTTTGCAAATATCTAGCTACCTTAGAAAAAGTTTTCTTTATCATTCATAAAAAATGCATCAAAAATCTTCCACCAATAAAAGACTTTCTCCCTAAGGCAAAAGCATTGTCAGCCCGATTCTTGCTTCCTCACTTCTTCCTATTCTTGCAATCAAACATGATAGAACCAGACTTGAGATGAAGGTGTGTATTATTTTCAGGGACTTTTCCTGGTAAGATGAAAGAGGAGTTTTCTTCCATCCTGTGTTTAAAAACTACCCTCCAATGTCCCTGAAGCTAGAAGCACTGGAATTTTGTACTATTCTTTTTGAATTACTGATCTTCTGTGTACAGCTTTTATTTTGGGGGGGTAGGGAGGAGAGTCTGACTTTTACTTATTTATTTGTAACTTTTTATTTTGATATACTTTCAAACTTACAGAAATGTTTTAGGCATTGTACAAGGTGCTAGGAATACCCATCTATCTATTCTCAGATTAAATTATTTATATTTTTGCCCTATTTAGCTCTGTATACCTGCTTCAGCTCTGTATACCTGTATATTATTTTTTCTGGAACCTTTTGAAAGTAAATTGGGGAGATTAGAAATCTTTATTCCTAAATAATTCATTGTGTGTTTCCTAAGAACATGTTCATTCTCCTACCTATTGACAAGATAGTAATCAAAATGAGATTTCCTTATTCTTTTTCCCTATTCAAGATCCAAACAAGGAACATGAATTGCTTTTATTTTTCATGTCTCTTTAGTATCCTTTAAGTTGGATCAGATCCTCTGCCATACTTAGTGTTTCAGTCTTAATTTTTTAAAAATATTTTTTATTGATTTCAGAGAGGAAGGGAGAGTGAAAGAGAAATAGAAACATCAGTGATAAGAGAGAATCATTGATCAGCTGCCTCCTGCATGCCCCCTACTGGGGAATTGAGCCCGCAATTCATGTGCCCTAAAGGGGAATCCAACCGTGATCTCCTGATTCATAGGTTGATGCTCAGCCACTGAGACATACTATCCAGGTTGGTCTTGAATTTTTGAAGGGTATAGATTAGTAATTTTGTAGACTATTGCCAGTGGCTAAAGCAAACAGCAGTTAGCATCAAAATGAGACAATGGAAGGCCAATGGACTTTGATTTGTGGCAGAGCTGAATATCAGCACAAGTTTTGCTTCCCTGTGATTGCAATGGCTCGAGGCAATTTCCTGACCTGATAATTCTTACATTGTTTACCAAACTTTACCTTTGATCTGCTTGTATACATTGCTAAAGGGAAAATGTGTATTCAAAGTAAATAAAAAGGGGATGGGGCCCTGGCTCAGTGTGCCTCTTCAGGAAAGAGGTTCCACCAATGCCTTCTAAATTCATCTTTCTTGTATAGCATTTTCATTTGTGCATTGGCCCCTCCTTCAGAACCTGAACCTCACAGTGCAGGTCACGGCAGACTATCTCTCAAAATGAGTTTAACTGATGTCTCATCATTACTAGTTTCAGGTTATGCATTTTTATCTGGAATTCTATTGAAGTGATAAGTGATATTTTAGTTTTGTCAGTAAATCATATTGGGGCAATGATTCAGATTGCTCTAATATTAGTGACGTTAGTTTTGATCACTTGGGTAAAGTCACTATTTTACCGTCTATTTATTTATTCATCTATTTATTTCCCTTTGTAATGAATAGGTAACTTGTGAAGAGATAATTTGAGACTATGCAAACTATCCTGTTCATTAAACTTTTATCTGCTAGAGTTGATGTTTGCTCATGGTTTTCTACATCCATCATTCATTCTTTCCTCTCTTATTGGTCTATATTCTACATTAAAAGAACATTTTCTTTTCCCTTCATGTATTTGTTTATTTATCTATTAATTTATGTCAGCATGGAGTCATTGATTTTTATTTTATTCACCAGCCTAAAATCATTACTATTAATATTTATTTTGGTGGTTAATTGTCCCAGACTTAGCCAGTGGACTCTTTTTGAACTGACTCATGTGTGTTTTTTTGACATGTCAGCTCATTCTTTATTTCTTTACTTTTTGTAACAATAAGAGGTTCCAGAAAGTATATCCATGCTTAGCACTGGCAAAACTAGCTCAGCTGATATATTTTCTTCTATGAAGTAACTTGTGCACTTGAAGTTGTGCAGTTGCAGGATAGCTGCAATGGCCCTCTGCTAGCTAACTGTAACCTGGTGGATGCTAACAGTAAGAGCTAACATTTACTTTACTTACATGTCTACATAATTCAGAATATTTTTGTTAACTGCTTCTTTAGATTTTTTAGGATATTCATATAAAGATACATCTTTGGAATGGAAGGCTACATGAGGAGAGACACAGGTGTTGGGAAGAGCAGTTAGGCATAAACAATCTTCAACACTGTTGCTCATGTTTCCTGCAATATTATAACCAGTGTCCGAATGTCTATCTTCCAGAAAGTAAGACAGTTTTTAAAAGTTTAAATCTAAATTAACTTAGAAAGTTCATGAGCATATATTGGTGCAGTTTTCATACAGAATTGACTGAGATGTGAAATCAGGATCACAGCCTTGATAGTGAGGGGTTTCGACCAGGAAATAAAAATGTTCTTTAGGTAATTCTAACTTGTAGCCAAAGGTGAAAAACTTGTGTGTCCCTGTGGCCCCGGGTCATAAATTGCTTTTCCCCAAAGCTTTTTAAAATAAAGGAAAAAACATCTTCCATTTTAACTTTTTAAATTAAGACTATTTTTTAGAAATCTATTTAATAATAGGTTATTATAGAAACACTCTAGCTGTCCTGGAAGAGAAAAATACTCAGCTTAAGCATTTAATTACTTAAGAATCACTGGTTGACTGAATACACCTTGTTTTGTCACATATACATTTTCTGGGAATTTTTACTTTTAAGAGAATGTTAGGTGAATAATAATGTCCGTGAAGGTTCCTGAGAAGGTGAAAGCCATAAACTTCAGGTCAGATGTATCTTCTTCTACACAGCAAAATTACACTCCTCTTCACCCAAGCCTTTAGTAACTGATTTGACCTCTGGGAGAGGTATTCAGAATGCTTACAAGCTATTTATTCTATTTTTTTTATCTGCTTGACATCTCTTCACCTTCATTGACCAAAATCTTCTGAATGATTCTATAGCTACTGACAACCACAGAAGACCACCTTGGAGAAGACATGTGGAGAATAAAAAAAAAAAAATTCCTCCTTAACTCTGGAGGTAAAGTGAAGAGGTGAATTATTTTGAACATAAAAAGCATATTTTAGTAAAGTATAATTAAGTAAAGGAATAAGAGTGAACATGTCATATAAAAGGTATAAAAAGTAAAAGTAATTATACTTACTGGTGATAAATAAAACTGAAATAAATATATACAATTTGAATAACCTAAAAAGATTATATAATTGTGTTTTATATTCAGAATTTTACCTGAAGGAAATCTTCCAGTGAAAGCTAAGTGTGTTAGTTATGTATTTCTGTGTTACTGAAGTTGCATTCCAATGCTGTGTTGAGTGACAGGAGCGAGGACCAGAATCCACTGTTCTGAGTGCTTTCTTTATTATTTTGTTTCTGACTCCTATGCAGCTAGTTGCTCAATTTCCACTCACATTTTACTGTTTGACCATAAGAGAGCTGGACTAATTGGGGATTACTCATTAAGCCACCATTAAAAAAATGTATATTCTAGCAAAGGTTAAACTTTCTGCAGGAGAAAAAATGTATTAGAATACTTTCCATTTTAGAAATGCACTGTATGAATTCTTTTGGAAAGAACTTACTATTCTTCATATTAAATAACCTCTGGGCACTTTTTACATTTCCACCAGAATAGCCAGCCAAGTAAATTTCCTAAAATTAATTCAATCACAGTCTTTTATGTAAAAGCAGAATATTTGAATAGTTATTTCTAAGTCTTTTTTCATCATGAATACACTTTATTAGTCCTACTATCATCAGAAAGCAAATCCAGTGAAAAAAATGGGGAGATGTTAATGGAAGGTCATCATTAAGAGATTTACAAGCATTTTTCCTAATATTCAAATTTGATTAATTCACAGCAAAAAGTTTAAAGTGAGTTTCTTTCCCTTGTACATGACATCAAAACACCAAACTTGCAGCCCTTTAGGTCCAGGGTGGTACCCAGAGGAGGGGAAGGGGACAGAAAAAAGTACCTCTCTAATTACCGAGGCATTGGAAGCCCCCCTTCCAGTGACTCCCCAGACAAAGTGTAGCCAGAGGAGAGTTTCTCCAGCCTGTTTTTAAAGGGACACTTTGACCCTTGAAAGGTAACTCTTTCTTTTGTTTTAATTTTTTTTGAGAAAAATTCTTTTTTAATAGTCATCTGTATATTGTACTGTGCGTTCACCACCCCAAGTCAAGTCTTCTTCTTCCATCATCATTTACCCTCCTTTACTCTCTTCTACCTCCCCATCCCCTTTTCCTTCTGGTAATCACCATACATCTGTGTTTATAAGTGTTTTTTTTTTAATTTTCTTTACTTAATCCCTTCACCTTTTTCACCCAGTCCCAGAAGCCCCCACCCCTCTGACAGCTGTCAGTCTGTTCTCTGTATTTATGAATCTGTTTCTATTTTGTTTGTTAGTTTATTTTGTTCATTAGATTCCACATAGAAGTGAAATCACATGGTACCTGCCTTTCTCTGAGTGGCTTATTTGACATAGCATAATACTCTCCAGGTCCGTCCATGCTCTCACAAAAGGTAAGACTTCCCTTTTTTACAGCTGAGTAGTATTCCATTGTGCAAATGTATCACAGCTTTTTTTATCCACTCATCTACTAATGGGCATTTAGGCTGTTTCCAAATATTGACTATTGTAAATAACACTGCAATGAACATACTAGTAGGGTTGCTATATTCTTTTGAATTAGTGTTTTGGTTTTCTTCAGATAAATTCCTAGAAGTGGAATTGCTGGGTCAGAAGGCAGTCCCATTATTATTTTTTGGAGGTAACACCATACGGTTTTCTACAGTGGTTCTGCATTCTCACCAACAGGGCAGGAGGGTTCCCTCTTCTCCACACCCTGGCCAGTACTTGTTCTTGATTTATTGGTGATAGCCATTCTGACAGGTGTGAGGTGGTACCTCATTGTGGTTTTAATTTGCATTTCTCTGATGATTAGTGATGTTTAGCATCTTTCCATATGTCTATTGGCAAGGTAACTCCTTTACTCTTACTTTCCTTTAGGGAAATAGATGAAAGGCCATTTGGCACCAGCGCTTTCGTGTACTTCAGCTGCCTGTGAAAAGTGTGGTTGCCAGGCAACCGAGTCTGGCTGTCTTTTAGCCTACATCAGGCTAGGAAATTTGAAGGTTTTTAAAGTTGTTTTCTATTGCAGACAACTTACACTGAAATGACTTTAGGTTTTTAGTACTATTTTTAAACTCTTATAGTAAAACTACATTATCTTTCCTACTTTTCTCTCTTTTGGGGAACAGACTCTTTAGAGAATATATGACTATATTTTCACAGGAAAATATCAAGACCTTGATTTGAAAATCAGAAGTGATTCACATTTAAAAGAAGAGCAATTGAGCATCACAGCTGCATTTCTTATGTTCCTTCCTGTCAGCTTAATTCTTTCATTTTCTTTCTTTTCTCATTTTTTTTCACCTTTAAAATTTGTATTTTTTTTTCCCTCTTCTTTAAAATTCATTCCATCCCATTAGCCTTGAACCCACATAGTTCTCCAAGGTATTTTGTTTCTACATTAATGTAGGACATTCTCTTACATGTTTCATGTTATTAAGATATTCAATTGAGTGGCATTCAATTTTTAAAAAGACATGAAAAGGATATGCTTCCTTTTGTTTTTTATCTCTGAGGCCAGCAGTGACTCATAAAATAAATGACAGCAAATTGGTCTGTCTGTGCTTTTACTATCAGTGCTTGACTCTGGTGCTGGAAATGAGACAAGAAAATGGGTTGAAGGTCTAGAAATATGTACACAAGAGACAGAAATGCATCTCAAACTTCGACACCTTCTGGTGGCTCCCTTACCCCCCAACCCAAATCCTTGCTATTTATCACTGTGAGATAACAAGCAGTAAAATAATTTTGATTTATTTGCTCACTAAGAATTTGTTATAATATGGAAGCGAACCTACTCAATATCATTGCCTTAAAACCCACTGTTGCAGATAAATTCATTTGTTAAAACTGTTAAAATGAAAAAAATGGGCCTAATTGTTAATACATGTAGTGTTGTGACTTTGAAGTGAGTAGGTATGCAACCAATCACATGTATTTCTGGAATTTACTCTCCCTTTATGATTCAGTTGGAGACATTTGCTAGGAAAAACGTAATAGAAGAGTTATATCGCTTTCCATATGATAAAATCAGGGTACTATACTATATAGTAGGTCAGAAAAGAAAAGTAATGGATTTTAATCTGAGTTTGATTTCTAGCTAGCTTTTTTTTACTTTGAACATTTCCCTTAATCTTGGTCTCTATTCTCTCCTCTGTAAAGTTGTGAGGTTGGAGGAGATGGATATATTCTGCCTTAAAATTCTATTATAGAATTTGGAAACCACCAAACCTTTCTGTGAGTCTGATTTAGGAAAGGGATGGTAAAGTTTTAGCTGGTGAAATCTGTAAGTGAAAAATAGTATTTAAACATACTTGTACTTGTTAATTGAGCTATTTTTTATTTAGACATGCAAGTTGAAAACTCATATCTGGTTTTAACTCTATAGCTAGTGGCAAAAAGCACAATTTCTAAAGACTGCCTATGCTTTATCCACCTTCATCACCCAATATCTGTGGAACATGAGCATGCTCCTTAATGTCTCTGTGCTCAATTTACTAGTACTCATCTGTCAATAGGGAATAATAACAGTGCCCCATAACATAGGAAACTTATGAGGATTAAGTGAGGTGATTCACATAAGCCCTTAGCAAATGACTAGAGCATTAATATGTTCTTGATGTGTGTGAGCTTTTACTATCACTCTGCTGCCACTAGCTATCTCAGCCTAATATCACTCCATGCTTTATTAATGTAACTAGAGGCCCAGTG
Source organism: Cnephaeus nilssonii (assembly GCF_951640355.1). Taxonomy (NCBI): domain Eukaryota; kingdom Metazoa; phylum Chordata; class Mammalia; order Chiroptera; family Vespertilionidae; genus Cnephaeus; species Cnephaeus nilssonii. Next base: position 46,913,117 of record NC_137080.1, read on the forward strand.
CATGAAATTTGTGCACTGGTAGGGTCCCTAGTGGCTGTCAGCTGCCAACTGGGTACTCCCTCCCTTCTCCCAGCCACCTGCCCCGCCACACTGCTGCCACTGGTCACTGCCCAATTTCCCCACCTATTGCCTCACCACCTCCCAGGTGCTGAGGGAGCAGGGCGGCGCTCCCCCTCCCCCACCGCCACTGCAGCTGCTGGTCGCCCTGCAATGAGATCAGTGGGGCATTGGGCTTCTGTCCAGCTCCCTCAGCACCTGGGAGCCCAGTGGTGGTGGGGCAATCGGATCGGTGAGGCAATTGGCCCCCATCCCCATCCGGTGACCAGTGGCTCGCATCCGCCTTGGCCTGGCACCGCCCACTCACCTGCTCCACCATCCCGCCCCAGTCCCACTCTCTTTGGGGCCCATCAGGGTCTGAAGCACCTTCATGGCTGCCCACTGCCAGCACTGTGTGGCCAATGCCTGCCATGTTCTGCGCCGCCCCTGGTGGCCAGTGCACGTCATAGCAAGTGGTCCAACTCCTAGCAGAACTCCTGGTTGAGGGGACAATTTGCATATTAGGCTTTTATTATATAGGATTATTATATAGGATAATAGGCTCCTAGTGCTGCCAGAGAGGTACACCAGGGGGAACCCTCCATAGTTGGTGGAGTTCTTGGGGCGCAGCTGAAATAAAAATTTTCAGAAGCCCCCATGGGAGGATGAGACGTGGTAGATGTATTGGCGTGGAGTTACATTTCTTGGGTTGCAATATCCCATTTCTCCCAAGCCAGAGTTCAGCAGAGCCAGAAAGAGGGCCAGTGTCCAGAGTTTCCGTTTCATGTTGTGGCTGGGTGTGGTTCAGCATTCAGACCAGACTGAAGTCTATTAGTCCCTGTGTGGAGCCCCACATGGCCAAGAGCCAAGTGGGGCACAGGGGACCGTGCCCCTGCAGCAGGAATTCCAAGGGGGTCCAACACCCTGGAGCCAAGAAAGAGCCAACTTCCTTTGTTTGGAAGTTTATATGTATGTTTAGGTTTCAAGTGCTTGCAGTGGCCATGCCCATTCTGGCCAATTACCTGTCTCCAGGTGTGATTGGCAGGCAAGCAGTTTGTTTTAACTATGCTAACTACCCGTGGCTAGTTGTTGACTAAATAAGTATGATTAACAGAATAATATTATTCATTGTTTGGTCATCATTAAAAAAAAAACAAAAAAACAAAACACTTGCTATAATCAAATCTACATTCCTGCCAGGCACTCTATGTCTAATCACATCCTCTCTATCTAACATGACTTTTTGAAGTTGCTGAAGTCACACTGCCTTCTCATTGTTCCACTGTCACGCCCTATTTAGTCTTACCCCTATCTCTTTGCTGATGTTTTCTTTGCCTGAGTGCAATCCTGTCTGATTTTCAGCTATTTAAGCCCATCTCAGTTCTCAAAATCTCAATGGAGCACTCCATGGTGACTTCTGCAATGTTTCTTCTCTTTCACTGATGAAAAGAGAAATTAATGCATTTAATTTAACACTTAATCACACAATTTAATCATACAAAACTCCAAGAACAATGAAATAGGCAGAGAATTTTAAAATGCTGTATGGAAACTTGACAGGGGTTATTTCCATATTAACATAATCTCTGAAATTCTGTTTTTCTTCTTCCTTGCGTTACCCTTCAATTATTTATACAGATATCATTTTTGGCTGCTTGTTTGCAAGATATTTAAACAATTGAGTCTCCTCTAGCAAATAGTATAACTTTACACATGGTAAGTGCTGATTACATTTCAATTCAATAGAAAAAATATGGTTTAAATCTGTATATACATTTTTCGTGTCTTTTAACCAATTAAATATTAGATGCCTGGGAACAAAGGTCAAATCTGAAAGTGCTTTTGGATTCCTCATATCAGCAAGCATAATGACGATCACACTAGGGATTTTTAACACATGAACAATATTCATTTTAGATGGGACCTACCTGCTGAAATGGCCTGGTTCACTTTAGATTTATTTCATAATACATGACACTCTAACTTCATTCCATTTTTCCTGGTCTATTGGTTCTCAGTTACTGTCATACTTACAGTTTTTTCTTGGTCTATTGACTTTAATTTACTGGCATACTTACTGGAATTCTCAGTAACTAAGCAACTAAAGCTGTATCTTTGGAGAAGACTTATACAGATATATCTTGGGGGTAGGTACATGGGATAGGATTTGCTCTCTATACTACCTTCATACTGTTTTTACCTTTTTACTAAAGTTGAAAATAAGATGTGGTATAAATATTTGTTGAGTAGCCTAAATGCACAGCAACCTAAAGAAAATGTGATATTTTTTAGCTCCTATTATCCAATCTATTTTTTCTCTTTGTCTTTAGAAAGTCTGAGGACCTATTGTTTAAGGAAGAGTTCTAGCTTTGTCCTTGTGTTTTTCTCTCACGTACTGTGAGAGTTATTGTGACTTGGGCCTTTATTCCCTGAGTCTTCATCACTGTCAATCCTGCTATTAATTACTCTGTTGATTAAATTAGGACAGAGAGATTTGTCCCTCTAATTTCTGGAAGGATGATTTCAATGTGTAGGCCAGGCATCAGGATCACCTGGAGAGTATGATCAAAATTTAGATGTCTGGCCTTTACAACAGACTTTCTTAATCAGAATCTCTGTTGGGGGTAGATTAAAAAAAACACCTGTATTTTTTAATAAGTTCCACAGGATATTTTGACTCACATAAGTTTCTTAGAAGACAGTTTCAATAAGGCAGAGTTTATTAGATTTCTTCTTTATTTACCATTTCATACTCACTATGATTTTGCTGTTGACTCCTATTTGTGGAGCAATAATGCTGCTGCTGGTGAGCTTTGAGTTGGAGGTTGAGAGGCAAGAAAGCAATAATTTCATCTTGAAGTTGGCACATTTCCCAAATTTCTACCTTACACAGAACCTCTCTTAAATATATACCATATCTCCATCCATTATTAACACTAACACCTAATGCATTTTGAAAAAATAAATCCAAATGAGAGATTAAAGTGGAAATTCATTATGGGATCAAAAAACTTGGCAGAACAACTCCAAACAGTAGTAATGATTATGACTTAGAGGTGCTTTGGAGATTAGGTAGGTGTAGGGAAAGGGTAGACAAGTGGCAGTTTCAATTCTGAAAGGCACAGAGTTGTGTTGGTGGTGAGCACAGACGTACTGCTCTTCTTTTAGTTGATATCTGGTAGATGCCCACATATCTGAAACCTATTGCCATGGTTGCATTTTGCTTTTTCTGGTTTTCTTGCAATCAATTAATAACCAATGGTTTCTCTTGCCACTGAACTATTATGTTGTTAGATCTCCCACACTGAAAAATTTCAGTTTACAAACAAGAAGAAATCTTATTTTTGGTATCCTGGCACCTAAAAGAAAGCAGAGCATAGAGCATATATTATTTTCTTTAGTATCTGCTGACAGTTTTCAAGGAACAAAGGCACAGTGCTGATCTAAAATCTCCCCTCAGTGACATAGAAGACAGGCCTCTGAATATTGGAGTTATGAATCATACAAAAAATGAACACACTCATGGATGGAAAAATTCATCACTTGGTAATAGTCTACATGGTGATATCCTAATCCATAAGCAATGAAAATATTTTAGAAGTATATTTAGAAATATATCTAAGATATATTTCCTTCATATTCACAAATTATGCTTTTTAAAAAAGTTTTTATTTAAGTTTTGTACAATTTACAAATCACTACTAAAAAGATAAGCCATGTCATCGATAATTCTTCCTGTGCTTTTTCCTGTGGAGAGGAGCATTACAAACTAGACATCCAGGTGTTAAGGCTGCTTAATCAGGGGATGGGGTGGGGTGGGTGTCGCAAATTATGCTTTTATTATATCTTTATTAATTATTTCAGTTTTACCTAATACAGAGGCTTTCTCTCTCTCTCTCTCTCCTTCTCTCTTTCTCCTCTTTACCACCCAAACGCTTTTCTTTGTTTCTCTGAGTATGTAAGCTCATCAGCATATTTGTCAATTCATGTTTGAAATCTTACTACAGAAATAAACTGCTAGAGTAAGAATGAAAACACTCAAAATTGCATAATCAGAATAAGATTTAGAATATGGAACATACATTTTTTTGAGGAAGATTAAATGTCTGACTGTCAAAGATCATGTAAGTTATTCTTCACTTAATAGGAATTAATGAATACAGTTTCAATATGGACCATATAACTCTTTCTCACCATCCTGAAGTGAGCCACCATCGTCTTGTTCCTTCTGCTTTTGTCCTAGTGCTCAGGTGCATGACCTGTCTATGTTCAGGCTGTACTGAAAGGCAACAGCAAATGTGATCATTCCATTGCTTTCTACAAGTACCATTTTGTTTGTTCATACTCCCCACTGAGAAAAATTTCTCTTAGGTTGGGGCCAGAATAGGGAACATTACTTCAATTTATTCACTTAATAGATTCTGTCCAATATTAGCTGATTTACAAAAAAAAAAAAAAAAAAAAAAAAAAAAAAAAAAAAAAGGAATCTGTGGTCTCTGTCTTCTAAAAGCCACAATCTACATGCCCAATTCAGTTTGGAGTCTGGCTAATCCATTGTCTATACTATTTTGAAATTAGTAGTCCTAAAACTACACTTTCAATGTCATACATTCCTTGGTGGAAAACTTAAATACCTTTAAAATGCTTACAAAAGTTCTTGAATGACAAATGCTTAAGATATTGGAAACTAAAAAGGCAACAGTGCCTGTAATTTACTATTTCGATATGTGGAAGAAATATCTACTAGGTTAGAGTGGCCTAACTCTTAATTGGTGCCTTATTGAGTCATATAAAAATAAAGTTTTAAGAAGACTAATATAGTTCCCAGATATTTATTTTGCCAAATTATTTGGGAGTTCAGGTTTAAAGGATAAGAGGGAAGAGAACACCTACAAAAGCTCAATACCTGCATTCATAGTCCTGATGTGTGGGAGTTACCAGCTTCCCAAATGAATTCCACTCTGCTTTATTTGTTGTTTGATCTGCTGCCTTCTCTAGGAGATTACCCTGGACTGTTTAAGAATAATGTGAGGCCTTCTGGCATCCCAAATTATCAAAATATATAGTAAAACTTCAACCATGCAGAATGCTTTATAAATAAATAAAAATTATACATGTATACATATGGTTGTAAAAGAGCCATGCCTTGTAGGAGTTTCTGATGATGCCAACAACATAAAACATCCCTCTTTTCCACATAATTGCTAAATGATTTGAGAAATAAAACAAAAGAGTAAATATGTGAGCCAAAATATCACCTTCATCATTGTTAGAGGCCAGGGGGCAGACTGTGGCTTTAGTTGCCAAATGTGCCAGCTGGATCTCAGAATTAGGAAGACTTCATGGATTTGCAGAAAGCACTGGGCTTGAGGCAAGTGTCCTTCCATCACTTCACCTGAGTTGGCTCCTGGATAACTTCCTGCATAAAAGAGCAAAGGAAGCCTAACCTGGTCGCTGCAGGAGGCCAGCTTCCAGAGAACACAGGAGAGTAGAGGATGACTAGTTATTCTTCCTACATTTTCAGTGAGAAAAATCATTCCGTGTTCCTGGGAAGCACAGGACTATCAACAACAAAAAAATGCCAGAAAACATTAACTGAGCTTTCTAAAACAAAGACTATGAAGAATAGAAAGAAGTTTGCTTAATTATATGTGTTGAAAGTATCTTTAGTGGCATATACTGTCCTCCAAAAAGCAGGGATAAAATTGGATTTCACATCTTCTGCTTTCAGGAATAAAAAGACCTCTGTTAGAAGTGAAGAGAAAGAACAATTTCTGGCAAGGTATCTATTTTGGTGCAGACAATGGGACTAGGAATTCTACATAATAAAAGAGTAATATGCAAATTGACCCTAACTCTGCTACACCAACAAGCCATGCCCACAAGCCATGCCCACCAGCCAATCAGGAGCAAATATGCAAATAAACCTAACCAAGATGGCTACAGCCACAGAGAGCAAGAGGGAGGTTTGGGTTTCCCCAGCAGCAGAGGAAGCTAAGCTTTCCGCCGGCCCTTACTGGCCTAAGCCTCCACTCAAGGCTACAAAGTTTCAATTATAGAAGGTAAACAAATCCAAACAGAAATGGCAGCAGCTACGGAGCTGGAAAGAGCAGGAGGCAAGGGTTGCCCCCGGCAATGGAGGAAGCAAAGCTTCTGCAGCCCTGGCTGGCCTAGGCCTCCACTCCAGGCTACAAAGTTTCAATTATAGAAGATACATCAATCCCAAGAGAAATGGCTGCTGGCCACGGAGCCAGCAGGAGGCTTGGCTCCGCTCCAGGCTACAAAGTTTCAATTGTAGAAGATACATAAATCCCAGATACCAGGGCCTCTGCTTGGGTTGCCAGGGGGCGTGGCTGGCCTGCAAACCACCACAGACCCCTCGCTCAGGCCGCCCCACACCCCAAGGGAACCCCCACCCTGATCCGGGACACCCTTCAGGGCAAACCAGCTGGCCCCCATCTGTGCACCAGGCCTCTATCCTATCTAATAAAAGAGTAATATGCAGATTGACCATCACTCCAACACACAATATGGCTGACCCCATGTAGTCAAAGATCCTGCCCCCATGTGGACACAAGATGGCCACCACAAGATGGCCAGCAGGGGAAGGCAGTTGGGAGGGACCAGGCCAGCAGAGGAGGAAAGTTGGGGGCAAACAGGCTGGCAGGGGAGCAGTTAGGCATCAATCAGGCTGGCAGCGGAGTGGTCAGGGGGTGATCAGGCTGGCAGGCAGAAGTGGTTAGGGGCAATCAGGAAGGCAGGCAGGCGAGCAGTTGGGAGCCAGCAGTCCTGGATTGTGAGAGGGATGTCCGACTGCCCGTTTAGGCCCGAACTGGTGGGATCGGGCCTAAACGGGCAGTCGGACATCCCTCGAGGGGTCCCAGATTGGAGAGGGTGCAGGCTGGGCTGAGGGACACCTCCCCTTCGTGCATGAATTTCATGCACCGGGCCTCTAGTATTTCTATAAAAGATCATTGAACTATTGAACATCAATTAAAGGTCACAAAAGAAGCAACTTAATTCACTCTTTAAAAGAGGGGTATATTTAAAATCTGTTCATATAGCCCTAACCGGTTTTGCTCAGTGGATAGAGCATCCGTCTGTGGACTGAAGGGTCCCAGGTTCGATTCCAGTCAAGGGCATGTACCTTCATTGCAGGCACATCCCCAATAGGGGGTGTGCAGGAGGCAGCTGATTGATGTTTCTCTCTCATTGATGTTTCTAACTCTCTATCCCTCTCCCTTCCTTTCTTTAAAAAAATCAATACAAAATATTTTTTTTAAAAATTCATTCATCTAACTTTTAGAGTTACTACTTTATCATAAAAGACGCACATGTTCATTGTAAAAACTATATAAAGTAGAATGATGAAAGATGAAAGTAGCTTTCTTATTTGTACTTCTCAGAAGCAATTTCTTCACATGTTCATCTGTTTCTTTACTTGTTTTTTTTTAAATTCTTTATTGTTGTTTAAAGTATTACATATAGTATTACATATGTTTCCTTTTTCCCCATTGACCTCTCCCCAGACACCCCCATCCCCCTGCACATGCCCTCACCCTCCTAGTGTCTATGTCCATTGGTTATGCTTATATGCATGCATACAAGTCCTTTGGTTGATCTCTTACCTGCCCCCCTGCCTTCCCTCTGACGTTTGATGGTCTGTTCGATGCTTCTCTGTCTCTGGATCTGTTTTTGTTCATCAGTTTATGTTGTTTATTATATTCCACAAATGAGTGAGATCATGTGATATTTATCTTTCTCTGACTGGCTTATTTCACTTAGCATAATGCTCTCCATGTCCATCCATGCTGTTGTGAATGGTAAGAGCTCTTTCTTTTTTATAGCAGCATAGTATTCCATTGTGTAGATGTACCACAGTTTTCTAATCCACTCATCTGCTGATGGGCATTTAGGCTGTTTCCAAATCTTAGCTATTGGATATTATGCTGCTCTGATCATAGGGGTGCATATGTCCTTTCTGATTGGTGTTTCTGATTTCTTGGGATATATTCCTAGAAGTGGGATTACTGGGTCAAATGTGAGTTCCATTTTTAAATTTTTGAGGAAGCGCCATATTGTTTTCCACAGTGGCTGTACTAGTCTGCATTCCCACCAGCAGTGCACGAGGGTTCCTTTTTCTCCATATCCTCGTCAGCACTTGTTTGTTGATTTGTTGACAGTCATTCTGACAGGTGTGAGATGGTACGTCATTGTCGTTTGACTTCCATATCTCAGATGATTAGTGACTTTGAGCATGTTTTCATATTATTTGACAAAGGAGGCTAGAGCATACAATGGAGCCAAGACAGTCTCTTTAATAAATGGTGTTGGGAAAATTGGACAGATACATGCAAAAAAAATGAAACTAGACCACCAACTTACACCATACACAAAAATAAACTCAAAATGGATCAAGGAATTAAACATAAGATGGGAAACCATAAAAATCTTAGAAGAATCCATAGGCAACAAAATAACAGACATATGTTGTAGCAATATCTTTACCGATACAGCTCCTAGGACAATGGAAACTAAGGAGAAAATAAACAACTACATCAAAATAAAAAGCTTCTGTACATCAAAAGAAACCATCAACAAAACGACAAGACAGCCACTGCATGGGAGAACATATTTGCCAATGTTATATCCGGTAAGGGCTTAACCTCCAAAATTAATAGGGAACTCATACATCTTAACAAAAGAAAGATAAACAATCCAATCAAAAAATGGGCAACGGACTTAGACACTTTTCGAAAGTGGACATACAGAAGGCCAAGAGACATATGAGAACATGCTCAAAGTCACTAATCATGTGAGAGATGCAAATTTACTTGTGTTTTTATATATTTTCACATTTGGATCCTGCAGACCATACAGTTTTCTGACATAAGAACTTTACATGCATCTCAGTCTGGATGAGCAGTTTACTAAAAAGGTTTAAATGAAGTGACTCTCCTGCAGGTACTCCATAAGGAAGTGTGGTTGGGGTTAAAGGGATTGTGGAGGATCAGAGGCTAGCAATGACAGTATGTTCCAAGGATCAAGGGGCAAAAGGAAGATAGTGTTTTTCTGGAGCTTAGTGGGCACTGACCTGGCAAAGAATCTGTGTGATACAGTCTGTAGCAGTCAATCTTTCAGAGAACAGATTAGAGAAGGGGATGGAAGAGAATACATCTGGCAGGGTGAGGAGCACGTGGAAAGTAATCTGCACACCAATTATTAAAAATTGCTTTTAATAGAATTTTAGGGCATTATTACATTTCAATATAACCATACCATGTATTTATAATCACTACCCTTTAATAAAACATTTAGACTCTGTCCAGTGTTTTTGCTACTATAAATAACACCAAAATGCACATATTTTTTCATTTCTACAATTTTCTTAGAGTAAATTCTTAGGAATTTATTACATTCAAAAGTACAAATGTTCTTAGGCCTCTTAAAACTTGCTGACAAGGGTTTAAAGCTCTACATATTATTCTTCCATCAGAAATGCAAGATTATGCTTATTTTATTGCACACCATAGAGCACTGCATATTCCTATAAAATTATTTCTTACTTTGATGAGAATTTTTCCAAAAAAATCACATTTTCCACAAAAATCACATCTGCACATTTTTAAAAGAATATTTAAAACTGCATCTCTTTAATTTTGTTACAAATGTTTTTCCATCTGCTTTTTGAATTTTTTAAATTATGTCTGCAATGTGAGGTAATAATAGTGTGTTGTTGCTCTTTGTTGCTGCTGCTGTGCCAGCATCATTAATTTAGTAATCCTGTCTCTCCCATGCTGATTTGGGTTGCTTCCTTAATCATTTAGCACATTATCACATACAGCGATGTATATTTTCTGAGCTATCTGGTTTATTTCATATTCCAGTCAGTCTATTTTTTTTGTAATATGACTGAAACAGAGCAGCTGTGTAGTGACAACCTGTCCTATGAAATATTTTGACAATGATAAGCAATAAAAGATAGGCTCCATGTTCGCTAACATATGAAGAGGCTCACCGCCTCCTTCTTTACCTTTTAGCCATTGCTGATCAACTTTAATTATAATAATAATAAAATGACAATAACAACACAAGGAAAGAACAGCAGCATCAAATGAGAGCTTACCAAGGGGCAGGCATTATGAAGAAGTTATCGTATCACGTCAGCCCAAACCTCAGCCACAGTGCCTCCTGTCTAAATCAGAAATGAATTTTTTTTGAAGGCTTCAGTATTCTTCACCAAATTTTGTTCATTCTACTTTCTAAATACTTATTACATTTCTCCACTTCTTCCTCCTCTCACTACTTATTTAAGCGGTCTTATCTTTGGTTGCTTTAAAGTCACATTTTCAATTCTCATCTGGTTTGACCTCTTAGTAGCCCGCTGTTTAACATTTCTATTAAAATGTTTAATTTCAATGACTACTTTCATTTCTAGAGTCTCCATTTGGTTCCTTTTCAAATACATTTGAAATTTTTTTTTGTTCATAAAATCTTTATTCTTCCTGGATTATCTTGCTTCCTTGACCTCTCTGAGTATTTTAAATGTATCTATTTTACAACCTCTTTCTAATCTCTTTGATCTCTGTTTCTTCAGTATGCATGATCCCATTATGGCTTTTTCTGTGCTTGTCTCCAGTGGGATTTTTTCTCTAAAAGGCCTGGATACTTCTTGGATTTTTATTTATTTTTATTTTATTGATTTTTCACAGAGAGGAAGAGAGAGGGATAGAGAGTTAGAAACATCGATGAGAGAGAATCATCGATCAGCTGCCTCCTGCACACCCGCAACCAAGGTACATGCCCTTGACCAGAATGGAACCCGGGACCCTTCAGTCTGCAGGCCGACGCTCTATCCACTGAGCCAAACCGGTCCTGGCTACTTCTTGGATTTTGCAAGAGTCTCTGTATTGCAGTTTCAATGTTACCAGGACCCTACTGAGTCACCAGTTGAGATTCTTTTATGCTAGTTTCTTGTTCAAGGTGTCTACACGTTGTGGCTATGTGAACTTAGATCTGATCCCTATGTAATATAAAAGCTTGGGTTCTGTTTTGTTGAGAACAATTCCTCTTACCTATGGCCCAGGCACAGTGTTTGTCTTCAAATCAGTATGGAGTTTTTGTAGTCTCCACATGGACTTAGTTTTCAGATAAGTTGTGTAAATACCCTGGTACTAGGATATTACTTGTTGTCCACTATGATGTGGAGTGGTTGAGACATACTAAGACTCCATTCAACTTTGTAAATAACAGAGGTCCTGAAACTTCTTTATTTGCCACAATTTTTGTGTTCTAGATTTTTAGGTTTTCCTTGGATTCAGCAGCATATCTGTAATTAAAATATTATAGGTCACTTGCACTAACTTAAGACATTCTTATTTTCTTGAAAAAGTCAGGACCTAAGTTCCTAAGGTTTTCTGATGGCAGACAACTATATTCTGTTCTTCACCGGAAGGAGAGAAAAAAGTGAGTCTCATATGAATGAATAAGAAGAGTTTATTAAATAAGTAACATATAATAAAATATCCATGGAGACCTAAACATCTAGGAAGAGAAAGACATATATTATTATTAAAAAGCAAGGGGACTTACACTTCAAGAAGTATAAAAATAAGCAAGGTTCATAGTTAAGGGGAAATTAGGAGAGCATGCATAACATGGAGTAGAAACGTAAAGATAAATGTAAGTTAGGATTAGTTTTCAGAAGTATCCAACTATGAAATGGCTAGGTGACAATTTCTTTCCATTCTGCAGTGAAAAATGACACAGCAAGAGATATGGCTTTTCAGTTTCCTTAGAATATTTACCATTTAGAAATGGAATATGTAAGGGAATTTATTCTATTTAAAAGAAAAATAGAATTTTAAATATGGCATCATGAAGCTAGATTTGAAATATTAATAACCTGATTTACATTCTACCTCTCTGGAAAAATGTAAGCAACAAAATTTCCATGAAGCTCCAGGGGGTTGAAATTAACTTAGAAAGCTACTAGGGCATGACACAGTACCACAAAATCTTTGAAGACTGTAAGCACCAAGATAGGAAGGAGAAGGCTGTCTGATCTTAAAGGAAATAATGAAAAGAAATTGGAGGAAATTAAACAAAGGGAACTTTATAACAGCATCCAAAAAATTGCTCAACAGTGACAGTGAAACAGAGCTGCAAGGAAGTGCTAAAATCTTGGAGACATGAATAATTTTAACCAGCCCAAATCTCATTGAACAATTCTTTAAAAATCATACAAAAAATAATGCCTAGGTTTAGTGAGAAAGGCACCATATTGCCAGTATCATTTTTTCTGTGACTTGTGGCATTAATAATACATTAGGTTCACGTATATTGTGCACTTATTACCATTGTATCTGAAAAGTATGGATGCATAGCATATGTGGGAAACAAAAGAGTATCAATCATTTAAAAATTGTAGACCTGAAAGACAACTATATGACCAAACTTGCTCATTTCAGATTAAATATGCAATCAACCAACCAACCAAACAAACAAAAAATCCAGAAAAATTATTGAAAATCCTAATGCCTGAGAATGAGTGACTCATTGAAGGTCATATAATTAAATAATGGTGAAGCCAAGACTGGGATCCATGTTTCTAATGGAAAACCTAGTTCTCTTTCTAACTCTACTCACTCAGCCAATTAAGAGCTTCTATTAACTACTTATAACCACATGCCAGACACAGCTTGGGTGCTCTATCTTTCTAAAGTGAATATATAGAATACAGCAAGTCCCCATGGTCTGAGCTTCTTAGCATGGCTTAGAGCAGGAACTGAAAACTCAAATGATAACATAAGTTAGCAAAGCATATAGATGTTTCTATATTAAATGAATAGAAATAATTCTTATTTCCCACAAAGAAATATATACATATTTTAAAAAACATGTCAACATCATTATTGTCTTTTGCTTTACTACTTTTTATTAGATTCATTTAATTATGAAACAAACATTTAAGGCAAAAACAAACTTGATATGTTTGCATAACAATAAAAGGCAATGTGGCCAGAGTAGGGTGAGCAAAGCAAAGAGTAATGGGAGATTATGTCCAAGAGAATGACAGATTCAAAATCATGTATTTCACCTAGTGGATGGTAGGGATTTTTATTTTATCTGATTTTATCTTATTCTATGTTATTCTGTACATAGTTAAGGTGACCAGCTATCTCAGTTTGCCTGGACTGGAGGGAGTTCCTGGAACATGATACTTTCATGTTAAATCTAGGAAAACTGAAATGAGTTGATCAAACTAGTGTTAGGAAGCCATCTGATGATTTTAGGCAAGGGACATAACATGATATGGTTTAACTTTTATAAAGCCACTATGATGGAGAATTGACTAGGTAGGTGAGAGTAGAAGCAGTAGGACTTTCTAGGTAACTATTATTGCTGTAATAAGTGAAAGATGATGGTAGTCTTTCCTAAAGTTTTAGTGATGATCCCTAGTGAGATGTGGTCAGATTCAGAAAAATTTCTTGAGGGAAGTGTCAGTAGACTTATTGAGAGATTATATATCAGGTGTGAGAAAAGTCAATAATGAGCAACCATGGATAATCAGGGCTCCTTTTACTTAGATGGGGAAAGCTAAGACAATATCAGTTCTGAAGAAAAAATTCAAGATTTTGGATTCAAACATGAATGCTTGAAAGCCTAATCTGTATTCAAGTGGAGATATTGAATGGGTCGGGTCATTTGAGTGAAGAGTTCAGGGTAATGTTTGAGGCTACAGAATTCTGAGAGTCATCAGTATATAGAGGGATAATTAAAGACTATGGCAATGAGTATGGGTAAAAGAGAGAAAAGACAGGAGGAATGAGATATAGGACATTAAGTATAGTTGGGAAATGAAGCGATAGGATGTAGTAAGTAGAATCATTCAAAGAGGCCTGAAAAGGGTCAATGAGTTAGGAGGAAAAACATAAAAGTATAGTGTCATGGAAACCAACAGAATAAAATACTACAAACCAAGATTTAATAGTAACTATTCAAATGCTCATGAGATGTCTAGTAAAAGTAACAATAGAAAACTGATTTTTGAATTTACCAACATGGAAGTTATCAGTGACTTTGACAAAAGTGTTTTCAGTGGAGTAGAGGGAATAATAAATATGATTGAAGGGACTTTGAAAAGGGAATAAAAAGAGTAGGCTAAGCAACTTATGTGACAACTAGTTGGGATTTTGCTATGAAAGAGAAATGCGGCAGTAGCTGATGTCGGATGTGAAAACAATGGAGTATTTTACAGAAGGAATATATTACTGCATGTTTGCATGCTGATAAGAGTAAGTCGTTGAGAGGGAAAAATGACAGTGCAGAATCTTTCAGCATGCAAAAAGAAAATGGGCTTCAGAACACAAGTGGAGAGCTGAGCATAGATAGAAACCTGGCATTTTATCCATTTTAGCATTAAAGAAGGCGAGGACATGGTACAGACGCAGGTAGGTTGAGTACAGGAAGTGTCTCTGCACTAGAAGAAAAGAAAGAGCAAAGCCACAGATATAAACAGCAGGAGCCACTTGACCTTCAGCGGTGGGGGGGGGGGGGGGGGGATGGGGTTGGGGGAGGGGGGGTCCAGGAGCAGTGAAAGCACTGGGACAGGTTTGGAGAGCACGTGGAAAAGGGCAGCTGCCGTTTGCTGTTGGTTTTTCATTTGTTGCCTGAACTTCTGGTATTTCAAGAGAAACCTGAAATGTGGGCTTTAATAGAAGGTCTCCCAAGTTTTACATGTTGATTTAAATTATATAAAGCCAAGCAAACAATAGCAACAACAAAGGCACTATGTAGGATCAGCAATTACAACTGACATCTAAGTCTAAGCTAGGGGCCATGTTTGGGAGCTTCTCTTCTAGAGGTTTAAAAGCTGGTCTCACACCTATAAGGGAAATTGGCATTTGCTCCTGACTTCAGAGGTCCCAGAAATCAGGCACAGATCAGTGCATACCAACCCGCACTCTTACTTCCAAGCTGAGAGGGGCCATTTGGTTTCCTAGGGAATCCCTAGTTTCCTGGGGACTCGACTGAGCTGTCCAAGGAGGGATATGTATGGAAGCTGTGGGTAATGCACATATCTTGACCATACTCTCTAGGGAGATTTCATTGTATTCATCAAATGGCAAAAACAAACAAAGCAAACAGAAAATTTTTAAGAGAAAAGAAGAGGTATCCTAAGAACTCAGAGGAAAATAGTGTTGTCCAAAGCAACTACAACCTAGAACCCAAATAATTTTTAAAATATGCTTATATTCTTAAAAAGCATGAATAATTATAAGATGATAATATAATAATAGCAGCAGCTGTCAAACTTTATTTGGTATAGGCTGTTCGAAGTACTTATTAGATATTAACTTATTTAAAACTCACATCAAACCTGTAAAATAATTACTTTTGTTTTCCTCTTTTATAGACATAGACTGAGGCACAGAGTAAGTTAATATTTACAGGATGCAAAGCCTTTAATATAAAATGATCTACCAAACATATTACATTGCTGTAATTTAATTTAAAATATTTCAGAGTGGAAAATGCTGGGTGTTCAAGTTTTGATTCAGATGCACCCCCAGAGTGGTTAACATGGGTGGGTGAGTAATCAGAATTTGAAAGACCTTATTTAAAGTCATCATTCAAAACTCCAACAACAGTTGCTATAAGCAAGTCAACTAGTTTCTGGTTAGAAACAGATAATTTACTAATCAGTATAAAGTCATATGAAAAATCACATTTTCACTGATGAAATTACTGACGTTTAAGATTTGTGGACTGGCTAGAGATATTAATCGAGCACCAGGATGTTGGCACAAACAAGGTTTAAAATCAAGGAGCTCATTTCCTCTGGAGCAGCATCCAAAGAACTAGACCATCCTGGCCCTGAGATGAACCACAAAACAGAGGGTTCTGTAGTTTGATTGTGATTATCTGGCTGGATTCTGCCACCAGAAAATTGTTACATCTGCCTCAAGTGGACCTTCTTGCAAGGTGTCACAGAGTGCTTCACAGGACAGGAGCTGAGACTCCATCAAGCTTCAGATGAACAGGTCATATGACTGCTCTGATGCCACTTGCTGTTAAACAGCCCTACCTTCACTGGAACATACAGTCTGCTACTGGGTGGTGAGGTAGGGTCTGCAGGCCTCTTCAGTCTTTAAGCATTTCAGGCCATCTGAAATAGTGCCACCTGAAGAATCTAATGATGGTGGGAGACCAGATTGACTTAGTTCACAGCAAATAGATAAATTTAATAAAAGGTAAATCAACTTTCAGAATATTTTCTAGAGAAATATATTTTAAACACCAAATAATGTTGGCCAGAGAAGATCATTTTATATTAATGAACGATATAGTTAGGGTTAAATGTGTAATAATAACCTGATTAATACTAACTTTAAATTTGTTTTTTACAGTATATTATATCTGGGTGTAGGCAACTGTGCTGAGTTCAGCTTCACAATCATTCTGTGAGGATAGAGACCTTTGTTATATCGCCTTTCCAGGTGAGGAAGCCGAGTATTGGAAAGATGAAGAAACTCTCTTGGAGGACACTTATCTATACCAAATGGTAGAGAGAGACTCAAAGTCAAAATTTTCTCCCTCCAAAGTCTGCACTTTAAGAACTATATTGTACTGTTTGGTATGTGCTGAATAACACCATTTCTTCACTCATTTATTTTACAAAGCATTTGTTGAGTGTCTACTAGGTCTCAGATTTTGAATTTGGTAGTGGAGATATAAGAAGTATATACAACAGTCACAGTCCATGCACTTACAGAACCCATATTCTGACTTGACACTAATAATTACGCAAGTAACTGCAAATGTGCAATCCAGTAGCTAAAAAGGGCTAAAGGACAAAAACAGAGAGCTCTGGTAATAAGGAGACCTAACCCACAGTGGCAGAGGGTAGAAGGCTGATGAGTGATACCTTCCTCAGGGAGAGACTAGAGAGTAGGTGACCTGATGTTCTCCAAAAATTACAGATGTGGCAGATCTAGGAGGTGTCCCTTAATATTGTAAAAGAAGGCTGAAAGGCAACTTAAATACTTTACTATTAAACATAAATTAGCAGGTGAAATTATTCACAAAAATATTATGGGGTCCTCCTATGTCCCACCTTATGAAATGTTGGTTTACAGATCATTGGAGTCTTTTATTTAATATACTAGTGGCCCAGTGCATGAAATTCATGCACATTAAAAGGGGATTAATTAGAGGAAATAATTTAATATTGCCATTTTCCCTTTCTCTATAATAGAAGTGTCAGAGATGAAAGAAAATTAGTAAAATGTATACGAAAACCTTCCTCCTGTCAGAGTCTGGGTGCACCACGGGACCCAGAGTCAAGTCCCCACCCACCCACATGCGCCTCAAAATTACGTGAGACCCAGACCCAGCGGACCCCACCTCATTTGGGCTAGATCCAGACCTGGCCAGTCCCACCCTTGTCAAGCCCCTCCAGGCAGGGGACGTAGCCTCAGGTCCCCAGGCCCGGTGCCAGGATGGGGGGCATGGTCTGAGGTCCCCCAGCCCAGACTGGGGTGGGGGGCATGCCTTGAGGTCTCCCATCAAGCCCGCCATGTGGGGGACATGGCCTGAAATCCTCTGTCAAGCCCCACAGGGGCTGGGGAGGGTGTAGCCTCAGGTTCCTGCTGATTGCTCGTTGTTAAGGCTCCTTATGAGAACTTGGCCTCAGCTGTGGGTGCAGCCATCTTTGTGACGGAGTGATGGTCAATTAGCAAATTCCTTCTTTATTAGATAGGATTTTTATTTATTTCAGAGAGAGGAAGGGAGAGTTGGAGAGAGATGGAAACATCAATGATGAGAGAGAATCATTGATCGGCTGCCTCCTGCATGCCTTACATTGGGGATTGAGCCCGCAAGACTGGCATGTGCTCTGACTGAGAATCTAACTGTGATCTCCAGGTTCATAGGTCAATGCTCAACCACTGAGTCATGGCGGCCAGGCAGATCATTAACTTTTTAAAGAGAGAAAACCAAAAAGCTGAAGACTTGCACAGCATCTGCTGCATGAACACCAACCAGAAATTTAAATAAAACAAATATCAACTGTCACAAAAAAGATTATCACTTGTCATGTAGTTTTATCTTCATTTTAGCTGACAAGAAGTTGAAATGCTGTACTCTTTATTTTAATTCCAGATGTGCTTTTTCTATGTCAACAACCCAAAGAGATATTTACTATTATTCACCCCCTCTTATGGTTGGTGCATAAAATCTAATGAACAAAGATGTAAATTCACTTGTATAATCTCTCATGTTTAATAAGTGGTAAAACTGGAAATCAAGTCATGGGATTCAAACCCAGGGACTTAACTTGAGTGAAACACCAAGCTAAATTGTGTTGTGTGCTAATATATTTAGAAAGTATCCATGTAGTTCTAAATATTTATCATTTGATATACCTATGAAATACACATATATAGTTTCAAAATTTTCTTACATAGAAAGTAGAAAATAACAGAGGAAAATATGAGAAAGTTATCAAAAATTCTGCTGAATGTTCTGGGAACAAAATGTCTCATTGGTAAATTCTCTTGGACTTTTTATGCATAGGAAATTTGTATGCCACATCCCATACTCCATAGCCTGTGGTGTAGATGGGGTAGGCTTTCATCTTATTTCATAGAGAAAACACAGCTCTGAAACCCAAACTGGTAAAGATAGTGCAGAATAACAAGTCATATCCATCTTACTTGTGAATATAGATATAAAATTTCAAAAAGAATTTTAGGGAATATAGTTTAAACACATATATAGTATGCCACAAATATGGTTTTTCCTAGATTGCAAGCAGCACAGTTAAATATTATCATATAAATTAATGAATATATCAGTATCAGATAATTACATTGGTAGCTAAAATAAGATTAAAAAATTATGTCCCTGTATACTTTAGAATGTATTCATTCATGTATGCATTCATTCATTTATGAAGTATATATTAAGCCCCTACTCTGGCAGTTCCTATGTATTTGGGATACATAAGTGCATAGAGCAAAGGTGCCTGCTATTATGGAAGTTTACCCACTAGCAGAGAGAGATACACAATCAAAATGGAATCCAATGAATAAATAATATTGCATGATTCAGTTAATTTTCTTCTATAAATTTCATGGAAGAAAATAGAAAAAAAAAGAGCAAGATAATGGAGATTGGTAGTGCTGGGTGGGTGAGGAAGCCTATTGTAATTTCAAATTAGGTGGTCTCTGTAGATCTCATTGAGAATGTGACATTTGAGCAAATTCATAATAGAGGTGAAACTCAGCTCTACAGTTATCCCGAGGGTGTCCATTCTAGGCAGGGGGATCAGCCAGTATCAAAACTCAAGGTCAGAGTTTACTTGGCTTAGCTCAGAAAGAGCAGAAAAGCTGGTGCCTAGAGTGGAATTAGCTAAGGCGAGGGAAATTGCAAATGAGGTCTGGGAGTGCCTGGTGAGAGAGGGAAGAACATGTAAAGATATGTAGGACCTCGTAAAATTTTGCCTTTTACCTTGGATAAAATGAGGAGATATCATTGTGCTTGGATCAGAGCAATCATTATCTGAGACATGATCTAAAAGAATCCCCTGGCTTTTCTACTTTAAAGTGTACCGCAGAGGAGCACAGAGATCAAGTAGGAGCCAGGCAAGTGATTTTCAACAGAAATGACAGTAGAGATCTGAAAGTAGGTCATATTCTGGGTAAATTTCAAGGGTAAAACCAACAATATGTGATGTAATGGTTGTGGAGTGAAAGAGAAAGAGTGGAGTCAGGGATGTCTGCGAAGCTTTTGCATGGGAAACTGGAAGGGGAAGACATCTGGTAGCACAGGACCAGGAGCAGGGCAGTGGGGGAGGATCAAAGGCCAGTTTTAAATACGGTAAATCTGAGCCCTGACCCAGTGGCTCAGTTGGTTGAAGTGTCCCATGCACCAAAAGGTTGTGGGTTCGATTCCTGGTCAGGGCACATACCCAGGTTGCGGGTTTGATCCCAGGTTGGGGCACATAGGCAGGCAACAGATGGATGTTTCTCACATTTCTCTCTCTCTTCCTCTCTTAAAAAAATATATTGAGAATCCTAGGCACTGAAGCAGACATGTCAAATAGTCAGTTCTGGGTGTAGATGAAATTTCCGGGCTGGTGATATAAATTTGGGATTCCTCTGCACAAGAATGGCACTTGATGCCCTGAGAATGAGAAAGCCCTGAGATTACCAAGAAGTGTGTATAGGTAAAGAGCAGAGGCCTCCCACTCATTGGGCCCCAGAACTTCCCAGCAAAGAGATTCGGAAAGGAGAATCAAAGAGGAGATATTTAAAAGAAATAAATTAGCTGTGATCTCTGTCTTTGCTATCTTCACATTTCCCAGGGTTACCTTTCTTGGTACTCTGTCTCATAAGATGCTACCAGGCAGTCAGAAGTGGGCTGTGATAAAAACAAATCCATGCCCTCGGACACAGTTCTCCTACCCACCCTTCAGGGTCCACTTCAAAAGCCACGTCCCTCTGGGCATTCTTCCCTGACCCTGCTCCTCTCCAGCAGGAAGAGGCCCCTGCTCATCCATAGCTCTTCATTGGCACCTGGCTTATGGGCGCGTTTAACTTTCATCCTGTGTCAGAGTTATTTGAGGAAAGGTTTTACCCCTTCTCTTAAATTCTAGGTTCCCTGGCATCAGTATCTAGATATCACCCCCGCAAAATATAGCACTAATCCTGCCTTTCGATATAAATAATGCAGACTTGTATGAAATTAGAGATGAAAGCACAGTAGTCGTCTAATCCTATCTTGTTGTTGTTTTCCATTTCAGAACAAATCCAGCCCTAAAAGAAGTTATAAATGTCACTTAGATCTATGTGAATATTTTAAAAAACATTATTATTAAAGATTAGTTCAGGCATTGCAAGTTTTATGCAATATTTTTATTGATGGATTCTAATTGACTTTAAAAACCTGCCATGATATATAGTGCATATATGTTTTCCAATACACACAACTATGATTTAGAACATATTTTCTTTTCTTTGAAATTACCCAATAAAATATAGAAATGAAGGTTTATAGAGATATAAAGCAATAAGTATAAAAATATGATAAATGTGGTATCTGAGGTATAACCTACCATTAGTTTTCTATTAGCAAGGTATAAAACAGTTCCATTTGTTTTAGAAAGATATATTATACAAGGGACTGAAATCCCAGACACAGAAGGGAATGTACATTGATTTTTTAAAAAAATGATTTATGATTTAGGCTCTGGTGGGAAATCTTATTTTTTCCCCATTTTATATCTCACTTGAAAACATTCAACTAATTTGATCCAAAAAGTTATTTTTTCTCCTATAAAATATCTATTAAATAAAAATTTTACATTTCCTGTTTGTCTTATAGTTCAGAGTTTTAAAAAATAACATAGATGATGAGTCCTTCTCTAATTATATTAAGGACATATGTAATTATATCTTCGTGACCTGCTTGGTAATATTTTATGAGATGGCGAGATAGATTTAATTCAAGTTTGTTTTGATTATGGACAGAAAACTGTTCTAAAATAGTTTATGTAAGGAAATCTGATTCATCTATATGATTTACATAAGAAAATGTTTTACTCTACAGATTTTAGTCATCTAACTAATTTTTAGTAAGAATAAACTAAAATTGTTTTCAATGGCATGACATTTAATATATAATTATAAATGAGAAAGTACTGATATTTTGTATATCTAATAGTAAAGAGAATATATTTGAAGACTTGGAATATATTTTAAAACTTTCTTGAAAGTTTTAGGAGGCATATATAATTTCATCCTGTAAAAGAGTACATCAAACTATGCAAGACAATAAATAAAGTAAAATATTGGTGATTAAATGTACAATTTGATTTGCATGTGGCAAATCTCTATATATAAAAGCCTAATATGCTAAGTGTCTGACTGATGGGTCAACCATACTGTCGATTGCTCAACAAATCACTATGACCCGCACTGACCACCTTGGGGCAGACGCTCCAACCAATAGATTAGCTTGCTGTTGGAGTCTGGCAGATAGTGACTAGGCAAGATGGGCCAGACATGCCCTGGAGCCCTCCTGCGGTCCCTCCCTAGCTGGCCAACTTCCTGCGGTCCCTCCCTAGCTGGCTGGCCCCCATTGGCCCAGACCTGGACTGGGCGAGACGTCCCTGATCACTGGCCAGGCTGAGGGACCCCACCCCTGCATGAATTTGTGCACCAGGCCTCTAGTTAAGATATAAAGACAGATCTACAACTCGGATCTTGTTTCAAATATTAGGATTATTTCTCCTTGATAGCAATGATTGTGTACTGATTCATGAAAGACTCACAAGCAACCATTGTATAAGAGTTTAGTTTTGATAGTTTAATTTTTAGCAAAAATTGAATATTATTATAGGAGGCTTTAGTATACAAAATTTTCCCAGTTATTCAGATATGTATTTGTGGAACAAGTTAAGAAATTAAATTCAGTGTTCATTTGGGATTCTCATAAAATGACATAGAAAACAAAACCTGAAATAGAGCCTTGAGAATTTGATTTGAATAATCCATTCTGATCTCAAATCTTACTAGACGATTCTAGACTAATGTTTCTATACTGAAGCTGAGTTTTACCGTACTTGTTTTTCTCTGGAGTTTCAACACTGCAAAATACCAATGTTCTTTCCCAGTACACTTTGAGAACAAATATGCCACTCTTCATTAAAATCATGTTGATTTTAGCTTGTGATTTTGTTTGCTGTACTACTTGCACTGCTTGGCACTTTGTGAAAACTAGTGTGGAATGAGCTACATGAATGATATTATTCATCACATCCTTTCAAGTAGGTCATGAAGATGTCCATTTAAGTCCACATACAAGCACATAGTTTTTAATGGCCAAGTCATGGAAGGAGTCACAGTATTGTGCAATAAAGATAAAATGTCCACAAACGTTTGTAGTTTACAATAGAAAATGCTATTAATACACACACACACACACACACACACAAACACACATATATGCATGCATTCAGAATAATGTTCAGTTAAAACACTGCAGTGTTTTTGATGTATTAGTTTTAAGCCTAAATGGAAATGTTTTTCTTTCCTAAATCAATCTTTTTTACTTATAGTTCCATATTTTCATACTCCCTTTCCCCTTACTTTTGCTTACATATATTTAAAGAACTCTGCATTCTTGAATGCCACCTCATACGAACCTTTCACCCAGATGCTGCCAACTAAAATTCAGAATAAAAATTACAGAATATTTCACTATGTCTCTAGATTATGAATTATATGTGAAATTAATTTTTCACCCCTAAAAACTTGAATAATAACACATTCATTACATTACAGCTATATCTAGTATAGTAGACTCATTTAAATGACAGAAAAAAAGCAACAAGTCAGTAGAAGATGTTTCAAAAAAGTATCTATAATAATAAAAAGCATAATATGCTAATTAGACCAGACAGCCAAACAACCTTCCAGACTTCCTTCTGGACGACCTTCCAGATAAAGCCAGGGCTGCAAGGGCCGAGCCCCTTGCACGAATTTCGTGCATTGGGCCTCTAGTCAAATATAATAAAATTTGTGATAAAATTTGGACTATTTAAAATTTGATTTTATTTAATGAATAAAGAGAAATCAGCAAGGAGACAAGGGAAGTAGTCATTTATTTACATAAGGATATTATTTACAACCTTGCAACTGATTCTACAGAGAATAGCCGAAAGACTAAATCAGCATTATGTTTAAACTCTGAGCTTTACCACAAATGTATTTATAGATGTGTTAAGTAAGGGAGGCATTCATTATACTGTTACAATATAAAACTTTAAATTGTATATAATTATAGTTAGATGACAGCTCTTGAATTTCTCTTTGTTTCATTAGTCATGTTAACTGATATTTCAACTTGGATGCTAATTTCTTAATGCTTAAAGACAGCTTTATGAATGTCATAGGTTAACGGCAGAAAATGCAACATCAGTTTGATTAATATTTTGAGCTAGAGGGAATTGATTTTAATCTCCTTCCCTAAAACAAGCATGCTAGTGTGGGGTAATCTGCAGATTACCAAGAAGAGAATTGATGTGGTACTTGTAGGGGCAGTTCTATCACAAAGGTCAAGAGCACAGATTCTTTGGTTTGACAGCTCAATTCTAATGCTAATGAATTTATTAGCTCCTCCATTCCCATGTAGATTTATTAGGGATTAAATAGATATTACCAATAAAGCACCCCAAATTGCACCTGGGACCACAATGTTATATCTCTACAGAACCACCAGAATGACTAAAATAAAAAAAAATTGATTTAACAAAATTTAACACCTAATACTAAGTGTTAGAAAGAGAATGTGGAACACCTAGAATTCTGTCATTGCTGGGTACAAATAATAGAACATTAATAAACAAATTAGTAAAATATTAGAAAACCTGTTACAGTCATAACTCACAGAGAAGGATTGGTAATATCAGGGCATGCCTAAGTTCACATTAGGATGAATTATTTTATTTTTGTCATTCTTGCTGTTGATGCCTAATCAGGACAGTAAATTTCATTATTGCTAACCTACTTCTAAGAAATTGTTACTGTTTAGAGTGAGTTTTCTATATTAGGTAGACAATGAAGATGTGGAGCAAAAAATATATAGCTTTAATATTTCTTTTAATTAATGAAGAGCTGGGCCATCTCAACAGATAAATGTCATACCTTAAGAAAGCAGGAATTATATATTAGTCATATTCAATATGATCCACTCTCTCCTAAAAATCCATGTGTTTCTCACATGAATATTATTACAATAATAAAAGGAATAACAGACTGAGGCCTACTCCTCCACCTCTCAGTGCTATTGTCCCTGGGCCCAGCCCCAGGCAAGTGCTCTGGCTCCACAGAAGATGCTGGACCAGGGAGCAGCCATTCAGAGGGCAGGTCCACAGCCGCTCAGCTGACCAGGATGAGTGGCGCTCCCACAGCGGGCCAATCCCTGCAGGCCACGCCCCCCACCAGTGCACAAATCCTGTGCACCGGGCCTCTATATTTATATATCTTACAACTGGAAGTTTGTACCTTTTGACCACTTTTCCCTCCCACTATCCCCTGACTCTGGTAATCACAAGCCTGATCTCATCTTCTGTAAGTTTGGTTTTTATTTTTAGACTAGAGGCCCAGTGCACAAATTTGTGCATGGGTGGAGTCCCTTGGGCTGGCCAGCAATCAAGGCCGATCGGGGCCATCTTGCCCCATTGCGATCGGGGCCAATTGGTGCTGGCCGGCCTAGGGGAGGGACTTCGGGAAGTTGGCCGGCTGGGGGGAGGGACCTTGGAAGGTGAGCCGGATGTGGGAGGTTGGCTGTGGGAGCACACTGACCACTAGGGGGCAGCTCCTGCATTGAACATCTGCCCCCTGGTGGTCACTGTGCATCATAGTGACAGATTGACTGGTTGTTCGGTTGCTTAGGCTTTTATATATATAGACTAGTGGCCCAGTGCACAAAATTCATGCACAGGGGGAGGCTCCCTCAGCCTAGCCTGCACCCTCTCCAATCAGACATCCCTCTCACAATCTGGGACTGCTGGCTCTCAACTGCTCATCTGCCTGCCTGCCTGATCACCCCTAACTGCCTCTGCCTGCCTGCCTGATTGCCCCTATCCCCTCTGCTTGGCTGCCTGATTGCCCCTAACCTCTCTGCCTGCCTGCCTGATCACCCCTAACTGCCTCTGCCTGCCTGCCTGCTCGCCCTTAACTGCCCTCCCCTGTCGGCCTGATCTTGCCCCCCACTGCCCTCCCCTGCCAACCTGATCTCGCCCCCAATGGTCCTCCCCTGCCGGCCTGATCTCTCCCCCAAATGCCCTCTCTGCCTCGGCCCCCACCACCATGGCTCTATCTGGAAGGAAGTCGGACGTCCAGAAGATGGCCGGTCGACCCAGTCTAATTAGCACATTACCCTTTTATTAGTATAGATCTATTATATAGGATAGGATTGCTTAAATGGGGGGAGGGGAGCCTTTTTCAGTAGGAGGACATGCTCTTGGAAGACAAAAATACATAATCCCTATATCTGGACTGATAGTCAGCCATATGCACTATACTGCCAAACCAGTCATTAAAAAATTGAACCGCTTTCTTACACCTTACACCAAACAGCTGTGGCCCTAAAACTCCTCCTCAGCCATGACCTTAGGTTCTGCTGTCACAGTTCACCCAGATTAGGTTCTGATTGGTCGATATCTATGCCAGTCAGCATCAAAAGCTCCGCCTCCTAGACAGCCATTGGCTCCTCACACTTCACCCAGATTTGGTTCTGATTTGTTGGTTTCTATGCCAGTCAATGTCAAAAGCTCCACCTCCTAGGCAGCCACTGGCTCCTCACAGTTCACCCAGATGTGGTTCTGATTGGTCGGTTTCTATGCCAGTCAGCATCTCCAGACCTATCTCTGGGCCTGATCAGAGACGCAGGGCTGATCAGCAGCCCACACAGAGGCCCGGAGAGAAACAGAGGTGCAGCTGCTGGCCAGGCCCAGAGAGAAAGAGAGAGGCAAGGGCTGATCAACAGTTGCCATGGAGGCTATGAATCAGATCCTGCTTCTCTCTCCAGACCTCTCTCTGGGCCCGATCTGCAACACTGACTGCGGGACCGACTTCCAGTCAGTGGAGCCTTTGGTCATTTCAGACCCCGGGTTTTTATATATTAGGATTCCATATGTAAGCAAGATCATACAGTATTCATCTTTCTCTGTGGATAGGTATTTTTGATATTTGAAATTATATTTAACCTAGACATTTTTACAAATTATTTTTTCTTTAGTATTATTAGGTCAAAGGGTATATATACTTAGTTATCATTTTGCTTTCTGCAAAAATACCACTTTAAACTTTTTTCACACTAAATTTTCACTGCCAATATAGCCAAGTATAACCATATCCTATTGATTAAATGACATCCTAGTCAACGTCCTATCACTAAAAAAATTATGTCTTTTGTCCATTTAACTATTTGAATCCTGTTTGTTTTATGATTGACAAAATAATCTTTACAATCTTGGGATTAGTCCTTACCTGTCATATCTGTCAGATCATTTTCATTTTATTTACTTTTTCATAATAGCCTACGACATGTATGTTTTCCTTCTGAGGTCACCATATTTTTGCAGCAATATTTTTTAGAATTCTGCACTTAGTGCCATTTTCTAGTTTTTTTCAATTTTAATATTTCACATTAACTTTTTACTTACCCGAAAGTTGATTTTGTGTCTCTCTAATTACCATACAGTTTATTTGGTATATGGCATTCGGTGTGACCTAAGTAATTTTCCTAAATGTTTTAACTTCTCTGCATATCACCAAAACAAGCAAACAAACAAAATAAAATAAAATAAGGCTTGCTTATAGATAGGTGTCACCCCTGATTTTGACAATCACTGAATACAATGTGATCATGAAACTAAGAGGCAAGAATTGTCTGATAAATTTTTATTTTTACACTCATGACTCATACCAGTATAATCCAGATGTCAACTGGGGTCATGATATTTTTTGAGAACTAAATACAAATTGTGTTAAAGTTCTATCACAAAAATGATGAGAACAATGATTTTTTTTTTTAAATGTCAGGGATACTCAAAAGAGGGGGACTTGAGTGTTGGAATTCTGTGACTCTCAACTTTCCTACCAAGTTTTGCTTCCATTGAATTCTTGATCTTA
This sequence comes from Cnephaeus nilssonii, assembly GCF_951640355.1. Classification (NCBI taxonomy): domain Eukaryota; kingdom Metazoa; phylum Chordata; class Mammalia; order Chiroptera; family Vespertilionidae; genus Cnephaeus; species Cnephaeus nilssonii. The sequence goes on from NC_137080.1 coordinate 46,940,860, forward strand.
CTGAGTTTCTCCTCCTGGAGCTGGTTCTTTGTTTTGTGCTTTGGGAATAGAATATAAACCACATAACTCCTCTTTCTAATGACACTCATTTCTCCACAATTCACCTAACTTGCTTTCCTGTTTAGACAAAATAAAATGTTATTTTCCTCCCCCGCCATCCATTTACCAATGGATCATGAAAGGACTTTAATTCTGTGGGACAATTCAGGATTTCAATTTTGAAAATTTATTTTTTATTCCTTAGATCTGACACCTGTTAAGATGAGTAAACGGAGAAGATACTGGCATTAGTTACCTTTATGAAAGACTACAAGTAATTTTGTAATAAATACGTAGGCTACGTGTCTGTGTTAAGGCAAAAATCATGGGCTCTAGACTGAGGGAGAGAAGCCCTAAGTTCTGTTTCTGGCCATCACATTCACTCTGTGATTTTGGGAAAGTAATTTTGCCTCGCAATGTTAGTTTTCTCACTTGTAAAATGAAACAATTTGATAGGTTGATCTCTTTCCAAAGTAATCATTTCGGCCTACTTAAAAGAAATCCTATTTAAAAATACACAGGCTTGTGCTTCAAGCTTGTGGCCTTTTTGGTTTATCTAAGAGAGTATACCCCTCTACATATTCATAGTTTCTTGGCTATTTTAAAAATAGCATTTCATTTTTAAAATTATAGAACAGTTAGGCTGAATGGGAGGAAAAACTCTTCTAACTAGAGAATACCAACATCTACCACAAAAAAAAAAAAAATGGTGGAACAACCCATTTTTCTTATTTAGTTCACAGGTTAAATTCACACAAGTTGGAAAAACTGGAAAATAGCAGAGAAAGATTTATGAAGTGAAAATTCAGATAACTAACCATGGAGAGATGACATTAAAATGTTATTATACAGCTTTAATACATTTTGTTCTGTTTTGAAATATTTCTAGGGAATTGTTTAACACAGTCCTCTATTTATAATTAGATTAAGTGTGAAGTTTAATACTTGAAAGAAAGTTAATGGTCTCTCTGTATCCATAAATATTTTCAATATGGAATGATATTGTTCAAAATCATTGCTTTCAGGGTATAGGCAATTATCTGAACATTTCATGCTTAAGTAAAAGGGTTCTTTATTTCTCAAGAACCTTAATTTTTTTATATACAACTAATGAGAAGGTTGAAAATATAGGAATACCCCTGCCTGAGAATTCTGTGTACTTGTTAGTGAGCAGTCTTGGGTGAAGTGATGAGGTGAGGAGGAGACAGCTGTGGTTGGCGGGTAGCACTTTGGGTTTGGAGTCAGAAGACCTGATATCTCTGCACGTTTCTCTAAGTCATATTTAGGAAAAACGTTACAAGGTACAATGTGCTATAAACAGCGTCAGCAAGCAGCACGAGTAGATTACTGAGATGACTTTCCATGAAACATTTTGTTCCATAGAGTCATCATGCATCCTTGGGGGGCTCTCTGGATTCGGTGCTTGGAGCTGCATGGATAGAAGTGGAATCAGGTTGTGTTTTTCATTTGCATAATTATAAACACAAGTACCAAGCATATTTTACTGATTTATCAAATGAGTGATATATGTCCTCTGTGAACAAGTAGGACTTAAATGTTATGAAAAAATAGACACAAAGGTAGGTAGATGGCTGCTGACAAACACAGAAGACATGGAGGTTGCCTCATTTCAGGAATTGTGAAGATATAAATGCCCTTTCAAGTCTTAGCTGAGTTCTGTGGCACAGAGTGAGGGTGGCAAGAGGTGAAGGGACTTTCATTCTTATGTCTCTTTTCACTGATTTTTGCTTCCAGACCAAGTCCTTCATCTTTGCTCCATGGGTTGATCCAAATGCGGAAACAGCTTCTACTAAGGGATCATAACACTCCAAAGCACCATGGGTAAAAGAAGGATATGTAAGCAGCTTTTTCACTAAATCTTTACTAATCGGTCAGCTTGCTCACCTCACCATAACTCAAAAATCACACAGCTTGCCAGGCTGGCGTGGTTCAGTGGTAGAGCGTTGACCTGTGAACCAGGAGGTCAGGGTTCGATTCCCGGTCAAGGGCACATGCCCAGGGTTGTGGGCTTGATCCCCAGTGTGGGGTATGCAGGAGGCAGCTGATCCATGATTCTCTCTCCTTGTTGATGTTTCTATCTCTCTCTCTTCCCATCTCCCTTCCTCTCTGAAATCAATAAAAATATGTTTTTTAAAAAATCACACAGCTTATTTCACCTCAGGGAGGCTATTCCCATGTAGCATCCTGACCTACTGCCAACCTCCTTGCTCTTTTTTTGACCTTTCTATCACTTCTCCTAACTCCCCTCTCATGATTATGTAGAGCAATATTTACCTTTAGTTTCTGTCCCAGACTTGCAAATCGACACCCATAAAAATGCTCAGAGTACAAATTAATGCTATCCCTGCTCCTTGAAAGCACTTGTGTTTATATATAATAGTTATTTTTTCTGTTAGATCTATGGAACATTTTCTATGTGTAAACATTTTTGTAATATTGTGCATTGGCTTATACAGAGCTGAAATATAAACTACTACTGGGATCGCTTCATAAACATAAGTGCATCCAGATTTTCTGTAAAAGTGACCATTAGAGTGAGATTCTTCTCTTGACTGTGCCTTGAAGGGTAGTTTGGAGGTTGGTATTTGAACCCTTCACATTCTGCTGGGTTTTCTTAGCCATTTTTTTCCTGAGTGCCATGTTCACACTCTGGATTTTTCTTCTTAAGAACTTGCACGGTAATGCTACTTATAAATGCCATGCTACAGTTTTCCTTTCTTATAAAACTGTTGATATAAGTCTAATGAAATTCATTCCTTATGTTGTTGACCTTATTTTTTAAAAGCACATTTTAACATTGGGATAGCTAACCATTCACATTTGCAAAATATCCATTGTAGCATTGGTGATTAGATTTTGATTGATTTTAAAAATCATTCTATGCACTGATATCATAGATGTTGCCAATCTATGTGCTGCTAACGTAAGGGCTCACCTACTTCCATATATGAGGCATCACTGCAAATCATAATGATCTTTGAGCTGAGTAAAGACAGTGTAATTTTAGCAATATCCTTAAGTACATTTAAAGGATCTTTTAAAATGTCAGCTGAGAGCTCAGCGGTAGAGAGCTGAAAAGGACATCGCTCTCACCCTTACAAGAAAAACTGAACAAACTGCAAAGTAAGGAGTTTTCAGAGCAAACAGCTAACCCTACAAATGGGGAGAAACATGCACCAGCAGGAAAAACAGGACTCTGAAATTTGATTACTTGGCCAGATGATGCCCCAAGTCATATCAATCAGTACAAAGATTTAGCTAAGAAATGTGTAAAGAAATTGCTAAAGGCCAAATATGTGCTAGTGTGAAGTCTTTGGGGGCCACAGAGATAGAGGGTTTGTACTCTCTTGTAGGCTTTTCCTTTGTGAAAGCCAACAAATGCTCAGAGAGAAAATGATAGAGAATTCTGAGAAAGGTTCCCTGTGGTTCTGACTGGGCAAGAGGAATAGCAGTCACTGCCAAATGCTACCCAGATCCACGTTCTCTCTCTCCCCTATGAACAAAGGCCAGATGTGCACTGGGAAGAGCAACAAGAACTGTTATCCTGGAGGACCTTTGCAGTTGGGGAAGAAAATAGAAAATCCAAATAGTTATACAAAAGAATGAAACCATGGTTAACACCCTCCCAAAAAATAAAATTCTAGACTCAGACATTTCATTAGCAAATACTGTCAAATATTTACAAAGGAGTTAATACCAATCCCACACAATTTTTCCCAGAAAACAGGAGTGAACATTTTTATGTTTATTCTGTAATGCCAGCACTGCACTTAAACCAAAACCTAAGATATTACACAAAACATAAACTACAAACCAATATCCCTCATAAACATAAATATTATATATGTAAATAAAATCCTATAAAATATATAAAATAAGGATAGTATACAACAATTTAATAGGATTTATCCAAGGAATAAAACATTGAAAAATCAATGTAATTACTATATTAAAAGACTGAATAAGAAAAAAACATACAATCAAATCAATAATTGCAGAAAAATACTTGACAAAATTCAATTTCACATTATGATAACGAAGAACTCTCAGCAAACTAGGAATAAAGGAAATTTCTTTATGTAATAAAGGACATCAGCAGAAAATTTACAACAAACATCATAGTTGATGTTGAGTGTCTGAATGCTTTTTCTTAAAGTTGTGAACAAAGCAAGGATGCTGTCTCTCACCAGTCCTATTTAGCAATGTATTGGATGTCCTAGCCAGTGCAGTAAGACAAGCATAAGAGATAAAAGGCATATGGACTAGATGGGTGGAAATAATATGATCTATATTTGCAGACAACAGAATTGTCTACCTAGAAAATCCATGGACTCTATAAGATCTCCTAGGGTAAACAAGTGAGTTTAGCAAGGTTGTAGACTACCCAGTCAATATTCAAAATCAATCATTCCTATATGCCAGCAATGAATGATTGGAATTCAAAATTTAAAAGTACCATTTATAATTGTTCAAGAAATTAAATAGGTATGAATTACTATATTTTTCCATGTATAAGACGCCTCCATGTATAAGACACCCCCCACTTTTCCAACCCAAAATTAAGAAATCAATATTTTAAACATAAAACAGAACACATTTTTATTTAGTAATTACCGCAGGTAATGTTTACATACCAGTACTATGATATTATGCAGCGTATCAGCTTATTCAGCTTCTGTTGCATCACTGCTCTCTTCTTCATCATTATTAGTTTCAGACATATCAATTTCTTCATCTTCTAGTGCAGTGGTTCTCAACCTTTCTAATGCCGCGACTCTTTAATACAGTTCCTCATGTTGTGGTGACCCCCAACCATAAAAGGCTCTACAGTTAAGAACCGCTAGCAGGGTCACCTAAGACCACCGGAAAACACAGATATTTACATTACGATTCATAACAGTAGCAAAATTATAGTTATGAAGTAGCAACAAAAATAATTTTATGGTTGGGGGTCACCACAACATGAGGAACTGTATTAAAGGGTCACGGCATTAGAAAGGTTGAGAACCACCATTCTAGTGTATCACTGCTGTCTTCTGAGTCACTGTCTATATATGTGAGATCATCCTCATAACCTGGTGGCGTTTCTGAGCTAACTTTGTTCGTGTTCTCGTGGCCAACCCTTCTCTCCTCATGAAATTGAAGCACCATTTTGCCTTTCCTGTAAAATCAACAATGTTCATTTTGCTAGCAAACATTCTTGCCTGACATTGAATAAGCTTGGTTGACACTCATAAGCCACTCTGGCGCTGCTCCATAATCCAAGTCATTAGCCTCTGCTCCAAGTTTGCCCATTTTGCTGATTTTCCTCTTAAGGCCTTCTTCTTTTTTGGCATCTTAAGGAGTTGCTCTTCCTGTTTTCTCCACTGTCTGATCATCACTCAGTGGGAGGAGATCCAAATTGTCTCTCTGAAGCTCCATTTCCATGCTCTTTTGCATAGCTGATTGCATTCAGTTTGAATTTTGCATAGTAAGACAATCTACCTGTATTTATCTTTTTATTTTTTGAATCTTTATGGGCTCAGAACACTCTGGTCCCTGTTGCATCTGTGCACTCTACCCCCACCTTCAATTAAGGCATCAGCTGACGTCAGTAACAATAAGGCTCGTGATTGGAGGAAGCCTGTTTGACAAGGTATGGGCAGCTACGCACCTGAGTGGCTCCCTCCTTGGCTGACTTCCTTGTATAAGATGTCCCTCAATTTTCAATCTAACGATTTTAGAAAAAAATAGCGTCTTATACATGGAAAAATACAGTAAACAAAAATGTGCAGGTTTTGAATGTTAAAAACTACATTACTGATCAAATGAGCCTAAGAATATCTAAGTGAAGAAATACATCATGTGTATTGATAAGAAGACACTATATTGTTGATGTCAATTATCACCAATTTGATGTATAAATTTAATGCAATTCCACCCAAAATCTTCAGCAAGCTAATATTTTTAGATATAAATAAGATGATTAAGAACTTACATACCAAAAAGCAAAGGAACTAGGATAATCAAACCAATTTTTTAAAAGAAGGATAAAAGTTTAGATGTGCTATCTTATTTCAAAACTTACTATAAAGATACAGTAAAAATTCAATAATACTTCAGGTATTAGTGAAAGGAGAGATATATAGATCAGTGAAACCTAACAGAGAGCATAGTATTAGACCCATACAACTCATTTTGAAAAAGTTGTAAAGGCAAATTAATGGAGAAAGGATAGTTTTTTCAAATAATGGGGCTGGGACATTTGGACAATCATATGCAAAAAGACAAAAAATAAAGAAAGAAAGAAAGAAAGAAAGAAAGAAAGAAAGAAAGAAAGAAAGAAAGAAAGAAAGAAAGAAAGAAATAAAGAAAGAGAGAAACCCAACAAATCTCAACACACCTCAAATCTTATTAAAAATTAACTAAAAATGGATCATGGTCTCGATAAAGCTATAAAATGTAAAGCTATAAAACTTTTAGAAGAACATATAGGAGTAAATCTAAGTCAACTTGGGTTTGGCAATGCATTTTTTAGATATGATAGCAGAAACACGACCTATAATAAAAAAGATAAGTCTTATACTTTATTAAAGTTAAATTTTTATTCTGCAAAAGACAATGCTTAAGAAAATGAAAAGGCACACCAGAGACTGAGAAAAAACAACACATTTGAAGTCAAATATCAAAAAAATAAGTTGTTTTCAGAATATATAAAGAACTTAAAGTTCAATACTAAAAAGTGAAATGAATGGACAATGAATCTGAACAGATACTTTACCAAAGAAGATATGGAAAAAAATATGCCATACAAATGGCAAATAAGCATATTGGAAGATGCTCAACATGATTTATTAGGGAATGCAAATTAAAACCACAAAGTGATATCACTGCACACCTATTAGAATGGCAACTTCTTTAAAATGATAACCAAATGCTGACCAGGGCCCAGAGCAATAGGAGGCCCACAAGTCTAAAATATTTACTATCTGGCCCTTTACAGAAAAAGTTTGGAGACCTCTGGTGTAAGGGAACATCAGGGTACTATTTGTTGGCAGTCTTCCATAAGTCTGAAATAATTTTAATATGGAATAATTAAAAATGCCCTCTGATTGAAATCATCAGGACAATTTTGGCCACCATTGTTTGAGAGATATTTGTGAAACACTTCACTATATGTTCTTTATGCACTGATCAGTCCTCCCAGCAGCTCTTTAAGACTCATCCTATTGTTTTCCTAATTTCAGACCTAAGGAAATAAGGTTAGTGAAGCCAAGTGACTTTCTGAAAGGCACAGAGTTCACATGGTTAAATATGTAGAACTAGAGTTTTAAATCAAAGTCAGCCTGAAGGCGTTGGTGGTATAGTGGTGAGCATAGCTGCCTTCCAAAGTCAGCCTGAGATAAAATTCTCTAGTATCCTAGTTTGTCATCTATACTAGTATGCATGGGTCAACTCCAGATATGCATTGTCATTTTCATAAAAGGCTCAGAATTCATTTACTCAATGTATTGAGTAATTGAGTAATAACTCCAAAGGTGTGAATAGTACACTGATGTTCCCTTACACCAGAGGTCTCCAAACTTTTTCTGTAGGTACCATGTGCCAACTCCTGTACATGTATGAGATCAACATACCCAACACAATTTTCTATGATCCATGAAATGGCAATAGCATTACCCACAGTTCCTCCTGAACTTGTCTCAACTCCCTCAAAGCTCTGATTAGATTTACAGTTATGTATATGTCCCTCCCTTGAGCTAGTTTCTTCTTTTACTTTTGCAGTTACATAGCAATAAAAATTTATATATATTATACAAAAGAATAAATTTACATCTCCTTTCCTTTACTCTTGTCACGGAGTTTCCTATTCCTTAGTGGCCTCTGTGCTCCTTGTTTGCCACTGTGGTGTCAGCAGCAGTTTTCTTTGATGATCTTTTACTTTTTGTTAAATAAATATCCCAGATTTTAAGCTTATTTATAGTCCATTTTTTTTTGGTAAATTTTTGAAATGACAGGTTAACTTAAAAAAAATTGTTCTAGCCCAGGTGGTATGGCTCATCGGTTGAGTGTCAACTGAGGAAACAAGGGGTCGTTGGTTTGATTCCTGGTGAGGGCATATGCTGGGGTTGTCAGATCGATCCCCAGTAGGGGATGTGCAGGAGGTAGCAGGTAGATGATGTTCCTCTTATATTGATGTTCCTTTCTCTCTATCCCTCTTCCTTCCTCTCTCTAAAAATCAATAAAGACGTATTTTTAAAAAATGTCTAAAATACCAGTTACCTTGAATTTGTTGATTATTTGCATTGCCAATTAAGTTTACTATACTTCTTGTTCTAATTACTAAATATTACACATAAGTCATAAGCACATTCTTTGAAAAAACAAATCTATTACATATTTACTCATACTAAAGGAGATTTCTCAGTACTACAGTTTTCTTTAGTTAAAACAAAGAAGGAAAACAATCTCTTTGGTCTCTGTAGATACTTTATGGCTAGGGAAGGAGGAACTTTCCTCTGGAGGCCTGTAATTCATTTTAGCAGAAGTTTAACTTCTGGTTGACAGTATATATTCAATGTGAGGATAAATGGCTGACAAAACATTAAGCCCCATTGAACACAGTTAAGTATTCTTGCTATTGGAGCCCCGACTTGACACAAGAAGAGAATGATTTTATTTGAGCCACACTTAGAATTCATGACAGGTTCACTCTCAAACACCAGATCTCTGATGGCATTGCTGTCTTTACATGATGCTTCAATTCCCTTCAAAGAGGACACACTACCTGTCTGGGTTTGACAAGTAAAACTAAAGTTTTAATAACTCCAAAGGTGTGCTGTCGCTGGAAAGGAACTGATGAAAGGTGTAAAAGAATTATTTGAAAGGCGCCTTATTGCTTTCATATCATAGCACTCTTAAATAAAAAGTCGACAATTTCATTACTGTCAAGAAGCACTTTTTCAACCATGCATTTCTGTAGCAACATCTGTGTAGTAACACTTCAGTTTAATTTGAGATATAGACTACACAAGGAACATATTTCATTGGCTTATTTTCTAGGCCACTCCAAAACCTGCTTAGGAGTGACATCAATATACAGATACTATTAAGAAACATAACAGGACATTTTACTGGGTGGGGGAGAAACAATTGTGATTCTAAAAGTGACTTTATGGGTTACTACTATGGAATAACCTTAAATTTGGTATTTGACCTCCTCCTTAATGATGTCCACTCATAAGTGATTTCCTCAAATTTCTTGGGCTACCATAGTCTTTCATTTAGGAAGATGAAAGAATATGGCAGCAATACAAATAGTTTCAAAATCAAAGATATATGTATATTGAGATGTATATTTTAGGTTTTAAAAGTCTCTTGGCTTTAATGAGGAGCCATTTGCCTATTACATTACTTCAACTTATTTTTCTTCCACCAGTCTTTTCTTTTGCAATTCTTTGAAGTTTATAATGTCTTACTAATATTTTTGTGACTTCCTAGGATCATATGCTTTCTTTTTGTCCTCTAGTTCTGATTTCTGCTTTTCTTGTTTTTAAAGGTTGTTTTACCCTCTTGGTTGTTTAGTCCTTGGTCCACATGTTGATCTTAGTATGAAACACAATACCTTTTCTTACTTTAAAAATATTTTTTTTAAATTTATTTCAGAGAAGCAGGGAGAGGGAGAAAGACAGAAACATCACTGATCAGAGAGAATCATTGATCAGCTGCCCCCTGCATGCCACACCCTGGGGATTGAGCCTGCAAACCAGGCAATAGCATGTGATTTGACTGGGAGAACCGTGACCTCATGGTTCATAGGTCGACACTCAACTACTGAGCCGTGCAAGCTGGGCCACAATACCTTTTCTTAAATTTTGCCAAACAAACTACTCATGGGAAATCATTTGAATAGATGGATTTGACAAAGGTTTAGGAAGATGAAAGAATATGGCAGCAATACAAAGTATCACCCTTTTGACTCCCCTTTATTCCAAGCCCACATGAATTCTCTCATCAACAGCCTTTTTCCATCAGGTCCCATCTTCTCCCGAACTAGTTTTTTACATTCTGTTTTTAAACAAAGGCACATCCCTTAGTGGGAAGAATTTTAATATTAACGTTTTCTTGGGATAATTACCCAATTATATTTGGATATCAGAATGGTTTTATCTAAGGTTAGAATGATCATCAGTGACTTTGGCTTGATCATCATAGAATCAGTAGCAGCCTGTCTCAAATTCTAGATTATCTAACTATTAATTTTGTCATTTCTGATCTGTTTTGAATGGAGATATTACCTTCCATAGCATGATTTTAAAAATTAAAAGGTAAGTGCTCATACATGCTAAGTTCTTTTCCCCCCTTTCTCTAAACATTTCACGAGCTCAAAATCTGATAACCAGAAAATTATCTCTTCTGAGCCAATACCATCTCCTGTTGGCTTCCACATTATTTGTTACAGTCTTTCTGTCTACACTGGCACACCTGACGGAGCAATTTTTCTACTTATTCTTCCCATTCCCAAACTTGGTTTAACCACTCTCTGACTTTTACATTTGGTTTGGATTGAATACCTTCACTGCCTTTTACTGAGTTATTTATTTGTTGTTTTTTTCTTAGCACTGCTATAATATCACATTTTATAGAAGCCTGAGGAGCTGGGCTACATTGCTGGGATGGCAAGTAGTGTCAGTGGCCAACCCTAGGCTAGGTCAGACACACAGATTAAGCTGGTCTTGTGGGCATTGCTGACGGCAGCTTCCTGACTGCTCTAGTTGCTTTTCTGTCTAACCTTATGCTTCTTGAGTTCATTCCTTCTTATTTATCTACAGTAGCCTTTCTTTTCAGAGCTTTCCTAATTGTATTACTGATTATATGTTGTCATGAGTCTCCTTTTTATTCACGGTTTTACTTGTACCTAATGGTGTCATAAAGTTGCCTAACTAAGTACAGTAAATTTAAGATATTTAGGAACTTGCTTGTAGGTATTTACCAAACACATAGACTACTTAAGTAGAAGATAGTATCAGAGTGGAAACTAATTACATGATTGGAGTAAGAAAAACATGAAGTCAAAGTTCTAAGCCATCACTTTGGTTTTAGTGCCTTGTAGTGGAAGAGAAAGCTTTTGTGTTCTTACAGTGACTTGTGTTAAAATTTGTAACTGTAATAAATTGAATTAAAAACCAACTCTTACGTTTAACTTACAAATCTTATTTTTAAAACAAATCTATTTTACTGCTTAAATTGAAATACTCCTTTTACTTTTTCTATTACTGTTCAATTAGCTTATAGATTTACCAGACTAAATTCCCTAGATTTTAATACAACTTAATTATTTGATTAATTAACATCTTTGGCTATTTCACTCTAAAACCTTAAATCTAATATATCTAATTCTCTTAAGAATATTAAATAGAGAACAAGACAGACCTGTAAATTGAATGAAAGAGACTTCATACATTCTTAAAGATGTCTTATAATTCTAAAAATCTATACATATTAACTTAACAAATTGTATTTTTCTTGGCTATAAATATTGCTTTAAACAAAAATCTGTATGTTTTACCTTAATATGATTATCTTAAAATATTTAAAATAAAAAAGAACATGTAATTCCATAACAGTCAAGATTCAGCTGCTCTGAGTATTTGAATATTCAGCCGCTCTGAGTATCTGAAAATATTGAATACTGTTCAGGGAAAATCTTTGAAAGGCCCTGAGAAACAGGGCATGACTGGAATTACCGAATTTAAAAAAACAAACACCAAGAAGTCTACCATTCAAGGACCAGAAAGTTCCCATGCTCACAGGCATCTCTGCTGCCCTGACTTTGTCTCAACAACTTTGAAACTGATGACTAGACTCTGGAATGCCAAGTTCAGCTGCCATAGCTTTCCTTATGCCCCTCTGTCTCCACAGTGCTGCTTACCAGGTGGGTAGGGTGGCAGAGGGTGCCTTTGTTTCACGTCTACCTTCCAAGTTTTCTGAGAGTCTTTGTAACTGGCAGAAATTATTTCATATACAGAGTCCTAGCGGCCAAGGAGCCTGAGTGATGTGATATTTAATTCTTGGCTCTTCAGAACAGGAAGCACATGGAAAGGTAGAACATAGCCTAGTGAACCAAATCAACCATATCCACCATGGAGGCCCATCAAGTCCTTAAAGTTACAAATTCAGGTTAGAGATTTTGACTATTTGTCCAGAATTCTGGGTCACAATTTTCGGAAAAATTATCTTCAGATATACTTATTTATTACTTGGATCCATTCTGGTAGTTTGTCTTTATCTGCTGTATCAACCAGGGACCCCAAATGCAAGCCTTTCAGCTAGGATTTAATGTAGGTTTTACAACCCAGGCATTAAAAATTCCCAATCCAATTTTATTATAATCTCATAGCAACTCCTTTCTGAGCTTTTTATCATCTGACTTAACATGTTTGAATTCTAACCCCTCACATAGATTGCAAGTAATCTTTTCATTGCCTGATAGAGGAACTAAATTTCTATTATAATGAACCACTTTACAACATGGTTTTGCTGAATATTGCTGCTTCTATTTATGCAGATAGTTATTCTCTTGAGAAAAGTGAGATTTAACCCTTGAAAATTATCCTATATAATAAAAGCTTAATATGCAAATCGTCCCCTTGGGTGTGAGTTCAACTGACCGGGAGTTCAACCACTCGCTATGACGTTGCACTGACCACCAGGGGGCGGCACAGAACATGGCAGGCGTCGGCGACGTGGCTCTGGCAGCGGGCAGCAGTGGAGGCACTGCCGGCCCCAATGGGCCCCAATGAGAGCAGGACTGCAGTGGGATGGTAGAGCAGGTGAACGGGTGGCCCCAGGCCAAAGTGGGGTGCCTTCAGGGCTGCGAGGCTGGAGGCGAGAGCTCGAGCTTGATCTCCACAGGCCACCCTGAGGGACCCCACCCATGCTCAAATTTCGTGCACCAGGCCTCTAGTTCTTAGATAATAGACTTTACAAATCCTCTTGAACCTGTTCGTAACAGTGACACACACATTAACCTAGCAAGTTGAGACTGTACTTTAAAGGCATGATAATATCAGATATTGGCTTAAGTAATAATTTCTCTTTTGGCAATGGTGTTTGATCCTCTACTAAAATACCTAATCACTTTCAGATTTTTAAAAATCACTTATTCATTTATACTATATTTATTCCTCTACTGAACCCTAAGTGCCTTCAGAACAAAACCCTCATCCTATGTCCTACAGCATCCAGCAGAAGTGTTGTACACATTGTAGACCAGTAGTTTTCAAACCTTTTTAAAAACTTTCATTTTTCATTGACATAAATATCTCTTTCTTTCTAGAAATTTATTTAAAATTTCAAAATAATTAAATATATGACTCAAAACTAATAAAAATAATGGTAATTTCAGAAGAAAAATACTTTGATGCCAAAGGCTATCCATCTCTTATTTTCTGTAATATCAAGATGCTTATTGAGTCTGCTTGCTTGCCAGCCATGAGCCTTTCTATGTCAGCAAGTGTAGAAGATACTGATTTTTATTCCTGGCACTTTCCTTGTTTACCTATTAATTTATTTTGACTGGGCCAAATCCTGATATCTAGTGACTGAGAGCCAGCAGAGTTGGGTGTCATTCTTTTCCAAAATGTATGCATTTACATTTAGGTTTGAAATAACTGAATTGATCAGGGTAGGCCACTGTCACATACTGATTTTGTGAAAATTAAAACACTTTTTATTTTATAATAGATTTATATTTATATAGAAGTTGTAAGTATAGTATTAAGAGTTTTCATATATCTCACCTCTAGTTTTCCCTGTTATTAACATCTTACATTAGGTATACTTGTCACAATTAAGAAACCACTATTGATACATTATTATAAACTAGAGGCCCAGGGCATGAAATTCGTGCACGGGAGGGGGTGTCCCTCAGCCTGGCCTGCACCCTCTCCAATCTGGGATGCCTCGGGAAATGTCTGACTGCCAGTTTAACCAGCAGTCAGACATCCCTCTCACAATCTGGGACTGCTGGCTCCTAACCGTTCACCTGCCTGCCAGCCTGATCGCTCCCTAACTGCTCCCTTGCCAGCCTGATTGACGCCTAACTGCTCCCCTGATGGCCTGATCGCCCCTGACTGCCCTCTCCTGCCAGTCTGATAACCCACAACTGCCTGCCCCTGATGCAACCCACCTCCTTCCCCGGGACCCACCTCCGCTGTGTGCGTGGCCATCTTGTGATGGCCATCTTGTGACGACGTTAGGGAGTGATGTGTGAGGACATGATGACAACCTAGGCTATAATTAGTATAGATTAAAGTCCATATATTTTTCATATTCCTTTATTTTTTATCTAATGTCTTTCATCTAATCTGGGATCTCATCCAGGATACCTATTACATTTAGTCATCTTGTCTCCTAGGGCTTGTCCAGGCTGTGACAGTTTCTTACATTTTTCTTGTTTTTGATGACTTCGACTCTTTTGAGGAGTACTGGCTAGACATTTTGTAGAATGTCCCCCAATTGTCATTTCTCTGATGTTTTTTCTTATGAATAGATTGTGGTTATGGATTTGGGGGAAGAATGTCACAGAGGTAAAGTACCATTCTCATCACATCCTATCAAGGTTACATACCATGAACATGATTAATCACTGTTGATTTAATCATGGTCATGGCTGAGGTAGTGTTGAGGTTTCTCCACTGTAAAGTAACTCTGTTTCCTTCCCTTTTATTTCATGGACGTTACTGTGTGCAGCCACACTGAGGATTTAAGAGCTATGCTTCATCTCCTTGACAGTGGAGTGTATACATATATAATTTGGAATTCTGTATAAGATACCTGTTTATTCTCTCTCACTTAGTTATTCTGTCATTTGTTGATATCAGAATGGACTTGTTTTATGCTCTTTCGTAATAATCCAGTACTATTTTATTTATTTTCTTGTTCAGATTGTTCCAATTTTGGACATTAGGATCTCTTTCATTTGTCCCTTTGACATGCTCCCTCATTGTGGATATTTTATAACACTCCCATACTTTCTGGCACTACACGATGCTCCCGCATGACCTTATTATATATTTCCTGCCCCAGTCCTAGAGCCAAGGAGCTCTGTTTCCATTGACTCTGCAAATCCAGATCTGAATGCCAGGTGCACTCCTTGCTGCTAGAGTGTCATTGCTTTTAGGCCCGCTCAGGTGACAAAGCCAGAAAGTACATGTGCATGGTAACCTATGTATATGCACATATCTATCAATAATTACATGTAAATTAATATTTTTCCTAGGTCTGCATTAACAAAGTACTACCAACTAGGTGACTTAAAACAAAGAAATTTATTGTTTAAGTATTCTGGAGGCCAGAAGCTTGAAATAATCACAGTGTCATCAAAACCAAGCTCCCTCTGAAGGCTCTTGGGAAGGAAGTGGATTCTCATAGCCTTTCTCCTAGGTTCTCGTAGCCTCAGGAATCCCTTGGCTTGTGGATGGGTATGCCAATCTTCCATCTTCACATGGCATTCTCTTTATGTGTTTTCACATCATCTTTCCTCTGTGTGGCCCATCCCCTCTCTGTGTCCATTCCTCTTTTCTATAAGGGCATCAGTTATATTGAATTAGGGCCCACCCTGATGACCCCACTCTAAATTGATCACCTCTCTAATGACCGTGTTTTCAAATAAGGTCACATTCTGAGATACCAGAAATTAGGATTTAAACATATCTATTTGGGAGGAGACAATTCAATTTGTGATATCTATCTGTATTTATATTAAGCCCAGCATGAGTTCACACTGAAATCTCCTATTCTAATCCATTACCATGTGAATAATGAAAGGCTCCTCCTCTTGTTAGTCTGTAACCTCCCACTCCAATAAGAAACATGACCCCCACCTTCCACCATCCATTTTCTTAATTCTTCAGTTACAATATACAGATATGGTGGTTTCAGAATTGTTAACACCCCATGAGAAACAACCTTATCAACTAGACTACAGTGGTTATATGAAATTTGTTTTTGGCTTAATCTTATAGATTACACTCAGTTCCAAAGTTACTTAGGTTAGCATCTCTCCTCCCACCCCCTTCAGTGAAATTGTTTCATATGCTTGTAATACTTTTGGATTGTTTTGTCACAGTTTGTGTTTCATCTTGGGATCTCCCAACCTCCTAAATTATTTTTTTTAATTTGTATACATTAAGGCTCGCTCTTTAACTGTTGTAAAGTCTTATGAATTTTGACAAATGCATAGTGTCATGTACCCTTCATTATAACATCATACAGAATAGCTTCACTACCCTAAATGTCCCCTGTCCTTGTGTTTGTTTTCTAGAGCTACTGCAACAAAATTCCACAGACTGAGTGGTTTCAATAACGGGAATTCATCTTGTCAGTTCTGGGAGCCAGAAGTTCACGACTGAGCTGTTAGCAGGTCTGGTGGTTCTGAGGCTTGCAGATGGCTATGTCCTTGCTATGTCCTCACAAAATCTTTCTTCTGTGCACGAGCATCCCTGGTAGCCCTTCCTCTTCTTATAAGAATTAGGGGCCCCACTCTAACTGCTTTATTTTAAGTTAATCATCTCTCAAATATAGTTACCTTCAGAGGTGATGGGGGTTGAACCTTCAAGTATGGATTTTGGGGGGGTCATAATTTAGCCCAAGCAGCCCTTTAACTCTTCAATCTTCCTCCCACCTACTCCCCAACCCCTGCCAGTAACTGACCTGTTTACCATCCCTTTAGGCTTTTCCAGAATGTCATATAAGAGGAATCTCTATTAGAAGCCTTTCAGACTAGCTTCTTTCATTTAGCAATATGAATTACATTTTAATTAATTTAATTCAACTTACCTAATTAATTCTCAGTAATCAAATTAACAAATTAATTTAATTGGCCTGGTTAATTAATTAATGTATTTATTTTTATTAATTTTAAGATTCATCCATGTCTTCCCACAGCGTGATAGCTCATTATTTATATTACTGAATATAAATTACATTTATGGCTGCACCAGTTTGTGAAGCCATTCACATCCTATTTTTGGCCATTATAAATAAAGCTACTATAAAATTTGTGTACAGGTATATATGTGGACCTACAATTTTAAATTGTTTTAGTAACTCCTAGGAGTGTGATTGCTGGGCTGTATATTAAAACTATAGTTCAGCCCTAGCTGGTCTGGCTCAGTGGATAGAGTGTCGGCCTGCGGACCGAAGAGTCCTGGGTTTGATTCTGGTCAAGGGCCCGTACCCCGGTTGTAGGCTTCTCCCTGGCCTGGGCCCTGGTCGGGGCTCATGCAGGAGGCAACCAATCAATGTGTTTCCCTCACATCCATATGTCTCTCTGCCTTTCCCTCTCTCTTCCATTCTCTCTAAAAATCAATGAAAAAATATCCTTGGCTGAGGATTAAAAAATATACCAAAAAACAAAACACACAAAACTATATTTCATGTTTAAGACACTGCCAAACTTGTCTTATGAAGTGGCTGCACCATTTTGTTTTCCTTCCAGCAACAAATGAGAGTTTCTGTTACTCCTCAATTTCACCAGTAATTGGTGTTGTTGATTTTTTTGATATAAAGCATGCTAACAGTAATGTAATGCTATCTCA
Source organism: Cnephaeus nilssonii (assembly GCF_951640355.1). Classification (NCBI taxonomy): domain Eukaryota; kingdom Metazoa; phylum Chordata; class Mammalia; order Chiroptera; family Vespertilionidae; genus Cnephaeus; species Cnephaeus nilssonii. The sequence continues at coordinate 46,958,502 of NC_137080.1, forward strand.
TTGTTTTTTTAATTTGCATTTCCTTAAAGACATATTATGTTGAGCCAATTAAAACAACAAGGAACATTCTTGTTTCTCCACAGTGACTGTTCCTGTCAGTTATGAGAATATTAGCTATTCTAATGTGGGTGGAGTGGTTTCTAACTGCCAATGGCGAATATTGGTATATCTTCTTTGGTGAGGTATCTTCAGATCTTTAACACATTTCTAAAATTGGGTTTGTTTTTCTAGTGTTGAGATTTAAGCATCCTTTCTATATTTTGGATAAAAGTATTTTATCAGATGTATATTTTATAAATATTTCTTTCCAGGTTTGATTTGCTAAAATTTTGTGGATTACAATGGCAAATGCATATACAACATGAGATTCTTGGTATTTGGGGGCCAAAAGAATTGAAAATGCGAATTCCCTAAAGTAGAGAAGATGCTGGCTAGAGCTATTAGAATTAGAGAATTATCAAAAAAGGGATTTCATTTTATATCACTGACTGGCAAACTCTGTAGATTTGATTTTATCATCTTTCACTCTAACAAGGTTGGTATAATTTTTGTCATTTCCCAGTTTAGGAAGCTGATCATTCACAATTTAAGAAGGACATAGGTAAGTTGCTTAGGATCACACAACTGATAAGTGGTGAAGCTCTGTTTTAAGTCCAGCTTTTCATGCCTTAGGGTCCATGTATTTCCCACCACAACAGACAATCTTGCTAAGGATAGGGAAGGTGGAAAATTGATACATTAAAAGTCATAATGCAAGTAAGTAGTAAAGTTTCTAAACAAAATATATATGTTTTTGAAATCTGCACTAACCATCAGTCTAAGGTATGTAGTCAAGATTATGTATGTATGTATGTATGTGTATGTATATCTATATTTTTCAATTCTCATCATATAAAATATATAATATGTACATATAGTATATGTAATATATATACACATTTTATATATACACTAGAGGCCTGGTGCACGAAATTTGTGCACTGGGGGCGGGGGGTGTCCCTCAGCCCAGCCTGCACCCTCTCCAATCTGGGAGCCCTCAGGGTATGTCCAGCAGTTGGACATCCTTCTCACAATCCAGGACTGCTGGCTCCCAACCACTCGCCTGCCTGCCAGCCTGATCACCCCCTAACTACTCCCCTGCCAGCCTGATCGATGCCTAACTACTCCCCTGCCAGCCAGATTGCCCCCAACTGCCCTCCCCTGCCAGCCCGATCCCCCCCAACTGCAATCCCCTATAGGCCTGGTCACCCCCAACTGACCTCCTCTGCTGGCCCGGTTACCCCTAACTGCCCTCCCCTGCAGGTCTGATCACCCCCAACTGCCCTCCTTTGCAGGCCTGATTCCTCCCAACTATCCTCCCCTGCTGGCCTGACCACCCACAACTGCCCTCCCCTGCTGGCCATCTTGTGGTGGCCATCTTTGGCCATCTTGTGTGTTGGAGTGATGGTCAATTTGCATATTACCTCTTTATTATATAGGATAATATATACACAATTCACATGCTGAGTATTAAAACATATACTACACACATACCTCTATATTATATTAACTTATAATTTTATATAATACATATTATGTATAAATATTGAAAATAAATGTCCTATGCCATACTCATTTACTATGAGAAACTGATAGAGTCTATATAGCTCAATACTATGTTCCTTTTAAAACTATACAAAATTGGAATGTGTAGTGTGTGTGTTTTTTTAATAGGCCTCATCATATTTTTAAGTTAGTGCTATGAAAACAATATATGATATTCTTTTGATAAAAGAGAAAAAGGAACAAAGAAAAATTAATCTTTCAATGGTCTTGACATGGTTTATTTTTTATCAATTAATAATGCAAGATAGCAGTGAGTCAGTTATATTCAACTGAGTTTTACGAAAGGAATTGTTCATTTTATAAATATCCCTATAAACTAAAAGTTTCAGAATGTGTAAGATGTTGCCTGTGAGTTTATGAATATGAAATTTGCATAATTGAATATTATTTTAATATCATGAGGTACTATGTTTATTAGGTAGGCAAAGCTTATAAGCTAACTGGGACATTTAATCTCTATATATAAAAGCCTACGCAACACTTACAATCGAACTACCAGAATGACCGGAAGGACTGGTCGACCAGTTGTTATGATGCACACTGACCACCAGGGGCAGATGCTCAACAAAGGTGCTCCCCCCTGGTGGTAGTGCGCTCCCACAGCCAACCTCCCATGGCCCCTCCCCGCCGGCTGGCCTCCCTCAGCCCCTCCCTCTGGCCAGCCAACCTCCCGTGGCCCCTCCCTCCAGCCAACCTCCCACGGTCCCGATCAACCCTATCACTAGGCATCTAGTATAACAATAAAGCTATTCATAATCTGAAAAAAGACACACTTTATAAGAATTAATTAAATTTAAAAAAAAATGCTAACTGACCTGGAGCAAGCTTCTTAGTATCTATGTGCCTTACTTTACTCATATCTGAGTGGGAATAGAAGTAATAACTATATCATGCAGTTGTTATGAGGATTCAATGATGTAGGCCACATTTACCACCTAACTGGCATTTGATAAAATACTTTGTAGTAGGAATAGCCCAGGAAGCCTCCATTACAATGCATATATTTTTTGTTATTCACATTCTTTCAACATTTACTTTTCTATATTTCTACCTGCTTAAAAAAATGAAAGATGATGATTTGCTTTGTGTGATATAAATTTGAAAATATGTTGTGCATTTTCTAAGTAGAAAAATACTTCATAAAATTCCAGTTAACCAATAAACCTTTATAACCAAATAAAATTTAGGTCCCCCCCCCCATGTTCCTTAATTATCTGCTAAGCTGGAAAACATCAGGAAAGTGTGAACTCCTGAATGATGACAAAATTGTGAACTCCTTGATTTCATTTACATTGGTAAAAGCAATTTCAAATCTCATATTTAATTGTATTTTATCTTCTTTCATAAGATGAAGCATCAGAATTCAAAACTGAGTTCCATTGTAAAACAAGAGATGCTGTAAGAATTCTGTTTAATGGCCAGCCCCTTAGCCCCTATGTGTATCTCAGTGAGAGAAGAGGAGCCAGCAAAAACCATGAGGATGATTTACATTCAAAATCTTTTTGAGACTTGAGTGGTCAAGGAAGCTTCTTTGAAGGTCATCCTGACAATGTGTATGTGTGTGTGACAGGGTGGCCAGTGAATCCAATTTAATATTAATTATCATTTTAAAATTTGGTGTATAGAGATTTATATTTTCAGGGAAAGAATTCAGCAACGTCACATAAGGAAATTGGGTTGTTCCTGAGAGGCAAAGGACAGAAATCTTAAGCTCTCCTGAGATTCAGAGATACTCAAACCTGCTGAATGGACAGAGTAGCCTTGACCACATCTTGGAAACAGGAAAGGGCATCACTAGGTGTTAGAAAGTGAATGGAATCAATGGGCTGGTCTCTGCGCGTGGCCAGTGGTGCTGAAGTAAGCATGCATCGGACCGCAAATAGTCCTTCTCAAGCCATCTTTCACCAAAGGAAGATAAAACATGAAACACATAGATTGGCTTTAAGGTAAGATTTAGCGGTATGTTATTATTTTAGTCAAGATCCCTTCACGAAAAAAGATTATAAGTATTCAGAGGGGATTTCATACAGGGAATTGGTTATATATATGTTGGGTGAGTAGGAGAAGCAAAAAAAGAAAGGGGTGATAACCAAAGATCAGAAGTTTGCTGACACTCTACACTGGAGCCCAACAGTCTACACCTGCCATTGACCTGCCAATGTTGTCACATCCTGTTCAGGATCCGACAGCTGCCCTCGTAGCCAGGGCTGGAACCAGGGCCCACACTGTGCCGCTACCAATGCTGTCACATGCGTCTGTGAGCAGCACTATTACTCTGTCACTGCTGGTGCTGAGGCTGCCTCTGAAGACTGCTAGAAGAGAGAAGCAGAGTGAGAGGTATTCCCTCTTCCCGTTTACAAATTCCTATCAAGACTCCCATTAACAGAACTTGACAAGAAATCAGTTGGCAAGAGATCCTGGGAAATCTCATCTGCAGCCTTGAGACAACACTTAGAAGAGTGTAGAAGGGGCTTCAAACATAAATGCCAATAACTGTCATGTTATCTACAAGACCTGCATTAAAATCAAAAGGATATGGAACTGTTTATCTATTCATTCATTCAACAAATATTTATGATGGCTTCTAAGTGTCAGCTCCTCTTCCAGGTGCAGTGATACAGCAGGGAGCAAAACAGACAAATTACCTGCTCAGCATATTTTTGACCTTTAAACTCAGGGAAGTCAGACAAACCAAACAAATAGTGGAATCCTATAGTATAGTGGAAGAGAATAAATGCTGTGTGAAAAGTAAAGCAGGTAGGAAGGGCAGGGGATTGCAATTTGTTAAAACATGGGCCTGGAAAAACCATGTTAAAAAAGGGACATTTGAACAAAGATATGAAGAGAAGAAGGAAGTTGGAATGAAATTTGAAATATTTATTTTAATATACTCCAACTAAGGATTAAGGGGTAAATATAATAAAAATAAAGAAGAGTATTACTTACTGACAAAAGGACTCTTAGATCAAGAAGATACAGGCATGACATACCTCATTTGCAGAATATCAGTGCAGCCCCAAAACATGTACAGCAATAATGGTTAAAATAATGAGAAATAGGTATATCAAAATTATGGTTTAAATTGAGAGAATCTTGCAGACAGAAACTCTTAATAGACTCTTGGCTAACACAGTAAGAAAATATTAGTTCTTTGCAAAAATATATACTCAATAAAAAACATAGATTCTTTTCATTCATTCATGGGTAACTGTGTACAAGGCTGCAACAAATGATGGGCTCTTTTAGACCACCAGGGGTATTATTAAATCTGTGTTGTCTCTTGACATTTGGGAAAATATTTTAAAGCTGAGAGATTGATTAGGACAGACTCGTGGTGGCAGAGCCAACATTACATAACAATTTATTGAGTTTGAGGGGGCACTAGGGTGAATATGTATTTCTCCAAGCTCCCTCATTCCAGGAGGAAGCCTGAAGAGGTGAGAGAGCCCCAGCGATGAAGTCTGTGTGGTGTGCACAGCAGAAGACAATAGTTGAGCAAAGAGGCATAACTTTCTGGCCAGACAGAATGTCCCATATTAGAAAACTGTAGGTGATGGTGCCTCAAAAATGGATTCTTGGAAATGGGTCCTAAGTGGACCCCCTAAATAAGTGCTCCACAAAATCATCAATGTCAGTTATTAGCCACACTGTATAATTAGCTAGTGTTGCTAAGGAATAAGGAAAATGGGGACTCTCATTACTTATGACCAGAGTATAAATGAGACCAAAACTATCTACCATATTTGAAAATGTCCATAAGCTAGTATCAAAAAATTCAATTTTCAGGTACATTTTATTATGAAAAAGGACCAAAAATTTAGAATTATATTTAAAGAAACTTTTTAAAGATAATTTCAATGAAGGAAGGAGAATGTTTCTGAACTTGATCTGGGGATGACATGCCTAATTTTCTTAAACATCTTACATTCAAAACAAATTATAGGCTTTAAAAAAAAAGTCTGAATAAATTAAAGATCTGTACTTTCCTATTCTCTATATACACACACATAGTTTAAAATTGTTTTTGGTGATCCATAGTGGGAACATATCTATACTAATAAAAGGGTAATATGCTAATTAGACCAGATAGACTGGACGTCTTCCAGACATTCTTCCGGATGTCCTTCTGGACAAAGCTGCAGTGGCTGTGAGGGCCGAGGGCAGCAGTAGCAGGGTGATAGGGGTGGCGCCTTCCCCTGATCGGTCCGGTGGCCTCCTGCAGAGGGAGGCCAGACTGCAGCTTAGGATACCTCCTGAGGGGTCCTGGACTGTGAGAGGGGGCAGGCCGGGATGAGGGGACCCTCCCCCCACCAATGCACAAATTTTTGTGCACCAGGCCTCTAATCCTCTCTAATAAAATGGCAATATGCAAATTAACCATCACTCTGCTACATAAGCCACGCCCACCAGCCAAGCCACGCCCACCAGCCAATCAGGGTGAGTATGCAAATTAACCCCAATCCAAGATGGCTACAGCCACAGACAGCAAGGTTTCCCAGGTAACAGAGGAAGCCAAGCTTTCCATAGCCATTGCAGGCCTAAGCCTCCACTCAAGCTACAAAGTTTCAATTATAGAAGGTAAACAAATTCAAACAGATGGCGGCAGAATGGAGCTTGAGAGAGCAGGCCAGGGTTGCCGGCAGCAACAGGGGAAGCAAAGCTTTCCGCACACCCTGGCCGGGCTCACCCGCTTAAGGCTACAAAGTTTCAAATGTAGAAGGTGAATTAACTGCCAGAGAAATGGCTGACGGAGCCCCAGGCTTGGCTCCGCTCCAGGCTACAAAGTTTCAGTTGTAGAAGGAAAATAAATTCCAGATACCAGGGCCTCCCCTTGGGTTGCCAGGAGGTGTGGCTGGCCTGCAAACCACCACAGGCCCCTTGCTCAGGCCGCCCCACACCCCAAGGGAACCCCCACCCTTATCTGTGACACCCTTCAGGGCAAACCAGCTGGCCCCCACCCCTGTACCAGGCCTCTATCCTATCTAATAAAAGAGTACTATACAGATTGATCATCACTGCAACACACAATATAGCTGCCCCCATGTGGTCAAAGATCCTGCACCCATGTGGACACAAGATGGCCACTACAAGATGGCCAGCAGGGGAGGGCAGTTGGGAGGCACCCGGCCTGCAAGGGAGGGCAGTTGAGAGGGACCAGGCTTGCAAGGGAGGGCAGTTGGAGGTGATCAACCCTGCAGGAGAGGGCAGTTAGGGGTGGCCAGGCTGGCAGAGGAGGGAAGTTGGGGGCAAACAGGCTGGCAGGGGAGCAGTTAAGCATCAACCAGGCTGGCAGCGGAGTGGTTAGGGGGTGATCAGGCTGGCAGGCAGAAGCGGTTAGGGGCAATCAGGAAGGCAGGCAGGCAAGCAGTTGGGAGCCAGCAGTCCTGGATTGTGAGAGGGATGTCCGACTGCCCGTTTAGGCCTGATCCTGGGCAGTCGGACATCCCTCCAGGAGTCCCAGATTGGAGAGGGTACAGGCTGGGCTGAGGGACAACCCCCTGCCGTGCACGAATTTCATGCACCGGGCTTCTAGTATACTCATAAGACACAAAGTTTCAAAGAGAAAACTGATTACATATTTGTAAAGAGGTCAACCATATACTTGTAAACAAGACAACTCACAATATATATTCATGTCAAACATTGCAAGACTCTAATATTGCACATCTCTAAAGGGATTAGAGGTGGTTGTTTAAGAGGATAAACATTAATTCTAGCTATTTAACTGAATAACTGACATGAGCTTCTTTGGATTGTCGGGACTGATTTTGTTATTACATCATTGTAGTATTATATACAGGAAGACATGAGCAATAGTCTTCAGTGCAACATTATTTATAATAGTGATAAGAAAACAAATAGAAACAATCCCAAATATCCATTTGTAAGCAAATAGAGAAATAAATTTTGGAAGATTTATACAATGGAATATTATATAGCATGCAGAATAAACTAGAGCTAGAAAATAAAAACTCAAAGGCCAAAGCTTAAATGATGAGTAGAAGTTATTTTTATTGTAACGAAGGATCCAGTCCAACACAGCATATGAACTTTGATGGATGAGTTCAAGGAAAGAAACATGTGGTAGGGATTTTTTAAAAAATTAAACTTATTGCAGTGCCATTGGTTAATAAGATCATATAGGTTTCAAGTGCACATTTCTATGATACATGATCTCATGATCTGTAGATTGCATTGTGTGCTTTCCACCCACAGTCAAATCGTCTTCTGTCACCATGTATTAGGATTCCTTTACCATTTACTACCCTCCCCACTTCCCTCTGGTAAACATCATACTGCGGTCTGTGTCTAGGATTTTTAAAGCTGAAAAATCTCAAATCCTTTCTGTCAGGGTGCAGCTGATGAACAGCGATATCTGCAATGGCTGGGCTAGGCCTCATTGGTACATCTCACTTCGAACTTAGCTTGGGAATTTGGCTGTCTGGCTACCTTGGTTGTGCAGTTGAGTTTCTTGGTTTGGAGTTATGTGTCCCCGATTGTCTTTTAATAAAGTCAGGGCTGCTTCACTGTCAGCAAGCTAGACAGCCAGGTCAGGCTAAGTATCAACATGGGCCGATCTCAGAAGCACAATATTGAATGCAAAAAAAGCATATTGTAGAACCATTAAGCAGTGGGACTCATTTATGTAAATTAACAAGTAAAAAATGCAGCATATTGTGTTATTTTGAGCATATTTAGGAAGAATATTCCTGGGATTATTATTAGCTACTTGTAGATTATGCTTGCTTAATCCTTTTAGACAATCCAATTAGAAAAGGAAAATCAAAGCATATTTGGCTAACTGGATTTATTTGCCATTCCACCAAAACAAAAATAAATGAGTAGCTGCTTCTCTGATATAGCAGTTAAGAGCTCGAGCCAACATGCACCAGCTTTTTGGTTGATTTGTGGAGTCAGGGGTTGAAATTTCAGGCTAGTACTATGCTGTGCTTACCTGTCCTACCCATAGCTCATGGATTGTCAATGTAGGAATGATGGCCCCATCCTCCTTCCAGCATTTTCACATTCTTCTTTCAGTGCTGAAAAACAGACACAACGCTCTATGTGAGAGCCAGGCGGACTTCTCTGGAGGAGCCATTGCCTTTCAGGGATTTCTGGGGAGAGCTCTAGGCATCAATATTTCCTTTGCATCCCGTGGCAATAATTCAGGGGCCAGGGGAGTCATTCAGATATTTATAGGATCGACCTGCCCTGCCACTGCTTAGGCTCTCACCAGACTTAAAGAAAGGCAGGGACCTTGTTGTCGAAGGCAGGCACTTTCAAAAGACAAACAACTCATACTCTCATGTATCTTCAATGCAAAAACAAATCTTCATATTTCTACTGAAGGTGTTGGTGTTGATGCAATAATGATTTGTTTTCTATCTAAAGAAATAAAGAAAGTTGAAATTTATTCTTCAATGTAAAAATTTTTTCATTCCAGGAAAAATGACCCCAGGGGTTGACCAAGCTTCACATTAAATCCCTGTCTGAGTATCCCCACGAATTAGTCTTTTCCAACTAGCAAGCCACTGGAACAAGGTCCTCTGATTGGCTGTTGCAGCTGCTAGAGCCGCCCTGGGTGGTCAGACCCCCTGGCAGGCATTTTCCCTGCCCTACCCCCAAGGCTGCAAACCTCGGGGCAGCAATTCAACTGCAGAGAAGGTGCCCTTTGCTCTTTGGAAAGAATTGTCTGTTTGCAGTCTAATAATGTAAGCTGCATTTTCCCATGTTACTTACTTTGTTTTAGATTTAGTCAGGATTGCTAAAGGTTTTTATATTCACAGCCAGACCTCATGTGCTCTGTGACAAGTTCCTCAATGGACCCGTTCAGCTTAGGCAACCTGCTTTCTTTTTTAATTTCCATCTCTCTGACTTTTAATAACTCAACCCATTTCCTCCTTTCAACTGCATTAGCAGCGCTAATTCAGCACACTTCCAAACTGTTTGTCAGTAGGCTTTTAAACTGGGTATTTTAAAATTTGCTTTTGAGCCAGGGTTTTACCAAAATGCAGTAAGTATTCTTCCATCCTTGCAGCATTCTTTATCAGTTAAGTAAAGCGAGACTGTACAGAATGTTTAGTAGGGATATAATTATTTGTTGCCAGTAGCCAAACACCTGCTGCAAGCGACAGATTCCCAAAGGTATGTTAATTTACTTACTAGATGTGCTAAGGAACAGATATATTCGATAAACATCAGACCTTTGATTGGTTAATTCTGACTATATTTGTATGCACCCAAATTTGTTCAAAAGTTTTCAAGTCAATTTAAACAACATATTAGGTTAGTTTATGCAAAATTACTACACTGATAAGACTGCCTAGTTTGACTGAATACATTGTCAAACTCATGCTGTGAAAACAATAGGCTGGTTTATCTTGTAGTGGTCCCTACCATTCCAATAGCTTCACACTTAATCTAAATCATGGCCCAAGTCCATGCAGCTAGATTCAGCCTTCCTCCAAGTTGACTCTAAGCAATGTAAACTCAATCATTATACTTAATTCTAAATCCTGCTCTCATTTCACCATCTCCCACTTCATTCATACGATTTCCTTCCTAGTGCCATCGTTTCTGATCCAGGTCCTCACAGTCTCCTGCAGAAGACTTAAGAACTTCAGCCCTTGCAGCCCCGGCTTCACCTAGAAGGTCGTCTGGACAGTCGTTCTGCTGTTCAGTCTAATTAGCATGTTAGCTCTTTATTATATAGGATGATAAAACAGGAACTCTTTGATTTATCTTATTTATACTGTGTAGCAACTCATTTCCTTTCTTTATTCAAACTGTTAGGCACCATACTGCTTCGGCTATTACAAAGACTGGCACAGCTTTCTTATTGGCTTAAAATTATATTTTTTGACACTTATGTGATTGTAAGTTGCAAATTAATACTTTCCCACTGCATGGCACTTATAAGGTGCTCATTCAGGTGGTTAAGAATATCTTTGTTCTTAAAATTATCAATGAATTGCATATCTGCAATATGCAGATGAACCTAATTTGAAAAGCATTGACATGGAGCAAATCATGTTTTGTTCTCTTCCAAATATAGAATCACTATGATTCTAACAGCATAAAACAGTCCCTTATAATTAGTCTTTTTTAATGGTAGAGGATTCTCTGGTGTTGTAAAAATCAAATCTGGCATATAAAAATGCCTGACCTGTTTTCTTTTCAGAAAAAGTCATCCCTTCTCAACATTTATTCTTAAAAAAAAAAAAAAAGATATCAAAAATTTGCCTGCAGACATGTAAGACATGGAATTTTTTTGTCTAATGAAGAGGTATGCAATATGAACTCCATAATCATGTTAGAAACAGAAGATCAGCTTAGTTATCTCAATGTTCAAATGCGTGTGTTTTTTTAATTTTCTAGAATTGTTTTCTATTTTGTGACAACCATTAGGGTTCCCGCTCCTTTGAGTGTATCTTTGTAACTCTCAGGTTTGGCAAAGCATGGGGAAGAAAGGGGGGGGAAATGAGGGGAAAAACCACTGCTGTGTCTCCTGGCTATAGTTCCCTTGTCAAATGCTTTAACTCCAGCTGAAGATTTTACTGAGCTCATCAAACTTCCAAGGACTGTATTTTCCATTTTACTATATTCCTTATAGTTTCACATGCCGGTGTCTATGTAGAAGTTTCTCTCAGTAGACTCATGATGTTCAGATAAATGCTGAATATGGATCAGCGAGTAGCTGAGATTTTCTGTGAAATCTGGTTCATATATTTTGTGGTAAATAAATAAAAGATTATTGTATGGCTTTAACTGCATTTTACTGTTTTTCTGAGCCCACATGGAAGAAGTTTGTCCAGAATAGATCATTTTAAAACCTACTCAAACCAAGAGAAAATCACAGCTTTCTCTCCTAGCAACATAACTCAGGGTGTAGTGTTTTCAGATTTTAGTCTCTTGGGCTCCACTCCAAGATGTTCCTGCTTTTTATTTGTAGTCTGCATTCTTGATTTTGACAGTCTAGGATTTGCAATCATGCTGTGCACGACACAATAACATTGTGTGCCTCTTATTCTCATAGGGGTTCAAATATTGAGAAAAATGATTATTTTTCAACAGGATGATCTAAAGAATTTTCAAATATTCTAATAATAATGCCAACAGAAATATTTCCAGAAAATGCCTTTTATTTTAGATGTCATGTATTTTCTGTTTTTCCTAGCTTGGAAATTTAGTAATGGGTTTTAACTGAAGTAGTGGCATAGACTTAATTTTTATTTTTATCTGTCTATTTTTTGTTAAAATTAAATTGTTTGTACTATTTGCAATGAGAAATTGTTTTACATAGTTGTTTATTAAGGTTATCATTTACAAATTCCCTTTTAGTTATATTTGCACTTAGAAATAATAACCAAGATATGGTTAGTTATAGTTGGCAATAAAATAATTACATAATAGCTGGACTACTAAAACTCATTAGTTTCCAAAATAATGTTCATGTTAGTTATACAAAAGGTGCGAATTGTGTTTGTTTTTTAAAATCCACATTTTGGCCCTGGCCAGATGACTCGGTTGGTTGGAGTGCAATTCTATAATCCAAAAGGTTGTGGGTTCAGTTCCCAGTCAGGACACATACCTAGGTTGCAGGTTCAACCCTTGGTCAGGGGTGTATAGGAGGCAACCTATCAATGTTTATCTCTCTCTCTTCTTTCCTCTCTCTTTCAAATTGATGAAAACATTTCTTGGGTGAGGATTAAAAAATAAAATTGAACAAAATAAAATCTTCATTTTGATCAATAATAAGGCAGTTTTAAGAATGAACTGGTTCATAAAATAAGGCATTATTATTTTACTAGAGACCCATTGCATGAATTTGTGCACAGGTGGGGTCTGGCTGGCCTGGTCCAATGAGGCCCTTTGGGCCTGGCCAGCCAAGGGAGGGGGGGCACTGATTGGGGCCTGGATCCAGCTGGTTGGCTGCCGCAGTGCATGTCATAGCCATCGGTCGTTCTGGTCATTCTGATCATTCCACCATTCCAGTGGCTGGGCTTTTATATAGTTTTAGATAGTTTAAATTATCAGGTATAATTCAGTTACCCTAAGACAATTTTTGGCTGATTTGAGCTTGCTTATTTCATATGTAAAATCAATATTCACTATTATATTAATTTTCCAAAATATACTCTCAAGTACATATCATATACTATGTTTAAAGCACCATAAACAGAAAGGAAAACATACACTCAGTGAGAATTATGTAAGTGAAGGGAGCATCTTTCAGCCAATAGCTAAAAATAACTGAGTCACATAAAGCCACTAATCAAAAATCAGAGGGGAAAAACATTCTTAGCACCATTCTCATTTTCTCTTGGTAATTGGTTTTCTTTCTTCCTACCTTTGGAATTAGAGAAGACTAACAGTGGAAGAAAAAGGGCACAGAGAGAAAATGAGAATTTGACAGACCACAGATTAACATTGGCTCTCTCTTCAGATTTGTTAACAATAGACTTGCTCATAATGTCTCTAAGTCTAGGAAATCTCATTCATGGGTAAGCCACTTTTAGTTTTCTTTGTAAAATCAGGTATATTTGACTCATTTTTGTTCCTTGAATTTTCTTTTTGATATAGGTCTGAACTATTAGTGTTGGGTGGCAAATGTTGAAATAAAAATTATTTCCTTGGATTAGCCTTTATACAATGGAATACTACTCAACCTTAAGAATGAAATATTGCCATTTGCAACAACATAGATGGACCTTGAGAATATCATACTAAGTGAAATAAGTCAGTCAGAAAAAGCTAAGAACCATATGATTTCATGCATATGTAAGATATAAAACTGAAACTGGTGGACACAAATAGCAGTGTGGTGATTGTCAGAGGAAAGAGGGTAGGGGGGAGAAGAGGATTCTAATACTAATATATAAAGATTTGACTTTGAGTGGTGGACACAGTGCAATATACAGATCTTGTAACATAGAAACACCTGAAACTTGTATGATCATATTAACCAATGTCACCCCAAAAATTTAATTAAAAAAATTAAACATAAAAATAAATAAATAAAAAGTAAAAATAACAACAAAATAAACAACACTAGAGAATCTTTAGGTGAGGGTAGAGCTGTGTTCTTCCTTACCACCCTGCTTTGTTACTTCTTTTTAAGCAACCATGAACTAAGGATTTCATAACAGATGTCAGTAGACTCCTTTAGAGACGACTTGCCACCAAAGGAAAGGTTCTCATGTCAGAGCAGTGGAGCAGAAATGTCTTTGTACAGGAATCTTGTCAATTCCCTTGGCTCTATTCTCAATTACTCCTGAGAGCTAGCAGTCAACCCTTTACCAATGAGTCAGCAGAAGAAAATCACAATTATCTCAAATATTATATTATTATTTTCTCCCTATTTCGCTTTTTTTATACGTATGCATATATTTTTATTGATTTCAGAGAGGAAGGGAGAGGGAGAAAGAGATAGAAACATCAATGATGAGAGAGAATCATTGATTGGCTGCCTCCTGCATTCACCGTACTGGGGATCAAGCCCATAACCCGGGCATGTGCCCTTGACCTGAATTGAACCCGGGACCCTTCAGTCCACAGGTACACATTCAATCACTGAGCCAAACTGGCTAGGGCCCTATTTCACTTCTTGAATTTAATCCCTGATTATTAGTATTTGTGCTGTTATCATCATACCTGGTATAAAGCCATGCACTTTGATTGGAGAAAATGTGAAAAATAAAGAAAAATATGGAAAGAACACAATGCTATCCAAATATGAGACAGTGTTAATATTTCTTACATATATTTTGAAAGATTTATTTCTATGCAAACACACACTTGGCACATCTACTAATTTCTTTGAAATTTGGATGTATTCTCTGGTTGCATATTTTATGATAACCAAATAGTACATTATTAACAATTTTTTCTTAAACATGATAGTTAATAATGTCCATACATGCCTGATCAGTTTTGTTAGACCTTTTGCTTGCTTTGTATTTTTATCCTAATATATAAAAAGCCAGGGGCCGTCATGACAGAAGCAACCGAATGGACAATTGAACAGCAGGCTGTGTGGGGCAACCAGGCCTGCAAGGGGGCAGTTGGGGGTGACCATATGTATAATCATATTAACCAATGTCACCCCAAAAATTTAATAAAAAAATAATTAAACATAAAGATAAATAAATAAAAAGTAAAAATAACAACAAAATAAACAACACTAGAGAATCTTTAGGTGAGGGTAGAGCTGTGTTCTTCCTTACCACCTTTCTTTGTTACTTCTTTTCAAGCAACCGGCAGGGGGGACAGTGAGGGGTGACCAGGCTGGCAGAGGGGGGCAGTTTGAAGCAACCAGGCCATCAGGGGAGGCAGTTGGGGGCGACCAGGTTGGCAGGGGGGGCAGTTAGGGGCGATAAGGCAGGCAGGCAGGTGAGCAGTTAGGAACCAGCGGTCCCGGATTATGAGAGGGATGTCGGACTGCCAGTTTAGGCCCAATCCCTAAACTGGCAGTCGGACATCCCCTGAGGGATCCCAGACTGGAGAGAGTGCAGGCTGGGCTGAAGGCCCCTCTCCGTGCATGAATTTCATTCACCAGGCCTCTAGTTATAAATAATATTGCAAGAACTATCATTTTAGCTGCAATTTGTAGATGTCTCAAATTATTACTTTAAGTTGATTTTCTAGAAAGTCAATTGTTATGCCAAATGGTATACATTTCAATTTTGATGTATGCTGCAATTTTTTCATTAAAAACTGGGATATGCAATTTAGGATTTCAACAATAGAATGAGAGTATTTTTTTCCTAGCACACTTGTCCATGGTATTGAAACCCAAAATGGGGTGGTCGGGTCTGAGCTCTTTGTCTCATAAAACCAAAAAATGGATTCACGAACAAAATGGTGGGAAGAAAACAACATTTATTGGGGAAAAAACAAAGCCTAGGGGGGATGTGTGGACTTCCCACTGCAAGAAGGCCGAAGGAAAGGGGCCCCAAATGGGTTACTGCTTAAGCTCTTTGTTTAGGGATATTCATATACTCTGCTAGCTTCTGATTGGTCCCTTCAGGGAATTCTGGCAATATCCAATTATATCAAAGTTCAAGTTCCCTCCTATGTGAGGTCCTGACTGAGGACTGCCACTTCAGGTCTGAGGTGACATCACTGTTCACCCCTGGCAGGGTCAAGGGTCAAGTTTTCCCTGCCCGCATGAGCTCCAGCCTACTTAGTTCTAGGTCCTTTGTTTGCCTCCATGTCTGACTTCCCTTCCTCCTTCCTCCAGTGGTTCCTGTTCCTGACTGCCTACCTAGTCCTCTTTTTTCCTAGCTCCTCAGTATTTGGTGTATAGTAAGTTTTAAAACTATCTTTGCCTGTATAATAGATACAATTTAATATTATTTTAATTTAATATAACTGATAATTAATAAGGCTGAATATATTCCTGTTATTAATTCATATTTCTTATTGACACATTTGATATTGCCAATCATTTTGATCTGTAAACATTTTTACATGTTTACCCTATTCGTCTCATATATTCAACAAATATTGTCTCCTGTGTAAATTTTGTTTATTAACTGTATAAATGGTATTTATGCGATACTTCCACTTCTTGTAGTCAACTATAACATTTTGTCTTTGTGTTTTCTGTTATTGTTTTATATTTAGAGCTTTTTCATAACAAGGATATGCATCTTTTTTTTCTTTTTTTTTATATATATTTTTATTGATTTTTTACAGAGAGGAAGAGAGAGGGATAGAGAGTCAGAAACATCGATGAGAGAGAAACATCGATCAGCTGCCTCCTGCACACCCCCTACTGGGGATGTGCCCGCAACCAAGGTACATGCCCTTGACCGGAATTGAACCCAGGACCCTTGAGTCCGCAGGCCGACGCTCTATCCACTGAGCCAAACCGGTTTCGGCAAGGATATGCATCTTTATGTGAATTGTAAATCACTTCCTTTTTTTTGTTGTTGTTGTTTTTTTTGTTGTTGTTCCTGCAACATTTTACTTAATGGGGGAATGAGCTCTTCCAAAGAAGTTTCAAATATTGGCCATTAGATCTGCTGTGTTATGACAATATTCATGGAGTTCAACTTCTGACAACTTTTTCAAAATTCCTCAGTGTTATTATTAGAATTGGAATTTACCTGTGTTCATTCAATTTTCTTTTCCAGAAATTTTTTTATTTCATTGAAAATGTATAATTTATTTAAATAAAATTGTGCCTAATATATTCTTCTAACTTTCTTTGTTTGATAATTTTCTTTTTGTTTCTAAATTTGAGGTTTTTTTTGTGTTCTCTTTTTTAAAAAATTATGGTAGCTAGTGGTTTGTTTAGTTTATAAAATTCTACAGAAAGTTTTTTATAATCTAATATGAGTTTCTTCATTCCTTATATTCTCTTGAGTGACAGGATTTCAGATAACAGGAAACACGGATTTTTACTCCCTTTTAAGTTTTTCACATCTCATCTTCAAGTTGTAGAGCTGTGTAGTATGTGCTCAATAATTGCTTGTTGAATGGGCCATTGAAAAGTAGAGGTCATGTTGGGGAAAGGAGTGGATCAAAGCACAGTGAATTATAAAAGTCATAGATCTAAGAAAAATGAATGAAGAGAGAAGTGAGTAAATATATCCACAAGAATTCCTTCTCTGCCTTACAACCTAAAATATACAACTTTTAGCTTAAAGATTACAGATATTCAATTCCAGATCTAATGCTTAATTTCTGGAAATGCAGAAAAATGCAATGGGCTATCTGTGCCAGAGGCTGTCTTATCTTTTTTGCACTGTGATCATTTGGGGGGCAAGATATCCGCTTTCCCTGAATGATTATATATATATATATATATATATATATATATATATATATATATATATATTCTCCTCTTTTCCTGCCCTCTAAGCATCTGATTTAAAGGAGTTTTGGTTTGCTTCAAACAATTCTATCACTTTGAGGAATAACAATATGATCTCTGGGGATAATTTTCAGACAGATATGATTGGATTCAATCCAAAGCATGAAATATTTGAAAAGAGGTTGACATTTGAGTAAGTTTTGTGAAGGAAAACTTTAAATCATTTAAAATATTTTTAAACTTACTCTAACGAGATTAATCTCATTTCATATTCTTCACCGATCCACATAAATTTCTTCTGCACATAACAGGACCTTACCAGAAGCATTAGTAAATGTGGTTCCCTTTTTTCCCTTGGCCATGTGTTTTCTTATCTTGCACATTGTTAGCTATATGCAGTGAATCAGGGAGAAAACAGAGGTGCATTCAATTAATTTCTTTGCTCAAAGCCATCCATCTGAAGTTTCTTACATCCATTACATATGTTGGCAGTACTTTTTATGAAGACTGACAGCTATTTCTGAGACAGCACAAATTGAGTCCGAGTGCTTAGACAGGTTTTCCTGATGACATGTTTGATTTCTAAGAGGATTCTATTTCAAACAAGGGCATGATTTTGAGAAATGGTAGAAGAGGTATTGTGGAGCGAACTTATTTTAGAAACTCACTCAAAATCCATTTTTCCTAAAGTTTTTGTTACAAAGCAAGTGATACTTAAGTTTATATGATAGCAGAACTCTTCAAATATGGCAAAAAGCTTTGTGATTTTTTATAGGATTTTAGAGCAGTTTTATTATCACAGCTATATTGAGCATAATGTACAAAGATTACCCATATGTCCCCTGCTTCTTCCATATGTTCACGGTCTACCCCCTTATCAATATTCCCCCAGCAGAGTGGCACATTTGTTACAAGTAATGAACCTATATTGACACATCATTATCACCCATTATTATCAACCAGAGGCCCAGGGCACGAAATTTGTGCACTTGGGGGCCGGGGGGGAGGGAAGGGGGTCCCCTCAGCCTGGCCTGTGCCCTCTCGCAGTCTGGGAGCCTGGTGGGGTGCGGGTCTAAGCTGACAGTCGGACATCCTTAGTGCTGCTGTGGAGGCGGGAGAGGCTCCTGCCACCGCTGCTGTGCTCACCAGCCATGAGCCTGGCTGAGGGCTTCTGGCTGAGCTGCGCTCCCGCTGTGGGAGTTTACTGACCACCAGGGGGCAGCTCCTGCATTGAGCTTCTGCCCCCTGGTGGTCAGTACACATCATAGCAACCAGTCGTTCTGCCGTTCAGTCAATTTACATATTAGCCTTTTATTATCTCTCTGTATAAAGAGGTAATATGCTAATTGGTCCTAACGGTGTCATAGTAATGACCAATTTGCATATTGACAGACCAGCAGGAGGCTGCGCGCGCAGCAGGGGGGAATGGCCGGAGCCAAGTTCCCGGGGGTCTGAGGAGAGCGCCTGACAGGAGCCTGGACTGCAAAGAAGGAAGAGGAAGCAGCCACAGGAGCTCTTCCAATCCCCCTGCACAGACACCCTACCACAGCCCCCGCATCCCAGGGGGGACAGATGGACACCTTACCCCAGCCCCCGCACCCCCGGGGGGACAGGGAGGCTGACTGGATGGGGAGAAGACCCAGCCTCAGGGGTAGCTGCAGCCCACACCTCCAACTCCTGATCTCTTCCCCACCACCCCCGCCCAGGGCGCCCACAACAATAGCACACCGGCGGCCACCCGTCAGCGCCCCTGAGGCACCCAGGGCCTGTAGCCCGCCACTGCTGGGGCCGGGCACACCTCTCCTCCCTACAACTCCAGACCCAGGTGGAGGCAGGCCTGAGAGGTCCCCCAGGGTCAGACCCTTCCCCCCTACAGCAGCAGTGCTGTCTCCACAGTGGAAAGGCACTGAACCTCACTGGGGACACGGCTAAACCTGCCCTCCTAGCCCGCCTGGCTCTGCCCTGGCCTGGCCCCCACCCCGCTCCAGGAGATTGGAGCCCTGCCCTGAGCAGGTACAGCTGCAAAACAGCCAGGTACAATTTAAAGAATGGCACCAAGTGAGAAGGTTTGACAGTTACTCTCCCTTCAACCTCGCTGTCCCCCTAGCACCCCTCTATTGCCCCCCCACCAGCGCCTCCAGGGACAACCACCACTACAGGGCTGCTGGCCAGAGCCCACCCCTCTGAGGCCTGCAGAACCCTCTGCAAAGCTTCCATAGCTACAGTCCCAGGAAAAAATCGTGCCCTCCTCCCTAATCAGCACCTGCTTCCTGCGAGGGTACCAGTGGGCTTAAAAATAACAATCCCTTCCCATTTATACATCACTTACTTGATGAAACATTTCTAGGTTTATTAGCTCAGAACCTCCTCATGACAACCCAGTGAGGCAGGAGGAGAAGAGATTACAATTCCCATGGTATATGCATATGTATTCAGAAATGAAGCTCAGAGAGGAAAAGTGTTAAGCCCAGTGGTTCCCAAGGTACAGCACACGCCCACAGGGGGGGGGGGGCAATTTGATTTTAAGTGGGGCAATTCGAGAATGAGTTAACAGTGAATTTTTTGCATTTCTTATGGTTCCAGGGGGCCTCATCTACAGCGTATCCTACATAATAAAAGCCTAATATGCAAATGACCAAATGGTGGAATGACTGGTCACTATGATGCGCACTGACCACCAGGGGGCAGACACTCAACGCAGGAGCCGCTCAGCCAGAAGCTGGGCTCACGGCTGGCTAGCACAGTGGCAGTGGTGAGATCCTCTCCCGCCTCTGTGGCAATGCTAAGGATGTCCGACTGACGGCTTAGGCACACTAAGCTGTCAGTCGGACATCCCCTCGGGGCTCCCGGACTGCGAGAGGGCGCAGGCCAGGCTGAGGGACCGCACCCCCCCCCCCCCCCCCGCCCAGTGCACGAATTTCATGCACCAGGCCTCTCGTATAGGATAGTTTACATTAGTGTTTACTCTTGGTATTGTATGTTTTATGAGCTTGGACAAATTTATAATGACATATAATTTTTAAAAATCGTGATTACTTTAATACATATTGTTGTTTACACAGTGCATGCCAGATACTAAACTAGATATTAAAGTTTCACAATAAAATGTGTGTGTTTGTTTTTGTTTGTTTGTTTTCTTTTGTTTGTTTGCCTTGGGGAAGAGGACTGTAATAGTGTGGAGACTGATGTGAAATCTGTCTAACAAAATAAGATATATATTTACATGTTGCAATGAACATGTGTATGCAGAGCAGTGAAAAGAGAATTAATGGAGGACATCTTAAATGTTAAATTCTTTTGTTTTGGAAGAAGAAAAAATAAGCAATAGCTAGGATTAGTGAGTTACAAAACAAATGTGAAATGGAATAGGTGTCACCATTACACATTTAGCATTGAAAGGCACTTAGCATTCAATTTACAAAATGACTTTACACCTTCACAAAAAATTATCTACTTTCACCCAAACTTTTTTATATTTAAAAAAGGAAAAAGACCCCAGCAGTGTAAAATTCATCAATATTATTAGGCTGTTTTCTATATTAACTGTTTTTATTTTCTGATAAATATTCATGTAGTTCACTACTCTTGATCCCTTAGGAATTGTTTTTGCTTGTTTTGTTTTTCATGAAGAGTCAAACCGCCTAAATTTGACACTGACTTCTGTAGGTTCAAATAGGGCTTGTAGTCTTACTGCCAGCATTTTTACAGGAAAGGAGGTTATAATTGAGGGGATAAGCTAAAATTATTAGGACCTTATGATAGAAGCATCAACACATCAGGCCCAATTGCTCAGTCCTTGCATGTCTCCTAGGGCACCTAGAACCATGGTTGACCCTTGGCCGACCACTGGGAATGAGACAATAGGAAAGTTCTTTATGTTAACGATTGATACTTTTGCTATGTACATAGGAAGCAAATGGACTTTGGTATACTAGCATGTTCATATTGCTCTGCTCAAACATCATGGCTGAGGATGTGCACCTGACTTCATTGTTGGGGTCCGGAGTTTCAGTTTCCTGGCCAGTAATACAGCAGAATGTGACTATGTGACCAAGTTTTCATAAATACATATTGTTTTTGTTCTTGTGACTCAAAGAAGGCTTCCTTGAATAGAGGCATTCTGCACACGTCTCTTTGGTTTGATGTGAGAGAGAAAGCATGTCCTGTGTGGCTCTGCATGGGGAAGAAGTTGGAAGCCTGTGCCTGACCTCTCGGGACTCTGCTTAATGCATATCTTTTCCTGCTGCTTTTGCTCTATATCCTTAATACATAATCTTTTGTTTATCTCTAATTTCATAGTACCTGTTTTTTTGGTAAGTTTGTTGAAGTATAATATGCATATTAAAAAGTGCACAAATTCTAAGTATATACTCACTTAATTTTCACAAAATGAACAAACCTGTTAACAAGCCCTTATACAAAGAAACAGATTAGTACTAGAATTCCAAAAGCTCCTTTGATGCCCCTTCTAGTCACTCCTCCTTCCCAAATTAACCACTATCCTGACTTCTACCATGATAGTTTAGCCTATTTATAAGTGTCTTAGAAAAGCATGGAATAAACTTGGCCTTTGATCCTTCAAAAAAAAAAAAAAAAAAAAAAAGAAAGAGATTCCTATTGTACATACTCTTTTGTGTATGCATTCTTTTAATTAGCATTATGTTAATCAACCACATTGCTGTGTATAGTTGTAGTTGATTCATGATTATTACTCATAGTATCCTGTTGTGTAAATATATAGCACAATCTATCCATTTTATTGTAGAAAGACATCTAGGTTTTTCCTTCTTTTTGGCAATTACAAATAGTACAGCTGTGAGCATTCTTATGAATGCTGTTTGGTAAACATTTCTGTTGGAATGAGTCCCTCAGTATCTGAGGGGGGACTGGTTCCAGGACCCTTGCAGATACCAAAATCTTCAATATAAAATTGCATAGTATTTGCAAATAACTTATATTTGCATATAGACTGCAACAGAGTAGACTTTCAGGTCACTTCATTTGAATGGAAAATTTATCTGCAATATATGTAATTTTTTTAAATGTCCACACTGTTCATTGATATTTATTAAGTAAATTACTCTTTTTCCTTATGTCAAATTCAAGTTTGGCTTTTGAAAATTCCTGGGATATTTTTTCTGACTATTTTTTATCTATGGGTGATTGATTTGAAGGGCTAATTATATATCATGGAGTAAAATTGCTGAGTCATAAGGATTACATATGTAGATGATTATTGCACAATATATACATATCAAGATATCATCATGCATCTTAAATGTACACAATTTTTATTTATCAATTATACATAAAAAGGATGAAAAAAGTCAAATGCAGTGTGCATAATTTTACAAGTTAAAATTTTTGTTTGCCAAATATAACTTTCCATTTTCTTAAAGCTGATTTTTTATTTCCTTCAAGCTCCACTTCTGCCAAAGTAGAAAAAGAGATTAAGCCTGCTTATTCAAATTAACTTAGCCTCAATCATTTTAAACATTTCAGGTCAATTCAAGGTTTACATTTCTTTCAGGAATTTCTGAACTCTCATAATGTCTCCTCTCTAGATGATGGTGTCTGGGTAGAAGAATGTTGTCTCAGAATAGCAGCAAATCTCCCTCCTAGCCTTGTCTCCTGGCCTGGCCAGTCCTCTTTTTTGTTGATCTCTGGTTGAGGAGTGGTTCACCTTGCTTTGTTTGAACCTCCACCACTTTTATAGCTTCATCCTGGATCAAGTGCCTCAGGCTGGTGTGACTGGTGGCTTGTTTTCTGTGTGAGCCTAAGTGAGGGATTTTCTTCTGTTCCTCCTTTCCCTCTCTCTCTCCCTCCCTCTAGCCTTTCCTCCCTGCCTCCCTCCCTCCCTTTTCCCACCCTCCCTCCCTTCTTTCCTTCCTTCCTTCCTTCCTTCCTTCCTTCCTTCCTTCCTTCCTTCCTTCCTTCCTTCCTTCCTTCCTTCCTTCCTTCTTTCCTTCCTTCCTTCCTTCCATCTTTATTCCATATTCCATCTGCAATATATGTGAAATTGTGTTGTTTTAAATGTCCACATTGTTCATTGATATTTATGAAGCAAATTACTCTTTTTTTCTTCTGGCTCAGTAATTCCACATTGCATAATATTCCTAACAGTGAAAAAATTAACATATTCTACAAAGATATATGCAAGTGAAAAGCTGAAACAACATAAGAATTAAAGTAAATGGTAGATTCATTTTGGTACATCCTTACATGAAATATTATGTGTGAAGTAAAAATTATTTTTTTCAAAGAATATTTCAAACTTTGTTAAATATTCATGAAAAAACAGGTTAAAAAAGTTGAACAAAGCTATGCAAAATATGTCTGTACATATACTATACACATACACACCTCAAATGATTTCCTTAACTTTTCTCCTACATCTTTCAGTAGATCTTTTACAAGCATAATGCTGTTTGTATTCTTTTACTTTAAAGTATATTTTTCCTTTATGTTTCATTGCTACCTTCTTTCCCATAGAATATTGTAAGATTTGCTAAAACTCAGATTGCTAAAATACACAGTGAATGAATCTTTGGTCTTGCTCCTACTCATAAGAGGTGGTTAAATCTTTTTCTCAGATTGACAAAGCACAGTCTATTTAATTCATTCTCTCTAATTCATATTACAAAAAACTAGTAAGTGCTCACAGGTGTACCTCTGCTCTATTGCAGGTCTATCTTCCTCCAACTGTGTCTCCTGGTTATCTGCTCCTCTCAGCAGTCACTGCTCATTGAAAACCTGCACAATTCAATGTGTGCAGCTACCAGAGTTCCTTCCAAATCTGCTTCCACTGAAGTAATACTGTGTTCTGATTTGTATAGGACTTGAGTCTTTGAATTAGAAGAGAGATGGAAGAGTATGTAAGAAGCATATTGCTATAAGTTTAGGCTTTTTATTTTTCAAAGGCAGAATTAGGAAAGATGTGAAGTTTCTTATCAAGCCCTGTTTCTTTAAAACACATTGCAAACTTGGAGAGGAGATGGGAAGAGATCACTTAGGGTGTTAAGGAAGTCCTCATAGACTTGAGAAAATAGTGGGATTTAACAAGTGGAGGACATTCCGTGCAGAGGAACAACTGAAAGTCTGACCAGTGTGTTCAGGAAACAATTATTTACTAGCATAGAAGTGGAGATGGGGGAGAGGTCACTTGTAAATAAGTGATGAAAGAGAAATTTGGGGCCAGATTCTAGAAGACATTAAGTGTTTCTGTTTTATTTTTTCTCTTAATTGAAGCTACATCATATTTTACTACTACCATGATTAGAGAGGTTGAATTTTATAATAGACTAGTGGCCCAGTGCACAAAATTCATGCACATTAAAAGTGGATTAATTAGAGGAAATATTTTAATATTGATATTTGCCCTTTCTCTATAATGGAAGTATCAGAGATGAAAGAAAATTAGTAAAATGTATATGAAAATCTTCCTCCTGTCAGAGTCTGGGGGTGCACCGCAGGACCTAGAGTCAAGTCCCTGCCCACCACCTGCACACACTTCAAAAACACAGGACACCCAGACCCGGCCAGCCCCACTCCTGTCAAGCCCCGCCAGGCAGGGGATGCAGTCTCAGGTCCCCTATCAAGCCCTGTCAGGTGGGGGAGCACAGCCTCAGGGTTCCTGTCAAGCACCGCCGGGTGGGGGTGGGTGGCGTGGCCTGAGGTCCCCCGTCAAGCTCCGCTGGGCGGGAGTGCAGCCTCAGCTCCCCCGGCCTGGCGCTGGGGTGGGGTGCATGGCCTCAGGTCCCCTGGCCTGGTGCTGGGGCAGGGGGTGTGGCCTGAGGTTCTCCCAGCCTGGCGCCGGGGGGGGGGGGGGGGGGGGGGGAGGGGGGGGTAAGGGAGGGCACAGGCTGAGGTCCTCTTGCCTGATGCTGGGGTGGGGGCATGGCCTGAGATCCCCTGTCAAGCCCCACCGGGCGGGGAGCACAGGCTCAGGTCCCCTGCCCCGGCCCAGCACCATGCAGCTCAGTTTCCTGCTGATAACTGGCATGCCTAAGCTGTCCCAGTCTGAATGTGTGAGTGTGAGTGTGTGTGTGTGTGTGTGTGTGTGTGAGTGTGTGTGAATGTGTGTGTGTATGTGAGTGTGTGTGTGTGTGTGTGTGTGTGTGTGAGTGTGTGTGTGAATGGTGCTGTGAGGGAAGGATATCCTGTCAAAGATGGGTACTGCCTTATGCCTGAGCTGCTGGGAGAGGCTCTGGCCACCCTTGATCCTAAACTGAAATAAGCTGGGTGGAAATAATTATATTGTTTTTCTCCATCTTTCTCAAATACATTTATTCCAATGTTTAATATTAGAAATGTTTTGGATCTTAGAAGTTTGGGTATGTTTTTGTGAGCCGAAATATGTGACAATGGAAACAACTCTTGTTTATATCAATTAACCTATGATAAATTGATTTCATTATATACATCATTTCACTTAAAATGCAATTTCCAAGAACCTATTGATGACTTTAAGTGAAGGTTTAATGTATTTAGTTTCCTTTCCCATCTTGCTCTACTGTCTTGCATCGGCTTGCTTTTCTCACTGATGTTACCCACCCAACCAGAAGGAATTTGCTACAGCCATGCCCCTGTTGTACCAGGTAATGTTTTTATGTGAATATTCTTTCAAAAAACTGCTGTGAAAATTTACTTGAAATGGCACATGCACTTTTGTAAATAAAGCTAAATGACAATGTAGAGATTTTTCTGATTCATTAGAGGTTCCTGATCAAAATAATAATAAGGAATTACTACTTTATGAGTTAGCCTTTGTCCAAAAACTTCTCAACTGGAAGCTAGGAATGCACACTTAACTGGAAATAATCTGACTTTTAGCTGTCCAATTTCTGGGTTATGGCACTGTTAATATTTTATTAGTTATATTTTATCAAAGGCAGACACAGACTCTCATGCTGTAATTTCATTTTTCTTTTTATGAGATCATACAGAGAAGCTGTTGAGAACTTTTCCCTTGCCTGGCATTGAGGAAAGGACCTTAGAAAGGGCAGTCAATGGCTTCTAACTAGCTCACATCTAAGGTGCCAATTTCCTCAGCCTTTCCAACAACTTAATTGAACTTAAACTTGTCTGTTTTTAGCCTTTTAAAATGCTATTTGGCTACAGGGGCACCAGAGCAAGCACCAGGAGAGCCTGCCCTATTTCTTGATCCCTATGAATTCAGTCTAATTGTGTACAACTGTGATGTTGCAGGGTGCCTGGATAATCTTGACGAAAATGTAAAGACTAAAATGTGTGAAGTAAATTGTTTTATTTATGCTGCTCACATAAGGTGAGCAATCTGACAGTGTGACTGAATAAATGAGAAATTAGGTTTTTGCTTTTCAATAAGTGACATATAAACATCAAAAGAACTCCTAGCTAACGACCCTCAGATAGTAGAAACACCTGTGCAGATCTGAGAGCCAGCACTTTATTTTAGGTGTAATTACACTAATTACACTGCAGGTTTCCTAGAGGATTTAGACTTCTCTGTAGCATTCACATAAGAGCCTTCACAATATTGCATTTTCTGTTTTATGCATATCAATTTACTAGGAGATGGACATGACTTTTAATACATTTTAGAAACGTTTTCATAATATAATTGCAATATAGTTTCTCTCAGGTCTGCAGAAAAAAGCCTTGTGTTTTAATTCTTTAAGTGCAAAAATAATAATGCACTCTTCTGTCAACTGCCATGATACAGTTACATGAAGGTAAAAAAATTCCAATTGTATTTTAGCTTGGATCAAAGTCTGTCACTTCAAATAAGTGGAAAAAACCCCCATCACATGGTCAGTTATATCATTCCGTCATTTAAGGTGATTCCTAATATGAAAGAAATGGAAGGAAAAGTATAATAAAAGTAGGTATTCATTGTGAAAATACTTCTCTTATTGCTGTATGTGATTCTGATCATTTCTTTCCCCAAATTTGGAGCTGTTTCCCTTGTATGCAAAATATCTTATTAACAATAAAAATATTTTTTTGCACATGCTATTCTAAACACAGGATTTATGTACATACATAATTTTAAGTTAGCACATTGTAAATCATTTACTGACCAACAAAAGTACTTTTAATTAGAAGAGTTTTTTTTTTTTTTAAAGACAGTAGGTCTTACTGAAGCCTTGACTGTAGGTGAGCCTTTGTAAGATCTTTACAAATGCAGTCACTTCGATAAGATGCAATTCAAGGGGTCATTTATACCAGTGATCCTCAAATTGGGGCAACAAAACCTATTCATTAGGATTTGCTATTATTTAATTTAAGGATGACCTGGCACCCTCAGAAAGCATATGTGTCATAACTCACTTATCAGGAGTTATCCTGAGGGAAGTTTAGGTGTCAAAACAGAGGTGCTGACAAAAGTCCTTTGTCTATTCATTGATTTCAGCATATTGTGATTATTGCAATTTATTTTTGCCTCATCAGGTGGATTTGCAGGTTATAATAATTAGTTTTGATTACACTAAACCTCTCAAAGTGCACAAATGGTTTAAAAAAGATTCCTGAAAGACATTATAGTTTGAATAAATTACTAATAACATAAAGGCGGATAATAAGAAAATGGCAGATCTCACACTTCTAAAACTAACACTGGCAATTTTTCAGTCACATTATAAGCTAAAAACAGTAACATTATAATATCTGAGATATTGATAAAAAATTGAAATGATCAAGAAAACTGTTTGAAATGTATACCTTAGTGTCATTAATGATGAAACTTGTCTTAATTTTATTTAGCCTTGAAATGTTAGCTAATCATGGTATAGAGCCATCATGAGTAGCAGGGCATTGAAAAACTAAGCATTTGGAAGATGACCATTTCTTCAGTAATGTTTAGGGTGGTATGATAATTTAGTACTTTATAAAACACAATAAACGTTTATGAAAAGTTTGAGGTTTCTTAATAGAGGCAAAATGCCATGGATCATTAGAGAAGCATTTGTTTTTGTCCTAATTAAAAAAAAAAGATTGAAATACTTTATCAAAATTAATATGGGCACAAACTAAAACACATTTCTTATAGAAAATTCTTTGGCGCATACATGGGAAATACTGATAAAAATATAGAAACTGTATTAATATATTTTATGTGGTTAGGAATTTTTCAGTATAGATGGATAAGTATTTGGGGTTTTCAAACATTCAGACTATGGCACTTGCTAGATTATATGTTTTTTTGTGAGTAACCAAGGGAAAAGTTCCCTTGGGCAATATATTCTCAATATAAATGACTTGACTATAAAAAACTACCTTCTTTTTTTTAATGGACAAAAAACCCCACAAAACCTACTTTGTTCTGTGGATAAAGTACATACAATAACCACTGGTAAAACTGCTGATTTGTTAGAAATTGTAAACAAGGCTCCTGGTTGTAGTTTAGAGATATCTTCAAAACTGAAATTCATTTATTTATTATTTATAGACTTTGAAAATGAAACAGCATCATTTTCAAATATTATGATTGTAGTTCTGTGAAAAGAAGACTGAAATTTTGAACTCCTTGTTATGTTTTTTAAATATAATAGACGTGAACATAAAAGTCTTTTAGAGCCACAGCAATTTTCTGGTTGTCTTCTGACAAGAAAATGGGGGACCAATGTCACACAATTGGATACAAGCAGGGGTTTTTATAAGAAGGGAAGGAAAAGGAAAAACATAATAAAGGAATCCGAAGGAGGGGGTTTGAGAGTTGTCCATTGAGGGGATTACAAGCAAGTCAGCACAGCCTGTTCAGATAACTGGTGAAGTCATGGTCTGGTTTGCATCATCCTGTTTTCTTATGATTGAAAGTAAGCAATTTCCCAGAGTCAAAATGACTGGAGGTTGGAGTCTGCTTCTTTTGAAATTAGTTCCTAGAATTCTTAAGCAAATAGGCTGTTTATCTGCAGTTACATATGAGTTAACACGTGTATAGTACGACACCCAACCAACTGAGCCACACTGGCCAGGGCAAGACCAACATGTACTCATTATTTAAATGGTGTTTCTCTTTGATTCATCATGATAAACAGGAAAAATTTTGAAGACGCTACACTCCTTCAGTTTCCCAGTCAGAACAAAGTGAAGGACACCTTACCTTTTCCTCGTCCTCTCTCAAGTGTATTTTCCATGGAATGTGTTTTCTCTGTTTACTTTGCTAACAAGAAGTCAGGGAGATTTGTACTTACCTTTGAGGAAGATAGAAAATGATGAGAGTGTGTGGCAAGAAAGAACCAGCACCCCTACTATTAAAGCCAGTCAGGAATCCTCCTGGGCACTGCCCAGCCACACTTGCGAAGTTCACAGTGTGCTCTGTGGTTAGAGGGCACAATGGGGCCGTATCTGTTGGAAAAATTGGGCTCCCAGCATGTGACACTAGCATAAAAACCTACTTAACTTTCTTTTGTTCTGTGATAAAACATCTGGAGGAACATAAGAGTTTTAATTCCCTTGTGTAGCCTCTTAAAAGCTAAGTTGATCCTCCCATCCCATTCCCATTTGATAAATGGGATACTGGTTGGTTGAATGTAAAGAAAATGAAGGACTATAAATTTCTGGGGTACTTTCCTTAATTTTGAGAACTGAACCATAAAATGCTTCAAAGTGTGGCACTACAGGCCTATAATGCTGTCTTGTTTTGGGAATTAGCTCAGTAAACCTATTTCTAATGTTGCCCATAAAACAGTAAAGCCATTCTCTTCAGTTTATTCTGTGAAGCTTTGCTTCTATTTATCAGCCATTCTGTCAATAAGCGGAAGAGGATCTTGAAGATATATATGTATGAATTGCCATCTCACTTTATTAAGGACAATAAATCCTTCATGTGAGAGTTTATGGTATGAGCTGTATCATATCTGTGACAAATGAAGGCTAAGACAATAGTAGTAAATATTTATCTTACTCAAAATAAAAGCTCAAAAATACTCTTCTTGTGTTGTAATTTCCATCTTTCCTTGTCAATTTCACACTGGGAAATAGTGTGAAACAAATAGAGAAGCATTTCTGGCATCCCCATCCTCTTAAAATAGAAAAAGAAAAAAACTCAACTGAAAACAACATTTAAATCAAGCTTATAGTCACACCTTTGATATTAAAAGTATGTTTTCTGAATTGGAGACTTAATTTAAAGCTTTTTTATCCATTTTTATTTCTTTTAGAAGCATTTGCTATTTTTCAAAGGTGAGTTAATAATTCCGCTGGTTTGTGTTTTAAGTTTGAAAACTGTGTTATCTTGAAAAGAAACATTTTAGAAAGAATTTGTATATAATACTTAAATCCTTCTCATCTTGTGCCATGAATAGCCTTTTGCACCAGGTATAGTGAATTATGTCCTTCTTGAATTCATGATTATAGGAGGGAGCAGATAGCTGGACTTACTGTAAAATTATGTACCCATTAAAATGTTACCTACATTCCCAATGACTACTTTCTGAGTGGGATAAGCCAAACATTTAAAGTGATTTTTTTAAAATGATGAAACAAAATACATTTTCTCTTTTAGGTTAACTTTCTATACATCAGAATCACTTTACAGTTAAGTTTCTCAAATTACTATATGCTCACTCTATGAGATTTTTGTTCCAGATCCTTTTCATATGTATTATGGCATAGACAGTTTTTAAAGAGTCCTGTAATACAACCAGCAATTTTATCCCTTTCTACTTTATTTTCAATTCTTTCCTCTATGAAAATTTTTTTCAAAGGCATTTGACCTAATTCATAGCAATTGTACCATTACTTCCAAAAAAGGATACATTTGGGCATGTGCCTTATTAGGCTGTGGACAGAGATAGGTGAGCTAGCTCATTATTTTTTTTTAACTTTTGTTAATTCTATATGGTAGATACATGATTATTTATTACTTTATCCTTCCTACTTTTCTGACTTTTCCTTAAGATTTTGAAACTTCTTTTTCAAATACAGCTGACATTCAATATTATTTTACATTAGGCTCAGGTGTATAGCATGACCTCCTGATAGCTGTTGGTTAAATTTTAATTTTATGAGATATGAGGTCGGAGAGTAGTCAAGTGCAATGCTTTTGAAGACAACATTATTATACCTTTAACATTCAACTTTCAGTTGGCAGAATTGTTAGACTTAAAATATGGCTGTGGCATTACAGAGACTATATCCGTGGAAGTTTTTGGAGTGAGTTCTACTTTTCCGCACACCCAGATTTTTGTTGGTATTGCACCTCTACCTTTTCTCTGCTTAAAATGTTCTTTTAGAGAAAACTGTGGCCCTCACCTGGTGACTGATTAAGGCAAGAATAAAAATCATGGGTTCCATTTTCATCCTTGCTCTGTGTTTTCATGTTAGTTAATGTGTAATTGCTAAAGAGTCTTTGTCTAAAAGAAAGTGGTATTTGTATTATACATCAACATTTTTTGAAAATCCTAGAAATCTCTGCTTTGACATTTAGGGAAATAAATATATAGATGCATAATTCTATAGTCAAATATTATGTTAACAAAAACAGGTTGCTCTAAATGCTGATGGGTGTAATTAATGTTCTCTTAATTGGAAAAGCAGACATTCATTGCAAGGATTTTAAACAAATATTACATCTTTTGTTGAGAGAAAAATATTTCTGGATTACTTTCACACAAACAATAAAAACAAACAAAGAAAGGAGCTATGCTATGTTTGCAATAAACCCTGGCTGGGCCTCATTGGTATTCCTGGTTTTAACAATCCTTACATTTTAAGGACCGACTTGGTAATGAATCAGCTGTGAAAGCTGGAAGCGGATTTACCCCGGGGGCCTCCAAACTGGCCTCAGTCCAGACCTCATTGTCTCCAAGGATTCCACTGTTTAAAGAACATCCCGAAGTTTAAGATATATGGATACCAGCACGGTTAGGACCCCGATATGTATATACATATTTCTTTTAGGTTCATAATCTTAACTTTGGCCTAGAGCTTTGCTTTTACAGTCCCAGATATCTGGGCTGACCGCACCCTTCATCCTGGATTTGAATTGATCGTAAGAATTATGTTAAGATATTAGATCAGGATTCTTTCCCCCCAAACCTCTAGAGGCACCTTTTTAAAATAAAGTATTTAAATAGGAGATTTTAATGGAAATAAATCTATTTGTTCCTTCTCCCAATTGGCCACTGTTCTCATATGGAATGTACTCCTTGAAAGATATAGCTTTTGTGTTTGATACATAGGACATGGCCCATGAGTTTAAAAGATCCTTGGAAGGTGCTCAGGTATGAAAATTGGGGGATGCGGGGGAGAGAGGGGCATAGACTGGCAGCAATGATTGGTGTGTAGGTGAACTTGTGAATTGTAAATGAGAAAATAAAGTCAATGCAATTGATACTGCGTTAGCTCTGTAAAGGCAAAACTTTTAGTTAAACTTTTTAGTATGTGACAGTGTTGCATATGTATATAATTTATAAAATATGTCTTACATATACATTATATGTAAGTATATAACATATATAAATATAGTATATATATTTAATGGACTATTTTATTCTAATCACCCTCCCCACTCATTTACTGTAAGCAGAATATTGTATGCCTTGTGATAATGTTCTGGACATTTCTAATTTGGCTCATTGCCCCTTAAGATTTTGTGATTTCTTTTTTTGATTGTTCAATTTTTATGGTTCCTTTATATATTTTATAACTATTTCTATACACATATATTATGTATGCATATGCAATATGTAAACTATTGCAGAGTAGAAAAATACATTTTTTATCTCAAGAAATCTCTTTTCAATCCCTGGGAAATTGACACTATCTTTTTCTCATATTAATTGCTTCCAGTTAACTACAACTATATACAGTAAATTAACCAACATAAAATTGGATTTTATGTTTCCTTTAAATTTTTTTTTAAATTGCTCTGAGAATTTATAAAATTCTAATGTAGGATAGACATTATATTGTTAGACAAACACACATGTGTGTTAATTATATTATTGATAAGTGTTTTTCTTCCAATATCTAAGATATTAAATTCTTCTGAAGAATTGTTGAATACCAGAGGGAAATTTCATAGCAGTCTCAGGAGAAGTACCCTGAAATTAAAACATAAATTTAAATCACCTTCCATCAGAAGCAAGTCAGAATTTTAGCAAAAAGAAACAAAATCCATCCTGGCCAGTGTGGTTCAGTGGTTGCAGCGTCAGCCTAAACACCTAAAGGTCTCGGGCTTGGTTCCTGGTCAAGGGCATGTAGCAGGGTTGCAGGTTAGATCCCTGGCCCTGGTCAGGGCTCTTGCGGGAAGCAACCAATCAATATGTCTCTCTCACATTGATGTCTCTCTCTTTCTCTCTCTTTTCCTTCCTTCCTTCCTCCCTCCCACCCTCTCTAAAAATCAATGGGAAAAAAATATCTTTGGATGAGGATTAACAAAACAAACAAACAAATAAAACCCCCATATTTCTGGTCACAAAAACACCACTAAACTTCTAAGTAAAGACCCAAAACACTTCTAATGTTAATCATTGAAAGAAATGTGAATAAAGTATTATCGCTTGTCAGTTCTTACACTTTTGTTTGAGTCTACATTTACAGTTGTTTATGATAAATCTATAATTAGTGCTTGCGAATGGGTTTTCTAGGACATTTCTGGCTTACACAGGTGAAGGTAAGGGCTTATTTATTTTAGAAAATACAGATTTCTTAAAATATGTTCACTGTAAAAACCCAACAATAGTTTCTATTAGAGCCAGACTCCTAACAATAGCTGTCTACACTGGGACTTGACTTTCTCCCTGGGAATTCCTGACTTTCTGAGAAGATTCAGCAGAATTCACTCCTTGTGCTGACCACCACTTAACAAATAAGCTTAAACATCCTCCCTCAGGTCCAATGGCATGACCCAAAGCCTGTCTTCTCAGTTTGAGTTTCCATTTCAGGACCTGTCTCTGCTGTAGGAGATTGGTGTTTATTAAAGAGCTAATCACTACCAAGGTACATGCCACTAGAAAACTTGTCTTTCAAAAATTAAATTTAAATAAAACAAAGGCTATCAGGACATTTACTAACAGGAAGAAATCCATACATGCAAGGATTTTAAAAAGCAATGTATAATGAGGACTTGTGTATCCACCACATAACTGAGTAAAAACTCCATTCCCTTGAGGTCTTGCAGTCTGAGTCCTTCACCCCCAGATGTAACCACCATCTTGAATTTGGATTTATTATTTCCTTGTTTTCCTATGTAGTTTAATTTTATGTTTGTATCCCAAACAGTCTGTTGTTTAGATTAATGATTGTTTGAAGCTTTTTTGATCCTATTGAATCATACTGTATATATTATTCTACAATTTTTCTTTGCCACTCAAAAATTATTTTCCTAAGATCCATTCGTGGGGTTGTATTTAGCTGCAATTCATTTATTTTCTTTGCTATATCAGAATTTATTTGCAACCATTTATTTATAGATTCTACTGTAGATTAATGTACAGCATTTGACAAGGTCATTTTTTGTGTGGCCACTTTCATACTGAGGATGTTTTTTCATTATCATTTATTTCATTTTCACAAATACTAAGCCATTGAATTTTGAGCATTTTTCAATTGCTATTGAATTGCCTTTCTAATATCACACCCACCCTGATTCCCTGTGTCCTGAGCATCTTTTATTCCAGGCATACCTGTTCCATCACCTCACTGTATACTGCTGAGAGCAATGATGGATGAGAAGATTGAGGCTAAGGAACAGGATGATAGTCAGGAATTAGTTTGGGAAATCTGTTGATAATAAGATTTATTTTTTTTTATCCTTTTTTCCTACTTTTATTTTTAGCTAGCTTGGCCTTAGTTTGACCTGAGGGTAAAATCCTCTGAACTAATATATTTAAAACAAACCTAAAGAAAAAAACAAAACTGACCTTCATGCAGACTCATAATTTTAAAACTAATTATCAAAAGTCAGAGTCCTTTTATCCCAGAGGTCACTGAGTAAAGAACCATCTGTAAAGTTCTCTTTCAGCATGTTTCCATCATGTCCTTGAGGTAAAATATAGGAGTCAGGAAGGAAATTAGCATTTCCTTCAGGAACTATAGAGTATTCAGTTACTCAATTGCGGTAAGAGAGAGTGACAGTGAAGAAATTAACAGTATTCTTTCCTACCTAATTTTTCAACATTTCCAGAAGAAACTGAGAAGAACAAATTCCTGTCAATAAAAACAAAAGAAACTGGAAATGGTAATTTCTTTTTGACTCCTGAGTTTAAACTTATATTGAACTTTTAAGTTTGGTCATAATATCTAAATGTGATTTTCATAGGAAGAAATTATCAGGTAAGCTAATCTTACATTAAAAAGAGTGAGCTGAAAGTGAAGGACCCACTAATATCATTCCATAAGAACTACTGATGTTCACTAAGAAAAAAATGGCTTATGCAGTAAGAGTAAAATTTCACCCTTATCAAATGTTCTGCTTCTTCAGTTTCAGCAAGCAGTATTTTTAAATAAATCAAATGTCTTGGTGATAACCCATTTGAATTCACTTAGTCTGTTGCCCTTTCCATATATAAACACACAAAGCTGAGATGTTAACGGATAATTTACTATATAGTTTCCCCTGGGTTCATTTGCCTGGCTGGCAGTACCTGAATTTTGTTCTTTGTATCACTTCTATGTAATGAGGAAAAATTGCTATTGCCACCAAAAGAGAAGGACAATCAGCAGCCTTTTCCTGCTCTATTTTCAATGATTTTCTGAGAAGGGAGTTAAGTCCCTGGGATGACAGTACTTTGTAAAATGTGTAAGAACTTATTGTGGATCAGGAAAATGTATGGTCTCTTAGGAAGAAAGTAAAGGGTATTTATAGGAGATATTAGAAAAGGGGCTGAGATTTTAGCCAAACAACAGGGGAGTAATTAACCTCACAGGAGAGATAATATGGCTCATATCATAAGTCATCATTGGGAATTTATTATTTTTCTTTATTGGTTGATTAACTGCATTATATTTGACAAAAATAAATGCAATGAACCTTAACATGAAAAAAAACCTACATTGCACACTGAGTAATTTAATTATACACTTATATGCTATTTATGTTTAGAAAGCACACACGCAAGCTTGTGTTTGGGAGTGAAAGGCTGCCATGCCCTGTTTGGTATCTGTACCACTGTCCTCATGTACCATATGGGCTTCAGTTCTGCAGATATACACATCTCCCAGAAGACAATGGACAAGGAAGGATTCTGATGATTTTCAGGAGAAACACCAGACTTCCTTCTCCAGCCGCTTCTGATATCTGCCTATTACGGTATGACTTTTGTTAAATTATAACATGAAAAGGAAAAGCAAGAGATTTTTTTTTTCCTATCCTGTTTCTATGACACATTGGCAAGTGTCTCTTTCTGTGTAAATACATTTAGCATGTACTATTGGGAAAGTATAGACTTGAAAATATAGCTAATGCTTCAAGTTCTCATAAACGAAGGCCTAAAAATTAATGACTATACAGACTGTAGTACAATCCATGTTTGTTAAGCTTGCACAGAAGTAGGTAACATGGCTTAGTCACCTTCTTAGGAGAGAGTTACTGGTGAAACAGGAATGGGACATTTGTTATGGTTGAAATGCCTTTAGCTGGGCCAGCAGGCCCAAGTGAGAGAGCAGAGGGACAATATGGGTACAAACTAGATTGATAGATATATGGCTATGCAAATGCCCGGGCTCTGCAGCTATGCAACTCTACCAGCTGGGTGACATTGACCTTGGAGTAATAATAACATTTCCACTTCCATTTTCTCATCTGAATAATGCTGTAAGCTATACCTGACATATCTACTTCATAGGGTTAGTATAATTACTGAATAGAAAAATATGTATGAAAGATTTATAAACTTTTAAATGTTAAATTCATTCTAAAAAATTAATATTGTTTGTGTTTATTTGATCTCTACAAGAGTAGAAAATATGGTCCAGATGTTTTTTAGCTGCTAATGATGCACAGGAAGTCCATGACTTATCAAGTATCACATATAGTAACACTTTTAATTTATTTGCAATCTCATTCTAGGGTACTCCCTATGACCTCTATTTTAAAGATGTCTAAAAATAAAGTAAATCTTTTTTGGGAGGGGTGTTCATTGGGGACATATATATTAGGTGGAACTCTAATTTGGTTGCCAATGATAGAAATCTAAAACAACTTAGCAGAAAAAAATAAAAAAGGAATGTAAAAATGTTTGTATAATTGGGTATTCAGCCCTGAAGATAGCCTCTATGATCCCCACATTCTGGTAATTAAGCTACTGTGTAGTTCCCTCTCACATTATGTCAGAATTGGTCTGTGTGACCCATAGATGACAGCAGAAGTGATAGTATGTGACTTCTGAGGGCATATTATAGCGGGCGTTGTAGTTCTCTCTTAGATTGCTCATTCCAAGGGAAGCTATCTGCCATGCCATGAGGATGCTCAAGCAGCTCTGTAGAGAAATCCATGTGATGAGGAGCTGACACCTCCTAACAAAACTCAGTGAGGAACTGAGGCCTCTAGCCAACAGCCATGTGAGTTAATGAGCCCCTTGGAAGGAATCCTGCAGTCCCAGGTAAATCTTCAGATAAGGGTCACCCCACTGACATCTTGCCTGCAACCTCATGAGAGATCCTATGTCAGACCACCCATCTAATCCACTTCTGGACTCTTGACTCTCAGGAACTGTGTAAGACCATACATGTTTGTCATTTTAAGTTGCAATGTTTTAGGCTAATTTATTATAGAGAAATAAATTCTTTTTTAAAAATTTCTTTATTGATTACGGTGTTACATATGTGTCCTTATTCCTCCATTACCCCCGCATCCCTCCCCTCATGCCCTCACCCGCCCTGTTGTCTGTGTCCATTGGTTAGGCTTATATGCATGCATAAAAGTCCTTTGGTTGATCTCTCCCCCTTACTCCCACCCTCCCCTACCTTCCCTCTGAGGTTTAATGGTCTGATTGATGTTTCTCTGTCTCTGGATATATTTTTGTTCATCAGTTTATGTTGTTCATTATATTACATAAATGAGTGAGATTCTTAATAAAATAACT
The DNA here is from genome assembly GCF_951640355.1 of Cnephaeus nilssonii. Taxonomy (NCBI): domain Eukaryota; kingdom Metazoa; phylum Chordata; class Mammalia; order Chiroptera; family Vespertilionidae; genus Cnephaeus; species Cnephaeus nilssonii. Next base: position 46,996,941 of record NC_137080.1, read on the forward strand.
GACAAATCCAAAAGTAGAACTTGCTGAGATACACATGGATTCATATGTATTCAAAGCTCTGGTCAGAGCTATATTTCACTTTATCTCTTGGTTCTACATTTCTCCATGATCTTTTAATCTCAGGTTTTCTCCAATGGGGGTAAAAATGATGACCACTGAGAGATTCTGGTTCACATTAAATTTACAGTTTTTTAAATTTTATATAAAGAGTCATCATTTCTTTCCTATCCCTTTGGTAAATGAAATCTTATACAGTACTGTATATAACTAACAGTGCTATTTGGGACACATGTCACCCTTTAAACTACTTTGGGCAGAGTGATGAAACCATGACTGGCCAGGCTTATGTCATAGGTCAGATCCCCAGCATTGAAGGAAAGAGGAATGTTACAACAGTCCTGCTGGAATCATCCTATATAATAAAGAAGTAATATGCAAATTGACCATCACTTCAACACACAAGATGGCTGCCCCCATGTGGTCAAAGATGGCCGCTCCCATGTGGACACAAGATGGCCATCACAAGATGGCCAGCAGGGGAGGGCAGTTGGGAGGGACCAGGCCTGCAGGGGAGGGCAGTTGTGGGTGATCAGGCAAGCAGGGGAGGGCAATTGGGGGCGACCAGGCCTGCAAGGGAGGGCAGTTGGGGGTGATCAAGCCTGCAGTGGAGGGCAGTTGGGGGTTACCAGGCCTGCAGGGGAGGGCAGTTTGGGGGTACCAGGCCTGCAGTTAGGGACGACCAGGCCGGCAGGGAAGGGCAGTTGGGGGCAACCAGGCTGGCAAGGGAGGGCAGTTAGGGGTGACTAGGCCAGCAGGGGAGGGCAGTTGGGGGCAACCAGGCCTGAAGGGGAGGACAGTTAGGGGTGACCAGGCCAGCAGGGGCGGGCACTTAGGGGCAATCGGACTGGCAGGGGAGCAGTTAGGCGTTGATCAGGCTGGCAGGGGAGTGGTTAGGGGTTGATCAGGCTGGCAGGCAGAAGTGGTTAGGGGTAATCAGGCAGGCAAGCAGGTGAGCGGTTGGGAGCCTGCAGTCCTGGATTGTGAGAGGGATATCTGACTGCCCTTTTAGTCAGACATCCCTCGAGGGGTCCCAGATTGGAGAGGGTGCAGGCTGGGCTGAGGGACACACAACCCCCGTGTATGAATTTCGCACACCGGGCCTCTAGTACTGAATAAAGGTGGAGCAGTTCCCCAAACAAAGGGGTACTGGATATTCAAACAACATACAGTCATCACAGGACAGGTGTCACTTCACAGGAAGAGTGTAGTTATTCTGATGTTCTTTATACTTCTATTAGGATAAAGAAAATCTCAGACAGAATACTTATTTCTCAGGTTGCAGGGATAGAAGGACAGTATTATTTTCTTTAAAGGGTGGTGCTGCTGAAAAAGAAAAGACACCATTTTTTAAAATGAAGATATCTGCAATGCTTTCTTTGTTAACTTGTTAAAAACTAGTTCACAAACAGAAGTTTCACAGGTTGGTGGACAATTGAATCAAATATACTCTGGACAAGGGTGATAGTTACCTAACTGCTCATTCTCTTACCTCCCTATGTCAGTTCTCCAATTAGCAGCTGAGCTAGAGCAACCATGTAAATCAAACCATGTTACCTTCCTCATCAAAACCCTCTAATTGCTTTTTATTATAATCAGAACAAAATTCAAAGTCATTATCATGACCTACAAAGCCCTACATGTTCTGATCCTGCATCCTACTACTTCCTAGTTCCTCACTCTGTCTAGCTGCAAATGCCTTCATGGTGTTTCCCAAACTCACGATGTTAAGCAGTCTCAGCTCAAGTCCTTTGCACTTGCTGTTTTTCCTATTTGAAATGCTCTTTTCTGAGTGTTGCACAGTTCTCAATGCCTTACTTAGGTTTCTTCCTTATTCTGACAAGCGATATCTAGAAAAAGAGATAGCATGTCTACCATATTAAAAAATTAAAAATCAAAACACTTCTTTATTTCCTCCCTTTAATCTTTTAATCTGGTGAAGTAAATTCTTTGACTTCCCATCATTGATCTATTATTGGACTAAACAAACTTGTTACTTTGTAAATGTGTATTTGAAGTTGAGATTACTTTAATTTTTACATCTATAGTCATGAGAAGTATTAACCTATAGTAATTCTTTCTTATATTGTCCTTATTTGGTTTTGAAATCAAGATCATGCCAGCTTCTTGGAATGAGTCAGGGAGTATACCCACTAATGAGTAAGAGAGTATCTTGTCTCTTCATCAGATTTCATGTAAATTAGAATAAGCTTTTTTTAAAAAAATTGCTAAAATTTGACTATAAAATTATTAAGCTGTATCTTCTTTATGGAGTGATTTTTAACCTATTAAATTTCTTACAAAGACAATTCAGGCTTTTTATATTTTTTCTTAAGACAATATTGTCAATTATATTTAAGTTGAATTTTTTAACCTACATTCAGATGTACTGACTTAAAATGATTTATAGTACTCTTTTATTATGTTTTAATCTTTCTTGAATTTGGAATTATGTTGCCCTTTTAAAACCTAATGAATAATTAATTGGTGCTTTTCCCTTTTATTTCTTGATCAATATTGGAAGAGCTTTGGCAATTTTGCTAGTTTTACCAAAAGCCAAATTTATCAATTATTATCCCTAATGTAATTTTAAAATGTTCTATTTTTATATGTATTAATTATACAATTTCCTTTTTTCTTTTCAATTTTCTTATGTGTCTCATTATTATTCTTCAGCTTTGTTTCTTTTCCAAAATTAATATAAAGGATAAATTTTTCTTAAGTACTAATTTGGCTGTATCCCAATAGGTAAAAAGAAATATTTTTATCATTGTATAGTTCTAATTATTTTCTTACTTTTATTATAGTTTCTTCTTTCACTCATGAATTATTAAGAGATTTATTTAAAACAAATATAATAGTAGAGGAAGAAAGCAGTCCCATGAGAGTATGTGGAGGACAAAATAATTCTGAAAAGGACATCTGGGAAACTCTCTAACATGCTCATTTTTTATACTGGACCTTGCGGAATTAAGGCTTTCAGAAATGACAATGGGATGAAAGATTATTTTAGCAAAAGCACTAATCTAGGGACTGGAAGGCCTGTTGGAGGGTCCCGAGAGGGATTAAAACAATGCGTTTGAGCTTGACCATGATCTCGACACGCCCATGCTGTGTTTTAGAAGACATTTGCACAAACACAAGATTTCTGACAAGGAATCTTATATGAGTATAGGATATAGGTCTTGTATGAACACTTTTCTTTTACTTTTAGGCTACTGAAAATCACTCTAAAAGTGAGCCATGTTTTCTAATCAAACTTCTATGTATTGCAAAGAGAAATGAATCTATTTCAGCACTACACAGTTGCACAGCCTCATTTGGAAGCATTTGATGCTATATTCATCCTATTGACACAATTGCTTTGTATGTGTTTAGGTTTCTAGTCTGCAACAATTTGGAAGAATCTGTCAGCAAAACTGTCTGCATTCCCGGAGACGGAGGTGATTAGAATAAATCCTTTCAAAGGTGTGCATTGGAGTTTAGAATGAAAGGGGGGGGGCAGGCAAGGATGGATGTTTTTGTTGTAATTCTCGTTCAATCGTTATTTTGGGTCAGTGGTAATTTTTTAAAAAAAATATTTTCACTTTCTGTTGATTTGCTCATCCTTTGGCTCCTGTCATTTTGAGAGGTTTCTTGATGCAGGTCTGTCACGAAGCAGTTCCTAATTAGCAGCCAAGTTGATGGTCATGGTGTGTTTTTCTGAAGCAGCCTTCCTAGCAGGCCATCCCCAGGCAGTGGGATGTGGTGAAAGTGCTGGCTTTGCCGTGAAACACACCAGAATCTAACTCTCAGCCTTCCTGCTTCCTGGCTCTGTGCCTGGATAGTCATATAATTTTCCTTTGCACATGGGTAAGATGAGGCTAATAATTCATCCTTCTGCATGCAGCTATGAGAGTTCATTGTGCAGGTTGCTGTGAGCAATCTGAGTTGTGACTCACATACAGACTCGTTTCCTTCCCACTGCTATGTCCTCTCTACCTGTGCACAGAGGTGCTTTCGCCCAGCCTCAGCTTGCTGAAGTCTTGGTCATGGAGCCTTTCTGGTTTTTAAAAATGCTTTTTACATCCCTTGCCACCTATCTTCCTGTAATTCTACTCTTTCTTCCTGGCACTTGTCACAGTTGGCAATTTCTATTTATTGATGTGATTATGGCTTTATAATCTCCATGAGGGTAAAAATCAGATCTGTTTTTCTCTCCATTGCATCATCAGTCTCTGCACCTTGTCTGTCATGTAGGAGTCTCAGAGAATACTTGTTGAATCTCTACCTGAATAAAATGGAGAAGCAGAGCTCTTAAATCCTAATTTAAGACACGTCCACACCCTTGGGGAGGCCAACCTAGCTGGATAGTTAGAATACTGGGGTCAGAGAAAGCTGAGTTCTGCTCCTTCAGTTCATTAGCTAAGTTACCTTTAGACAGTTTCACCTCTTTGAAGATCAGTTTCTACATCTGAAAAGTGGTGCAAACACACTCATCATAGGGTGTTGTTTTTTGTATTAAGTAGTATAATGTAAATGAAAGGCTTGACATAGAGTGTCATATGGTATGCATACCATAAATAAGAAGTTTTTAATATAAGCAATAATAATAGTAGTACTAGTAGTATTGGTAATAATACCACCCTTAACAAATATTCTAGACTGAATAAAAAAAGCTCCATTCTATGTTAAAGTTAATGAAATCTACTGACAATTACTAAAATTTAATATAGGGCAATGATATTTTTATCTGACCAATTCAAGAAAACGCAGCCCAGGAATATGTTTTAAAAAAAGTTACCAGTAGAACCAACAGTCAAAATGCTTTGGTAGCTGACAGAGTATGATATGTTAAGCATTTTGAGGCAAAGTGTATTTGAAGAACAGAACTGAGTTATTAATTTTTGCTGAAAGACACAACTATTCTGCTAAAGATGCTGCTGAGGAATGGCAAGTCAAATTGCAAATATGTTTGAGAACTGAAGACAGACCAGCCCATTCTCTATATGACCCTGATTTTTTTTGCAGGTTTATGAAGCTTCATGTGCTTGGAAAGGATTAATTCGCGGGATACTTTTGTCTCTATGTTGGAAGCTCTTGGACAAGAAGGAGCCATTGATTGATTTTCTCCCTCTGCCAACTTCTATCATTACCTCTGTCAGGTGGACTGCTGTGGCTGACAAAGAAGCCTTTGGAGGTGGCTTATGAATAAGACCATGAGAATTTTCAATAACAGAAAAGCTTGCACATTGGGCAAAATGTTACTAGCAGAAGGCATGAATCTTTGGTCATGCTGTGGCTTTGGGTTACCCATGCAAGAGGGAGAATGTGCATGTAACTTGAGTTAGTTACTAACTCCCTAATTAGAAGAAAAAAAAATTCATTGCAGAACAGAGAGAACTTTCATACAACTCGGTACACAGCATGCTTTACAGTTTTCCAATAACAGAGGAGACGCTTTACAATTTATTGTATACATTAATTTGATTGCATAGTGATATATTGGTTAGACAAATTACCACAGATCTAATTAAAGGCAGTCTTAAAGCCACCTGATTACTGATTTACATTACATTTATTTGATTCCAATGTATTTATGGAGATAAATTAGATGTAATTTCCAGGTAATAAAACTTAAGTGGTATAAAATATCAAGGTTACTAGATCAAAAATGAATGGATAAACTCAACCACATACTGGATACTGTGAGTATTGAATGAAGTGTTGTGCACAAGTTCAGAAGCAAGATAGGATAGTCAAGAGTCAAACAATGTATTGGTAGTTTTTTTTTGTTACTATTTTATGAGGTCCACATGTATCTCCAGTTACTGGCCCCAGTTTCTTCATCTGAAAGTAAGTTTTTCAGATTTACTCTCCAGGATTGTTTTTATGAAAATGAATAACATAGGAAAGTGCTCTGCATTTCCATTGAGATGTTATGACAACTTCTAATGAAGTTGTATACCCTAAGCCCATGGTCGGCAAACTGCAGCTCGCGAGCCACATGCAGCTCTTTGGCCCCTTGAGTGTGGCTCTTCCACAAAATACCACGGCCTGGGTGAGTCTATTTTGAAGAAGTGGTGTTAGAAGAAGTTTAAGTTTTAAAAATTTGGCTCTCAAAAGAAATTTCAATTGTTGTACTGTTGATATTTGGCTCTGTTGACTAATGAGTTTGCTGACCACTACCCTAAGCCATCCTGAGACTGAGAAGCTTTAGGTACCATATTCTAGAAAAATCCCTGATTGTGGAATGCCTGTGCATCTGGCTTGTTTATCCTGTTGCCCGCATTTGAAGACAATCTGTACATACATCAATTTCAATTTATTGTAATATTAATGAACATCTGGCTAAAACTGTATATATGTTTCATATTATTTTTAGGCTCATGACTAAATTAACTTTGTAAAAGAATGACTATTTATGTATCTGAAAACATATTATTTTCCAGTTATTCCAAATTCAGTAATCTTTGAATTATGATATTACTTTTTTTGAAGTTAGAAAGAAGACTGGCAGTCAGATGGACACCTGTCAGTTTTACTATTAATCCTTCATTTTGACTCATTAATTAAGTTTACTGCTTCATTAAAAAAATGTTGTGACTAATAGATTTAAATTAATCTATCTGAACATAGGAAAATCTTTAGAATCTTAAACTAGTTGATGTGAGGGTAAAACTGAAATGGAATGAGGAAGGGAACTGGGTTACAAGATAAACAGTGACTGTTGGGAGCTCTAGTAACAAGAAATAATTTTAAGCAACTGCCTCTATTCTTAGGAAAACAAATGTATGCACATCTGTGGATCTATCCCACCTCCCTTGTGTGTTTAAAAGTTAAGGCATTTGTACTAGATTTTTTTTCTCATCTTGTCCTACCTGTGGTGCTGGGAATCCTTGCTCTATGACAAACCCCATGCTTACTGATTTTGCCACTTGGATAAAATGTGACTTTCCCTTTCATTTATTACAGATGTCTTTTTAGCCTCATTTCTCTGTCCCACTAGAACCTCAGGGCCAATTACATGCATGAACGAAGACTCTCTGTCTGTGGTTAAATTTTTCTTTGCTCCTTGTTTCTAGTAAATTATGCTCCTTGAGTTTCTCTTTAATATATTGTAACCACCTGCCTTCATAATATATTTATTCCTTTTAAAAAAAGCTGTCACTTTTCTGTTTTATACATCAAGCTTCCTCTTGAAAGAATTACTTCCACTTATCCTTTTTATTATCACTCCTTGTTTTATTTCAATCATCATGCTTGTTCTTTCTTCTAGGACGGGACCCAGCTGTGACACATATTAGCAAGTTCGGTAAATGCAGCTTAAGGTGGGAAGGTGAGATAAGCTTCACTGCGAGTGTCTAAGACCCTCTTTTATTTATTATACTTTCTAAGGTTAGATTAAAGTGTTTTCCTTTTGAAAGCATATTCAGTAAAATCATTCGGAGGGCATAGTTATGTGGTTATCAACTTGAAAACCCAATCACGGGGCTCTAAATTTTCAGATACATATGTTAAAATGTATTGAACAATCTCTGGAACAAATAAGTAAGACCCAAGGATTCTATTTCTGTTCTTGCTATCATAGCCCTACAGCTGTGAATAATCTCTGGGTCCTGGATTGTTCATTAATGAATTAAGGTGCTACAACTCAATCCCCAATGCCTCTTCTACCTCTAAAAGAAAATATAATTGGATTAATGTTCAGAATTTATCAGTTTATTTTTTAGTCTGTACAGATACTTTTGTAGTGAGGAATTAAATGAATATTTTCTAATTAAATAAGATTATAATTTTTCCCATACTTTCATACATTATATAAATAAAAGACCTAATGCTGATTACTGACCAAAGCATGGAAGATGAACAAATTAATTAGTTGTTTTGATCAAAATAGCAAGCATTTAAAAAATAATCACTTAAGGTCTTATTTTTTCATCACAATTATATTCACATGGGAATTTTGGCTAAATTGGGTTTGAAATAAAAGCATAATGATAGTTAATATGTAAGACATGACATATTTTAACTTCTTATGAATATAACTGATTTCCTAACTAATGAAAAAGAAAAAAATCCCTTTGGCTTACAGGTAACATTTGACCTTGAGCATGGTATGTATGCTTCATAGCATGCTCCATTTAGTGCCTCCTCTTACCTGACATGACATAAAAGCAGAGTAGAGAATATGAACAGGCACAACACTAGAATTTAAGAGACCAGTATTTATTACATCAACCAATGACTATGTAATCTTGAGAAAGTTACTCGACTTCTCTGAACTCAAACTTATTTGTAAAATAAGAAATTGGACTAAATGGCTTATTCCTGGCTTTATGAAGCAGAGTATCTATTTCTGTTTTAATGTGACCCTTTTCTCTTTTCTATTATTTGTTAATTTTTCTCTTTACTTGAATGCTTGTTTCTAGATAACTTTTGAAGGAGATTACTTTGTGAAATATACACTGAGTGGCCAGATTATTATGATCTCTGAATGCAAAATAATCTGACCACTCATTTATAATGGCAAATAAGGACATTATGTCAATATGAAATGGGCGAGTGCAGTTGGTTCCTGAGTGATTTTTCCTAGAGTATAAACATGTAGAAGCTCGGTGCATGAATTCGTGCATGGGTAGGGTTCGGCAGCCTGGCCAGGGAGGGGACATGGGCAGTTGGCCGGCCTGCCTGCTGGTCAAACTCCTGGTCGAGGGGACAATTTGCATATTAGCCTTTTATTATATAGGATATACACTAAGTGGCCAGATTATTATGCGTTCAGAGATCATAATAATCTGGCCACTCAGTGTATTTGGCATCAGAGTATTCCATAAATGTGTCAAGATTCTCCTTACATTCCATTTGTGGGAAATATTTTATTTTTTACTCTAAATTGGAAATCATCAATGTTTTCTAGGTTCTTTGTATTCTTCAGTTAGGGTCTCAGTTCAGTTTTATAACAATGTGTGAATGATAACTTTGCATCACACATTAGTCAATAAGTATTATGGTTGATATGAGTTTAGAATCTATACATTCCTCTCAAAAGTCAACTTCTTCCTAATACTAGAACCAACTGTTTTTGTTTAACGTTAGATTTTCAACAAAGACAAATTTAGTAATCCTGATAACTAAAACTTGAATTTCATGATGCAATGTAAAAACAATACACATTAATATGATAGTGTTTAAAAAAACCTATTTTAAAAAAATAAAATAAAATAAAAGACCTAGTTAGCTCTGACACATTTACCAAGAAATCACTCTCTTATCTATAGAAATTAATGGTAATGATAAATATTTTACTTTGTTAAATACTATAAAGACATATTCTCATTTAGTTTTCACAGCGATCTTATTAGGCAAGTGATAAATATTTCAAAATGTTAAAATGGGCAGATTTAATAAATTTGTATGAAGTCAACAAAAAAGTATCCGTGGACTTATAATGTACTGTGGTGTTGCATGTTGAGATGATAACCTATTAGAATAGCTCAAGAGATTTGAAGGCGTGTTTTTTGGAGTGCAAATAGGAAATTGGCAAATAAGGACATTATGTCAATATAAAATGAGCAAGGGCAGTTGGTTCCTGAGTGATTTTTCCTAGTGTATAAACATGTTTGAGGCATGCAGAAACAAGCACTCCTGCAGTTAAAAACTTCAGCACTGTGCAGAGGTAGCAGGCAGTTGAGTGGTTTCCAGAAGCCCAAAGTTATCTGGTGAGGTTGCTGTGAATGAGTGAAGAAGCTGTGAAGAGGTTTCCCTCAAGTCCAAAGAAACAGGGAGAGACAGAGACTGAGAGAGAAATGAAAAAGAAATGGCATGTTGAGATCGATTTTTACTGTTGGTCAAACAAGATTCTGTTGAAAGCAAATACATCAAAGGATCTGCATCTCTAAGCACGATCAATTGACCAAGATGGTGGATGTGCCCTGGCCAGTGTTGTCAGTGGTTAGAGCATTGGCCCATGCACCAAAGGGTATAGGGCTCAATTCCCAGTCAAAGGCACCTACCTGGGTTACAAGTTGCATCCCCAGCCCCAGTCAGGACTCCTGTGAAAGGCAACCAATCAATGTGTCTCCATCACATCTCTCTCTCTCTTTCTCTCTCTCTCTCTCTCTCTCTCTCTCTCTCTCTCTCTCTCTCTCTCTCCCTCTCTCTCTCTCCTCTCTCTTCCCTCCCCCCTCCCTTCCACTCTCTCTAAAAATCAATGGAAAAAATATCTTCGGGTGAGGATTAACCAAAAAGATGCAGGATGAAAATTTCTGTGGGTATTCAACTGTGCAAAGATTTTTTTAAATATTGTATTATTGCTTTTGTTACTTTTTTCATAAGCTTTATTATTTCTTGTGCACAGTGAAAAATGCCACCATCACAGCAGAAACTTTCTCAGTCACAGTTTCTATAGCATTCATATTCATGGACACTTAGCTCAGCTGATAAATATGTTAATGAGATTATCTTCTACTTCAGGGCTTCACACTGTTGTATGGCTGTAGTCTGTAATACTTCAGATCCCTGATGAAATTAGGAGACAAAAGCATATTGATGAATTAGTGCAAATTATATATCATTTATAGAAAGCTATTTCAAAGAATTAATAATTTTAAAGAGAGAAAGCCTATGTTGTAAGAAGCAAATCAAGTGGGATACCCCTTTTCCTGTTAAAACAAATGTAACAGAAACATTAAAATATTTTAAATCATCAGTATTGTCCTTAACATAACAAAATTATTTTTTAGTTTCACATATTAATGCCAAGCTTTGTTGTTTCTCTCATTCATGAATATACATTTGAAAATAGTTGCAGTTATAACACATCTAATATTAACATCTGTGTTTGCACTTGTTCATTTATTATTTTCTTTTTTTACTTACAAGGAGTTTCATAATGTATCAGCAACATGATTTAGAAAACCTTTTGTACTGTTTGGTATTAGAATTGTCTCTTTTTTTTTCTATTACACATAATGAAGAAAACATCTTGGTGTAGGTAGCTCTCTCCCAATGGTTATATCATTTCCTTAGAACATTTGATAAAAACAAAGGATATTGGATAAATGAATATTAAACCATTTATGGCAGCTGCTACATTTTACATTGTTTTTCATAATGGGTGAAAAGTTTAGAACTCCACCAGCATATAAATATAGTTATTCCACAACTTTGTCAGCATTCACTTGATCTTTTATTTTCAAAATTGGTGAGAAATACAAAACAATATCTTAATATTGCTTTATTTGCATTTCTTACAAGATGCTGAACATTTTTCTATGGAAATTATCTATTGCCTATTTATGGGGAACATAAAATTTAAACCTTTAAAAATAGACTTGTGAGTTAAATTGATATATAATAAACTGCATATATTTACAGTGTAATTTTTTTTAAGTTTTGACATATGCATACACATCACTACAATAAAAAAAAGGACATCTTCAATTTTTGAAAGAATTTATATAGAATGGATATTATATCATCATTAAATGTTTGGTAAAACATGCCAATATACCATCAGGTTTGAGAGATTATTTGTGGAAAGGTTTTTAACTACACATTCAATTTCTGAAAATTGATACTGTATTCCTCAATTTATTTCTTTTTGAATGAACTTTGATAGTTGGTATTTTTCAAAAAAATTGTATGTTTCATTTAAATTGTCAAATGTGTTAGCATAGAGTTGTTCATTGTATTCCCTCATTAGCCTTTAATGCCTATAGAATCTGTAATCATGTTATTTCTCTCATTTCTGATATTGGTAATTTATGTCTTCTCTGGGTTTTTTTTCATAATCATCTAGCCAGAGATTTTTCAATTTTATTAATTACCTTTAAGAACTAGTTTTTTTGTTTCATTGATTTTTCTCTATTAATTTTCTATTTTTTTTTATTTCTACTGTTATTTTATCATTTACTTTCTTCTGCTTAATTTGGATTTAACTTTTGTTCTATGTCAGACATTATGTAGTTTATTATGTTTGATAACAGATATTTTTATTCTTACCGATATTCTTGAGCTTTGTTTTAGACACAGTTAAGTTACTTGGACATAGTTTGATTCTGTTATGGCTTGCTTTTAGCTGTTAGGCAGAATCAAAACAGCCTTTAATTTAGTATTATTTTTTCCTACATTTGAGGCACTACATTCTGAGTACTTTACCTGAAATTCTGTGAATTTCAACTTTTTCTCTTTGGTAGAAACACAACCTAGTCCCAGCCTTGTATTATTTCCAAGGATTGTGCCCTGTAATCCTCTGGACTTGGGTAATTCCTTCACTTACATGTGTTGATCTGCACTCAGCTAAATACCTACCAGGACCCCTCTGGATGTTTGTTTCTTCTCTCTCCCTCTCTCCCTGCTCCTCTCCCTCTTTCTTACCTCTATTTGGTACAGTGCTTATAAAATATGGCTGCCCTTACCTCTCCAGACTGCCATTTCTGTCCCTCTGTGTCAACTCAGGGGTCTTTTGTATCTGGTTTTATTGTCTTTTCAGAAGTGATTTTGCTTGCTTTTCATCCATGATTAGTCTACTCATTTGCTTATTTTTGTATAATAAACATTGTATCAGAAAAATTACTTATAGAAATAATTGACAACTCAGGATGATTTATCTTCCTCTAAAAATGATTTCCATTGCTTCTCCTGGGTCTCTGGGGTCACTATCTATACTAATAAAAGGGTAATATGCTAATTAGACCGGGAGACCTTCCAGACATCCTTCCAGACAAAGCCATGGTGGTGGGGCCGAGGCAGAGGTGGTTAGGGGCGATCAGGCCAGGAGGGGAGGGCAGTTGGGGGTGATCAGGCTGTCAGGGGGGCCAGTTTGGGGCAAGCAGGCCAGAATGGGGGGCAGTTGGGGGTGAGCAGGCTGGCCAGGGGAGCAGTTGGGGGTTATCAGGCCAGCCAGCAAGGGGGGGCGGGCAGTTGGGGATGAGAAGGCCGGCGGGGAGGGCAATTGGGGGCAAGCAGGCTGGCAGGTAGAATGGTTAGGGGTGATCAGGCAGGTAGGCAGGTAAGCGGTTAGGAGCCAGCAGTCCCAGATTGTGAGAGGGATGTCCAACTGCAGGTTTAGGCCTGATCCCTGTGGACAGTCGGACATCCCCCGAGGGGTCCCAGATTGGAGAGGGTGCAGACCAGGCTGAGGGACATCCTCCCCCCACCCCATCCCCCATGCATTGGGCCACTAGTTAGTCTATAACTTAACACTGAGATTTGGGTTTGAAGTTTTCTGGTCTGTCCAGATGACTGGCTGCCGTCTGTGTGAGGGTGGTTCCTTCTTTCCTTTTAATCTTGGGATGTGGCTCTTTGGATCCCAATGCAAAGCTGACAATGAAGTTTATATTTAGCAGGATTAAACTTCATAGGTCTTGGAGGCTGATTTTGTCTTCCAAGACTTGTGATGATATTAAAAAATGTATAAAATAAAAAGTAGCTCAGCTTTTGGTGGAGACCAATTTATGTTTGGAAAATGCCCCAGGAAACATTTTCCCAACTGCTATGTTAAAATCTCTGGAGTCACATCTTTTTCTTTGGCATTTTGATTTCTTACTACCCAGCTATTTGATGATTTTTGGAAGATAATCTTTATATTTCATTCATCCTTTTTAGTTATGTTCATCAGAAGCGTTTTTTCCTGAAATATTTAGTCCACTGATTTTGGAAATGAGAGACATGATATTTTCCCTTTAAATGTCAATAAGCAGTGTGCTATAGCTATATCCCTATCTTAAATGTTAAATGTGGTGTAACTTTAAACCCTTTAAGTTATTACAATATTAAATACAACATTTAAATAATTATGACAACCAAAAATGTCTTCCTGGGAGCAAAACTGCTCCGGGTTGAGAACCACTGATGAGATCTCACCACAGCCCACGCTCATAACCATCACACTGCCTTCTCTACTGGGAAGTTCTGCACAGGACCAGGTTTTGTCTTTGTTTCCATTAACCCTGTATGTATCACTGCTTATTCCTCCCTTCACAGACACAAGGATACAATTAATTGGAATTATTTATTTCTTCTCTGTACTTTGCCTTCTCTGTGCTGAAGTCATTATAATCCCTAGTAGAAAAATGTGGTAAATAGTATAGATTATTTAGCTTTTGATAAATGCTTTTCTGCAGGTCTATTACATGGCTATCTGGGTAAAAATATATCTCTAGTAGAGTGAATTCTTCTCCAGGAGTAAACAATGAAGAACACTGCATTTCTTTGAGAAAGAGGCCATCTGAAGAGAGCTGATGACAATAATTCTAAAAACCACTCCATTATTTGCCTCTAGCTTTGCCAAAGTAAATTCCTGGCCTATAAGTGTCTTTACAGCCAGGAAATGTGAATTATCTCACCAGATCATTAAGCTATGAGATGTTAGGGAATTCTGAGTTCCTGACCTTCTCTTGTATAGTAAATTCTAGAGTATCATCTATAAGCTCAGAGACTTGTCCAAATTAAGGCCAGATCACTTAAAAAGCTCTGTTAGACACTCTAAGATAGTCTAAGGTGATCTCACCTTTGGTTTCCATTCTGATCGCTGAGTGTCTGAGTCTTCCTTTGGTCCATGTCCTCCTGAGTCTCTGATGTCATGTAAGTCCTGGTCTCCAAAGAACCCAAGTCGGCTTTGCAGTGCCTTCCCTAACTCTCTTCTTCCAGCCTTCTATGCTCCTGCCTCCTGGTCCATGTTTGGGTTTCTGTTTCACATATAGACATGTACTTGCTTCTCCTTCTGCCCTATTCTAATCGTTTTTTGTCAGTTGCCTTAATCTGTGGATATCACATAATGCTGTACATACTGTAATCAACTCACCTTTATTATCTAAAACTTTGGTTTACCTCTTAGTACCTGCTCTGTGTCAGTTGGCAGCACTATTTTCAGGTCTCAGGTTCTCCCAGTTTGTCCTTTCTTAGTGTACTTAACAAGACCATATCTGAAAGACATTTGAGCCTGGAAGTGATTAAAGTGGGGGGTGGGGAGTGGCAGGATCAAGGACTTAGCTTAATATAACTTATTGTCAGTGTGTGCTTTGCACTAACTTCAGGATTAGTGTATTCAGGATTATTTTCCTCTCAAACTTTACAAATTCCAAGATAGAAGATGAGCTTTTATTTTTTTGGGGGTAGGGTCACTTCCCATAATGTACTAGGGATCATTTCATTAGGTAGTCTAATGAAGAATTTGGATGGGCTCAGGTGTTTTGGCAAATAACTAATAGAGCTATTGGACATTTCTTCTAGGGAGGACTTTAGATTTCTGAGATGAGCATGGAATGTGAATGCAGAGCCACTCTGGTTTGTTGGGTCGAGGGCAGACAAAGGTCCAAAACAGTCCATTAGCAAAAGCAGACAAAGGTGCAACACAATCCAGGGCAGCTCAGACTATACTGAACCCAGGATGCATTAGAGCAAAACAACAACTGGCTTTTGAGCAGCAGTTTTCACAGTGCTACTTGAACCACTATTTTCATGGAATGTAATTAGCACTACAGGAAAACAGAATTTCTGAAATAAAATATATTTGAGAAATGCTGAGTTAAATAAAAGTAAACACACTCCTTTATTGAAGGTTGTCTCAGGGATTTTAATATATAAAAGTACAGTATAAATCTCTGAAAAGGACTATATTACAAAGCATTTTTCAAATGTTTTTGATGACTGACCCAATTTTTATTCAGTGAGCATCGCAAGGAATAAATGTTTGATACTAGCCTAATTTGGGACATAGATTGAAGGGCCCCATTTGGTGCAGTGTTCAGAGGCAGAGTGATCATTTGCAAACATGGTCATTTACAAAAATAAATAACATATGCCAACAAATTTAATGAATGACCAAATGGTCGTGCAAATGTTTTCTTGTGTTTCTAAACTCATAATCTCTAAAATTAGTGATTTTACTGAAGTAATTATGGTTTGCATAATTAAAATCCTGAGCTTTAGTGGTGGCTGTAGCTTTTGTGCTCAATATTTAATATTATGATACAATCTGACAATCCCAGAGGAATATTGAATCTTCAAGAATAATCTCTTTGCTCTTCTTTTTACATTAACTGTGTGTTGTGGGGAATCATATCCCTGCTGGCTTTTGGGAATCGAGTTTATTTTTCTGCTGGTTATGGCAACATAAAGTTAAAAGTATTCTAAAATTTTTAAGAAGTCTTCTGAGCTACAACATCACCAGCTTACTATAGATATGGTAATTCCCAAAACAGAGTCTGGCTGGTCTACATGGAATTTTTTGTTTCAGAGTCTCTGACTACTTATAGTAAACTAGCGACCCGTTGCAGGAATATTCCTGCAAGACTTCCAGCGGGCTTCCCTCCCGCCACGGCCACCTGTCCGGCCCCACCACCTCTCCCGCTGTGGTGGGCGGGGTGGGTGGAACGCCCCCCCCTGCCCGTCCCACCCACCCAACCCAGCCCATGGCCACCACGGCCTCCGAGGCGGCACGCAATGCTACCACCACAGGGTGACCCGCCACGCCTGCCTCCCGCTGCCTCCCGCCGCCACCGCCGCGCACCTCGTCCCACCCAGCACTCACTGCCAGTGCTTTCCCTCCAGCAGCCGCAGCCGCCTTGCTTTACACTTTCCCTCTCTCTTCCTCTGCGTATGCAAATTAACTTCCATCTTTGGTGGGTTAATTTGCATAGTCACACTGATTGGCTGGTGGACGTGGCTTTTTGGTGTGGCTTGTGTAGCGGAGTGATGGTTAATTTGCATATTACTCTTTTATTAGATAGGATTATCAAAAATCCAATATTCTTCCTGCTTCTAGTATACACATCCAGTCATGTTTTCTAACGCTTCTCTGTGATAAACACTACTTTCTCTGTCTATTCAACAACAAAGGAGTAATTTGGAGATCTGAAGTTTTAACAAAAGCAATATATTTTTAGGATAAAATGGCTTAATAGAGACTGAAGGGACTGAAGAAAAGATGTTTAGGAAAATGTTTGTGTTACTTTTAAAGTAATAGCTAAGAGTTATTGAGTGCTTACTATTTCAAGTGCTTCTATAAATCTTTCATGTGCATTATGTCATTTAATCTGCACAACAATCTTATGAGTCAGGTGTTATTATTCTTGTATTTTATGGCTGAAAACAGAGGTGATTCAAGGTGAAATAACCTCGCCAAGGCCACAGAGCTGGCAGTGAGAGATCTGATAGTTGAATGTGAGCAGTTTTGCTCCAGAACCAACATTGCAAACATTGAATCACAGGGCATCTCTTCAGCTAAAGTAAAACACATTGGAATTGGACATGAAGATGGATAAGATGTTATGATGCTAGTTTCCATTTCTTTTATGATTTAGCTCTAGAGAGACATATTTTGTGTCTTTGCTCATGCTGTACATCTGCTTACAAATTTTCAATGACTTTCCATCATGTTTCAATATAAACCATTTCAAATCAATCAGCCTAGACTACATTCATCGATTTGAGTGTCAAACTCTCCATATTCTAATCTTTTTTATTTTCAACACCCTAATGCCTTATTTAACATTATTATTAATTATTGTACCATTAAAATCACCCATGTTTATTCAGTGTATTCTGCCTCTAAGACTTTGTTCATATCCTCATTGAAAGGTCTATCCACATAGTCTCTTATCTTGCCTAACTGTATTCTTTCTTCAAGAACTATTTCAGAACTTCTTCCATGAAAATACAGATCACTTTACCTGCTATCTTGACCTTTGAACCCCCTGAAATCTATTTGACATATAGAATATATTTTGTATCATAATGGATGTGACTCTTGAGTGTAATCTTAAGGATGCCAAAAGTTCACTGGGCAAAGAAACAGCCTGGGTTCTGGAGGGATGTGGGAGCTATCACAGAAGTGCAAATGTGATGAACTATTACAAGGGAGCAAACAAGAACTTAGAAATATTGGTAGAAGCCAACTTTAAGAAATGTATATGACTTGCTACTAAATGAGGAAATAACCTTTACAAAGTATTGCTTTAGTCCAGGTAAAAAATGGTGGAGGCCTTGTTGATATAAGAGGCAATGGCAGTAGGCTGGAAGAAAGGGGACATATTTGAGAAATATTTCATGGTCAAGTGGATGTGCAGAAAAGGAAGAGAAATAATCAAGAATGATTTCTAAGCTTTTAGGCATCATAATTTGTAACAGGTAAGTAAATAAAAAATAGAGGAGAATATGGTGCTGAAAGCCCCTCACAGTGGGCTATCCAAGGCAAGGAGTCTACAGGAAGTTAGATGACAGTAAGTACCTGGAAATTCAAGGCTTGTGGCTGTAGAGGGATGTCCATTATAGATACATACACAATGGGACCCTAGCCTGTTGGAAATTGTTGAGTCTAGAGCCCTGAATAAAAACAATTAGGAGAGTATGTAGAGTAGTAAATTGAGGATGCAACATGAGGCATCTTTTAAGCTAGATCAAGGCTGAATGAAGAGAGTTGGATAGATTCTCCTATTCTTCCCCGCCACACATACAAATTGAAATCATTAATAGATCTAAGCAGGTCCAAGTCCATTACAATAATGCAAGATTAATAAAATAAACTAGTGTAGGATAGTTTATATATGTTTACTGTTATCTTTTAATTTGGTATTTGTACTAAATGTGTAATATATAAAATATAATTGTTTTTTTATTTTCAATTTAGTATATATAGGGAATCTAGATTTTCATGTAACTGAAAATGAATCTTCTTGAGTGAATGATTTTTAATGTAAGCATTACAAATAACCAGCACTATTTTGCACATTGAAATTGAATTCTTTTATTTTAAATATTCACAGTACAGAAAGTCATTAGGCCTGAACAGAACATCATTATTTTTACATTCAAGGAATATTTCCAGTGGCAAATCACTGAAGTACTTACACTAAATATAGGTAATATGATTGGAGAGATTTCTTCTTACACATATAGGCTCAAATCCCTTACACATTTATTTCTGCCTTGGGATCTTAGCACAGATGCTGAAATCACCAATAATTATTGAACAAAAATTTCACAAAATTATAACTATAACAATCATACTATATATTTATTTATAGTCCCAGAAAGACATCAATGGATAGGAACCTACATTTTGATATTTTTAAGGGAAGAAAATTTCAAATAACATCTGCAGTATAATTTGTGGAAAACAGAAGTTATCCAAATAGCTGAATTTATAGGTTCCCTATGGCATTTTGCCTTTCATGGCTTATTAAAATATTGGCTTAGCTGACATGACGTTTTATGTTATTTACAGGTTGAATCTATGAAGGGACAACAATATGATAGCAAATTAAGAGCCAAGATTAGTTTTTTTGTATGTCATACACATACAACATCGTGTTGATGACACTGGGCTGATTACTCATCATTTGGATTAATGCTTTACTCCAGGATGTAGGGAAATTCTGTTGCATGATTTTCACTTGGAGTAGTAGCTAGAGTCAACTTTTATTATCATTATATATAGTAACTTCACTGAAGCTGTTAAAATTGAACTCGAATGAACCAAACTTCTGTAAATAAATAAGTAAATGTATAAATAGGATCACAACTGCTTTAATAACATAGCAATGAAATTACCTTCCGGCAGTGTAAATGTTTATATTGGTGTTTTAAGTCACCAAGTGCTATGTTCTAGACATAACATAACATGATGAATGACTTATTTCATTGGGGTGGTGGTCATTGGTTCATAATATTATCCATTTGGAATTAAGCCCTTTCAAAAACACAAGTATATTTTCTGAAGAAGAAAACAAAACAAACACCAAAAGGAAACTTCACTGAATAATTCCTATTCCTAAAGACTACTGCAAATTGTTAGCATGTAGAGGCTTGGTCTCTGCAACCAAAATTCATATTTTCTATGCAAAATTTTTTTTAATTACCTAAGTTACTGAGAAAAAGATTGAGTTTACCTTATCCCTCTTCTACCAGTTACACTGATTGGCTGTTCACACTACCTGGATGTCCTACATTATTACTCAAATTAGTATGTGCAGACCTGACCTCAAGTTACCCCCACCCTGGCAGTAGTACTGATTTTGGCAGTGTAAAAAAAAAAAGACATACCATTTTTGATTGTAGAAAAAGCTGCCAGAATATTGTGTTCATAGATTTGAACTATTAACATGATTTTTTCCCACATCTTCATGCTTATTATAGTAAGTTGCTATACAGTAAATTATATCACTTGCCAATAAATGATTTTATTTGTTGTATTTTATTGCCAACTAGAAAATCCAAGAAGAAAATTTGGGGAAGGGGCAAATTTACCACAATATGCTGCGACATTAGAAAAAAAGCAAAGCAGCTTTGTCTATTGGCTCATTAGCACTAAGAATACCATTTTCACTTTACTAAAGTTTAAAAAGGATTTTTGAAAGGACATAAATCATGCACATGGATTGAAACATGCCTGCGTGTGAGTTGGCAGTGTAAATTCCCCCAAAGTTGCATGATTCGCCAACAGCATGCATTTCCCCCCCAAATATAGCACAACCTTAATATCATATAATTTCTAACACATTTTATTTCAAACATGCACTGGCTACTAAAATAAGATTTAAAGAAAAGCTGATGTTTGATATAAAATAATCATGTTGTTGTTTTTTTCAAGTGTGGAAAAATACTCTACAAAAAAATAAGTAGAAAAGTGATTTCTGATCAATGGGTGATTTTATCTATAAAAATCCAGATGATCAATTAGTGTGCTTACAACCTCATGGGTTTGAATCACAGTAATAACAATACAGAACATTAATAGCATTAAACAACTGTTAGCACAATGCAATTAAATCCTTAATCGGAAATAACATGAACCTATAAACTGTACATTTGGCATTTAGGTTTCAGGGTATTTTAAAGATTCTGCTTAAATACAATAATACAGTAGTGCAAAATCACATTACATTAATGAAACATACAATTACCACCCAAGTAGTTTATGCATTACTGACCCTTATATTCACAGATTGGCTAGAATTGGCACATTTTGTTTCATCATAATAGTTTGGAGCTTCCTGACTTAAGTACATTGTTTTATTCAGTCATACTTAAACTACATAAAAAGGTATAGGCATATGTGTGTCTGTATGTGTGTTCTTGAAGAAATGAGATAAGAGGAAACATGTAAAGTCCCCATTCTTCATTTGCAAAAACTCCATTGCAGCTTTCTTCTTTGGCAGCTCTTCAATTAGAGCTCCTAAAGAATTTGCGTGGTAACTTCTTTCTCTCCCTTCTTACAGCTTCCAGAGAAGTGACATAGTCACATTTTATTTGTTGTATTTTATTGCCAACTAGAAGAGAGAAGGAAGAAAAGAAAAAAAAATTCTAGAATATATGGCAGCCATGCTTGGTGCCAGGCTAATTAACCCAGAATGTCTAACTAATCAATTAAAATTTATTAAGAGCTTCTTGGGGGATTTTATCGTGAAGTTCACCACATCCCATTGACAGATGAGAAATCGGTAGCTCAGAAAAGCTAGTGAATTATACAATAGATTGTGCAAACTAGAACGTGGGTTCCGATCTTTAGTTTACTGTTCCCTTTCTTGTTTCTCGTCACCACTTCTCTCCTTCCTGCCGCTTTGTGTACTTGAATCTACCTTTAGCCTTTTAGCTTTCTACTTTTGCCCTTTAAAACCTCTATGATTCATATGTGCTCTGCTGTTTCAGAATAAACCCTATTATTCCAATGAAGATGATTAAGCTCAATAATTTCATCCAAACATTTTTGACCACTTGCATTTCCTCCAGCAAACATTCCGGCTTACCTTTGTCTTAGACCTGATTTATAAAAATGTTATTTTATATTGTCACAATTACTTCACTAATCCTGACTCCTACCAAACCCAACCTTTTAAACAAAAACAAAAAACAAAATGAAAAAGAAAAAAAAAATCCCAGATGAATATAAATATTGTTTTTGAAGGTTGACATCATGCTGATAGCTCTAGAGATTTACATTTTTATTTAAGAGTGGAAAAGATACCATTATTTTCACTACTTTTTTTCTATCTCTATTTCCAATGCCGCATAGCCTGTCAATCTTTAGGGTGAGAGCTCTCATTGATTTGAATGTATAACATCTATATGCTGAAAGGTTTTTCTTTTTGTTAGTAAACTCCTGATTTTAATTATCATAGACTTTGTCCTTTGATTCATTATTTTAAAGTAATATATAAAATATTTGAGATAGGTCATCTGTGTTCTAAGAAAGTGAACTGCTCTTAGTTTTACATAGACAACCAGATATGCTTGATTTGTTCTAGGGCTCTCAAAAAGAAAATCAGTATGTGAAAGGCCTGATCTAATTACAGTCTCTGGAGACACATATCCTGCCCTGGATGGTAGTGAACTCTGCTCTGGCAGTCTTGCCTTAGATGAGGATGACATCTTCAGGATTGTCTCACCCAAAGGACTGAAGACAGCTAATGAAGCTAAACAGAAATCTGGGGATGCGCTCTGGCGCTCTGATTGCTGGCACATATTTCTTGCATAATGAGTAGTACTAGGTTGTTCATTTATTTTGGGTACCATTTATGCCGAGCCTGCTTTTCTATCTCCTACACCCTCATTAATGAAAATGAAATGCAGCCATGTGTCTACAGAATCACTGTAGTTAACATACCTTTTTGTAGAAGTCACTCTTAAAAATTTTCAGAGAAACCTTTCATTTGTTTTTCACAATGAAAGTTCAACAAACTCTAATTTAACATACTTTACATTTGTACTAGTACAACTACTTTCAACAATCTGGTATTCAGAAAAATAATTCAAATTTTGAAGTTTTCTAACGTTGTATCTGAAATAAACATTCCTAATATTCTTTAAAGTAAGAACTAACTTAAAAAATACTATTTTGAATATCATTGATTTTTGCACACATGAATAGAAAATATTTTTAAGCTTGCTTTTTTTGTTTTATTACAGTACCGTTTAGAACTTGTGCACATAAATAGTTGAGATTATTCATGTAAAAATTCTATTTATTATGCAATTAGCAATTAGAATAGTCTTAATCACAGTCTGGCTAAGAATTATTTTTTTTTCTGCACCACTAAGCTAATATATTTCTGTTTATTGAATTTATACACTATCATTTAAAAAGTAACTTTTAGCATTCTTTTAAATTTAGGAAAAGTAGATGGAGACTTGATTATGTATTCTAACTTATACAGTTCATTAGTCTGGTGTTAAACTAGTGGACCAGTTGAAGTGATGGATTAAGTCAAGTTATTGAACATTTCTAGACTTCTTTCCTTAACAGATAATGATTTCTGAGAATCTTCCTGCTATTGAATTCTGTGACTTGAGCTATACTACTGATCATACCCTAAATTGACTGTTAGATTACTGATTGCTTGTAACGGTGAGGAAAAATTAGGTCTATTTGGGTTCCAATTATTTTAAGAAATGGTGTATTTGCTTAGTAATGTTTATGCACAACTACTCATTGCCAGCTCCTGCACCCCTTCAATTACTTAGTAATTACAAAAGATGTAAATGCACACATTTCTGCACTATTTTTGTTTCTCTTCTCCTGAAGATTATTCTTTTGGCTTATTTAAATTTGCAATGATACTTATAAGCTCTCTGCTTAACAATTTCAGAGTTTTAGAACTGAAATTTTGGAACTAGATTTGGATTCCTCACAATGACTTTTATTATAGTAAATGATACTAATTAAACATGTTATCTAGTCACTTAAGTGTCATTTTATCTACACACACACACACACACACACACACACACACACACACACAGACAACCATCAAGAAGGTGCTACCTCCACATTACAGATGCAAAATCTGAGGCTAAGAGAAGTCAAGTAACTGACTCACAGTTAATGAGTGGCAGAGTTTGGATTCAATCCTAAATTTATGGTCATAAAAAATCTGGATGCTATGTCATGTTGCTATATCCCAATTGCAAATTACTTTTCCACCCATCAAGCCAAGACTCTGGGACATGGTAAAGAGGTCTCTTAAACACACACAGAGGAGAAGCAGATCACAGAGCATAGAAGTTTATGGCTGTAAAAGATTCTGGTAATTGGATAGTCCAGTCTTTTATGTTATAAAATACAAACATAAAGTTGAAGCCTAAAAAGACAATGCGATATATTCTTTCAAGTTATATAACCTTTTCTGTTCCTAATAATTTCTCCGGGTCAAAAATTACACAAGTCTTTTATGCAGACTGGTGATTCCCAGAGGCAGTCGCACATTCAGATCACCTGTGGAGCTTTTACACCTGCTCACCACTGGGGCTTATGTCAAACCACTTGGGGTTTGGGCATCAACAATTTTAAATCCTCTCTAGTTGATTCAGATGTTCATCCAAGCTTGAGATGTACTGCTACATATACACCACTCAGATTTAAAAGAACTGGAGACTATAAATAACCTTATCCACATCAAGAGATTAATCAGTACCATGCTTGGGCATGAAATTATTACGTGTAGAGAAATGTCTAGGGCTCTTGAGTAGGGAAATATTTAGTGACATATTCAGACAGAGTACACATGAAACAAAGAAAGGCCATAGCTGATATCAATTGAGAAATAGAATACTTTCCATTTAATTGATAGCTAAGATGCAAACCTCAAGGCTGACAGAATATCAGACCTATCTGGGGAGATTTTTAAAATATAGATTCCAACTCAGATCTCAGACTCAGAGAATTAGAAGCTGTGTACTATTAACACTCTTTCAAATGATTCTTGTGCAGCTGATACAGAAAGTCCCAAAGACATATGTGTGTTTGAGAACTGCTGGCATAGGATGGGTCATAAACTATAGCATGGGACAAGAAAACAACAACAACAACAAAACACACAAAAAAGAACATACTAGGAAATGTATTAAAACATGTTTTGTATTTTTTAAAATTATTTGAAGATATTCCAATTACATGAACAGGGCCCATAAATCAGTATTGTGCACAAGCACCTTTGGTGATTCTAGGAACCAGGTTTTCTGGAACACTAACAAAAGGCAGCTGATGTTGAGAATTTCTTTTAAAAAAATATTTTCAAACTAAGTCAAATGAGTAAATATATTAATCACAAGCTTAAAAATAACTAAGTTGTCTAGATGCATTCAATTAGTTTTAAATCATGTTCCCTATTTTGTTGTCATCTGGAGTTTGACTATCTGCCTTTACTGGCTCCCAGACATTTTTGTATCAATAAAATTTTTTGGATTATTATAATAAAAATGTGGATGGTAGAGAAAAATCCAAAATATTTTAAAACAATGCCAAATATACGGTTGGTTTTCTGCAGACAATTAAGGTCTCAGTGAGTAGTGAGTGCATGAATTGTAAAGGACTTAGGTAGAAAAATAAGGGGAAGAAGGTGTTAAAGGAGGAAGATTAGCTAATTGATCACTTGCTATGGTCCAAGCACTGGACTAGGTTCTTTCCACATAGTAGTTTACCTAATCAGTTTCATACTTTAAATATCTATTCAGAGAAATACAAGGAAAGTCAGCTTGGAGTAGTTATCTCCAAAAATTATTTTTGAGATGGTCATTGAGATTTCACTTGCAAATACATGAATTTATTAGTTTAGATTTTAAATGAGAGAAGTAGTGCCAGACGGAACCTTAAAAACAGCAGTCCAGAGAGGTTCATTGGCTTTCTCAAAATTACAATCTGTTGAACCAATAACCCAGCCTAGCATTATTCATATATCTAGATATCAGGCTATCATTTATGTTCTGTTAACACTCTACATAACACTTATGAATATGGATGCATTCAATATGAATTACTGAGAGGGAGAGCACTTCGGATAGTAGTAGAGCTTATCATTTGCAAAATGCTACAAAATCTCTAGATGAGAGATATACAGAAAAAAACCACATACACACACACACACACACACACACACACACACACACATACACACACAAACACCCCAAAAAACGTCTTAACCAATGTTTACAATACAAAGGACTGCGGTTAGGGAGAAAATAAACTATTTTCTGGTATAGAGTCTGATAATAAATAATGTGCCCTTCACAGTGCTTGCACTTTAAATTCGCCTTAAATACTAATTGTCTTTCCTATTAGAAACAGTTGGTATGTTGACATTTGAATAGAGTGTTTACACGTTGCAAATCCTTGATAACCTTTCTGAAATGTTACTTCTTTTGGGGTCTTGGAATGCTGCAAAACTGGAAGGACAAAAAAATGCCTTCCTTTGCATCCAGCAGCACATTGACTGATGAAAAATGTAAAATATCATCTCTACCTGACATCAATAAGCTGGAACTGTTATCACGTTAAAAATATTGTTCATGAATACAATGTTTTTATTCCTTCAACAGTATTTGTTGAGATCCTCCTCTATGTTAGGCACTGTCCTATCTTTTAGATTCTGAAGTTTATTATATTTAGCAGCCTGATTATAATTAATTTGTTAAGAAGTTTATCTAAATGATATAGTGTTCAAGGGAATTCAAAGATATATTTAAGCACAAAGTCATAATGTAAGAATCTAAACTTGTTTTAGTAATATTAATTCATACAAAGACATTTTCTAGGTAGATTATCTTAAGACTCATAGAATCTAATTTGAAAATAGGCTAAGCAAAAAGATTTCAATAATATTGTTTCCTATTCTTTCCATATTTAACTTCCAATTGGAGGCAGGATTTTAAAGGCTCAGCAAATAGTTCCTAAATAGTCTGTCACTTTAAACCTCAAATACTCTGACCTTTCTAAGCCCTCACAATAGAAAACATTTCAGGACATTCTAGGACTATCAGGATTTATTTGGTAAATATATAAAAATTGTAAGCTGATATTGATATAGAGAATTCATTATATATTCTTACTAATAAGGCCTATAAAATTAATATATGCTTTTACTAGTAAGGCCTACAATAATTAATATTTAAATAATCATAGCATTGAAGGTAATAGATTTTTGATATTTTGAAATATAATTTTTTAAATGGTAGATTTTTTTTATGTCCACAATTTATCCCCTGGCATAATTGCTATTATAATCAATCAGCAGCAGCAAGCCAATTTTATCAAATCCATATCATTTACCATGAGATATCCTTAAACAGAATTTTGCTGTCTGCAGGATTTACAAAGCAGTGGCTGAGGACCATACATCATCTTAAGGATTGCATTTCACTTAAAATGTAATGACAGCCCAAGTCTTTTTGCTGAAGCTCAACTCCTAAAATATTTAAACCAGAAAGAATGCTAACAAGTTCAATGTTTTATTTACTTATACTTTTTCAAAAGTCAAAGTGCTTGCACATAGAATATATCACTCTATTGGCCCTAATGATACCATGTAGACATTCACATTTTTTAGGAATTGAGACATACTTCTATGATAAAGTGAAAATAATATGAATAGGAGCATAGGATTAAGAAATACAGGCTCTTCGATTCTAACCATGGCTATGTCACTATCTGTGGTGTGTGTGTGCATTTTT
Source organism: Cnephaeus nilssonii (assembly GCF_951640355.1). NCBI lineage: Eukaryota > Metazoa > Chordata > Mammalia > Chiroptera > Vespertilionidae > Cnephaeus > Cnephaeus nilssonii. Next base: position 47,024,424 of record NC_137080.1, read on the forward strand.
AAATAATATATTTTTATTGAAGGGAGAGGGAGAGAGAGATAGCAACATCAATGATGAGAAAGAATCAATCATCGATCAGCTGCCTTTTGCATGCCCCACACTGGGACCCGGAAATCGAGCCCACAACCTGAGCATATGTCCCAACCTTGGGAATAGAACCACGACCTCCTAGCTCACAGGTCGAAGCTCAACCACTGAGCCACACCTGCTGGGCATGTGTATGCACATGTCTTGAATAAATATTATCTCTATATCTAGTTAACACATAAGTAGAATAAAGGGATTACTTTGTAAACATTGTTATAATTCCTTCCAGCCCTAAAACTCACAGATCAATGGATCCAGAACTGAAGGGTCCAATTGACTCATTTATTTTGGCACTTCAAATTCAGAAAACTTGTTCTCAGACTTGGTAATGGGCTTTCAAAATAGAGATGTTCTAGTTAATCAATTAGTATTATTGCCTTGGCTTGGGTCATATTATCAGCATGTGATTATAGTCACAGTCTAAGAATTAATCCAAATTCATAGTTGACAATATAGGAAATGTGCACAGGTTCCTCATTTTATTAAAATCATGGGCATCTACCACAGCAAATGTGGCTTGTCATGATTTTTCAGCTTTTGAAGAAAGTAGGTACCTACTAAACTTGCTTGTAATAAATCCTCTTTCTGTCCCTATACTTTTCATAGGTCAAAAAGATAACAAAGTAAATGTAAATGAATGAACATGACTGTTTTAACATGACAAAATAAATGTGGGTAGAAATCTTTCCTTATTTAGGAGGGCAACCATACAGACACACTATTTCTTGAGCCAGTGTGGTTAGAAGAGATTCTGTGGAGGAAATCTCCATTGGGTCACATGAGTAAACAAATCTGCAGCTCAGAAACAGTTGGGGAAATTTGCTTTCCTATTTTCATTAAATCAGCAGTGATCCACGTAAACTCCATTGAGAATCTGAGGAAGGTTTTCTGTATCTCTCCACTTAATTATAAGCTACTTCAAGACAGTGATAGTTCCTTGTTCATCTTTATCCCTGCTTGTGGCATTGCCTGACACAGCATGCCTATTCAGTCAGGGGTAAAGAAATTATTCTGAGGATCAAACAATCCTCCATCAACACAGGACTCTTCCTCTGCTCAAATTCTTCCAGTGCTCTAGAGAGCTCATTCCCTCCCATGGCAGTCCTATTAGAAACAGTTGGCGCCTCCTTCTTACTGAATTGAAATTTGACTGTTTCTCTTTAATTTGATATAGAAGATTGTGGATTTGAGTTGTACAGTACTGATGCCACATGTAATAGGACTATTAGAATTAGTCACAAATAGAATCAAACAGATCTCATCAGGACATTCTAAGTCTTTTGCATTTTTGCCAAGAATGGAATAAAGTTCTTTAGGGAACGACTTTTCTTGAAGAATCCTTAGCATCCCAACTTTTCTCACCTGCTGATCTATGCTTATATCTAGCTAGCCCTTAACCTAAGGGTGGAGAAATGCTGTACAGCAACTAAGTTCACGCGTGAATTCTCCAAAAACTTAGTGTAATGACAAACTTATTTTGGTTTGGTAAAGTCCCGAGGGCCTTACCATGTGCTATAGTATAAACAATTACTAAAGAGAAATGTACAACATCACCACCAGTGAGTACCTCTAGGCTAGAACTGTCACTTCATTGAAACTGAGAAAGTTTTCCTATGATATTCCATGCCATTTATTTATTCATTCAATAAACATGCATTGAGATCTTATAAAACCTCACTTTATTATGTTTCACATCTTATATTGAACTCCTTGATGTTAATTTTATTTAGGTTCTTTTAAATGATAGGACAAAAGTTTGTCAAATGTTATGTTTATTTATTTGTCTATATGCTAAAATAAACTTTTAAAATAGTGGGGCTAGAGAAAAATATTTTAAATTGGTATGTTATTAAAATTGTACATCTATGTGCCATTTAGAAATGTGATGCCATCTATACATATCCTTTTGTTATTTGAAGAAATTATTTTTATTATAATGATGTGTTATCAGGATAAAAAAGAGAACTGTCTTAGATTTTCTTAAGTGTTATTAGGATTATTTCCTAGATACTAAAAATCCCCCAAAATACATATTTAAAAATACTTCAATAATTTAACTTAAGATCATGAGAATAGTAGCTGCATTTGCAAATCAGCTTAATGAAATTATATGAGAAATCTAATAGTTTTCTGAATAGAACAGTTCTGCTTCACTATGTTTCTTCTTCACTACATGAATATTTCTGCCTTCACAAACATGGTAAACAGGTAAAAATAGATCAAATAGAGACAGTTACACACTTTGTTCAACTCAGAAGTCAGAGAGGTTAGAATTCAATTACAAATACTTTTCATTTGTTATATTATGCAAACTTGGAACTAGAGATTATAATATTTAGTGAAAATATTTCATGTTTTAAGATGTGCATTTTCATTTTCCAAATAGATTAAACAGATGATCAATATACAAACAGTAATTGTACCACAAATTTACATTACCGACAACTACAAAAAATGTGAAAAAACAATGTTTATAAATGATAGTGAAGAATAAATTATTTTTCAATGCACATAATTAGGTATATACAGGATAATTTAAATCCAAATGGAGTGATTGCTAATGCTGAACTCTTAAAAATCTTCATCAAAATATACGTTACCCGAGAGTGATCAAAATAAATTGTGAAAGAAAAGCAGAATGTCTCATCTCTTTTCATTCTCTAAACTTCTATGATATTTCATCGAAAGAATTTGCCAGGTGTGCTAATGTTGGAAAACTCTAATGCCAAAACCATTTCTCTAAATTACCAACAGACTTATATTCTTGATGCCTTTTCACATGATCACAAGCCAAGCATGCGTGTGATTCCCAAAACCGTGGAAGATTTACTGTGAAATCTTTCCTCCAGTTAAAGTAACTAAGGTACAACTTATTGTTTTTGTCAACTTCCTTCAGATACTTTGCTAGCTCACTTGGGGAGTTATAATCTTCCACATGAATGAACGAATCTGCTGGAATATAATTTTCATAGTTTTCCCTAGATGGCCCCAGAACAATAGGTACTGAGCCAGCCAGAAGAGCATTGTAGAGCTTTTCTGTGATGTAATCTTTGTGGATTGAGTTTTCGAAGGAAAGATAAAATTTACAAGTAGATATGGTAGGTATCAAATTTTTATTATTCACATACTCTCCAAATGCTTGCCCATAGGTATGGATTTCAATGCTTTTGCTTAGCTCATTGTAATACTTGACCCTGGCGTGCTCAGGGTTCCAGTTACTTACAACCCAGCACACTAACTTCTCTTTGCTTGGCACTTCAAACACGAAGGGGTTTGTGCTCACCGTCAATACGCCATAAGGCACTTGGATATCTGAGTCGCGGCGATAAGTCAGAGTGAGATTGAATAGGTGCTCAATGCCATTCTTCTGGGGCGTGTGAGTTGGTGATTCCAAATTCATCCAAATCCATTTCTGGAAGGGTGGCCTAGCCTGCTGAGGTAAATTCGTCAGATCCCAGCTGATGTCTCGGTGATGGATCAGAACCGCGTGAGATTTGTTGTAAAGAGAACGGTCTGTTGTGAGATGGCATCCTTGGATGTTGAACATTGCTTGGCAGGAGGTAAGGTCAAAGGTCTGCCCAAACGGCCACACCCAAATCAGAATAGTAGTTTCATTAAAATAATCAGTTTTGGTGGTGAAGAAATTTTTCATTTTCAGCACTGAGCTGGTTGACTCCATTGGACTGAAGATCCAGCTGTTGGTGGGCTTGATGTAAATGAGAAGACATGCCATAAAGAAGCCCAGAATAAAGCAGACAATTAAAAATGGGCGGAGAATTCCTTTGGATGTTGATGTCATAATTTTTTCTATGAAACAGAAAGAGAAAGAGGGGTAGGTAGGGGTAGGGAATGAAGAATTAATCATAAATATAACTTGCCATAGACATGTTGCAAATCCTAAAATACGTTTAATCGCAGAATCAACTGAATTTTCCTTTTTAGTGTTATCAAACCACTGAGAGAAATAGAGCTTTCATTTTAGCAAAAAACAAACAAACAAACAAACAAACAAACAAACGAAAACAAAACACAAAACCTGCTTTTAAAAGGAAGTTTCCCCTAAGTGTTACAAACAAGTCAGAATTTGGTAGACATGTACCAGCTATCTTCAAGCCAGTTACAGTCCATTCTTTCAATGTCATCCTTACCTTCTATATTTTTATTTGCTTGCTGAACACTGCACGACAGACTGTCATCATGAAAGCTACGGCTAAAAGTTTTAATATTTGGAAACCAGACCAGACTTGTGAAAATTTCCCAGTTGATATAATCATTTATTTGCTAGAGTACTTTTTGAGATTGCAATATAACTTTGCAGTTCAGATGAAATTCAGTAAAAAATAAAAATAAAACAACTTTTAAAAGGAAAAGGTTTTTGTATTTTTTGGTATAAGTTTATATTCACTGTTAAAAATGCAACAGGATAGTCATCCTGTAGAAAATGGCAACTCTTAATCTGATATCTGTTTTTGTTTGTTTTTATTTTGTTTTTTTTAGTAAGTGCACTAATGCAAAAATTGGGTAAATAAAAAGCCCTCATTATTTAACTTAAAAAATTTGTTCTTACCCTTTTTATTGTTTGCATTTAATAATTTCTTACTGTACCCAATATCTACGAGGATGTGATAATCAAATGCCCTATTGGCATTAGAACAACATTCCCACTTATGTGGTATGGGCCACTCAAAATAGTTTTTCGTAGCATTAAAATGATATTATTCTGGAGGGGTCTAAGCAAAATAAGCCAGTCAGAGAAAGACAAGTACCACATGATATCGCTTATATGTGGAATCTAGTGAACAAAATAAATTGATGAACAAAAAAGACCCAGAGACATTGAAGCAAACAACAGACTGATGTATTTCAGAGGGAAAATGGGGGCAGGGGAAGAGATTAACCAATGAACTTATATGCATATATGCACAGCGTATGGACAGACAACAGTGCAGGGAAGGCATGGGAGGCTATGGGAGGAGAGTGAAAGGGGTCAATGGAGGGGGGAGGGGACATCTGTAATACTTTCAACAATAAAAATAATAAATGAATTATCAAAAGGAAAGAATTAAATTTCATGGAGAGCAGTATTGATCTTATGAATTTTAGCAGATTGCAGTTAAAAAGGTGAATCAAAGCTTTTAATTTTTTTAATAGCATTATGGTCAAGGTTTTTCCTCTTTGCCATTGATGGCTCCTTATGAATATAAACACAAAGATAAAATATGTTTACAAAACTGTCTCTGAAACTCATTATTCTTCTTAACAAAATGATATGGTCTTTCAATTTCAAATTCTTTAAAATATTTTAAAATCTTGATAAAAACTAGTGTAGAAACATTAGTTGTTTACTTAGAGAAAAAGGGAGAAATTGTTCTTATTTAAATACCTAAATTTATGGGAACATTTTTTTAAAATCCTGTTTTGTTATATAGTTTTCTTAAAACCTATAATTTTTTTCTATATGGCAAAGCTTAATTTTATGAGTCCAAAGATTCAGGATATTTTATCCTAGACACACCACTAGAAGAGAATTATTGGAATCAGAGACTGAGACTTACTGTCAGAATTAGCTTCATACCTATGAAGTCATTAACAAATGAAAACAAAAGAGTATATTCTAAATATGTCAGGAACTATTAATTAACCATCAAGTGACAGAGAAAATCAGAATGAATATGAAGGAAATCTCAACTCTTTAGAACTAAATAACATTGATGGTACTACTTGTCAAGTTTTGTAATATGTAGTTAAAACAGTATTTATAAGGATATGTATAGATTTGCACAGTTTTCAGGAAATTAATTAACAAATTGGTCACTCAACAAGCTGTACTCAACAATGGTACAAAAAATAAGAAATAAAGAATTAAGGTGTGGATAGAAATCATTGAAATTGAGAGCAGAGATTTGAGAGAATTAATATCACATATAACTATGTGAGATGATGAATGTTAACTAAACTTATTGTGGTAATAATTTCACAATATATACATATTTTAAGTTATTTGTTGTACGACTTAAACTAATACTATTTTATATGTCAATTATAATTTCATAAAACTGGAAAAATATTAAGGTAAGCTTTAGGTAAGTGTAATAATAAAAAAGAGAAAAATAAAATTAAATATCTAAAAAGAGTAAATAATACTGGTTTATCATAAAAAAACTAAAAATGACTATTTGAAGTAATTTTATGGTAATAAAACTGATGAAATAAATGGTTGTTTTTCTGCACAAATAGAAAAATGCCAATTCTAATCAGAAACTATGATTAAACAAATAACATTTAAAGAAATGGAATTCATAAATGCTAACTAAAAACAAATACTAGAGCTAGATCGTTTTGCCGGAGTGATATCAACAATTCAATGAGTAGAGAATACTGCTGTCACTTAAAAAATTATTCTAGAAAACAGAGAAATAAGAAGCTTAACTCATTATATGAAGCTAATTCTTATCTTGTTGACAAAAGAAGATATGAAAAGCTAAAAATAAAGTTGTATTTCACTTATGAACAAAGATGCAAAAATACAAAAATGTAGCAATAAAGAATATTGAAAATATATCATTGATGCAATTCATGAACAGGTTTATGGCAGTTTAGTTACATTTGACACTACTGGGATCTACTGACTGAGGAAATTTATTAGGAGGATCCCCTTTTAATGGAGTAATATTAACCTTTGGTATACACGAATTGATTAAGCACTGCAGTGTTGTTGTTGTTTTTCTCTGTGTACCAATGTTTAAGGATTTTTAGAAGTGCTCTCATGGAAAATTTCCGTAAGTCCTTTTTGAGTTGAAATACAATGGCAGAAACTATCTAAATAGATGATGTCAATTTAAAATAATCAGGTTAAACTTTAATAGCCACCAGCCACTGTTTAATAAATGTTCACTCTCCACTAGGCCTGTGCTGAGCACTTTGCACACATCATTTCTTTTAATTCTCATAGAGCTTTTATCATGGAAATCTTTTATCACCTCTTCTTCACAGCTGAGGAAATTGAGGGCCAGAGATATATCACTAACTTAACCATTGAGTTATGCTCTCTCTTGCTTTCTTTAAACAAATAATGCAAATACCAATAATCCATCGAGGTACATTAGTACCTCAACTTTTATTGTCTTGACATTCCTGGTCTGTACCATTTTCTCTATAATAAAGGACTCTTTACCCATGAATTAAATTTAGATCAATTTCCCTAAATAAGAAAAATACCTGACACTTATATGGTGCTTATTAGCGCCAAACATTGATCTGAGCACTTACATTAATATATATATACATTAACATATGTACATATATATGTGAACACATAAGTTACCTTATTATATTCCAGTTTTATTGATGAAGAGTCTGGGGCCCAGAATGGTTAAGAAACTTGCCCAGGTTCACACAGTTAGTAAATGGCAGAGCACATTCAAATGCAGGCCATCTGGCTCCAGAGTCTGGGCATTTGATAACCATACTTTATATCACTGATTCCTTGGGTTGCAGCCAGAGAATGCAACCATCCTGGAGATACCAGAATGCAAGCTTTGTGAGGGGCTTTGTTTCTTCACTGTTGTATCTTCATCAGCCGAAAATAGCAGGTGCTTAATAAATGCTGTATATGTTACCTGAATGACTGATGAATCCCCAACTATGTGCAAGGTAAAATGCTTGGTAACTAGATAAACCAAAAAGAGCCAGGTATGAATGAATGATTTCTCGGTACATTTAACATGTACTGTATTTCTCAACAGAATAATTACCATTAAAATTGACATACAGGTATTCCTATCACTAGATGAGCAGAATCTCCCAGTTTTGCCTCTCTGTCATGCCTCAAAGTTGGCATCTATCTAGCACATTTTAGTCCCATGCCTCCCCCCCACCTTTTTTTTTTTTGCCAAATGAGAAACAATCACCAGGCAGAAACAATGTTTCGCCCACTGTGTGCCTTTCAGTTTTCCCTGCTTCCTGGACATTTTGTATTACTTGGGGTTCTTCTTAACTCTCTGCACACCGTCTCCCCTCACCTTTTAACTGCTGTCAGGGTTAAGTACCAAACAGTAGGGACAGTTACTCAGTAACCCCTGCTTTGTACAGAAACTGTCAGAAAAGTGCGCCTCTTGGAGCCAAATTGGCATCCTCTTGACAGGAACCTTTTCACCTATTCCTAATAATTCAGTTGGATACTCAACATGCCTTCAACTATTCATCAATAGAACCTATTTTTAAAGCACCTGGAGCTGTGTCAGGATAGAGCTCACCAGAGACAGCAGTAAATATATAGCATAAAGCAAACTGCAACAGCAAATCATATAATTATCCTTTTTCAATTATTTTAATAGTTCCCAATACTAGGAAAAATGTAATTTAAAGATGTTAGCATTAAAAATAACATAATCTTTAGTAAAAGTACTACTTTATAAGACTTGATATGCATATGATTCAGTTTTCCATTAAAAGACAACCTTCAGTCATACTTTACAATTGCTCTACTGAGTATTGAAGAATGGAAGATAGTTTGTAATAAAAAAGGGTTCAACTTGTGCTTCTCAAGCCATAAATATACCTAAAGGTATTAGGGAGAGAATTGTGAAACCAAGGAGAACAGGGGCTTCTTCAAGAAATGGTAATTCTATTTTAAGTTTTCGTTGTTGTTGTATGTGTGTACTAGTATGTGTATTTTAAATTAAATGAGGTGTCACCTCACACCTGTCAGAATGGTTATCATTAATAGTCAACAAATGACAAATGTTGGCAAGGATGTGGAGAAAAGGAAACCCTAGTACACTGATGGTGGGAATGCAGACAGCTGCAGCCACTGTGTAAAACAGCATGGAGTTTCATCAAAAAATTAAAAATGGATCTCCCATTTGACCCAGTAATCCCACTTCTAGGAATGTATCCCAAGAAATCCAAAACACCAATCAGAAAGGATGTATGCACCCCTATGTTCATAGCAGCACCATATACAATAGCTAAGATCTGGAAACAGCCCAAGTGACCATCAGTAGATGAGTGGATAAAAAAGCTGTGGTACATTTACATCATGGATTACTATGCAGCTATACAAAGAAGGATCTTTTACCCTGTGAGACAGCATGGAGGGACGAGGAGAGTATTACTGGTATGCTAAGTGAAATAAGTCAGTTAGAGAAAGACAAGTATCACATGATCTCACTCATATGTGGAATCTATTGAACAAAATAAACTGATGAACAAAATAGATCCAGAAACACAGAAGCATGGAACAGATTGATGAATCTCAGAGGGAAAGTGGGGGGCGGGGTGGATGGGTGGGTAGGGAGAGATTAACCAAAGAACTTATAGAAAATATGCATAGCCCATGCACACAGACAATAGTGTGGTAAAAGTCCTGGGGGGGTGTGTAGGGTGGAGGGAGTCAATGGTAAAAAAGGGGGACAGCTGTAATGCTTTCAACAATATATATAAATTAATAAAAATAAATAAATTAAAAATAGAGTATACTATACTGTAGAACAGAATCCAATACTTGCCTTAAACTGTAAGCTAGAATAGGACAGTGGGCTTGTAACTTGCCACTTACGACTTTATAGGTTGCACCCACCACCTACTTCTTCAACCCACCTGTCTGTCTCACACTAGCAGGCATGTGGGGGTGGAAGAGATTTTCCCTCGGCTCTTAGGAGTTCTTGTGTCAATGTGTTTGGCAATCATTGTGAGGTAATATATTCTCTACTGGTGGTGTGGGTGCACAATCAAACTATTCCTTGATAAGGTGAGACGTTTTATCCATGGTAAAAATCTGTAAAGATCATAGACCATTTGAACAGAACTTGTGGATCCACTTGTGGATCTTTCGATCAACTCAGACCAACCGCAAAGACCAGAAATGAATCATTGACAAATTAGTAGGTGAACTAAAGTTATAAATAGTTAAAAAATACCACATATAGTCACATTGTGGCTTTTCCCCTGTTAAATAAAATGAAATTTGTGAAGTGCTTCTGGTAGCGCCACACAGAATGCATTCTGTGTTTGTGATTATGTTATTATTCCCTGCTAATTGGACAAGAATCAGAGCTCTCAGCTGAAACTCTCTTGAAATAATAGATCCCTTTTGATTTCTATGCAAATTATTACCATTTCTAACAGCGCACAATCACTTCTACATTCAAAACATAACTCATTATTAATAATCTCTGGATAAAATATGTAATACAAAGTTCTGATGAATATAAGGATCAGCGTCTTTCAGTTGTTCATGGAATCAGTCTTTTTGTAAAAGGTTACTCTATAAGCAAATTGTACTTAAAGGATTCTATAGCAGATATTTGCTGATTTTTACTGCCTGGCAATTACTGTCTCTTTCTGATAATAGCACCCCAGTTTCCTACTGGAACTCGACCTCTCCTCTCCTTCGTGCAATCTCTGGGACTGCAGAGCATGCTGTCTCCCCCTTTCCTAAGCAGTGCTGAGCAGGGAGCCAGGTCATTCAAACTCTCTCTCTGGGACATTGAATTTGGAATTGAAGAGCTATGAGGGGGAAAAGTTGGACCTAATTAATCACAGTGGGGTTCCCTGAGAAGGCAATTTAGTGAACTCTGCTACTTGGGTCCAAGGAGCTCCCCAGGATCCTGCCTTCAGGTATTGGTTTTTCAGGTATTTCTTCAGTTCCATGAGGCTTGCAATTATTTCTGTTTTGTTTACATTAGTTATAATTGTTTTTAGTGCTTGAAACAAACACATAAAAATCCTTAATTAAGCAAAATAATAATAATGTTAATAAAAACCCCGAAACTCCCCACTTGTTTCACTTTCTGTAGGATGTGAAATGTATAATTGAATATTTCAAAATACACCCATGAGTATTTGGATTAAAAATAAACTATATATAAACTCTCAAAACAGCAAACAAATCTCTTCACTTTATGTTAAGTCATGGACTCCATCCAGAGTTTACATATTGGTGGTAGGTGGTGTCTAACTGAACAGCTAGTACTCTATTTAGGCAGGCTCAGAGACCAATTTGCTCCCATGTCGTCATTATAGTGTTTACTATCATGATATCAGTATGAGATTCTGCCTTATTTATTTGGGAGGGGGGTGTTTGTCTTGTTATTGTTTTTACTTCTCCCTACAATGTTTATGCTAAGATCCTTTACAAGAATAAAACTATAACCCTTATACATTGTGTACTACCAAAATATACTTGGTCTCAAAGTACTTCAAAATTGTATATATTCATTGCTTCACTCTCAAAGGTTCCCTTGACACCTCACATTCCATGAACCTTTCTCCTGGGCCTTCCTGCTCTGAGTTCCCGCAGTTCTCCCCTTGGATCCTGAGCCAAATGTCGCCTGCCTTTGGGAGAGATGTTCACTCTTTGGCAAGAAGACCCTGGTTGATCTCTGGGATGCTATCAAATGTGTGTTTGTGAACCTCTCTAAAGACCTCTGGATTTAAGAGGGAAGCCTCTGCTTTACTTCCTCCAAACACTGGAGAAGCTGCACCAACAATGCGGGTCTGTCACCACGCCTTTTCCTCATTATTCCTCAGAACATACTCTGGCACAGACTAGAATCCCCTGACTTACTTCTGCAGTGTTTTCATCTTTAAGGATATTTCTTAGAAATTTTCAAAAACATCTCTCTGTTCCCCGCCCCGCCCCCCCCCCCCCCCCCCCCCCCGCTTTTTCATTTTTGTCTCAGACATTTGTGTCCTGTGGCGGGTGAGCCGCCAGCTGCAGTTTCCCTGCCCTGTGAACTTCTCCATCTCGGGCACTTTGATTTTCACGGTCTTTGAAATTTCCTTTTCAATTTAGGGATTAACCTTTTTTTAGGTTGATCTTTTATCTGTTCACTCTCTGCTCCTAATCACTAAGTCTTAACTGCTGTCTTTATTTAAATTAGAAGCTCTGTTTGTGGGCCTCAGCTGAGGCTGGAACAATCAGACCTGACGCTGAGCCCAGGAGTAACTTGGCCTGTGTGCTGCCTGCCCCTAGAGAATACCACAAACAGAGCCCGGACTGCTTTTTTTGGCATTCCCCCAGAACAGGCTTTCTGGCTTGCCTGGAGGCTAACACTCTTTCGCCATTTGGCTTTCAGCACCGGTGCTTTCTATGATGATTGCCACGTTTTAGCCCATAGCAGCGAGGTAGGGAAAGTCAATGAAAGCCTTTTTAAAAATGGCCTCTCATTTTGGCCTGATATGCTACTACTAGAGGCCCGGTGCACGGATTCGTGCACTGGTGGGGACCCTCTGCCTGGCCTGCACCCTCTTGCAATCCAGGACCCATGGGGGATTGTCGGACTGTCAGTTTCAGCCCAATCCCTGCAGGTCAGGCCGAGGGACCCCACCGGTGCACGAATCCATGCACTGGGCCTCTAGTAGAGAGAGGGAGAGGGAGAGAAACATTAATGATGAGAGAGAATCATTGATTGGCTGCCTCCTGCATGACACTGGGGGTTGAGCCTGCAACCCAGGCGTGTGCCCTGACCAGGAATTGAACTGTGACCTCCTGGTTCATAGCTGGATGCTCAACCACTGAGCCAGACCACCTGAGTGAGGTACATTAAATTTTAAAGCTGATGCAGCAAAGCGTCATATAAGGAATTCATCTGAAACAGTGTGCATATCTGGAACAGAGCTATCACAGAGGCCTGGCCCAAGGGGATTGAAACCAGCAGTCCGACATCCCCCAAGGGATGTAGTAGTGCACAAAGTGGCAGGCAGCCGGGCACCGCACTGCTCCCGCTCATCTGGGCCCTACTGCACCTGCACGCTGCCATGGAGGCGGGAGAGGCTTGCACCACTGCAGCTGTGCTCACCAGCAGTGAGCCTGGTGTCTGGTGCTGGTCAGTCAGCTGAGCAGTGCTCCCACTGTGGGAGCACACTGACCACCAGGGGGCAGCTCCTGCATTGAGCGTCTTCCCTCTGGTGGTCAGTATGAGTCGACCAGTCGTTTGGTTGGTAGGTCACTTAGGCTTTTATATATATAGATGAATTCCTCCCTTCATATACAAAACAGAGCAATTAACCTATGGGTTCTCCTTGATTTGTCCCTGTCCTTCAAATCTACACTTGACCCAGCACCAAATCCTTGCAAGTTCGCCTCCTAAATATTCCTTAGATTAGTTGACTTTTCTCCATTTCCCTGGGTCAAACATCTATCTTTTGTATAGACTGCTGACAGTGCTTTTTAAGTGGTCCATCTGACATTCACTTTTGATGCTTTCATTTCCTTCACAGTGCAGTAGACCAGTGGTTCTCAAAGTGTGGTCCTCAGACCTACAGCATCAGCTTCAGCATCAACATGGAAATCTTGTTATGAATTCAAGTTCTCCCAACCAACTCCAGATAAGTGGAACCAGAAGCTCTGGGATGAGGCAATCAGTTTAAAGAGTTCTTCAAGTGATTCTGACCTGCACTACATTTTGAGAATCCCTGCAGTAGAGTGATCTTTTCAAATCACAGATCACACCTTATGCTTCTGTTCAAGGCCCTTCAATGAATTCCAATTGCTTATATCTTATTGTGGTTTAAACAGCCCTGTCCCCAGCCTGAGTGCATGGCAAGCTCCCTGTTGCATTGCCTGCATCACCTCTTCCATGGTCACTGCATCAGCTCTTCCTTCTCTGTTCCCTGGAACAGTTCCCCTCCTCTCTATGTTGATTTTCTCCTTTTCACTTTTCAGATCTCCGATCCACTGACAGTTGTTTATCAAGGGATTCCTGACAACCTCCCATCACTCCTCCCCCACTAACTCAAAGACCCCAAGTACATGTCTCATTGCACCATGTGTCATTTTTGCATAGCACTTACCACACTAGCAAGTTCACCTACATTTGAGTGATTGTTTGATTAATAGTGTTGCCTCTGTTTGACTGTAACTAGGCTCATATGGGAGACATTGGGTAGTCTTCCTCAGGATTTAATCTCTGAGTGCCCAGTCAGGCTTGGCATATCATTGCAATAAACAAATGCTTTTTAGTGACCCTGTAGTTAACAACTATTGAGCATTTGCTCAATAATCAACAGGTTAATACTTTTATGTATATTGTATCACTTGATCTTCAGGGAAAAAAAATTCTTTTTTTGTTCATTTATTTACCAAATAAGTATGTATCACTTTCTATGTGCCAAACATGGTTGTATGCACTCAACACATATCAACTCCTTTAGAACCCATAATGACGAGTTAAAATATATATTACAATTACATACATTTTTACAAATGAGGAAATTGATGTGCATCTATTTGTCCCACGTCACATAGTAAGTGGTCAATTAAGATGTAGACATGACCCCAAAAGGTGTTGCTTTAAAAATACATTTTAAAAATATAGATTCCAGCTTACAATTGCAAATAATTTTAAGAGTGAAAATTTATTTTATAATTCTATTACTCTGGAGTCGTTCATTAGAACAAACTGGATTCACCAATACTCCCTCCCTACTCTTATTCTGGACACCAGTGACTAGGAACGATGGATCCAGAATACTAGAAGTTTTAGATAATTCTCTTCCTGTCCTCAAGAGACTATGGAGTTATGAATGAGAAGAAGTCTGGCTTTGTTTTATTATTGGGGTACCTATAATGCAAATCAAGAAGTATCAAAGATTATTGACACATTTGCAATTGCTGAATCAAGGCCTCTGTGATAACTGTTTCGCATAGCCACACTGTTTCAGATGAATTCCTTATATGACGCTTTGCTGCATCAGCTTTAAAATTTAACATACCTCACTAGGGTGGTGTGGCTCAGGGGTTGAGCATCTACCTATGAACCAGGAGGTCACAGTTCAATTCCTGGTCAGGGCACATGCCTGGGTTGCAGGCTCAACCCCCAGTGTCGTGCAGGAGGCAGCCAACCAATGATTCTCTCTCACCATTGATGTTTCTCTCTCTCTCTTTTCCTTCCTCTCTGAAATCAATAAAAATATATTTTAAAAAATTAACCTACTTCAATGGGCCTAGCTGCCCCAAAACAATAAAGGTAGAGAAAATGATTAATTTAATTAAAATTTGAGTTATATCTTAGAGTGTGTTCACATAATGTCATCAGTTAACATTTCTAAAGAATTTACAAGTTTTTATTCTGTTACTTAAAGCAGAATAAAAAATTCCTTCTCTATAACTTTTATATGGCAAATTCCCTGGATCTCACCAGACCACTACATAAAGTCCTATGCTTTTAATGAACATATTAACATAGTTTGATCTCCATGGGTCTGGAAACTTTTCTTCCAGGTGTCCCTCAGTTGTGTCCATAAAAGGGGACGGAGTTTCACCTGTCTGGCAGCAGCAGTCGCCATCCACTCTGTTTGTCCCTCATCCTTTGGCTACCACAAGCCTGAGAACCACTTGATGCAGCTTCATCTCTGGTCCTACCCATCGAGCGTGTGGGCCTTGAATACTAAGTCCAGCTTTCCCTGACCTCTAACCTCAGGGTGTCAGAGATTTTTGGGTTCACATTTCAGTGGAAAATTGGCTGTGTGAACCAATCTTTCTGTCTCCAGTAGCTTTGACTGTGCCGAGATAATACATCTCTCCTAGAACCTTAAATTCTGGTCCTCTAACTGCTGTCCGTGGTAGCTTTAGTCCTGTTTGCAGGACAAGACTGTGAATCCATAGGAAATGAACTGCTCTACCTTCCTTGGCTCTTTCCTTCAACCTTTTCCTCAACATAAAATCCCTGCTCTTACAGTTATGAAAACAGAAACAGAATAACATCATGCATACCAAATGACATTAACAGGTACAAAGAAGAAGGTCGAAGGAATAGAAGAAAGAATGTCTATCTAAGGAGGTAAACACTGTATTAGATGGGGCATTGCCATGACAACAGTTTCTGAATCACACCAAATTTTGCAGGCTGATCATCTTTTGAACTCATGTGATACTAATTAGCATCAGCTTTACGAGGATTAAATAAAAACACATCACTGTAGTTAACGAGGAGATTCTGAAACTTCAATTAAATCTACAATCAGAGAATAGGCCAGTAAGAACTAACATAGAAAGTATGAGCCACAAAGACTCAATAGAGACAATATGATAAAAAGTGTGGCTAAAGATTGTAGGAAAGAAGCAAGTTTAATCAACTTGCATCTGAATAATCTGAACATGAACTGATTAGCATAATTAACAGAAGATGATATTAGAGGAAAGGTGGAAAGAGGCATTTAGAAGTGAAGAATTCACTAGTGAGAAACCCTCAATCTTAGAGATACAAATGCATCAACCCATGGAGGGGAGAACTTCCATTGTATTATACAATTAAACTGGCCCCATTGGCATCTTTCTCCCTAGCCTTAATGACCCAAAAAAGTAATAAGTACTTTTTTGAATATTTAGTTTACCGAGTAGTTGAATGCTCAAAAGAAAGTGCCACACTTGGCATATAGAGAAAATGGAGGCTGTCAAAAGAGACTATATTTGCCCGGCCAGTGTGCCTCAGTGGTTAAGTGTCGACCTCAGGGGGTCACGGTTCAATTCCTGATTAGGTCACATGCCTGGATTGCAAGCTCGATCCCCAGTAGGGGGCGTGCAGGAGGCAGCCCATCAATGATTCTCTCTCATCATTGATGTTTCTATCTTTCTCCCTCTCCCTTCTTCTCTGAAATCAATTTTAAAAATATATATATTTTTAAAAAGACTAGATTAAAAGAGAACACACTTGTTTCTTCCTCTCCCACCACAGTGGAAAAGACAACTGTCTTCCCAACGAAGACTGCTCCCTCCTCATAATTCTGGAATCTAAATAAGTAAAGTAACCTCATTCCACTTATTAATCCTGATTTTTCTTAAATGTTCAATTTCTGTGTTTCTAATTGTTGTTTTTCCATTAGAATTTAAACATAATCATAGTTCCCAAATCTGTTGTTAAAGAATCTTCACCCGCCCAAACATGACTCCTGTTTTCCCTATCTCTGCAAATACTAGTGGCCATATCACCCATATACCTGTGTAAGCCTCTAATTGAAAATCATTGTTTATGCCTTTCACTCCCTTAACCTGACATCTAATCCATAACTACATTTAGTCAGTTATTTATATATAAATTTAAAAAGTAGCTACATGTTAGATTTGTGCATGTAAAATGAATTGATACATGTGAATTACCCAGAACAGGTCCTGGCGCATAGCAAGCACTCAGTAATTGTGAACTGTACTATTTGCTACACACTCATGTATATGAATTAAGACATATATTTTTTTATTACTGATTATAAAATTTCCACACATAGCAGTAACAATAATAAACTTTGTACTGCCTTTGAGGGACAGGGTTGTAGGAGATTTTACATGGAGTAACCTTTTCACTTAACCACTGAGCCATCATCAGTCAAAAAGTAAGTGGTATTTTGCAGCATGAATGTGTCACTGTTTGTCATTGGCCACAATGCAAAAGGCAATTTGCTCCATTTTAATTTTGATTTTGTTCCATCTTTTAGAGTAATTACTGGACAATTATTTTGTCATAAGCTATATGCTCATTAGGCAAATCTGGCTCCATGAGATTAAGAAACTCATTTTCTCTGATGTGCTTTGCCCCTCTGTGACCTTCAATTTCTGAAAACATATTTTTTCAGGTGTTCTCTTTTGGAGTAAGTGATTTTCACTCATTTTAATTTTAATTTCCATTGTGCCTGTGTACTGAAATTCCATTTTTCCTTACAGTTGGCAAACTAGCTGATATAAAGCTTTGCATATAACAAATGCTCATTGAATATTTTTAAGTTCCTTTGTTTATGTGGCAGAGTGTTATAAATGGGCATTCCCACAAATACAATTAAGCTTCCTTAACGAACTCATAAAAAAAAAGTGGTAAAGTAAGGTACAAATCCTGCAGAATAATATATGCTTTAAAAGATTTTATATTCAAAAAGCCGTCCTCCTTTGTGCTCCTCTAGCTGCTGTGCATCTTTCTGATATACTTGCATTATAATGAGGCCATAGTGAATTTGCCTGTATTTCTCCCCTATTATACCCCAAGCTTCATAGAGGCATTAACCAAATTTATTTTGACTTTCTATTCTAGCTACCTAGGATAGTTTCTGGTACATGGGAGGCATAAATATCTACTAATTGAGTAGGTGAAAAAGTAAATGAATGAATGAAAGTTCAAGCAAACATTCTGACTTTATATGGTTTTTCTTTCTTTCTTTCTTTGTATGGAGTGGAGAGAGACACATTTTCTATCTTCATATATAATACTAGAGGCCCGGTGCATAAAAATTCATGCACTAGAAGGGGGGGGGGTCCCTCAGCCTGGCCTGCCCCCTCTCACAGTCAGGGAGCCCTTAGGGGTGGGAGGCGACCCGGCAATCAGGGGAAGGCGATGCCCCATCAAACCTCTGCTGCTGCCACCGCTGGCAGTGCAAGCCTTGGCCGGCCCTGGTTACCTGAGCCTCAGGTGGCCCTGGGCAGCTGAGCAACTGCCATCCAAGGCTTGCCTGCACCTCGGGCCGGCCCTGGGAGGCTGGGGGGCTGAGGGGACTGGGGGACTCTGGAGGCAGGAGCCCGCCTGCCACTCTGGTGGGGCTGAGGGGTCTGAGCACTGCCATCTTGTGGCTGTGGGCATCGCCATCTTTGAGGGTGGGGCAGTCAATTCGCATATTCCCTCCTTTTTGGCTGTGGGTGCTGCCATCTTTGCAACAGCGTGAGGGTCAATTAGCATACTCCCTTTTTATTACATAGGATGGCATGACAATGCCCAAATTCCAAATACTTGGAAATTTCCAAGCAGTAAGGTCAACGCTTTGAGAGAGTGGGGTTTCTGCTTCTTGTGGTATAAAGTAAGACTCAGATCCTTCAGAAATCCCAAAGCTAGGGAAAGTGCAAAGTAATTTTTATTTATTTGTTTGTTTATAGATGACAGTTTTGTGAAATCCAAACATAAATAAGATCTTAAGGCAAAGAAATATAGTATTTTTTTCACTCCATGATTTTATGAATTCCTAACAGTAGATGCCTATGTGAAACAAACATAGATTAAGTTCAAAAGCTGACTCTCATTCAGTGATGAGAAGGGAGATTGATGCTTTTTAACCATGTTTAGTATCTAATCTAATAATAGACAAATATGCAAATTGACCACACCTTTGCTACACCCAAGCCACGCCCACCAGCCAAGCCACGCCCACCAACCAATCAGGATGAATATGCAAATTATCCAAACAAAGATGGCGTCTAATTTGCATATCACGACAGCGTAGAAAGAAGCCAAGAGCTGCAGAAGGGAGCAAAGCTGCAGAGAAGCAAGCAAGCCGGGGGGAGGAGAAGGGAGGAGCGGAGGTGGGGCCGGGGGAGAAGGGGCGGGGCTGGGGGAGAAGGGAGGAGCGGAGGCGGGGCCAGGGGAGAAGGGAGGAGCGGAGGCGGGGCCGGGGGAGAAGGGAGGAGAGGAGGCGGGGCCAGGGGAGAAGGAAGGAGAGCGGGCTGGCGGAGAAGTTAGAAAAGCAGGGGGGCTGGAGGAGAAGGCGGGGCGGGGGAGAAGGGAGGAGCGGAGGTGGGGCCGGGGGAGAAGGGAAAAGCAGGCGGGCTGGCAAAGAAGGCGGGCCGGGGGAGAAGGGAGGAGCGGAGGCGGGGCCAGGGAAGAAGGAAGGAGAGCTGGCTGGCGGAGAAGTTAGAAAAGCAGGGGGGCTGGCGGAGATCGCGGGGCGGGGGACAAGGGAGGAGAGCAGGCAGGGTGGGGTAGAGTGCAGCAGGAAACCCTATTGCAGGATTTTTCCTGCAACGGGAATGCTAGTATGAAATAATTAGCATATCGATAGGGCTAGGGAACACTTACATATTGTAATTCATATTCCTTCCATTTATATTTCTGTTAAATAGTAAATCAAATGAGAAGTTAAGATTCATTAGTAATTATTTCTAAAAATAATGACATTATTCAAAGCCTGGAGTTAGAGTTTCTTTAATTAATGATTGTCAGGTGGTTGACAATGGAAATATTTGCAAGTCTTACATAGACTAAAGATAAAGAGATTTTTAGCATTTGCATTGATGATAATGGAAAATAATTAAGACCAATTTTAGCTGCAAGGTATCTTTGTGATCATTTAATTGGATAGTCTCATTTTATAGCTCGATATAATTATGAAATTAATATGTAAAGTTAAATTACTACTAATACCACATATTTAGTGATACAGTAGAAACAACAGGAACTTCAAATCATGTATTTTGGCCTCTGGTCCAAGACTTTTTCCATAGTATAATATCTCTTCTCCTCATGACATAGGGAAGTATAGCTGTGATACTAAGAATTCAAAATGAAGAAAGTCTAAATGCAATTTATCAAGTGGATTAGGGTTAAAATAACTCAAATTAAAAAAGAAATTGAAAACAGAAAAGCTTTGCTGAGATATTGAATCAGCCCAGTAGCTTGTCTTGACCATCCTGGTACACATCCTTTCACTTCCTCCTTTTTCTTCATGACACTGTCACTGTGTCCCGAGCCCTGCAGCCTTAGAAGTCACCAGCAATGAGAGCTGAGCAAAATGGCAGTGTAGGTGGATGTCAAATTTTGGTCTTCAGTCTGACACTCTTAATCCCTTTAAAAATGGTAGGTCCTGCCCAGCCGGATGGCTCAGTTGGTTGGAGCGTTGTCTGGAACAACCAAATCCCCGGTCAGGGCATGTACAGGAGGCAACTGATCCATGTTTCTCTCTCCCTTGCTCTCTCTCTCTAAAATCAATATCCTCGGGGAAGGATTAAAAAAAAGGGAGGTCCCTTACCTCCAAAGTGTAAGCAAACAGCCTGACTATCAAGAATTGTTTCCAGGAGAAACCAAGATGGCAGCATAGGTAAACACCTGAACTTGCTGCCTCGCACAACCACTTCAAAACTACAACTAAAAGACAAAACGGATATCATCCAGAACCATGGGAAGGCTGGCTGAGTGGAAATTCTACAACTAGAAGGAAAGAGAAAAGTACACTGAGACTCGGAGGAGGTGTGGAGGTGCGGAAGTGAAGTGTGGAGGTACGGAGGCATGCGCCTGGAAAGGGGCTGGCAACTGAGTATGCTGTTGTCTTTTTCAATTGGGAGGGAGACACAAGCTCCCGACTGCTCTGAACTCCAGTTCCGGGTGAGACTCTGGGGACCCAGACTCATATGGGGAGAAACTGGACTGTCTGGCATTGGGCCAGAATATGAGGGTGGCTTTCTCTCAGAGGTGCTTGCAGTGATCATTGTTCCTGCACGGTAGCACAGGACACAGACCAGAGGGCCTCTTTGGGGCAGGGCTGACAGTAAGCCATTGCTGTTTGCTCCACCCTGGTGATCCCTTGAGACCCCGCCCCTCCTAATTTACAACCACACCCAAGCTGTTCACAGAGGCTTTTGCATATGAATGGCCTGGCCTTTTGCAATCTAAAATTACCTAATAAACTACAGCTGGGTCAGAGAGCCCCAGAAATTCCAAAAGAAGGCCAAAGGCTCCACAGCAGCTTGCATTGCATCACAGCTGGGCCACATCTGGGCACCTCCAAACCCCAAACAAAGAGGAGGAATCTGCAGCTCTCTCTGTAGCTCCTGCTGGGTGGCCTCAGGCAGTGGCTGACTTTGCACCTCCTTGGAGATCCAAGAGCCAGTGTATCCAGTGGTCAGAGTGAGACCATCCAGATTACAACTCTTCAGATCCATAAGAGACACACTCAGGGGGCAGACTCAGGGAGTGCCAAAGCCCCACTGAAGCAAGTCTTGCTCCATAAGAGTGTCTCCAGCACAGAAGTTCTCCCATCATAGACACAACTGATCCTCACAGCAAACTGGCCTGGATGTCAATTCCTCCCAGTGATACCAACAACAATCAAGGCTTAACTACAACAAGATTGTGCACACAACCCACAAAGGGGTGCACCAAGTGTGTCCACCTCAGGTAACTGGGGAGGCTGAACCACTGGGCCCTATAGGAAACCGAGCACACAAAGCCACTCTATCAACACAGGGAAGCAGCCAAAATGTGAAGACAAAGAAACAGGTCACAAATGACAGAAATGGAGGAAAGCAAACTACTGGATATAGAGTTCAAAACCACGGTTATAAGGTTACTCAATAATCTTCTAGAAACCTCTGAAAAATTTAGTGAGACTTTCAAGGACATGAAAAAGGACCAACTAGAAATTAAGCACACACTGACTGAAATAAAGAATAATATACAGAGATCCAATAGCAGACTAGAGGATCCCAAGAATAAAGTCAAAGATTTGAAATACGAAGAAGCAAAAAACACCCAACTGTAAAAGAAAAAGAAAAAAGAATCCAAAATATGAAGATAGTGTAAGGAGCCTCTGGGACAGCTTCAAGCATACCAACATCCAAATTATCGGGGTTCCAGAAGAAGAAAGAGAGCAAGATATTAAAAACCTACTTGAAGAAATAATGACAGAAAACTTCCCCTACCTGGTAAAAGAAATAGACTTACAAGTCCAGGAAGCACAGAGAACCCCAAACAAAAGGAATCCAAAGAGGACCACACCAAGACACATCATAATTAAAATGCCAAGAGCAAAAGACAAAGTATATTAAAAGCAGCAAGAGAAAAACAGTTAGTTACCTACAAGGGAGCACCCATATGATTGTCAGCTGATTTCTCAACAGAAACTATGCAGGCCAAAAGGGAGTGGCAAGAAATATTCAAAGTGATGAATAGCAAAAACCTACAACCGAGAATACTCTATCCTGCAAAGCTATCATTTAGAATTGAAGGTCAGATAAAAAGCTTCACAGATAAGAAAAAGCTAAAGGAGTTCATCACCGCCAAACCAGTATTATATGAAATGCTGAAAGATATTCTTTAAGAAGAGGAAGAAGAAGAAAAAGGTAAAGATAAAAATTATGAAGAACAAATACAGATCTATCAACAAGTGAATCTAAAAATCAAGTGAATAAAAATCTGATGAAAGAATAAACTGGTGAATATAATAGAATCAGGGGCATAGAAAGGGAGTGGACTGACAATTCTCAGGGGGAAAGGGGTGTGTAGGGTGTGGGAAGAGACTGGACAAAAATCGTACACCTATGGATGAGGACAGTGCGGGAGAGGGTAAGGGCAGAGGGTTGGGGGGGAACCAGGTGGAGGGAAGCTATGGGGGGGGAAAGAGGAACAACTAAGATTTATTTTTAAAAAAAGAAAAGATTTACCCCCCCCCAAAAAAAAAATCATTGGGGGTGGGGGGAAAAAGAATTGTTTCTGCTTTGGGGAAACAGGTCTTTGTAGAAATGTTTTTGGTGGGTACGATTCTAACAGAAAAGGACCGGTAAAGTAGAGAATTAGTATTATTGAGCATTTACTATGTGGCAGATTCTACGCTGAGGATTTTGTTATACAGTGTTCACAGATGGGAATAATTTCAATCCTTACTTCATACAATTGTTTCAACAATTAAATGAGCTAAATCAAAGTGTTTTAGAAACTGCCTGGCACATAGACATATCTTTCTTGATAAAAGATAGCTGTTACAACCGTTATCTCATTTAATCCCAATGACCCTATGCAAAGGTTGAGAATTCATTAATTGGTCAGAATTACTTCTGGTGAATTAGAACTGAGAACTATGCCCTTCAGCACTAGCTAGCTTCCTGCATCTTTCAGGAACTTTTCAGTTGAATGAGAAGTGGGAGTGGGATAGAGACTGAGGTGTGCCTCCTGTTCCTTACACAGTAGCAAGCTTTAGCATGTGCTCTGCACCTTAGTTTTTTACCTCTAAACCAGAATAACAACACCTACCCTATAAGGGTGGTTGTGAAGAAATGTAAGGCAATGTATAACAGAGTAATAGTTTGGGACTATCCACATATTTTCTTTGTTGAATTTTCTCAATGCATGACCTTTATCCAAACTGGAGTGTCTACCTCAATTATCATGACAGTGGAGTAGGTAAGTTAGGATTGATTCAAGAATAAAAAAGAGAAAGACAAATGTAATTTTTGGTTTCTGACATGTAGTGCAAGATGCAAGTTCAAATATTATTTTGAGACAGGATTTTCAAGTGCCTATATTCCTTTTGAATCTATCAAATTCTTAGACTGAAGGAAGCTCTCTGGGTTTTGGCCTAAGTGTAGGGGTCAGGTAATTGAGTGTAATAGCAAAAGCAGAGGGACACAAAAAGGCCTCTTAAAAACCATATTAGCCATCTAAGTCAACTTGGTGAGTGTAGGCAGACACTGTGATCTTGAGGAACACCTTTCCTAGGCTGCCCGGGGTTCACATCTGGTATGGGTGGGATGCAGATGTACCTGGGAAGCTTGCCTGAGGGGAATGCCATGATGCGGGCCTGCGGGTCTACAGATTGGACTCTGAGCTGGGTCTGAGTGGCGCCCACAGCCTGTCCCTTTAAAGGTCATAGCACCAAAGAAACTGAGGGGAACCCACCGCAACCACTGAGTGTCCTTACTGGGAGGTCACAGGTCATAGTTATCCAGGCCTCACACTTAAATCAGCAGGGCAAGCCACAGGAGGTAGACAAGAAGCTTGGCCCTGAGGTTGGAAGATGACAGACAGGAAGATACTTTGCTTCCTTCTCTTGGGCTTTATCTGAGCTTTTGAGAAAAGCAGGTGAAAGGAGAGAATATCTGAGAGAATAAAACATTTAAAATAACCAGAAGGGTCAGTTTTCATCAAGGGATAGCAACTATGTGCCTGGAGGTCAAATTTAGTCAATGCCTGTTTTTGCAAATAAAATTACACTGGACAACAGCCAGACCACCCATTTATGTGTTGTCTGAGGCCGCTTTTGTGCTATGGTGACAGAATTAGCAGCTGCGACAGAGACCGTACGGCCCACAGAAGCTAAAATATTTATTTTCTGCCCCTTTACAGGAAAAGTTTGCAACCCCTGCTTTAAAGCAGCAAGTTGAACTTGTTTTAAAACCTAATGTGCATCTATTATTTGTATATTTTTATTGTTATTTGGTGGCTCAGGTGGAAAACCAGAGTAATTTTTAGCAACAAACTCTACTTTCTCTTTACTGCTAGTTAAATCTGCATTAAATTAGGTGTCCATGACATCTCTACATAACTAATTATTACTGCTAGCTATAGAGTAGGTACATATTTTTATGACAAAACTTATACTAATATCTTTCTGCTTCTTTTGAAGTGAATATATTTCTTATATATATTTCCTAGCAGACAATGCAATATTAGGGATGTACTTAGTTGAAATAGAAGGCGGGAGTAGGAAATAAGAATATAACACCTTTCCTTACTCAGTAAAGAGCTGAGTGTGCTGGCTGGGAAGGGGACATGGCCTGGAGAGGTCCTGTTTCTTTCTCTTTGATGAGTCCAAGAGTTCCTAAACTATAGTCGCAGGAAGTGGGAGCCAAAGGGCATTCCTTTAAGTCTCCTTACTGAGACATTTTTTTAGTCCAGCTTCAAGAAAGAAGTCCTGCAGCCTAGCTAACTCCTCATTGTTAAGGCAAAGTCATGATTGCCATAGCAACACAATTAGAGCATAGCAATGTTTAGTGTAAGAGCCTGAAACATGTTGGAGTCAACTATTCCTATGGAATAGAAAAATACTTTAGACCATAATCATTAAAACGAGAGAGAGAGAGAGAGAGAGAGAGAGAGAGAGAGAGAGAGAGAGAGAGAGAAAGGGAGAGAGAGAGAGAGAAAAGAAAAAAAGCATGTATATGAAATGGCTTGTATTTAATTTCAATGAGCTTTTGTTTGGGATGTTTTCTAGATAATTTGTAGAGGACTTCAGTCCTGGGCCAGATAGAAGTCCTTTGGTTTCCTATGATTCACAGATCACTTTCTGTGAATTCTTCTTACCTTTTCCATTTACTTCCATCTTTGTCAACCTCTCTAACCTAATCACACTTTCTGTGTTCACCTTATGGTTTTTTGTGTGTTTTTCCCCCCCTAGGTCCCAAATAAAGTGGTCAGCCTCTTTTATTTGGGGAAACTTTTGTCTATTTCTTGCTAGGAGAAAAACCCTGACCGAAACCATATTATTTAACCTCTGCCTCTGAGTAATTCTGTATTTATCTGGTGAAAGATAACTGTTCTATTTCAATAACCTTCTCCAGTGGTATAGTTTACATCTTTCTTGTAATTTGCCAGCATTAATTTGGTTCTATCTCCATGTAGATGGAAAACATCTGGTCAACATTTTTAAATGTTTTTTATTGATTTTTAGAGAGAGAGGAAGGGAGAGGGATAGAGATAGAAACATTGATGAGAGAGGAACATCATAGGTCAGCTGCCTCTTGCATGCCCCCTACTGGGGATTGAGCCTGCACCCAGGCATGTGTCCTGATCAGGAATCGAACTGAGCCACACTGGCTGGGCTGGTCAACCTTTTAACAGAGCTTTCTCTATTCTTAAAACCAGTTATCAACAATCCTCAGCTATCCTTTCTTTAATAGTAATCTAAGTTTCTTTAACATCTTTTCATAATAATGTGCTGTTCTTTCAATACAAAGCTGTAAATGTTAATACATTAATTTGAGTTGTTTCATGGAGTGGTGAAAAGTTTGCATTGATCCAATCACATTTTTTTTTAGCTTTAATCTCTAATGTGCTGCTTGTGAATCTTTAAGGGGGGTTGGGTGGGGACAAGTTGTGGCCTGTGACTTAAAAGCAAGTGAGATAATTACTGGGCCATTGGATTTTATATTTCTTGTCTCACTCAGTGAGGAAAATTCCTCATTTTAGAAGTTCGAATAAACACTTCTTGTGTTTCTCTTAGTTTTGATTCACAGAATAAAATCTCAGATCCTTATTTAGAAAAAAATAAGCAACAATAAACACAAAACAAATTATTAACTTCTTTGGTATGTAAATGCTTTCCTAAAAGAAAAGTTAATGACAACAATGTGGCAATCACATTTATTTAAAAACTTAAAACTCTAAGCAATGCTGTGAAATGATAGTATATTTCATGAAGTAGACAGTATTAGAAAAAAAACAAAAGAAAATCTGTAGGATTTTTTAAAATGTCATAATACATGATAAATTATCATATTGTAAATATAAATGACCAGGTGCTCCATCTTGCCAAATTCATAATTATACAAGACAGATGCAAAAATATTTTATCTCCTAAAATATTCATCATTTTTTTCGTTTCCTTTCTGAAAATAGATTTTTAATGAAACAAGATCATAGTCAAGAAAACCACAGGTGAACACAGACTTTGAGAAAAAAACATGCTTAAGTCCCACTTCCCACCAGGAATGAGGAAAGGCCATTGTGTTATTCATCAGTTCATTCAATAAATACAATTTGTTATCAACTTCATGTTGAGCACTCTTCAAGTTGCTCTTAATACAGCTGTTAAAGGGGATTGACAAGTTCTCTTCTCTCACACAGCTAATATTTTAGTGGGAGATCCAGATACTAAACAAAAACAAGTAAACCAGACAGTATCAGTTAAGGCAAATTGTTTGAAGAAAATGAAATACAGTGCTACAGACTGACTAGTGTCTAGGTAAAGCAGATGACAGAGGGATATTTAAAGGGAGACTTAAATGACAAATGGGAGCCGGCCCCTCAGTGATCTGGAGAACAAGCAGTGGAACTGTTTATGCATTACTCTTTACAGGAATGAATTGCCTGCCCCTCCCCACCAGTGCCAATTCATACTTCCCATTTTCTATGTCTTTTCCCAAATCCATAAGACCATTTATTTTGACTCTAGCCTTTTAACATATTTTCCGTTAATAGTGTTTTTATTATTTCAACAATACCAGGGAAACTTCACACCTCATTATGTGTTATTCTGTAAATGTTTGTACATAGCACCGTTATAGCCTGAATGTACATAGTTATCTATTCAAGAATGAGAATTGTAGCTCTATAATTATTTTACCCTTAATAGTGACAATCCTTTTGGACAAATGGTATTGACAAAATAAGAAATTTGAAGTTTGTTGAAGATCTACCAGGATTTGACATTTGACCCTGTAATTAGATTTTCTCTCTAAAACATTTTTTGTAAAAAGAGAAGAGGAATGCCTGTGGGGATAATGACCACAGCACCTTGCCTAAAAGTGACATGACAAAAGCTTGTTAAATAAAAGCAAAGTAGTTGAAGCTGCTCAGATTGGGCACATTTACCAATGGATCCTAAAAGCATAGTCCTTGGTTTAAGAATTTAAACATGCTTCTCAGTTGTTAGTTGTCAGTTCTCAGACATAAACTTTTAATGATTGTCCTTTTTATTTTTCAGTAACAAATTTCCTTTCTTTCTTGTCTTGACTTTTGGCAGCAATCTCTAAACACTGGTACAAGGGTACAGAAACCACAGTGTTCAGACTCTAATCTTCAAGAAGGGGTAAAAGATTTTAGTGGTTATATAGTTAATAAGCTTAATATGCCTCAGTGATGTAGTATAGTTTTCTAAATACAGGGACAAAATAATCAGTTGAAATTGGGTTCAAACCTATAAACAGTCACATACAAGCATTTTGGTGGGAAGAAAATACATATGAAAAATGCATATGGTGGTAAATGGCAATATCCCCAATAAAAATATTAAAGGAAACATTTCATTCTGGTTAGCTCATGTTGCTGATTTAAGGACTATTTCTTATCTTTAGAATTGTCAATGACATGCCCCAATCGGTTTGGCTCAATGGATAGAGCGTCGGCCCGCGGACTGAAGGCTCCCAGGTTCGATTCCGGTCAAGGGCATGTACCTTGGTTGCGGGCACATCCCCAGTAGGGAGTGTGCAGGAGGCAGCTGATCGATGTTTCTCTCTCATCGATGTTTCTAATTCTCTATCCCTCTCCCTTCCTCTCTGTAAAAAAAATCAATAAAATATATTTTTAAAAAAGAATTATCAATGACAGTCAGCCAAAAATGTTCTTAAGTATTAGAAAATTTATTCTGTTAGATATCTCAGAATAGGATCTCAGGGTGATGTTTCAGGCCACTTGCATAATTTTAGATTTGGGATAAAAGAAGGAAAACCAAGAATGGTTATTCCGTAAGTTGATGGGAGCCCTTGAATAAGGCAGAGGGATTTGACATTTTTCTGCATGGGCCCTCTTTAAAGCTGCTATTTAAAAACTTTAAGTATTTGAGGTTAAAAAATCTGTATTTTGTTTGAAACTGGCTCCAGAAAAATAAGGGTCATACATCGGAGACAAAATCACCTTGGGACATGGAGAATGGCAATAAGAATGAGGTGATTGGGAACCCTAAGTGAGGAGCTTAAAAGAATCTAGACTGCATAAGGAAGAATAGAGGTGTCTCAGACAACTCTTGTGCCCACCTCACACTGCTCCCAGCCCAACCTCGAACTCTGACCTCTGCTGAGGGAGGTGACCATCTCCATGCCGTCTACCAGCTCTGGCTTATTTATGCAATCCAACAGCACCTTTCCTTGGGTTATATCTCAACCCCTTACTGCATTGAGACCTCTCTGACACCCTGATGTAGGACGTTCTCGGGACCCTGCAAAACATTCAGCAGTGCTGGGCAGTTAATATCTACGAAGTTGATCTTGTCCAAATGTGGATTGGAACTAACAGAAAAATGTTTTTGTCTTTCATCCCCTAGGCTAACAGTTCTGACACATTTCCTAGGCTCCTTGCCATGAGCTTCATTGCCAGTCACCTGTTTAGTAGCCACCTTGATAACGCATGCTGGAATAAGCTTTTTTTTAAATCTTTCCTTTTTCACTTGTCCTGTTCTGTATTCCTGTTCCTTAAAATCGGATGTTCCTCAAAATTTACTGGCATTCAATTATCTGTTTTAGGCATTCTTTCAGGACTAAAACTAAAGTAGTGAGCACTTAGAAGAAAGGGGAAAAAAGCAAGAAGAGTAAACCACATATTGTTCTCCAAACAGTAGACTGTTAATAGATTTATGTCCTAAATTGAGGCTATAAGTAACTTAGAGAAAGTGAGTTTTATATAAAACTGGGATTTTTTGTTTTAGTTTTATTTTCTACTTGATTCAGAACACAATCCCCAAATGCCTCGTTCTCCAGAGTTTCAAATGTGTTGTCTGAATGGAGAGCTAGAAAAATATATTTCCTTCTAATCCAGGGACAATAGCTCTTTGTCATTATTATATACTTTATGGACTTCTATTAACTTATAACAGAAACCATGGGAAAACCATTATCTTTAACTTATAAGGCAATGATTCTGTGTGACAGTAATAGTATTTTCTTATTTTATTCCTATTCAACAGTATGTGTGTGTATGAAAGAAATAGATTTTGTTTTAGTTTAACTGGTTTTAAATGCCTATTCTTTTGTTTTTCAAAGACAGTTTAATTTTGATATAACATAGTTCATGACTCTAATGTATTAATGTGGGTTGTTTTCTGTTTATGGTTAGTATAAATCCCTGCTGTTAACATTCAATCTTATTTATAATTTATTTTAAATTTCTGCCAGGGGCAATCTTGGTTTTCAACATCTATCAAATGAAACATTTAACTCTCATGAGTCACAATATTAATTCGACCCACTGTGCAAATTATAAACTACTTAATTCAATTCTCATGAAATTTAGCATTTCCATGTGATTCAGGTGGAAAGTCAATTTTCTTGCATTATTGAATACCTTGACTTATAAATAAGAGAAACTTTAAAATGGCAATGTGAGTTTGAGCTTCTTAAGATGTTATCTGTGTACATACATTCCCTTCTCTGATCAAAGCTTTTACCCTAGTTCTTAGAAATAGTATATCTGTAATTTCATTAGACACTTCAAAACACTTCAGGATGCAAGCATTTTTCAGTATCTAATTTAGCTAGAACTGCAAATGAGTCCTATTTGTTTTTCAGGTTGGTTTTATTTCATTAAGTTAGAATTACTTGTTTTCTAATTACATGTAGAAATAAATAGCCTTCTCACAGGCTAATGAAAAAAATCACTCTCAACGTTATTCCAAATTTATTTGGCTGACAGAAAGAAAGTAATCTCTCACTCATCATTACCAGAAGTTCTCTTAATCAACACAATAAAAAATGTTGGTTTGAATTTCCCCAAATGAGTCAAAATCAACCAATTTTGAAGAGTAAAACAGAAAAAATCAGTGGATACATCATTTAAAAAGAGATTTGAGTAGTATTCCATTGTACAGGGTGGGAAAGTGGTTTACAGTTGTGAGTATGCAAAACACAGTTTATTCTTGTATTTATTAATTATGTTATTATTTTCCATATAAATAATTGTAAACCTACTTTTGCCCCAACCTATGTAAATACACCACATCTTACCCAGACAAAAAATAAGAAATATAGCCATTTGTGACAACAAAGATACATATTGAGGATATTGTGCTAATTGAAATAAATCAGATGAAAAAGGACAAAAATCTATGTGATTTCTCTCATACATGAAATCTATAATAATAAAAGCATAATATGCTAATTAGACTGGCTATCCTTCCAGACATCCTTCGGGACAACCTTTGGGACAAAGCTGGGGATGCAAGGGAAGCCCGTGTCTCAGGTGCTGGCAGCCAGGGAAAGGAAGGCCTACTCTTACACAAATTCCGTGCATGGACCTCTAGTATAAAATAAAAAGTAACAATAGTTTTAAAAACATTTAAAAAAGATTTGAACCTGAGAGAAAAATGTTTTGTTTATAATGCACACTCATTTTAGAAGAGTTCTTCACTTAAAAAAAAATCTAAGCTCCCTAACTTTAAAATTATTGTGCACTTCTACAATAAAAGAAAACTTCTTCCTGAGAGATAAAAGTCTAATTCTAAGCTTGAATAGAAAAACAAAACACAAGCAACAAGAAAACCAAACCAGACACACACAGAGAGATACTCTTACAGATAATAAAAAAAAAAAAACTATGACTTTCTAAGAACTATAATTTTGTTTCATTTATTAAGCTTAGCTGGAATTTATCAAGTACTTACTATGTGCCCATAACTATGCTGGTACTTGTTTCTACACTATTTCATTGAGCCCTCAAACAATCCTCTCCTCCAGGATAATGACATTATTTTATTATACTTTTATGTGGGCGAATTTAAAATACAACTAAAACCATCAACACAGCTAGATTTGAAGTTAGACTGGACATGATCAGATTTGCTATACATTTATTAAACTTTCCATGGGTTGCACAACATCAGGTAGTTATTCAACACTAGGTGGACACCGTGGGACACCACTCATCTCCTTCCTTCAGGACCTTGGCACTCACTCATTTCCCCAGTTGCTGGGCCTGTTGGCTACTGGCAGCTCACGGCTGAGTCCCTCTATAGTTGAGTGCTCCTCCCAAATTTGTCCCTAGATCCACTGCTTTGTCATGGTGAGAGTCTAGCCTCAATGCAGGCCCTCTTAGAAGGACCATCCCTTATCCAAAGCTCCTAGGGATTATCTGAGACCCCTGGAGTATCTTCATGGCAGATCCCTTTCTCCCTCTATTTAATCTTGCTTCCCTCCCTTCCTTATGCATGCCTTTGATAGACATAACCAATGAAAGAATCAGTGAGTTTGAAGATTTGTTAGTAGAAACTTCTCAATTTGAATTATGAAGAGAAACAATAATGAAAAAATGTAAATTGCAAATTCTAGGACAACCACTAAAGATGGAAAAGAAGTATGTTTCCCTATTGCCTGCACAAGGAGCAAAGCCCAGTCGACTTTTCTCACCGGTGAGCAGATCAAAAGGCACCCTATTCCTTGAGTACTCTCACAATTTTGGGCCAACGATTTTAACAAGCAAATAACCATGGGCCTATCTGGTGAATCTTGATGGCTTTTGCACTGTATGTGGAGACTTCCTTTAGACTGTTGGGTGCACCTGGCTAAGCAACCATCAGCAAATCTATGATACCACAGAATGATATTAGACCTCCTTAGAACTTGTTTCTAAATGCAAAGCCCCTGAACAGTGGAATAATGCCAAATAATCCAGTCTGGGGGAAAAAAAATCTTTAAACATTCTATCCTTTCAAAGATTTGTGAATCAACTGTTGTAAATTTAAGCAGAAGGAGGACTGGTTGACTTGTTGAACATGCAGATAGTTTTCAGCCTTCAAAGAACGCATTTACTGACTGAAAACATTTCATCCTGGCTCTTTGCCATATTTTACCTGAGGTGTAGTGTATAGAAGTAAATGCTCTGAAAGATAAAGACATTGTTTTCTAACTGGCATTGCCAGTTATTTGTGTCCCTAATAAAAGATTCCATCAGTAGACTGTTCTGATTTCAATTTGGCTAGGCCACTCTTTTGCAGCCTCAACTATGAGCTTGCCCGGAGGAAAGAAATACTTTGTGTGGCTTCACCATGTTGCTGTATGACCTCATTGTTCAGCCTGAGGATCAAAATGTTGCTGAGTATACACAATTTTATTACAAGGGAGAGTTAATGAGAAATGTAACACGTTCTGCAGAAACATATAAAAAATAAAACATTAATGGTACAATCTTCAGATACTGCTTGTACTTGGGATTCTGTTTGATGTCAAGTATTAAGAAGAGCTTGAAGAATCTAGTGATCTTGGGTATCCTTTAATGATTAAAACAAAACTGACAAACGAGATTAAAAGATAGAGCATTTCAACAATTGGAATGTATAAAAGACAAATAGACATTCCAGAATTGAAAATATACTGTCTGAAGTTAAAAACCCATTTGATGTGTTTAAGGGTACACTGTAGTATTTGGAGCAATGTTTGGAGTAAGAAACTAAAAAAAAAAATCCACTAGCACAAACATGGAGGGGTGAACACCTCTCCTTCATATCCCATGACAAAAGGCATAGAGGAATGAGTGCATTTTCTTAGAGATATCTGACCTTCATTATATTAGTGATACAGAAGTTATAGGTACTGCTTATTTCTTTTAGTCTATACAGTGTATGAAGTTGTCTCTAGATATCATAAATATCTGTGTGGTCCTTGAATATTCATGCCTACATTCAGGCAGAAACCTCCAACACTGAAACTACTTACTATTCTTTCCAAACAAGTTAAATCCAATCTGTCTATGTCTATATCTATTTCTATATATTCATTCCCAATTATCTCTATCTATATAGCTATAGCCTTGAGCTTGGTCTTTCTTGTGACAATCATTGTTTTGACTCTGGTGTTACAAAATAAAATTAACTCAATTTAATTATTTTACCCTATAGAAGTAGATGGAAGTTATTCAGTGATTACAATCTTTACACATCATAATTTAGGAACAGAATATTATTTCTTCTCTCTCTCTCTCTCTCTCTCTCTCTCTCTCTCTCTCTCTCTCTCTTGTCTTGCTCTCTTATGCACATGCACACACAGAAACACTCATGATCATCACTTCATCATTATGATTATTTCTACCACATTAAGTAAATCCGCAATAGTAGAAAAATCCAAATGTGAGAATTATCTGCCATGGAAAAGGATATTTGTAATGCAAATATGTTTATCTTATTGCAGGATCTACACATTTTCATTTTCTCATGCTATCACCATAGCCCATTTCCATAAGTAATTAAGAGCAAACTATCTAGGGTGGTGAAATTATTAAATATTATCTGCATACTTTATTAAGTTGTCTTTCCCACATTTTTGACAGATTTGGGACAATTCAGTGAGTCACCAAGTTAGACAAATTTTTATCACTTCATATGAATAATCTTATAAATAATACCTTGAAAGTTTATGGTATTTTATAGCTTTTTGAAAATTTCATATACATTGTTCCAACTATAGTAACCGATTATTTCACTGAGTTGATCTGAGCAACTTAACCAAACCAGGTGAACAAAGCCTTTGTTATTCAACTAGAAACACAGTTAGTGATAGAAATTAATGTTATTTATTCTGCAAACCCAGACAGTGTAACTATATATCTTTCATCAGCCCAAATAATTAGTTGCTGTAATGATTGGACAATCCAGAATTTTATTCAAAGTTCCTTCCTCACTCTTACTGACAATTTTTCACGGAGACACAATCCCATCATTGACACAAATTTTAGAATTCCCAACTCTAATTCTGTGTGCAAAAACTAAATTAGCAGTTTCCACACCATTTTAAGCTTTGAGCCTTATTTAAAATTGGGAACACAACATGGCAATATTTTTAAAGATCAGTCATAATGCTTATGTGGACAAAGAACTAAACAGATCTCTTATTTCTATGCAACTAAGAAGTATCTCAAAGATTCTTCTACCCTTTTCTGATTTTAGCCTAATTCATGTTTGTCTCTTTAAAGTATTATAAGTTTAAACTAGTGAAAAAATATATCCAAGAAATAATCAGTGAATATAAATTAGAACAATAAAGAGTAGATGAGGTAGTAATAAATAGTTTAAATTTATCACTAAGAAAGCATAAATAGTGGTGCAATTCACCAAGATTATTAATTACTTCTAAAGGCAAAATAATAAATGTGTTTGAAATTCTACTGATACAAGACTTATGAAGCTGTAATGCTTGATTCAACCATTCATTCATTCATTCATTCATTCAACAAATACTGGCCTCTGATTTCATCCTAAATTAAAATACTATACTCGGGATTGAGGTGATAGAAAGATGCATGGAACTTGGTTCCTGGCTGCAGTCGAAGGTAGTTTAAAGCACAAAGGGTAATTTGAAATACGATGGGCAGACTTTATATGAATGAAAGAGAACAAGTCAAAATAATGTAGTCAGTATAATTAGCTTGACTCTGAAAGCTTGTTTTGGAAGACATTTCTAAAAATTATACATTTTTAAAAAATCATCTTACAGACATACAGGTCTACAAATGCTTTTGTTCTTCTAGAACTCATCTTAATAACTTATACCCTAATTTTTCATGCCCTGCTCCATTCTATGACATTTGGAAGAGAAGAGCTGCTTTTAATTATTTTTATCTTCCTTTGGCTCATCCTGATGGTTAGCACATCATCATTTAGAGTGTAAAGTCAGGCACAGCAGATAGTCCATGAGCAGGTGCTCAACAATAACTTTAATAAATGATGCTAAAATTCTAAGGATTCAAGCCTACTTGGCTGATACAGAATAAAGGAGAGAAGAACTTGAGTTTTAATCTTTAATGGTACAGAATGAAGTCATGGATAGTGTGGGTGATCAACTAGCAGCAGAGATGGTTAGTGATTTTTTGTTTGTTTGTTTCCTCAGAATATCTGATCATTAAAAGAACAGAGCAAGTTCCTTGTGTGAGGGCTGGTTATTGAGAATCTGGTACCCTAGTGTCACAGAAGGAGTTATTAAAGAATTACAGACCAATCTCTTTTTTTTGCTATTGTAAGTGGTTTCCACGTGAGAAGTTAATAACTTCCCTTGCCAGGTCATAAATTCAAATAGATTCACATTTAATATCTATAACATAGGAAGTTTAACTTCCATCATACAGTATTTACTGGTTCAATATCATACACCCATAAAGTAGAGAAAATCCTTCTCTCCAGCATGTCCATTATGGTATGAGGATTATTAAAGCTCACTAAGCTTTTACATTGTTTAAAAATACATTTTGGAAATGAAGTCAGCAACAGTGTCTCCCTCCTCCTCCTCCCCCTACTCCTCCTCCTCCTCCTCCTCCTCCTCCTCCTCCTCCTCCTCCAACTCCTCCTCTTCTTCTTCTTCTTCTTCTTCTTCTTCTTCTTCTTCTTCTTCTTCTTCTTCTTCTTCTTCTTCTCTCTCTCTCTCTCTCTCTCTCTCTCTCTCTCTCTCTCTTTTTCTCTCTTCCCTCCCCTCTCCTCCATCTTTCCTTTCTTGCTTTCTTTCTCCTTTCTTCTTTATTTTGAAATATGACATAAAATAGAAAGGTAGGGAAAATAGTATTGTGAAAATTATGGCAAACACTAATCAACTTTTTTTCCCCAGAAAAGCAGATTGTAAAGTCATTATTTAAAAGTCATCATTGTTAAGGCCACGCATATTTATCTTTTCTAATAATGTCTGTTATATTAGTAATACTTAAAGACTGGATTATGTTTTTATTGATTTCAGATTAGAAGGGAAAAGGAGAGAGAGACAGAAACATCAATGATGAGAGAGAATCATTGATCGCCTGCCTCCTGCACGCCCCCTACTGGGGATGGAGCCTGCAACCCAGGCATGTGCCCTTGACTGGAATCAAATCCGGAACCCTTCAGTCCCAGGCCAATATTCTATCCAGCTAGGGCTGGATTATGTAATTAATATAGATAAAATTTCTGACAGAGAGAGAAAAATAAATAGCGGTGAAAATCATATCTGCTATAAATATATTACTTTCATTTGTATCATATTATGAGCAAATCTCTATATTTTTTAATGAAATTTTCTTTATATATTCCATTTGTGAAGAGAAATACATCAACCTCACCAAGGTTGAGAAGTATGCTTTGAACAGCAGCAAAGTAATTATTTCCCTCCTTGAAATCAGCTCTCCTTAGGGAAACCACAAAACCTCAAATTAAAAAGCTGAAAGAGGCAGCTTGGTTTTATAGTTTCCATAGGGATACAGCTATATTTAAAAAATTCAGCTAACTACAGGGGAAAGTCCTAGACCAGAAACAGAACGCACCTAACAAAGGCATGTTAAAGAACAACATTGGAAATCAATTGCTTTAACAGATATTTAATGGTACATAAAAACAAAAAATCCATCTGTATAAGTTTTCTAGGACTGCAAAACAAAATGCCAGAGACTCAGTGGCTTAACAACAGAAATATTTTTTCTCACAGTTCTATAAGCTGAACGTGCAAGATCAAGGTGCTGGGATGACTGGGTTCTTCTGAGGCCTCTCTTCTTGGCTTGCAGAGGGCCAGCCCCGGGCTGCTTCTTCACAGGATCCTTCCTTTGTGGGACCCCCTGATGGTTCCGCCTCTTCTGACAAGGAATCTACTCATATTGGATTAGGCTTCCACCTTAATGGCTTCATATTAACTTAAATACCTCTTTTAAAGACCTTATTTCAAAAGTACGTTATATCTCAGGTACTAGGGGGAGTATTTATAAGGGACACAATTCAGCTTGCAACACCTTCTTCCCCAAAAGACAAGAGAGAGCTTTTATAATGAATCGTTTGACACTAAGTCTTTTTAAATTTTATTTCTAACTCCCAATTAGCAACTCTCTAGATTTAAAAGAAGTCTAAAAATAAGGTTTTAAAAATCTTTATAAGCTTTCTAAGAGCATTCAAAAAAAGGCAGGTGCTATATAGGAAAGTGAACCTCAACAGCTGTAGATTTGAGAGGTACTTTGCTCTGGTGATTGGGGGCCATTTTCTATGCAATAAATAGAATGATTCAGTGATTTAAAGAAAAGCCTATAGAAATGTTAAGAAAGGGTAAGTACTAAAACTGTCATTGCCTCCTCAGCATGCACTGTACCCCTCTGTATTGCATAGCAGACAAGCACTATGGAGGACTCATTCCACCCAGGAGAGAATTTCCATGAGGTCCAATCCAATGCCGACCCCTGTCTTCCAATCTGCATATACAGGATTTGTGTCCAGTTACAGTGACTATTTCAGAAATTGACTCATGATAAGTTGGTCTAAGCAGAATGAAGCCTAGGAATTTTTTTTAAGTTCTAATTGGCTTTATTAAGTCATTCATGAATTGGGCAGCATCCCATCTGGCAAATAGAAGAGTGCTCCCAGAGTTTCTGACTACTGAGAAAAGAAGTTCTCTTTCTGTCTGGATAATATGGAGCATGGAAGTAATACCTGCAATTGCAGGAGCCGTTTTGCAATCATGAATAAAGTGAATCTAAGAATGAAGATTTTTGTGAAAGAATAAAGAGCTGACAGAATTATAAAGACATTGAGTTAGACTTGGTCAGAGTATTCCACTCCTGACTGTTAAATTATGTAAGTTAATAAATTTATTCTACTTTTAAAGAGAGCTTAAGACATTGATTGTGATTTATAACCAATACCATCTTTACTAATATTCTTTATAATTTCAAACTAACAACCTAACTATTGTCTTGTTTGCCTTTTTACTACTGCTATAATCCAAAAATTCCTATACTTAAAAAAATAAAATAAAACTTGGCTAGATAATTGTGGCTGTATAGACAATTAAGGGAATAAGAACTGAAAACTTGGAATTAACAGTGGGTCACTGTTTGGGGAAATGATTTCTCTACCCTGTGCCCTTGTATTTCTTTCACTTTTGCTAATATTCAACTCCAAGAAGCATGCTAAATATTATTAAAGTGGTAATTAAACAGTATTTTGAGCTCTGATTTAGAGAGTAACATAAAGTACATCATTAGTATGTGGAAGCAAATATTGTGACAAATAAGATTAATCATTGGATTGAAAATGTAGGGGTGGGGTCAGAAGTGAGTGTCCTCAGAATGAGTGGCCCTGGCATGCAGATAAAACCCAACAAACTCAGGAAGAGATTTTTTTTGTTTTTGTTTTGTTTTACCTCCCATTTTCTTTTAAAGAGATTCCAAAAGAAAAATCTGCTTCAGGAAGGGAACCTTAGCAAGGTCATCTTAAGCCCTTTTACCCTAGCATTACACAGGAAGGACCCAAGGAGGGGCCTGATAACTAGATACCCACCCCTTGCTTCCACCTGTCCCACTGAAATCCAAGATTCCATCCCCCCCTCCTTTCTCTTTTGTCCAAAATGACATACATACCCAATTTTCCCTCACCATCTTTGGGATTTTCATGCTTCTATGAAATCCCTGTGTGTGTGCATTAAAATTTGATTTCCCCCCTGTTAATCTGCTATATCTTGTTTGAATTATTCAACCAGCAAGAAGAACAGAAGGGGCAGGAAGAAAGTTTCCCCAGCCCAACAAAAGCATCTATGCCACCTTCTCCCTTTACTCACATTAAAAACTGGTCATGAAATAAGGTTAATGAGGTGGAAACATTCAGTTTGATAATTAAATCCAGAGACAAAAGATAAATGTAGCAGCTCCCCCTCCAGGAAAATAAGAATTCAATCATTTCATTTCCAGATTGAGATGATTTTTGGCCATGAATAGTGAAACAATTATTTCTGAAAGGGACAGGAAATTAAGTCTATGGCACATAGAAATAAAGACATTTTTTTAATGAAAGCTGTGATTCTGGCATTTATAATGGAAAACTCTAAAGAAAATGAAAAAGTGAGATCTGAGAAATGGTGATAAATGGGGGACCTCAGGAGGCAGTATTTCCCAGTATTCCCACATTCTCATTTGACAAGTTATTATTTCTGTCTTGTCTGAGTGAAAGCCTTTGCAGGGATCTGAGATATAGTGGTCATTATCAGGGTACAGACAGCTTCCTAGTGGAAACATGCCTTTTGTATTTTCTTAGCCTAACTCAGTCTGCTTTCTCTGACTTTTTAGGATATTTCTCCATTTAATTCCTAGGTAGAAGTTTGGAAAGTGCTCATAATTTTCTCACATTATCTAGGTTATAAGGAATCCTACACACTTTTAAAAAAAGTGATGCTAAGTCAGTTTTTCTAGTATGCCCAGAATAGAGATTAATGCAAGGCATCAATCAACGCCTAATGCTCATGAAGCTGTGCCCTCTGAGAGAGAGTACATCCAGGATTAGTTGTGAAAAATCAAGTCTCAGATGGTCTGATTCACTGCTTTTCAATAATTTTTTACATGTATTTACAGAATTTGGACTCTTTTCCTACCAATTACCTACAACAGTTAATACTCCCCTCTCCAATTTTGAGATATAGTTGACATATTCCATTGGATAAGTTTTAGGTGTACAACATAATCATTTGATATATATGCATGTATTGAGAAATGATTACCAAAAAAAAAAAAGGTTAAAAGGTTAACACATCAATCACCTCACATAGTTACAAGATATTTTGTAGTGCGAACTTTAAAGATCTACTTTCTTAGCAACTTTATATACAATATACAAATGTACTTTACAGTTAAATGGTTGTACAACTTTGTATACAAATATACAATACAGTTAAATGGATGTAACCTAGTTTGATATCCACTTTATAGATTGGGAAAATGGTAGGCTTGATCTAAGGCACTCATTCTTTTTTAATGTGAAGAATTAATGACATGTCTATCATACCTGAAATTGCTGTGTCCATTTAGTGCAGTTCCTAACCAGATTCCTGCAGTTTTCCCAGAAGGTACCCAGATGCAGGTTGCCTGTCCTCTGTGAGGCAAAGCTCAGCTTTCACTGAACCGTGCATGTGGAAATAAAACACTTTCATATTATACTCTTCAGGTATTGCTTTGAATGCACTTTTACCAACATTCTTCTGGAAGGCAATAATTCCCTATTTACAACTCTATCAATTGAATGGACAGTATTATTATATTAGATTATTTGTACTTGGCAAAGTCATGCAGCAAATCTTGGCTGAAAAGGACAATACCTAGTGACTCAGGGTGCCATGATCCTAAGTAGAAAGGCACATAGACAAGTCCCAGTGGAATCCTGTCATCTGAAATGGCAGTGGTTAGAGAGCACATTGCCGCAGGACATTTATGAAAGTATAATTGTCCAGAATTATTCAGCCCCGCTCCATTGATTGATTGATTTAAGAAAAACTTACATGCGGCACCACTCCCTTTCCCCTTTCCCCCCACAGGCACGCACCTCCTAAACTCTCAGGGACCTTATGAGACTTGCAACTAGGGGAGCAATGGGCAGTGGCAGCTGGTCCTGGGCTCACCCCCTGATGTCTT
Source organism: Cnephaeus nilssonii (assembly GCF_951640355.1). NCBI lineage: Eukaryota > Metazoa > Chordata > Mammalia > Chiroptera > Vespertilionidae > Cnephaeus > Cnephaeus nilssonii. The sequence continues at coordinate 47,066,060 of NC_137080.1, forward strand.
TTCTCTGACTTCCCAATGAACCAAAGCAGCTCAGCCTGGGCTCTCCCATTGCTTCTTCTGTGATAAGCCCTTTCTTGTTTCACTGTCCCCAGCTTTAATAAACATACCCTCATAGTTGCCTGGACTTATGTTGTGAAATTTTTCCTACACGAGGTCAAGAACCTGCACACGACTGGTTGGCCCTAGGCAGACCTGCTCATGGCAGTTCCCCTGTCTGTTAATGAGAGGAGAATAGTGGATCTGTATATAATAAAATTCTGCTCATAGCTTTGTGTAACAGGTCTCTTGAGAATTTAGGGGAGTTTTGTTCTGCATAAGTATGGCAAGTGAACTAGCATATGGATATGCTGTGAGGCCATTTACAGCACCCTGAATCAAGTAGGAAGGCAAGACTGATGTCTTTACCTGATAAAATCTTTAAGGAGGGCGAGTCTCTGCATGTGGTCTGATAGCAGGCAAAAAATTTCACTTCATTTTGGGCAGCAAAGACAAGAAAGGAAGGTACAATTTCATCTGTTCTCTTTGATAGATTTCCCTTTCTCTCTGTTAAAATAAGATGATCTTCTTCAGACATTGAAATATATTTTTTGGGGGAAAGTCCCAATTTCTATTATACACACTCTACAATAGCCTGACCCATGGATTGAGGCTTATCTTGAAATAGAAGTTACCCTAAGGATAATTCACTATTAAGTTTTTTTCAAAGCATTTAAGCCTCAAGGAAACAGAGCTCTCCTCACTTTCTTTTGAAATCTAAATTTAACATCTATTCTAGCCTTCAAATGACTTTAGGTTAAAACACTCTCTTCCTATTATCACGTCTGCTGACTTTGGAAATCACATATTCAAAATACCAGTGAGGCTTCTATTTGCTATCTGCAAATCTAAATTATGGAATCACACTTTTCCTTGTGTAGTGGCACTGATGAAGATAGTAAGAGAGCTGATATCAGTGGCAGAGCTCAGATCTCAAGATGAATTAAGTATCTTGCTACTATAAAACATCAAAATCTAAAAGAGGAACTAAGTGGGAGTTGTTCAAATATTATGTTGCTTCTTACCCTTAATCCCAGGGAACTGCATGCGGCCTTTGTTATTATTGTACTAAGCCAACTCCAAAAGCTCAGGTATAGAAAGGTTATAACTGTTCACATAACTGGGATATTCTGGAAAGAGGTGGACAAGTCTTCCTCCTGTGAGCTGCCACCGGAATGCAGCTTGATGCTCAGTGGCACACGGATTAGGTGCTACTGCTGAGCTGTTGAACTAGCATCCCGTCCTTCAATCCATCTTCCACACTGCTGCTAGAAAAAATATCGTCTAGCACAGCTCTTGCTCTGTCTTTCCCCTCCTCGAAATCCTCTATGCTTCATCCAAGTCCGATGATGACAGCCCATGTCAGGCATCCAAAGAGCTCCACCATCTAGTGCCTACTTGCCCACTGCTCTCTTTCACACACTGTAGGGACTGGGGTGAAAAGAAGTACACCTTCTTCACCTGGCTTTTCTTCTCATTGCTCTCTTTTGGGAATGCTGAGCCCTATCCCAAACCTCCCTACTCAATTCCCACACTTGGACAGTCCAGTCCTATCCAAAATGCCCCTTTCTTGCCTGGCCGCTATGGCTCAGTTGGTTGAGCACCGACCCATGCACCAAAATGCCCCTTTCTTTGCAATGACTTCTTGATCCCTGATGGCTTCTTCTCTTGAATTCTCATGGAACTTTATCTGATAGTCTCAAATCTCCTATATTGTGATAATTATTGGATATGTCTTACTTAAAAGAACCAAGGCCCAGGTGCACAGAGATTATCTTTTGCTCTAGAAGAATAATTATTAAAAATTTGGCACTTGATTTACTTTTGATGGGGGACTCACAGCTGGATTTTTGCTTCTTCTTCTTCTTCTTTTTAAGTAATGTCCATATTACAATAAACTTTATTCTTGGCTTTGCTGATGAGAGTGAATAATTGAATTTTGCTTGATGTTGATAATATGGATCTCACTTGAGGCAACTGACTTTTTGCTATTTAATGAAATGAGTATACTTTTTCAAGAAGGGTTATAATGAGAAAATATTTCTTTGAGGCATTAAAATATTTGCCCATTTTGAGTTATAAGTCCTGGGGGTGGGGAGGTAAACTTTAAACCAATATTTCTATTTTATCCCCCAAATATTTCATTTTGGTTTCCAAATAGACTTTTTATCTGTCTTAAACTCGGACATCTAAGTCATCTAAATTGGTAATCATGTTGCTCATTAAAACCAATGAACTCTAGCAGAATTAAATTCAATTTAGCAAAAATGCATGGAGTACACTGTGTAAGCTGATGATAGGGAATTATACAGTGAAAGTGGTCTATTTGCTTAAGTAGCCCAAGTTTTAAGCCAGAGTGCTATAAATGCAGTTGGAGAACATTTTGTCGAAATTTGTGTGCATATACAGAGTCAGAAAAGACACTGGATTTGTTTAAATTTTCATTGACTTACACCACTATATGAGTCATCTTAAAATTTTTCTTATTTTAATGTCTTTTCAGCTCTATTACAAAATATTTACCCGTAGCAATATGCACCTTGGGCAATACAAAATTGTTACAGCTGGAGCTTCCCCAAGGCCCCTCCAGGCTTTGGATTGTTTCACTGTCCTCATAGGGTCAATGACGCTTTCAAGAACCCAGGAGCAACAGCCTTCACAGCACGTTTCCAAGGCTTGACAAGTTATGCCATGTAATTTTTATTAAAAGCAAAACTGTAACATTTTAACAAGCCAAACGTGAGAATCTGTTCTTCATGTAGTGAACATTCATGCATTATCCAGCTCAGTAATGGGACTTGTTTGATGAATATTTATTCATGTTTTGATGGTTTTATTTTTTTAAAAGTTATCTTTATTGTTGAAAGTATTACAGATGTCCCCTTTGCTTTTTTATTGTTGTTTTTTCCCCATTGACCCCCTCTGTACACCCATCCCTCCCAAGTCTTCACTACTCTATTGTCTGGGTCCATGGGCTGTGCATACATGCATATAAGTTCCCCCCAGTTACTCTCTCCTCCCCCTACACCTCTCCCCCCACCTTCCCTCTGAAATTCATGTCTATTCCATGGTTCTATGTCTCTGAATCTATTTTGTTCATCAGTTTATTTTGTTCATCAGATTCCACATATGAGTGAGATCATGTGATACTTGTCTTTTTGTGACTGGCTTATTTCTCTTAGCATAATATTCTCCAGGTCCCACCATGCTGTTGCAAATGGTAAGAGTTCCTTCTTTTTTACTGATGCATAGTATTCCATGGTGTAAATGTACCACAGCTTTTTTATTTTTTCTCTTTTCTTTTTATTTTTTTATTTATTTTTTAATTTCTTTATTGATTACGGTGTTACATATGTGTCCTTATTCCCCCATTTACCACCTTACTCCCCCCCATGCCCTCACCCCCCTGTTGTCTGTACCACAGCTTCTTTATTCACTCATCTGCTGATGGGCACTTGAGTTGTCTCCAGCTCTTAGCTATTGTAAATTGCCCTGCTCCTTGATGGTGGTTGTGACGGTCTTCTATCCTTCAAGTTCTCCAAAGTTCTATGGAGCTCTTACAATGACATCATTTCGGAGATAGGAGGGGCTTAGTGCTCTATCTGGCCCTGATTTCCCATTCTCTGGGTAAGAATCTGAGACCTAGAGTGGTAAACTTCATTGCCCAAGGTCATTTAGTAATTTACTGTCACTACAACCTAAATTTTCACATTGTTAGCTTAGTGATTAGAGTTAGTCTGTGATTATAAGCAGTTAGAATTATAGATATCATCTTTGTGAAGTATGTGATGAGTAAAAAAAAAAATTTTATTGGACTGGCCTTTAATTAATTGCACATGTACCGCCTTGCTTCAGCACCTTTTCCCCAACATTAATGTGTCTTTTGAAGGCTTCTCTTTGTAGTTGTCTCAAAAACTAATTTTCCCTTCGGTGCTCTTTATCTCACGTTCAGTGGCTCTTTTGCCTTTATTTCTGATGTGAAACCATATCAAATGTACTTTTTCCCCCAAAATATTAGCTATATTTCAGCCCATGAACACCTTTTATCTAGCATGGCTGTGATGTCTTCAAAGAATTCCTGCCGATTAGTTATGCAAGCCTGAATCCATCATGGCCAGCCATCAAATGATGTTTCAGCACTTTGTATGAAATGACTGTTTGACCATCCCCCTGGGGTATTCATCAGTTCAATTACAAAAGGAAGGATGGAAAATGAGGACATCTTCACTCTGGGTGCAAATATTCACATTGCTTTTAGACATATAAGGAAGGCTTATGTCTGTCTTTAGGTTTCAGATCTACAACTATATCCTTCCTGAAATTTAGTTTCTCCCAGAAAATACACAAATACTTGTAGCATTTCTATATCCCACAGTTACTTATCCTTTTATTTTACTTTATTATAAAGATGAGGATAATAGGTTCTTTTACAAGCTAGGAGAAAAGATTGTGCTACTCTGATATTAGATAAGAAATAAAAAAGGGAGAGTTGCTTTATCTTGTATGTGAGAAGGTAATTGTATTTGTACTGATTGTTACTCTCTGCCCTGTGAATTCTTTGCTCTCTATTTAATTTCTGAAAGAAAAGCATTTGCTTGCATGGTATTTTATATTTCATTATGAAATAATAAGATAGCTAAAGCAAGCTTGATTAAATTACAGTTATCTAAAGATAGAGAATTTTCTGTTCCAAATTTAGTATAGTACAATAGGGCTTGTCAATGAACAGCAATAAAGCCATGGATGGAGCAGACCCATGAGTATATTTAGCACGCTTTGAAATAAATTTAAAATTCATTTTATCATTTTATAATAAAACAAAACTTTCACCAAGTAGTAACATTATTTTATGGTAACAGGGAAAAGAATGAGAAGGTACATAAAATAGATATTTAGAGAAACCCCTTTGCCTTCTTTCTGTGATGAATTGGCAGTCCAGAATTAATTTATTCCTCTTTAAATGTGTATTTTCAAAGGAGAAAAAGCAAGGAATATTAGCATATGCACGATGCATCAAGAGAGCTTCTTCTTCTTCTTCTTTTTTTTTTTTTTTTTTTACTCTTATCAAATTATACTATTCTTAGGAAGTACTGTTTAGGAATTTATTTATTTATTTTGTTGGGGTGGATTCTCTTTTAGGATTTCTTTGCCTTATAATTAACTATAGTTGAGCAATTAAGTATAGGCTTTAAACTGGGTGATAAAGATAAGGAGCCCTTGTTACCATTATAACTAGGTAGCCAATATTAGAATAGGAAGAGAGCAAAGGGAAGGCCAGACATCATAAGCACCTGGGCACCTTCACTGGGGAAAGCTGTAGTGTCACACTCCCCAGGGAACTGTTGGTGCATTCCCTGCAAATCACTGGGGGACGGGGTCCAACGAGGGGGAAGATGGGTGCATGCGCAGTGATGTCCGGGTGACATAAGGAAGGTGCTTGTCTGTCAGTCTAATCAGTCTAAACTGAGAAAAAAATAATTGGCTGGAGGGGGTGGAGCCACTGCAAACCCGGGAAATCCTGAAGGATTCATTTGATAAACTCCTACTTAATGCCCAAAGAAGTCGCTTGTCCCTCTTGCTTTGCTCCTGCTTCCTTGCACTCGCTTGTTCTGTGACCCGCGCTAGCCTGCCATGTGACCCCAGGAGCCACATGGCCCATGGCCATGCACATCCTACACTGCAGCTGGAACACAAGCTGAACTAGCCAGACGCTGGACTGGACTATGCTTCCACATAGAGCGGAGATTCTGGGCAGTGGCTTTAATACCAGCTCTGCTGAAGACAAAATGGGGCTTACTCCTTGGCAAGACGGTGGAAATGGGACCCTGAAGGGGAACTCCCTTATGTTACCTAGCCAATAAAGCTCATCCTCCAGTGGGGGCCTCAGGAAATTCTTATTCCTGTGGTGCCCCAAGAAGCCCACCTCCACTGCCACAGAAGGGGATGCAGAAGACACCCCACCAATAACACCTTCGTGTTTTTATTTGCAGTTTAAAAATTTGTCTTTTCGTGTTTAAATTAGAGCCACATTTTATTTTAGATTTGTATGTAGGAGGTAACTAGCATCATTAATAAGTCATTTCCAATGTTAATTACATACTAAATAATAAAGTGCATAAAAAGTTTATTGAGATTTCTACAAACCAATAGAGTGATGGGATGCAAATAAAAAAAAGAAATTGGAATTGTCTTTGAATCTATTATGTATTTAAAATATAATTTGAACCTACGTAAGAAGTACCATGTTAGGCCACTTAGAGAAGCGTGCAAAATTGTATGCTCTACACCATCCATTTAGAAGCTCACATCTCATGAAATAAGGCAGATCATTTCTCTTCTGTGCAGAATCAACCTGTTTTCAAGCTCACTTTGATTAAAAATCCAATCTTACAATGACCCTATAATCTACAAGGCTTACCAGAACAGTACCCCTCACATCCTATCCCTGCCACCTCGCTGATGTGCTTTCAAGACAAGCTTTCTCACTGTTGCCCCAACAAGCCAGACACTTGTCTGCCTCAGGGCCTTTGCACATCTGCCTAAAGGCTTTTTTAATATAGTCACAAGAGCAGTTCCTTTACGTCATTTAAATACACTCAAAACTTTCCCCAGTAAGGTCTTTTTTTTTACCACTATGTCTAAAATTAAAACCCATCCCCACTCTTCCTATTCTTCTACATATTTATCTTTCCTAGCATTTATCATTATCATACTATATATTGCAGTTATTTACTTTTTATTTACATTGTCTACTTTCAAATAAATTATAAGATTCTTTATGGTAGGAAATTTTGTTTTCTAAATTCTCTACTGTGTCCCTGGTACATGAAAAACTGCCTGCCATAAAATTGTGTTCAGTAAATATCTGTTTAATGACTGAGTGAGTAATAAGGCAAAAGAATGTGCTCACTAACAGCTATCTACCTAATAAAAGAGTAACATGCTAATTGACTGTACCTTCGCGGTGCCCACCAGCCAATCAGGAGTGAGTATGCAGATTAGCACAACAAAAATGGCTGTTTAATTTGCATACACAGGCGCCAAGCGGCCAGGGGCGGGGCAGAAAGGCAGCTCTGGCCAGAGTGAAGGCAGTGCCGGCAGCCAGGGGAAGGAAGGCCCATTCTTGCACAAATCTTCGTGCATCGGGCCTCTAGTGACATAATAAGAAATTATAAATATTATAAGCAGAGAATGGATACAGTCTTTAAGTTATGGGACTCTACAGATTTGTGTTTTGGAATGGCCTTTAGCAAGGGGAATTCCTTCAATCAGTTTTGTATTTTCTGTGAATGGGTTTATGTAGTTAATAAACTACCGTCTCTCTCCCAATAATGCTGATGATAGAGTGCTGTTATTTCTTTAGATGCTTTTGAAGAGAATCTAGAAATATATCTATTCTTTTCTGAGAGTAATTATGAGAATGCATCTTTAATTGTTATGAATAATTCCACTTTAAAAATATGCAATGTTTGATAATAGATCTCAAATACAAAATTAATTCCTTCCTTTTCTTTTCTAATCAGCCTCCTCCTACTTGGAGTTTTAATAGCTAAAATAACAGAGATCCATCGTGTTTTTAATTTACTTAGAAAGCAAATTTCCTCCTTTATTGCCCTTCCGTAAAAATCTATTTAGCATAAAATAAGAATGGTGTAACATTTCCAGGCAATATTTGATTATGCACAGACTTAAATGTTTCCAATTCTAAGCAATTATTGGAGGGTGCATCTAATGATACCTTCAGCTCTAATTTAGCAATCTGTTTTCCCAGTTCTTTCTATCTGACATATCACACTTTTCTCCTCTCAGTAGAAAAAAAATATATAATAGCCCTGTATAGCATTGATCAAGCAATCTTCCTAAATGAATAACTGCTCTGGAAGCTGCAAACCAATGTCATCATTTGTTCAACTAATTTTAAAAAGTCACTAAGGAAGAAAGAGGATTTAGAAACCAACTTCCCATAACAGTCACCGATAATACAATGAACAGGTTCTTACTGTGTATGTGTATGCATGTGTGCGTACAGCTGAAGCCCCATGTTGTGGAAATATGACCAGGTGAGAGTACTGAAGGAGAGAAGTCTAACCTGGAGACTTGATTTGGAGAGGAAGCGCACACGGATTAAGAGGTACAGTTCCTGGCTTATCTGAGAAGCCTCACCTCTTCACTCACTAAGTCCGGGCATTTGGAGACAGATGAACAACCGGAGTTAGCTGTCTCCAAGCGGAAAATGCAAAGCAGGTGGGGTTGAAGAGGGATGGGAAAGGGGAAATCTGCTTACATTTTTTCACTGATGTCTTTTCATGATCCTCTGTCACATGGTCCCTTCCTCGCTTCTAACAGGGCAATCGTATTGTTCCCACTTACCTTTTTTTGTTAAAAAAAAAGACACACAACTTGGCTATCCTATCTAAAATTTTAATCAACTCACCAGGTTCTTATAGTTTAAAATAATCTTGTTGAACACATACTGCTGGTTCAGCTGCTGCTAATGGCTGTGTGCTCAGCATTGACAGGTACTAAGGATATGGTGCACCTGACGTTTGGAAACTGAAGCATGGGAACTGGTATACTAAAATGCAAGAAGAAAGAAAGAAAGAAAGAAAGAAAGAAAGAAAGAAAGAAAGAAAGAAAGAAAGAAAGAAAGAAAGAAAGAAAGAAAGAAAGAAAGGAAGGAAGGAAGGAAGGAAGGAAGGAAGGAAGGAAGGAAGGAAGGAAGGAAGGAAGGAAGGAAGGAAGAAAGGTAAGAGGGTGGGGAAAGGAAAGGATAGGAAAGAAGAAAGAAAAGAAGGGGAAAAGGGAGGAAGAAAGGAGGGGAAGAAGAGAGGAGAGAAAGGAGGAAGGAAGAAAGGAAAGTGAGAACAATATGACTTACCTGCCTTGGGACCCTTAGGATAATTAAACTAATTATACTAAAATGCTTAGTTTTCCGAGCACATTGTAGCTTCCTGTTTTATTGCCCCTGCTCATTTTCTTCTCTCTGCCTGGAATGCCACATTTTAAGAAACAGTTCCTAAATTACCAGACCTTTCCTGACCACTCTGTGCTGGATGCCTACAACCCTCCCTTCTCTACTCTTTCTATCTTAATGACTGAACTGCACTCGGTAAGTGTTAGTTTGCATGTGTACTTTCCTTCTTGGGCAAAAAACAAAAACAAAAACAAGAACACTCTAGGCAAGGAGCTATAACCTTATGTTCCTGTTTGCCCAGTACCTAGCACAGTGCCTAACATATAATAAATGTTCAATGAATGCGTATTCAATTATTGTCTGTGAAGGAATCCTCAACTTCTCTAAAATTTTCACCCATTTTATACCAAGCTGAGAATTTACACTCAGTATATCATCTCATCCTCATAACAAACTTTTTAGGTAAATGACATTGATATCTACATTTTCCTGATAGGGAACTCAGGTTTAGGGAGGTTAAGTAACTTGTCCAAGGTCATGTAACTACAAGAAAACACAGAGAATTTAGAGAATTTAGTCAGGAGGTAATATAGTAAGGCAAGAACACAGTCTGTGGAGTTAAAATGCTCTTGGCATCAATTCTACCTGTAACATTGACTAGTTATGCCATTTATAGAAAGACCCCAAATTTTTCTAAGATTCAATTTCTCTCTTGCTGAAATGCAGGCAAAATATCTGTTCTGTTAGTATCACAGGGCTTTTATGAGGGCCATATGATATAAGCTATGAGAAAATAAATTTTTATAAGAATATATTTTTTATTGATTTCAGAGAGAGAAAGGAAGAGGGAGAGAGAGATAAAAACATCAATGATGAGCAAGAATCATTGATCGGCTGCCTCCTGTGTGCTCCCTACTGGGCATGTATCCTGACCAGGAATTGAACCCTGAACTCTTGGTATAAGGTTGGATGATCAACCACTGAGCCACACCAATCAGACAGCTATGAAAAAAATTATTTTTAAAATATCATATGTTGCTATAATTTTAAGTTTGTTATTTTGATAAAAACTTTATAACCATATATATTCTCCCCTATAGCTATGCTTTTTCTTAGGTAAAAATAGCATTAAGAAGTAAGTAATAATAATAATGAGGAACCCACATTCAAACATTTTTAGAGATGGAGAGTGCTAATAAGAAAACACTATTCCCTGCTCATAGTATGTATATTTTACTGCACTTTTTGAACATGCTTAAACAAAGTAATGAACAGCCACTTTCTGGTGGCTATTCTTTTCTGTAAAATTTTCTGAATAACCTGAAATATTTACCCCATAATAGACCTGGATCCAGAGAAATGAAGTACTTGGCAGAAGAGGAGTTGGACAAACACAAAAGAGAGTAAAAAGACAGACAGCCTCTGGTCTACGATCAGATTCCTTTAGTTATTCTGTTTGTTAATGATGAACCTTGAAGTAGCTGCTAATCCAAGTGTGTCTTGATACCGATCATTTACCTTCTTGTAGATATTCTGGTATTTGGTCTTTTGTTCACTTTGGCAAAATGAAGCCAGCTTTTCCCTCAGACTAAGGCTTTAGGTCAGATACTGATACAGCCCAGCCCTTTTCTGTTCATTTCTCTTATTTATAACTTGATCATACCTCTTCCCCACCCCACCCCCAAGATAATTTGAGTACTTCTACAAGCACATATTAATCTTGCTTTTAGCATCACTTGTTAATATAAAAGGCCGATGTGCAGATGAATTTAGGAACTCGAAATTTGCCTTGGGATTAGAGAAAATTTTAATGGAACTGATTTATTTTTTTTTTTTTTGCCACCTTCCTACAACCTCTTCCATCTCCGAAATTACTAGTTTTTAAAAGGATTTTATAGCAAAGGCAAGTTTAAGAGCACAATACTCCTGTGTATAAGTGGTTGGCCTTACCCCCAACAGTGCCATTAAAATATCCTTTCACACATATCCATATATTGTTTAGATGTGTTTGTACTAATTAATCCCTACAGGGCCTGGGATATAAAATGGAAGAGAGGTAAGAATTGAATTTGGTGAGCCATATCTAGCAGACAGAGAGAGGAAGGGTATGAGTCATAATCAAGAAAAGCAGCCAAGTCATAGCCAGCTAAATCTGGGAGAAGACAACCGGAATTGGAGAAGCAGTAGCGAATCAGCAGGTCAGGTCTCAGAAAGGACTGGTCGGTCTACCACTGTCAGATTCCCCAGATTTCCTGGGTTCTTAGTTCGTAACATAATGCTAGAGCTCTCTGAAAACTTGGGAGGTAATTAATTCATGCAGCTTCTGTCTCTGCCATCCTACATCCCTACATAAAATGCAAACCCCTGTGAAAATCTGCCTTCTACTTACCTTGATGCCACACTGCTCTGTTACTCACCTTCCTTTCTTTTGACACAAACCCCTGCTTCTCCTCTGTGCCCTCTGGAACCCTCTGCTTTCTTGCGTTAATTTCCTGATTCTCACCTGAGATTCTTTATTTTTCTATAATCAGCGTTGGGAGTCCTTTTTCTTCAATACCCCTTACATTTTACCCTCTACTTTTAGGTAAAATTTTTGATGATCTGACTATTTAGGTAGATTGTATTGTTTTCTTTCATCATCTACTTTTCTGCTCCCTATGTATTTCCAATGACCCCTGAATTCTGTGATATCTGGCTCTCAGTTTTCCTCTTTAAACTAATCCTGCCCTAATTGAGGGCAACCACAGTGTTCATATAGATAAGACATCCAACATTATGGCCACTGGTTACTTAACCATGTCATCTCCAATGACCTCTAACTGTATCCTCCTTCAACCATCATCCTCATAGACAATCACCATGACCTATGCCTTTACTTCTGAAATATTACATCAAATATCCTACATCTCAACTGCTATCTTCCTTACTTCATTGCTTCCACTATCATACTATTGAATTCACTTGAGCTGTAAACTTTCTAATTATGTTGTCCTCCTCTCCTATTCCCTAGTATTTATTCCCATCATCTTACTTAGACTTTATCTCAATTCCTTTAAACTTTGACCCTGGGTCAATCTGTTTTCTCAGATTACTGCATTCAGACAGCATGTTGATCACTTAGAAAATCATGTAATGAAATGGCATGGTGTCATTATAAATTCATTGTCCCTAACTCAACTGTGTCCTCAGCAGCCTGATAAGTCCCTAGCCACTCCTCCGTTCCTCATAGTGCCTCTTTCATAACCCTCAGAACTTCCTAAAACCCCTATAATTTAAACTTCTTTTCATTCTCAGCAGAAAAAAAGCCTTCTACTTTGCATAGAATATAAAATCTAGCAGAGGGGAAATCCTTCAATATTCCTCATTTAAACTTACCACATTATCTGCATATATGTTTATCATTTTCCTTTAGTCACTGAGAAAGATACATCTCTCTAGATCCCATCCCTTCCTGCTTCTTCGAGAATCTAAATTAACCATTGATCCCTTTGCCTTTATATTCAGTGTTTTTCCTATCCACTGGACATCTCCTGCCTTAAATATACAAAAAAAAAGGAAAAATAAAATAATACTCCCTACCTATATCTTTCGTATCACTCTTCTTCCTGCCAAGGTAAACAATTGCTTAGATTTGCTCTCTCTACTCCACACCTCCCATCAAATCTTTTACTCAGTTTTTGCCTTGCTGTTTCACTGAAATTGTGCTGACCTTAATCACTAACAATTGATTTGTTACTAAATTCAATGCACATTGTTTTATATCTATTCCACTTGACCTATTTTGTTGTATTGATAATTACTCCCTCTTTCTTGATCCTTTCTCTACACTTAGGTTCTATGACCCTGCTCACTTACGTCTTCCCACTTGTAGAGTACTTAGTTAATACATTTTGCTTGTTCTTGTTGTGCTCTCTCTATTTCACATTTGGACTATTGTCTTTGAGTGCCTCCATTCGTTCCCATGACTTTACCACCTATTTGCTAGTTTTGCTAGTATCTGGAGCCTGGGTTTTTGTTTGCTTGTTTGTTTGTTTGTTTTCTGGAATTCCATGACTCTTTATCCAACTATACACTGAGAATCTCTTCCTTGATTTTCTACAGGTACTTCAAACTCAACATACATAAAGACAGATTCTCCATTTTATTTCTTCTAATTTCTGATGTTCCTTTTTATGTGCCTCATCCAAAGTAAGTAGACTTCAACATCCACAAGGCAACAAAGCCATAAACTTGATTCACTCTTGTATTCTAATCCCTAACATTCAGCCAATCTTCAAATCCTATCATTTATCTCTAATATATTTTTAATGTATTACTTTCTAGCATGATTATCACTACTTTTGCTACTTTTTGTTGTTGTTGTTCTGATTACTGAAAAAGTTCCCTAAATAGGCCTCTAATCCATCCTTCACATTGCCACCAAAGTGGTCATTCTAAAAGAAAAATTTAGAAAAGTTTCAAACTTTTTAACACAGCATAAAAGATCCTTCATAATTTGGATGCTATTTGCTTCCACAGTCTTACTTCTGCTGATCTCAGGATATTTTTGACAGACATACATTCTAGAGGACTTAAAAAAACCCTTCATATGCTGATGGGAAGAAACTTAGAGGAGTCTGGTAAAGCAACATTTCTGAAATTTATTTGCCCATGGAAAACTTTTTCTTTTTCATAGAAACATTTTTTAAAAGTTCCTTAGAACAAGTAATTTTCCAATTTTGGGGAAATGATCCACAATCTTTTATATTTGGTCTAGATTTTATCATCAGGATAAATATTATTAAAGTGTGAAAACCAATAAGAAAAAGCTCATTTCAGAAGAAACTGATCATGAAAGCATAGCTCCCACACAGTGTTATAGATAACCTGTCACAAACTAGTACCTTTGGGACAATTTGAAAAATCTTTTTAATTTTAATCAAAGAAATAGATTTCACACAAAAAAGGATATTTGCAAAAACTCCTTTATTACCCAGAAATTGAAGTGTTTGGTTGTAATTATTACCTAATGGTAAGGTCAATATAGGACATAAAACATTTCTTTTATCATTCAGATGTAATTGCATTTCTGTCAAGATTTGTTCTATAATGCATGGCCTATGTTAATTATTTGAACACTAAAATGGAAGAATATAGATATTCTCAAAGGTGAAAACAGCTTGCAAGGCAAAAGGATTGCTTTTAGCACATACAATGTTGATTTCTAACAACTGAATATTTTTTTAAAACATGGAGATTAAATTGAGATTTGCATTTTCCACACTGAAGCAATCAATGACTGGTTGATTAATTTTTCTGAAAGGATGGCCTCTGCTTTAATTGTGTCTAATTATTGTGACACCTTTTCTGTGAACTTTTACCTGAACACTTCAAACTAAGGTTAAGTTTCTGAAAGAGAAACTTCTGCTTTAAAAGACATAACACGTACTGCACAAAGGATTCTTGATTAGTAGAATTCATTTGTAGACTCTTAAAAATGTCTCTGTGTTACAGTGACAAATGATTTAACAGGTAGGCTGAGAGGAAATGAAAGGATGCCTTACTAATGAAGCCAACCCAGTCCTGACTGCTGCTGCCACAGCTTTTATATTGCTGATAGACTTTACACCCATATAATTTTAGCCTGTTAATCGTGTCAGCCTTGTTGCTAACCATCTGTGCTAATAGTTTTTGCTCTCTGTTTTTGCATTAGGTAGTGCCATTTTCAAATTTCACTTTCCTTGTAAAGTTAAAGTGTTAAAAAAAAAAAAAAAGACATATAGGCGCTTGGTTGGGCTGTTACCCAAGAATACTCCTTCACATATCTTTCTTTGGAAGCTATTCTTTTTCATTGTCAGCATTCAGATCTATTTTTATAATACAATATAGGAAAAAATATAAGTACATAAAAGAAAGACTAAAGAATACAAAATCAAATGAGACTCTCCTTTGCTAAGATTATCCTGCTTCTTTCATCTAAGACCTTAAATACCTCTTTCCTTAAAGTCATTTTTCCCAAAGATACAGTAAAATCCAGTTCTGTAGATATTGAAAAACTATTATTCTCTTATTTTTTACTCAAGAGAGGGCAGGCTAATTCAAAACTGATAAGGTTATTAGTTTATCATTAGACAAGACAGAAAGAATGGTGACGTATGTAGAATATCCATTAACAGGAGGATCTGAGAGAACAGCAACAGATGAGCAGTAACCCAGAGTCACATTTTTTTCCATTAGTTGTCCCTGGGATGATCTATAGATCTCCTAAGATTATAGTTCTAGGTAGCCTTTTATATATAATCTTGTAAATTAAATTATGATTTTAGGATAGTTTTACATTCACAAAAATGTTGCAACTATAGTACAGAGAATTCTTGTATACTCCAAATACAGTTTCCCCTATTTTAATGTCTTACATTACTATGGTTCATTTGTGACAACGATTGAACCAGTACTGATGCATTGTTATTCACTAAACTTTATACCTTACTAATATTTCCTTAGTTTTTATCTAATGCACGTTTTTTGTTCCAAGATCCCATCCAAGATACCACATTACCTTTAGTTATCATGTCTGTCCCCTTAGGCAATACTTCACTGTGATACTTTCATCGAACTTTCCTTACTTTGGATAACCTTGAAAGTATTGAGGTGCACTGCTCAAATATTTTGTAGAACATCCTTCAATTTTGATTTTTTGATATTATTCTCCTGATTATGAAGTTTGGGGAGGAAGACCGAAGAAGGGAAGTGCCATTCTTATCACATCATGCCAAAGATAAGTTCTATCACCTTGACTTATTATTGATGTTACCTGGCTGAGGCAGTGCTTATCAGGCTTCAGCACTGTAAAGTTCCCCTTTTCTCCATTTCAGTATTGTACTATTTGAGAGGAAGTCACTACCTGCAGCTCACACTTAAGGATCTGGGAGTTATGCTTCTTCTCCTTGAGGATGGATTATCTACTAGTACATAAGTTATTTGAAATTCTTCTGCACAGATCCCCCCCCCCATTTATTTATTTACTCACTTATTCATATAAACATGCATTCACAGATATTCACTTAATACATTGGGTTATATTGTGAC
Organism: Cnephaeus nilssonii; assembly: GCF_951640355.1. Lineage (NCBI taxonomy): Eukaryota > Metazoa > Chordata > Mammalia > Chiroptera > Vespertilionidae > Cnephaeus > Cnephaeus nilssonii. The sequence goes on from NC_137080.1 coordinate 47,082,078, forward strand.
ATTAAAGTATTATATTGTTGATAAAACTATAAGCTACTCATAATTGGCTCCTACACACGTGACTTTGCCACACTTCGGTGATTTTTTATTTAATTTGGAATAAAATTCACTCTCTTCTGAATGTAAAAAGCATTGGAATAATATGTAAGGGCTGTGAAGAAGATATTCCTAGCATGACATCAATATGTCAGCATCTGCAGACCTATTAATGGATACTTAATATGCAAAAGGATTGCCAAATTTTGGATACAGTAAAATGTTTATCAGAATTGAAATATAAAGATAAAATATAATAAAGCATAATAAAATTATTTCATAAAAATGATGCTGTTTATATCTGACTCTTCGATAAATAGGTTCTAAGGGATTTTGTTTCTTAGTAAAATTAAATCTAAACTTTTGATTATATCTATAAGCATTCAGAGGCTCTGTTCAATAGTTTTGAATATTGTGATCCAAATTCTGGTGCTTCGTCAGATATTAAATCAACATATCATGCTCAAAGCTAAAAGTTTAAATGGCTTTCTAATGTACTCTTCAGTGATATTTTACTCTGAGATGATTTGTTCATGATCCCGTGCAGCATATGGATGTGAATTTTAAATATGCTTGATGATATTCCATCAATATATTTCTAAGGCAATCAGGAGATAAAGGAAATCATCAAGTATTGGAAAAAGTCAATATATAAATAATTGAGTCTCGCCCTAGCTGGTTTGGCTTAGTGGACAGAGCATCGGCCTGCAGACTGAAGAGTCCCAGGTTCGATTCCAGCCAAGGGCACATAACTGGGTTGTGGGCTCGATCCCCAGTAGGGGGCATGCAGGAGGCAGCCAATCAAAGATTCTCTCTCATCATTGATGTTTCTATCTCTATCCCTCTCCCTTCCTCTCTGAAATCAATAAAGAAATATATTTAAAAATAAATAAATAAATAAATAATTGAGTCTTTTGCATGATTTTCTTTTGTTCTTGTTAAGGGATGCTATTACCTTTATTTAAGAAAAGTCATTTTTTGGCAATGAGTAATTGGTCTGTGCTGTGTTAGATATTGAATATATCGCTAAGATCTGCTGCTTGAGGGAGGCCCTTAGAGACATGGCAGTATTGGTCTTGTGAAGAAATGTTTGTTTCCTCCCCTCATTTTAAAAGTGCCTTTCCTTTCAACAACCAGTTATTCTAGAGGAGAAAAGCAGTTTTACATTTGCTGTGCATATCTTTATACAGTATACTTAATGTCCATAATCTTATTTTATTCCCAAAGCTCATTATTATATTTTTTATGTTAAACCATGGTCGGAATTAATTAGATGGGCTGCCAGCTGGTCTTTGGCCTAAAGCTAGTTTAAATATTGGCACTAAGGTGCAACCACTGACATTTACTTATTTACACCGTTCCCTTGGATACAATAACTGGTGCTAATTCACTTCTAATTTCAGTAGAATGTTGTCTGAGGCTACAATATTTTTCAAAAGAATAATAAGCAGTAACTAAAGAAATATCTCTTCTCTTCTAGGACACATTTTCCGTGAACACAATGTCCCTCATGTATATAAATCACACATATGCTGACACTTGATTTTATGCTACACATCTGAGTCAGAGAAAACTATCAGTCAGAATACGAAGACAATACTAGTTTCTCTTTGACATTATCTGTCATTCATATTATTTCATATTGATAGTCACTTGATAAAGTAATTATGTCAATAATTTCTGTTTTCTTTCCAAACAACATATTAGTTCTTAACTTTGCAACTGATTTTATAAAATCCTCAGCAATTGTGTGATTTGTCTCCTTTTGAAAATGTCATGAAATTTAAATGTCAGGTAGCTATTTGACAAGGTTCCACAAAAGACAATGCACTGGGGATTAGGGACAAGTGAATTGCAGTTGTCCTACAAAATGCAATTGAGATTATCCATCAAAATAAATTTAAAATTTCTGGAAACAAATTAATCAATATTAATAAAATTTAAGATGTACATAGTAGAGGATAGAGATAGTATAGTGTGATGGTTACACACATGGATTTTTGAATCATTTGTACTGGGTATAATTCTAGCTTTCTGTGGATTTTGTCAAATTATTAAACTGTATTAATTCTCGGTTGCCTATTTGGTTAAGTAAAGTTAATACTGGTACCTGTCTCAGAGGGTATTGTGATAATTCTATGAAAAAACGTATTTCATATACTATATATTCCTATCTAATAAAAGAGTAATATGCAAATTAACCATCCCTCTGCTATACTCACAAGCCACGCCCACCAGCCAATCAGGAGCAAGTATGCAAATTAACCCAACCAAGATGGTTGCGAACAGGAGGATTGGGTTGCCCCTGGCAATGGAGGAAGCCAAGCTTTCTGCACACCCTGGCTGGCCAAGGCCTCCACTCAAGGCTACAAAGTTTCAATTATAGAAGATAAATAAATCCCAACAAAAATGGCTGCGGCCACGGAGCGAGCAGGAATCTTGGCTCTGCTCAAGGCTACAAAGTTTTAATTATAGAAGATAAATAAATCCCAGATACCAGGGCTTCCGCTTGGGTTGCCGGTGGGGTGTGGCTGGCCTGAAAACCACCACAGGCCCCTCGCCCAGGCCGCCTCACACCCCAAGGGAACCCCCACCCTGATCTGAGACACCCTTCAGGGTAAACCAGCTGGCCCCCACCCATGCACCAGGCCTCTATCCTATCTAATAAAAGAATAATATGCAAATTGACCATCACTCCAACACACAAGATGGCTGCCCCCATGTGGTCAAAGATGGCTGTCCCCATGTGGAAACAAGATGGCCACCACAAGATGGCCAGCAGGGGAGGGCTGTTGGGAGGGACTAGGCCTGCAAGGGAGGGCAGTTGGGGGCAATCAAGCCTGCAAGGGAGGGCAAGTTAGGGGTGACCACACCAGCAGAGGAGGGAAGTTGGGGGCGACCGGGCCTGTAGGGAAAGGCAGTTGGGGGGGACCCAGGCCTGCAGGGGAGAGCAGTTGGGGGGGACCAGGCCTGCAGGGAAGGGCAGTTAGGGGTGACCAGGCCTGCAGGGGAGGGCAGTTAGGGGCAAACAGGCTGGCAGGGGAGCAGTTAGGCATCAATCAGGCTGGCAGGGGAGTCATTAGGGGGTGATCAGACTGGCAGGCAGAAGTGGTTAGGGGCACTCAGGAAGGCAGGCAAGCAAGCAGTTGGGAGCCAGCAGTCCTGGATTACAGAGGGTGCAGGCTGGGCTAAGGGACACGCACCCCCGTGCACGAATTTCATGCACCAGGCCTCTAGTATTTATATAATGCTCAACACTGTAATTATCACATAGTTGGCATTTAATAATTGGTGACTACATTTGGGAAGTGGAAGAGAAATATCTGGAGAAGAACACAGAGTTTTGTAGAAGGATAGAAGCATGTTTTGCAAACTCTACATATCTATCCTATATAATAAAGAGCTAATATGCTAATGGTCATCACGCCATCACGCTGTAATGAATGATCAGCAGGAGGCTGCATGCGCAGCCTGGCACGCCAGGGTGGCCTCGCGAGGAGGCAGGAGGCAGGGCACCTCCTCGCAGCGGCGGAAGGCGGGAGGCGAGGCACCTCCTTGCTCATTTCAATTGTGCGCTGGGCCTCTAGTATATATATAAAACCCTAAGCAACTGGTCGACTATTTGACCAGTCGACCATTTGACGGGTCTCTATGACATGCACTGAACACCAGGGAACAGATGCTCAATGCAGGGGCTGCCCCCTGGTGGTCAGTGCGCTCCCACAAGGGAAGCGCTGCTCAAGTGACCTATGGGCGCCAGACTCCGGGCTCACGGCTGGTGAGCACAGCTGCAGTGGTGCGAGCCTCTCCTGCCTCTGCTGCAGCACTGCCGAGCAGCGGTAGAGGCAGTAGGCGCAGTGCGGCTGGGATGTGCAGGAGCGACGCGGCGCCTGGCCCGGGCTCAGGCTCCTCCCTGGCCGCCTGCTGCTTCGCGCACTACTACATCCCTCGGGGGATGTCAGACTGCCAGTTTCGGCCCAATCCCCGTGGGGTCCTGGATTGCCAGAGGGCACAGACCAGGCTGAGGGACCCCACTGGTGCACAAATCCGTGCACCAGCCTCTAGTTAGATATAAGGTAAATGTTCTCAAATAATTAGTTAAAAAATTATGATCCAAACAAAGAATAAAATACTATCCATTTCTTAAAACAACACTATTGACTTATATATGTTGATTTAGAAAACATCCAAGATGTAGTAAGAAAACAAAATAAACTTAGAAAACTCTATGTATGGTATGAGCTCATTAAAGAAATCTATTTGCTTTATATATGCACAGAAAAAGCCTTTAAGATCAATACATCAAAATATTAACATTGTTCTTTTTTATCTCTTGGTATTAACTGTATTTTTACAATGAGCATATGTTAATTGTATAATCAGAAATATATTTTATTTTAAAAGTAAATATTTTTCTTTCTCTCTGTTCATATCTATTTTTCACATTCAATTCTCTCCAAAACTCATGTGTCTAATATTTTTAAACTTGTCAATCTCATAGTTTGTGGGTTCTCTATTTGGAAATCATGAAAAAGGATATTCTTAAGCATGCCTGTCTGAAATCATATTTAGTTCAACTATTAAGATTCTAGAATAAAAAATGAAACAAAGTGAAATTATCATTATCTATCATTGGACCATAGAGCCTTACAAATAAATATTATTCACATATAAAAACCCAAGATTTTGATTTTTTACTTGAGAGACTTACTAATTTTGCAAATAATTTTTAGCAGGTTATAAATCATACAGGCATATAAAACCCGGTTAAAAAAGCAACAAACAATTTTAGGTCAGTCTAGAAATTAGTACTTTGTAATTTCTCCTGTAGAGCTGTAGAACTAATAGCTAACAGTTGTTGAAAATATATCACATGTGAGGCACTAAATCCAATCTACGAACTGCATAACTTAATTCTGTTAACTGCCTGAGGAGACTGGAGGTAATTTTATCTTCAATTCATAGATAAGGGTGTGCAGCTAGACTGGTTAAATAACTTTGCCCAGGGTTTCTCAACCAGCATGTTGTACAGCTGAGGTCTGATTCCCACTAGTCTGCATCCACCATTAATTAACTGAATTTTAAAGTATATATTTTTTAAATGGACTACTCACTCAAGTATTTGCAATGATTTCATTACTGTTTCCTTTTCTGAGTTTTACTTCATTCTTACACTCTTCCTCTAGCTGCTTTCATAGTTGTTTGAGAACTGCACCACAGAAGTGAAGATAACATTTAAAGCAAAGGATTGGCTTTGGATACCGGAAAAGTTTCTTTTAGTTTAATTTAATTTGTATTGTTGACACCATTACATATGTCCCCATTCACTGTCCCCCCCTCCCCCGCTTTGCCCACCACCACCCAGCCCCTGCACCCCTTTCCCTCTGGCCATCACCACACTATTGTCTGTGCCTATGGGTTATTCATATATGTTCTTTGGCTAATTTCTTCATCTTCTTTCATCCAGTCCCCCTCTCTCCTCCCCTCTTTGTAGAACTGTGGTGATAGTAAAAAAAAAAATAATTCTTGTCACTTACTGACATATTTAAGGCAATTAGTAAATTTTAGGTCAACCCCCTTACCTAATTTCTCTCCATAATATTAGAGAAATTGTTTACTTGTTTGGGAACAGGTGAGAAATTTTCTGTGTAATAGGGTGAAGGAGAAAGATTATTTCTTTTGGTTTTTATAGTATCTGCAAAATAATCTGTTACTTCGGGGGATTTGTGGGAGTGACTCCCAGATGACTCAGGGAGTGAAAGTGTGGAAGCTGGGATTTCTAGAAGCATCCTGAGATGGCTGAACAACCACAAGTCTCTTTGGAGGTCGAGAAGAGTAGAATAAGAAATACACTGTTTTGACCGAGCTGTCTCCTCAGAGATGAGAATTTGAAGCAAATGCCTGATTCCTCCTTTTAGTTAAAAAATTATGACTAAGTTCAACAATGATCTGAAACAAAGGCATGTGTGTGTGTGTGTGTGTGTGTGTGTGTGTGTGTGTGTGTGGCCGGGGGTTGTATGTTTGTTTGTGTATGTGTGTTTGTTTGGGGAGAATGACATCACTTCACTTGTAGTCTGTATAACTGTACTGGTTAGTGCTGGCAGTCACAAAGGCAGCTGAACCTCAAGTAAATGACAGCAAAATCTGGCTCTAAAATGCCTTCAGGAAAGTTAACAGCAGCCTTTAAAGGGGGCTTGGTAGTAATAGAGCATGGTTCAAGTAATGGTCAAGGATTATTTAGTGAAAAGAAACTGATTGAATGTAATTTTGATCATTAGACCTTGCATAGGGCTCCGAGAATAGGGATGGAGATTCAGAGATTCAATTTCAGCTCTTTTGCCTCTTTGCTCAGTACCTTTGGCTCAACTTCTTCATTTTTCTGAGCTTCAGTTCTCTCATAAATATAAATAATAAATAATAAATAAATAGTATTTATTTTACATAAATATTAGGAATAATATTAACTCTCTGATACTGAGCTCATATATATTAAGTCCCAACAGAGTGTTTTGCATTGAGACGACAAAAAAATTCTAACAGTTATTTTTATAATATTAGTACTTTTGTAACCATTATCACATTTTAATTTGTCATCCTCATATGAGATTAAGATAGAGAAGGAATTATAACTATCACCAAATAAATAAAATTGTCTAATATCCTGACAGATAAAGACATTGGTCTTTTGACATTTGGCCTCATGGGTCTTTTGGTTATGCAATTCTGAGGAAAAGTAAATGTGACAGTTGGTGATAAAAAGTGAACAGAAATAAAAAGATATATTATTTACGTATTTCCTCTCAACAGAGAGGGTGTGCTATGTGTTTCCTTAGCATAATTTCATTATATCCTCAAAACCATCCAGTGTGCTAGACTTCACATTGTATAAATACAGCAAGTGAGACTTATTAGATCTAAATTACTCACATAAGATCAAATAAAAGAAACAGAAATCACTTGTTATTCTGTTTGATCCTAGAATACAAGCTCTTTTCCTGAGTCAGGCTGGAATGAGTCATCTCTTGATGGTGCAGCAGTGGGTTGTAGAAGTGACAGAATAGGAGATATAGGCATCACTCTCAATGAGTTAACCTAGACCTGTCTTACTGACATATTTTTCAAAAATGAAGAAGGAAAAGAAAAAAAAATAATGCATCTTTTGGGAAGGGTTAGCCAAAAGAAGAAGAGAGTTAGTTGGACAAAAACAGACGGGATGGAAGTGAAAACGAGAGAATCCAATATTTCAGGAACTAAATGTTACTTAAAAAAAAAACAGTGTTCACAGTTTCTGACTAAGGTGGAAAAGAAAATTTAGAAGGATGAACATTTTTTCTCATATAGTTGTTTCAAATATAGCTTGAGAATAAAATGTTCCTATACTTGTAGGAAATAAGTCCCCCCACCCCCACCCTGTATCTGTGGTAGTCACCTGAACTAATTTTAAACCTGCAGTTCTAAAAATCATAAAAACTGATTTCACGCAAATGTGATCAACTAATGGCAACATACCTTGGTGAACACGCATTTGCAAATTAACCAATTAGTAACAATTCTAACTTCAGAAAGTCAGTTGATCAGAAAGACTCACTCCAAAGAATACACTTCTGAAAGTCAATTAATCAATGACACTCTCACCTTAGAAACCTTGATGTCTTTGCTATGCATTTTTGCATTTAATCCTTTCAACAATTATACAATATAAGTCCTATTAATATTTTGACTTTGCATCTGATCAAAGCAAGGAATAGAAAGTTTAAAACTATTAGGATAGCCACATACCATAGTTCATTCTAAATACTGACTGTTGTCACAATTCTACCTCATCTGCAAAAGAAAATAAACCAAAATAAGGACCAAACCATGCGATAAGTATTTAAAATATATGAAAACCTACAAACACCTAGATATCCAAGATTAGAAAAAATTTAGGTAATCATTATAAAGACACCTTTAAAATAATGACTATGTTAAGGTGTTATGGCTTGTGCTTGAGCACACAATCAAAATATAAAATTATAATTATGTCATATAAAATAAGGTATACATATAAATTAAAATAACAGAAAATGTGGATAAATAACTGAATTTCTAGGGTTGTTGGATTCTATGTGAAATACATTTTTATTGAGTTTTTTAAAAATATTGCTTCCATGTTTGTGTCATAACATAGATATAAATTATGTTCTGTATATTTCAGTCATGAAGACAAGCCCATACTCAAGGGAACAGGGATTAATATTGACCTCATAGGAAGTAGGTAAGGTGTCCACTTATCCCCAATTTCTTTAAATTAGTGTCCCATGTAAAATGTTATTGATGGCATGAAAGATATCAGGGAGCAATACCAGAACAATAAATTATCTGTCTGTCCACTCATCCAACCTCTTCCATCCACTCATGCATGCATCCAGCTATTCATCCATAGTCCACCTACATCTCCTTGGGGAAGGGATAGAATCAGACGTCTAGAATCTCTTTCTACTGCATATACAGAAAGGTCATCACAAACACTCTGGAGCCTCTCACATTATGGTGCTACCCAGGCCACCCCAATTACTCCTGAAATTACTTATCCTTTTAAGCCCACTTTCCCTAACTGAAAATGTGCTCAATTTTATTTAGATATTGAATATTTCAAATATTTTAGTATCTATCATGCACCAGGCTATACAGTAAGAAGGCTTAATGTAAAAGAGACAGGTCCTGTAAAAAGGAACTCTTCTGAATCACTGAATAACTGCTTGATCAACAACAAAAACCAAAACCAAAACATAAAATAGTCTTTATTTATGGTAGAAAGGCTTTTGATTAGAAATAAGAAAATAGTGAGAACTCTAAACATTCAAATAGAGCAGAGAAGTAGATTTGGGGTCTTCTTTTCAATGCATATTTATTCATTATGACATCCTATATAATAAAGAGGTAATATGCAAATTAACCCTCACACCCTCACAAGATGGCTATCTACAACCAGGCTGGCAGGGGAGTTAGTGAGGGACGTCCAAACGACTGACCAGCAGGCTGTGTGGGGCGACCAGCCACCAGTGGGGCTGTTAGGGGCAACCAGGTTAGCAGGGGGGCAGTTGGGGGCAACCAGGCCAGCAGGGGAGGCAGTTGGGGGTGACCAGGCCGGTGGGGGGGTGCAGTTGTGGATGACCAGGATGGCAGCAAGGGCAGTTGGAGACAACCAGGCTGGCAGGGGGGACAGTGAGGGGCAACTAGGCTGGCGGGGGGGGGGGATTTGGGGGCAACCAAGCTGGCAGGAGGGGCAGTTGGGGGCGACCAGGCTGGTGGGGGGGGGCAGTAAGGGGTGACCAATCCAGTGGGAAGGGCAGTTAGGAGTGACCAGGTCAGCAGGGAGGGGGCAGTTGGGGGTGACCTGGCCAGCAGCAGGGGCAGTTAGGGGCGGCCAGGCCAGCAGGAGGGGCAGTTAGGGATGATCAGGCCAGCACGCAGAGGCAGTGAGGGGCAATCAGGCCGGCAGGGGGAGCAGTTAGGGGCGACCAGACAGGCAAGCAGGTGAGTGATTAAGAGCCAGCAGTCCAGGATTGCGAGAAGGATGTCCAACTGCCAGTTTAGGCCCGATCCCTGGTATCAGTCAGACATCCCCGAGGGGTCCCGGATTGGAGAGGGTGCATGCTGGACTGAGGGGACCCCCCCCCCCCCATGCACGAATTTCGTACTAGTATAAAATAAGATTTAAACATGGGATAGACCAGACTCATTTTGCATTTGTTTGCCACTGTGACATTATTTGAAGGTATAGAATATGTTTTTCTATTGGTGTCTTTTATTGTTTATCACCCTCTCATATTCAAGAAGATTTTTATTTTTTTCAAGAAGCTTTTTAAATAGCCTTGTCAACTATTTTTTAATTACCTAATAAAATAAGTTCCCCTAAAAGTCAGCATTGTGATTGGAAAGCAATAGAGAGAAAGCTTGATTCATAGATAAGTGAGAGTGTGCTATGAATTTTGTTCATAGTAAAACTGCCTATGGATTATGAGATCACTCTAACTTAGAGAAATTTCAGCAGCTAGAAATAGTGATATAAGTACTGAAGAAAGGGATCACAATGTCCAAGAATAGGTATCCTTTAATGTGTAAAATGAATCTATTTCTTCTGAAATATTGATGTATAAATCTAATGAAATAGCACCAGAGAATATTGTTGAGAAAAGACATGATAAATTCTTTTGTGAGACAAATAATCATTCTATAATTTAAAACATCACTTCTCAGTTGGTGAATTTTGTGATTCTTTTGTGTTCTCATTCATTAGATTTCCTTAAAGTGAAAACATACTTGCGTCTAATGTCACATAAATAGATTAGCAACAGTGATTTCTAATCTAGTAGCCTTGGTTGGATTCTGAACTTCAACAAAAACAAATATTTTAAGACATTTCAGAGCACAGGGATTTTTTGGCTTAAATGTTAATAATGTTTTTTTAAAAATGATATACATTTTGCCACAATTTTATTTAAATTAAGGAAAAGAGCTTGGGCACCTCTGGAAGTTAAGAAAAACAAGAACCTACTCTAAGAATCATGTTTCCATATAGTGTGGACTTCTTGATGTAGCACAAAAGAGATTAGGGAAGCAAGGTGTGTTCTCTGTAGATGATCAACCCTTACAAGCTGCCCACTCTTATACAAGTCACTTAACCTCTTAGAGACTTTTTTCTTACTTATAAATAAGGAAAGTTACTTGAATTTACATGCTCAGTGTAAGGTTGAAATGTCATAATGTGTGTAAAAGAAACTCATGTTTTTCTCAACATTTGAGTGAGTTTGGGGAAAGACTATCACAGAAGTAAGGTGTCCTTACCACATCACGCCAGGGTACATGTGGTTGACATGACTTATTTTGGAGATGTTTAGCTAAGTCAGTCTGTGAAGGTAATGTCTACCATATTTTCCTCATTTCTATACTCTCTGAGTCACAAAGACTAGCCCATTCCAGGGGATAGGGATTAAGATTCTACCAGTGGGAAGTGGGTAAGGTACATACATACATACATACATACATACATACATACATACATTATTTGGAATTTTTCTGTAAGAAAGATTTCCCCTGATCTGTCATTTATCTATCTGTTCAATCCTTTATTTATATCAGTGTGGATTCATTGATATTTATTTTATTTACTAGGTTATAATCTAATAATATCAGTATTTTGTTGCTCAAAGTATTTTAGCTTCGGTGATTCAGGATTGTTTCTGGTTGGCTACTGTGTCCTTTGACATGCCCCAGAATTCCTCATGCTATCACTTTGAAGTCAAGTCTCCCATATCTAAACCCAGCAACCACTGATGTGTTTCCCAGATGTATGCTTTGTCATTTCTAAAATTTCATACATATGAAATCATAAAATATTCAGTCACTTGGGTCTGCTTCTTTCACTTAGCAAAATGCATTTAAGGTGTATGCATGATATTGCGTGAAACAATATTGCTTCTTTTCTATAGTTGAGCAGTATTCCATTGTATAGCTGTGCTGCTGTTGTTCATTCACCATTTGAAGGACATTTTTGGTAATTATAGATAAAAATGCTATAAATATTTACATATAGGTTTCTGTGTAAAAATAAGTTTTAATTTCACTTTGGTAAAGACCTAAGAGTGGGATTGCTGGATCATATGATAAGTGTATGTTTAATTATATTAAAAAATCAGCACTGTTTCCCACAGTGGCAGTACCATTTTTCATTTCTATCAGCAATGAAGGAGAGTCTCTGTGACTGCATGCTCATCATTGTTTGATAGTCAGATGAAAAAAAAAATCCATTTTAATAGGTGTCTAATGGTATCTCATTATGATTTTAATTTTGCATCTCTCTTAACTAAGGATGTTAAAAATCCTCCCATCTACTTATTGGCCATGCATACATTTTCTTTTTGGTGACATTCATATCTTTTATCCATTTTAAATTGGGTTGTTTATTTTCTTATTATTAAGTTTCAACAATTCTTTATAGTAGATTTTGGATATAAATCCTTTACCAGCAATGTGACTTACAAGTCCGAAGCTTCTATTTTCATTCTTTTAACAGCTTTTTTCCCAGAGCCATGTTACAAATATTTTTTATTTATTTGTATATATATTGCTTTTCATTCACCCAGTAATGGGGATGGCTGTGATCTGTTAATTTATTTAGAGTACAACAGAACATATACACTGAATCAAATTATAAAAACATTTCAATGTATCTCACAGCCTGGAGATTTAGACATTGTATATTTTATCCATAATTTCTCAAAAACATGTTGTTCTATATAATGTCATTTTAGTCAGAGGGGTAAGATTTGATATATTTTCCTCATTGAAATTTTAAAGTTATATGCTTTATTGGTGAGCTTTGATATCAGACTAGAGAAGTCATTTGGTAGCAGAATTATAACATTGATCAACAGTCCTCTGGAAAATAATTTTCCAGTACAAAAGCTACTTAGACATATGGGACTGCAGAGTACTTGAAATGTGGCTAGTATAAATTAAATGACATTTCGTTTTAATTAATTTAAATTTTAAAAATGAGAGTCAATTTAGTTTTTGAAAATCTTTTAAGCATGTGTGGAACATCTTGCCTTTTTGAATCTACTCTTTTCAACTATAAATTTTATGAAATTTAAATACAGGTCAAGTATATCCAATAAAAAATTGAGTATCCAAATTGAGATGTGATATAAGTATGCACTGGATTTCAAAGACTTGGCATTAAAAAAGAGTTAAATGGCTCATTAACAATTTTTACATTGATCACATGTTAAAATGACTGTATTTTGATTATGTAAGGTTAAATAAAGTTTATTATTAAACCCCACTATACTTGCTCTTTTTTTTTTTTACTTTTGTAAATGTGGCCACAAGAAATATTTAAATTACATGTGTGGCTCACATTATATTTCTATTAGATATCATTGCTTTAAAACCATATATTGTTATTAAATTATATTTTCTGTCAAAAGGCATTGATTCAATGTTCTAAAATGGCATGCTAATGACCTATCTATCCACCATGACTTCCAACCCCTCCCCCCCCCCCGCCCCAGCATAATCAGACACACGTCATTCTCCTGCCTTTGTGGAGAATAGAGGCTCACTAAATTTCAAGTCCCCTTTGATATATTTTTAATCCTCAGACAGGGTTTCCAGCAAGAAAAGGGCTGAGTGAATGGAAAGTGATGCTTGAGATGTGTATCGTAGGTCTGGTAGAATCAGGTGTTGTGCAGGAACAATATCTTCTGATGCCCTAAAAGTGTATAAATTTTGGGAATACTGTTCACTAATAAGGGCTCAGTCATGGCTCACTTTCTTCTGAGGAAAAAGGGATTGAGCTGCCTCCTTTTCTTCCCACTGCCATAAGTACTTAGTGCTTAGTACCCCTAATTAAAAAACAAAGCATAATATTCCAGCCTTTCACTTCTCTCCTTGCTTTTAAGCAATGTGAAACGAATGGTAAAAGTTTTCATTACTGAACAAAGATCACTTTTCTTCTTTTTATTTAGTTTATTAAATAAATTGTGTGTGTATATACACACATTCATATATACACATATATACATTATACATATACTAGAGGCCCGGTGCACGAAATTCGTGCACGGGGTTGGGGTGTCCCTCAGCCCAGCCTGCACCCTCTCCAATCTGGGACCCCTCAAGGGATGTCCGACTGCGGGCAGTCGGACATCCCTCTCACAATCCAGGATTGCTGGCTCCGAACTGCTTGCCTGCCTGCCAGCCTGATCACCCCCTAACCACTCTCCTGCCAGCCTGATCAATGCCTAACTGTTCCCCTGCCAGCCCAGTCATCCCCAACTGCCTTCCCCTGACAGCCCGGTCACCCCCAAATGCTCTCCCCTCCTATTACCTCTTTAGTAGATAGGGATTTTTTCTTTAAAATATTGGACTGTGTACCTGCCGTGGTCTTCACAAACCAGTAAAAAATGTAAACCCAAACTAAAAGTGTCATAAAATAAACTTAAACAGGAATTTCATGAGACCTTAGAAAGGTGATATGATGTGGTTGTTTCTTTCTTTTTTCTTTCTTTCTTTTTCTTGATGTTTCAACTTTTGTCCTTTCTTTCTTTTTTCCTTTTATTCCTTTTCTGTCCTCTCTTTCTCTTAACTTTTCCGTTGGTAGAATTGTCAGCACTTGAATCTGTCTTGCTTCCAGAAGACAAAGAAGAGGGAAACACACAGTCATCTGAAGAAAAAGATGATCTATGATGGGATCGGTGGTGTTTCTGGTTTTGCTCTTTTCCCGGTTTGATTGTCATTTCTGCCGGCCCCGGCATCTTCAGGACTTGTGCATGGGCACTTCTTATTCATGTCTACAAAACCTCCCTGCCTTGGTGAAAACTGTAGGGGAAAAGGCCTTCCTGGGTGGGCTCAAGCCCTGCCCAAGGTGCTGAGGAACCAGGGTGGGGAGCACTCTGCACCGCCGCTGCAGAGCCAACCTCCGGACCTCGGGGTACTCTCCAGTAATGTAACTGCAATCTCCAGGTTTGCCTTCAGAAATTAGTTGTAAGTTACTTCTGATGTGAAACCCTATCTCAGACATTTCCATGTGGTTCCTAAAGATTTTACACAAAACCCATTTACCTCCCTAACCTGGTCAGAACTTTCTACCCAATGGGAGAGGTTTGCTGGGCAGCATCGCCCAGATTACTAACCCCCTCCCTCTCCAATCACTCGGCTGGCGGCAAGGGAAGTTCCAAGGCTATAGTGTGTGTGGGGGATCACTCCATGGGGGTGCACCCTGACACCCCAGGCTGCCTCTTGGAGGGAACAGCTCTGGGGGGCACGGCTGCCTCCCAGGCCTACACCACCCAGCTGCAGATGGGAGCTGATCTCAGAGGGGGCAGGGTGGGGGGGTGGGAGGGAGGTGTATAGGCAGCCTGGGTCTCCCAGGCCCACAGCCCAGGCTGGGACAGGCAGCAGACGGCTCCTGCCATGCACTGGAACCTCGCAGGCCCAATGCCCAGGCCACTGTGGGCAGCTGATGGCGCCGGCCTTGTGCAGTCGCCTCCCAGACCCACGGCCCGGGTCGCGGAGGGCAGCTGATCAAGGCAGCTGGTCTCAGAGGGCAGATGATGGAGGCAGCCGGTCTCGGAGGGCAGCCTATGGAGGCGGCCCAGCGCAGGCGCCTACCAGACCCACGGCCCAGGTCTGGGCAGGCAGCCGATGGAGGCGGCCGTGCGCGGGCGCCTCCCAGACCCACGGCCTGGGTCACGGAGGGCAGCTGATCCAGGCAGCCTGTCTCAGAGGGCAGCTGATGGAGGCTGCCTTGCGCGGGCTCCTCCCGGACCCACGGCCCGGGTCCGGGAGGGCAGCCGATGGAGGCGGCCGTGCGCGGGCTCCTCCCGGACCCACGGCCCGGGTCCGGGAAGGCAGCCGATGGAGGCGGCCGTGGGCGGGCGCCTCCCGGACCCACGGCTCGGGTCCGGGAGGGCAGCCGATCGAGGCGGCCGTGGGCGGGCGCCTCCCGAACCCACGGCCCGGGTCCGGGAGGGCAGCCGATGGAGGCGGCCTTGCGCGGGCTCCTCCCGGACCCATGGCCCGGGTCGCGGAGGTCAGCCGATGGAGGCGGCCGTGGGCGGGCTCCTCCCGGACCCACGGCCCGGGTCCGGGAGGGCAGCCGATGGAGGCGGCCGTGCGCGGGCTCCTCCCGGAACCACGGCCCGGGTCCGGGAGGGCAGCCGATGGAGGCGGCCGTGCGCGGGCTCCTCCCGGAACCACGGCCCGGGTCCGGGAGGGCAGCCGATGGAGGCGGCCGTGGGCGGGCTCCTCCCGGACCCACGGCCCGGGTCCGGGAGGGCAGCTGACGGAGGCGGCCGTGGGCGGGCTCCTCCCGGACCCACGGCCCGGGTCCGGGAGGGCAGCCGACGGAGGCGGCCGTGCGCGGGCTCCTCCCGGACCCACGGCCCGGGTCCGGGAGGGCAGCCGACGGAGGCGGCCGTGGGCGGGCGCCTCCCGGACCGACGGCCCGGGTCCGGGAAGGCAGCCGATCGAGGCGGCCGTGGGCGGGCTCCTCCCAGACCCAGGGCCCGGGTCGCGGAGGGCATCCGATGTTGGCGGCCGTGCGCGGGCTCCTCCCAGACCCAGGACCCGGGTCCGGGAGGTCAGCCGATGGAGGTGGCCGTGGGCGGGCTCCTCCAGGACCCACGGCCCGGGTCCGGGAGGGCAGCCGATGGAGGCGGCCGTGCGCGGGCTCCTCCTGGACCCAGGACCCGGGTCCGGGAGGTCAGCCGATGGAGGTGGCCGTGGGCGGGCTCCTCCAGGACCCACGGCCCGGGTCCGGGAGGGCAGCCGATGGAGGCGGCCGTGCGCGGGCTCCTCCCGGACCCACGGCCTGGGTCCGGGAAGGCAGCCGATGGAGGCGGCCGTGGGCGGGCGCCTCCCGGACCCACGGCCCGGGTCCGGGAAGGCAGCCGATGGAGGCGGCGGAGGCGGCCGTGCGCGGGCGCCTCCCGGACCCAGGGCCCGGGTCCGGGAGGTCAGCCGATCGAGGCGGCCGTGCGCGGGCGCCTCCGGGACCCACGGCCCGGGTCCGGGAGGGCAGCCGACGGAGGCGGCCGTGCGCGGGCGCCTCCCGGACCCACGGCCCGGGTCCGGGAGGTCAGCCGATGGAGGCGGCCGTGGGCGGGCTCCTCCCGGACCCAGGGCCCGGGTCCGGGAGGGCAGCCGACGGAGGCGGCCGTGCGCGGGCTCCTCCAGGACCCACGGCCCGGGTCCGGGAGGGCAGCCGATGGAGGCGGCCGTGCGCGGGCTCCTCCAGGACCCACGGCCCGGGTCCGGGAGGGCAGCCGATGGAGGCGGCCGTGCGCGGGCGCCTCCCGGACCCACGGCCTGGGTCGGGCATGAAGCTGATCATGGCGGCCGATTGTGGGCGCCTCCCTGACCCACGGCCAGTTTCAGGGCTAGAAGAGGATCTGGCTGGAGGGCAAAGCCGCCTCCTAGGCCAACAGGCTGGGCTGCTGGCTGCCTTCTCTCAGCGGCAGCCTTCCCTGGGACTGGGGGACTCCTGCGGGCCTGGGCGCCGCCATCTTGTGTCTATGGGCGCCGCCATTTTTGTCGCGGAGTGATGGTTAATTTGCATACTACTCTATTATTAGATAGGAGGATATGATTTAGTGCTATGTATCTTGCCAGAACTAAAACAATTTTTCAAAAAGATAATTAATATGGTAAAAATTGATCTAACCTTGAAATAGTAAACATTATATTTTAAGACATTTCAATAAATTTTAATACTTTAGCATACAATTCTGCATATCATATATATGTGTATATACATGTATATATATATACATATATATATGTATATATATATACATACACATATACATGTATACATTTTAATTTATTTTTTGTTAATCCTCACCAGAGGATATTTTTTCCATTGATTTTTTTTTTTTTTTTAGAAAAAGTGGAAGAGTGAAAAGGAGGGACAGAGGGAAGGAAAGAGAGAGAGAGAGAGAGGGAAACATCGATGTAAGAAAGACACATTGATTGGTTGCCTCTGCAAGAGCCCCGACCAGGGTGGGGACTTGCAACCGAAGTACATACCCTTGACTGGAGATTGAACTCAGAACCCTTTTGTTTGTAGGTTGACACACTAACCACTAAACCACACTGGCCAGGGCTGAATGTCAAATATTTTTAAAATTTTTATAGAAAACTAAAGAGCAGTATAAAAATCTTCAGCATATTAAGTATAATATTTATTTTTAAAGTCTATCATAATGGGTATATTAATTTGGCATGATAAACAATTATATTAAGGTTTAACTTTAATACAATGTTAAATCTAAATTTGCAGAACACATCTTCATATAAGATAACCTTCTAAAACTATTCTATAGTTTGGATGAATTATAGCTTGTACTTTTCTGAAACAATCCAAGTTATCTATAAGTCCTATTTGAACAGATTTTTCTCACAATCAAGGTAGCTTGAGAATATAAATATATATACTTACAATACAGAGAACATATCATGGGAAGCACATAGACAGTTGTTATGCTGTTCCACTGTATTTTAAAATTCTTGAATTAGTATATTTTTAATCTGTTGGGAAAGAGAAAAAAACAACTATGTTAGTTAAATGTGCTGGATGTACTATATATGTAACTAAATAACCAAAAAAAAAAAAAAAAGCTAAAATAAATCACTCATTTTACTACCATAGATCTTTCTATATATATTGTTGTGTCCCTTTTTTATATTAATTTATCATTTCTTTTAATTTTTAGGAAAATTCCATTGAATCACTTAATAAAATAAGTATTATTTAAAAGACTGAATGTTGTAATTGAAATTCTAAGGAAATGAGTGTATCTTGTTAACTAAATATATTTCATGGTCTCTATTTTTTATGTTTCCTACTTACAGAAGACATTAAGTTCATAACAAAAAACAAAACAAAAATAAAGTATAAAAAAAGTTTATAAATCATCTGGATGTTTATAATTATTTGAATGCTTAACAAAATGAAGACCAAATAATTGGATGATTTGTCTAAACATCTCTAATTTTCATATTGATTTATGTCAGCTGATATGATTTGAATGTTTGTACTCCCCGCTCCTCCACTCCCAAATTCACATGTTACATCCCAATGCCCAAGATGATGATATTGTGAGGTGGGACCTTTGAGGGGAAATTAACTTAATTTTCCCCTAATTTAGTACTTTATTTATACTTCAATGCTGTATTTAAACACATTTAAAGATAATCAAAACATAGACAATAGATGGTAGGTATCTCTGTATTGTCTTTAAAACCAAATCTTACCTAATAATATATTCTCAAAGGTATAAAACATAATAGATGAGTAATATGTCTACATTCTGTATCAATTGTTGAATGTTTTCTGGTGTATGTAATTGTCATTTAATCATCACAGTAATTCTATAAGGTGGGTTTTATTATCCCCATTTTATAGGGTTCTGATCATTCAAACACCTAGTCCATATAAGAAGCTAGACATTATAGCTGGGGAACTGGCATTAAGTCAGCCCTAACACCAAGTGTCTACTCAGAAAAGTTTTCAGTTGCACATGGCCTCCTGGACACTGTTTATAAGATAATCCTGCCTGGATATCTACTTTGAACACTATTTGAACCCTCAATTTGAAAAACAAAAAGTTCTATAAAGTAGATCAAATTCATCTGTTGAAACTGTACAGATCTTGTGCTTGAAGTTTTTAAATTAACAAAACTACAAACAATTATTGCATATAACATATAAAATGTGTTGGTTATATATCTTGACATAAAAGATCAATATATTTAATATTATTAAAAATAGAAAAGGGGCATTCACACCTATCTCAGCTGGTTTCAGACTATTATATTTGAGCAAATGTTAATTTTTTAACAATAATATTCTGTCACAGCTTCAAATGCCATTCTTGCTCTGTTTTTACCATCAACATCTGACTTGATGCTTTTAAAATGTTTTTTGCTGGAAAGTCAGAAAATCAAATATTTTTAATCTGATCTAGAATGAGAGCAAATAATTAGGGCCAGCAAGTGGCCTGAGTCCTATCATCTATTTGGCAACTCAGATTTGTGTGTGTGTGTGTGTGTGTGTGTGTGTGTGTGTACACATGTGTGCAAGCATTCGTGCACACATATATGCATTTCCTAAACCATAGCTATGATTTAATGCTCATAATGCAGAATAAATAACACTCAAGTTATGGAGTTACTCTTTTATTGTTATTACTAGAGGCCTTCCTTCCCCCGGCTTCCCTCTGGCACCCGGGACCTGGGCTTCCCTGCAGCCCCGGCTTTGTCCAGAAGGTCATCTGGAAGGTTGTCCGGTCTAATTAGCATATTATGCTTTTATTATTATAGATTTTTTATGAAGTTTTATTTGACTATAGTTATCATCTTTATCTTGCTTTTTGTATTATATGTAGGGAAACAACCATTCTATTCCATTGCGCACATTTGTGTCTAACTCAAATGATATAATACATTTTTCTCTTCTGATTTCCTAAATATTTGTCTTTCCTCCTAGAGCAGTAAAGGCATCCATCTGACATGGGGCAGAGATGGGCACAAGACACTGAGTTCCTTTCATCCACTTTGATAGATGGTTTAGAGTCATTCATGCTTGAGAAAAAAAATGATTTCTAAATTCCTTTAATCCCCTCTTACATATAAAGTCTAGACTTGATGGATTAGTCTATTATTTGGATGGTTTGCCAAGATCCAACGCTTAGGAATATAAGCATAAAACACTAAGGTGATTCACTAACTGAGTTTACTTGTCTTCTTGATGTTATTCGGCAAGCACAAATGACTGTTTTCATGGGATTTCATAAAAAGGGGTTTCTAATCATGCAGAAAGCAATAGGAAGAGAGATTTCTTCATGTTTTATTTTGAGATATAACAGAAGTGGAGAGAAAGAAGACCACATTGGGAGAGGAAAGTGGCTGCCACAGCTCTTGTTTGCTCCTCTCGGCTTCTTGAGGTCAAACGTCTGGTGGGAGTAGCTTTAGAAATTCCTACTTGAGGGAATACTCAGGATTTTGCCCATTGATTTGGGGAAGGGATTACTGTGCTCAGTAATCCCATGCTAACACATGGTGACTCGGTATTGTCACAAGGGTCACAGGTACACATAAACTCAGTTTGCAATCCCAAGTCTCCCCTGGTTATTGTGTGGCATGGATAATGGGCTGAGAAATACTGGCCTACTGGAAGTAAAGGGTCTCAGCTACAGAGGTGTGTGAGATTTTTCAGCTTTAACTGGGTGTCGGAAGAGGGAGGTAGCCATGATTGTAACAGCGGGGACTCTGATGGATCTGAATGTCAAGATCCAGGGCAGACTGCATTAGCTGGACCATTAGGCAGAGACAGAGCTGAGGAAGAGCTGTGAGAGATGCCAGGGGCAGAGCGGCCAACAACAGGACTGGGCAGCCCCCTTGAGAGGAAGCTATCAGGGAAGGTAGGCCTCATGAAGGAAGCCATGTCTGATCTGAAGATAAGAACTCAGCCTTATCTTCAGGATCAGGCATGGCAAGGCTAGGAGACACTAGGTACAAAAGCTAAGGACAGGAACCAGCACGGCATGTTCAAGGAGGAGGGAAAACCAGATCACACAGTGACCCAGAGCACAGTGGTGGTGGGGTGGAGAGTGAGGTAGACAGGCAGCCAGTGGCCAGGTCATGTTGGGTTTCATAAGCCTTTGTAAGCTCAGACTTTATTCATTGTACAATGGTGATTGGAGGGATTTGACTGGGTAAGTGATTAAAATTTGAAAGGATCACTTCAAATGTTCAGTGGATATTATAGAGACAAACCCAGAAGAGGTAGCCAGTCTAAAGACTACTGTAGTAGGTGAGTTGGGAGAAGATGGTGGATGTAAGTTTGGTGGCAATGACACTGGAGAGAAATGCTTGGATTTGTGATATCCTATCTAATAAAAGAGTAATATGCAAATTAACCATCACTCCGCTACAAAGATGGCGGTGCCCATAGCGCCAGGGCGGGATGCTGGCGTCGTCACCATGGTGACGATGCTAGCATCCCACTCCCAGGCCACAGAGGGAGGAAGGGCTACAGACCGAACACTGGGCTGCTGGGCCGGGGGCATGCTCAGAGCCTCCGCCACGTGGCTTGGGACACGCCCCCGGCCCAGCGGACAGAAGCCCAACTAACAGAAAGTGGGCGCTGGGCCGGGGGCTGCTCAGAGCCTCCAACGCGCGGCTTGGGACATGCCCCCGGCCCAGCAGACAGAAGCCCAGCTGACAGAAAGCAGGGCCGCTGGGCTGGGGGCATGTCCCCAGTAGCCCCCCGCAGTGTGGCTTGGGGCATGCCCCCAGCCCAGTGGACAGAAGCCCTGCGGACACAATTCAGGGGGTCCTCTGTGCATGAGCTGCAGAGGAAACACCTTTTCTGAAGGCTCATTGGCTAAGCTCCCTATAAGCTGCCTCTCACAGTGTTCTTGGTAACTTGAGTAATAAGAACCCAAGAAGGCGTTCTAAGGTTTTTCCACCTCATTCCTGGAGGAAAAACTAAGGTCTGCTGCTGGAGAGGCTAAGAAATGTCATATCCTACCCTAGCCAGTTTGGCTCAGTGGATAGAGCCTCAGCTTGCCGACCTCAGGGTCTGGGTTCGATTCTGATCAAGGACATGCACCTAGGTTGCAGGCTCCTCCCTGGCCAGGGCCCAGGTCAGGGCTCATGCAGGAGGCAACCAATCGAAGTGTCCCTCTCACATTGATGTTTCTCTCTGTCTTCCCTCTCTCTTCCAAGCTCTCTAAAAATCAATGGAAACATATCCTCAGGTGAGGATAAAAAAGAAAGAAAGAAAAGAAATGTTATATCCTATGAAAGACACATCTTGAAAGTGCCTAAAGAAAGTTGTCATTTTTTCATGGTGAAGGGACTGGAGTCCGTGTTGATGAAAACACCTTGGTGGCTGTGACAGTGGCAGCAGCAGTGGGGTGATGGGGCTGGCACCTTCCCCTGATCAGCCCAGTCACCTCCCGCAGAGGAAGGGCAGACTTCAGCTTAGGCCTGCTCCCCGTCAGTAGGACATCTCCTGAGGGCTCCCAGTCTGTGAGAGGGGGCAGGCTTGGCTGAGGGACCCCCCCCACCCCAGTGCACGAGTTTCGTGCACTGGGCCTCTAGTAGTTGAATAAAATCCTATTCACCAATTTTGCAAATGAATTTTTGAGCCATTGCGTAGAATAGATTATTCTTTTCTTTAGCAAAGAGTCCATTTGCAAAATATAAATTAGGTAGTTATTTATATAAAATACTTCATTCATTTTGGGTAAAATTTGCCAAAGGGGAAATTATGGAGACATATTTATATTTTATAATTGGTTTAATTATTGTTGAACCAATTGATTAAAGATAGTATAAACAATTACAAAAACATTGTATGATATTTATAAATAAAACAAATAGTAAAATAGAAAAATGGAGCATTACTTATCAAGAAGAAAACTATCCTGGACTCTGAATGAGTTTGTTAGAAATATCTCAGGTATTTTAAAAATTGAATTCCATGAATAAGAATAAATTTCTTAATTCAATTCACCAGATTAAAGGACATTGAATTTTGAACAAATAAAGACAATTCCTTTATTCAGTTCATAGTAATAAATGAGATTTGCTACCAGAAGAGGTCACCGAGCCAATTCCTGTGGCTGTACTTTAAACAGAATTTTATGACTTCAGCATTACTACACTGGGCTCTTCAGTCTTCTTTAATTCAACATACATTTTCCTAAATGTGTTCTATAACAGCTGCTAGGTGGTATGGCTAAAAGGGTGACTAAAACACCCTTCTGCCCTTGAAGGGTTCATAGTCCAGTGGAAGAAGATAAGAAAGAGGAATGAAGAAATTTGTACAAAATGTCTGCCAGGGGCACATATATAGCAGCATTCAATTCTAAATGGTTGAAGCTTAATAGAAAATAGATTGTGTGAAGAGAATGTTGAATTACAACTAGGCAGTGCAGTATTAGCAAAGATAAAGGAGGACAGAGATAAAATAATTTGGGGCTAAAAGATAACCTGGCATTGGTGGAGCAAAGAGAGAGGGAGTGTGTTGAAGCCTGTGCAGGAGCAGCAGAGGTAAGGGGAGCTGGTCATTGGAGGCCCTTTGGTTATGCTGAAAGCTTGAACATCATTAACACTAATATAATAGCACCTAATAATAAAAATGTGCTCTCTATATACCGGCCACAATTATTAGTGTTTTACCTACATGTTCTCATTTAATCTATCAACAAGCTTATAAGATATTATTTTAAATTTATTTTTTAAAAATATTTTTTTAATTGATTTCAGAGAGGAAGGGAAAGGGAGAGACAGAAACATCAATGATGAGAGAGAATTGATTGGCTGCCTCCTGCATGACCCCTACTGGGGATCAAGCTCGCAACCCAGGCATGTGCCCTGACTGGGAATCAATCCCTGACCTCCTGGTTCATAGGTTTGATGCTCAACCCCTGAGCCACACCGGCCGGGCTATAAGATATTATTTTAGAGAAAAAGAGTAGGAAGAACTGACAACTTAAGCAGTGTGTCCTAGGTCAGCCAGCTCGTAAATGGTGCACCTAACGTGGAACCCAGGAAAAATGATTCCAGAGCATCATTCTTGGTCCCACAGGCCCGCCTTATGTGATCAACGCAGGATGATTTAGATGGAAGGGATTTCTTTTGAATAATGTACATGAAAAAGGAATAATTATTTTTCTGACAGTACATATTGTTGATTTGCTCTTTATATTAGGTAAAACTGGGAATAAGAATCCTGAACCTAAAAACACAAAGAAAGAAAGGGGAGGGAGGGGGGAAATAATGTTTCTAGAGCATTTTACCTTGAGGCAAATTCTAGTCTGGATGGTTTAAATGTCATCTTCCTTGGTCCATATCCCTGCAGAAGCTGGAATAAAAGAGTGGCTATGGGAGCAGTGTGTGATTGGTGCTTACTTCTATGGTTCCTTGGTTAGTTTCATAGCCTGGGTTGGGCTTTCTTCTTCCCTCCCTTCTTAAGCAGCTGGTGTGGATTATCTGTCCTGACCCTTATTCCTCACGGGTATCTGACACAGATCTCTGTGAACTCAGAGAACAGTGTTGGGGCTGATGAGGTGAGGCTTCCTGACTGATGCAGATTCTTCTACTTGCTGAGCTGCTGTAGGAGACAGGATTAGTAGCACTTAGGATCACTACCAACATCAATATCTTGAGGACTTTAAATATACTTATGCTTGGTATACAGGTTATTGTTATAATAGGAGATACGTGGAATCGATTTGTCTGTAGCTATACAAATATTTTATCCACATACTTTTCAACATACACTTTTTGATGGAGGGAGAATTGCTTAAATTCTCTGAAAACCGGCAGAACCCTTCAGGGCAATTTGTTGAGCTCCTTCCATCTGGGGCAGTACTAAAGCAGTACTGAAAAGCTCATTGTGTATTCTTCCTAGATCATCCATTCCACTCAAATATTTGGGGAAAAATTATTCTATAATAGAAATATATAATAAATAAGATGTAGAATACACATGCATTTTTAAAGATTTATCTAACCAAACATTTATTGACCCCCTACTGTGATAGGTGCTATTGTGGTTATTGGGATTAAAGTAGTTA
Organism: Cnephaeus nilssonii; assembly: GCF_951640355.1. NCBI lineage: Eukaryota > Metazoa > Chordata > Mammalia > Chiroptera > Vespertilionidae > Cnephaeus > Cnephaeus nilssonii. The sequence continues at coordinate 47,107,256 of NC_137080.1, forward strand.
TTCTCACATATTTAAGTTTATCTTGTGCTGGTTAGTGAGGAAAAACATAGTATGTTTTAACATGTATATGGGGAATCCTTTTTTCACCCCCCAGTTTCATTAGGAAATAATTGACATACTTTACTGTACAAGTTTAAGGCATACAGCATGATGGTTTGATTTACATATAATGAAATGAATAATACAATAGGTTTAGCTAACATCCATTATCTCAAATAGGTACAATAATAAGAAAAGTCTACTTGTAATGAGAACTTTTAGGATTCACTCTCTTAAGAATGTTCATATGCATCAGTGTTAGCTATAGTCATCATGTTGTACATTACATCCCTAGTACTTACTAGTATATATCTTATAACTCCAAGTTTGTGCCTTTTGACCACACTCCTCCAATTCTCCCTTCCCCCACCTTCCATCTCTGGTAACCATAAGTCTGACCGCCTTTTCTATGAGTTGTTGTTTGTGTGTGTGTGTGTGTGTGTGTTTTGTTTTGTTTTTTAGATTTCACATATAAATGAAAGCAGGGGGGAAAAAAAGTAAAGAAAAGAAACAAAGGAACCAGAATTAGAAAGAAGTAAAATGGTCTCTATTTGTAGATGACATGGTTTTATATAAAGAAAATCTGAAAGACAACCAAAAAAAAAAAGTGTTTAGATCTAATTAATAAATTCTGTAAGCTTGCAGGATACAAAATGAACATGCACAAAGCAGTAGCCTTTCCATACACTAATAACAAATTTTCTGAAAAATAAATGAAGAAATTGAGATACACACACACACACACACACACACAACACCCCTGTTCATAACAGCATCATTTACAATAGCCAAGATGTGGAAACCACTTCTAAGTTTCATCCATTATGCTGAGTGAAATATGTCAGACTGTGAAAGACAAATACTGTGTGACTTTAATTCTTCCTTAAATGTGTAGTGAAATTCAGCAGTGAAGCCATCTAGGCTGGGCTTTTCTTCATTGGGAGACATTTAGATCACTGATTCAGTCTCCTTACTGGTAATTGGTTTATTCAAATTTTGTATTTCTATGGGAAATCTTTTTAGGGAATTCCATTGATGAGTATTTTGCCTTCAGAAGCTGGAGAAAATACATCATGACTGCTTTGGTTGAGAATGGGATTAGTAAACTGTGCATTGAAGAGCCAGATGGTAAATATTTTAAGCATTGATGGCCAAGAAGTAAAGTCAAGGATGTTCTATAGATACGAATCTATTATGCAATTTCCATTACAACTCCTCAACTCTGCTGTTGTAGTGTGAAAGCAGACATAAACGCATGCTCTGGTTTGTGTTCCAGTCAACTCGTATTTACAAAGCCTAGCAGCAGGTCAGCTTTAGCCCACGGACCGTAGTTTTCTACTTTTTGGTTTAGATTATATGAATCTGTTTTTTTAATTTCACTGAAATATACGTTTAAAAATGGCTTTTTTTTTCTATCTTTAAATTGAATCAATAAAGTTTAGGCACTCCATCCCCTCATTTCTCTAGTTTTGAGGGGGTGTTGGAGCAATTAATTCAATGAACAATATATTCTGTCTCTTGTGAGAGACAGGATGATCACTGGACTGAGGTCCAGTGGCTGCTCCCCAGAAGCAAGTGACCTTCTTGCTTGTTCAGATAATGTTTTGATTTCTGATCCTGCTTCTTAAAACCCTCCCTAGATAAAAAATCTAAAAATGAGAGGTAGAAAGTAAAGTCAAGATAAAGATTGTAAGATACTTATATCCATCCTCAGTCATCCAGAGTGAGATGTCTGGCTGGAAACAAAGATGGGAGACTGGCCAGGAACAGATGGCTGATGACACCCTTCCTTCCTCCCTTCCTCCCTCCCTCCCTCCCTCCCTCCCTCCCTTCCTTCCTTCCTTCCTTCCTTCCTTCCTTCCTTCCTTCCTTCCTTCCTTCCTTCCTTCCTTCCTTCCTATGACAATAACAACTAAAAAAATTGGACACTTTTCTTTATAAACAGTTTCATGAACTATATTTCCAAGAGGTACTGATAAATAAGTGTGGGATAGGGTCCAGAATTTCCATTTAGAATAAGCCCTTTCTCTCCCAGTGGAATTTATTGCAGAAGTTTGGGGGACAATGCTGTAAAATATCACAACTAGGTAAGTTCCAGAATATTTAAAATGGTTGAATAAAAGGGACTATAAAAACTCATATGATTACTTAAATAACCGAAAATATTTTTGAGTATGACTTAATTGCATAAAAAATATTTTGCTATAAATTTTAATTATAAAATTTAAGCTATCCTGGCAGGCGTGGCTCGATGTTTGAACAGAAACCCAGGAACCAGGAAGTCACAGTTCGATTCCTAGTCAAGGCACATGCCTTAGAAGGCAGCTAATCAATGATTTTTCTCTCATCACTGATGTTTCTATTTCTCTCTCCCTCCCCCTTCCTCTCTCTGAAATCAATGAAAACATAGTTGAACCTTTTTCCGCCATCTTGGACCCTGTGGAGGCCTGCTGGCAACAGGACTTCTCTGACGACAAATATGTGTGGAAGGCTGTGGTCCGCGGTCATTTTTACTGGCTGTAAGCGGGGTCTCCAGAACCAGAGGGAGCACACAGCTCTTCTTAAAACTGAAGGTGTTTATGCCTGAGATGAAACAGAATTCTATCTAGGCAAGAGGTGTGCTTATGTGTACAAAGAGCAACACAGTGACTCCTGGTGGCAAACCGAACAAAACCAGAGTCATGTGGGGAAAGGTAACTCGTGCTCATGGAAACAGTGGCATGGTTCGTGCTAAATTCCGAAGCAACCTTCCTGCTAAGGCCATTGGATACAGAATTGGTGTGATGCTGTACCCCTCAAGGATTTAAACTTATTGAAAATAAATAAAATGGATTTGTTTTCTTGCGTTTTGGTAAAAAGAAAAATACATTCGGAAAAAAAACCCAAAAAAACCCTTAAGCTATATAGCTTTGCAATACAGATAAAAATCTCTTGGGAAATCAATAATCAAAATAATAAAATTTAGCATATGTTTTTTTTATAATCAACAAAGAAGAAATGCTGATTAAAAATGTAAACAACTATTTTATACCATGACAACTTAATTTAAAATTATGTATTTTCTCTTTTAAGTTGCATTTAAACTGCCAAAAGATTTTTAAGAATCACAATTTCTTATTAAATGCTCATCCTCAAGTAATGTTCAAGGGAAGAAAAAGAATCTAATGCAATTTTAGCTGCAATTGTTGCATTAAATACAATTGTTTGAGCTATGAATGAACCAAGTTATTAAAAAAAAGAAATTCATAATATCATTCAGAATCTAGCCTGATTTTACAACAAAGCTGTATTCTGACTCACTGCATACAAGGGAAAGCATTTTGTTTTAAAATGCATTTATCTTCTTTTGAATCTTTTTAAAACTTGAATTTCAGGATTTTAATGGCCTAAATAAAGGTAGCACATTCTTCTGTTCTTACCCCAACCAGAGATGGTGCTCCAAGATAATCATAAATGTTGACTTTACTAAGCAAACACTGTAGAACCCAGATTACTTGATTTACACTTTACCAAGGCTTTAAATTTGTTCCTATTCTTTCTTCTTATTCACACTTAGGAAGTATTTTGGAAGAAGAGAAATCCATGCCTATGTATAGTTTTCTGTTGCCAAAATTTTACACAAATGTCCCTCCTCTTTTTCATACATGTCCTTCATTTATGGACCATCTATGGGACATGTGCAGACCTAAATCCACATTAACATGGGAAAATTAAAATGAAATATGAAGCCATTTTTCATATAATTGGATTTAAAGATATTATTTAAATATTTACCATAAAAGTGAAAACACTGCTAAAGGAAAAGTACCCGAGATAAACAATCTAAGTTTTCCTCGTTTGGAGCTGGTTCACTCTGGTGAGTGGGTAGGGACGTGGACCCTCGGCCTTGGGTTTGCTGCAAAGTGAGGAGCTGGGGGCTGTGGACAGCAAGCAGGGACCAGGAAGGCTCTGATCCCACCCATGATTTTGGGATTGACACATTTGTGTTACAAAATCCTTTACAGACATATCATACGAACTTATGTATGAAATCTAATTGCTAATGTAAGAAACATTCAAACCTGTAAATAATTTTTGTGAGTTTATTTGAGCCAAGCTATGTACAATTGCCAGTAAGCAGAATCTCAACAGATTGAGATAATGCTCAGGAGACCCGCAGTTTTTCACCTTGTTTTATAAATTACAATCAAAGAAGGAGATGGATTTACATTGGTGATAGATTAGGGAGGCGGGAGAAAGCAAAGCAGAGAAACCTCTGGGACTGGATAAAAAGTAATATGATAGACACAGGCTTCTTTTACATAGGTGGGTACAGGATAGGTAACAGTCAAAGATTAACAGGATAACAACAGCAATGAGGGAATTTGGGGTCTTTGCCCCATGCATTGGTTGTGCCCAGAGGGGTCTGGGAAAGGGGAAGTTACCCTGACATTCCAAACGTATGTTATTGTATATACAAAAAGACAATAGGCTCAGTTAAGATCAAAGTTAATCTTTGTCAGGGAAGATACCCACCATCAACTGCTTTTAGTGAAAGTTTTAATTTCAGACCATCCTTTGTGGTTACTTTAGGTCTTTGAGTTTGCAAGGCCTCCATGCAGGCGTTTCCTGAGCTTATCAGGTTAGCATGTGGCTCCTTTTTGTCCACATAGTGAAAATAAACTGAGGAATAAAATAGGTCCAGAGGCATGGATGCATGGAACAGACTGACAGATCTCAGAGGGGAGAAGGGAGGGAGGACGGGAAGAGATTAACCGTAGAACATATATGAGTATACGTGAGGAGATAGAAGAAGAGGGTTAGGTAGAAGGGACTGGACCATGGGGGCTGGGAAGTGGAGCATTGCAGACACAGGCAGAACACAGCTTGCTGACCGTACCCTGTTCTGAGAAAAATAGGGAGACAGACAAACTAGACCGAGCTGGGTGGGGAAAGAAGGGCATGCATTGAGATGTAAGCTTTAAAATGTTTAGATGTTGCTAAGACCGGCAGCTTGCAAATAAATAATCACAAGGAAGTAAGGTGTATAAACCAGTTCCAAGGATGCTGCTAAGGTAGAATTCTTTGGAAGGACCAATCAGGAGCTAGCAAGGCATGTATCTACCTCTAAATAAAAATGTGCATACTTCCTCTCCTTTCTCTCTCTCTGGTGCACTGGGTTTCTATGGCAGGAGATATACTCCCATGCGTCCATGTGGCTTATGGGCATGTGAGACTCCACACGTGGACTAATGGACTTTAATTACCTTGGATGCTGAACTACAACATGGAATGGAAGCTCTGGACACTGGCCTGCTTTTGGAACCCCAGATGCATCTTTTCCAGGATTGGCTTCTCGCAGTAAAATTTGCTCTGCCAACCACTTTTTGTCCTGGAACCCATTCTTTGGTTTTGCAAGATAAAGAACTAGGACCCGGCCACCACAAGTGTGGGGAAGGCCTGGGCTGGGTGGAGTGGGGGGAAATGGGAGACATCTCTCAACAATAAATTTAAAAAAAACAATCAATAAAAATGCAAATGAACCCTAGAACTATTCTGATTTTTATATAAATAAACTTAATCAGATCTATCTGGTAGTCCTTCTAAACACCTAGTTGAGATTAGCATCCCCACTCCCCCTTCCCTTTGTGGTGGACTGAACTGTGCTTACAAAAGACTTGTTGAAGTTTTAACCCCCAGTATCTGTGAATAGGACTTCATTTGGAAATAAAGTCTTTGCCGATGTAATGAAGTCACACTGGATTAGGATGGGCCCTACACTCAGTGACTGGGATTTATAGAAGGAGAGAGAAATCTGGAGACACAGAGACACTCAGAAAGAATGCCATACGGTATGAAGCCAGAGACAGAGATGGGAGTTACGCTGGCACAAACCAACGAGCATCAAGGATTGCTGGCAACCACCAGAAGTTCAAATTATTCTCTTGAAAAAAATCTAACCACTAGAATTTTTGATAGAATCAATTCCTGTTGTTTTAAGCCACCCAGTTTGTGGTCATTTGTTATAGCAGCCCTACAAAATTAAAACATCAGTCAAAGGTTTAATTTGGATTTGGGTAAGAAGGGTAGGTGTGGTAGTGGTAAGCTTCAGTAGTGATCAGTTCTTGGATAACAAGAGAGCATAAGAATTTTGTTCATGTGGGAAATGGAAATTGAGAGCAGAGAGGAAGAAGGAAGTATCTAAAAATACACATATAGGCTGGCCAGCATGGTTCAGTGGTTCAATTTCCGGTTCAGTGCCCGGGTTGCATTCTTTGTTCACTACCTCAGCTAAAGGTTGTAGGGTTGAAAGCAGGAAGCCTATGTGTCTCCTCCCAGCTGTTATTTTCCAAAAGCCCAGGGCCTTTGAGGAGCAAGAGGGAGAGAGAGGAAAAGGATAATAAATAGTCGTTGTGAGCATTAAATGAGTTTTGTGATATGTTGAGACAGTTCTAAACATAGAACATGCTCATTCAAGGTGAGTGGTTGTTAATACAGTCGTCCCCCTTTATTTGTGGGGGGTATATTCCAAGATACCCAGTGGATGCCTGAAACTGCTGATAGTATCAAACCCTACTGTGTTTACCTATGATAAAGTTTAATTTCTATGTTAGGCACAGTTAGAGATTAAAAACAATAACTAATAATACAATAGAACAATTATACTATAATCAAAGTGATGTGAATGTGGTCTCTATATATTTTATTTTACTGTACTCACATTTCTTCTTCTTGTGTTATTGTGACATGATACAATGCCTATATAATGAGATGAGGTGACGTACTCAGAACATCGTAAAATTTAAAACTTATAAATTGATTATTTCTGGAATATTTCCACTTAATATTTCTAGACCAGAGTTGACTACAGATAATTGAAACTGTGGAAAGCAAAACTGAAGTTAAGAACAAACTACTGTATTATTATATTACTTTATAACTTTCAACTCTCATTCTGTATGTGTGTGTGCACACATGCCTGTATATTTGTGATGGGTGACAGAAGTCAGCACAGATTATCTGACTTTTGAACTAATGCATACGTAGAATTCACCACATCTCACAACAGGGACATGGGTGTTGCAACCAAAGAGAACAGCCTGAGCAGAAGCCTGGAGTGAGAAATGGCATGACGCACTATCTGTGACTTCCTAAAACACAGATCTGCATGAGGAAAAAATAACCAACAAAAGACTTTCTAGATCCTTTTTGACTGGAAACATTTCCCAGAACACGTTACATAAAAAAATGAAACTTCTTTTTTAGATATTTTAGGAAACCTTGAGTTAAGCAATGGAAAAGCTACATTTTGTGTATGTGACATGCAACATTCTCAAAGCTTGATTGACCTTGAGGTCTTCCACAGCACAAGATCACATGTAGTGAAACACTGACTTAGAGTAAAATGACATACAGGTTTTTAGGCTTATTAGCATCACCAAAACTTTTATATACCAGGGCGTAGGAGTCATAAGATCTTGATTTAATTCTGCCTCTGCCACTGAGTAACCATAGGGGAATTTAACTCCTTTGTTCTTCAATTTAATTTGTAAGTACTGAAATGCTAAGTTTATCTTCCTCTGAAGGATGATTATACACTAAGATAAGGTGGATAAATTCCTGGTACGACTGAACAGGTCCCAGTCATGGAAGTCCATGCTGCTATCAGCCTCTGTCTTGCACTGGAGCTGTGTTAGCCGAGCTCCTTCCCTCCACATGGAAAGCCCTCTGAAGGTAGAGTTTGTTTCTTCACACCACATGTTCCATTTCTACCCACACATGATGCTCAATAAATAAAAATAGTTGTTGAGCTGAAAGAAGGAAAGTACTGAAAAGAACTGCTGTAAATATTTTTATTCACTCACCAAATAATAGCTGCTAAAATAATATTTTAAGAATTCACGTTTTTTTATGGATCCTTATGTACTTACTGTCTTTGAATCATGTTCACTCTTACCTCAGGAAGAGTTGTGACTATCCTAATAAAGAGAGAATATGCAAATTGACCATCATGCCGTCACAAAGATGGTGGCGCCTATAGTCACAAGATGGCGGCACCCAGTCCCCTCAGTCCTGCCGGGGTCCCCCAGTCCTTTCAGCCCAGCCAGGTATGGCCGGCCCCGCCCTCAGCCCCCAGCCACCCAGGGCCGGCCCGAGGCACAGGCAAGCCTCAGATGGCAGCTGCCCAGCCGCTCAGGGCCGCCCGAGGCTCAGGTAACCAGGGCCAGCCAAGGCTTATGCTGCTGGCAGTGGCAGCAGCAGAGGTGTGATGGGGGCATTGCCTTCCCCTGATTGCCGGGTTGCCTCCCACCCCTGAGGGCTCCCGGACTGTGAGAGGGGGCAGGCTGGACTGAGTGACCACCTCTCCAGTGCATGAATTTTCATGCACCGGGCCTCTAGTATGTTCATATAATATAGACATGAAGAAAGGCATATTCCAATCCCAGTTTTTGTTAAAGAGAGCTTTTCTGTGATATATCCTAATTCATAACACAACTTAATTTATTAGCTCATCTATGCAATTTCTTTATATATATATATATATATATATATATATATATATATATATATCTCCAAGATTAGCATATCCTTTCCATTTGTCTGGGAAATGTGCCATTCAGTCCTGCAGTGGTGTTGTCAAGCCTCGCACCCATTCCCTCTCATTCAGACAGAGACGCCTATACCTCATCCAATTGCATTAGTCACATGGGAAAGATAAATGAGAACATAGAATAATCCATAAAAAATTTTTCAATGCATTGAAATAAAAATAAACAGAACTTAAGAAGCAAAGTGATTTTGCCAATTCATTCATCTAATTAGTAAATATTTGGTAAGCACATTTAATATGCAAAAACTGTACTAGGTGCTGGTGATACACCGGTTAGCAAACAGATATGGTCTCTGATTGTATTAACCATGCAGCTTCATAAGTAATGATAAATAACAACTGGTATAGAAGGAAAAGTATGGAATGTCACAAGAGTAATATGGGGGAATCGAACCTGTGTCTCCTGTGTAACTGAGGAATGACATGAGAGCTACAAGGAAAGGAGGAGGAGGAGGAAAGATGGACTTTTCTATTCAAAGACAAAGTTAATGGCTAGGTGAAAAATTGAGGACTAATATTATCTGTGTAAATTTGACACCAACTGCATATTTAAAATAGAAAAAAATTTAAAGCTGTAAATTTGAAATTAAAAGATAGAAAAGACTATATAACTAGCAAATAAGTGGAGATAAAGGCAAATGAAAGGATCATTGAACATATCACATTGCCAAGTCAGAAATCTGAGAATACTAAGTGCTAGCAGATACCTTGTTATCTGGAGAATAGGCTAATATATTAAGTGTATGCATGCAAACTGGGCTGCCCAGTTTCTGGTTATGCTGATGCTCTAGCTTAATTATTAATAACTAGTGGCCCGGTGAATGAAATTCATGCACTGGGGGGCGGGGGGAGGGGTGTCCCTCAGCCCGGCCTGCACCTTCTCCAATCTGGGACATCCCTCTCGCAATCTGGGACCACTGGCTCCTAACTGCTCACTTACCTGCCTGCCTGCTCACCTCCAACTGCCCCCCTGCTAGCCTTCTCGTCCCCAACTGCCCCCCCCCTTGCCAGCCTGATTGCCCCCAACTGCCCCCCCCCCCGGCCTTCTCACTCCCAACTGCCCCCCGCCAGCCTGCTCATCCCCAAATGCCCCCCCTGCTGGCCTGCTATCCCTCAACTGGACCCCCTGCCAGCCTGCTCGCCCCCAATGGCCCTCCTCACCAGCCTGCTTGCCCCCAACTGCCTTCCCCTCCTGGCCTGATTGCCCCTAACCACCTCTGCCTCAGCCCCGCCACCATGGCTTTGTCCAGAAGGACATCCAGAAAGTCTCCCAGTCTAATTAGGATATTACCCTTTTATTAGTATAGATAGAGGTCTGGTGCATGGGTGTGGGCTGGCTGGTCTGCCCTGAAGGGTGTCCTGAATCAGGGTAGGGGACCCCTTGGGGGGCAGGGCTGGCCTGGGCGAGGAGCCTGAGGTAGTTTGAGCAGGCCAGCCATGCCCCCATCAGGGTGGGGGTCCCCGCTGGGGGGCGTGGCCAGCCTGGGTGAGGGCTGAGGGCCGTTTTCCAGCTGGGGTGGGGGTCCCCACTGGAGGGCATGGCCGGCCTGGGCAAGGGACTGAGGGCCATTTGGGGGCGGTTTGCAGGACAGCCAAGCCCCTGGCTTTGTCCAGAAGGACGTCCGGAAGGTTTCCAGAAGGTCTCCCGGTCTAATTAGCATATTACCTTTTATTAGTATAGATGCTTTCTTCCACTCTCATAGTTATTTCAGTATGGAAGATAAGTTAAATGAATGCTCTACTGATGACCCAGCAATTCTACACCTTAGTTTCTCAAGTAATTATTTAAGTGTATATGTATGGATATTATATCACAGTGCTGTTTGTGGTAGTTGGAAATTGGAGAAAACCTGTATGTCCTTCTCTAGGGAAATGAGAAAATAATACTTAAAGAATGCAAGACATGAAATGGTATCACATGATTATAAACAATAAACTAGATACATGTGAATGTAGAGAGAACCTATAGCTGTACTTGGAAACTCTATCTTTATTTCAGGGACATCTGTGTCTGGTTTTTACCAGTGGCCAAGATAAGAGCAGTGGGGTTTATGATGTATTGGGGACCCTCAGAGTGAGGATCTTTACTGATGTTTGCAACTGGTTTTCTAAGGCCTGATAAGCCAGGCTTCTTTATGTGGCCAAAGGAACATAAATGGGTTCCCTGGGTTCTTCTCCTTTGAGTTTTCCCAATAATGGCACCTTACACCTGGGATGTCTCTTTAACCTCCAATGCTTACCTGCACTATCTTTCTTTTGTTGTACCAGTATATTTTACATTTAAATAAATGCCTTAGGTGAGTATCCACTGTGGAGTCTGGTCAGTCCTTTCAGATTGCCAAACTTAGAAAATCTTTACATAAGTTTAGCTATCTAGATAGAGCTTATTTAATAAAACAAGAAATTTAATAAGATATCATGCTATACATCATAATGTCCTTTATGCAAATTAATAAAATATGCATACAAACAAAACAGTAACTTTTACAAGGATACATACAGAACCAGGAATATGTAGCATATATAAACATTAGAGGGAATGTCTGCGGGGGGTGGGAAGAAACAAATGGGAATCAGTGACCAGAACTGTGCAGAGATTACAGACCATAATGAGCTGATGAGTCTGAGTAAAGCAGCTGTCAGTACTGGGCCTTCAAGGTAATGTCTATGGTTTGCAGGTCAGAATCCTCTCCACTATATGACAAATTTTAAAACTGTTACATTGCTAGTCAGCTCAGTTTAATCTCTATGAGGCCTGTTTTTGCATATGTTAGGTCTAATTTGCTAATAGCTGAGTATTAGAGCAATGAGTCACAAATGGGTGTCTGGTAAGATTAAATTTGCACTTTGAATAATGATTATTCAACTTTAAAGTCAGCTAGGGTCAAGCTTTGATAAGTTTAACAATGAACTCTGGGTAATTTAGATAAGTAATTTAAAGAGATAAGAATGTGGTACAATTTATTGGTTTTAGTTCTTTATCCAAAAATTTTTTCTTTTTATCTTCTTAGATGGTTAAGTCTATAGCTTAAAAATACATAGCACTTATGAAACATACCAGATGTTTTTTCCTAGAAATTTAGGATATTTTTTACCAAATTTTTTGGAGAATCAATCCAAAATTATTTTAAATGTTAAGAGAAAAAGAGAAAGATATGATCTTCTATACAACCTAAAGTTTGGCATCATTAAACATTTTTTAATAAAAGTCTCTCTTTTAAAATGTTTTCGAGGTTGTTATACACTTTTTTTAAAGCAACTCCCATCTTTGTAACTAAAATTAAAAAGAAACCCTAAGTTCCAACTAATTTTCTATTCATTTGGCAATACATTCTGAGAGGTTAAAGCTTAGTTTGAAGTGTTATATGATGACATGTGAGGAAAAATGTTTTCTCAAATTACTATTGCTCATATCTGCTATGTTTAGGACATGGTAGACACTCAAGAAATAGTAGCTGAGAGATGTTTAGGCTAATAAGAGAAAAATTAGTATATTTAATAGGTTACTTATAATATTTGAAGCGCTATCCTGCTTAAAGAGGTTTAATTGTGTTTTGTGGATCTGGCAGTCAGAGGTGAGATCAATGATGATGATACAAGAGAAGCAGAATTTAATTCAGTACAAAGAACTCTAACATAATTAGATCTACTTGAAAATGGAATGGAAACCCGAGGAAAGAAGATGCTGCCTGTTACTGAAGGAATTCAAGTGGAAGTCATGTGGCCACTCAACAAAGATGCAATAGAGGTGCTAGGACACTGGGTGACAAGTAGAGTAGGTGAAGGTGACAGTACTAGTCTACCCTCTGTTCAAAGATAATTGTAAGTGAATATTTCCAGAGAACAAAAGAGAATAAATGAAAGGTCATCAGTATATTTTATAGTACCTGCTACCCATAAATCTTATCGTTAGGTTTGCAATTCCATGATTTTGGTTTATGCTCATTAGTAAATAGCAAAGAAAATCTATTTATTTATTTTTTAAATATATTTTATTGATTTTTTACAGAGAGGAAGAGAGAGGGATAGAGAGTTAGAAACATCGATGAGAGAGAAACATCAATCAGCTGCCTCCTGCACACCTCCTACTGGGGATGTGCCCGCAACCAAGGTACATGCCCTTGACCGGAATCGAACTTAGGACCCTTCAGTCCGCAGGCTGACGCTCTATCCACTGAGCCAAACCAGTCATGGCAAGAAAATCTATTTATTTATCAGAAAAGCAAACCTTTATGGGGACTTATGTATTCTGAAATATTAACAATATATGTGACTCACCTATTCAGTTATTCAAAAATATTTTCAAGATACCACTTAATTTGAGACACTGGTGATACAGTGTTGATCAAAAAGGACAAAGTTTCTGCTCTCAGGAAGCTGAGTTCTGAGGACAGAAACTGAAATAGAAAAATTCCAGAATGTGATAAATGAGGAGAATGGACTGTAAGGAGACAAAAGTGGAAGCAGAGAAACCAGTTAAGCGGCAACTGCAATGTTCCAGTTAAGAAAATTTGGAAGAACTCTTATTTCCCCAAAGGGAAATGGAAAAGTCGTAACTGAATTAACTTCCTGGAGGAAGCTTCCATCTAAATGCCTAGACAGAAGGAGAACAATAAGAAATTGGTCAAGATAGCCATGGTACCCTGGAAGCTCCGTGTTAGGAGACACCAGATATTGTTTCAAGTTATTGAAAATGGAAGGTTGGTTGAAAGAATACATAGAAATCAAGTCCTCCTTCCCCACATTTAAAAACAAGGTATTTACCAACAAGTTTGTAATATTAATAGTTTAGGAGGTTGTATAAAAGGGACTTTTGTATGTATGTTAACAATCAAGGTTTCCTTACTATGGTCCATTCGTTTATATGAATATAAACCTGACTAAATGTTCCAATTTGTGAAGCAAGGTTAACAATGTTTGCTGCAGAGCACTTCATGTGGCAAATTCTAAGACAAAAATAACTACTATTAGAAGCACTTCAGCTGCCCTAGGAGAAATAATACCACAAACACAAAACAATATTATAACATGCTTATTCTAAATTTTCAATTTTTGGGGAGTTAAGCATGCATTTATATATTTTTTCCATCTGCCATCCCTCTCCCTTTGGCAACCATCACCTTGTTCTCTATATCAATGGGTATGTTTCTGTTTTTTCAGATTCTACATGTAAGTAAAATCATGATATTTGTCTCTCTCTGTCTGACTTATTTCACTTAGCATAGTGTCCTCTTGATCCATCTAGTTGTTGCAAATGACAAGATTTCATTCCTTTGTATTTATATAAACATTGTCAATAATCTATTTAATATGTACTTATAAAGCTAGTACCAAACATATATGCCAGTCCCAGCAGTTCAATGTTCAAATGAAAAAAACAGATCAGTTTGCCAATTCTATCCCATACAGTAAAATGATAAATATAGCATCCTTCAAATGGGCCTAAATAAAAAACAAATTTTAGGTGAAAATTCACAAAGTATGTGGATATTTGTCTGCATGGATGAAGAAATACTATAATTTATATTCATAGGGTAGCATATATTAATTCAGCAGCCACTTGAAACCCTAAGTTATTTCCAGATTACCAATCAGGCTATGTATTCAGTGAACCTGCCATCCTTGACATTTTGCAGATAGCTTAATAATCCCTATTAATTTTTTCCGCTTCAGATCCAGCCCGAAAAGAAAATAGTCTTTCTATAGTCCCTGAAATCTCAACATCAATTTAAAAAAATACATTTTGGTGCAAAAAAAGGCAAATTTTCTTTGCTTGGTACCCGCTTCTGTTGAAAGTTACTGAAAATCTGAGCTATTTCTGAATCCCATGGAAGTGTTATCCACCAGCAGAGAGACTGCACTGAGTCACAGTTCACTTCAGACCATTTGTCTGGTCATTTCCTTATTTACACTGAGTGGCCAGATTATTATGATCTCTGAACACATAATAATCTGGGACTTGTGTATGTATATTAAAAATCAAGGTTAATTGTAGACTGACCACAGAGTTGGGATTTTAAAATAAGGTTTTTCCATGTATAAGAACTGCATTGTGGGTAGCAGAGGACTTACTAGCCAGAGGCTGGGGGCCACTATCTCCTGGTCCCTTGACATATCAAGATTTGCAAGCTTTCCCTTATACATAAGTACACTGAGTGGCCAGATTATTATGCGTTCAGAGATCATAATAATCTGGCCACTCAGTGTAGAGTAAACCGTAGGCTGGTGACACTATGTGAATAGCGTAGCTTGTGTAAGTATCCTTTTCCCGTGTGTTTTAAGAGGTAGAAAAACAAAGGCTGCTCTAATGACAGGCTACTTGGCCTACAAATATTTGTTAATATCCACTACAAAACATGGAGGAGGAGAAAAGAAATGCCGTTCTCTCAATTAACTTAATGTACATATTAAAGTGTAGAATCCTACAAGACTCTTACATTGAGCTACTGTCAAATCAGTCAGTAGACTTTAATTGAAATAAAATTCAAGGAACCAGCTAACTGATATTAACATTCAACTGATGAAGCAACCAACTGAGTAAGATTGGCAGTTTGAAAAATATAAAGGTTTAAAATGTTTTAATTTCCATTATATTCACTCACACATTCATATTACAAGAATGTCCTAGTCTTTATAATATTTGATCCATTAATTCTCCTTTCAAAATATAATTAAATGAATGAATGATTACAAGTTAAAAAAATAAAAATGACACATGACTTGAGTTTTCATATTTGCCAAACTTGCTTCTGCAAGAAAGAAAATTCCTATATTTGTTTTTCAGAAACGTAGAATTCCTTCCTGAAACACTGAGTTTTCATCATTTTCCTATTGATGCTAAACAGGAAATGGTAAAAAGCTAATATTTGGGGATTCTGTGCTTTCTTAACTTTTCTTTGCATCAAGTCCTGGTCAATGACTCAGTTACTGCTGTATCCAAAAGGAACATGAACCTCAATTGTTTGCCACTGTTTAAATTTTCACCATCATTAGTTTCAAACTTGGATCCTGACTCAATCAACTTTCTGTAGTGTTTATGATTTGTTATGTAAGAGCTTTCTGCTAGGAGCTGAATTTTCTTTATAATGCAGGCTTTCATAAAAATTAAAATCTAATTATTAGACTAAAACTAAAATCTAATAATTTTTTGTCTAAAAACTAATATCTAATTATTTAATGGTTATATTTTATACAGTTACAATATTTGATATAATTTTAAAAGCAAATTTTTAGTATTGAAAATAATTTTCTTATAAAAAAGTGGTTATGTTGGTGACTAAATGACCTTGTTTTTGACCTCCATTGTTCAAAAGAACAAAGAGGTTCTTCCTGAAATGTTCTTTAGGAGGTATCTGTGAAGTACTAGGTGAGAGCAATTAGGATCCTGTCCCTTTTACAAAGAAGTAAAGTGATATGCCAGAAGGCTAATTTTAATTTCCTCCTAGAGCCTTCTAATTAAATGAAAATCTGACTCCTAACTAGATGTCAATACACTAGACTTCTTTGGGAAATTCATGTTAACAACTCTTTCTTTCATTTATGCCTTTGCCTTCCTTGCAGGAGATGACTGCTTTAAAATGCTATGTTTTGGATTTTAACAAACCAAAGAAAATAGATACCATTGCATTTTATGTAAACTGCAGAGCTAATGGCCCATGTGCAGCTGCCAGACAGGCTACATTCTTAGAGCTGGGGACCATGTGAATATTGTTTGGTGCAGTATACATTTTATGTGGAAAACCAGCCACTGCAAATGTTCACTGAGATAACAAGTTTTCAGAGCTAAAAGGAATTCTAATAACCATTTGGACAAATGATTTGCAATGTTTTAACCAGTAAAAATTCTGTCATTATTTTAACTACAGAGCCTAAATTTTGAAGGATTTAAAATCAGTGGACAAGCTTGCAATGTATACTGTACTTTCCTAATACTGAAAATGATATGGAGTTTGAGTTTAGTTTTAAGAACTCTGTCACTACTTTTGGGGGCCCAGGTTGGGAATGAATGAGCCTTATTCTTTCACTCTACAGATGACAGGAGTTGTGCCAGGATATGTATGAAGTTCAAGGTTGCACAACCCAGGAGAGGTAGCACCAGAGAGAGAATCAATATAAAGGGGGGTTGATTTGAGAAAACACCATCTACGACCCCTCATTAGCACTTCTTCCTCAGCGTGCCCCCTTTAATGCTTGGGGCTCCCATTGTCCTTTCCCACTTCAATTTTTCTAGCTCTGCTTCTCAAGCAATGCAAAGATTTTAATAGCTTGATACTGATGATGCTCAACACATTTCTCTAACCCAACCTCACTCTTGATATTCAGACCTCTATTTCCTATTGAATACTCAGAACTCACAGACTTTTAGGTCTTTACTTGACCTGTACACTTAATAGTAATACCATCCTCTCTCTCTTCAATGCTCCTTCAGGGAACAATGCTAACATCCTCTTCTTAGGAAAACGTGTCCCAATTTCCATCCTCCCACCATGTCCATGTAGAAATAATGTGCTGTTCCCTGTGCTCAGTTATAAGATAGCATTTGTCTTCTGATTTATTCTTCGTGTGTGACTCTCCACTAAACTGAAAGAATCCTAAGAGTAGGAAGAGTGCCTGGTTCCTCTATGTAAGTAACTTCAGTGCCTAGATAGTGCTGGCCTCAATGTGCCTGCAAAATACAGTTTTATGGTGATGTATAATTTGATTTGTTCAAAATACTAAAAGCATCTGCTTTCCAACTTTTTCTCATATTTAGAGTAATCATAAACTTTACTCAGCTACATTTGTGCATTTCTTACATACATCAAAATATTTTAATTAAAATACATGGTGCAACAAGATGGCTTCAGGAAATCTTGTCTTTTACCAGTGAATTAACCAGTGAACTTTGTTAGAGAAAACAATGTGATCCTTTTATAAAAATTTATGAGAAAAACACTATAAAAATAACCATGTTAATACAATGTTGAAGTTGTATGCCAAGCTTACAGCAAATTGAATATGTCAAACCATTATGGACTATTAATTTTCAACATGCTCCTCTCATTTATTTTTTGAAATATCTTAACAATTGTGTTTAAGGAGAAAAAATTGCTGTGTTTCAGTATATTCAACAAAGATATAACTGTAAGACACTACTAGATGCTATGGAAAATAACTAGAATAAGACACAACTTCTTAAGTCAAATAAATTTAATGAACTTCTTACATGCTCGCAACCAGATGCTAATATACTCTGGTTGTTTAAATAAGATACTGGTAGATATGGAGAGGGAGTGTTTTTAATGGTTGTGTTTGTTATTTGCAGTCAATTGGGTTTGAATCCTTACTTTGCCAATTGCAGTTATGTGACCTTGGGCAAATTAATTAACCGCTCTAAATCCCTAGTTTCTCATTAAAAGTATAATAATAGACCCTATCTTATAAAGTCACTAGAGGCCCAGTGCACAAAATTCTGCACGGGTCGGGTCCCTAGGCCTGACCAGCGATCTGAGCCAATCAGGGCCTTCCTGTTGCTGGCGGGGCCTTCCTTCATTCCACACCATCCCCTGATGGTCAGTGCCCATCAGAGCGAGCGATTGAACTCCCGGTCTCCCAGTCAAACTCCCAAGGGCACACTTTGCACATTAGCCTTTTATATATATATAGATTACAATGATTAGATAGAATAATGCATAGGAAATATTTTGTGCCACACTTAGCTAAATGGAAACAATAAATGAAATTTAACTATTATTATTGCTTTAACTGTGGAGTGGTTATTATTGCAATTATGGTCATAAGAATTTAAGAATAGAAAGGACCTTAGTGATGATTTAAAAACAAATCCCTTATTTTACAGTTGAGGAAATAGAAGTTCACAACAACTGCCAATCTTGCACATTTGTCCATGTAGTAATGGTTAAACTGGGACAGCTTCCAGGTGTCTGAAAGTGTAGCTTGGTGTTCTTTATACTCTTCCCTAAAATGACAATTAAACTTTATTTTCTAAAAAATTGCTCTGCTATAAGCAATACCAATTTTTACTTCCAGAAATATTTTCTTTGGATTGTTTATTTCAATGAAATGCCAGGAAGTTAATAATCATGATATGTGGGCTGGTCCCGCCTTCTCTGGGCGCCTCCCTGCTTCTGTCCTGTCTCTGGAGCAATGTGGCAGCTCCGCCCCGTCATGGCGTCGGAGGAGAGCATGGAAGCCTCCCGCCTGCTGCGCTGTGCTCCTTCCCCTGGCAGGTGGGCCGTGGGGCACTCAGAGTGCGAGCTGTGGGTGGCAAAGGACTGGTGAGGGGGGGCGCTATGGGCTCTCACCTCTGCCCTCCCCGGCACAGGATGGTCCTGCCTCCTCTGGGCGCCTCCCCACTTCCGCCCGGTCTCCAGAGCAACGCCCCAGCTAATATGCTAAAGGTCTGGTCATTACCCGTTATGGCGTCCCAACCATTAGCATATCAGCTCTTTATTAGTATAGATTTTTTTTAAATAGCTTCATAGAAATGTCATTATAGGACAAACTATAAATATTTAAAGCATGTTATTATTTTTGTTAAATAAAATATGTACTCTTCATGTATCAGTTAATCAAAAAAGTAAAATAATATTTCTCATTGTGTTTTATTTATTTTATTAAAAAAGTTAAATATTATTTATTTCATTAGTAATTGTTTCTAAATTAATGAATAATTCATAAATTATTCATGAACTGTATCCACTGAGGTATTTCTACTTTTCTTTAATTGATTTTTAAGTTTTAATTATTTAAATGTGCTTTACAAATTTGTTCTATTGTTTACTCATCTTTTTCCAAGTTATGTTACCAAATGTTGTCTAATTTGATGAATTTTAAAATTGATTTTTAAATCTCCTAAAGGTATCCTATTGGGATTTTGATTAAAATTAAATGAAATATATAAACAAATCTGGAAGTAAATAATTTTTTCCAATTTTCCCATTCAGAAATTTTTTATTCATTCCATTATGTCACACAAAATATTATTTCACATGTGCTCCTGTAAAAAGAATTATTTTACACTATAATTTCTAAATGGTTATTATTTGTGCACAGGAACTCTTTGACATTTAATTAGCTTGTACCCAGTTTATTTGACTAAACATTTTTCCTTCTTTTTTCCTTCCAGTTAATCTTCTTAGGTTCTTCATAAATGGATGTTTTGTTCCTAAACCCAGGGATAAAATTTGCTGACTCATCTACCCTTACAATGGTGCAAATAATAGTATGGGAGCAAATTTACATGGCATATAATTCACTTAAATAGAAAATATGTCTATAATTATATTTTTACCAAAGCATAGCTTTCCTCATTTCCTTATTAATAACTTAATCCACTAAAATCTGAATTGCATTTCTAACATTGCTTAAACTGCTTTCTTTAGTCTTATGTTTATTTTTAATATATTCACATGTTAAATAATGTGATAGAAACAGTATGAAAATAACCTTGTATATCACCAGTGATTTCTCAGTTATCATATTAGTTAATTACTTCACTTACAATAATCATTTGTTGAATTCTAATGAGTACTCTTTAGGCTATATCCTATTTTTAGAACTTGACAATGCAGCTTTCTTCATCTTCTTCCTTATTGAGTTCTATCTCTTTGGTTATCTCTTTGGTTAAGCTGACCCATTTTCCACATTCTTTCATTACATCTCTGGCTGATCTTTAAGCTATTATAATAACTCATCTTCTATTCATTGCTTAGATATGTATTGGTATTTCAATGAAAGCTGATTTGTTTGTCATTATTCCTTCCTTCCTTTCTTTTCTTATACTTTTCCTTAGGCAATCCAAACTATTTCAGCTTCAACTGTGACCTATATACAATAGACTGCCAAGTTTATATATTAGCTATCATCTCTTTTCAGATCTGCATTTCTATCTGCCACTTTTATCTAGATGTTTGACTAAAATGTTTGATTAGTCCCAAATGAGATGTGTGGTTTTCCTCAAAACATCTTTGTTGGAATTATTTATTTTGGATAAAGACATCATGACATCAGTTGATAATGATGATGTTCTATAATAATAGTGATACAATAATCAGAAGAACAATTATTCAACACTTACTATACTCCAAGTACCATTTTAATATCATTGAATGTATTGATTCATTAATCCTCATAACAATCCCATGAGGTAAAAGTAATTATTATCCCTGTTGACAAGTAAGAAAATTTAGGTACAAAGAGTTTTAGCAAATTACCCAAGGTCACACTGATAAAATGAAAAGTGATAAAAACAGTCTCACCACAAAGTCTGTTTTAAAAAACAAAACAAAATTGTAATTCTATGTTTCCAAACTAAAAACAGAGTCATCTCTGAGTCATTCCTTCTTGTATTCCTAAATAATTTACCAAGGCCTGTCAGTTTGGTCTCTCATGTCCTTAGTCAATGCCCTTCCCATCACCTCTACTCTCCATTTGTTTTTTACAATAACCACCAATTCTTACGTAAAGTGTGGAAGACTTATCATTCTCCAATATTTATTGCTTTCATGATGCCTTTAATATAGTCAGACATGATTCCATTATTCCTATGCTGAAAATCTTCCCATGATTTTTTGTTCCCTATAGGATAAAATTAAACTCCTCAGCAATGTATGCAAGATCTTTTATGTTCTAAAATTGTCTTATGTTTCCAGAAATTTCCCACTTACTCCTTAACCTTACACCAAACATATGTTCTTTGTTGTACTAAACTACTGTTCTTTCCTAAAAATATACATGCATGTGTATATGTATGTATATATGTATACACATACACATACATATATGTATACACACATATATCCACAGCCTGATAAATATATGTATTGATTATTCTTTCTACTGGAATAGGAATTCCTCAATGGAGAGACTGTGTCTTATTCATTTTTTTTTTACCTTAACAATATACAAATCCCACACATGGCAGTTATTTAATAAGTTTTGGTTGAACACATAAATGAATGATGGAAGCAGTAAAGATAGAAAGACATTAAAAGCTTTTAGGTAACCATATTTTATGATTCATGATTTTCATTAATTTGGTTTAGTATTTCTCACACTGAGAAATGAAAAGTGTGTAAATGCAGGAATCAGATAATATTCTGGAAGGAGAATACCATACTTAAGTGCCCTGAATGTTTAGGGAGTAAAATGGGGGGAAAAAATCTTACCATGTCTATAAGTAATTCCATCCTCAAGTAGATCTGGAAATAAACTTATACTTGTGTCAGTCATACAAAGATTTTCTCATACTCTCTCAGCTTACTAATTACTGGGGGCTTGCTCTTCATTAGAGGAAGCTGGCCTATAGACCCCATTCTTTTAAGAAGTTAAATGGATTCCAAATTCACCATCATGGTTGGAATGTATAATATGTTTAATTAGGAGAATGGTGGCTCCCTTTTACAGTAATTTAGGAGTGGAAATAGGTATAAATGACTATGGATGACAAGTGGGCTGTCAAGTATCAAAGTGCTATATCAGACCTGTAGTTCAGTGGGACACACATTCAAGAAGTAAGAGGTGTAGAAGCACTCAGTATACCTGTTAGAATTGTTATGCCTATAGTAAAATAATTTTGAGTATAATTCTCCCTAGTTTTAGCTTTATATTTGAATTTCTATCCTACAAACCTATTGAATATGCATTTTAATGTGAACCAGACTAAATCACATTCAGGAAACATATGAGGCATAATAAATTCAAAGTAGAAAGAAAAAATAAACTAAAAGTAAGCCAAATCAATGACTTTCTTAATTATTTTTTTACTATAAGATATTTCTTGGATTAAATGAAATCATCATTCAAAAATCAACGTTCTATAACCCTAAACAATGCGGTAGTGACCCAAGTCATTTAGCTGTGCAAACATCTGGCAGGTGAAATGATAGCATCTAAATCATAGATCAGCCTGGATGAGAAAAATAAAATTTCTGAACTAGAACAGTTGCTTGATAAATGTACCCTACTTTTCTTCAATGTTTATGTTTGATAAATGGCCAGACTTTGCCATGACTTTGCCTTGATATTTATCTTATAGTCAGTGGCCATTATCTTGTGACAACAATCTATCTTTCTGTTATCTTGCAGCTCATAATTGTTAAGTCTTTTCACTGAAGATTTTCTATCAGTTTTGTAATTTATGACAGATAGAGGACTAAACTTTCAACTAAAGTATTTTAGGCATATGGCTTATCACTAAAATTTAAAAATAATAGACCCATAGCAGTTTTGTGGCTATGTTTACATACATATCCTCTAGAGGGAAAATGTTGCAGAAAGCAAAGCCAATATATAGCATTTTTTTTTAATTCAAAATTCTTTAAACTGCATACAAATTTCTGAGAAAATTCATAGACTTGCAGCTCAAAGAGACACAACAATATTTTGTTAATTAACATACTGATCACATCCCGTTATAATAGATGGAGTAGCCACATTGCCAACTCCTTAGAGAACTGAGCAAGTTGCCAGGAATTTGTAACCATTGGCATTCCCCTCACTAAACACAGTTTTTTCTTCCCCAAGTATTGTTGCTCTTGTGGCTACAGAAGTCTTCCCAGAGCACACTAGAAATGACAGAATCACAGGAAAACTCCTGTAAGAGAGCATTGTTTGTTTGAATAGTTCATTTTAAAACACTTAAGCTGAACAACTATACAATGAATTGTTCTAGTAAGACCAGGACTAGCCCTCCATGACCATCTAATTTAATTGCTCTATTTTACAGACAAAGAAATGAGGCTTAGAAGATTTTCATAAGTTGCCCAAGGGTACTTAGACAGAAAGAAAGGAAAAGCAGGCATATGACACTAACAACTTTTCCAGAAACAGCTGATCCAGTGTTGCAATAATAATTATTCTTAGGAGTCACATGGAACACTTGCTAAACATAAAAGTTTTGTTGATCCCTACTCCAAATCTGTGAAGAGGTCAATGAATCTACATTTTTACAGTCTAGGAGATTCTGATGTCCAGGGGATGCTGATGTTGTCAGTCTAAGAACATATTTTGAGAAATACTGTTCTACACCACATTTCTTCATAAATTAAGATAATCTTCCTCATTGCTTTGGCTGCACATTTGATTTCTTAATAGTGGAATTACCTAGCCATTCAGCTTAGAGATATGTAATGCAGACAGAAGTGGGGAGGGGTTGGAGTAAATCAAATAGATTTAGGACCCAGCCATTTTTATACATTAGAACTACTTTTACATATGTATTTTTGGGAATGTGGGTAAATGTGTATATTGGGAACCAAAGAAAAAAATACTTCAAAATGGAGGCCTTTTACCATAGGAAATAAGAAGACACTGCGAAGAGCTACTTGTTTTAACAATGCCATCAGCCCTCTCATATTTTCATTGCTGTTGTTACCATGCATGTGCATGTCAATTTCATCCTATTTGGGCATTGCCAGTGTGGGATGACCAATCCTCAACATCACATTCCATATATTCCTATACCATGCTCTCTGTGACCTCCATTTAACTCTCATCCAGCAGCCAGGCCATGCTGCAGAAGTCAGTCAGAGAACCTGTTCCCTAAGGTTAAATGCGATCACAATCACAATACCAGTGAGGTGTAGGATGAGTTCCTTATCACAGACAGCCAGTATGGACACACAACTTCTCCACTAGTGTTTAACCTGAACTAATGAAAATATGAATTACCTGTTCCCTGTCCCACCCAACAGCATCCTTACTTATGCTCCCTCATAATAATAGTAAATGGTTCATAATCCAGCTAATTTATCTCCTTACTCCCAAGTATTAAAAGAGATAACTTAATTGAAGTCATTTTGAATACTATATTATAACTGTGGCATATTTATAAGTTAAAATTATTAAATTAATTCATCCAGTCCATGAAAATGATAAAGATCAACTTGATGTCCAGGGTATACATCACATAAGACCAAATATTATCTCTGGCTACTAGAGAATCCTGATGCTTATGTTTTAAGTAACTCAAAAGTGGCATTGGTTCACTTTTTCTATTTAGTGTCCTCGGAAGAACTTCGTATTATTAAAGAGTGCTTCTACTAAAACAGGGAAAGTTAAGAGCTTTCTGAACCTGCTGATGATTAAATATAATTAGATCATCAGCATCTGAGAGGAGAGGATTACAATATAAATAACATTAATCCTGTAGAGTAGCTAGACACCATTAGAATGAAGAATAGGAACACAAAGCATAGGTAAATAGCTGCATAGCATGAGAGAACAAGATCTCAGAATCATAGTGCACTTACACAAAATAAAATGAGAAAAAGACCAATCAAAGTGTAATATGCTAATGATATGCTAAGGCTGCTCAACTGCTCACTATGATGTTCACTGACCACCAGGGGGCAGATGTTCTGACCGGTAGGTTAGCTTGCTGCTGGGGTCCAGCCGATCAGGACTGAGCAAGACAGGCCGGACATGCCCTGGAGCCCTCCTGTGGTCTCTCCCAGGCTGGCCAACTTCCCACGTCCTTCCCCGGCTCCGATTGATCATGCACCGGTAGGGTCCCTTGGCCTGGCCTGCGCCCTCTCACAATCTTGGACCCCTCGGAGGATGTCAGAGATCCGGTTTCAACCCAATCCCGCAGGCCAGGCCAAGACCCCACCGGTGCAGGAATTCGTGCACCGGGCCTCTAGTAATATGTAAAAGCAAAGAATGTTCCATAAGATTTGGCATAATTTTAAGGTGATAAGAAGCAGGTAACTAGCCCAGCTGACGTGGCTCAGTTGTTGAGTGTTGACCTATGAACCAGGAAGTCACAGTTCCATTCCAGTCAGGGCATATATCCAGGGCTCCATACCCAGTGTGGGGCATGCAGGAGGCAGCCGATCAATGATTCTCTCTCATTATTGATGTGTCTATCTCTCTCTCCCTCTCACTTCCTCTCTGAAATCAATAAACATATATTTTTTAAAAAGAAACAGGTAACTCTAAGCAGATACAATGAAGAGTCTTCATCAGTCAATGCAAATATAAAATGAAGAGCAATGCAAAGAGTGAAATAATTTGTAAAACTGGATCCATGAGAAACAAAGAATGTTAAACATATCAGATAAGAAAAAAATTAATGATTTCTAAGATAATAATATATTATGGTTATTAGACTTTACCAAACCTCAATGTGAATAGAGCTTAAGAAGTGCCATGAGACCTTTAAAGGGCAATAACTAATAAATTCATTCTTACAGAAAATGTGGTTAAATACTAGAACGATCTACTAATATATGTTACAGAATTTGCTTCATCAACACTATTGTAAAGCAGATTAATATTCATGTACTGTAATAGGTAAATTCTAAAATGAAACAGAAAAAGCTATCATAGCCTCTCCTGTAATGTCATGATAAATCCCATGAGATTACAAATGAACTTCAAGTTTAATGCTCATTAGCTATATTAGCTATAAAATACATTGTAATGTGTACTCACACTCTTGTTTGTGGCTTTTTAGAACATATTTTGCAAAATCAAAACAAACATTTGCTTTTTTAAACTCCCTGTTTTCATGTTAAATCTTAATAAAAGGTCTTTTTCAGTCAGTGAATTCCATGATTTAGATGCAACAAAAGCCCAACTATTAATGTCTCTGTAGATGCTGAGTGTGCTGCACGTTCCAAACAACTTTTAATCAAATTAAAATAAGGGTGTACTTAAGTATTTAATTCATTATTTTAAATATTATATTAATATGTGAATGATGTTAGAAGCACTTAAAATTCAACATAATCTTCATGTATTTAATGGTGCTGTGCTTTATGTTGTATAATTAAATTTAAATTAGTATATAAATGTTATTGCTGAAATATTCTTTGTTAGTTGAAATGAATTTAACTAGGTGCTCATATTCTCTGGGATTAGATAGTCATTGAATTAAAGAGTTTATCCCAGGGGAAGGCTCTTCATGAGAGAGTTTGTATCTGCTCAATTTGACACTAAACAAAGCATTTTAATTCTGATCTGAACCATTCCCTGTGTTTAGATAACTGAGTGAGAGCAAGATAAAAAGATGAAATTTTGTCAGGCTCCCTTTCACAGAGGGCGACATACTAATAAAGAAATTATGCTATTGTTCTATGCAAACAATAGACACAATGTGTTTTATGTTTCTCTTTTAGTATTAAAGTTACTCAATTTTAGTATTAAAGTTCAGCTTGTGAATATAGAGATACATACTATAAAATGAGCGCTGAGATACCAGTCAGAATATTCACCTCAACTAGCCTATTCCAACCATTCTCTATGCTGTAGAATATTTTAGCAGCTCCATTTTAGGAACTGTTTTTAGAGAGCGGATATGACTCACAAAAGAAAAGCAGTCTCATTTCTTTATCTTCACATTTTGGAAGAAAAAAAAAAAGGTACCATTTTTTTTCATACAAAGAACATATTGTGGGGCAGGCTGAAAAATCTCTCCACAAACTAAGTCCAAAACGAAAACTAGAAATTAGTGGTCTTCCATGGTAATGGCAGTCATTTATAGGTCTCAGATGACTTTTAAAATATTTTCCAACCCAAAGATTTTGTTATTTTTATTTGATTTTTTTTTCCTCATTCAGGATTCTGTCACGTTCCACTATATCAGAGTTATCTCTCTTTTTTAAGCACCTGTGTGCTAGGTGGCTATTACTCTTCTGCAGCATCTACATGGTCCAATGTAAAATCACTGCTCCAAAGTAGAATATTAGCCTGCTAGTATGTGCATGTGCAGATGGGCATGTGTCTAAGTGTGCATGTGTACAGACGTGCATGCGTATAAGTGTGCATGTGTGCAGGTGGTGGGCCTAACATTATTCTCTGGCTCTCTGTGGATGGAGTCAATTTAGCTGGATATGGGAAAATGAATCTAGGGAAACCTGACACAAAGAAACCATCGGGACACATAGGGAGGATTGCCAGCACACGAGCCTATCTACTAAGTACATAACATCTTTACCACAGTTAGCAGAAAACACAGTCTCCTTCAGGGGTAAACTCTCTTGAGGCTTTTTTCTTTTTAGGTCTCAACCTCCACTGTCTTCTGCATATATTTGATTTGGTATCAAAGTTCACCAAGTGTCAAATGATTATCCTATCATTTTACTAGTATTTAAAAATACCCCATGTAGCCATATATTTCAAAACATCTCATATTGTGTGTCGTCTTAACAACATCTATTCTAACATTTTTCCTGCAAGCACAATTACCCCTCCTGTTGTTATAAGTGAAATACAAAATTGTTTAATGTGTCATTAGTCATAATATGAATGAGTGAACAATTTTGTAGTTGTCTAATTCTTTTACCTTTTTGTGTGTGTGTGTGTGTATGTTCAAGATTCAGTTTGAAAGTGCACAAAATTCTATTGAGTAAGAGTGATCAATCCAGCTAATATTGTGACCAAGAACCAGGCAACACATTCAAGGCATAAAATAACAAGAGGTAAAACTTTGTCAGGTTTTTTCATTTGTCTCCTCCAAGGAACAACGTTGCCAATGCTAAACACACATTTCCAAAGGGTGCTACTGCCAGGTCTCACTACATTAAACATTTATACATTCATTACTTAGTACGTCAAATATTAATTGATATTTTTCCTACATGGAATTATTATGCGTTTCGCTTTTAATTCATTTAAAAAAGTTCCACTGAATTAGGTCTTCAAAGAGATTTTCCAAGTGTTCAATTACTTCTAACTGTGGCTTTTTTTCTGTTTCTTGGAAACAAGCCAGGTTCCCAGTCTTTGCACTTTCACTCTTACTCTCTTCCTCCACTTGTTCCAGGGGTTGTGAAAAGAGGTTTTCTTTCATGACTGCCTCAACAGTGAGGGTTCCTTTCCAGCTTTGAAAAATTCAAGCCTAGAAAAAATTTAAACTGGCATCTTTATAATGCTGTCGCTTTTGCTCAGTGAGGAATCTAGCCCTCTGAACAATGAATGCTTGTCTAAAGCAACTATTCACAGAAGGTACTGCCTTCTGGGGAACGGGGAAAGTTTTTACCTACTGACAAACGGGAGTAGCATAACAGAACAGAACGGAGCCCAGCGCAAAGCGCCTCACGTTTCCAGGGCCGCAGTGAGAAGATCAGTTACAGCCCCGCTGCCATTGACCATTATGAAAAGAATGCTGAAGAATGTCAAACAAGGGCAAGCCCCAGTCCAGATGAGATCATGTGAATTCCTTGAAAATGTCTTTAATTTACAGATGTTAAAAATGTTTGGAGAGGCTTCTCCGCGTGTGTGAATTAGCACTTGATGACGGAGGTTCTAGTGAGAGTCTGAAGAGGCAAAAAAGAATACGTCTTGAGAAAATTGTCTAGTTTATATAAATAGGTTTAACAGTTACTTCAAAACTTAGTTTTGTTATATCACTTAGGTCTCAAGGCTTTCAAAGGCCTCTGAAAGGAACGTGGACCTGGTGAACATGGTCTGTGTCAAGCACTCCCAGTGTTTTATTAGCTGCTCTCATTCTACAAAGCACCGGAACCAATTAGAAAAAAATTAAAAATGTTTTGCTT